>NC_080464.1:14971750-16188967 GCF_028018845.1 Melospiza georgiana | reverse complement strand
AGGGTATTGGATCATTTGCGGAGACAGAGGTTGGCAAGGCATTCCAGCCCACCTTGAAGGTGGCCCTTGCAGCATTGGTATGCTTACCATAATTGCCCCCACTGCCAAAGCAGTGATGAAAAAGAAACAAAGGAAAACGAGAGCTGTTCCTCATTATGATGAGAACTGTCAGAGTGATTTTATGCCTTGGAATGCCGCCAGAAGGGTTTCAGCAGGTATATTTCTACCCCAATTGGCTTCAGCTGTGGCATTGAGACAATTAGATCGAGTTGGATGTTGGCTGAGCAAACAAGCTAATGCCACATCCTCGGCAATCAGTGATATGTTGACCAATGTTGATAGTATTAGACATGCTACTCTTCAAAACAGAGCAGCCATTGATTTTCTCTTACTGGCACAAGGACATGGTTGTGAGGAATTGGAAGGTTTGTGTTGTATGAATTTGTCTGATCATTCTGAATCCATTCACAAAAGCATTCAAAAATTAAAGGATCTGACAGCCCAAATTAAAGAAGACGGAGGTTCCTGGTTGGATGATTTGTATCAAAATTGCAGTTTTGCACCTTGGCTAAGGCAACTTTGCAAGATAGGTCTTTACATATTAGGTGTTCTAATACTGATATTGATAGTGGTACCTTGTATACTCTGTTGTGTTCGGCGAATGATGAACAAAACAGTCCGAGAAGTTTTTGTCATTCAAGCAGGAGAATTAGGAAGTAGAAGCACAGAGAGTGTACGAAATCTCACGAAAGCAGTAGATGAGGGTATTGACATGAACGAAGGTTTTGAATTAAGGCCTTGGAATCGACCAGAGTTTTTTGAACGATGCCTTGTGACTGTTGCCAAACATATCTCTTTCAGGGATTGGGTCTTCACAGCATTAAGTTGCTGTGCCGTAATATAGCAATGCTTCAGTTTAGTGAAAATAGGTCTTCAGCAGATAATGAGCAGAAATTTTGCAATAGAGCTATGAAACGCAAATAGCAAGCGACAAGAAAATGAAAGCTTCTGGGTCAAACAGAGAGGGGGAAATGTTGGAATCCATAAGGTTAGAGGATTTTTAAGAAATGGTTAAAAAGAAGTATGTAGGCCTTAGACTGGAGTTTTGTTAGCATTGCAGAAAAGTTTCCCATGCAAGCAGAAAAAGTTTTCCATGCAAGCAGAAAAGTTTCCCAAGCAGTAGACGTGACAAATAACAATAGGCTTCTGTAGAATTGGCTTTAGGATGGCAACAAGGTTATTTAATGTATATCTTTAGAAGGTTAGCATGAATAGAACTCTGTTCTTTGTCTCTTATCAACTAGTCTTTGTTTTAGCTACGATTACCTATGTTTTATAAGATTGGATAGAATGCTTGTCAATATGTGTTTTCTGTGTCTGATTGGCTGAATTCTAGTCTGAGATGATTTTATGTATTGCTGTATGAGCCCTGTTGAAGGAGACATTTTTTGGTGTGGATCAGTGAGCTGTCATGTCTCCATTTTGTATTTTGAGACTGATGTGCTGGAAATAAAAGCAAAAATCTCTTCACTGGTCTGGTTACCATGTTATCCATATTTGGATATTTTGCCGCGGCCTAGTGGGTTCCTTTTTTAAGGCGTGGGTTCCTGACACCATTGGACTTATACCTGTCCCGTCCCCCGCATATTGCTGCCCCGTGTGAGGACGTAGAATAGAAGAAAAACAAAGAAAAATCGTGGAAGCACCAGCCGCGGAGACCCAAGTGTTAACAAGGAGGACACTGTATCATCTCTCCCGCCGAAACCAAGAAAATTGTAAGTAGCTTATCTCGGGAGAGCGCTTGGGTGACGTTGGGAGGAAAAATAGAGAAAAAGAAAATTATTAAAAGAGCACAAAAATGGGAACGAATTTATCAGAAGTTGAATGGGATGTTTTTCATCAATTAGAGACAATGTTACAAGAAAAAGGTCACTCTGAAATTTCAAAAACTGAGCTTAAAAACTTACTTATCTGGGTTAAAGCGAATACGCAAGATTTAAATCTGCAGTCTGCTTTTTCTTTTCATTTTTGGGATCAGATAAACTGGAGAATCTATAATCTAGTCTCTCTCAAAAAAGATGAAAGCTTAAGAGAACTTGTGCCGGTTTGTAGTGCGCTATTGTAGTGCTTTTTTAAACAAAGTGATAAAAATAAGATCAACTTGGACTCAGAAAACAGAGCTTCTGGTTCTCTCTCACGAAATTCCAGTAAACCAGAGACTGTGTGTGTATCGGAGAATGTTACAAGTGTTGTTGCAAATGCTGAAAGTATTGCTTTGAACTCTGTTGAACAAAATCTTTCTTCTCTCTCTCTGGGAAAAAATGAGACTCTTTCGGACTTTTCTTCGCGTTGTTCTGTTAATGTAAAAATATGTGACTCTTGTAAGGGGGATGGAACAAAGTGTGTAAAAGATGGAAATGAAAAAGTGACTGTACTTCCTAAAATTGTTTGTGCGGGGACACTGAAACCTGAATTGGATTCTGTTGGGCCTGGGGTGGAGGCTGAGGTGGCTGCTTCCACTTGGGAAATTGTGGTTCCAGGGAACTCTTTTTCAGTTAAGCAAAACCATGGTTGTTCTGGTGTTTGTCAATCTATAGATACAGAGAAAGAAAAATTGGCTTTAAGGGTGGAGTCCTTTGAAAGGAAGAGATGGAAGAAACTCGCGACTGTGTTGTTGCTGAAATTCAAAAAGCTGGACTTGAAATCTCTGCAACGAAAATTCAACAAGTTTCACCTTAGAAGTACCTGGGATGGAAGATGACTGAGACGACAAGAACACCACAAAAAATTCAGATCCGAACCAGAGTCAACAACCTACAAGAGTTACAACAACTTCTAGGAGAAATCAACTGGGTCAGACCGATGTTGGGAATCACCAATGATGAACTGAGTCCGCTCTTCCATTTGCTGAGAGGAAGTTGCGACATCACTTCGCCAAGAACTTTAACCCCTGAAGCTCGTGCTGCTCTCGACAAAGTCACAGAAGCTCTTAAAAAAAAAAGACAAGCTCATCGCTGCGTTCCTGAAAATCCTTTCTTTCTTGCAATCTTAGGAGAGAAGAAGCAGCTTTGTGGTCTCATTTTCCAGTGGGATTCCACAGAGCAAGATCCTTTGTTAATAATGGAATGGGATTTTCCTCCCTACAGGTTTTCAAAGACCATTTGCTCAGTTTTAGAAATGATTGCATACATTATAATTAAGGCTAGAACCAGATTGTTAACTTTGGCAGGTCAAGAATTTTCAGTTATCTATTTGCCATTGAAAAATGATTATTTCAATTGGGCAATGCAAAATTCTGATGATTTACAATATGCATTCTTAGGTTTTCCAGGTGTTTGTTCCATACACTATCCAGCTCACAAACTACTGCAAGCAAAATTGAGTTTCAGAGAAAAACCTAAATTTAGTGAAGAACCTTTACATGCTGTGACTCTCTTCACTGATGGCTCTGGTAAAAGCCACAAGTCCGTTGTGACTTGGTTTAATCAAAAGACTAATGTTTGGGAATCTGATATTCAAACAGTAGAGGGATCCCCTCAAATTGTTGAGCCTGCTGCAGTAGTTTGAGCTTTTCAGCTGTTTCCTCACCCTTTTAATTTGGTCACAGATTCTGCTTATGTTGCTAATGTAGTCAGGAGAATAGAAGGTTCCATTTTAAAGGATGTTAGTAATGAAACTTTACATCGTTGGCTTTCATGTCTTTTTATAACTTTGCAATATAGAACTAATCCATATTTTGTTTCTCACATTAGGGCGCATTCTTCACTTCCTGGATTTTTAGTGGAAGGAAATGCAAGAGCGGACAAGCTGACAATGGTCATTTCTAACACATTGCCAAATAGTTTTGAACAAGCAAAATTGAGTCGTGCCTTTTTCCACCAAAATGCACAAGCACTCATGCAAATGTTCCAAATCACTTAAAGTCAAGCTAAAGCTATCATTCATACTTGCCCTGACTGTCAATTGGTACAACCTCCTGTTTCTACAGGAGCAATCAACCCCCGAGGCTTACAAAGCCTACAGTTGTGGCAAACAGATGTTACTAAATAGCCTTCTTTTGGTAAATTTAAAAATATTCATGTTTCCATAGACACGTTCTCTGGTGCAGTTTTTGCTTCCCTTCACACAAGTGATACTGGCAGCCATGCCTGTCATCATTTCCTGCAAGCTTTTGCTTCATTGGGTATACCCCAAGAAGTAAAAACTGACAATGGCCCCGCATACATATCTCAAAAATTGGCCACATTTTTAAATGAATGGGGTGTTCGACACATTTTTGGTATTCCCCACTCTCCCACAAGCCAAGCAATCATTGAAAGAACACATCAAACCTTAAAACGCATATTAGATCAACAGAGAGGGGGAACGGAAATCACCCCACAGATGAGACTGAGTAAGGCTTTGTATGTTTTTAATTTTCTAAATAGTAAAAGTACAGAACCAGATCCACCAATCTTTAGACACTTTTCAAATAGCACACAGGCAAAACTGAAAGAACATCCTCCTCTTCTAATTAGAAACCCTGACTCTGGACAGATGGAAGGCCCGTTTCAATTAATAACGTGGGGCAAAGGGTATGCTTCTATTTCCACAGGTGCTGGAAGAATTAAGTGGGTTCCCGCCAAAAACGTCAAACCGTATCGCACTTCAGAACCTGTTGTCGAGCCTAGAACTGAGGAAGCGAGTACGCAGACGTAGACCGAATGGAAGGATCCCGGGTCTCGCCTGACGCCTCTTGTGCCTGACGTTCATTGTGCATCGGTGGAACCCGTGAACTCTGATTTTGTGCCAATTTTTATTTATGAGTATACGAATGAAATGCTGAATGTTTGTTTAACAAAGCTAATTTTTGGCTGAAAATTTAGGTTCTTGTTTTGGTTTAGAAAGAATTCTGCCAAAACTTAGTTCTTGAAAGAGATGGGGCAGAATCAAATGGTATACTTGTTTTGCTTGATTTCAATTGTTTTTTGTCGTGCAGATTTGCCTGAGGATCAACCGAAGACGAATGTTTGGGTGACCTTAGCCAAGGCTGCCAGATCGGATACTATATGTCTGTCTAATTCGGAACCAGAAAAGCCTTTCTCAACCTGTTTGGTTGGTGTGCCAGTGAAAGAGTTTCCTTTGGTCAGAAAAGAATCCAATGGTAAACCAGGTGGAATTGACAATGGAAACAGTCCTTCCTTCAATTGGAACATTTGTTCCAAGAAACTTCTCAGGGCAGCAAATGTTTCAAACAGTTGGGATGTGTTTCTACAGACGGACCAATCTCCACGGCAATTGCCAAAAGGGTATTGGATCATTTGCGGAGACAGAGGTTGGCAAGGCATTCCAGCCCACCTTGAAGGTGGCCCTTGCAGCATTGGTATGCTTACCATAATTGCCCCCACTGCCAAAGCAGTGATGAAAAAGAAACAAAGGAAAACAAGAGCTGTTCCTCATTATGATGAGAACTGTCAGAGTGATTTTATGCCTTGGAATGCCGCCAGAAGGGTTTCAGCAGGTATATTTCTACCCCAATTGGCTTCAGCTGTGGCATTGAGACAATTAGATCGAGTTGGATGTTGGCTGAGCAAACAAGCTAATGCCACATCCTCCGCAATCAGTGATATGTTGACCGATGTTGATAGTATTAGACATGCTACTCTTCAAAACAGAGCAGCCATTGATTTTCTCTTACTGGCACAAGGACATGGTTGTGAGGAATTGGAAGGTTTGTGTTGTATGAATTTGTCTGATCATTCTGAATCCATTCACAAAAGCATTCAAAAATTAAAGGATCTGACAGCCCAAATTAAAGAAGACGGAGGTTCCTGGTTGGATGATTTGTATCAAAATTGCAGTTTTGCACCTTGGCTAAGGCAACTTTGCAAGATAGGTCTTGACATATTAGGTGTTCTAATACTGATATTGATAGTGGTACCTTGTATACTCTGTTGTGTTCGGCGAATGATGAACAAAACAGTCCGAGAAGTTTTTGTCATTCAAGCAGGAGAATTAGGAAGTAGAAGCACAGAGAGTGTACGAAATCTCACGAAAGCAGTAGATGAGGGTATTGACATGAACGAAGGTTTTGAATTAAGGCCTTGGAATCGACCAGAGTTTTTTGAACGATGCCTTGTGACTGTTGCCAAACATATCTCTTTCAGGGATTGGGTCTTCACAGCATTAAGTTGCTGTGCCGTAATATAGCGATGCTTCAGTTTAGTGAAAATAGGTCTTCAGCAGATAATAAGCAGAAATTTTGCAATAGAGCTATGAAACGCAAATAGCAAGCGACAAGAAAATGAAAGCTTCTGGGTCAAACAGAGAGGGGGAAATGTTGGAATCCATAAGGTTAGAGGATTTTTAAGAAATGGTTAAAAAGAAGTATGTAGGCCTTAGACTGGAGTTTTGTTAGCATTGCAGAAAAGTTTCCCATGCAAGCAGAAAAAGTTTTCCATGCAAGCAGAAAAGTTTCCCAAGCAGTAGACGTGACAAATAACAATAGGCTTCTGTAGAATTGGCTTTAGGATGGCAACAAGGTTATTTAATGTATATCTTTAGAAGGTTAGCATGAATAGAACTCTGTTCTTTGTCTCTTATCAACTAGTCTTTGTTTTAGCTACGATTACCTATGTTTTATAAGATTGGATAGAATGCTTGTCAATATGTGTTTTCTGTGTCTGATTGGCTGAATTCTAGTCTGAGATGATTTTATGTATTGCTGTATGAGCCCTGTTGAAGGAGACATTTTTTGGTGTGGATCAGTGAGCTGTCATGTCTCCATTTTGTATTTTGAGACTGATGTGCTGGAAATAAAAGCAAAAATCTCTTCACTGGTCTGGTTACCATGTTATCCATATTTGGATATTTTGCCGCGGCCTAGTGGGTTCCTTTTTAAAGGCGTGGGTTCCTGACACCATTGGACTTATACCTGTCCCGTCCCCCACATATTGCTGCCCCGTGTGAGGACGTAGAATAGAAGAAAAACAAAGAAAAATCGTGGAAGCACCAGCCGCGGAGACCCAAGTGTTAACAAGGAGGACACTCTATCATCTCTCCCGCCGAAACCAAGAAAATTGTAAGTAGCTTATCTCGGGAGAGCGCTTGGGTGACGTTGGGAGGAAAAATAGAGAAAAAGAAAATTATTAAAAGAGCACAAAAATGGGAACGAATTTATCAGAAGTTGAATGGGATGTTTTTCATCAATTAGAGACAATGTTACAAGAAAAAGGTCACTCTGAAATTTCAAAAACTGAGCTTAAAAACTTACTTATCTGGGTTAAAGCGAATACGCAAGATTTAAATCTGCAGTCTGCTTTTTCTTTTCATTTTTGGGATCAGATAAACTGGAGAATCTATAATCTAGTCTCTCTCAAAAAAGATGAAAGCTTAAGAGAACTTGTGCCGGTTTGTAGTGCGCTGTTGTAGTGCTTTTTTAAACAAAGTGATAAAAATAAGATCAACTTGGACTCAGAAAACAGAGCTTCTGGTTCTCTCTCACGAAATTCCAGTAAACCAGAGACTGTGTGTGTATCGGAGAATGTTACAAGTGTTGTTGCAAATGCTGAAAGTATTGCTTTGAACTCTGTTGAACAAAATCTTTCTTCTCTCTCTCTGGGAAAAAATGAGACTCTTTCGGACTTTTCTTCGCGTTGTTCTGTTAATGTAAAAATATGTGACTCTTGTAAGGGGGATGGAACAAAGTGTGTAAAAGATGGAAATGAAAAAGTGACTGTACTTCCTAAAATTGTTTGTGCGGGGACACTGAAACCTGAATTGGATTCTGTTGGGCCTGGGGTGGAGGCTGAGGTGGCTGCTTCCACTCGGGAAATTGTGGTTCCAGGGAACTCTTTTTCAGTTAAGCAAAACCATGGTTGTTCTGGTGTTTGTCAATCTATAGATACAGAGAAAGAAAAATTGGCTTTAAGGGTGGAGTCCTTTGAAAGGAAGAGATGGAAGAAACTCACGACTGTGTTGTTGCTGAAATTCAAAAAGCTGGTCTTGAAATCTCTGCAACGAAAATTCAACAAGTTTCACCTTAGAAGTACCTGGGATGGAAGATGACTGAGACGACAAGAACACCACAAAAAATTCAGATCCGAACCAGAGTCAACAACCTACAAGAGTTACAACAACTTCTAGGAGAAATCAACTGGGTCAGACCGATGTTGGGAATCACCAATGATGAACTGAGTCCGCTCTTCCATTTGCTGAGAGGAAGTTGCGACATCACTTCGCCAAGAACTTTAACCCCTGAAGCTCGTGCTGCTCTCGACAAAGTCACAGAAGCTCTTCAAAAAAAAAGACAAGCTCATCGCTGCATTCCTGAAAATCCTTTCTTTCTTGCAATCTTAGGAGAGAAGAAGCAGCTTTGTGGTCTCATTTTCCAGTGGGATTCCACAGAGCAAGATCCTTTGTTAATAATGGAATGGGATTTTCCTCCCTACAGGTTTTCAAAGACCATTTGCTCAGTTTTAGAAATGATTGCATACATTATAATTAAGGCTAGAACCAGATTGTTAACTTTGGCAGGTCAAGAATTTTCAGTTATCTATTTGCCATTGAAAAATGATTATTTCAATTGGGCAATGCAAAATTCTGATGATTTACAATATGCATTCTTAGGTTTTCCAGGTGTTTGTTCCATACACTATCCAGCTCACAAACTACTGCAAGCAAAATTGAGTTTCAGAGAAAAACCTAAATTGAGTGAAGAACCTTTACATGCTGTGACTCTCTTCACTGATGGCTCTGGTAAAAGCCACAAGTCCGTTGTGACTTGGTTTAATCAAAAGACTAATGTTTGGGAATCTGATATTCAAACAGTAGAGGGATCCCCTCAAATTGTTGAGCCTGCTGCAGTAGTTTGAGCTTTTCAGCTGTTTCCTCAGCCTTTTAATTTGGTCACAGATTCTGCTTATGTTGCTAATGTAGTCAGGAGAATAGAAGGTTCCATTTTAAAGGATGTTAGTAATGAAACTTTACATCGTTGGCTTTCATGTCTTTTTATAACTTTGCAATATAGAACTAATCCATATTTTGTTTCTCACATTAGGGCGCATTCTTCACTTCCTGGATTTTTAGTGGAAGGAAATGCAAGAGCGGACAAGCTGACAATGGTCATTTCTAACACATTGCCAAATAGTTTTGAACAAGCAAAATTGAGTCGTGCCTTTTTCCACCAAAATGCACAAGCACTCATGCAAATGTTCCAAATCACTTAAAGTCAAGCTAAAGCTATCATTCATACTTGCCGACTGTCAATTGGTAAAACCTCCTGTTTCTACAGGAGCAATCAACCCCCGAGGCTTACAAAGCCTACAGTTGTGGCAAACAGATGTTACTAAATAGCCTTCTTTTGGTAAATTTAAAAATATTCATGTTTCCATAGACACGTTCTCTGGTGCAGTTTTTGCTTCCCTTCACACAAGTGATACTGGCAGCCATGCCTGTCATCATTTCCTGCAAGCTTTTGCTTCATTGGGTATACCCCAAGAAGTAAAAACTGACAATGGCCCCGCATACATATCTCAAAAATTGGCCACATTTTTAAATGAATGGGGTGTTCGACACATTTTTGGTATTCCCCACTCTCCCACAAGCCAAGCAATCATTGAAAGAACACATCAAACCTTAAAACGCATATTAGATCAACAGAGAGGGGGAACGGAAATCACCCCACAGATGAGACTGAGTAAGGCTTTGTATGTTTTTAATTTTCTAAATAGTAAAAGTACAGAACCAGATCCACCAATCTTTAGACACTTTTCAAATAGCACACAGGCAAAACTGAAAGAACATCCTCCTCTTCTAATTAGAAACCCTGACTCTGGACAGATGGAAGGTCCGTTTCAATTAATAACGTGGGGCAAAGGGTATGCTTCTATTTCCACAGGTGCTGGAAGAATTAAGTGGGTTCCTGCCAAAAACGTCAAACCGTATCGCACTTCAGAACCTGTTGTCGAGCCTAGAACTGAGGAAGCGAGTACGCAGACGTAGACCGAATGGAAGGATCCCGGGTCTCGCCTGACGCCTCTTGTGCCTGACGTTCATTGTGCATCGGTGGAACCCGTGAACTCTGATTTTGTGCCAATTTTTATTTATGAGTATACGAATGAAATGCTGAATGTTTGTTTAACAAAGCTAATTTTTGGCTGAAAATTTAGGTTCTTGTTTTGGTTTAGAAAGAATTCTGCCAAAACTTAGTTCTTGAAAGAGATGGGGCAGAATCAAATGGTATACTTGTTTTGCTTGATTTCAATTGTTTTTTGTCGTGCAGATTTGCCTGAGGATCAACCGAAGACGAATGTTTGGGTGACCTTAGCCAAGGCTGCCAGATCGGATACTATATGTCTGTCTAATTCGGAACCAGAAAAGCCTTTCTCAACCTGTTTGGTTGGTGTGCCAGTGAAAGAGTTTCCTTTGGTCAGAAAAGAATCCAATGGTAAACCAGGTGGAATTGACAATGGAAACAGTCCTTCCTTCAATTGGAACATTTGTTCCAAGAAACTTCTCAGGGCAGCAAATGTTTCAAACAGTTGGGATGTGTTTCTACAGACGGACCAATCTCCACGGCAATTGCCAAAAGGGTATTGGATCATTTGCGGAGACAGAGGTTGGCAAGGCATTCCAGCCCACCTTGAAGGTGGCCCTTGCAGCATTGGTATGCTTACCATAATTGCCCCCACTGCCAAAGCAGTGATGAAAAAGAAACAAAGGAAAACGAGAGCTGTTCCTCATTATGATGAGAACTGTCAGAGTGATTTTATGCCTTGGAATGCCGCCAGAAGGGTTTCAGCAGGTCTATTTCTACCCCAATTGGCTTCAGCTGTGGCATTGAGACAATTAGATCGAGTTGGATGTTGGCTGAGCAAACAAGCTAATGCCACATCCTCGGCAATCAGTGATATGTTGACCAATGTTGATAGTATTAGACATGCTACTCTTCAAAACAGAGCAGCCATTGATTTTCTCTTACTGGCACAAGGACATGGTTGTGAGGAATTGGAAGGTTTGTGTTGTATGAATTTGTCTGATCATTCTGAATCCATTCACAAAAGCATTCAAAAATTAAAGGATCTGACAGCCCAAATTAAAGAAGACGGAGGTTCCTGGTTGGATGATTTGTATCAAAATTGCAGTTTTGCACCTTGGCTAAGGCAACTTTGCAAGATAGGTCTTGACATATTAGGTGTTCTAATACTGATATTGATAGTGGTACCTTGTATACTCTGTTGTGTTCGGCGAATGATGAACAAAACAGTCCGAGAAGTTTTTGTCATTCAAGCAGGAGAATTAGGAAGTAGAAGCACAGAGAGTGTACGAAATCTCACGAAAGCAGTAGATGAGGGTATTGACATGAACGAAGGTTTTGAATTAAGGCCTTGGAATCGACCAGAGTTTTTTGAACGATGCCTTGTGACTGTTGCCAAACATATCTCTTTCAGGGATTGGGTCTTCACAGCATTAAGTTGCTGTGCCGTAATATAGCGATGCTTCAGTTTAGTGAAAATAGGTCTTCAGCAGATAATAAGCAGAAATTTCGCAATAGAGCTATGAAACGCAAATAGCAAGCGACAAGAAAATGAAAGCTTCTGGGTCAAACAGAGAGGGGGAAATGTTGGAATCCATAAGGTTAGAGGATTTTTAAGAAATGGTTAAAAAGAAGTATGTAGGCCTTAGACTGGAGTTTTGTTAGCATTGCAGAAAAGTTTCCCATGCAAGCAGAAAAAGTTTTCCATGCAAGCAGAAAAGTTTCCCAAGCAGTAGACGTGACAAATAACAATAGGCTTCTGTAGAATTGGCTTTAGGATGGCAACAAGGTTATTTAATGTATATCTTTAGAAGGTTAGCATGAATAGAACTCTGTTCTTTGTCTCTTATCAACTAGTCTTTGTTTTAGCTACGATTACCTATGTTTTATAAGATTGGATAGAATGCTTGTCAAGATGTGTTTTCTGTGTCTGATTGGCTGAATTCTAGTCTGAGATGATTTTATGTATTGCTGTATGAGCCCTGTTGAAGGAGACATTTTTTGGTGTGGATCAGTGAGCTGTCATGTCTCCATTTTGTATTTTGAGACTGATGTGCTGGAAATAAAAGCAAAAATCTCTTCACTGGTCTGGTTACCATGTTATCCATATTTGGATATTTTGCCGCGGCCTAGTGGGTTCCTTTTTTAAGGCGTGGGTTCCTGACACCATTGGACTTATACCTGTCCCGTCCCTCGCATATTGCTGCCCCGTGTGAGGACGTAGAATAGAAGAAAAACAAAGAAAAATCGTGGAAGCACCAGCCGCGGAGACCCAAGTGTTAACAAGGAGGACACTCTATCATCTCTCCCGCCGAAACCAAGAAAATTGTAAGTAGCTTATCTCGGGAGAGCGCTTGGGTGACGTTGGGAGGAAAAATAGAGAAAAAGAAAATTATTAAAAGAGCACAAAAATGGGAACGAATTTATCAGAAGTTGAATGGGATGTTTTTCATCAATTAGAGACAATGTTACAAGAAAAAGGTCACTCTGAAATTTCAAAAACTGAGCTTAAAAACTTACTTATCTGGGTTAAAGCGAATACGCAAGATTTAAATCTGCAGTCTGCTTTTTCTTTTCATTTTTGGGATCAGATAAACTGGAGAATCTATAATCTAGTCTCTCTCAAAAAAGATGAAAGCTTAAGAGAACTTGTGCCGGTTTGTAGTGCGCTGTTGTAGTGCTTTTTTAAACAAAGTGATAAAAATAAGATCAACTTGGACTCAGAAAACAGAGCTTCTGGTTCTCTCTCACGAAATTCCAGTAAACCAGAGACTGTGTGTGTATCGGAGAATGTTACAAGTGTTGTTGCAAATGCTGAAAGTATTGCTTTGAACTCTGTTGAACAAAATCTTTCTTCTCTCTCTCTGGGAAAAAATGAGACTCTTTCGGACTTTTCTTCGCGTTGTTCTGTTAATGTAAAAATATGTGACTCTTGTAAGGGGGATGGAACAAAGTGTGTAAAAGATGGAAATGAAAAAGTGACTGTACTTCCTAAAATTGTTTGTGCGGGGACACTGAAACCTGAATTGGATTCTGTTGGGCCTGGGGTGGAGGCTGAGGTGGCTGCTTCCACTCGGGAAATTGTGGTTCCAGGGAACTCTTTTTCAGTTAAGCAAAACCATGGTTGTTCTGGTGTTTGTCAATCTATAGATACAGAGAAAGAAAAATTGGCTTTAAGGGTGGAGTCCTTTGAAAGGAAGAGATGGAAGAAACTCACGACTGTGTTGTTGCTGAAATTCAAAAAGCTGGTCTTGAAATCTCTGCAACGAAAATTCAACAAGTTTCACCTTAGAAGTACCTGGGATGGAAGATGACTGAGACGACAAGAACACCACAAAAAATTCAGATCCGAACCAGAGTCAACAACCTACAAGAGTTACAACAACTTCTAGGAGAAATCAACTGGGTCAGACCGATGTTGGGAATCACCAATGATGAACTGAGTCCGCTCTTCCATTTGCTGAGAGGAAGTTGCGACATCACTTCGCCAAGAACTTTAACCCCTGAAGCTCGTGCTGCTCTCGACAAAGTCACAGAAGCTCTTCAAAAAAAAAGACAAGCTCATCGCTGCATTCCTGAAAATCCTTTCTTTCTTGCAATCTTAGGAGAGAAGAAGCAGCTTTGTGGTCTCATTTTCCAGTGGGATTCCACAGAGCAAGATCCTTTGTTAATAATGGAATGGGATTTTCCTCCCTACAGGTTTTCAAAGACCATTTGCTCAGTTTTAGAAATGATTGCATACATTATAATTAAGGCTAGAACCAGATTGTTAACTTTGGCAGGTCAAGAATTTTCAGTTATCTATTTGCCATTGAAAAATGATTATTTCAATTGGGCAATGCAAAATTCTGATGATTTACAATATGCATTCTTAGGTTTTCCAGGTGTTTGTTCCATACACTATCCAGCTCACAAACTACTGCAAGCAAAATTGAGTTTCAGAGAAAAACCTAAATTGAGTGAAGAACCTTTACATGCTGTGACTCTCTTCACTGATGGCTCTGGTAAAAGCCACAAGTCCGTTGTGACTTGGTTTAATCAAAAGACTAATGTTTGGGAATCTGATATTCAAACAGTAGAGGGATCCCCTCAAATTGTTGAGCCTGCTGCAGTAGTTTGAGCTTTTCAGCTGTTTCCTCAGCCTTTTAATTTGGTCACAGATTCTGCTTATGTTGCTAATGTAGTCAGGAGAATAGAAGGTTCCATTTTAAAGGATGTTAGTAATGAAACTTTACATCGTTGGCTTTCATGTCTTTTTATAACTTTGCAATATAGAACTAATCCATATTTTGTTTCTCACATTAGGGCGCATTCTTCACTTCCTGGATTTTTAGTGGAAGGAAATGCAAGAGCGGACAAGCTGACAATGGTCATTTCTAACACATTGCCAAATAGTTTTGAACAAGCAAAATTGAGTCGTGCCTTTTTCCACCAAAATGCACAAGCACTCATGCAAATGTTCCAAATCACTTAAAGTCAAGCTAAAGCTATCATTCATACTTGCCGACTGTCAATTGGTAAAACCTCCTGTTTCTACAGGAGCAATCAACCCCCGAGGCTTACAAAGCCTACAGTTGTGGCAAACAGATGTTACTAAATAGCCTTCTTTTGGTAAATTTAAAAATATTCATGTTTCCATAGACACGTTCTCTGGTGCAGTTTTTGCTTCCCTTCACACAAGTGATACTGGCAGCCATGCCTGTCATCATTTCCTGCAAGCTTTTGCTTCATTGGGTATACCCCAAGAAGTAAAAACTGACAATGGCCCCGCATACATATCTCAAAAATTGGCCACATTTTTAAATGAATGGGGTGTTCGACACATTTTTGGTATTCCCCACTCTCCCACAAGCCAAGCAATCATTGAAAGAACACATCAAACCTTAAAACGCATATTAGATCAACAGAGAGGGGGAACGGAAATCACCCCACAGATGAGACTGAGTAAGGCTTTGTATGTTTTTAATTTTCTAAATAGTAAAAGTACAGAACCAGATCCACCAATCTTTAGACACTTTTCAAATAGCACACAGGCAAAACTGAAAGAACATCCTCCTCTTCTAATTAGAAACCCTGACTCTGGACAGATGGAAGGTCCGTTTCAATTAATAACGTGGGGCAAAGGGTATGCTTCTATTTCCACAGGTGCTGGAAGAATTAAGTGGGTTCCTGCCAAAAACGTCAAACCGTATCGCACTTCAGAACCTGTTGTCGAGCCTAGAACTGAGGAAGCGAGTACGCAGACGTAGACCGAATGGAAGGATCCCGGGTCTCGCCTGACGCCTCTTGTGCCTGACGTTCATTGTGCATCGGTGGAACCCGTGAACTCTGATTTTGTGCCAATTTTTATTTATGAGTATACGAATGAAATGCTGAATGTTTGTTTAACAAAGCTAATTTTTGGCTGAAAATTTAGGTTCTTGTTTTGGTTTAGAAAGAATTCTGCCAAAACTTAGTTCTTGAAAGAGATGGGGCAGAATCAAATGGTATACTTGTTTTGCTTGATTTCAATTGTTTTTTGTCGTGCAGATTTGCCTGAGGATCAACCGAAGACGAATGTTTGGGTGACCTTAGCCAAGGCTGCCAGATCGGATACTATATGTCTGTCTAATTCGGAACCAGAAAAGCCTTTCTCAACCTGTTTGGTTGGTGTGCCAGTGAAAGAGTTTCCTTTGGTCAGAAAAGAATCCAATGGTAAACCAGGTGGAATTGACAATGGAAACAGTCCTTCCTTCAATTGGAACATTTGTTCCAAGAAACTTCTCAGGGCAGCAAATGTTTCAAACAGTTGGGATGTGTTTCTGGAGACGGACCAATCTCCACGGCAATTGCCAAAAGGGTATTGGATCATTTGCGGAGACAGAGGTTGGCAAGGCATTCCAGCCCACCTTGAAGGTGGCCCTTGCAGCATTGGTATGCTTACCATAATTGCCCCCACTGCCAAAGCAGTGATGAAAAAGAAACAAAGGAAAACAAGAGCTGTTCCTCATTATGATGAGAACTGTCAGAGTGATTTTATGCCTTGGAATGCCGCCAGAAGGGTTTCAGCAGGTATATTTCTACCCCAATTGGCTTCAGCTGTGGCATTGAGACAATTAGATCGAGTTGGATGTTGGCTGAGCAAACAAGCTAATGCCACATCCTCCGCAATCAGTGATATGTTGACCGATGTTGATAGTATTAGACATGCTACTCTTCAAAACAGAGCAGCCATTGATTTTCTCTTACTGGCACAAGGACATGGTTGTGAGGAATTGGAAGGTTTGTGTTGTATGAATTTGTCTGATCATTCTGAATCCATTCACAAAAGCATTCAAAAATTAAAGGATCTGACAGCCCAAATTAAAGAAGACGGAGGTTCCTGGTTGGATGATTTGTATCAAAATTGCAGTTTTGCACCTTGGCTAAGGCAACTTTGCAAGATAGGTCTTGACATATTAGGTGTTCTAATACTGATATTGATAGTGGTACCTTGTATACTCTGTTGTGTTCGGCGAATGATGAACAAAACAGTCCGAGAAGTTTTTGTCATTCAAGCAGGAGAATTAGGAAGTAGAAGCACAGAGAGTGTACGAAATCTCACGAAAGCAGTAGATGAGGGTATTGACATGAACGAAGGTTTTGAATTAAGGCCTTGGAATCGACCAGAGTTTTTTGAACGATGCCTTGTGACTGTTGCCAAACATATCTCTTTCAGGGATTGGGTCTTCACAGCATTAAGTTGCTGTGCCGTAATATAGCGATGCTTCAGTTTAGTGAAAATAGGTCTTCAGCAGATAATAAGCAGAAATTTTGCAATAGAGCTATGAAACGTAAATAGCAAGCGACAAGAAAATGAAAGCTTCTGGGTCAAACAGAGAGGGGGAAATGTTGGAATCCATAAGGTTAGAGGATTTTTAAGAAATGGTTAAAAAGAAGTATGTAGGCCTTAGACTGGAGTTTTGTTAGCATTGCAGAAAAGTTTCCCATGCAAGCAGAAAAAGTTTTCCATGCAAGCAGAAAAGTTTCCCAAGCAGTAGACGTGACAAATAACAATAGGCTTCTGTAGAATTTGCTTTAGGATGGCAACAAGGTTATTTAATGTATATCTTTAGAAGGTTAGCATGAATAGAACTCTGTTCTTTGTCTCTTATCAACTAGTCTTTGTTTTAGCTACGATTACCTATGTTTTATAAGATTGGATAGAATGCTTGTCAAGATGTGTTTTCTGTGTCTGATTGGCTGAATTCTAGTCTGAGATGATTTTATGTATTGCTGTATGAGCCCTGTTGAAGGAGACATTTTTTGGTGTGGATCAGTGAGCTGTCATGTCTCCATTTTGTATTTTGAGACTGATGTGCTGGAAATAAAAGCAAAAATCTCTTCACTGGTCTGGTTACCATGTTATCCATATTTGGATATTTTGCCGCGGCCTAGTGGGTTCCTTTTTTAAGGCGTGGGTTCCTGACACCATTGGACTTATACCTGTCCCGTCCCCCGCATATTGCTGCCCCGTGTGAGGACGTAGAATAGAAGAAAAACAAAGAAAAATCGTGGAAGCACCAGCCGCGGAGACCCAAGTGTTAACAAGGAGGACACTGTATCATCTCTCCCGCCGAAACCAAGAAAATTGTAAGTAGCTTATCTCGGGAGAGCGCTTGGGTGACGTTGGGAGGAAAAATAGAGAAAAAGAAAATTATTAAAAGAGCACAAAAATGGGAACGAATTTATCAGAAGTTGAATGGGATGTTTTTCATCAATTAGAGACAATGTTACAAGAAAAAGGTCACTCTGAAATTTCAAAAACTGAGCTTAAAATCTTACTTATCTGGGTTAAAGCGAATACGCAAGATTTAAATCTGCAGTCTGCTTTTTCTTTTCATTTTTGGGATCAGATAAACTGGAGAATCTATAATCTAGTCTCTCTCAAAAAAGATGAAAGCTTAAGAGAACTTGTGCCGGTTTGTAGTGCGCTGTTGTAGTGCTTTTTTAAACAAAGTGATAAAAATAAGATCAACTTGGACTCAGAAAACAGAGCTTCTGGTTCTCTCTCACGAAATTCCAGTAAACCAGAGACTGTGTGTGTATCGGAGAATGTTACAAGTGTTGTTGCAAATGCTGAAAGTATTGCTTTGAACTCTGTTGAACAAAATCTTTCTTCTCTCTCTCTGGGAAAAAATGAGACTCTTTCGGACTTTTCTTCGCGTTGTTCTGTTAATGTAAAAATATGTGACTCTTGTAAGGGGGATGGAACAAAGTGTGTAAAAGATGGAAATGAAAAAGTGACTGTACTTCCTAAAATTGTTTGTGCGGGGACACTGAAACCTGAATTGGATTCTGTTGGGCCTGGGGTGGAGGCTGAGGTGGCTGCTTCCACTCGGGAAATTGTGGTTCCAGGGAACTCTTTTTCAGTTAAGCAAAACCATGGTTGTTCTGGTGTTTGTCAATCTATAGATACAGAGAAAGAAAAATTGGCTTTAAGGGTGGAGTCCTTTGAAAGGAAGAGATGGAAGAAACTCGCGACTGTGTTGTTGCTGAAATTCAAAAAGCTGGACTTGAAATCTCTGCAACGAAAATTCAACAAGTTTCACCTTAGAAGTACCTGGGATGGAAGATGACTGAGACGACAAGAACACCACAAAAAATTCAGATCCGAACCAGAGTCAACAACCTACAAGAGTTACAACAACTTCTAGGAGAAATCAACTGGGTCAGACCGATGTTGGGAATCACCAATGATGAACTGAGTCCGCTCTTCCATTTGCTGAGAGGAAGTTGCGACATCACTTCGCCAAGAACTTTAACCCCTGAAGCTCGTGCTGCTCTCGACAAAGTCACAGAAGCTCTTCAAAAAAAAAGACAAGCTCATCGCTGCGTTCCTGAAAATCCTTTCTTTCTTGCAATCTTAGGAGAGAAGAAGCAGCTTTGTGGTCTCATTTTCCAGTGGGATTCCACAGAGCAAGATCCTTTGTTAATAATGGAATGGGATTTTCCTCCCTACAGGTTTTCAAAGACCATTTGCTCAGTTTTAGAAATTATTGCATACATTATAATTAAGGCTAGAACCAGATTGTTAACTTTGGCAGGTCAAGAATTTTCAGTTATCTATTTGCCATTGAAAAATGATTATTTCAATTGGGCAATGCAAAATTCTGATGATTTACAATATGCATTCTTAGGTTTTCCAGGTGTTTGTTCCATACACTATCCAGCTCACAAACTACTGCAAGCAAAATTGAGTTTCAGAGAAAAACCTAAATTTAGTGAAGAACCTTTACATGCTGTGACTCTCTTCACTGATGGCTCTGGTAAAAGCCACAGGTCCGTTGTGACTTGGTTTAATCAAAAGACTAATGTTTGGGAATCTGATATTCAAACAGTAGAGGGATCCCCTCAAATTGTTGAGCCTGCTGCAGTAGTTTGAGCTTTTCAGCTGTTTCCTCAGCCTTTTAATTTGGTCACAGATTCTGCTTATGTTGCTAATGTAGTCAGGAGAATAGAAGGTTCCATTTTAAAGGATGTTAGTAATGAAACTTTACATCGTTGGCTTTCATGTCTTTTTATAACTTTGCAATATAGAACTAATCCATATTTTGTTTCTCACATTAGGGCGCATTCTTCGCTTCTTGGATTTTTAGTGGAAGGAAATGCAAGAGCGGACAAGCTGACAATGGTCATTTCTAACACATTGCCAAATAGTTTTGAACAAGCAAAATTGAGTCGTGCCTTTTTCCACCAAAATGCACAAGCACTCATGCAAATGTTCCAAATCACTTAAAGTCAAGCTAAAGCTATCATTCATACTTGCCCTGACTGTCAATTGGTACAACCTCCTGTTTCTACAGGAGCAATCAACCCCCGAGGCTTACAAAGCCTACAGTTGTGGCAAACAGATGTTACTAAATAGCCTTCTTTTGGTAAATTTAAAAATATTCATGTTTCCATAGACACGTTCTCTGGTGCAGTTTTTGCTTCCCTTCACACAAGTGATACTGGCAGCCATGCCTGTCATCATTTCCTGCAAGCTTTTGCTTCATTGGGTATACCCCAAGAAGTAAAAACTGACAATGGCCCCGCATACATATCTCAAAAATTGGCCACATTTTTAAATGAATGGGGTGTTCGACACATTTTTGGTATTCCCCACTCTCCCACAAGCCAAGCAATCATTGAAAGAACACATCAAACCTTAAAACGCATATTAGATCAACAGAGAGGGGGAACGGAAATCACCCCACAGATGAGACTGAGTAAGGCTTTGTATGTTTTTAATTTTCTAAATAGTAAAAGTACAGAACCAGATCCACCAATCTTTAGACACTTTTCAAATAGCACACAGGCAAAACTGAAAGAACATCCTCCTCTTCTAATTAGAAACCCTGACTCTGGACAGATGGAAGGTCCGTTTCAATTAATAACGTGGGGCAAAGGGTATGCTTCTATTTCCACAGGTGCTGGAAGAATTAAGTGGGTTCCTGCCAAAAACGTCAAACCGTATCGCACTTCAGAACCTGTTGTCGAGCCTAGAACTGAGGAAGCGAGTACGCAGACGTAGACCGAATGGAAGGATCCCGGGTCTCGCCTGACGCCTCTTGTGCCTGACGTTCATTGTGCATCGGTGGAACCCGTGAACTCTGATTTTGTGCCAATTTTTATTTATGAGTATACGAATGAAATGCTGAATGTTTGTTTAACAAAGCTAATTTTTGGCTGAAAATTTAGGTTCTTGTTTTGGTTTAGAAAGAATTCTGCCAAAACTTAGTTCTTGAAAGAGATGGGGCAGAATCAAATGGTATACTTGTTTTGCTTGATTTTAATTGTTTTTTGTCGTGCAGATTTGCCTGAGGATCAACCGAAGACGAATGTTTGGGTGACCTTAGCCAAGGCTGCCGGATCGGATACTATATGTCTGTCTAATTCGGAACCAGAAAAGCCTTTCTCAACCTGTTTGGTTGGTGTGCCAGTGAAAGAGTTTCCTTTGGTCAGAAAAGAATCCAATGGTAAACCAGGTGGAATTGACAATGGAAACAGTCCTTCCTTCAATTGGAACATTTGTTCCAAGAAACTTCTCAGGGCAGCAAATGTTTCAAACAGTTGGGATGTGTTTCTACAGACGGACCAATCTCCACGGCAATTGCCAAAAAGGTATTGGATCATTTGCGGAGACAGAGGTTGGCAAGGCATTCCAGCCCACCTTGAAGGTGGCCCTTGCAGCATTGGTATGCTTACCATAATTGCCCCCACTGCCAAAGCAGTGATGAAAAAGAAACAAAGGAAAACGAGAGCTGTTCCTCATTATGATGAGAACTGTCAGAGTGATTTTATGCCTTGGAATGCCGCCAGAAGGGTTTCAGCAGGTATATTTCTACCCCAATTGGCTTCAGCTGTGGCATTGAGACAATTAGATCCAGTTGGATGTTGGCTGAGCAAACAAGCTAATGCCACATCCTCCGCAATCAGTGATATGTTGACCAATGTTGATAGTATTAGACATGCTACTCTTCAAAACAGAGCAGCCATTGATTTTCTCTTACTGGCACAAGGACATGGTTGTGAGGAATTGGAAGGTTTGTGTTGTATGAATTTGTCTGATCATTCTGAATCCATTCACAAAAGCATTCAAAAATTAAAGGATCTGACAGCCCAAATTAAAGAAGACGGAGGTTCCTGGTTGGATGATTTGTATCAAAATTGCAGTTTTGCACCTTGGCTAAGGCAACTTTGCAAGATAGGTCTTGACATATTAGGTGTTCTAATACTGATATTGATAGTGGTACCTTGTGTACTCTGTTGTGTTCGGCGAATGATGAACAAAACAGTCCGAGAAGTTTTTGTCATTCAAGCAGGAGAATTAGGAAGTAGAAGCACAGAGAGTGTACGAAATCTCACGAAAGCAGTAGATGAGGGTATTGACATGAACGAAGGTTTTGAATTAAGGCCTTGGAATCGACCAGAGTTTTTTGAACGATGCCTTGTGACTGTTGCCAAACATATCTCTTTCAGGGATTGGGTCTTCACAGCATTAAGTTGCTGTGCCGTAATATAGCGATGCTTCAGTTTAGTGAAAATAGGTCTTCAGCAGATAATAAGCAGAAATTTCGCAATAGAGCTATGAAACGCAAATAGCAAGCGACAAGAAAATGAAAGCTTCTGGGTCAAACAGAGAGGGGGAAATGTTGGAATCCATAAGGTTAGAGGATTTTTAAGAAATGGTTAAAAAGAAGTATGTAGGCCTTAGACTGGAGTTTTGTTAGCATTGCAGAAAAGTTTCCCATGCAAGCAGAAAAAGTTTTCCATGCAAGCAGAAAAGTTTCCCAAGCAGTAGACGTGACAAATAACAATAGGCTTCTGTAGAATTGGCTTTAGGATGGCAACAAGGTTATTTAATGTATATCTTTAGAAGGTTAGCATGAATAGAACTCTGTTCTTTGTCTCTTATCAACTAGTCTTTGTTTTAGCTACGATTACCTATGTTTTATAAGATTGGATAGAATGCTTGTCAATATGTGTTTTCTGTGTCTGATTGGCTGAATTCTAGTCTGAGATGATTTTATGTATTGCTGTATGAGCCCTGTTGAAGGAGACATTTTTTGGTGTGGATCAGTGAGCTGTCATGTCTCCATTTTGTATTTTGAGACTGATGTGCTGGAAATAAAAGCAAAAATCTCTTCACTGGTCTGGTTACCATGTTATCCATATTTGGATATTTTGCCGCGGCCTAGTGGGTTCCTTTTTTAAGGCGTGGGTTCCTGACACCATTGGACTTATACCTGTCCCGTCCCTCGCATATTGCTGCCCCGTGTGAGGACGTAGAATAGAAGAAAAACAAAGAAAAATCGTGGAAGCACCAGCCGCGGAGACCCAAGTGTTAACAAGGAGGACACTGTATCATCTCTCCCGCCGAAACCAAGAAAATTGTAAGTAGCTTATCTCGGGAGAGCGCTTGGGTGACGTTGGGAGGAAAAATAGAGAAAAAGAAAATTATTAAAAGAGCACAAAAATGGGAATGAATTTATCAGAAGTTGAATGGGATGTTTTTCATCAATTAGAGACAATGTTACAAGAAAAAGGTCACTCTGAAATTTCAAAAACTGAGCTTAAAAACTTACTTATCTGGGTTAAAGCGAATACGCAAGATTTAAATCTGCAGTCTGCTTTTTCTTTTCATTTTTGGGATCAGATAAACTGGAGAATCTATAATCTAGTCTCTCTCAAAAAAGATGAAAGCTTAAGAGAACTTGTGCCGGTTTGTAGTGCGCTGTTGTAGTGCTTTTTTAAACAAAGTGATAAAAATAAGATCAACTTGGACTCAGAAAACAGAGCTTCTGGTTCTCTCTCACGAAATTCCAGTAAACCAGAGACTGTGTGTGTATCGGAGAATGTTACAAGTGTTGTTGCAAATGCTGAAAGTATTGCTTTGAACTCTGTTGAACAAAATCTTTCTTCTCTCTCTCTGGGAAAAAATGAGACTCTTTCGGACTTTTCTTCGCGTTGTTCTGTTAATGTAAAAATATGTGACTCTTGTAAGGGGGATGGAACAAAGTGTGTAAAAGATGGAAATGAAAAAGTGACTGTACTTCCTAAAATTGTTTGTGCGGGGACACTGAAACCTGAATTGGATTCTGTTGGGCCTGGGGTGGAGGCTGAGGTGGCTGCTTCCACTCGGGAAATTGTGGTTCCAGGGAACTCTTTTTCAGTTAAGCAAAACCATGGTTGTTCTGGTGTTTGTCAATCTATAGATACAGAGAAAGAAAAATTGGCTTTAAGGGTGGAGTCCTTTGAAAGGAAGAGATGGAAGAAACTCGCGACTGTGTTGTTGCTGGAATTCAAAAAGCTGGACTTGAAATCTCTGCAACGAAAATTCAACAAGTTTCACCTTAGAAGTACCTGGGATGGAAGATGACTGAGACGACAAGAACACCACAAAAAATTCAGATCCGAACCAGAGTCAACAACCTACAAGAGTTACAACAACTTCTAGGAGAAATCAACTGGGTCAGACCGATGTTGGGAATCACCAATGATGAACTGAGTCCGCTCTTCCATTTGCTGAGAGGAAGTTGCGACATCACTTCGCCAAGAACTTTAACCCCTGAAGCTCGTGCTGCTCTCGACAAAGTCACAGAAGCTCTTCAAAAAAAAAGACAAGCTCATCGCTGCGTTCCTGAAAATCCTTTCTTTCTTGCAATCTTAGGAGAGAAGAAGCAGCTTTGTGGTCTCATTTTCCAGTGGGATTCCACAGAGCAAGATCCTTTGTTAATAATGGAACGGGATTTTCCTCCCTACAGGTTTTCAAAGACCATTTGCTCAGTTTTAGAAATGATTGCATACATTATAATTAAGGCTAGAACCAGATTGTTAACTTTGGCAGGTCAAGAATTTTCAGTTATCTATTTGCCATTGAAAAATGATTATTTCAATTGGGCAATGCAAAATTCTGATGATTTACAATATGCATTCTTAGGTTTTCCAGGTGTTTGTTCCATACACTATCCAGCTCACAAACTACTGCAAGCAAAATTGAGTTTCAGAGAAAAACCTAAATTTAGTGAAGAACCTTTACATGCTGTGACTCTCTTCACTGATGGCTCTGGTAAAAGCCACAGGTCCGTTGTGACTTGGTTTAATCAAAAGACTAATGTTTGGGAATCTGATATTCAAACAGTAGAGGGATCCCCTCAAATTGTTGAGCCTGCTGCAGTAGTTTGAGCTTTTCAGCTGTTTCCTCAGCCTTTTAATTTGGTCACAGATTCTGCTTATGTTGCTAATGTAGTCAGGAGAATAGAAGGTTCCATTTTAAAGGATGTTAGTAATGAAACTTTACATCGTTGGCTTTCATGTCTTTTTATAACTTTGCAATATAGAACTAATCCATATTTTGTTTCTCACATTAGGGCGCATTCTTCGCTTCTTGGATTTTTAGTGGAAGGAAATGCAAGAGCGGACAAGCTGACAATGGTAATTTCTAACACATTGCCAAATAGTTTTGAACAAGCAAAATTGAGTCGTGCCTTTTTCCACCAAAATGCACAAGCACTCATGCAAATGTTCCAAATCACTTAAAGTCAAGCTAAAGCTATCATTCATACTTGCCCTGACTGTCAATTGGTACAACCTCCTGTTTCTACAGGAGCAATCAACCCCCGAGGCTTACAAAGCCTACAGTTGTGGCAAACAGATGTTACTAAATAGCCTTCTTTTGGTAAATTTAAAAATATTCATGTTTCCATAGACACGTTCTCTGGTGCAGTTTTTGCTTCCCTTCACACAAGTGATACTGGCAGCCATGCCTGTCATCATTTCCTGCAAGCTTTTGCTTCATTGGGTATACCCCAAGAAGTAAAAACTGACAATGGCCCCGCATACATATCTCAAAAATTGGCCACATTTTTAAATGAATGGGGTGTTCGACACATTTTTGGTATTCCCCACTCTCCCACAAGCCAAGCAATCATTGAAAGAACACATCAAACCTTAAAACGCATATTAGATCAACAGAGAGGGGGAACGGAAATCACCCCACAGATGAGACTGAGTAAGGCTTTGTATGTTTTTAATTTTCTAAATAGTAAAAGTACAGAACCAGATCCACCAATCTTTAGACACTTTTCAAATAGCACACAGGCAAAACTGAAAGAACATCCTCCTCTTCTAATTAGAAACCCTGACTCTGGACAGATGGAAGGTCCGTTTCAATTAATAACGTGGGGCAAAGGGTATGCTTCTATTTCCACAGGTGCTGGAAGAATTAAGTGGGTTCCTGCCAAAAACGTCAAACCGTATCGCACTTCAGAACCTGTTGTCGAGCCTAGAACTGAGGAAGCGAGTACGCAGACGTAGACCGAATGGAAGGATCCCGGGTCTCGCCTGACGCCTCTTGTGCCTGACGTTCATTGTGCATCGGTGGAACCCGTGAACTCTGATTTTGTGCCAATTTTTATTTATGAGTATACGAATGAAATGCTGAATGTTTGTTTAACAAAGCTAATTTTTGGCTGAAAATTTAGGTTCTTGTTTTGGTTTAGAAAGAATTCTGCCAAAACTTAGTTCTTGAAAGAGATGGGGCAGAATCAAATGGTATACTTGTTTTGCTTGATTTCAATTGTTTTTTGTCGTGCAGATTTGCCTGAGGATCAACCGAAGACGAATGTTTGGGTGACCTTAGCCAAGGCTGCCGGATCGGATACTATATGTCTGTCTAATTCGGAACCAGAAAAGCCTTTCTCAACCTGTTTGGTTGGTGTGCCAGTGAAAGAGTTTCCTTTGGTCAGAAAAGAATCCAATGGTAAACCAGGTGGAATTGACAATGGAAACAGTCCTTCCTTCAATTGGAACATTTGTTCCAAGAAACTTCTCAGGGCAGCAAATGTTTCAAACAGTTGGGATGTGTTTCTGGAGACGGACCAATCTCCACGGCAATTGCCAAAAGGGTATTGGATCATTTGCGGAGACAGAGGTTGGCAAGGCATTCCAGCCCACCTTGAAGATGGCCCTTGCAGCATTGGTATGCTTACCATAATTGCCCCCACTGCCAAAGCAGTGATGAAAAAGAAACAAAGGAAAACGAGAGCTGTTCCTCATTATGATGAGAACTGTCAGAGTGATTTTATGCCTTGGAATGCCACCAGAAGGGTTTCAGCAGGTATATTTCTACCCCAATTGGCTTCAGCTGTGGCATTGAGACAATTAGATCCAGTTGGATGTTGGCTGAGCAAACAAGCTAATGCCACATCCTCCGCAATCAGTGATATGTTGACCAATGTTGATAGTATTAGACATGCTACTCTTCAAAACAGAGCAGCCATTGATTTTCTCTTACTGGCACAAGGACATGGTTGTGAGGAATTGGAAGGTTTGTGTTGTATGAATTTGTCTGATCATTCTGAGTCCATTCACAAAAGCATTCAAAAATTAAAGGATCTGACAGCCCAAATTAAAGAAGACGGAGGTTCCTGGTTGGATGATTTGTATCAAAATTGCAGTTTTGCACCTTGGCTAAGGCAACTTTGCAAGATAGGTCTTGACATATTAGGTGTTCTAATACTGATATTGATAGTGGTACCTTGTGTACTCTGTTGTGTTCGGCGAATGATGAACAAAACAGTCCGAGAAGTTTTTGCCATTCAAGCAGGAGAATTAGGAAGTAGAAGCACAGAGAGTGTACGAAATCTCACGAAAGCAGTAGATGAGGGTATTGACATGAACGAAGGTTTTGAATTAAGGCCTTGGAATCGACCAGAGTTTTTTGAACGATGCCTTGTGACTGTTGCCAAACATATCTCTTTCAGGGATTGGGTCTTCACAGCATTAAGTTGCTGTGCCGTAATATAGCAATGCTTCAGTTTAGTGAAAATAGGTCTTCAGCAGATAATAAGCAGAAATTTTGCAATAGAGCTATGAAACGCAAATAGCAAGCGACAAGAAAATGAAAGCTTCTGGGTCAAACAGAGAGGGGGAAATGTTGGAATCCATAAGGTTAGAGGATTTTTAAGAAATGGTTAAAAAGAAGTATGTAGGCCTTAGACTGGAGTTTTGTTAGCATTGCAGAAAAGTTTCCCATGCAAGCAGAAAAAGTTTTCCATGCAAGCAGAAAAGTTTCCCAAGCAGTAGACGTGACAAATAACAATAGGCTTCTGTAGAATTGGCTTTAGGATGGAAACAAGGTTATTTAATGTGTATCTTTAGAAGGTTAGCATGAATAGAACTCTGTTCTTTGTCTCTTATCAACTAGTCTTTGTTTTAGCTACGATTACCTATGTTTTATAAGATTGGATAGAATGCTTGTCAAGATGTGTTTTCTGTGTCTGATTGGCTGAATTCTAGTCTGAGATGATTTTATGTATTGCTGTATGAGCCCTGTTGAAGGAGACATTTTTTGGTGTGGATCAGTGAGCTGTCATGTCTCCATTTTGTATTTTGAGACTGATGTGCTGGAAATAAAAGCAAAAATCTCTTCACTGGTCTGGTTACCATGTTATCCATATTTGGATATTTTGCCGCGGCCTAGTGGGTTCCTTTTTTAAGGCGTGGGTTCCTGACACCATTGGACTTATACCTGTCCCGTCCCTCGCATATTGCTGCCCCGTGTGAGGACGTAGAATAGAAGAAAAACAAAGAAAAATCGTGGAAGCACCAGCCGCGGAGACCCAAGTGTTAACAAGGAGGACACTGTATCATCTCTCCCGCCGAAACCAAGAAAATTGTAAGTAGCTTATCTCGGGAGAGCGCTTGGGTGACGTTGGGAGGAAAAATAGAGAAAAAGAAAATTATTAAAAGAGCACAAAAATGGGAACGAATTTATCAGAAGTTGAATGGGATGTTTTTCATCAATTAGAGACAATGTTACAAGAAAAAGGTCACTCTGAAATTTCAAAAACTGAGCTTAAAAACTTACTTATCTGGGTTAAAGCGAATACGCAAGATTTAAATCTGCAGTCTGCTTTTTCTTTTCATTTTTGGGATCAGATAAACTGGAGAATCTATTATTGGAAAAAAAAAGCTCCCAATATTACCAGTAAGATTGTGCCTTGGCCAGTCTGACCCTCGCTGCTGGGCCAAAGGCAGCAACTGCGGTGTTTCACCGCAGAGATACCTCGGCTTGCTGGTGGTTGCAGCTGGGCACTGAACAAGTCCAGGCTTGTTAGGACCCCGTTTACCTCAAGAGGATAGCTTCAGGCGATGGTGAAGAGAAAAAGGAGAGGATTCTGCTGGAGGGTTTAATGTCCAGAGGTTTATTCCATGGTTACAGCGGTCTGAACGTGAGGAGCTGCTCCAACAGAACAAGGACCGCATGGTCTGATCACCTTTTTAAGCTCAGGGACAGGGGGAGGGGAGGTACAGGTGAGCCACCAACCAGGTGAGAGGGGCAGGGTCTCAGGGGAAGATGACACCCAGACAGGCCAATGACCCCTGGGCCTGAGTGGCATCCTTTGAACTTGACCAACCACACGACGCCTTGCTGGAACGTTTAGCCTGATTGACAGGACTCACTCAGCATGGGGGCAAGGGGGAAGGGATAGACGTATAGGCACACCTGGGAAAGTGACCTGGAAGGCCAAAATGGGACAATACAGCACACCACAACATCTCCCCCTAGTTTTGTTTAAAAAGAAGAGGACTGTGTTTGTGGTGCAGAATGATTGCTAAACCATGGTTGGTAAATCAGTTCTTCCTCTACAGGAGGGTCAGTGTTTTCTACTGAGGCTTCCAGGTCATCTATTGGAGCACTGAGGGCTTCCAAATGGTAGACTTCAGGAGGGGAAATGAGCTTGAAATTAACTTGAGCACCATGCGTTTGATTAGTCCAAAAACAATGCTATAAACTACAATAACTATAACTAAAATAAGCAGAACTAAAACACAGTTTTCAGAATAGATCCCAACCAGCCCGAGAGTCCCCAGCCTTTGAACAGTCCATTCAGCCAGTTGTCAGTTTCTCTGTTGATGTCTGAGAGCCGCTGTCAAGGTAGTCCATATGTGGTTTGGGCTGAGGAACTATGCAGGAGGTCACAGGTGGGATGATCACGAGTAGGACGAGAAGCAGGCTCGGTCTCGTGGCATCTCGAGGCTACACACGAACAGTGGGATCTAAACTGGTACAAAAACTTGAAACAAACATATATTATAAACTATTCCAGATAGGAGGCTTAAATGGAATTTCCTCCAGAGAACACGGGCGGCGTTTTCTTCTCCAGGCAGCATGAGCAACCTGGGGTGCTTCTGCAAATTTCTCTGAGACCTTGGGAACATAGGGCTTTACCCATTTGGAAGGAACCCACCTTAAACCAGAGGGGGTGGACACACAGGCATATCCACGTCCCCAAGTAACTAATTTGTAAGGTCCCACCATTTTCCAAGTCTCAGGGTCCTTTACTAAAACTGGAGGTTTTTCCTTAATTAACCTATGATTGCTCCCCCCAAAGTGGCGTAGGATGGGTGGATTTAGGCTTTCAAAAGAACAATTCAGAAAATTTATTGTGAATAGCGCCCTGGATAACCGGATGATGGGAGGTTCCACCTTCAGAACCTGTTGTTGCTGGTCCAGGACCCTTTTAAGATCCCGGTGAGTTCTTTCTACAATGGCTTGACCTGTAGGGGAGTAGGGGATGCCAGTTTTGTGCTCTACTCCCCATTGCTGCAGGAAGCTCCCGAATTCCTTGGATTTGTAAGCAGGCCCATTATCAGTTTTCAGCTCCTTGGGGATGCCCATGAAAGAAAAAGCCTGCAAGAGGTGCTTAGTAGCATCAATAGATGATTCTCCTGTGTGGGCAGAAGCATAGACCGCTCCAGAAAAGGTATCTACACTAACATGAACATATTTCTGCCGTCCAAAAGACTGTATGTTTGTTACATCTGTTTGCCACAGTTCACAACTGTTCAGTCCCCTTGGGTTTGCTCCCGTACTCACTGTAGGGAGTGCATGTTGTTGGCAATTTGGGCATGTGGCCACAATCGCTTTGGCCTGTTCTCGAGTGATGTTAAACTGACGAACCAGGCCAGGTGCATTTTGGTGGAAAAGCTGGTGGCTGATTTTTGCCTGTTCAAAAACATTTGGGAGAGTGGCCATCACTGCAGGTGCAGCAAGAGCATCTGCCCTTCTGTTGCCTTCAGCAATAAACCCTGGCAAGTCAGTGTGTGACCTGACGTGCGTCACATAAAATGGTTGCTCTCGGTGAGTGACTAACTTTACCAGCTTTGAGAGCAATTCGAAAAGTGCGATGTTAGACACATCTTGCAGTATTGCTTGATCTGCCCTGGATACTACTCTTGCCACATATGCAGAGTCTGTAATCAGATTAAATGGTTCTGAGAACCTTTCAAAGGCCCTAACAACTGCAGCCAATTCAGCAACCTGAGGTGAACCTTCCACCTCAGCAATGTCTGTCTCCCACTGCTGGGTTTGAGGATCCTTCCAAGTCATAACAGACTTGTGGGACCTCCCAGATGCATCTGTGAAGACAGTTAGAGCCCTTTTTAAAGGTCTCCTACTTAGAGCACTTCTCAGTTTTAAGGTAAATTGAACATCTTGTTCGAACAATTTGTGAGCGGGCCACGCTACCGAAATTTGTCCTGAGTAGGAATCCAGAGCAAACTGCAACACTTCATTTTCTTGAAACAATTGTTCCAGTATTTTCACAGTATTTTGTCCTGATTTTAACTCAACTGGAATGTGAATGCACTTGAAATCACATCCTGCTAACTCCCTGATCCGGGTCCTTGCTTTCCGGATCAGTTCTGCTACCAGCTCCTGAGGCTTTGTCAGTCTCTTGGACCTTTTGTGACTGAGGAAAATCCATTCTATGATCAAGAGAGGGTCCCTCTGGTCCCGGTCCTTTTTTGGTGTGTTCTTTGCCTTAGGTGTTTGTTTTTCCTCCCACTGGAAAATAATTCCATGGAGGTGTGGCAACTTACCTAGGATGATAAATTTGAATGGCAGGTCAGGCCGGCATCGGTTGGCCTGTCTTGTGGACATTGCAATCTGAACCTTTTCTAGAGCTTTCCGTGCCTCTGGGGTAACAGACCTAGGAGCACCTGGGTCCTCTCCCCCTTTCAATAAATTGAAAAGAGGGGCAAGGTCTTCATTAGTCAGACCGAGCCATGGTCTTACCCAATTCAAAGACCCACACAACCTGTGGACATCCGCAAGGGTCTTGATCTTTGGATTGATTTCTAATTTTTGAGGAACAATGGTCCTATTTCCAATTTCTAAGCCCAAATACTTCCAAGGTGGCATCTTTTGAATTTTCTTTTCCTGGAGCTCGAACCCTGCAACAATCAATGCATCGATCGTTAGGTCAAGCGCATGCGTGAGTAAATCATCATTGGGGGCACACACAAGGATATCATCCATATAATGATAGATGATGGCCTTCTCTGCGGCTGCACGTACTGGGGAAAGCAGGGAAGACACATACCACTGGCAAATAGCTGGAGATACCTTTAATCCCTGAGGAAGAACGGTCCAATGGTACCTTTTCATAGGGGATTCCATATTAATAGAAGGGACTGAGAATGCAAAACGCGGTGCATCGTCAGGGTGCAAGGGGATTTGGAAAAAACAATCCTTAATATCAATAACAGCTAATTTCCAATCTTGGGGAAGCATTGTTGGGGATGGCATACCAGGTTGGGGAGAACCCATATCTTCAATTACATTATTAATTTGTCGGAGGTCGCAGAGGAGCCGCCATCTCTTTTTGTCAGCTTTATGGATGACAAACACTGGAGAGTTCCATGGGGACATGGTCTCCACAATGTGGCCCTTTTTTAGTTGCTCTTCCACTAGTTCCTCAAGCACCTTTATTTTTTGTTTACTGAGCGGCCACTGTTTCACCTGAACTGGTTTGTCTGTTATCCACTTCAGTTTTTGGGTGGGGCGCTGTTGTTCAATGGCTGCTGTACAAATATGCTGTGGAGAGTCTGGAATATCAATTGTGACACCCCACTGGGCCATTAAATCTCTCCCTAACAAAGGTTCCGAATAATCCAACACAAATGGACGGATATTAGCCAATTGTCCGTTTGGTCCCTCAAATTGAATAATGCTTTTGGATTGTCTTGCCAATTGCAGACCTCCTACTCCTTGAAGGTGACCGGCAACATTTTGCAAAGGCCAATGTGCTGGCCAGTCTTGTACTGGAATTACTGTGCAGTCTGCACCTGTGTCTACAAGCATCTCAATGCATTTAGACTCCCCACCCCCACTGACATTACACCATAATTTGGGTTTGTCTTTTCCAATAACTTGGACCCGGGCGACTGTGGGCCCTTGTTTTTTGATATTTTCAGATAAAGATGGCACAGGGATAGCTTGTGCAACAATTTGTCCCTTGGGAAGAAACAGGGGTGGGTGGAAACAATGCAGGCCGAGAACGAATTGCTCAGGATCTGATGTTGTCATTCCCGGAGCAATTCTGATCTCTTGTGGTGTGTGTTTGGTGTCCCCAATGACGATGTACTTACAACGAATCCGGTTCCAAGTACCTTTCTGTTCAGGATTTACAGACACAAAATGCCAATCAGTGTCCTCCAGATGGAGTGACTCAGTCAGCTGCAACCTGTAAGGCTCATTGACAGAAGACGTGGTTAACACAGGATCACTTAAATCATACACAGTCTTTGAAGCACCTGCTTCACTTACACAATAATTAATATTATCGCGCGCTTGATTTGTTTTGCTACCCTTATTCCCTTGGCTTGCTCTTTTTGTGTCTATGCGCCTGGCAGGCCGGCGCTGGCTCTTTAGTTTTTTTGTTGTTGTTGACCCCCAGGGAGGGCTTGTAGTTCTCCTCCCCTGCCATTTCTAAATTCATCAAATTCCCTTTTCAGGGGGCACTGGTTACTCCAGTGCCCTAGGTTGTTACAAAGCAGGCATGGTTTTGTGGGCTCAGCCATTGCTGGTCTCCGCTGCTGCCCAGGGTACTGCTGTGATGAGGGGAAAGGCGCAGGGCTGGCAACGGCGACACGCTGAGGTGGTCTTGGCAGCAGCCTTGGTCTGGTGTCTTCAGCCACACTCATCAGAGGCACTTTCCTGTTACAGACTAGGAGCATATCTTTTAACGTAGGGGTAGGTTCGAGAGGAAGGCTGAGGATTGCCGCTTGACACTGATTATTTGCATTTGTAAACGCCATTTCTTCTAAAATTGCTTCCCTAGCATTCTCTTTTTTAACTTGTATTTCAATAGCTCTAGTTAACCTTTCTACAAATTTCAAAAAAGGCTCTGATGGTAGCTGTTTAATTTTACTATAGGGCTCAAAAGGCCCCTCAGGTTGCAGGGAAAAGAACGCTTTTTCAGCTGCTTCCTTTACTTTTTCGAGTGTTTCTGCAGGAATTGCAGTAGCTTGGATTGAGGGAGAAGACCATTGGCCCTCACCACAGAGGTGCTCAATGGTGATAGGGTTACCACTGTTGTCTTTGGCTGTGTTTGGATCAGCATGCAAGCCTGGGAGAGCATCTTTTAGCATTTGTTTCCATGCTATTTCCCATAATTTAAATTCCGTGGAGGTCATTAGACAGGAAAAAAGCTGTTTTAAATCATGTGGAATCACTACAGTCCTACTCAATTCAGAATTTAAAAGGCCACGGAAATATGGACTGTGTGGACCATATTCTTTATGAGACTTACAGATCTCTTTAATCAATTGCCGTCCAAAAGAACTCCAATTAGCAGTTGGAGCTGCTCCCCCCTGAGCTGCAGGCTGAAAGGTAACAGGAGCCAGTGACAACATGGGACTATGCATTGGGTCTGCTGTTCCCTGCTCTGTATCCCTTGAAACAGAAGCATTGGGATCACAGCTACAGGTTTGGGGGATGGCAGTGGGTGTGTCCCCACCTTGGGAACCCGGGGAGGGGGTGGGGACAGGGGGCCGGCAAGGGGCGGGGAAACCGTGGGAACAAGGGGCGGGGTCAGGGGGCAGGCAGGGGGCGGGGACACCTGGTGACATCACGTCAGCAGACACCCCCTGGGAGGAGTAGAGGGGCGGAGCTGAGGGTATTGCAGGAAAGGGAGGGGGAGGGGGGAAGGTGTCACGAGGAACAGGAGGAGAGGGGGATGGGGCTGGAGTTTCGGGATGCTTAAGAGGATTTTGGGAAGAAGAAGACCAGGTTTGGGAAGATGCCACGTGGCATCCACCATCTTGTGGACCCCCTAGGGGCTGGGGGCCATTTTGGGTAACACTACTCTCTGCAAAGCTAACACGTGCTGTGGGTTTCAGAGGATGGGACACAGGGGATTGGGAAAGATTCCACGCAGCCTGGCCAGGGCCTTGTGGATAGGGCAACTCAGGCATTTCAACAGAATTTGGGCGTCGACTTCCCAATGAGTTTGATCTGTTTAAAATACTAAGTTTTGGGGAAAGAGGTTTAGGGGTTTTAGAACTAGGAGAGGGAGAAACAGGGAGAGTAGAGGTACATGGCTTTACATTTGGCTTTTTCTCCATTTCCTTTTGTTTGAGCAATGCTGTACGAATTTGTAAACTCCAAAACACAAATTTAGCTGAGGGGGCATTGCCAGATTGTCCTAAGGTTATCAATTCATTCCCAACTTTATCCCAGAATTGAATATTGTGGATTTCTTCAGGGGAGATTTGTGGGAAGTGGAGGAAAAGCCATCTTATAAATTGTTTCAATTTTCCTTTAGAGAACTTAACATTACCACTGTCCAAAATGCTTACAATATTATAATACACTCCTTTTTGTACAATGCTGAGTTTCAAACCCATGTTAGATGTAAAAAGCAAAGTACTAAATCCTGCCTGACCAAAAACAAAGCCAAAATCAGCTACCGATTTCAAAAAAAAAACCACAGATGGAAAGGGATAACGAGCCGACAAAAGCTTCACAATGCAGCTGTATATACTGCTTTTAAAATTCCCGGGCAGCAGCAGCAGGGCACGCCCTGCCGAGCAAAGGCAGAAACAAAGCCTCCCTTGCCGTGGAATGCAGCCCCCCGCGGAGCAGAGAGAGCAGCCACGCCACGTGGCAAGCCGAAACCGGGCCCCCCGCGCCGCGTGTGCAGAGAACCCCCCTTCCTCCACAGAGAGAGAGAAAGAGAGTCCCCCGCGGCAAGAGAGCTGAGAGACCCCCCTCCCCCGCACAGGGAGAGAGAGAGAGAGATCTCCCGACCACGTGGAGAGAGCCGAGCACGCTGCGCTGCAGAGCCTGGGGGAAGGGCAGAGAGCACTCCCACTCCGGCGCGAATTCCAAAAGACAGCAAAACACGCGGCAGAAAGCTAATAGCTAGAAATCAATGAATTCCCGTCTGTGGGGCTGCGCAGCCAAAAATGCAAATGCAAAAAGGAACAGAACTCACGGCAGAGTCTGTTTTTGAGCTCCTGCCCTACCGAGAGCAGAGATACTCACCCAAAATGGAAGCTGTAGCTGGCTGGGTACAGGCAGGTCTCTTCACCGGAACAGGACCTCTCTTGGGCGAGAGAGGCTCCCCTGTCCTCCCTCTGGAAAATCTGCTCACCAGAAAGGAGCTGGGCTTTCCAGAGGCGCCGAACAGTCCACGAAACTTCTTCTGGGAATATTCCCTAAGTCTCTAGCCGAGGGCGTTGCAACCAAAGCCCCTTTCAGCTGGATGCACGGCTGCCAGAAGCTTTTCCAAGGTGCTGCGGGTCCGTGTCAGGCTGCAGAGTCGCTTTGCCCACCCAGGGACGCCAAATATTGGAAAAAAAAAGCTCCCAATATTACCAGTAAGATTGTGCCTGGGCCAGTCTGACCCTCGCTGCTGGGCCAAAGGCAGCAACTGCGGTGTTTCACCGCAGAGATACCTCGGCTTGCTGGTGGTTGCAGCTGGGCACTGAACAAGTCCAGGCTTGTTAGGACCCCGTTTACCTCAAGAGGATAGCTTCAGGCGATGGTGAAGAGAAAAAGGAGAGGATTCTGCTGGAGGGTTTAATGTCCAGAGGTTTATTCCATGGTTACAGAGGTCTGAACGTGAGGAGCTGCTCCAACAGAACAAGGACCGCATGGTCTGATCACCTTTTTAAGCTCAGGGACAGGGGGAGGGGAGGTACAGGTGAGCCACCAACCAGGTGAGAGGGGCAGGGTCTCAGGGGAAGATGACACCCAGACAGGCCAATGACCCCTGGGCCTGAGTGGCATCCTTTGAACTTGACCAACCACACGACGCCTTGCTGGAACGTTTAGCCTGATTGACAGGACTCACTCAGCATGGGGGCAAGGGGGAAGGGATAGACGTATAGGCACACCTGGGAAAGTGACCTGGAAGGCCAAAATGGGACAATACAGCACACCACAACAATCTATAATCTAGTCTCTCTCAAAAAAGATGAAAGCTTAAGAGAACTTGTGCCGGTTTGTAGTGCGCTGTTGTAGTGCTTTTTTAAACAAAGTGATAAAAATAAGATCAACTTGGACTCAGAAAACAGAGCTTCTGGTTCTCTCTCACGAAATTCCAGTAAACCAGAGACTGTGTGTGTATCGGAGAATGTTACAAGTGTTGTTGCAAATGCTGAAAGTATTGCTTTGAACTCTGTTGAACAAAATCTTTCTTCTCTCTCTCTGGGAAAAAATGAGACTCTTTCGGACTTTTCTTCGCGTTGTTCTGTTAATGTAAAAATATGTGACTCTTGTAAGGGGGATGGAACAAAGTGTGTAAAAGATGGAAATGAAAAAGTGACTGTACTTCCTAAAATTGTTTGTGCAGGGACACTGAAACCTGAATTGGATTCTGTTGGGCCTGGGGTGGAGGCTGAGGTGGCTGCTTCCACTCGGGAAATTGTGGTTCCAGGGAACTCTTTTTCAGTTAAGCAAAACCATGGTTGTTCTGGTGTTTGTCAATCTATAGATACAGAGAAAGAAAAATTGGCTTTAAGGGTGGAGTCCTTTGAAAGGAAGAGATGGAAGAAACTCGCGACTGTGTTGTTGCTGAAATTCAAAAAGCTGGACTTGAAATCTCTGCAACGAAAATTCAACAAGTTTCACCTTAGAAGTACCTGGGATGGAAGATGACTGAGACGACAAGAACACCACAAAAAATTCAGATCCGAACCAGAGTCAACAACCTACAAGAGTTACAACAACTTCTAGGAGAAATCAACTGGGTCAGACCGATGTTGGGAATCACCAATGATGAACTGAGTCCGCTCTTCCATTTGCTGAGAGGAAGTTGCGACATCACTTCGCCAAGAACTTTAACCCCTGAAGCTCGTGCTGCTCTCGACAAAGTCACAGAAGCTCTTCAAAAAAGACAAGCTCATCGCTGCGTTCCTGAAAATCCTTTCTTTCTTGCAATCTTAGGAGAGAAGAAGCAGCTTTGTGGTCTCATTTTCCAGTGGGATTCCACAGAGCAAGATCCTTTGTTAATAATGGAATGGGATTTTCCTCCCTACAGGTTTTCAAAGACCATTTGCTCAGTTTTAGAAATGATTGCATACATTATAATTAAGGCTAGAACCAGATTGTTAACTTTGGCAGGTCAAGAATTTTCAGTTATCTATTTGCCATTGAAAAATGATTATTTCAATTGGGCAATGCAAAATTCTGATGATTTACAATATGCATTCTTAGGTTTTCCAGGTGTTTGTTCCATACACTATCCAGCTCACAAACTACTGCAAGCAAAATTGAGTTTCAGAGAAAAACCTAAATTGAGTGAAGAACCTTTACATGCTGTGACTCTCTTCACTGATGGCTCTGGTAAAAGCCACAGGTCCGTTGTGACTTGGTTTAATCAAAAGACTAATGTTTGGGAATCTGATATTCAAACAGTAGAGGGATCCCCTCAAATTGTTGAGCCTGCTGCAGTAGTTTGAGCTTTTCAGCTGTTTCCTCAGCCTTTTAATTTGGTCACAGATTCTGCTTATGTTGCTAATGTAGTCAGGAGAATAGAAGGTTCCATTTTAAAGGATGTTAGTAATGAAACTTTACATCGTTGGCTTTCATGTCTTTTTATAACTTTGCAATATAGAACTAATCCATATTTTGTTTCTCACATTAGGGCGCATTCTTCGCTTCTTGGATTTTTAGTGGAAGGAAATGCAAGAGCGGACAAGCTGACAATGGTCATTTCTAACACATTGCCAAATAGTTTTGAACAAGCAAAATTGAGTCGTGCCTTTTTCCACCAAAATGCACAAGCACTCATGCAAATGTTCCAAATCACTTAAAGTCAAGCTAAAGCTATCATTCATACTTGCCCTGACTGTCAATTGGTACAACCTCCTGTTTCTACAGGAGCAATCAACCCCCGAGGCTTACAAAGCCTACAGTTGTGGCAAACAGATGTTACTAAATAGCCTTCTTTTGGTAAATTTAAAAATATTCATGTTTCCATAGACACGTTCTCTGGTGCAGTTTTTGCTTCCCTTCACACAAGTGATACTGGCAGCCATGCCTGTCATCATTTCCTGCAAGCTTTTGCTTCATTGGGTATACCCCAAGAAGTAAAAACTGACAATGGCCCCGCATACATATCTCAAAAATTGGCCACATTTTTAAATGAATGGGGTGTTCGACACATTTTTGGTATTCCCCACTCTCCCACAAGCCAAGCAATCATTGAAAGAACACATCAAACCTTAAAACGCATATTAGATCAACAGAGAGGGGGAACGGAAATCACCCCACAGATGAGACTGAGTAAGGCTTTGTATGTTTTTAATTTTCTAAATAGTAAAAGTACAGAACCAGATCCACCAATCTTTAGACACTTTTCAAATAGCACACAGGCAAAACTGAAAGAACATCCTCCTCTTCTAATTAGAAACCCTGACTCTGGACAGATGGAAGGCCCGTTTCAATTAATAACGTGGGGCAAAGGGTATGCTTCTATTTCCACAGGTGCTGGAAGAATTAAGTGGGTTCCTGCCAAAAACGTCAAACCGTATCGCACTTCAGAACCTGTTGTCGAGCCTAGAACTGAGGAAGCGAGTACGCAGACGTAGACCGAATGGAAGGATCCCGGGTCTCGCCTGACGCCTCTTGTGCCTGACGTTCATTGTGCATCGGTGGAACCCGTGAACTCTGATTTTGTGCCAATTTTTATTTATGAGTATACGAATGAAATGCTGAATGTTTGTTTAACAAAGCTAATTTTTGGCTGAAAATTTAGGTTCTTGTTTTGGTTTAGAAAGAATTCTGCCAAAACTTAGTTCTTGAAAGAGATGGGGCAGAATCAAATGGTATACTTGTTTTGCTTGATTTCAATTGTTTTTTGTCGTGCAGATTTGCCTGAGGATCAACCGAAGACGAATGTTTGGGTGACCTTAGCCAAGGCTGCCGGATCGGATACTATATGTCTGTCTAATTCGGAACCAGAAAAGCCTTTCTCAACCTGTTTGGTTGGTGTGCCAGTGAAAGAGTTTCCTTTGGTCAGAAAAGAATCCAATGGTAAACCAGGTGGAATTGACAATGGAAACAGTCCTTCCTTCAATTGGAACATTTGTTCCAAGAAACTTCTCAGGGCAGCAAATGTTTCAAACAGTTGGGATGTGTTTCTGGAGACGGACCAATCTCCACGGCAATTGCCAAAAGGGTATTGGATCATTTGCGGAGACAGAGGTTGGCAAGGCATTCCAGCCCACCTTGAAGGTGGCCCTTGCAGCATTGGTATGCTTACCATAATTGCCCCCACTGCCAAAGCAGTGATGAAAAAGAAACAAAGGAAAACAAGAGCTGTTCCTCATTATGATGAGAACTGTCAGAGTGATTTTATGCCTTGGAATGCCGCCAGAAGGGTTTCAGCAGGTCTATTTCTACCCCAATTGGCTTCAGCTGTGGCATTGAGACAATTAGATCGAGTTGGATGTTGGCTGAGCAAACAAGCTAATGCCACATCCTCCGCAATCAGTGATATGTTGACCAATGTTGATAGTATTAGACATGCTACTCTTCAAAACAGAGCAGCCATTGATTTTCTCTTACTGGCACAAGGACATGGTTGTGAGGAATTGGAAGGTTTGTGTTGTATGAATTTGTCTGATCATTCTGAATCCATTCACAAAAGCATTCAAAAATTAAAGGATCTGACAGCCCAAATTAAAGAATACAGAGGTTCCTGGTTGGATGATTTGTATCAAAATTGCAGTTTTGCACCTTGGCTAAGGCAACTTTGCAAGATAGGTCTTGACATATTAGGTGTTCTAATACTGATATTGATAGTGGTACCTTGTATACTCTGTTGTGTTCGGCGAATGATGAACAAAACAGTCCGAGAAGTTTTTGTCATTCAAGCAGGAGAATTAGGAAGTAGAAGCACAGAGAGCGTATGAAATCTCACGAAAACAGTAGATGAGGGTACTGACATGAACGAAGGTTTTGAATTAAGGCCTTGGAATCGACCAGAGTTTTTTGAACGATGCCTTGTGACTGTTGCCAAACATATCTCTTTCAGGGATTGGGTCTTCACAGCATTAAGTTGCTGTGCCGTAATATAGCGATGCTTCAGTTTAGTGAAAATAGGTCTTCAGCAGATAATAAGCAGAAATTTTGCAATAGAGCTATGAAACGCAAATAGCAAGCGACAAGAAAATGAAAGCTTCTGGGTCAAACAGAGAGGGGGAAATGTTGGAATCCATAAGGTTAGAGGATTTTTAAGAAATGGTTAAAAAGAAGTATGTAGGCCTTAGACTGGAGTTTTGTTAGCATTGCAGAAAAGTTTCCCATGCAAGCAGAAAAAGTTTTCCATGCAAGCAGAAAAGTTTCCCAAGCAGTAGACGTGACAAATAACAATAGGCTTCTGTAGAATTTGCTTTAGGATGGCAACAAGGTTATTTAATGTATATCTTTAGAAGGTTAGCATGAATAGAACTCTGTTCTTTGTCTCTTATCAACTAGTCTTTGTTTTAGCTACGATTACCTATGTTTTATAAGATTGGATAGAATGCTTGTCAAGATGTGTTTTCTGTGTCTGATTGGCTGAATTCTAGTCTGAGATGATTTTATGTATTGCTGTATGAGCCCTGTTGAAGGAGACATTTTTTGGTGTGGATCAGTGAGCTGTCATGTCTCCATTTTGTATTTTGAGACTGATGTGCTGGAAATAAAAGCAAAAATCTCTTCACTGGTCTGGTTACCATGTTATCCATATTTGGATATTTTGCCGCGGCCTAGTGGGTTCCTTTTTTAAGGCGTGGGTTCCTGACACCATTGGACTTATACCTGTCCCGTCCCCCGCATATTGCTGCCCCGTGTGAGGACGTAGAATAGAAGAAAAACAAAGAAAAATCGTGGAAGCACCAGCCGCGGAGACCCAAGTGTTAACAAGGAGGACACTGTATCATCTCTCCCGCCGAAACCAAGAAAATTGTAAGTAACTTATCTCGGGAGAGCGCTTGGGTGACGTTGGGAGGAAAAATAGAGAAAAAGAAAATTATTAAAAGAGCACAAAAATGGGAACGAATTTATCAGAAGTTGAATGCGATGTTTTTTATCAATTAGAGACAATGTTACAAGAAAAAGGTCACTCTGAAATTTCAAAAACTGAGCTTAAAAACTTACTTATCTGGGTTAAAGCGAATAGGCAAGATTTAAATCTGCAGTCTGCTTTTTCTTTTCATTTTTGGGATCAGATAAACTGGAGAATCTATAATCTAGTCTCTCTCAAAAAAGATGAAAGCTTAAGAGAACTTGTGCCGGTTTGTAGTGCGCTGTTGTAGTGCTTTTTTAAACAAAGTGATAAAAATAAGATCAACTTGGACTCAGAAAACAGAGCTTCTGGTTCTCTCTCACGAAATTCCAGTAAACCAGAGACTGTGTGTGTATTGGAGAATGTTACAAGTGTTGTTGCAAATGCTGAAAGTATTGCTTTGAACTCTGTTGAACAAAATCTTTCTTCTCTCTCTCTGGGAAAAAATGAGACTCTTTCGGACTTTTCTTCGCGTTGTTCTGTTAATGTAAAAATATGTGACTCTTGTAAGGGGGATGGAACAAAGTGTGTAAAAGATGGAAATGAAAAAGTGACTGTACTTCCTAAAATTGTTTGTGCAGGGACACTGAAACCTGAATTGGATTCTGTTGGGCCTGGGGTGGAGGCTGAGGTGGCTGCTTCCACTCGGGAAATTGTGGTTCCAGGGAACTCTTTTTCAGTTAAGCAAAACCATGGTTGTTCTGGTGTTTGTCAATCTATAGATACAGAGAAAGAAAAATTGGCTTTAAGGGTGGAGTCCTTTGAAAGGAAGAGATGGAAGAAACTCACGACTGTGTTGTTGCTGAAATTCAAAAAGCTGGACTTGAAATCTCTGCAACGAAAATTCAACAAGTTTCACCTTAGAAGTACCTGGGATGGAAGATGACTGAGACGACAAGAACACCACAAAAAATTCAGATCCGAACCAGAGTCAACAACCTACAAGAGTTACAACAACTTCTAGGAGAAATCAACTGGGTCAGACCGATGTTGGGAATCACCAATGATGAACTGAGTCCGCTCTTCCATTTGCTGAGAGGAAGTTGCGACATCACTTCGCCAAGAACTTTAACCCCTGAAGCTCATGCTGCTCTCGACAAAGTCACAGAAGCTCTTCAAAAAAGACAAGCTCATCGCTGCGTTCCTGAAAATCCTTTCTTTCTTGCAATCTTAGGAGAGAAGAAGCAGCTTTGTGGTCTCATTTTCCAGTGGGATTCCACAGAGCAAGATCCTTTGTTAATAATGGAATGGGATTTTCCTCCCTACAGGTTTTCAAAGACCATTTGCTCAGTTTTAGAAATGATTGCATACATTATAATTAAGGCTAGAACCAGATTGTTAACTTTGGCAGGTCAAGAATTTTCAGTTATCTATTTGCCATTGAAAAATGATTATTTCAATTGGGCAATGCAAAATTCTGATGATTTACAATATGCATTCTTAGGTTTTCCAGGTGTTTGTTCCATACACTATCCAGCTCACAAACTACTGCAAGCAAAATTGAGTTTCAGAGAAAAACCTAAATTGAGTGAAGAACCTTTACATGCTGTGACTCTCTTCACTGATGGCTCTGGTAAAAGCCACAGGTCCGTTGTGACTTGGTTTAATCAAAAGACTAATGTTTGGGAATCTGATATTCAAACAGTAGAGGGATCCCCTCAAATTGTTGAGCCTGCTGCAGTAGTTTGAGCTTTTCAGCTGTTTCCTCAGCCTTTTAATTTGGTCACAGATTCTGCTTATGTTGCTAATGTAGTCAGGAGAATAGAAGGTTCCATTTTAAAGGATGTTAGTAATGAAACTTTACATCGTTGGCTTTCATGTCTTTTTATAACTTTGCAATATAGAACTAATCCATATTTTGTTTCTCACATTAGGGCGCATTCTTCACTTCCTGGATTTTTAGTGGAAGGAAATGCAAGAGCGGACAAGCTGACAATGGTCATTTCTAACACATTGCCAAATAGTTTTGAACAAGCAAAATTGAGTCGTGCCTTTTTCCACCAAAATGCACAAGCACTCATGCAAATGTTCCAAATCACTTAAAGTCAAGCTAAAGCTATCATTCATACTTGCCCTGACTGTCAATTGGTACAACCTCCTGTTTCTACAGGAGCAATCAACCCCCGAGGCTTACAAAGCCTACAGTTGTGGCAAACAGATGTTACTAAATAGCCTTCTTTTGGTAAATTTAAAAATATTCATGTTTCCATAGACACGTTCTCTGGTGCAGTTTTTGCTTCCCTTCACACAAGTGATACTGGCAGCCATGCCTGTCATCATTTCCTGCAAGCTTTTGCTTCATTGGGTATACCCCAAGAAGTAAAAACTGACAATGGCCCCGCATACATATCTCAAAAATTGGCCACATTTTTAAATGAATGGGGTGTTCGACACATTTTTGGTATTCCCCACTCTCCCACAAGCCAAGCAATCATTGAAAGAACACATCAAACCTTAAAACGCATATTAGATCAACAGAGAGGGGGAACGGAAATCACCCCACAGATGAGACTGAGTAAGGCTTTGTATGTTTTTAATTTTCTAAATAGTAAAAGTACAGAACCAGATCCACCAATCTTTAGACACTTTTCAAATAGCACACAGGCAAAACTGAAAGAACATCCTCCTCTTCTAATTAGAAACCCTGACTCTGGACAGATGGAAGGCCCGTTTCAATTAATAACGTGGGGCAAAGGGTATGCTTCTATTTCCACAGGTGCTGGAAGAATTAAGTGGGTTCCTGCCAAAAACGTCAAACCGTATCGCACTTCAGAACCTGTTGTCGAGCCTAGAATGGAGGAAGCGAGTACGCAGACGTAGACCGAATGGAAGGATCCCGGGTCTCGCCTGACGCCTCTTGTGCCTGACGTTCATTGTGCATCGGTGGAACCCGTGAACTCTGATTTTGTGCCAATTTTTATTTATGAGTATACGAATTAAATGCTGAATGTTTGTTTAACAAAGCTAATTTTTGGCTGAAAATTTAGGTTCTTGTTTTGGTTTAGAAAGAATTCTGCCAAAACTTAGTTCTTGAAAGAGATGGGGCAGAATCAAATGGTATACTTGTTTTGCTTGATTTTAATTGTTTTTTGTCGTGCAGATTTGCCTGAGGATCAACCGAAGACGAATGTTTGGGTGACCTTAGCCAAGGCTGCCAGATCGGATACTATATGTCTGTCTAATTCGGAACCAGAAAAGCCTTTCTCAACCTGTTTGGTTGGTGTGCCAGTGAAAGAGTTTCCTTTGGTCAGAAAAGAATCCAATGGTAAACCAGGTGGAATTGACAATGGAAACAGTCCTTCCTTCAATTGGAACATTTGTTCCAAGAAACTTCTCAGGGCAGCAAATGTTTCAAACAGTTGGGATGTGTTTCTGGAGACGGACCAATCTCCACGGCAATTGCCAAAAGGGTATTGGATCATTTGCGGAGACAGAGGTTGGCAAGGCATTCCAGCCCACCTTGAAGGTGGCCCTTGCAGCATTGGTATGCTTACCATAATTGCCCCCACTGCCAAAGCAGTGATGAAAAAGAAACAAAGGAAAACGAGAGCTGTTCCTCATTATGATGAGAACTGTCAGAGTGATTTTATGCCTTGGAATGCCGCCAGAAGGGTTTCAGCAGGTATATTTCTACCCCAATTGGCTTCAGCTGTGGCATTGAGACAATTAGATCGAGTTGGATGTTGGCTGAGCAAACAAGCTAATGCCACATCCTCCGCAATCAGTGATATGTTGACCAATGTTGATAGTATTAGACATGCTACTCTTCAAAACAGAGCAGCCATTGATTTTCTCTTACTGGCACAAGGACATGGTTGTGAGGAATTGGAAGGTTTGTGTTGTATGAATTTGTCTGATCATTCTGAATCCATTCACAAAAGCATTCAAAAATTAAAGGATCTGACAGCCCAAATTAAAGAAGACGGAGGTTCCTGGTTGGATGATTTGTATCAAAATTGCAGTTTTGCACCTTGGCTAAGGCAACTTTGCAAGATAGGTCTTGACATATTAGGTGTTCTAATACTGATATTGATAGTGGTACCTTGTATACTCTGTTGTGTTCGGCGAATGATGAACAAAACAGTCCGAGAAGTTTTTGTCATTCAAGCAGGAGAATTAGGAAGTAGAAGCACAGAGAGTGTACGAAATCTCACGAAAGCAGTAGATGAGGGTATTGACATGAACGAAGGTTTTGAATTAAGGCCTTGGAATCGACCAGAGTTTTTTGAACGATGCCTTGTGACTGTTGCCAAACATATCTCTTTCAGGGATTGGGTCTTCACAGCATTAAGTTGCTGTGCCGTAATATAGCGATGCTTCAGTTTAGTGAAAATAGGTCTTCAGCAGATAATAAGCAGAAATTTTGCAATAGAGCTATGAAACGCAAATAGCAAGCGACAAGAAAATGAAAGCTTCTGGGTCAAACAGAGAGGAGGAAATGTTGGAATCCATAAGGTTAGAGGATTTTTAAGAAATGGTTAAAAAGAAGTATGTAGGCCTTAGACTGGAGTTTTGTTAGCATTGCAGAAAATTTCCCATGCAAGCAGAAAAAGTTTCCCAAGCAGTAGACGTGACAAATAACAATAGGCTTCTGTAGAATTGGCTTTAGGATGGCAACAAGGTTATTTAATGTATATCTTTAGAAGGTTAGCATGAATAGAACTCTGTTCTTTGTCTCTTATCAACTAGTCTTTGTTTTAGCTACGATTACCTATGTTTTATAAGATTGGATAGAATGCTTGTCAAGATGTGTTTTCTGTGTCTGATTGGCTGAATTCTAGTCTGAGATGATTTTATGTATTGCTGTATGAGCCCTGTTGAAGGAGACATTTTTTGGTGTGGATCAGTGAGCTGTCATGTCTCCATTTTGTATTTTGAGAGTGATGTGCTGGAAATAAAAGCAAAAATCTCTTCACTGGTCTGGTTACCATGTTATCCATATTTGGATATTTTGCCGCGGCCTAGTGGGTTCCTTTTTTAAGGCGTGGGTTCCTGACACCATTGGACTTATACCTGTCCCGTCCCCCGCATATTGCTGCCCCGTGTGAGGACGTAGAATAGAAGAAAAACAAAGAAAAATCGTGGAAGCACCAGCCGCGGAGACCCAAGTGTTAACAAGGAGGACACTGTATCATCTCTCCCGCCGAAACCAAGAAAATTGTAAGTAACTTATCTCGGGAGAGCGCTTGGGTGACGTTGGGAGGAAAAATAGAGAAAAAGAAAATTATTAAAAGAGCACAAAAATGGGAACGAATTTATCAGAAGTTGAATGCGATGTTTTTTATCAATTAGAGACAATGTTACAAGAAAAAGGTCACTCTGAAATTTCAAAAACTGAGCTTAAAAACTTACTTATCTGGGTTAAAGCGAATAGGCAAGATTTAAATCTGCAGTCTGCTTTTTCTTTTCATTTTTGGGATCAGATAAACTGGAGAATCTATAATCTAGTCTCTCTCAAAAAAGATGAAAGCTTAAGAGAACTTGTGCCGGTTTGTAGTGCGCTGTTGTAGTGCTTTTTTAAACAAAGTGATAAAAATAAGATCAACTTGGACTCAGAAAACAGAGCTTCTGGTTCTCTCTCACGAAATTCCAGTAAACCAGAGACTGTGTGTGTATTGGAGAATGTTACAAGTGTTGTTGCAAATGCTGAAAGTATTGCTTTGAACTCTGTTGAACAAAATCTTTCTTCTCTCTCTCTGGGAAAAAATGAGACTCTTTCGGACTTTTCTTCGCGTTGTTCTGTTAATGTAAAAATATGTGACTCTTGTAAGGGGGATGGAACAAAGTGTGTAAAAGATGGAAATGAAAAAGTGACTGTACTTCCTAAAATTGTTTGTGCAGGGACACTGAAACCTGAATTGGATTCTGTTGGGCCTGGGGTGGAGGCTGAGGTGGCTGCTTCCACTCGGGAAATTGTGGTTCCAGGGAACTCTTTTTCAGTTAAGCAAAACCATGGTTGTTCTGGTGTTTGTCAATCTATAGATACAGAGAAAGAAAAATTGGCTTTAAGGGTGGAGTCCTTTGAAAGGAAGAGATGGAAGAAACTCGCGACTGTGTTGTTGCTGAAATTCAAAAAGCTGGACTTGAAATCTCTGCAACGAAAATTCAACAAGTTTCACCTTAGAAGTACCTGGGATGGAAGATGACTGAGACGACAAGAACACCACAAAAAATTCAGATCCGAACCAGAGTCAACAACCTACAAGAGTTACAACAACTTCTAGGAGAAATCAACTGGGTCAGACCGATGTTGGGAATCACCAATGATGAACTGAGTCCGCTCTTCCATTTGCTGAGAGGAAGTTGCGACATCACTTCGCCAAGAACTTTAACCCCTGAAGCTCATGCTGCTCTCGACAAAGTCACAGAAGCTCTTCAAAAAAGACAAGCTCATCGCTGCGTTCCTGAAAATCCTTTCTTTCTTGCAATCTTAGGAGAGAAGAAGCAGCTTTGTGGTCTCATTTTCCAGTGGGATTCCACAGAGCAAGATCCTTTGTTAATAATGGAATGGGATTTTCCTCCCTACAGGTTTTCAAAGACCATTTGCTCAGTTTTAGAAATGATTGCATACATTATAATTAAGGCTAGAACCAGATTGTTAACTTTGGCAGGTCAAGAATTTTCAGTTATCTATTTGCCATTGAAAAATGATTATTTCAATTGGGCAATGCAAAATTCTGATGATTTACAATATGCATTCTTAGGTTTTCCAGGTGTTTGTTCCATACACTATCCAGCTCACAAACTACTGCAAGCAAAATTGAGTTTCAGAGAAAAACCTAAATTGAGTGAAGAACCTTTACATGCTGTGACTCTCTTCACTGATGGCTCTGGTAAAAGCCACAGGTCCGTTGTGACTTGGTTTAATCAAAAGACTAATGTTTGGGAATCTGATATTCAAACAGTAGAGGGATCCCCTCAAATTGTTGAGCCTGCTGCAGTAGTTTGAGCTTTTCAGCTGTTTCCTCAGCCTTTTAATTTGGTCACAGATTCTGCTTATGTTGCTAATGTAGTCAGGAGAATAGAAGGTTCCATTTTAAAGGATGTTAGTAATGAAACTTTACATCGTTGGCTTTCATGTCTTTTTATAACTTTGCAATATAGAACTAATCCATATTTTGTTTCTCACATTAGGGCGCATTCTTCACTTCCTGGATTTTTAGTGGAAGGAAATGCAAGAGCGGACAAGCTGACAATGGTCATTTCTAACACATTGCCAAATAGTTTTGAACAAGCAAAATTGAGTCGTGCCTTTTTCCACCAAAATGCACAAGCACTCATGCAAATGTTCCAAATCACTTAAAGTCAAGCTAAAGCTATCATTCATACTTGCCCTGACTGTCAATTGGTACAACCTCCTGTTTCTACAGGAGCAATCAACCCCCGAGGCTTACAAAGCCTACAGTTGTGGCAAACAGATGTTACTAAATAGCCTTCTTTTGGTAAATTTAAAAATATTCATGTTTCCATAGACACGTTCTCTGGTGCAGTTTTTGCTTCCCTTCACACAAGTGATACTGGCAGCCATGCCTGTCATCATTTCCTGCAAGCTTTTGCTTCATTGGGTATACCCCAAGAAGTAAAAACTGACAATGGCCCCGCATACATATCTCAAAAATTGGCCACATTTTTAAATGAATGGGGTGTTCGACACATTTTTGGTATTCCCCACTCTCCCACAAGCCAAGCAATCATTGAAAGAACACATCAAACCTTAAAACGCATATTAGATCAACAGAGAGGGGGAACGGAAATCACCCCACAGATGAGACTGAGTAAGGCTTTGTATGTTTTTAATTTTCTAAATAGTAAAAGTACAGAACCAGATCCACCAATCTTTAGACACTTTTCAAATAGCACACAGGCAAAACTGAAAGAACATCCTCCTCTTCTAATTAGAAACCCTGACTCTGGACAGATGGAAGGCCCGTTTCAATTAATAACGTGGGGCAAAGGGTATGCTTCTATTTCCACAGGTGCTGGAAGAATTAAGTGGGTTCCTGCCAAAAACGTCAAACCGTATCGCACTTCAGAACCTGTTGTCGAGCCTAGAATGGAGGAAGCGAGTACGCAGACGTAGACCGAATGGAAGGATCCCGGGTCTCGCCTGACGCCTCTTGTGCCTGACGTTCATTGTGCATCGGTGGAACCCGTGAACTCTGATTTTGTGCCAATTTTTATTTATGAGTATACGAATTAAATGCTGAATGTTTGTTTAACAAAGCTAATTTTTGGCTGAAAATTTAGGTTCTTGTTTTGGTTTAGAAAGAATTCTGCCAAAACTTAGTTCTTGAAAGAGATGGGGCAGAATCAAATGGTATACTTGTTTTGCTTGATTTTAATTGTTTTTTGTCGTGCAGATTTGCCTGAGGATCAACCGAAGACGAATGTTTGGGTGACCTTAGCCAAGGCTGCCAGATCGGATACTATATGTCTGTCTAATTCGGAACCAGAAAAGCCTTTCTCAACCTGTTTGGTTGGTGTGCCAGTGAAAGAGTTTCCTTTGGTCAGAAAAGAATCCAATGGTAAACCAGGTGGAATTGACAATGGAAACAGTCCTTCCTTCAATTGGAACATTTGTTCCAAGAAACTTCTCAGGGCAGCAAATGTTTCAAACAGTTGGGATGTGTTTCTACAGACGGACCAATCTCCACGGCAATTGCCAAAAGGGTATTGGATCATTTGCGGAGACAGAGGTTGGCAAGGCATTCCAGCCCACCTTGAAGGTGGCCCTTGCAGCATTGGTATGCTTACCATAATTGCCCCCACTGCCAAAGCAGTGATGAAAAAGAAACAAAGGAAAACGAGAGCTGTTCCTCATTATGATGAGAACTGTCAGAGTGATTTTATGCCTTGGAATGCCGCCAGAAGGGTTTCAGCAGGTATATTTCTACCCCAATTGGCTTCAGCTGTGGCATTGAGACAATTAGATCGAGTTGGATGTTGGCTGAGCAAACAAGCTAATGCCACATCCTCCGCAATCAGTGATATGTTGACCAATGTTGATAGTATTAGACATGCTACTCTTCAAAACAGAGCAGCCATTGATTTTCTCTTACTGGCACAAGGACATGGTTGTGAGGAATTGGAAGGTTTGTGTTGTATGAATTTGTCTGATCATTCTGAATCCATTCACAAAAGCATTCAAAAATTAAAGGATCTGACAGCCCAAATTAAAGAAGACGGAGGTTCCTGGTTGGATGATTTGTATCAAAATTGCAGTTTTGCACCTTGGCTAAGGCAACTTTGCAAGATAGGTCTTGACATATTAGGTGTTCTAATACTGATATTGATAGTGGTACCTTGTATACTCTGTTGTGTTCGGCGAATGATGAACAAAACAGTCCGAGAAGTTTTTGTCATTCAAGCAGGAGAATTAGGAAGTAGAAGCACAGAGAGTGTACGAAATCTCACGAAAGCAGTAGATGAGGGTATTGACATGAACGAAGGTTTTGAATTAAGGCCTTGGAATCGACCAGAGTTTTTTGAACGATGCCTTGTGACTGTTGCCAAACATATCTCTTTCAGGGATTGGGTCTTCACAGCATTAAGTTGCTGTGCCGTAATATAGCGATGCTTCAGTTTAGTGAAAATAGGTCTTCAGCAGATAATAAGCAGAAATTTTGCAATAGAGCTATGAAACGCAAATAGCAAGCGACAAGAAAATGAAAGCTTCTGGGTCAAACAGAGAGGAGGAAATGTTGGAATCCATAAGGTTAGAGGATTTTTAAGAAATGGTTAAAAAGAAGTATGTAGGCCTTAGACTGGAGTTTTGTTAGCATTGCAGAAAATTTCCCATGCAAGCAGAAAAAGTTTCCCAAGCAGTAGACGTGACAAATAACAATAGGCTTCTGTAGAATTGGCTTTAGGATGGCAACAAGGTTATTTAATGTATATCTTTAGAAGGTTAGCATGAATAGAACTCTGTTCTTTGTCTCTTATCAACTAGTCTTTGTTTTAGCTACGATTACCTATGTTTTATAAGATTGGATAGAATGCTTGTCAAGATGTGTTTTCTGTGTCTGATTGGCTGAATTCTAGTCTGAGATGATTTTATGTATTGCTGTATGAGCCCTGTTGAAGGAGACATTTTTTGGTGTGGATCAGTGAGCTGTCATGTCTCCATTTTGTATTTTGAGAGTGATGTGCTGGAAATAAAAGCAAAAATCTCTTCACTGGTCTGGTTACCATGTTATCCATATTTGGATATTTTGCCGCGGCCTAGTGGGTTCCTTTTTTAAGGCGTGGGTTCCTGACACCATTGGACTTATACCTGTCCCGTCCCCCGCATATTGCTGCCCCGTGTGAGGACGTAGAATAGAAGAAAAACAAAGAAAAATCGTGGAAGCACCAGCCGCGGAGACCCAAGTGTTAACAAGGAGGACACTGTATCATCTCTCCCGCCGAAACCAAGAAAATTGTAAGTAACTTATCTCGGGAGAGCGCTTGGGTGACGTTGGGAGGAAAAATAGAGAAAAAGAAAATTATTAAAAGAGCACAAAAATGGGAACGAATTTATCAGAAGTTGAATGGGATGTTTTTTATCAATTAGAGACAATGTTACAAGAAAAAGGTCACTCTGAAATTTCAAAAACTGAGCTTAAAAACTTACTTATCTGGGTTAAAGCGAATAGGCAAGATTTAAATCTGCAGTCTGCTTTTTCTTTTCATTTTTGGGATCAGATAAACTGGAGAATCTATAATCTAGTCTCTCTCAAAAAAGATGAAAGCTTAAGAGAACTTGTGCCGGTTTGTAGTGCGCTGTTGTAGTGCTTTTTTAAACAAAGTGATAAAAATAAGATCAACTTGGACTCAGAAAACAGAGCTTCTGGTTCTCTCTCACGAAATTCCAGTAAACCAGAGACTGTGTGTGTATTGGAGAATGTTACAAGTGTTGTTGCAAATGCTGAAAGTATTGCTTTGAACTCTGTTGAACAAAATCTTTCTTCTCTCTCTCTGGGAAAAAATGAGACTCTTTCGGACTTTTCTTCGCGTTGTTCTGTTAATGTAAAAATATGTGACTCTTGTAAGGGGGATGGAACAAAGTGTGTAAAAGATGGAAATGAAAAAGTGACTGTACTTCCTAAAATTGTTTGTGCAGGGACACTGAAACCTGAATTGGATTCTGTTGGGCCTGGGGTGGAGGCTGAGGTGGCTGCTTCCACTCGGGAAATTGTGGTTCCAGGGAACTCTTTTTCAGTTAAGCAAAACCATGGTTGTTCTGGTGTTTGTCAATCTATAGATACAGAGAAAGAAAAATTGGCTTTAAGGGTGGAGTCCTTTGAAAGGAAGAGATGGAAGAAACTCGCGACTGTGTTGTTGCTGAAATTCAAAAAGCTGGACTTGAAATCTCTGCAACGAAAACTCAACAAGTTTCACCTTAGAAGTACCTGGGATGGAAGATGACTGAGACGACAAGAACACCACAAAAAATTCAGATCCGAACCAGAGTCAACAACCTACAAGAGTTACAACAACTTCTAGGAGAAATCAACTGGGTCAGACCGATGTTGGGAATCACCAATGATGAACTGAGTCCGCTCTTCCATTTGCTGAGAGGAAGTTGCGACATCACTTCGCCAAGAACTTTAACCCCTGAAGCTCGTGCTGCTCTCGACAAAGTCACAGAAGCTCTTCAAAAAAGACAAGCTCATCGCTGCGTTCCTGAAAATCCTTTCTTTCTTGCAATCTTAGGAGAGAAGAAGCAGCTTTGTGGTCTCATTTTCCAGTGGGATTCCACAGAGCAAGATCCTTTGTTAATAATGGAATGGGATTTTCCTCCCTACAGGTTTTCAAAGACCATTTGCTCAGTTTTAGAAATGATTGCAGACATTATAATTAAGGCTAGAACCAGATTGTTAACTTTGGCAGGTCAAGAATTTTCAGTTATCTATTTGCCATTGAAAAATGATTATTTCAATTGGGCAATGCAAAATTCTGATGATTTACAATATGCATTCTTAGGTTTTCCAGGTGTTTGTTCCATACACTATCCAGCTCACAAACTACTGCAAGCAAAATTGAGTTTCAGAGAAAAACCTAAATTGAGTGAAGAACCTTTACATGCTGTGACTCTCTTCACTGATGGCTCTGGTAAAAGCCACAGGTCCGTTGTGACTTGGTTTAATCAAAAGACTAATGTTTGGGAATCTGATATTCAAACAGTAGAGGGATCCCCTCAAATTGTTGAGCCTGCTGCAGTAGTTTGAGCTTTTCAGCTGTTTCCTCAGCCTTTTAATTTGGTCACAGATTCTGCTTATGTTGCTAATGTAGTCAGGAGAATAGAAGGTTCCATTTTAAAGGATGTTAGTAATGAAACTTTACATCGTTGGCTTTCATGTCTTTTTATAACTTTGCAATATAGAACTAATCCATATTTTGTTTCTCACATTAGGGCGCATTCTTCACTTCCTGGATTTTTAGTGGAAGGAAATGCAAGAGCGGACAAGCTGACAATGGTCATTTCTAACACATTGCCAAATAGTTTTGAACAAGCAAAATTGAGTCGTGCCTTTTTCCACCAAAATGCACAAGCACTCATGCAAATGTTCCAAATCACTTAAAGTCAAGCTAAAGCTATCATTCATACTTGCCCTGACTGTCAATTGGTACAACCTCCTGTTTCTACAGGAGCAATCAACCCCCGAGGCTTACAAAGCCTACAGTTGTGGCAAACAGATGTTACTAAATAGCCTTCTTTTGGTAAATTTAAAAATATTCATGTTTCCATAGACACGTTCTCTGGTGCAGTTTTTGCTTCCCTTCACACAAGTGATACTGGCAGCCATGCCTGTCATCATTTCCTGCAAGCTTTTGCTTCATTGGGTATACCCCAAGAAGTAAAAACTGACAATGGCCCCGCATACATATCTCAAAAATTGGCCACATTTTTAAATGAATGGGGTGTTCGACGCATTTTTGGTATTCCCCACTCTCCCACAAGCCAAGCAATCATTGAAAGAACACATCAAACCTTAAAACGCATATTAGATCAACAGAGAGGGGGAACGGAAATCACCCCACAGATGAGACTGAGTAAGGCTTTGTATGTTTTTAATTTTCTAAATAGTAAAAGTACAGAACCAGATCCACCAATCTTTAGACACTTTTCAAATAGCACACAGGCAAAACTGAAAGAACATCCTCCTCTTCTAATTAGAAACCCTGACTCTGGACAGATGGAAGGCCCGTTTCAATTAATAACGTGGGGCAAAGGGTATGCTTCTATTTCCACAGGTGCTGGAAGAATTAAGTGGGTTCCTGCCAAAAACGTCAAACCGTATCGCACTTCAGAACCTGTTGTCGAGCCTAGAATGGAGGAAGCGAGTACGCAGACGTAGACCGAATGGAAGGATCCCGGGTCTCGCCTGACGCCTCTTGTGCCTGACGTTCATTGTGCATCGGTGGAACCCGTGAACTCTGATTTTGTGCCAATTTTTATTTATGAGTATACGAATGAAATGCTGAATGTTTGTTTAACAAAGCTAATTTTTGGCTGAAAATTTAGGTTCTTGTTTTGGTTTAGAAAGAATTCTGCCAAAACTTAGTTCTTGAAAGAGATGGGGCAGAATCAAATGGTATACTTGTTTTGCTTGATTTTAATTGTTTTTTGTCGTGCAGATTTGCCTGAGGATCAACCGAAGACGAATGTTTGGGTGACCTTAGCCAAGGCTGCCAGATCGGATACTATATGTCTGTCTAATTCGGAACCAGAAAAGCCTTTCTCAACCTGTTTGGTTGGTGTGCCAGTGAAAGAGTTTCCTTTGGTCAGAAAAGAATCCAATGGTAAACCAGGTGGAATTGACAATGGAAACAGTCCTTCCTTCAATTGGAACATTTGTTCCAAGAAACTTCTCAGGGCAGCAAATGTTTCAAACAGTTGGGATGTGTTTCTACAGACGGACCAATCTCCACGGCAATTGCCAAAAGGGTATTGGATCATTTGCGGAGACAGAGGTTGGCAAGGCATTCCAGCCCACCTTGAAGGTGGCCCTTGCAGCATTGGTATGCTTACCATAATTGCCCCCACTGCCAAAGCAGTGATGAAAAAGAAACAAAGGAAAACGAGAGCTGTTCCTCATTATGATGAGAACTGTCAGAGTGATTTTATGCCTTGGAATGCCGCCAGAAGGGTTTCAGCAGGTATATTTCTACCCCAATTGGCTTCAGCTGTGGCATTGAGACAATTAGATCGAGTTGGATGTTGGCTGAGCAAACAAGCTAATGCCACATCCTCCGCAATCAGTGATATGTTGACCAATGTTGATAGTATTAGACATGCTACTCTTCAAAACAGAGCAGCCATTGATTTTCTCTTACTGGCACAAGGACATGGTTGTGAGGAATTGGAAGGTTTGTGTTGTATGAATTTGTCTGATCATTCTGAATCCATTCACAAAAGCATTCAAAAATTAAAGGATCTGACAGCCCAAATTAAAGAAGACGGAGGTTCCTGGTTGGATGATTTGTATCAAAATTGCAGTTTTGCACCTTGGCTAAGGCAACTTTGCAAGATAGGTCTTGACATATTAGGTGTTCTAATACTGATATTGATAGTGGTACCTTGTATACTCTGTTGTGTTCGGCGAATGATGAACAAAACAGTCCGAGAAGTTTTTGTCATTCAAGCAGGAGAATTAGGAAGTAGAAGCACAGAGAGTGTACGAAATCTCACGAAAGCAGTAGATGAGGGTATTGACATGAACGAAGGTTTTGAATTAAGGCCTTGGAATCGACCAGAGTTTTTTGAACGATGCCTTGTGACTGTTGCCAAACATATCTCTTTCAGGGATTGGGTCTTCACAGCATTAAGTTGCTGTGCCGTAATATAGCGATGCTTCAGTTTAGTGAAAATAGGTCTTCAGCAGATAATAAGCAGAAATTTTGCAATAGAGCTATGAAACGCAAATAGCAAGCGACAAGAAAATGAAAGCTTCTGGGTCAAACAGAGAGGAGGAAATGTTGGAATCCATAAGGTTAGAGGATTTTTAAGAAATGGTTAAAAAGAAGTATGTAGGCCTTAGACTGGAGTTTTGTTAGCATTGCAGAAAATTTCCCATGCAAGCAGAAAAAGTATCCCAAGCAGTAGACGTGACAAATAACAATAGGCTTCTGTAGAATTGGCTTTAGGATGGCAACAAGGTTATTTAATGTATATCTTTAGAAGGTTAGCATGAATAGAACTCTGTTCTTTGTCTCTTATCAACTAGTCTTTGTTTTAGCTACGATTACCTATGTTTTATAAGATTGGATAGAATGCTTGTCAAGATGTGTTTTCTGTGTCTGATTGGCTGAATTCTAGTCTGAGATGATTTTATGTATTGCTGTATGAGCCCTGTTGAAGGAGACATTTTTTGGTGTGGATCAGTGAGCTGTCATGTCTCCATTTTGTATTTTGAGAGTGATGTGCTGGAAATAAAAGCAAAAATCTCTTCACTGGTCTGGTTACCATGTTATCCATATTTGGATATTTTGCCGCGGCCTAGTGGGTTCCTTTTTTAAGGCGTGGGTTCCTGACACCATTGGACTTATACCTGTCCCGTCCCCCGCATATTGCTGCCCCGTGTGAGGACGTAGAATAGAAGAAAAACAAAGAAAAATCGTGGAAGCACCAGCCGCGGAGACCCAAGTGTTAACAAGGAGGACACTGTATCATCTCTCCCGCCGAAACCAAGAAAATTGTAAGTAACTTATCTCGGGAGAGCGCTTGGGTGACGTTGGGAGGAAAAATAGAGAAAAAGAAAATTATTAAAAGAGCACAAAAATGGGAACGAATTTATCAGAAGTTGAATGGGATGTTTTTTATCAATTAGAGACAATGTTACAAGAAAAAGGTCACTCTGAAATTTCAAAAACTGAGCTTAAAAACTTACTTATCTGGGTTAAAGCGAATAGGCAAGATTTAAATCTGCAGTCTGCTTTTTCTTTTCATTTTTGGGATCAGATAAACTGGAGAATCTATAATCTAGTCTCTCTCAAAAAAGATGAAAGCTTAAGAGAACTTGTGCCGGTTTGTAGTGCGCTGTTGTAGTGCTTTTTTAAACAAAGTGATAAAAATAAGATCAACTTGGACTCAGAAAACAGAGCTTCTGGTTCTCTCTCACGAAATTCCAGTAAACCAGAGACTGTGTGTGTATCGGAGAATGTTACAAGTGTTGTTGCAAATGCTGAAAGTATTGCTTTGAACTCTGTTGAACAAAATCTTTCTTCTCTCTCTCTGGGAAAAAATGAGACTCTTTCGGACTTTTCTTCGCGTTGTTCTGTTAATGTAAAAATATGTGACTCTTGTAAGGGGGATGGAACAAAGTGTGTAAAAGATGGAAATGAAAAAGTGACTGTACTTCCTAAAATTGTTTGTGCAGGGACACTGAAACCTGAATTGGATTCTGTTGGGCCTGGGGTGGAGGCTGAGGTGGCTGCTTCCACTCGGGAAATTGTGGTTCCAGGGAACTCTTTTTCAGTTAAGCAAAACCATGGTTGTTCTGGTGTTTGTCAATCTATAGATACAGAGAAAGAAAAATTGGCTTTAAGGGTGGAGTCCTTTGAAAGGAAGAGATGGAAGAAACTCGCGACTGTGTTGTTGCTGAAATTCAAAAAGCTGGACTTGAAATCTCTGCAACGAAAACTCAACAAGTTTCACCTTAGAAGTACCTGGGATGGAAGATGACTGAGACGACAAGAACACCACAAAAAATTCAGATCCGAACCAGAGTCAACAACCTACAAGAGTTACAACAACTTCTAGGAGAAATCAACTGGGTCAGACCGATGTTGGGAATCACCAATGATGAACTGAGTCCGCTCTTCCATTTGCTGAGAGGAAGTTGCGACATCACTTCGCCAAGAACTTTAACCCCTGAAGCTCGTGCTGCTCTCGACAAAGTCACAGAAGCTCTTCAAAAAAGACAAGCTCATCGCTGCGTTCCTGAAAATCCTTTCTTTCTTGCAATCTTAGGAGAGAAGAAGCAGCTTTGTGGTCTCATTTTCCAGTGGGATTCCACAGAGCAAGATCCTTTGTTAATAATGGAATGGGATTTTCCTCCCTACAGGTTTTCAAAGACCATTTGCTCAGTTTTAGAAATGATTGCAGACATTATAATTAAGGCTAGAACCAGATTGTTAACTTTGGCAGGTCAAGAATTTTCAGTTATCTATTTGCCATTGAAAAATGATTATTTCAATTGGGCAATGCAAAATTCTGATGATTTACAATATGCATTCTTAGGTTTTCCAGGTGTTTGTTCCATACACTATCCAGCTCACAAACTACTGCAAGCAAAATTGAGTTTCAGAGAAAAACCTAAATTGAGTGAAGAACCTTTACATGCTGTGACTCTCTTCACTGATGGCTCTGGTAAAAGCCACAGGTCCGTTGTGACTTGGTTTAATCAAAAGACTAATGTTTGGGAATCTGATATTCAAACAGTAGAGGGATCCCCTCAAATTGTTGAGCCTGCTGCAGTAGTTTGAGCTTTTCAGCTGTTTCCTCAGCCTTTTAATTTGGTCACAGATTCTGCTTATGTTGCTAATGTAGTCAGGAGAATAGAAGGTTCCATTTTAAAGGATGTTAGTAATGAAACTTTACATCGTTGGCTTTCATGTCTTTTTATAACTTTGCAATATAGAACTAATCCATATTTTGTTTCTCACATTAGGGCGCATTCTTCACTTCCTGGATTTTTAGTGGAAGGAAATGCAAGAGCGGACAAGCTGACAATGGTCATTTCTAACACATTGCCAAATAGTTTTGAACAAGCAAAATTGAGTCGTGCCTTTTTCCACCAAAATGCACAAGCACTCATGCAAATGTTCCAAATCACTTAAAGTCAAGCTAAAGCTATCATTCATACTTGCCCTGACTGTCAATTGGTACAACCTCCTGTTTCTACAGGAGCAATCAACCCCCGAGGCTTACAAAGCCTACAGTTGTGGCAAACAGATGTTACTAAATAGCCTTCTTTTGGTAAATTTAAAAATATTCATGTTTCCATAGACACGTTCTCTGGTGCAGTTTTTGCTTCCCTTCACACAAGTGATACTGGCAGCCATGCCTGTCATCATTTCCTGCAAGCTTTTGCTTCATTGGGTATACCCCAAGAAGTAAAAACTGACAATGGCCCCGCATACATATCTCAAAAATTGGCCACATTTTTAAATGAATGGGGTGTTCGACACATTTTTGGTATTCCCCACTCTCCCACAAGCCAAGCAATCATTGAAAGAACACATCAAACCTTAAAACGCATATTAGATCAACAGAGAGGGGGAACGGAAATCACCCCACAGATGAGACTGAGTAAGGCTTTGTATGTTTTTAATTTTCTAAATAGTAAAAGTACAGAACCAGATCCACCAATCTTTAGACACTTTTCAAATAGCACACAGGCAAAACTGAAAGAACATCCTCCTCTTCTAATTAGAAACCCTGACTCTGGACAGATGGAAGGCCCGTTTCAATTAATAACGTGGGGCAAAGGGTATGCTTCTATTTCCACAGGTGCTGGAAGAATTAAGTGGGTTCCTGCCAAAAACGTCAAACCGTATCGCACTTCAGAACCTGTTGTCGAGCCTAGAATGGAGGAAGCGAGTACGCAGACGTAGACCGAATGGAAGGATCCCGGGTCTCGCCTGACGCCTCTTGTGCCTGACGTTCATTGTGCATCGGTGGAACCCGTGAACTCTGATTTTGTGCCAATTTTTATTTATGAGTATACGAATGAAATGCTGAATGTTTGTTTAACAAAGCTAATTTTTGGCTGAAAATTTAGGTTCTTGTTTTGGTTTAGAAAGAATTCTGCCAAAACTTAGTTCTTGAAAGAGATGGGGCAGAATCAAATGGTATACTTGTTTTGCTTGATTTTAATTGTTTTTTGTCGTGCAGATTTGCCTGAGGATCAACCGAAGACGAATGTTTGGGTGACCTTAGCCAAGGCTGCCAGATCGGATACTATATGTCTGTCTAATTCGGAACCAGAAAAGCCTTTCTCAACCTGTTTGGTTGGTGTGCCAGTGAAAGAGTTTCCTTTGGTCAGAAAAGAATCCAATGGTAAACCAGGTGGAATTGACAATGGAAACAGTCCTTCCTTCAATTGGAACATTTGTTCCAAGAAACTTCTCAGGGCAGCAAATGTTTCAAACAGTTGGGATGTGTTTCTACAGACGGACCAATCTCCACGGCAATTGCCAAAAGGGTATTGGATCATTTGCGGAGACAGAGGTTGGCAAGGCATTCCAGCCCACCTTGAAGGTGGCCCTTGCAGCATTGGTATGCTTACCATAATTGCCCCCACTGCCAAAGCAGTGATGAAAAAGAAACAAAGGAAAACGAGAGCTGTTCCTCATTATGATGAGAACTGTCAGAGTGATTTTATGCCTTGGAATGCCGCCAGAAGGGTTTCAGCAGGTCTATTTCTACCCCAATTGGCTTCAGCTGTGGCATTGAGACAATTAGATCGAGTTGGATGTTGGCTGAGCAAACAAGCTAATGCCACATCCTCCGCAATCAGTGATATGTTGACCAATGTTGATAGTATTAGACATGCTACTCTTCAAAACAGAGCAGCCATTGATTTTCTCTTACTGGCACAAGGACATGGTTGTGAGGAATTGGAAGGTTTGTGTTGTATGAATTTGTCTGATCATTCTGAATCCATTCACAAAAGCATTCAAAAATTAAAGGATCTGACAGCCCAAATTAAAGAAGACGGAGGTTCCTGGTTGGATGATTTGTATCAAAATTGCAGTTTTGCACCTTGGCTAAGGCAACTTTGCAAGATAGGTCTTGACATATTAGGTGTTCTAATACTGATATTGATAGTGGTACCTTGTATACTCTGTTGTGTTCGGCGAATGATGAACAAAACAGTCCGAGAAGTTTTTGTCATTCAAGCAGGAGAATTAGGAAGTAGAAGCACAGAGAGTGTACGAAATCTCACGAAAGCAGTAGATGAGGGTATTGACATGAACGAAGGTTTTGAATTAAGGCCTTGGAATCGACCAGAGTTTTTTGAACGATGCCTTGTGACTGTTGCCAAACATATCTCTTTCAGGGATTGGGTCTTCACAGCATTAAGTTGCTGTGCCGTAATATAGCGATGCTTCAGTTTAGTGAAAATAGGTCTTCAGCAGATAATAAGCAGAAATTTTGCAATAGAGCTATGAAACGCAAATAGCAAGCGACAAGAAAATGAAAGCTTCTGGGTCAAACAGAGAGGAGGAAATGTTGGAATCCATAAGGTTAGAGGATTTTTAAGAAATGGTTAAAAAGAAGTATGTAGGCCTTAGACTGGAGTTTTGTTAGCATTGCAGAAAATTTCCCATGCAAGCAGAAAAAGTTTCCCAAGCAGTAGACGTGACAAATAACAATAGGCTTCTGTAGAATTGGCTTTAGGATGGCAACAAGGTTATTTAATGTATATCTTTAGAAGGTTAGCATGAATAGAACTCTGTTCTTTGTCTCTTATCAACTAGTCTTTGTTTTAGCTACGATTACCTATGTTTTATAAGATTGGATAGAATGCTTGTCAAGATGTGTTTTCTGTGTCTGATTGGCTGAATTCTAGTCTGAGATGATTTTATGTATTGCTGTATGAGCCCTGTTGAAGGAGACATTTTTTGGTGTGGATCAGTGAGCTGTCATGTCTCCATTTTGTATTTTGAGAGTGATGTGCTGGAAATAAAAGCAAAAATCTCTTCACTGGTCTGGTTACCATGTTATCCATATTTGGATATTTTGCCGCGGCCTAGTGGGTTCCTTTTTTAAGGCGTGGGTTCCTGACACCATTGGACTTATACCTGTCCCGTCCCCCGCATATTGCTGCCCCGTGTGAGGACGTAGAATAGAAGAAAAACAAAGAAAAATCGTGGAAGCACCAGCCGCGGAGACCCAAGTGTTAACAAGGAGGACACTGTATCATCTCTCCTGCCGAAACCAAGAAAATTGTAAGTAACTTATCTCGGGAGAGCGCTTGGGTGACGTTGGGAGGAAAAATAGAGAAAAAGAAAATTATTAAAAGAGCACAAAAATGGGAACGAATTTATCAGAAGTTGAATGGGATGTTTTTTATCAATTAGAGACAATGTTACAAGAAAAAGGTCACTCTGAAATTTCAAAAACTGAGCTTAAAAACTTACTTATCTGGGTTAAAGCGAATAGGCAAGATTTAAATCTGCAGTCTGCTTTTTCTTTTCATTTTTGGGATCAGATAAACTGGAGAATCTATAATCTAGTCTCTCTCAAAAAAGATGAAAGCTTAAGAGAACTTGTGCCGGTTTGTAGTGCGCTGTTGTAGTGCTTTTTTAAACAAAGTGATAAAAATAAGATCAACTTGGACTCAGAAAACAGAGCTTCTGGTTCTCTCTCACGAAATTCCAGTAAACCAGAGACTGTGTGTGTATTGGAGAATGTTACAAGTGTTGTTGCAAATGCTGAAAGTATTGCTTTGAACTCTGTTGAACAAAATCTTTCTTCTCTCTCTCTGGGAAAAAATGAGACTCTTTCGGACTTTTCTTCGCGTTGTTCTGTTAATGTAAAAATATGTGACTCTTGTAAGGGGGATGGAACAAAGTGTGTAAAAGATGGAAATGAAAAAGTGACTGTACTTCCTAAAATTGTTTGTGCAGGGACACTGAAACCTGAATTGGATTCTGTTGGGCCTGGGGTGGAGGCTGAGGTGGCTGCTTCCACTCGGGAAATTGTGGTTCCAGGGAACTCTTTTTCAGTTAAGCAAAACCATGGTTGTTCTGGTGTTTGTCAATCTATAGATACAGAGAAAGAAAAATTGGCTTTAAGGGTGGAGTCCTTTGAAAGGAAGAGATGGAAGAAACTCGCGACTGTGTTGTTGCTGAAATTCAAAAAGCTGGACTTGAAATCTCTGCAACGAAAATTCAACAAGTTTCACCTTAGAAGTACCTGGGATGGAAGATGACTGAGACGACAAGAACACCACAAAAAATTCAGATCCGAACCAGAGTCAACAACCTACAAGAGTTACAACAACTTCTAGGAGAAATCAACTGGGTCAGACCGATGTTGGGAATCACCAATGATGAACTGAGTCCGCTCTTCCATTTGCTGAGAGGAAGTTGCGACATCACTTCGCCAAGAACTTTAACCCCTGAAGCTCGTGCTGCTCTCGACAAAGTCACAGAAGCTCTTCAAAAAAGACAAGCTCATCGCTGCGTTCCTGAAAATCCTTTCTTTCTTGCAATCTTAGGAGAGAAGAAGCAGCTTTGTGGTCTCATTTTCCAGTGGGATTCCACAGAGCAAGATCCTTTGTTAATAATGGAATGGGATTTTCCTCCCTACAGGTTTTCAAAGACCATTTGCTCAGTTTTAGAAATGATTGCAGACATTATAATTAAGGCTAGAACCAGATTGTTAACTTTGGCAGGTCAAGAATTTTCAGTTATCTATTTGCCATTGAAAAATGATTATTTCAATTGGGCAATGCAAAATTCTGATGATTTACAATATGCATTCTTAGGTTTTCCAGGTGTTTGTTCCATACACTATCCAGCTCACAAACTACTGCAAGCAAAATTGAGTTTCAGAGAAAAACCTAAATTGAGTGAAGAACCTTTACATGCTGTGACTCTCTTCACTGATGGCTCTGGTAAAAGCCACAGGTCCGTTGTGACTTGGTTTAATCAAAAGACTAATGTTTGGGAATCTGATATTCAAACAGTAGAGGGATCCCCTCAAATTGTTGAGCCTGCTGCAGTAGTTTGAGCTTTTCAGCTGTTTCCTCACCCTTTTAATTTGGTCACAGATTCTGCTTATGTTGCTAATGTAGTCAGGAGAATAGAAGGTTCCATTTTAAAGGATGTTAGTAATGAAACTTTACATCGTTGGCTTTCATGTCTTTTTATAACTTTGCAATATAGAACTAATCCATATTTTGTTTCTCACATTAGGGCGCATTCTTCACTTCCTGGATTTTTAGTGGAAGGAAATGCAAGAGCGGACAAGCTGACAATGGTCATTTCTAACACATTGCCAAATAGTTTTGAACAAGCAAAATTGAGTCGTGCCTTTTTCCACCAAAATGCACAAGCACTCATGCAAATGTTCCAAATCACTTAAAGTCAAGCTAAAGCTATCATTCATACTTGCCCTGACTGTCAATTGGTACAACCTCCTGTTTCTACAGGAGCAATCAACCCCCGAGGCTTACAAAGCCTACAGTTGTGGCAAACAGATGTTACTAAATAGCCTTCTTTTGGTAAATTTAAAAATATTCATGTTTCCATAGACACGTTCTCTGGTGCAGTTTTTGCTTCCCTTCACACAAGTGATACTGGCAGCCATGCCTGTCATCATTTCCTGCAAGCTTTTGCTTCATTGGGTATACCCCAAGAAGTAAAAACTGACAATGGCCCCGCATACATATCTCAAAAATTGGCCACATTTTTAAATGAATGGGGTGTTCGACACATTTTTGGTATTCCCCACTCTCCCACAAGCCAAGCAATCATTGAAAGAACACATCAAACCTTAAAACGCATATTAGATCAACAGAGAGGGGGAACGGAAATCACCCCACAGATGAGACTGAGTAAGGCTTTGTATGTTTTTAATTTTCTAAATAGTAAAAGTACAGAACCAGATCCACCAATCTTTAGACACTTTTCAAATAGCACACAGGCAAAACTGAAAGAACATCCTCCTCTTCTAATTAGAAACCCTGACTCTGGACAGATGGAAGGCCCGTTTCAATTAATAACGTGGGGCAAAGGGTATGCTTCTATTTCCACAGGTGCTGGAAGAATTAAGTGGGTTCCTGCCAAAAACGTCAAACCGTATCACACTTCAGAACCTGTTGTCGAGCCTAGAATGGAGGAAGCGAGTACGCAGACGTAGACCGAATGGAAGGATCCCGGGTCTCGCCTGACGCCTCTTGTGCCTGACGTTCATTGTGCATCGGTGGAACCCGTGAACTCTGATTTTGTGCCAATTTTTATTTATGAGTATACGAATTAAATGCTGAATGTTTGTTTAACAAAGCTAATTTTTGGCTGAAAATTTAGGTTCTTGTTTTGGTTTAGAAAGAATTCTGCCAAAACTTAGTTCTTGAAAGAGATGGGGCAGAATCAAATGGTATACTTGTTTTGCTTGATTTTAATTGTTTTTTGTCGTGCAGATTTGCCTGAGGATCAACCGAAGACGAATGTTTGGGTGACCTTAGCCAAGGCTGCCAGATCGGATACTATATGTCTGTCTAATTCGGAACCAGAAAAGCCTTTCTCAACCTGTTTGGTTGGTGTGCCAGTGAAAGAGTTTCCTTTGGTCAGAAAAGAATCCAATGGTAAACCAGGTGGAATTGACAATGGAAACAGTCCTTCCTTCAATTGGAACATTTGTTCCAAGAAACTTCTCAGGGCAGCAAATGTTTCAAACAGTTGGGATGTGTTTCTACAGACGGACCAATCTCCACGGCAATTGCCAAAAGGGTATTGGATCATTTGCGGAGACAGAGGTTGGCAAGGCATTCCAGCCCACCTTGAAGGTGGCCCTTGCAGCATTGGTATGCTTACCATAATTGCCCCCACTGCCAAAGCAGTGATGAAAAAGAAACAAAGGAAAACGAGAGCTGTTCCTCATTATGATGAGAACTGTCAGAGTGATTTTATGCCTTGGAATGCCGCCAGAAGGGTTTCAGCAGGTATATTTCTACCCCAATTGGCTTCAGCTGTGGCATTGAGACAATTAGATCGAGTTGGATGTTGGCTGAGCAAACAAGCTAATGCCACATCCTCCGCAATCAGTGATATGTTGACCAATGTTGATAGTATTAGACATGCTACTCTTCAAAACAGAGCAGCCATTGATTTTCTCTTACTGGCACAAGGACATGGTTGTGAGGAATTGGAAGGTTTGTGTTGTATGAATTTGTCTGATCATTCTGAATCCATTCACAAAAGCATTCAAAAATTAAAGGATCTGACAGCCCAAATTAAAGAAGACGGAGGTTCCTGGTTGGATGATTTGTATCAAAATTGCAGTTTTGCACCTTGGCTAAGGCAACTTTGCAAGATAGGTCTTGACATATTAGGTGTTCTAATACTGATATTGATAGTGGTACCTTGTATACTCTGTTGTGTTCGGCGAATGATGAACAAAACAGTCCGAGAAGTTTTTGTCATTCAAGCAGGAGAATTAGGAAGTAGAAGCACAGAGAGTGTACGAAATCTCACGAAAGCAGTAGATGAGGGTATTGACATGAACGAAGGTTTTGAATTAAGGCCTTGGAATCGACCAGAGTTTTTTGAACGATGCCTTGTGACTGTTGCCAAACATATCTCTTTCAGGGATTGGGTCTTCACAGCATTAAGTTGCTGTGCCGTAATATAGCGATGCTTCAGTTTAGTGAAAATAGGTCTTCAGCAGATAATAAGCAGAAATTTTGCAATAGAGCTATGAAACGCAAATAGCAAGCGACAAGAAAATGAAAGCTTCTGGGTCAAACAGAGAGGAGGAAATGTTGGAATCCATAAGGTTAGAGGATTTTTAAGAAATGGTTAAAAAGAAGTATGTAGGCCTTAGACTGGAGTTTTGTTAGCATTGCAGAAAATTTCCCATGCAAGCAGAAAAAGTTTCCCAAGCAGTAGACGTGACAAATAACAATAGGCTTCTGTAGAATTGGCTTTAGGATGGCAACAAGGTTATTTAATGTATATCTTTAGAAGGTTAGCATGAATAGAACTCTGTTCTTTGTCTCTTATCAACTAGTCTTTGTTTTAGCTACGATTACCTATGTTTTATAAGATTGGATAGAATGCTTGTCAAGATGTGTTTTCTGTGTCTGATTGGCTGAATTCTAGTCTGAGATGATTTTATGTATTGCTGTATGAGCCCTGTTGAAGGAGACATTTTTTGGTGTGGATCAGTGAGCTGTCATGTCTCCATTTTGTATTTTGAGAGTGATGTGCTGGAAATAAAAGCAAAAATCTCTTCACTGGTCTGGTTACCATGTTATCCATATTTGGATATTTTGCCGCGGCCTAGTGGGTTCCTTTTTTAAGGCGTGGGTTCCTGACACCATTGGACTTATACCTGTCCCGTCCCCCGCATATTGCTGCCCCGTGTGAGGACGTAGAATAGAAGAAAAACAAAGAAAAATCGTGGAAGCACCAGCCGCGGAGACCCAAGTGTTAACAAGGAGGACACTGTATCATCTCTCCCGCCGAAACCAAGAAAATTGTAAGTAACTTATCTCGGGAGAGCGCTTGGGTGACGTTGGGAGGAAAAATAGAGAAAAAGAAAATTATTAAAAGAGCACAAAAATGGGAACGAATTTATCAGAAGTTGAATGGGATGTTTTTTATCAATTAGAGACAATGTTACAAGAAAAAGGTCACTCTGAAATTTCAAAAACTGAGCTTAAAAACTTACTTATCTGGGTTAAAGCGAATAGGCAAGATTTAAATCTGCAGTCTGCTTTTTCTTTTCATTTTTGGGATCAGATAAACTGGAGAATCTATAATCTAGTCTCTCTCAAAAAAGATGAAAGCTTAAGAGAACTTGTGCCGGTTTGTAGTGCGCTGTTGTAGTGCTTTTTTAAACAAAGTGATAAAAATAAGATCAACTTGGACTCAGAAAACAGAGCTTCTGGTTCTCTCTCACGAAATTCCAGTAAACCAGAGACTGTGTGTGTATTGGAGAATGTTACAAGTGTTGTTGCAAATGCTGAAAGTATTGCTTTGAACTCTGTTGAACAAAATCTTTCTTCTCTCTCTCTGGGAAAAAATGAGACTCTTTTGGACTTTTCTTCGCGTTGTTCTGTTAATGTAAAAATATGTGACTCTTGTAAGGGGGATGGAACAAAGTGTGTAAAAGATGGAAATGAAAAAGTGACTGTACTTCCTAAAATTGTTTGTGCAGGGACACTGAAACCTGAATTGGATTCTGTTGGGCCTGGGGTGGAGGCTGAGGTGGCTGCTTCCACTCGGGAAATTGTGGTTCCAGGGAACTCTTTTTCAGTTAAGCAAAACCATGGTTGTTCTGGTGTTTGTCAATCTATAGATACAGAGAAAGAAAAATTGGCTTTAAGGGTGGAGTCCTTTGAAAGGAAGAGATGGAAGAAACTCGCGACTGTGTTGTTGCTGAAATTCAAAAAGCTGGACTTGAAATCTCTGCAACGAAAATTCAACAAGTTTCACCTTAGAAGTACCTGGGATGGAAGATGACTGAGACGACAAGAACACCACAAAAAATTCAGATCCGAACCAGAGTCAACAACCTACAAGAGTTACAACAACTTCTAGGAGAAATCAACTGGGTCAGACCGATGTTGGGAATCACCAATGATGAACTGAGTCCGCTCTTCCATTTGCTGAGAGGAAGTTGCGACATCACTTCGCCAAGAACTTTAACCCCTGAAGCTCGTGCTGCTCTCGACAAAGTCACAGAAGCTCTTCAAAAAAGACAAGCTCATCGCTGCGTTCCTGAAAATCCTTTCTTTCTTGCAATCTTAGGAGAGAAGAAGCAGCTTTGTGGTCTCATTTTCCAGTGGGATTCCACAGAGCAAGATCCTTTGTTAATAATGGAATGGGATTTTCCTCCCTACAGGTTTTCAAAGACCATTTGCTCAGTTTTAGAAATGATTGCAGACATTATAATTAAGGCTAGAACCAGATTGTTAACTTTGGCAGGTCAAGAATTTTCAGTTATCTATTTGCCATTGAAAAATGATTATTTCAATTGGGCAATGCAAAATTCTGATGATTTACAATATGCATTCTTAGGTTTTCCAGGTGTTTGTTCCATACACTATCCAGCTCACAAACTACTGCAAGCAAAATTGAGTTTCAGAGAAAAACCTAAATTGAGTGAAGAACCTTTACATGCTGTGACTCTCTTCACTGATGGCTCTGGTAAAAGCCACAGGTCCGTTGTGACTTGGTTTAATCAAAAGACTAATGTTTGGGAATCTGATATTCAAACAGTAGAGGGATCCCCTCAAATTGTTGAGCCTGCTGCAGTAGTTTGAGCTTTTCAGCTGTTTCCTCAGCCTTTTAATTTGGTCACAGATTCTGCTTATGTTGCTAATGTAGTCAGGAGAATAGAAGGTTCCATTTTAAAGGATGTTAGTAATGAAACTTTACATCGTTGGCTTTCATGTCTTTTTATAACTTTGCAATATAGAACTAATCCATATTTTGTTTCTCACATTAGGGCGCATTCTTCACTTCCTGGATTTTTAGTGGAAGGAAATGCAAGAGCGGACAAGCTGACAATGGTCATTTCTAACACATTGCCAAATAGTTTTGAACAAGCAAAATTGAGTCGTGCCTTTTTCCACCAAAATGCACAAGCACTCATGCAAATGTTCCAAATCACTTAAAGTCAAGCTAAAGCTATCATTCATACTTGCCCTGACTGTCAATTGGTACAACCTCCTGTTTCTACAGGAGCAATCAACCCCCGAGGCTTACAAAGCCTACAGTTGTGGCAAACAGATGTTACTAAATAGCCTTCTTTTGGTAAATTTAAAAATATTCATGTTTCCATAGACACGTTCTCTGGTGCAGTTTTTGCTTCCCTTCACACAAGTGATACTGGCAGCCATGCCTGTCATCATTTCCTGCAAGCTTTTGCTTCATTGGGTATACCCCAAGAAGTAAAAACTGACAATGGCCCCGCATACATATCTCAAAAATTGGCCACATTTTTAAATGAATGGGGTGTTCGACACATTTTTGGTATTCCCCACTCTCCCACAAGCCAAGCAATCATTGAAAGAACACATCAAACCTTAAAACGCATATTAGATCAACAGAGAGGGGGAACGGAAATCACCCCACAGATGAGACTGAGTAAGGCTTTGTATGTTTTTAATTTTCTAAATAGTAAAAGTACAGAACCAGATCCACCAATCTTTAGACACTTTTCAAATAGCACACAGGCAAAACTGAAAGAACATCCTCCTCTTCTAATTAGAAACCCTGACTCTGGACAGATGGAAGGCCCGTTTCAATTAATAACGTGGGGCAAAGGGTATGCTTCTATTTCCACAGGTGCTGGAAGAATTAAGTGGGTTCCTGCCAAAAACGTCAAACCGTATCGCACTTCAGAACCTGTTGTCGAGCCTAGAACTGAGGAAGCGAGTACGCAGACGTAGACCGAATGGAAGGATCCCGGGTCTCGCCTGACGCCTCTTGTGCCTGACGTTCATTGTGCATCGGTGGAACCCGTGAACTCTGATTTTGTGCCAATTTTTATTTATGAGTATACGAATTAAATGCTGAATGTTTGTTTAACAAAGCTAATTTTTGGCTGAAAATTTAGGTTCTTGTTTTGGTTTAGAAAGAATTCTGCCAAAACTTAGTTCTTGAAAGAGATGGGGCAGAATCAAATGGTATACTTGTTTTGCTTGATTTTAATTGTTTTTTGTCGTGCAGATTTGCCTGAGGATCAACCGAAGACGAATGTTTGGGTGACCTTAGCCAAGGCTGCCAGATCGGATACTATATGTCTGTCTAATTCGGAACCAGAAAAGCCTTTCTCAACCTGTTTGGTTGGTGTGCCAGTGAAAGAGTTTCCTTTGGTCAGAAAAGAATCCAATGGTAAACCAGGTGGAATTGACAATGGAAACAGTCCTTCCTTCAATTGGAACATTTGTTCCAAGAAACTTCTCAGGGCAGCAAATGTTTCAAACAGTTGGGATGTGTTTCTACAGACGGACCAATCTCCACGGCAATTGCCAAAAGGGTATTGGATCATTTGCGGAGACAGAGGTTGGCAAGGCATTCCAGCCCACCTTGAAGGTGGCCCTTGCAGCATTGGTATGCTTACCATAATTGCCCCCACTGCCAAAGCAGTGATGAAAAAGAAACAAAGGAAAACAAGAGCTGTTCCTCATTATGATGAGAACTGTCAGAGTGATTTTATGCCTTGGAATGCCGCCAGAAGGGTTTCAGCAGGTCTATTTCTACCCCAATTGGCTTCAGCTGTGGCATTGAGACAATTAGATCGAGTTGGATGTTGGCTGAGCAAACAAGCTAATGCCACATCCTCCGCAATCAGTGATATGTTGACCAATGTTGATAGTATTAGACATGCTACTCTTCAAAACAGAGCAGCCATTGATTTTCTCTTACTGGCACAAGGACATGGTTGTGAGGAATTGGAAGGTTTGTGTTGTATGAATTTGTCTGATCATTCTGAATCCATTCACAAAAGCATTCAAAAATTAAAGGATCTGACAGCCCAAATAAAGAAGACGGAGGTTCCTGGTTGGATGATTTGTATCAAAATTGCAGTTTTGCACCTTGGCTAAGGCAACTTTGCAAGATAGGTCTTGACATATTAGGTGTTCTAATACTGATATTGATAGTGGTACCTTGTATACTCTGTTGTGTTCGGCGAATGATGAACAAAACAGTCCGAGAAGTTTTTGTCATTCAAGCAGGAGAATTAGGAAGTAGAAGCACAGAGAGTGTACGAAATCTCACGAAAGCAGTAGATGAGGGTATTGACATGAACGAAGGTTTTGAATTAAGGCCTTGGAATCGACCAGAGTTTTTTGAACGATGCCTTGTGACTGTTGCCAAACATATCTCTTTCAGGGATTGGGTCTTCACAGCATTAAGTTGCTGTGCCGTAATATAGCGATGCTTCAGTTTAGTGAAAATAGGTCTTCAGCAGATAATAAGCAGAAATTTTGCAATAGAGCTATGAAACGCAAATAGCAAGCGACAAGAAAATGAAAGCTTCTGGGTCAAACAGAGAGGAGGAAATGTTGGAATCCATAAGGTTAGAGGATTTTTAAGAAATGGTTAAAAAGAAGTATGTAGGCCTTAGACTGGAGTTTTGTTAGCATTGCAGAAAAGTTTCCCATGCAAGCAGAAAAAGTTTCCCAAGCAGTAGACGTGACAAATAACAATAGGCTTCTGTAGAATTGGCTTTAGGATGGCAACAAGGTTATTTAATGTATATCTTTAGAAGGTTAGCATGAATAGAACTCTGTTCTTTGTCTCTTATCAACTAGTCTTTGTTTTAGCTACGATTACCTATGTTTTATAAGATTGGATAGAATGCTTGTCAATATGTGTTTTCTGTGTCTGATTGGCTGAATTCTAGTCTGAGATGATTTTATGTATTGCTGTATGAGCCCTGTTGAAGGAGACATTTTTTGGTGTGGATCAGTGAGCTGTCATGTCTCCATTTTGTATTTTGAGAGTGATGTGCTGGAAATAAAAGCAAAAATCTCTTCACTGGTCTGGTTACCATGTTATCCATATTTGGATATTTTGCCGCGGCCTAGTGGGTTCCTTTTTTAAGGCGTGGGTTCCTGACACCATTGGACTTATACCTGTCCCGTCCCCCGCATATTGCTGCCCCATGTGAGGACGTAGAATAGAAGAAAAACAAAGAAAAATCGTGGAAGCACCAGCCGCGGAGACCCAAGTGTTAACAAGGAGCACACTGTATCATCTCTCCCGCCGAAACCAAGAAAATTGTAAGTAACTTATCTCGGGAGAGCGCTTGGGTGACGTTGGGAGGAAAAATAGAGAAAAAGAAAATTATTAAAAGAGCACAAAAATGGGAACAAATTTATCAGAAGTTGAATGGGATGTTTTTTATCAATTAGAGACAATGTTACAAGAAAAAGGTCACTCTGAAATTTCAAAAACTGAGCTTAAAAACTTACTTATCTGGGTTAAAGCGAATACGCAAGATTTAAATCTGCAGTCTGCTTTTTCTTTTCATTTTTGGGATCAGATAAACTGGAGAATCTATAATCTAGTCTCTCTCAAAAAAGATGAAAGCTTAAGAGAACTTGTGCCGGTTTGTAGTGCGCTGTTGTAGTGCTTTTTTAAACAAAGTGATAAAAATAAGATCAACTTGGACTCAGAAAACAGAGCTTCTGGTTCTCTCTCACGAAATTCCAGTAAACCAGAGACTGTGTGTGTATCGGAGAATGTTACAAGTGTTGTTGCAAATGCTGAAAGTATTGCTTTGAACTCTGTTGAACAAAATCTTTCTTCTCTCTCTCTGGGAAAAAATGAGACTCTTTCGGACTTTTCTTCGCGTTGTTCTGTTAATGTAAAAATATGTGACTCTTGTAAGGGGGATGGAACAAAGTGTGTAAAAGATGGAAATGAAAAAGTGACTGTACTTCCTAAAATTGTTTGTGCAGGGACACTGAAACCTGAATTGGATTCTGTTGGGCCTGGGGTGGAGGCTGAGGTGGCTGCTTCCACTCGGGAAATTGTGGTTCCAGGGAACTCTTTTTCAGTTAAGCAAAACCATGGTTGTTCTGGTGTTTGTCAATCTATAGATACAGAGAAAGAAAAATTGGCTTTAAGGGTGGAGTCCTTTGAAAGGAAGAGATGGAAGAAACTCGCGACTGTGTTGTTGCTGAAATTCAAAAAGCTGGACTTGAAATCTCTGCAACGAAAATTCAACAAGTTTCACCTTAGAAGTACCTGGGATGGAAGATGACTGAGACGACAAGAACACCACAAAAAATTCAGATCCGAACCAGAGTCAACAACCTACAAGAGTTACAACAACTTCTAGGAGAAATCAACTGGGTCAGACCGATGTTGGGAATCACCAATGATGAACTGAGTCCGCTCTTCCATTTGCTGAGAGGAAGTTGCGACATCACTTCGCCAAGAACTTTAACCCCTGAAGCTCGTGCTGCTCTCGACAAAGTCACAGAAGCTCTTCAAAAAAGACAAGCTCATCGCTGCGTTCCTGAAAATCCTTTCTTTCTTGCAATCTTAGGAGAGAAGAAGCAGCTTTGTGGTCTCATTTTCCAGTGGGATTCCACAGAACAAGATCCTTTGTTAATAATGGAATGGGATTTTCCTCCCTACAGGTTTTCAAAGACCATTTGCTCAGTTTTAGAAATGATTGCATACATTATAATTAAGGCTAGAACCAGATTGTTAACTTTGGCAGGTCAAGAATTTTCAGTTATCTATTTGCCATTGAAAAATGATTATTTCAATTGGGCAATGCAAAATTCTGATGATTTACAATATGCATTCTTAGGTTTTCCAGGTGTTTGTTCCATACACTATCCAGCTCACAAACTACTGCAAGCAAAATTGAGTTTCAGAGAAAAACCTAAATTTAGTGAAGAACCTTTACATGCTGTGACTCTCTTCACTGATGGCTCTGGTAAAAGCCACAGGTCCGTTGTGACTTGGTTTAATCAAAAGACTAATGTTTGGGAATCTGATATTCAAACAGTAGAGGGATCCCCTCAAATTGTTGAGCCTGCTGCAGTAGTTTGAGCTTTTCAGCTCTTTCCTCAGCCTTTTAATTTGGTCACAGATTCTGCTTATGTTGCTAATGTAGTCAGGAGAATAGAAGGTTCCATTTTAAAGGATGTTAGTAATGAAACTTTACATCGTTGGCTTTCATGTCTTTTTATAACTTTGCAATATAGAACTAATCCATATTTTGTTTCTCACATTAGGGCGCATTCTTCACTTCCTGGATTTTTAGTGGAAGGAAATGCAAGAGCGGACAAGCTGACAATGGTCATTTCTAACACATTGCCAAATAGTTTTGAACAAGCAAAATTGAGTCGTGCCTTTTTCCACCAAAATGCACAAGCACTCATGCAAATGTTCCAAATCACTTAAAGTCAAGCTAAAGCTATCATTCATACTTGCCCTGACTGTCAATTGGTACAACCTCCTGTTTCTACAGGAGCAATCAACCCCCGAGGCTTACAAAGCCTACAGTTGTGGCAAACAGATGTTACTAAATAGCCTTCTTTTGGTAAATTTAAAAATATTCATGTTTCCATAGACACGTTCTCTGGTGCAGTTTTTGCTTCCCTTCACACAAGTGATACTGGCAGCCATGCCTGTCATCATTTCCTGCAAGCTTTTGCTTCATTGGGTATACCCCAAGAAGTAAAAACTGACAATGGCCCCGCATACATATCTCAAAAATTGGCCACATTTTTAAATGAATGGGGTGTTCGACACATTTTTGGTATTCCCCACTCTCCCACAAGCCAAGCAATCATTGAAAGAACACATCAAACCTTAAAACGCATATTAGATCAACAGAGAGGGGGAACGGAAATCACCCCACAGATGAGACTGAGTAAGGCTTTGTATGTTTTTAATTTTCTAAATAGTAAAAGTACAGAACCAGATCCACCAATCTTTAGACACTTTTCAAATAGCACACAGGCAAAACTGAAAGAACATCCTCCTCTTCTAATTAGAAACCCTGACTCTGGACAGATGGAAGGTCCGTTTCAATTAATAACGTGGGGCAAAGGGTATGCTTCTATTTCCACAGGTGCTGGAAGAATTAAGTGGGTTCCTGCCAAAAACGTCAAACCGTATCGCACTTCAGAACCTGTTGTCGAGCCTAGAACTGAGGAAGCGAGTACGCAGACGTAGACCGAATGGAAGGATCCCGGGTCTCGCCTGACGCCTCTTGTGCCTGACGTTCATTGTGCATCGGTGGAACCCGTGAACTCTGATTTTGTGCCAATTTTTATTTATGAGTATACGAATTAAATGCTGAATGTTTGTTTAACAAAGCTAATTTTTGGCTGAAAATTTAGGTTCTTGTTTTGGTTTAGAAAGAATTCTGCCAAAACTTAGTTCTTGAAAGAGATGGGGCAGAATCAAATGGTATACTTGTTTTGCTTGATTTTAATTGTTTTTTGTCGTGCAGATTTGCCTGAGGATCAACCGAAGACGAATGTTTGGGTGACCTTAGCCAAGGCTGCCAGATCGGATACTATATGTCTGTCTAATTCGGAACCAGAAAAGCCTTTCTCAACCTGTTTGGTTGGTGTGCCAGTGAAAGAGTTTCCTTTGGTCAGAAAAGAATCCAATGGTAAACCAGGTGGAATTGACAATGGAAACAGTCCTTCCTTCAATTGGAACATTTGTTCCAAGAAACTTCTCAGGGCAGCAAATGTTTCAAACAGTTGGGATGTGTTTCTACAGACGGACCAATCTCCACGGCAATTGCCAAAAGGGTATTGGATCATTTGCGGAGACAGAGGTTGGCAAGGCATTCCAGCCCACCTTGAAGGTGGCCCTTGCAGCATTGGTATGCTTACCATAATTGCCCCCACTGCCAAAGCAGTGATGAAAAAGAAACAAAGGAAAACAAGAGCTGTTCCTCATTATGATGAGAACTGTCAGAGTGATTTTATGCCTTGGAATGCCGCCAGAAGGGTTTCAGCAGGTATATTTCTACCCCAATTGGCTTCAGCTGTGGCATTGAGACAATTAGATCGAGTTGGATGTTGGCTGAGCAAACAAGCTAATGCCACATCCTCCGCAATCAGTGATATGTTGACCAATGTTGATAGTATTAGACATGCTACTCTTCAAAACAGAGCAGCCATTGATTTTCTCTTACTGGCACAAGGACATGGTTGTGAGGAATTGGAAGGTTTGTGTTGTATGAATTTGTCTGATCATTCTGAATCCATTCACAAAAGCATTCAAAAATTAAAGGATCTGACAGCCCAAATTAAAGAAGACGGAGGTTCCTGGTTGGATGATTTGTATCAAAATTGCAGTTTTGCACCTTGGCTAAGGCAACTTTGCAAGATAGGTCTTTACATATTAGGTGTTCTAATACTGATATTGATAGTGGTACCTTGTATACTCTGTTGTGTTCGGCGAATGATGAACAAAACAGTCCGAGAAGTTTTTGTCATTCAAGCAGGAGAATTAGGAAGTAGAAGCACAGAGAGTGTACGAAATCTCACGAAAGCAGTAGATGAGGGTATTGACATGAACGAAGGTTTTGAATTAAGGCCTTGGAATCGACCAGAGTTTTTTGAACGATGCCTTGTGACTGTTGCCAAACATATCTCTTTCAGGGATTGGGTCTTCACAGCATTAAGTTGCTGTGCCGTAATATAGCGATGCTTCAGTTTAGTGAAAATAGGTCTTCAGCAGATAATAAGCAGAAATTTTGCAATAGAGCTATGAAACGCAAATAGCAAGCGACAAGAAAATGAAAGCTTCTGGGTCAAACAGAGAGGGGGAAATGTTGGAATCCATAAGGTTAGAGGATTTTTAAGAAATGGTTAAAAAGAAGTATGTAGGCCTTAGACTGGAGTTTTGTTAGCATTGCAGAAAAGTTTCCCATGCAAGCAGAAAAAGTTTTCCATGCAAGCAGAAAAAGTTTTCCATGCAAGCAGAAAAGTTTCCCAAGCAGTAGACGTGACAAATAACAATAGGCTTCTGTAGAATTGGCTTTAGGATGGCAACAAGGTTATTTAATGTATATCTTTAGAAGGTTAGCATGAATAGAACTCTGTTCTTTGTCTCTTATCAACTAGTCTTTGTTTTAGCTACGATTACCTATGTTTTATAAGATTGGATAGAATGCTTGTCAATATGTGTTTTCTGTGTCTGATTGGCTGAATTCTAGTCTGAGATGATTTTATGTATTGCTGTATGAGCCCTGTTGAAGGAGACATTTTTTGGTGTGGATCAGTGAGCTGTCATGTCTCCATTTTGTATTTTGAGACTGATGTGCTGGAAATAAAAGCAAAAATCTCTTCACTGGTCTGGTTACCATGTTATCCATATTTGGATATTTTGCCGCGGCCTAGTGGGTTCCTTTTTTAAGGCGTGGGTTCCTGACACCATTGGACTTATACCTGTCCCGTCCCCCGCATATTGCTGCCCCGTGTGAGGACGTAGAATAGAAGAAAAACAAAGAAAAATCGTGGAAGCACCAGCCGCGGAGACCCAAGTGTTAACAAGGAGGACACTGTATCATCTCTCCCGCCGAAACCAAGAAAATTGTAAGTAACTTATCTCGGGAGAGCGCTTGGGTGACGTTGGGAGGAAAAATAGAGAAAAAGAAAATTATTAAAAGAGCACAAAAATGGGAACGAATTTATCAGAAGTTGAATGGGATGTTTTTCATCAATTAGAGACAATGTTACAAGAAAAAGGTCACTCTGAAATTTCAAAAACTGAGCTTAAAAACTTACTTATCTGGGTTAAAGCGAATACGCAAGATTTAAATCTGCAGTCTGCTTTTTCTTTTCATTTTTGGGATCAGATAAACTGGAGAATCTATAATCTAGTCTCTCTCAAAAAAGATGAAAGCTTAAGAGAACTTGTGCCGGTTTGTAGTGCGCTGTTGTAGTGCTTTTTTAAACAAAGTGATAAAAATAAGATCAACTTGGACTCAGAAAACAGAGCTTCTGGTTCTCTCTCACGAAATTCCAGTAAACCAGAGACTGTGTGTGTATCGGAGAATGTTACAAGTGTTGTTGCAAATGCTGAAAGTATTGCTTTGAACTCTGTTGAACAAAATCTTTCTTCTCTCTCTCTGGGAAAAAATGAGACTCTTTCGGACTTTTCTTCGCGTTGTTCTGTTAATGTAAAAATATGTGACTCTTGTAAGGGGGATGGAACAAAGTGTGTAAAAGATGGAAATGAAAAAGTGACTGTACTTCCTAAAATTGTTTGTGCAGGGACACTGAAACCTGAATTGGATTCTGTTCGGCCTGGGGTGGAGGCTGAGGTGGCTGCTTCCACTCGGGAAATTGTGGTTCCAGGGAACTCTTTTTCAGTTAAGCAAAACCATGGTTGTTCTGGTGTTTGTCAATCTATAGATACAGAGAAAGAAAAATTGGCTTTAAGGGTGGAGTCCTTTGAAAGGAAGAGATGGAAGAAACTCGCGACTGTGTTGTTGCTGAAATTCAAAAAGCTGGACTTGAAATCTCTGCAACGAAAATTCAACAAGTTTCACCTTAGAAGTACCTGGGATGGAAGATGACTGAGACGACAAGAACACCACAAAAAATTCAGATCCGAACCAGAGTCAACAACCTACAAGAGTTACAACAACTTCTAGGAGAAATCAACTGGGTCAGACCGATGTTGGGAATCACCAATGATGAACTGAGTCCGCTCTTCCATTTGCTGAGAGGAAGTTGCGACATCACTTCGCCAAGAACTTTAACCCCTGAAGCTCGTGCTGCTCTCGACAAAGTCACAGAAGCTCTTCAAAAAAGACAAGCTCATCGCTGCGTTCCTGAAAATCCTTTCTTTCTTGCAATCTTAGGAGAGAAGAAGCAGCTTTGTGGTCTCATTTTCCAGTGGGATTCCACAGAGCAAGATCCTTTGTTAATAATGGAATGGGATTTTCCTCCCTACAGGTTTTCAAAGACCATTTGCTCAGTTTTAGAAATGATTGCATACATTATAATTAAGGCTAGAACCAGATTGTTAACTTTGGCAGGTCAAGAATTTTCAGTTATCTATTTGCCATTGAAAAATGATTATTTCAATTGGGCAATGCAAAATTCTGATGATTTACAATATGCATTCTTAGGTTTTCCAGGTGTTTGTTCCATACACTATCCAGCTCACAAACTACTGCAAGCAAAATTGAGTTTCAGAGAAAAACCTAAATTTAGTGAAGAACCTTTACATGCTGTGACTCTCTTCACTGATGGCTCTGGTAAAAGCCACAGGTCCGTTGTGACTTGGTTTAATCAAAAGACTAATGTTTGGGAATCTGATATTCAAACAGTAGAGGGATCCCCTCAAATTGTTGAGCCTGCTGCAGTAGTTTGAGCTTTTCAGCTCTTTCCTCAGCCTTTTAATTTGGTCACAGATTCTGCTTATGTTGCTAATGTAGTCAGGAGAATAGAAGGTTCCATTTTAAAGGATGTTAGTAATGAAACTTTACATCGTTGGCTTTCATGTCTTTTTATAACTTTGCAATATAGAACTAATCCATATTTTGTTTTTCACATTAGGGCGCATTCTTCACTTCCTGGATTTTTAGTGGAAGGAAATGCAAGAGCGGACAAGCTGACAATGGTCATTTCTAACACATTGCCAAATAGTTTTGAACAAGCAAAATTGAGTCGTGCCTTTTTCCACCAAAATGCACAAGCACTCATGCAAATGTTCCAAATCACTTAAAGTCAAGCTAAAGCTATCATTCATACTTGCCCTGACTGTCAATTGGTACAACCTCCTGTTTCTACAGGAGCAATCAACCCCCGAGGCTTACAAAGCCTACAGTTGTGGCAAACAGATGTTACTAAATAGCCTTCTTTTGGTAAATTTAAAAATATTCATGTTTCCATAGACACGTTCTCTGGTGCAGTTTTTGCTTCCCTTCACACAAGTGATACTGGCAGCCATGCCTGTCATCATTTCCTGCAAGCTTTTGCTTCATTGGGTATACCCCAAGAAGTAAAAACTGACAATGGCCCCGCATACATATCTCAAAAATTGGCCACATTTTTAAATGAATGGGGTGTTCGACACATTTTTGGTATTCCCCACTCTCCCACAAGCCAAGCAATCATTGAAAGAACACATCAAACCTTAAAACGCATATTAGATCAACAGAGAGGGGGAACGGAAATCACCCCACAGATGAGACTGAGTAAGGCTTTGTATGTTTTTAATTTTCTAAATAGTAAAAGTACAGAACCAGATCCACCAATCTTTAGACACTTTTCAAATAGCACACAGGCAAAACTGAAAGAACATCCTCCTCTTCTAATTAGAAACCCTGACTCTGGACAGATGGAAGGTCCGTTTCAATTAATAACGTGGGGCAAAGGGTATGCTTCTATTTCCACAGGTGCTGGAAGAATTAAGTGGGTTCCTGCCAAAAACGTCAAACCGTATCGCACTTCAGAACCTGTTGTCGAGCCTAGAACTGAGGAAGCGAGTACGCAGACGTAGACCGAATGGAAGGATCCCGGGTCTCGCCTGACGCCTCTTGTGCCTGACGTTCATTGTGCATCGGTGGAACCCGTGAACTCTGATTTTGTGCCAATTTTTATTTATGAGTATACGAATTAAATGCTGAATGTTTGTTTAACAAAGCTAATTTTTGGCTGAAAATTTAGGTTCTTGTTTTGGTTTAGAAAGAATTCTGCCAAAACTTAGTTCTTGAAAGAGATGGGGCAGAATCAAATGGTATACTTGTTTTGCTTGATTTTAATTGTTTTTTGTCGTGCAGATTTGCCTGAGGATCAACCGAAGACGAATGTTTGGGTGACCTTAGCCAAGGCTGCCAGATCGGATACTATATGTCTGTCTAATTCGGAACCAGAAAAGCCTTTCTCAACCTGTTTGGTTGGTGTGCCAGTGAAAGAGTTTCCTTTGGTCAGAAAAGAATCCAATGGTAAACCAGGTGGAATTGACAATGGAAACAGTCCTTCCTTCAATTGGAACATTTGTTCCAAGAAACTTCTCAGGGCAGCAAATGTTTCAAACAGTTGGGATGTGTTTCTACAGACGGACCAATCTCCACGGCAATTGCCAAAAGGGTATTGGATCATTTGCGGAGACAGAGGTTGGCAAGGCATTCCAGCCCACCTTGAAGGTGGCCCTTGCAGCATTGGTATGCTTACCATAATTGCCCCCACTGCCAAAGCAGTGATGAAAAAGAAACAAAGGAAAACGAGAGCTGTTCCTCATTATGATGAGAACTGTCAGAGTGATTTTATGCCTTGGAATGCCGCCAGAAGGGTTTCAGCAGGTCTATTTCTACCCCAATTGGCTTCAGCTGTGGCATTGAGACAATTAGATCGAGTTGGATGTTGGCTGAGCAAACAAGCTAATGCCACATCCTCCGCAATCAGTGATATGTTGACCAATGTTGATAGTATTAGACATGCTACTCTTCAAAACAGAGCAGCCATTGATTTTCTCTTACTGGCACAAGGACATGGTTGTGAGGAATTGGAAGGTTTGTGTTGTATGAATTTGTCTGATCATTCTGAATCCATTCACAAAAGCATTCAAAAATTAAAGGATCTGACAGCCCAAATTAAAGAAGACGGAGGTTCCTGGTTGGATGATTTGTATCAAAATTGCAGTTTTGCACCTTGGCTAAGGCAACTTTGCAAGATAGGTCTTGACATATTAGGTGTTCTAATACTGATATTGATAGTGGTACCTTGTATACTCTGTTGTGTTCGGCGAATGATGAACAAAACAGTCCGAGAAGTTTTTGTCATTCAAGCAGGAGAATTAGGAAGTAGAAGCACAGAGAGTGTACGAAATCTCACGAAAGCAGTAGATTGACATGAACGAAGGTTTTGAATTAAGGCCTTGGAATCGACCAGAGTTTTTTGAACGATGCCTTGTGACTGTTGCCAAACATATCTCTTTCAGGGATTGGGTCTTCACAGCATTAAGTTGCTGTGCCGTAATATAGCGATGCTTCAGTTTAGTGAAAATAGGTCTTCAGCAGATAATAAGCAGAAATTTTGCAATAGAGCTATGAAACGCAAATAGCAAGCGACAAGAAAATGAAAGCTTCTGGGTCAAACAGAGAGGGGGAAATGTTGGAATCCATAAGGTTAGAGGATTTTTAAGAAATGGTTAAAAAGAAGTATGCAGGCCTTAGACTGGAGTTTTGTTAGCATTGCAGAAAATTTCCCATGCAAGCAGAAAAAGTTTTCCATGCAAGCACAAAAGTTTCCCAAGCAGTAGACGTGACAAATAACAATAGGCTTCTGTAGAATTGGCTTTAGGATGGCAACAAGGTTATTTAATGTATATCTTTAGAAGGTTAGCATGAATAGAACTCTGTTCTTTGTCTCTTATCAACTAGTCTTTGTTTTAGCTACGATAACCTATGTTTTATAAGATTGGATAGAATGCTTGTCAATATGTGTTTTCTGTGTCTGATTGGCTGAATTCTAGTCTGAGATGATTTTATGTATTGCTGTATGAGCCCTGTTGAAGGAGACATTTTTTGGTGTGGATCAGTGAGCTGTCATGTCTCCATTTTGTATTTTGAGACTGATGTGCTGGAAATAAAAGCAAAAATCTCTTCACTGGTCTGGTTACCATGTTATCCATATTTGGATATTTTGCCGCGGCCTAGTGGGTTCCTTTTTTAAGGCGTGGGTTCCTGACACCATTGGACTTATACCTGTCCCGTCCCCCGCATATTGCTGCCCCGTGTGAGGACGTAGAATAGAAGAAAAACAAAGAAAAATCGTGGAAGCACCAGCCGCGGAGACCCAAGTGTTAACAAGGAGGACACTGTATCATCTCTCCCGCCGAAACCAAGAAAATTGTAAGTAACTTATCTCGGGAGAGCGCTTGGGTGACGTTGGGAGGAAAAATAGAGAAAAAGAAAATTATTAAAAGAGCACAAAAATGGGAACAAATTTATCAGAAGTTGAATGGGATGTTTTTTATCAATTAGAGACAATGTTACAAGAAAAAGGTCACTCTGAAATTTCAAAAACTGAGCTTAAAAACTTACTTATCTGGGTTAAAGCGAATAGGCAAGATTTAAATCTGCAGTCTGCTTTTTCTTTTCATTTTTGGGATCAGATAAACTGGAGAATCTATAATCTAGTCTCTCTCAAAAAAGATGAAAGCTTAAGAGAACTTGTGCCGGTTTGTAGTGCGCTGTTGTAGTGCTTTTTTAAACAAAGTGATAAAAATAAGATCAACTTGGACTCAGAAAACAGAGCTTCTGGTTCTCTCTCACGAAATTCCAGTAAACCAGAGACTGTGTGTGTATCGGAGAATGTTACAAGTGTTGTTGCAAATGCTGAAAGTATTGCTTTGAACTCTGTTGAACAAAATCTTTCTTCTCTCTCTCTGGGAAAAAATGAGACTCTTTCGGACTTTTCTTCGCGTTGTTCTGTTAATGTAAAAATATGTGACTCTTGTAAGGGGGATGGAACAAAGTGTGTAAAAGATGGAAATGAAAAAGTGACTGTACTTCCTAAAATTGTTTGTGCAGGGACACTGAAACCTGAATTGGATTCTGTTGGGCCTGGGGTGGAGGCTGAGGTGGCTGCTTCCACTCGGGAAATTGTGGTTCCAGGGAACTCTTTTTCAGTTAAGCAAAACCATGGTTGTTCTGGTGTTTGTCAATCTATAGATACAGAGAAAGAAAAATTGGCTTTAAGGGTGGAGTCCTTTGAAAGGAAGAGATGGAAGAAACTCGCGACTGTGTTGTTGCTGAAATTCAAAAAGCTGGACTTGAAATCTCTGCAACGAAAATTCAACAAGTTTCACCTTAGAAGTACCTGGGATGGAAGATGACTGAGACGACAAGAACACCACAAAAAATTCAGATCCGAACCAGAGTCAACAACCTACAAGAGTTACAACAACTTCTAGGAGAAATCAACTGGGTCAGACCGATGTTGGGAATCACCAATGATGAACTGAGTCCGCTCTTCCATTTGCTGAGAGGAAGTTGCGACATCACTTCGCCAAGAACTTTAACCCCTGAAGCTCGTGCTGCTCTCGACAAAGTCACAGAAGCTCTTCAAAAAAGACAAGCTCATCGCTGCGTTCCTGAAAATCCTTTCTTTCTTGCAATCTTAGGAGAGAAGAAGCAGCTTTGTGGTCTCATTTTCCAGTGGGATTCCACAGAGCAAGATCCTTTGTTAATAATGGAATGGGATTTTCCTCCCTACAGGTTTTCAAAGACCATTTGCTCAGTTTTAGAAATGATTGCATACATTATAATTAAGGCTAGAACCAGATTGTTAACTTTGGCAGGTCAAGAATTTTCAGTTATCTATTTGCCATTGAAAAATGATTATTTCAATTGGGCAATGCAAAATTCTGATGATTTACAATATGCATTCTTAGGTTTTCCAGGTGTTTGTTCCATACACTATCCAGCTCACAAACTACTGCAAGCAAAATTGAGTTTCAGAGAAAAACCTAAATTGAGTGAAGAACCTTTACATGCTGTGACTCTCTTCACTGATGGCTCTGGTAAAAGCCACAGGTCCGTTGTGACTTGGTTTAATCAAAAGACTAATGTTTGGGAATCTGATATTCAAACAGTAGAGGGATCCCCTCAAATTGTTGAGCCTGCTGCAGTAGTTTGAGCTTTTCAGCTCTTTCCTCAGCCTTTTAATTTGGTCACAGATTCTGCTTATGTTGCTAATGTAGTCAGGAGAATAGAAGGTTCCATTTTAAAGGATGTTAGTAATGAAACTTTACATCGTTGGCTTTCATGTCTTTTTATAACTTTGCAATATAGAACTAATCCATATTTTGTTTCTCACATTAGGGCGCATTCTTCACTTCCTGGATTTTTAGTGGAAGGAAATGCAAGAGCGGACAAGCTGACAATGGTCATTTCTAACACATTGCCAAATAGTTTTGAACAAGCAAAATTGAGTCGTGCCTTTTTCCACCAAAATGCACAAGCACTCATGCAAATGTTCCAAATCACTTAAAGTCAAGCTAAAGCTATCATTCATACTTGCCCTGACTGTCAATTGGTACAACCTCCTGTTTCTACAGGAGCAATCAACCCCCGAGGCTTACAAAGCCTACAGTTGTGGCAAACAGATGTTACTAAATAGCCTTCTTTTGGTAAATTTAAAAATATTCATGTTTCCATAGACACGTTCTCTGGTGCAGTTTTTGCTTCCCTTCACACAAGTGATACTGGCAGCCATGCCTGTCATCATTTCCTGCAAGCTTTTGCTTCATTGGGTATACCCCAAGAAGTAAAAACTGACAATGGCCCCGCATACATATCTCAAAAATTGGCCACATTTTTAAATGAATGGGGTGTTCGACACATTTTTGGTATTCCCCACTCTCCCACAAGCCAAGCAATCATTGAAAGAACACATCAAACCTTAAAACGCATATTAGATCAACAGAGAGGGGGAACGGAAATCACCCCACAGATGAGACTGAGTAAGGCTTTGTATGTTTTTAATTTTCTAAATAGTAAAAGTACAGAACCAGATCCACCAATCTTTAGACACTTTTCAAATAGCACACAGGCAAAACTGAAAGAACATCCTCCTCTTCTAATTAGAAACCCTGACTCTGGACAGATGGAAGGCCCGTTTCAATTAATAACGTGGGGCAAAGGGTATGCTTCTATTTCCACAGGTGCTGGAAGAATTAAGTGGGTTCCTGCCAAAAACGTCAAACCGTATCGCACTTCAGAACCTGTTGTCGAGCCTAGAACTGAGGAAGCGAGTACGCAGACGTAGACCGAATGGAAGGATCCCGGGTCTCGCCTGACGCCTCTTGTGCCTGACGTTCATTGTGCATCGGTGGAACCCGTGAACTCTGATTTTTTGCCAATTTTTATTTATGAGTATACGAATTAAATGCTGAATGTTTGTTTAACAAAGCTAATTTTTGGCTGAAAATTTAGGTTCTTGTTTTGGTTTAGAAAGAATTCTGCCAAAACTTAGTTCTTGAAAGAGATGGGGCAGAATCAAATGGTATACTTGTTTTGCTTGATTTTAATTGTTTTTTGTCGTGCAGATTTGCCTGAGGATCAACCGAAGACGAATGTTTGGGTGACCTTAGCCAAGGCTGCCGGATCGGATACTATATGTCTGTCTAATTCGGAACCAGAAAAGCCTTTCTCAACCTGTTTGGTTGGTGTGCCAGTGAAAGAGTTTCCTTTGGTCAGAAAAGAATCCAATGGTAAACCAGGTGGAATTGACAATGGAAACAGTCCTTCCTTCAATTGGAACATTTGTTCCAAGAAACTTCTCAGGGCAGCAAATGTTTCAAACAGTTGGGATGTGTTTCTACAGACGGACCAATCTCCACGGCAATTGCCAAAAGGGTATTGGATCATTTGCGGAGACAGAGGTTGGCAAGGCATTCCAGCCCACCTTGAAGGTGGCCCTTGCAGCATTGGTATGCTTACCATAATTGCCCCCACTGCCAAAGCAGTGATGAAAAAGAAACAAAGGAAAACAAGAGCTGTTCCTCATTATGATGAGAACTGTCAGAGTGATTTTATGCCTTGGAATGCCGCCAGAAGGGTTTCAGCAGGTCTATTTCTACCCCAATTGGCTTCAGCTGTGGCATTGAGACAATTAGATCGAGTTGGATGTTGGCTGAGCAAACAAGCTAATGCCACATCCTCCGCAATCAGTGATATGTTGACCAATGTTGATAGTATTAGACATGCTACTCTTCAAAACAGAGCAGCCATTGATTTTCTCTTACTGGCACAAGGACATGGTTGTGAGGAATTGGAAGGTTTGTGTTGTATGAATTTGTCTGATCATTCTGAATCCATTCACAAAAGCATTCAAAAAGTAAAGGATCTGACAGCCCAAATTAAAGAAGACGGAGGTTCCTGGTTGGATGATTTGTATCAAAATTGCAGTTTTGCACCTTGGCTAAGGCAACTTTGCAAGATAGGTCTTTACATATTAGGTGTTCTAATACTGATATTGATAGTGGTACCTTGTATACTCTGTTGTGTTCGGCGAATGATGAACAAAACAGTCCGAGAAGTTTTTGTCATTCAAGCAGGAGAATTAGGAAGTAGAAGCACAGAGAGTGTACGAAATCTCACGAAAGCAGTAGATTGACATGTAGTATTGACATGAACGAAGGTTTTGAATTAAGGCCTTGGAATCGACCAGAGTTTTTTGAACGATGCCTTGTGACTGTTGCCAAACATATCTCTTTCAGGGATTGGGTCTTCACAGCATTAAGTTGCTGTGCCGTAATATAGCGATGCTTCAGTTTAGTGAAAATAGGTCTTCAGCAGATAATAAGCAGAAATTTTGCAATAGAGCTATGAAACGCAAATAGCAAGCGACAAGAAAATGAAAGCTTCTGGGTCAAACAGAGAGGGGGAAATGTTGGAATCCATAAGGTTAGAGGATTTTTAAGAAATGGTTAAAAAGAAGTATGTAGGCCTTAGACTGGAGTTTTGTTAGCATTGCAGAAAAGTTTCCCATGCAAGCAGAAAAAGTTTTCCATGCAAGCAGAAAAGTTTCCCAAGCAGTAGACGTGACAAATAACAATAGGCTTCTGTAGAATTGGCTTTAGGATGGCAACAAGGTTATTTAATGTATATCTTTAGAAGGTTAGCATGAATAGAACTCTGTTCTTTGTCTCTTATCAACTAGTCTTTGTTTTAGCTACGATTACCTATGTTTTATAAGATTGGATAGAATGCTTGTCAATATGTGTTTTCTGTGTCTGATTGGCTGAATTCTAGTCTGAGATGATTTTATGTATTGCTGTATGAGCCCTGTTGAAGGAGACATTTTTTGGTGTGGATCAGTGAGCTGTCATGTCTCCATTTTGTATTTTGAGACTGATGTGCTGGAAATAAAAGCAAAAATCTCTTCACTGGTCTGGTTACCATGTTATCCATATTTGGATATTTTGCCGCGGCCTAGTGGGTTCCTTTTTTAAGGCGTGGGTTCCTGACACCATTGGACTTATACCTGTCCCGTCCCCCGCATATTGCTGCCCCGTGTGAGGACGTAGAATAGAAGAAAAACAAAGAAAAATCGTGGAAGCACCAGCCGCGGAGACCCAAGTGTTAACAAGGAGGACACTGTATCATCTCTCCCGCCGAAACCAAGAAAATTGTAAGTAACTTATCTCGGGAGAGCGCTTGGGTGACGTTGGGAGGAAAAATAGAGAAAAAGAAAATTATTAAAAGAGCACAAAAATGGGAACGAATTTATCAGAAGTTGAATGGGATGTTTTTTATCAATTAGAGACAATGTTACAAGAAAAAGGTCACTCTGAAATTTCAAAAACTGAGCTTAAAAACTTACTTATCTGGGTTAAAGCGAATACGCAAGATTTAAATCTGCAGTCTGCTTTTTCTTTTCATTTTTGGGATCAGATAAACTGGAGAATCTATAATCTAGTCTCTCTCAAAAAAGATGAAAGCTTAAGAGAACTTGTGCCGGTTTGTAGTGCGCTGTTGTAGTGCTTTTTTAAACAAAGTGATAAAAATAAGATCAACTTGGACTCAGAAAACAGAGCTTCTGGTTCTCTCTCACGAAATTCCAGTAAACCAGAGACTGTGTGTGTATCGGAGAATGTTACAAGTGTTGTTGCAAATGCTGAAAGTATTGCTTTGAACTCTGTTGAACAAAATCTTTCTTCTCTCTCTCTGGGAAAAAATGAGACTCTTTCGGACTTTTCTTCGCGTTGTTCTGTTAATGTAAAAATATGTGACTCTTGTAAGGGGGATGGAACAAAGTGTGTAAAAGATGGAAATGAAAAAGTGACTGTACTTCCTAAAATTGTTTGTGCAGGGACACTGAAACCTGAATTGGATTCTGTTGGGCCTGGGGTGGAGGCTGAGGTGGCTGCTTCCACTCGGGAAATTGTGGTTCCAGGGAACTCTTTTTCAGTTAAGCAAAACCATGGTTGTTCTGGTGTTTGTCAATCTATAGATACAGAGAAAGAAAAATTGGCTTTAAGGGTGGAGTCCTTTGAAAGGAAGAGATGGAAGAAACTCGCGACTGTGTTGTTGCTGAAATTCAAAAAGCTGGACTTGAAATCTCTGCAACGAAAATTCAACAAGTTTCACCTTAGAAGTACCTGGGATGGAAGATGACTGAGACGACAAGAACACCACAAAAAATTCAGATCCGAACCAGAGTCAACAACCTACAAGAGTTACAACAACTTCTAGGAGAAATCAACTGGGTCAGACCGATGTTGGGAATCACCAATGATGAACTGAGTCCGCTCTTCCATTTGCTGAGAGGAAGTTGCGACATCACTTCGCCAAGAACTTTAACCCCTGAAGCTCGTGCTGCTCTCGACAAAGTCACAGAAGCTCTTCAAAAAAGACAAGCTCATCGCTGCGTTCCTGAAAATCCTTTCTTTCTTGCAATCTTAGGAGAGAAGAAGCAGCTTTGTGGTCTCATTTTCCAGTGGGATTCCACAGAGCAAGATCCTTTGTTAATAATGGAATGGGATTTTCCTCCCTACAGGTTTTCAAAGACCATTTGCTCAGTTTTAGAAATGATTGCATACATTATAATTAAGGCTAGAACCAGATTGTTAACTTTGGCAGGTCAAGAATTTTCAGTTATCTATTTGCCATTGAAAAATGATTATTTCAATTGGGCAATGCAAAATTCTGATGATTTACAATATGCATTCTTAGGTTTTCCAGGTGTTTGTTCCATACACTATCCAGCTCACAAACTACTGCAAGCAAAATTGAGTTTCAGAGAAAAACCTAAATTTAGTGAAGAACCTTTACATGCTGTGACTCTCTTCACTGATGGCTCTGGTAAAAGCCACAGGTCCGTTGTGACTTGGTTTAATCAAAAGACTAATGTTTGGGAATCTGATATTCAAACAGTAGAGGGATCCCCTCAAATTGCTGAGCCTGCTGCAGTAGTTTGAGCTTTTCAGCTGTTTCCTCAGCCTTTTAATTTGGTCACAGATTCTGCTTATGTTGCTAATGTAGTCAGGAGAATAGAAGGTTCCATTTTAAAGGATGTTAGTAATGAAACTTTACATCGTTGGCTTTCATGTCTTTTTATAACTTTGCAATATAGAACTAATCCATATTTTGTTTTTCACATTAGGGCGCATTCTTCACTTCCTGGATTTTTAGTGGAAGGAAATGCAAGAGCGGACAAGCTGACAATGGTCATTTCTAACACATTGCCAAATAGTTTTGAACAAGCAAAATTGAGTCGTGCCTTTTTCCACCAAAATGCACAAGCACTCATGCAAATGTTCCAAATCACTTAAAGTCAAGCTAAAGCTATCATTCATACTTGCCCTGACTGTCAATTGGTACAACCTCCTGTTTCTACAGGAGCAATCAACCCCCGAGGCTTACAAAGCCTACAGTTGTGGCAAACAGATGTTACTAAATAGCCTTCTTTTGGTAAATTTAAAAATATTCATGTTTCCATAGACACGTTCTCTGGTGCAGTTTTTGCTTCCCTTCACACAAGTGATACTGGCAGCCATGCCTGTCATCATTTCCTGCAAGCTTTTGCTTCATTGGGTATACCCCAAGAAGTAAAAACTGACAATGGCCCCGCATACATATCTCAAAAATTGGCCACATTTTTAAATGAATGGGGTGTTCGACACATTTTTGGTATTCCCCACTCTCCCACAAGCCAAGCAATCATTGAAAGAACACATCAAACCTTAAAACGCATATTAGATCAACAGAGAGGGGGAACGGAAATCACCCCACAGATGAGACTGAGTAAGGCTTTGTATGTTTTTAATTTTCTAAATAGTAAAAGTACAGAACCAGATCCACCAATCTTTAGACACTTTTCAAATAGCACACAGGCAAAACTGAAAGAACATCCTCCTCTTCTAATTAGAAACCCTGACTCTGGACAGATGGAAGGTCCGTTTCAATTAATAACGTGGGGCAAAGGGTATGCTTCTATTTCCACAGGTGCTGGAAGAATTAAGTGGGTTCCTGCCAAAAACGTCAAACCGTATCGCACTTCAGAACCTGTTGTTGAGCCTAGAACTGAGGAAGCGAGTACGCAGACGTAGACCGAATGGAAGGATCCCGGGTCTCGCCTGACGCCTCTTGTGCCTGACGTTCATTGTGCATCGGTGGAACCCGTGAACTCTGATTTTGTGCCAATTTTTATTTATGAGTATACGAATTAAATGCTGAATGTTTGTTTAACAAAGCTAATTTTTGGCTGAAAATTTAGGTTCTTGTTTTGGTTTAGAAAGAATTCTGCCAAAACTTAGTTCTTGAAAGAGATGGGGCAGAATCAAATGGTATACTTGTTTTGCTTGATTTTAATTGTTTTTTGTCGTGCAGATTTGCCTGAGGATCAACCGAAGACGAATGTTTGGGTGACCTTAGCCAAGGCTGCCGGATCGGATACTATATGTCTGTCTAATTCGGAACCAGAAAAGCCTTTCTCAACCTGTTTGGTTGGTGTGCCAGTGAAAGAGTTTCCTTTGGTCAGAAAAGAATCCAATGGTAAACCAGGTGGAATTGACAATGGAAACAGTCCTTCCTTCAATTGGAACATTTGTTCCAAGAAACTTCTCAGGGCAGCAAATGTTTCAAACAGTTGGGATGTGTTTCTACAGACGGACCAATCTCCACGGCAATTGCCAAAAGGGTATTGGATCATTTGCGGAGACAGAGGTTGGCAAGGCATTCCAGCCCACCTTGAAGGTGGCCCTTGCAGCATTGGTATGCTTACCATAATTGCCCCCACTGCCAAAGCAGTGATGAAAAAGAAACAAAGGAAAACAAGAGCTGTTCCTCATTATGATGAGAACTGTCAGAGTGATTTTATGCCTTGGAATGCCGCCAGAAGGGTTTCAGCAAGTCTATTTCTACCCCAATTGGCTTCAGCTGTGGCATTGAGACAATTAGATCGAGTTGGATGTTGGCTGAGCAAACAAGCTAATGCCACATCCTCCGCAATCAGTGATATGTTGACCAATGTTGATAGTATTAGACATGCTACTCTTCAAAACAGAGCAGCCATTGATTTTCTCTTACTGGCACAAGGACATGGTTGTGAGGAATTGGAAGGTTTGTGTTGTATGAATTTGTCTGATCATTCTGAATCCATTCACAAAAGCATTCAAAAATTAAAGGATCTGACAGCCCAAATTAAAGAAGACGGAGGTTCCTGGTTGGATGATTTGTATCAAAATTGCAGTTTTGCACCTTGGCTAAGGCAACTTTGCAAGATAGGTCTTGACATATTAGGTGTTCTAATACTGATATTGATAGTGGTACCTTGTATACTCTGTTGTGTTCGGCGAATGATGAACAAAACAGTCCGAGAAGTTTTTGTCATTCAAGCAGGAGAATTAGGAAGTAGAAGCACAGAGAGTGTACGAAATCTCACGAAAGCAGTAGATTGACATGTAGTATTGACATGAACGAAGGTTTTGAATTAAGGCCTTGGAATCGACCAGAGTTTTTTGAACGATGCCTTGTGACTGTTGCCAAACATATCTCTTTCAGGGATTGGGTCTTCACAGCATTAAGTTGCTGTGCCGTAATATAGCGATGCTTCAGTTTAGTGAAAATAGGTCTTCAGCAGATAATAAGCAGAAATTTTGCAATAGAGCTATGAAACGCAAATAGCAAGCGACAAGAAAATGAAAGCTTCTGGGTCAAACAGAGAGGGGGAAATGTTGGAATCCATAAGGTTAGAGGATTTTTAAGAAATGGTTAAAAAGAAGTATGTAGGCCTTAGACTGGAGTTTTGTTAGCATTGCAGAAAAGTTTCCCATGCAAGCAGAAAAAGTTTTCCATGCAAGCAGAAAAGTTTCCCAAGCAGTAGACGTGACAAATAACAATAGGCTTCTGTAGAATTGGCTTTAGGATGGCAACAAGGTTATTTAATGTATATCTTTAGAAGGTTAGCATGAATAGAACTCTGTTCTTTGTCTCTTATCAACTAGTCTTTGTTTTAGCTACGATTACCTATGTTTTATAAGATTGGATAGAATGCTTGTCAAGATGTGTTTTCTGTGTCTGATTGGCTGAATTCTAGTCTGAGATGATTTTATGTATTGCTGTATGAGCCCTGTTGAAGGAGACATTTTTTGGTGTGGATCAGTGAGCTGTCATGTCTCCATTTTGTATTTTGAGACTGATGTGCTGGAAATAAAAGCAAAAATCTCTTCACTGGTCTGGTTACCATGTTATCCATATTTGGATATTTTGCCGCGGCCTAGTGGGTTCCTTTTTTAAGGCGTGGGTTCCTGACACCATTGGACTTATACCTGTCCCGTCCCCCGCATATTGCTGCCCCGTGTGAGGACGTAGAATAGAAGAAAAACAAAGAAAAATCGTGGAAGCACCAGCCGCGGAGACCCAAGTGTTAACAAGGAGGACACTGTATCATCTCTCCCGCCGAAACCAAGAAAATTGTAAGTAACTTATCTCGGGAGAGCGCTTGGGTGACGTTGGGAGGAAAAATAGAGAAAAAGAAAATTATTAAAAGAGCACAAAAATGGGAACGAATTTATCAGAAGTTGAATGGGATGTTTTTCATCAATTAGAGACAATGTTACAAGAAAAAGGTCACTCTGAAATTTCAAAAACTGAGCTTAAAAACTTACTTATCTGGGTTAAAGCGAATACGCAAGATTTAAATCTGCAGTCTGCTTTTTCTTTTCATTTTTGGGATCAGATAAACTGGAGAATCTATAATCTAGTCTCTCTCAAAAAAGATGAAAGCTTAAGAGAACTTGTGCCGGTTTGTAGTGCGCTGTTGTAGTGCTTTTTTAAACAAAGTGATAAAAATAAGATCAACTTGGACTCAGAAAACAGAGCTTCTGGTTCTCTCTCACGAAATTCCAGTAAACCAGAGACTGTGTGTGTATCGGAGAATGTTACAAGTGTTGTTGCAAATGCTGAAAGTATTGCTTTGAACTCTGTTGAACAAAATCTTTCTTCTCTCTCTCTGGGAAAAAATGAGACTCTTTCGGACTTTTCTTCGCGTTGTTCTGTTAATGTAAAAATATGTGACTCTTGTAAGGGGGATGGAACAAAGTGTGTAAAAGATGGAAATGAAAAAGTGACTGTACTTCCTAAAATTGTTTGTGCAGGGACACTGAAACCTGAATTGGATTCTGTTGGGCCTGGGGTGGAGGCTGAGGTGGCTGCTTCCACTCGGGAAATTGTGGTTCCAGGGAACTCTTTTTCAGTTAAGCAAAACCATGGTTGTTCTGGTGTTTGTCAATCTATAGATACAGAGAAAGAAAAATTGGCTTTAAGGGTGGAGTCCTTTGAAAGGAAGAGATGGAAGAAACTCGCGACTGTGTTGTTGCTGAAATTCAAAAAGCTGGACTTGAAATCTCTGCAACGAAAATTCAACAAGTTTCACCTTAGAAGTACCTGGGATGGAAGATGACTGAGACGACAAGAACACCACAAAAAATTCAGATCCGAACCAGAGTCAACAACCTACAAGAGTTACAACAACTTCTAGGAGAAATCAACTGGGTCAGACCGATGTTGGGAATCACCAATGATGAACTGAGTCCGCTCTTCCATTTGCTGAGAGGAAGTTGCGACATCACTTCGCCAAGAACTTTAACCCCTGAAGCTCGTGCTGCTCTCGACAAAGTCACAGAAGCTCTTCAAAAAAGACAAGCTCATCGCTGCGTTCCTGAAAATCCTTTCTTTCTTGCAATCTTAGGAGAGAAGAAGCAGCTTTGTGGTCTCATTTTCCAGTGGGATTCCACAGAGCAAGATCCTTTGTTAATAATGGAATGGGATTTTCCTCCCTACAGGTTTTCAAAGACCATTTGCTCAGTTTTAGAAATGATTGCATACATTATAATTAAGGCTAGAACCAGATTGTTAACTTTGGCAGGTCAAGAATTTTCAGTTATCTATTTGCCATTGAAAAATGATTATTTCAATTGGGCAATGCAAAATTCTGATGATTTACAATATGCATTCTTAGGTTTTCCAGGTGTTTGTTCCATACACTATCCAGCTCACAAACTACTGCAAGCAAAATTGAGTTTCAGAGAAAAACCTAAATTTAGTGAAGAACCTTTACATGCTGTGACTCTCTTCACTGATGGCTCTGGTAAAAGCCACAGGTCCGTTGTGACTTGGTTTAATCAAAAGACTAATGTTTGGGAATCTGATATTCAAACAGTAGAGGGATCCCCTCAAATTGTTGAGCCTGCTGCAGTAGTTTGAGCTTTTCAGCTGTTTCCTCAGCCTTTTAATTTGGTCACAGATTCTGCTTATGTTGCTAATGTAGTCAGGAGAATAGAAGGTTCCATTTTAAAGGATGTTAGTAATGAAACTTTACATCGTTGGCTTTCATGTCTTTTTATAACTTTGCAATATAGAACTAATCCATATTTTGTTTCTCACATTAGGGCGCATTCTTCACTTCCTGGATTTTTAGTGGAAGGAAATGCAAGAGCGGACAAGCTGACAATGGTCATTTCTAACACATTGCCAAATAGTTTTGAACAAGCAAAATTGAGTCGTGCCTTTTTCCACCAAAATGCACAAGCACTCATGCAAATGTTCCAAATCACTTAAAGTCAAGCTAAAGCTATCATTCATACTTGCCCTGACTGTCAATTGGTACAACCTCCTGTTTCTACAGGAGCAATCAACCCCCGAGGCTTACAAAGCCTACAGTTGTGGCAAACAGATGTTACTAAATAGCCTTCTTTTGGTAAATTTAAAAATATTCATGTTTCCATAGACACGTTCTCTGGTGCAGTTTTTGCTTCCCTTCACACAAGTGATACTGGCAGCCATGCCTGTCATCATTTCCTGCAAGCTTTTGCTTCATTGGGTATACCCCAAGAAGTAAAAACTGACAATGGCCCCGCATACATATCTCAAAAATTGGCCACATTTTTAAATGAATGGGGTGTTCGACACATTTTTGGTATTCCCCACTCTCCCACAAGCCAAGCAATCATTGAAAGAACACATCAAACCTTAAAACGCATATTAGATCAACAGAGAGGGGGAACGGAAATCACCCCACAGATGAGACTGAGTAAGGCTTTGTATGTTTTTAATTTTCTAAATAGTAAAAGTACAGAACCAGATCCACCAATCTTTAGACACTTTTCAAATAGCACACAGGCAAAACTGAAAGAACATCCTCCTCTTCTAATTAGAAACCCTGACTCTGGACAGATGGAAGGTCCGTTTCAATTAATAACGTGGGGCAAAGGGTATGCTTCTATTTCCACAGGTGCTGGAAGAATTAAGTGGGTTCCTGCCAAAAACGTCAAACCGTATCGCACTTCAGAACCTGTTGTCGAGCCTAGAACTGAGGAAGCGAGTATGCAGACGTAGACCGAATGGAAGGATCCCGGGTCTCGCCTGACGCCTCTTGTGCCTGACGTTCATTGTGCATCGGTGGAACCCGTGAACTCTGATTTTGTGCCAATTTTTATTTATGAGTATACGAATGAAATGCTGAATGTTTGTTTAACAAAGCTAATTTTTGGCTGAAAATTTAGGTTCTTGTTTTGGTTTAGAAAGAATTCTGCCAAAACTTAGTTCTTGAAAGAGATGGGGCAGAATCAAATGGTATACTTGTTTTGCTTGATTTTAATTGTTTTTTGTCGTGCAGATTTGCCTGAGGATCAACCGAAGATGAATGTTTGGGTGACCTTAGCCAAGGCTGCCGGATCGGATACTATATGTCTGTCTAATTCGGAACCAGAAAAGCCTTTCTCAACCTGTTTGGTTGGTGTGCCAGTGAAAGAGTTTCCTTTGGTCAGAAAAGAATCCAATGGTAAACCAGGTGGAATTGACAATGGAAACAGTCCTTCCTTCAATTGGAACATTTGTTCCAAGAAACTTCTCAGGGCAGCAAATGTTTCAAACAGTTGGGATGTGTTTCTACAGACGGACCAATCTCCACGGCAATTGCCAAAAGGGTATTGGATCATTTGCGGAGACAGAGGTTGGCAAGGCATTCCAGCCCACCTTGAAGGTGGCCCTTGCAGCATTGGTATGCTTACCATAATTGCCCCCACTGCCAAAGCAGTGATGAAAAAGAAACAAAGGAAAACAAGAGCTGTTCCTCATTATGATGAGAACTGTCAGAGTGATTTTATGCCTTGGAATGCCGCCAGAAGGGTTTCAGCAGGTCTATTTCTACCCCAATTGGCTTCAGCTGTGGCATTGAGACAATTAGATCGAGTTGGATGTTGGCTGAGCAAACAAGCTAATGCCACATCCTCCGCAATCAGTGATATGTTGACCAATGTTGATAGTATTAGACATGCTACTCTTCAAAACAGAGCAGCCATTGATTTTCTCTTACTGGCACAAGGACATGGTTGTGAGGAATTGGAAGGTTTGTGTTGTATGAATTTGTCTGATCATTCTGAATCCATTCACAAAAGCATTCAAAAATTAAAGGATCTGACAGCCCAAATTAAAGAAGACGGAGGTTCCTGGTTGGATGATTTGTATCAAAATTGCAGTTTTGCACCTTGGCTAAGGCAACTTTGCAAGATAGGTCTTGACATATTAGGTGTTCTAATACTGATATTGATAGTGGTACCTTGTATACTCTGTTGTGTTCGGCGAATGATGAACAAAACAGTCCGAGAAGTTTTTGTCATTCAAGCAGGAGAATTAGGAAGTAGAAGCACAGAGAGTGTACGAAATCTCACGAAAGCAGTAGATGAGGGTATTGACATGAACGAAGGTTTTGAATTAAGGCCTTGGAATCGACCAGAGTTTTTTGAACGATGCCTTGTGACTGTTGCCAAACATATCTCTTTCAGGGATTGGGTCTTCACAGCATTAAGTTGCTGTGCCGTAATATAGCGATGCTTCAGTTTAGTGAAAATAGGTCTTCAGCAGATAATAAGCAGAAATTTTGCAATAGAGCTATGAAACGCAAATAGCAAGCGACAAGAAAATGAAAGCTTCTGGGTCAAACAGAGAGGGGGAAATGTTGGAATCCATAAGGTTAGAGGATTTTTAAGAAATGGTTAAAAAGAAGTATGTAGGCCTTAGACTGGAGTTTTGTTAGCATTGCAGAAAAGTTTCCCATGCAAGCAGAAAAAGTTTTCCATGCAAGCAGAAAAGTTTCCCAAGCAGTAGACGTGACAAATAACAATAGGCTTCTGTAGAATTGGCTTTAGGATGGCAACAAGGTTATTTAATGTATATCTTTAGAAGGTTAGCATGAATAGAACTCTGTTCTTTGTCTCTTATCAACTAGTCTTTGTTTTAGCTACGATTACCTATGTTTTATAAGATTGGATAGAATGCTTGTCAAGATGTGTTTTCTGTGTCTGATTGGCTGAATTCTAGTCTGAGATGATTTTATGTATTGCTGTATGAGCCCTGTTGAAGGAGACATTTTTTGGTGTGGATCAGTGAGCTGTCATGTCTCCATTTTGTATTTTGAGACTGATGTGCTGGAAATAAAAGCAAAAATCTCTTCACTGGTCTGGTTACCATGTTATCCATATTTGGATATTTTGCCGCGGCCTAGTGGGTTCCTTTTTTAAGGCGTGGGTTCCTGACACCACTGGACTTATACCTGTCCCGTCCCCCGCATATTGCTGCCCCGTGTGAGGACGTAGAATAGAAGAAAAACAAAGAAAAATCGTGGAAGCACCAGCCGCGGAGACCCAAGTGTTAACAAGGAGGACACTGTATCATCTCTCCCGCCGAAACCAAGAAAATTGTAAGTAACTTATCTCGGGAGAGCGCTTGGGTGACGTTGGGAGGAAAAATAGAGAAAAAGAAAATTATTAAAAGAGCACAAAAATGGGAACGAATTTATCAGAAGTTGAATGGGATGTTTTTTATCAATTAGAGACAATGTTACAAGAAAAAGGTCACTCTGAAATTTCAAAAACTGAGCTTAAAAACTTACTTATCTGGGTTAAAGCGAATACGCAAGATTTAAATCTGCAGTCTGCTTTTTCTTTTCATTTTTGGGATCAGATAAACTGGAGAATCTATAATCTAGTCTCTCTCAAAAAAGATGAAAGCTTAAGAGAACTTGTGCCGGTTTGTAGTGCGCTGTTGTAGTGCTTTTTTAAACAAAGTGATAAAAATAAGATCAACTTGGACTCAGAAAACAGAGCTTCTGGTTCTCTCTCACGAAATTCCAGTAAACCAGAGACTGTGTGTGTATCGGAGAATGTTACAAGTGTTGTTGCAAATGCTGAAAGTATTGCTTTGAACTCTGTTGAACAAAATCTTTCTTCTCTCTCTCTGGGAAAAAATGAGACTCTTTCGGACTTTTCTTCGCGTTGTTCTGTTAATGTAAAAATATGTGACTCTTGTAAGGGGGATGGAACAAAGTGTGTAAAAGATGGAAATGAAAAAGTGACTGTACTTCCTAAAATTGTTTGTGCAGGGACACTGAAACCTGAATTGGATTCTGTTGGGCCTGGGGTGGAGGCTGAGGTGGCTGCTTCCACTCGGGAAATTGTGGTTCCAGGGAACTCTTTTTCAGTTAAGCAAAACCATGGTTGTTCTGGTGTTTGTCAATCTATAGATACAGAGAAAGAAAAATTGGCTTTAAGGGTGGAGTCCTTTGAAAGGAAGAGATGGAAGAAACTCGCGACTGTGTTGTTGCTGAAATTCAAAAAGCTGGACTTGAAATCTCTGCAACGAAAATTCAACAAGTTTCACCTTAGAAGTACCTGGGATGGAAGATGACTGAGACGACAAGAACACCACAAAAAATTCAGATCCGAACCAGAGTCAACAACCTACAAGAGTTACAACAACTTCTAGGAGAAATCAACTGGGTCAGACCGATGTTGGGAATCACCAATGATGAACTGAGTCCGCTCTTCCATTTGCTGAGAGGAAGTTGCGACATCACTTCGCCAAGAACTTTAACCCCTGAAGCTCGTGCTGCTCTCGACAAAGTCACAGAAGCTCTTCAAAAAAGACAAGCTCATCGCTGCGTTCCTGAAAATCCTTTCTTTCTTGCAATCTTAGGAGAGAAGAAGCAGCTTTGTGGTCTCATTTTCCAGTGGGATTCCACAGAGCAAGATCCTTTGTTAATAATGGAATGGGATTTTCCTCCCTACAGGTTTTCAAAGACCATTTGCTCAGTTTTAGAAATGATTGCATACATTATAATTAAGGCTAGAACCAGATTGTTAACTTTGGCAGGTCAAGAATTTTCAGTTATCTATTTGCCATTGAAAAATGATTATTTCAATTGGGCAATGCAAAATTCTGATGATTTACAATATGCATTCTTAGGTTTTCCAGGTGTTTGTTCCATACACTATCCAGCTCACAAACTACTGCAAGCAAAATTGAGTTTCAGAGAAAAACCTAAATTTAGTGAAGAACCTTTACATGCTGTGACTCTCTTCACTGATGGCTCTGGTAAAAGCCACAGGTCCGTTGTGACTTGGTTTAATCAAAAGACTAATGTTTGGGAATCTGATATTCAAACAGTAGAGGGATCCCCTCAAATTGTTGAGCCTGCTGCAGTAGTTTGAGCTTTTCAGCTGTTTCCTCAGCCTTTTAATTTGGTCACAGATTCTGCTTATGTTGCTAATGTAGTCAGGAGAATAGAAGGTTCCATTTTAAAGGATGTTAGTAATGAAACTTTACATCGTTGGCTTTCATGTCTTTTTATAACTTTGCAATATAGAACTAATCCATATTTTGTTTCTCACATTAGGGCGCATTCTTCACTTCCTGGATTTTTAGTGGAAGGAAATGCAAGAGCGGACAAGCTGACAATGGTCATTTCTAACACATTGCCAAATAGTTTTGAACAAGCAAAATTGAGTCGTGCCTTTTTCCACCAAAATGCACAAGCACTCATGCAAATGTTCCAAATCACTTAAAGTCAAGCTAAAGCTATCATTCATACTTGCCCTGACTGTCAATTGGTACAACCTCCTGTTTCTACAGGAGCAATCAACCCCCGAGGCTTACAAAGCCTACAGTTGTGGCAAACAGATGTTACTAAATAGCCTTCTTTTGGTAAATTTAAAAATATTCATGTTTCCATAGACACGTTCTCTGGTGCAGTTTTTGCTTCCCTTCACACAAGTGATACTGGCAGCCATGCCTGTCATCATTTCCTGCAAGCTTTTGCTTCATTGGGTATACCCCAAGAAGTAAAAACTGACAATGGCCCCGCATACATATCTCAAAAATTGGCCACATTTTTAAATGAATGGGGTGTTCGACACATTTTTGGTATTCCCCACTCTCCCACAAGCCAAGCAATCATTGAAAGAACACATCAAACCTTAAAACGCATATTAGATCAACAGAGAGGGGGAACGGAAATCACCCCACAGATGAGACTGAGTAAGGCTTTGTATGTTTTTAATTTTCTAAATAGTAAAAGTACAGAACCAGATCCACCAATCTTTAGACACTTTTCAAATAGCACACAGGCAAAACTGAAAGAACATCCTCCTCTTCTAATTAGAAACCCTGACTCTGGACAGATGGAAGGCCCGTTTCAATTAATAACGTGGGGCAAAGGGTATGCTTCTATTTCCACAGGTGCTGGAAGAATTAAGTGGGTTCCTGCCAAAAACGTCAAACCGTATCGCACTTCAGAACCTGTTGTCGAGCCTAGAACTGAGGAAGCGAGTACGCAGACGTAGACCGAATGGAAGGATCCCGGGTCTCGCCTGACGCCTCTTGTGCCTGACGTTCATTGTGCATCGGTGGAACCCGTGAACTCTGATTTTTTGCCAATTTTTATTTATGAGTATACGAATTAAATGCTGAATGTTTGTTTAACAAAGCTAATTTTTGGCTGAAAATTTAGGTTCTTGTTTTGGTTTAGAAAGAATTCTGCCAAAACTTAGTTCTTGAAAGAGATGGGGCAGAATCAAATGGTATACTTGTTTTGCTTGATTTTAATTGTTTTTTGTCGTGCAGATTTGCCTGAGGATCAACCGAAGACGAATGTTTGGGTGACCTTAGCCAAGGCTGCCGGATCGGATACTATATGTCTGTCTAATTCGGAACCAGAAAAGCCTTTCTCAACCTGTTTGGTTGGTGTGCCAGTGAAAGAGTTTCCTTTGGTCAGAAAAGAATCCAATGGTAAACCAGGTGGAATTGACAATGGAAACAGTCCTTCCTTCAATTGGAACATTTGTTCCAAGAAACTTCTCAGGGCAGCAAATGTTTCAAACAGTTGGGATGTGTTTCTACAGACGGACCAATCTCCACGGCAATTGCCAAAAGGGTATTGGATCATTTGCGGAGACAGAGGTTGGCAAGGCATTCCAGCCCACCTTGAAGGTGGCCCTTGCAGCATTAGTATGCTTACCATAATTGCCCCCACTGCCAAAGCAGTGATGAAAAAGAAACAAAGGAAAACAAGAGCTGTTCCTCATTATGATGAGAACTGTCAGAGTGATTTTATGCCTTGGAATGCCGCCAGAAGGGTTTCAGCAGGTATATTTCTACCCCAATTGGCTTCAGCTGTGGCATTGAGACAATTAGATCGAGTTGGATGTTGGCTGAGCAAACAAGCTAATGCCACATCCTCCGCAATCAGTGATATGTTGACCAATGTTGATAGTATTAGACATGCTACTCTTCAAAACAGAGCAGCCATTGATTTTCTCTTACTGGCACAAGGACATGGTTGTGAGGAATTGGAAGGTTTGTGTTGTATGAATTTGTCTGATCATTCTGAATCCATTCACAAAAGCATTCAAAAATTAAAGGATCTGACAGCCCAAATTAAAGAAGACGGAGGTTCCTGGTTGGATGATTTGTATCAAAATTGCAGTTTTGCACCTTGGCTAAGGCAACTTTGCAAGATAGGTCTTGACATATTAGGTGTTCTAATACTGATATTGATAGTGGTACCTTGTATACTCTGTTGTGTTCGGCGAATGATGAACAAAACAGTCCGAGAAGTTTTTGTCATTCAAGCAGGAGAATTAGGAAGTAGAAGCACAGAGAGTGTACGAAATCTCACGAAAGCAGTAGATGAGGGTATTGACATGAACGAAGGTTTTGAATTAAGGCCTTGGAATCGACCAGAGTTTTTTGAACGATGCCTTGTGACTGTTGCCAAACATATCTCTTTCAGGGATTGGGTCTTCACAGCATTAAGTTGCTGTGCCGTAATATAGCGATGCTTCAGTTTAGTGAAAATAGGTCTTCAGCAGATAATAAGCAGAAATTTTGCAATAGAGCTATGAAACGCAAATAGCAAGCGACAAGAAAATGAAAGCTTCTGGGTCAAACAGAGAGGGGGAAATGTTGGAATCCATAAGGTTAGAGGATTTTTAAGAAATGGTTAAAAAGAAGTATGTAGGCCTTAGACTGGAGTTTTGTTAGCATTGCAGAAAAGTTTCCCATGCAAGCAGAAAAAGTTTTCCATGCAAGCAGAAAAGTTTCCCAAGCAGTAGACGTGACAAATAACAATAGGCTTCTGTAGAATTTGCTTTAGGATGGCAACAAGGTTATTTAATGTATATCTTTAGAAGGTTAGCATGAATAGAACTCTGTTCTTTGTCTCTTATCAACTAGTCTTTGTTTTAGCTACGATTACCTATGTTTTATAAGATTGGATAGAATGCTTGTCAAGATGTGTTTTCTGTGTCTGATTGGCTGAATTCTAGTCTGAGATGATTTTATGTATTGCTGTATGAGCCCTGTTGAAGGAGACATTTTTTGGTGTGGATCAGTGAGCTGTCATGTCTCCATTTTGTATTTTGAGACTGATGTGCTGGAAATAAAAGCAAAAATCTCTTCACTGGTCTGGTTACCATGTTATCCATATTTGGATATTTTGCCGCGGCCTAGTGGGTTCCTTTTTTAAGGCGTGGGTTCCTGACACCACTGGACTTATACCTGTCCCGTCCCCCGCATATTGCTGCCCCGTGTGAGGACGTAGAATAGAAGAAAAACAAAGAAAAATCGTGGAAGCACCAGCCGCGGAGACCCAAGTGTTAACAAGGAGGACACTGTATCATCTCTCCCGCCGAAACCAAGAAAATTGTAAGTAACTTATCTCGGGAGAGCGCTTGGGTGACGTTGGGAGGAAAAATAGAGAAAAAGAAAATTATTAAAAGAGCACAAAAATGGGAACGAATTTATCAGAAGATGAATGGGATGTTTTTCATCAATTAGAGACAATGTTACAAGAAAAAGGTCACTCTGAAATTTCAAAAACTGAGCTTAAAACTTTCTTATCTGGGTTAAAGCGAATACGCAAGATTTAAATCTGCAGTCTGCTTTTTCTTTTCATTTTTGGGATCAGATAAACTGGAGAATCTATAATCTAGTCTCTCTCAAAAAAGATGAAAGCTTAAGAGAACTTGTGCCGGTTTGTAGTGCGCTGTTGTAGTGCTTTTTTAAACAAAGTGATAAAAATAAGATCAACTTGGACTCAGAAAACAGAGCTTCTGGTTCTCTCTCACGAAATTCCAGTAAACCAGAGACTGTGTGTGTATCGGAGAATGTTACAAGTGTTGTTGCAAATGCTGAAAGTATTGCTTTGAACTCTGTTGAACAAAATCTTTCTTCTCTCTCTCTGGGAAAAAATGAGACTCTTTCGGACTTTTCTTCGCGTTGTTCTGTTAATGTAAAAATATGTGACTCTTGTAAGGGGGATGGAACAAAGTGTGTAAAAGATGGAAATGAAAAAGTGACTGTACTTCCTAAAATTGTTTGTGCAGGGACACTGAAACCTGAATTGGATTCTGTTGGGCCTGGGGTGGAGGCTGAGGTGGCTGCTTCCACTCGGGAAATTGTGGTTCCAGGGAACTCTTTTTCAGTTAAGCAAAACCATGGTTGTTCTGGTGTTTGTCAATCTATAGATACAGAGAAAGAAAAATTGGCTTTAAGGGTGGAGTCCTTTGAAAGGAAGAGATGGAAGAAACTCGCGACTGTGTTGTTGCTGAAATTCAAAAAGCTGGACTTGAAATCTCTGCAACGAAAATTCAACAAGTTTCACCTTAGAAGTACCTGGGATGGAAGATGACTGAGACGACAAGAACACCACAAAAAATTCAGATCCGAACCAGAGTCAACAACCTACAAGAGTTACAACAACTTCTAGGAGAAATCAACTGGGTCAGACCGATGTTGGGAATCACCAATGATGAACTGAGTCCGCTCTTCCATTTGCTGAGAGGAAGTTGCGACATCACTTCGCCAAGAACTTTAACCCCTGAAGCTCGTGCTGCTCTCGACAAAGTCACAGAAGCTCTTCAAAAAAGACAAGCTCATCGCTGCGTTCCTGAAAATCCTTTCTTTCTTGCAATCTTAGGAGAGAAGAAGCAGCTTTGTGGTCTCATTTTCCAGTGGGATTCCACAGAGCAAGATCCTTTGTTAATAATGGAATGGGATTTTCCTCCCTACAGGTTTTCAAAGACCATTTGCTCAGTTTTAGAAATGATTGCATACATTATAATTAAGGCTAGAACCAGATTGTTAACTTTGGCAGGTCAAGAATTTTCAGTTATCTATTTGTCATTGAAAAATGATTATTTCAATTGGGCAATGCAAAATTCTGATGATTTACAATATGCATTCTTAGGTTTTCCAGGTGTTTGTTCCATACACTATCCAGCTCACAAACTACTGCAAGCAAAATTGAGTTTCAGAGAAAAACCTAAATTGAGTGAAGAATCTTTACATGCTGTGACTCTCTTCACTGATGGCTCTGGTAAAAGCCACAGGTCCGTTGTGACTTGGTTTAATCAAAAGACTAATGTTTGGGAATCTGATATTCAAACAGTAGAGGGATCCCCTCAAATTGTTGAGCCTGCTGCAGTAGTTTGAGCTTTTCAGCTCTTTCCTCAGCCTTTTAATTTGGTCACAGATTCTGCTTATGTTGCTAATGTAGTCAGGAGAATAGAAGGTTCCATTTTAAAGGATGTTAGTAATGAAACTTTACATCGTTGGCTTTCATGTCTTTTTATAACTTTGCAATATAGAACTAATCCACATTTTGTTTCTCACATTAGGGCGCATTCTTCACTTCCTGGATTTTTAGTGGAAGGAAATGCAAGAGCGGACAAGCTGACAATGGTCATTTCTAACACATTGCCAAATAGTTTTGAACAAGCAAAATTGAGTCGTGCCTTTTTCCACCAAAATGCACAAGCACTCATGCAAATGTTCCAAATCACTTAAAGTCAAGCTAAAGCTATCATTCATACTTGCCCTGACTGTCAATTGGTACAACCTCCTGTTTCTACAGGAGCAATCAACCCCCGAGGCTTACAAAGCCTACAGTTGTGGCAAACAGATGTTACTAAATAGCCTTCTTTTGGTAAATTTAAAAATATTCATGTTTCCATAGACACGTTCTCTGGTGCAGTTTTTGCTTCCCTTCACACAAGTGATACTGGCAGCCATGCCTGTCATCATTTCCTGCAAGCTTTTGCTTCATTGGGTATACCCCAAGAAGTAAAAACTGACAATGGCCCCGCATACATATCTCAAAAATTGGCCACATTTTTAAATGAATGGGGTGTTCGACACATTTTTGGTATTCCCCACTCTCCCACAAGCCAAGCAATCATTGAAAGAACACATCAAACCTTAAAACGCATATTAGATCAACAGAGAGGGGGAACGGAAATCACCCCACAGATGAGACTGAGTAAGGCTTTGTATGTTTTTAATTTTCTAAATAGTAAAAGTACAGAACCAGATCCACCAATCTTTAGACACTTTTCAAATAGCACACAGGCAAAACTGAAAGAACATCCTCCTCTTCTAATTAGAAACCCTGACTCTGGACAGATGGAAGGTCCGTTTCAATTAATAACGTGGGGCAAAGGGTATGCTTCTATTTCCACAGGTGCTGGAAGAATTAAGTGGGTTCCTGCCAAAAACGTCAAACCGTATCGCACTTCAGAACCTGTTGTCGAGCCTAGAACTGAGGAAGCGAGTACGCAGACGTAGACCGAATGGAAGGATCCCGGGTCTCGCCTGACGCCTCTTGTGCCTGACGTTCATTGTGCATCGGTGGAACCCGTGAACTCTGATTTTGTGCCAATTTTTATTTATGAGTATACGAATGAAATGCTGAATGTTTGTTTAACAAAGCTAATTTTTGGCTGAAAATTTAGGTTCTTGTTTTGGTTTAGAAAGAATTCTGCCAAAACTTAGTTCTTGAAAGAGATGGGGCAGAATCAAATGGTATACTTGTTTTGCTTGATTTTAATTGTTTTTTGTCGTGCAGATTTGCCTGAGGATCAACCGAAGACGAATGTTTGGGTGACCTTAGCCAAGGCTGCCAGATCGGATACTATATGTCTGTCTAATTCGGAACCAGAAAAGCCTTTCTCAACCTGTTTGGTTGGTGTGCCAGTGAAAGAGTTTCCTTTGGTCAGAAAAGAATCCAATGGTAAACCAGGTGGAATTGACAATGGAAACAGTCCTTCCTTCAATTGGAACATTTGTTCCAAGAAACTTCTCAGGGCAGCAAATGTTTCAAACAGTTGGGATGTGTTTCTACAGACGGACCAATCTCCACGGCAATTGCCAAAAGGGTATTGGATCATTTGCGGAGACAGAGGTTGGCAAGGCATTCCAGCCCACCTTGAAGGTGGCCCTTGCAGCATTGGTATGCTTACCATAATTGCCCCCACTGCCAAAGCAGTGATGAAAAAGAAACAAAGGAAAACAAGAGCTGTTCCTCATTATGATGAGAACTGTCAGAGTGATTTTATGCCTTGGAATGCCGCCAGAAGGGTTTCAGCAGGTCTATTTCTACCCCAATTGGCTTCAGCTGTGGCATTGAGACAATTAGATCGAGTTGGATGTTGGCTGAGCAAACAAGCTAATGCCACATCCTCCGCAATCAGTGATATGTTGACCAATGTTGATAGTATTAGACATGCTACTCTTCAAAACAGAGCAGCCATTGATTTTCTCTTACTGGCACAAGGACATGGTTGTGAGGAATTGGAAGGTTTGTGTTGTATGAATTTGTCTGATCATTCTGAATCCATTCACAAAAGCATTCAAAAATTAAAGGATCTGACAGCCCAAATTAAAGAAGACGGAGGTTCCTGGTTGGATGATTTGTATCAAAATTGCAGTTTTGCACCTTGGCTAAGGCAACTTTGCAAGATAGGTCTTGACATATTAGGTGTTCTAATACTGATATTGATAGTGGTACCTTGTATACTCTGTTGTGTTCGGCGAATGATGAACAAAACAGTCCGAGAAGTTTTTGTCATTCAAGCAGGAGAATTAGGAAGTAGAAGCACAGAGAGTGTACGAAATCTCACGAAAGCAGTAGATGAGGGTATTGACATGAACGAAGGTTTTGAATTAAGGCCTTGGAATCGACCAGAGTTTTTTGAACGATGCCTTGTGACTGTTGCCAAACATATCTCTTTCAGGGATTGGGTCTTCACAGCATTAAGTTGCTGTGCCGTAATATAGCAATGCTTCAGTTTAGTGAAAATAGGTCTTCAGCAGATAATAAGCAGAAATTTTGCAATAGAGCTATGAAACGCAAATAGCAAGCGACAAGAAAATGAAAGCTTCTGGGTCAAACAGAGAGGGGGAAATGTTGGAATCCATAAGGTTAGAGGATTTTTAAGAAATGGTTAAAAAGAAGTATGTAGGCCTTAGACTGGAGTTTTGTTAGCATTGCAGAAAAGTTTCCCATGCAAGCAGAAAAAGTTTTCCATGCAAGCAGAAAAGTTTCCCAAGCAGTAGACGTGACAAATAACAATAGGCTTCTGTAGAATTGGCTTTAGGATGGCAACAAGGTTATTTAATGTATATCTTTAGAAGGTTAGCATGAATAGAACTCTGTTCTTTGTCTCTTATCAACTAGTCTTTGTTTTAGCTACGATTACCTATGTTTTATAAGATTGGATAGAATGCTTGTCAAGATGTGTTTTCTGTGTCTGATTGGCTGAATTCTAGTCTGAGATGATTTTATGTATTGCTGTATGAGCCCTGTTGAAGGAGACATTTTTTGGTGTGGATCAGTGAGCTGTCATGTCTCCATTTTGTATTTTGAGACTGATGTGCTGGAAATAAAAGCAAAAATCTCTTCACTGGTCTGGTTACCATGTTATCCATATTTGGATATTTTGCCGCGGCCTAGTGGGTTCCTTTTTTAAGGCGTGGGTTCCTGACACCATTGGACTTATACCTGTCCCGTCCCCCGCATATTGCTGCCCCGTGTGAGGACGTAGAATAGAAGAAAAACAAAGAAAAATCGTGGAAGCACCAGCCGCGGAGACCCAAGTGTTAATAAGGAGGACACTGTATCATCTCTCCCGCCGAAACCAAGAAAATTGTAAGTAACTTATCTCGGGAGAGCGCTTGGGTGACGTTGGGAGGAAAAATAGAGAAAAAGAAAATTATTAAAAGAGCACAAAAATGGGAACGAATTTATCAGAAGTTGAATGGGATGTTTTTCATCAATTAGAGACAATGTTACAAGAAAAAGGTCACTCTGAAATTTCAAAAACTGAGCTTAAAAACTTACTTATCTGGGTTAAAGCGAATACGCAAGATTTAAATCTGCAGTCTGCTTTTTCTTTTCATTTTTGGGATCAGATAAACTGGAGAATCTATAATCTAGTCTCTCTCAAAAAAAATGAAAGCTTAAGAGAACTTGTGCCGGTTTGTAGTGCGCTGTTGTAGTGCTTTTTTAAACAAAGTGATAAAAATAAGATCAACTTGGACTCAGAAAACAGAGCTTCTGGTTCTCTCTCACGAAATTCCAGTAAACCAGAGACTGTGTGTGTATCGGAGAATGTTACAAGTGTTGTTGCAAATGCTGAAAGTATTGCTTTGAACTCTGTTGAACAAAATCTTTCTTCTCTCTCTCTGGGAAAAAATGAGACTCTTTCGGACTTTTCTTCGCGTTGTTCTGTTAATGTAAAAATATGTGACTCTTGTAAGGGGGATGGAACAAAGTGTGTAAAAGATGGAAATGAAAAAGTGACTGTACTTCCTAAAATTGTTTGTGCAGGGACACTGAAACCTGAATTGGATTCTGTTGGGCCTGGGGTGGAGGCTGAGGTGGCTGCTTCCACTCGGGAAATTGTGGTTCCAGGGAACTCTTTTTCAGTTAAGCAAAACCATGGTTGTTCTGGTGTTTGTCAATCTATAGATACAGAGAAAGAAAAATTGGCTTTAAGGGTGGAGTCCTTTGAAAGGAAGAGATGGAAGAAATTCGCGACTGTGTTGTTGCTGAAATTCAAAAAGCTGGACTTGAAATCTCTGCAACGAAAATTCAACAAGTTTCACCTTAGAAGTACCTGGGATGGAAGATGACTGAGACGACAAGAACACCACAAAAAATTCAGATCCGAACCAGAGTCAACAACCTACAAGAGTTACAACAACTTCTAGGAGAAATCAACTGGGTCAGACCGATGTTGGGAATCACCAATGATGAACTGAGTCCGCTCTTCCATTTGCTGAGAGGAAGTTGCGACATCACTTCGCCAAGAACTTTAACCCCTGAAGCTCGTGCTGCTCTCGACAAAGTCACAGAAGCTCTTCAAAAAAGACAAGCTCATCGCTGCGTTCCTGAAAATCCTTTCTTTCTTGCAATCTTAGGAGAGAAGAAGCAGCTTTGTGGTCTCATTTTCCAGTGGGATTCCACAGAACAAGATCCTTTGTTAATAATGGAATGGGATTTTCCTCCCTACAGGTTTTCAAAGACCATTTGCTCAGTTTTAGAAATGATTGCATACATTATAATTAAGGCTAGAACCAGATTGTTAACTTTGGCAGGTCAAGAATTTTCAGTTATCTATTTGCCATTGAAAAATGATTATTTCAATTGGGCAATGCAAAATTCTGATGATTTACAATATGCATTCTTAGGTTTTCCAGGTGTTTGTTCCATACACTATCCAGCTCACAAACTACTGCAAGCAAAATTGAGTTTCAGAGAAAAACCTAAATTGAGTGAAGAACCTTTACATGCTGTGACTCTCTTCACTGATGGCTCTGGTAAAAGCCACAAGTCCGTTGTGACTTGGTTTAATCAAAAGACTAATGTTTGGGAATCTGATATTCAAACAGTAGAGGGATCCCCTCAAATTGTTGAGCCTGCTGCAGTAGTTTGAGCTTTTCAGCTCTTTCCTCAGCCTTTTAATTTGGTCACAGATTCTGCTTATGTTGCTAATGTAGTCAGGAGAATAGAAGGTTCCATTTTAAAGGATGTTAGTAATGAAACTTTACATCGTTGGCTTTCATGTCTTTTTATAACTTTGCAATATAGAACTAATCCACATTTTGTTTCTCACATTAGGGCGCATTCTTCACTTCCTGGATTTTTAGTGGAAGGAAATGCAAGAGCGGACAAGCTGACAATGGTCATTTCTAACACATTGCCAAATAGTTTTGAACAAGCAAAATTGAGTCGTGCCTTTTTCCACCAAAATGCACAAGCACTCATGCAAATGTTCCAAATCACTTAAAGTCAAGCTAAAGCTATCATTCATACTTGCCCTGACTGTCAATTGGTACAACCTCCTGTTTCTACAGGAGCAATCAACCCCCGAGGCTTACAAAGCCTACAGTTGTGGCAAACAGATGTTACTAAATAGCCTTCTTTTGGTAAATTTAAAAATATTCATGTTTCCATAGACACGTTCTCTGGTGCAGTTTTTGCTTCCCTTCACACAAGTGATACTGGCAGCCATGCCTGTCATCATTTCCTGCAAGCTTTTGCTTCATTGGGTATACCCCAAGAAGTAAAAACTGACAATGGCCCCGCATACATATCTCAAAAATTGGCCACATTTTTAAATGAATGGGGTGTTCGACACATTTTTGGTATTCCCCACTCTCCCACAAGCCAAGCAATCATTGAAAGAACACATCAAACCTTAAAACGCATATTAGATCAACAGAGAGGGGGAACGGAAATCACCCCACAGATGAGACTGAGTAAGGCTTTGTATGTTTTTAATTTTCTAAATAGTAAAAGTACAGAACCAGATCCACCAATCTTTAGACACTTTTCAAATGGCACACAGGCAAAACTGAAAGAACATCCTCCTCTTCTAATTAGAAACCCTGACTCTGGACAGATGGAAGGTCCGTTTCAATTAATAACGTGGGGCAAAGGGTATGCTTCTATTTCCACAGGTGCTGGAAGAATTAAGTGGGTTCCTGCCAAAAACGTCAAACCGTATCGCACTTCAGAACCTGTTGTCGAGCCTAGAACTGAGGAAGCGAGTACGCAGACGTAGACCGAATGGAAGGATCCCGGGTCTCGCCTGACGCCTCTTGTGCCTGACGTTCATTGTGCATCGGTGGAACCCGTGAACTCTGATTTTGTGCCAATTTTTATTTATGAGTATACGAATGAAATGCTGAATGTTTGTTTAACAAAGCTAATTTTTGGCTGAAAATTTAGGTTCTTGTTTTGGTTTAGAAAGAATTCTGCCAAAACTTAGTTCTTGAAAGAGATGGGGCAGAATCAAATGGTATACTTGTTTTGCTTGATTTTAATTGTTTTTTGTCGTGCAGATTTGCCTGAGGATCAACCGAAGACGAATGTTTGGGTGACCTTAGCCAAGGCTGCCAGATCGGATACTATATGTCTGTCTAATTCGGAACCAGAAAAGCCTTTCTCAACCTGTTTGGTTGGTGTGCCAGTGAAAGAGTTTCCTTTGGTCAGAAAAGAATCCAATGGTAAACCAGGTGGAATTGACAATGGAAACAGTCCTTCCTTCAATTGGAACATTTGTTCCAAGAAACTTCTCAGGGCAGCAAATGTTTCAAACAGTTGGGATGTGTTTCTACAGACGGACCAATCTCCACGGCAATTGCCAAAAGGGTATTGGATCATTTGCGGAGACAGAGGTTGGCAAGGCATTCCAGCCCACCTTGAAGGTGGCCCTTGCAGCATTGGTATGCTTACCATAATTGCCCCCACTGCCAAAGCAGTGATGAAAAAGAAACAAAGGAAAACGAGAGCTGTTCCTCATTATGATGAGAACTGTCAGAGTGATTTTATGCCTTGGAATGCCGCCAGAAGGGTTTCAGCAGGTATATTTCTACCCCAATTGGCTTCAGCTGTGGCATTGAGACAATTAGATCGAGTTGGATGTTGGCTGAGCAAACAAGCTAATGCCACATCCTCCGCAATCAGTGATATGTTGACCAATGTTGATAGTATTAGGCATGCTACTCTTCAAAACAGAGCAGCCATTGATTTTCTCTTACTGGCACAAGGACATGGTTGTGAGGAATTGGAAGGTTTGTGTTGTATGAATTTGTCTGATCATTCTGAATCCATTCACAAAAGCATTCAAAAATTAAAGGATCTGACAGCCCAAATTAAAGAAGACGGAGGTTCCTGGTTGGATGATTTGTATCAAAATTGCAGTTTTGCACCTTGGCTAAGGCAACTTTGCAAGATAGGTCTTTACATATTAGGTGTTCTAATACTGATATTGATAGTGGTACCTTGTATACTCTGTTGTGTTCGGCGAATGATGAGCAAAACAGTCCGAGAAGTTTTTGTCATTCAAGCAGGAGAATTAGGAAGTAGAAGCACAGAGAGTGTACGAAATCTCACGAAAGCAGTAGATGAGGGTATTGACATGAACGAAGGTTTTGAATTAAGGCCTTGGAATCGACCAGAGTTTTTTGAACGATGCCTTGTGACTGTTGCCAAACATATCTCTTTCAGGGATTGGGTCTTCACAGCATTAAGTTGCTGTGCCGTAATATAGCAATGCTTCAGTTTAGTGAAAATAGGTCTTCAGCAGATAATAAGCAGAAATTTTGCAATAGAGCTATGAAACGCAAATAGCAAGCGACAAGAAAATGAAAGCTTCTGGGTCAAACAGAGAGGGGGAAATGTTGGAATCCATAAGGTTAGAGGATTTTTAAGAAATGGTTAAAAAGAAGTATGTAGGCCTTAGACTGGAGTTTTGTTAGCATTGCAGAAAAGTTTCCCATGCAAGCAGAAAAAGTTTTCCATGCAAGCAGAAAAGTTTCCCAAGCAGTAGACGTGACAAATAACAATAGGCTTCTGTAGAATTGGCTTTAGGATGGCAACAAGGTTATTTAATGTATATCTTTAGAAGGTTAGCATGAATAGAACTCTGTTCTTTGTCTCTTATCAACTAGTCTTTGTTTTAGCTACGATTACCTATGTTTTATAAGATTGGATAGAATGCTTGTCAAGATGTGTTTTCTGTGTCTGATTGGCTGAATTCTAGTCTGAGATGATTTTATGTATTGCTGTATGAGCCCTGTTGAAGGAGACATTTTTTGGTGTGGATCAGTGAGCTGTCATGTCTCCATTTTGTATTTTGAGACTGATGTGCTGGAAATAAAAGCAAAAATCTCTTCACTGGTCTGGTTACCATGTTATCCATATTTGGATATTTTGCCGCGGCCTAGTGGGTTCCTTTTTTAAGGCGTGGGTTCCTGACACCATTGGACTTATACCTGTCCCGTCCCCCGCATATTGCTGCCCCGTGTGAGGACGTAGAATAGAAGAAAAACAAAGAAAAATCGTGGAAGCACCAGCCGCGGAGACCCAAGTGTTAACAAGGAGGACACTGTATCATCTCTCCCGCCGAAACCAAGAAAATTGTAAGTAGCTTATCTCGGGAGAGCGCTTGGGTGACGTTGGGAGGAAAAATAGAGAAAAAGAAAATTATTAAAAGAGCACAAAAATGGGAACGAATTTATCAGAAGTTGAATGGGATGTTTTTCATCAATTAGAGACAATGTTACAAGAAAAAGGTCACTCTGAAATTTCAAAAACTGAGCTTAAAAACTTACTTATCTGGGTTAAAGCGAATACGAAAGATTTAAATCTGCAGTCTGCTTTTTCTTTTCATTTTTGGGATCAGATAAACTGGAGAATCTATAATCTAGTCTCTCTCAAAAAAGATGAAAGCTTAAGAGAACTTGTGCCGGTTTGTAGTGCGCTGTTGTAGTGCTTTTTTAAACAAAGTGATAAAAATAAGATCAACTTGGACTCAGAAAACAGAGCTTCTGGTTCTATCTCACGAAATTCCAGTAAACCAGAGACTGTGTGTGTATCGGAGAATGTTACAAGTGTTGTTGCAAATGCTGAAAGTATTGCTTTGAACTCTGTTGAACAAAATCTTTCTTCTCTCTCTCTGGGAAAAAATGAGACTCTTTCGGACTTTTCTTCGCGTTGTTCTGTTAATGTAAAAATATGTGACTCTTGTAAGGGGGATGGAACAAAGTGTGTAAAAGATGGAAATGAAAAAGTGACTGTACTTCCTAAAATTGTTTGTGCAGGGACACTGAAACCTGAATTGGATTCTGTTGGGCCTGGGGTGGAGGCTGAGGTGGCTGCTTCCACTCGGGAAATTGTGGTTCCAGGGAACTCTTTTTCAGTTAAGCAAAACCATGGTTGTTCTGGTGTTTGTCAATCTATAGATACAGAGAAAGAAAAATTGGCTTTAAGGGTGGAGTCCTTTGAAAGGAAGAGATGGAAGAAACTCGCGACTGTGTTGTTGCTGAAATTCAAAAAGCTGGACTTGAAATCTCTGCAACGAAAATTCAACAAGTTTCACCTTAGAAGTACCTGGGATGGAAGATGACTGAGACGACAAGAACACCACAAAAAATTCAGATCCGAACCAGAGTCAACAACCTACAAGAGTTACAACAACTTCTAGGAGAAATCAACTGGGTCAGACCGATGTTGGGAATCACCAATGATGAACTGAGTCCGCTCTTCCATTTGCTGAGAGGAAGTTGCGACATCACTTCGCCAAGAACTTTAACCCCTGAAGCTCGTGCTGCTCTCGACAAAGTCACAGAAGCTCTTCAAAAAAAAAGACAAGCTCATCGCTGCGTTGCTGAAAATCCTTTCTTTCTTGCAATCTTAGGAGAGAAGAAGCAGCTTTGTGGTCTCATTTTCCAGTGGGATTCCACAGAACAAGATCCTTTGTTAATAATGGAATGGGATTTTCCTCCCTACAGGTTTTCAAAGACCATTTGCTCAGTTTTAGAAATGATTGCATACATTATAATTAAGGCTAGAACCAGATTGTTAACTTTGGCAGGTCAAGAATTTTCAGTTATCTATTTGCCATTGAAAAATGATTATTTCAATTGGGCAATGCAAAATTCTGATGATTTACAATATGCATTCTTAGGTTTTCCAGGTGTTTGTTCCATACACTATCCAGCTCACAAACTACTGCAAGCAAAATTGAGTTTCAGAGAAAAACCTAAATTGAGTGAAGAACCTTTACATGCTGTGACTCTCTTCACTGATGGCTCTGGTAAAAGCCACAAGTCCGTTGTGACTTGGTTTAATCAAAAGACTAATGTTTGGGAATCTGATATTCAAACAGTAGAGGGATCCCCTCAAATTGTTGAGCCTGCTGCAGTAGTTTGAGCTTTTCAGCTGTTTCCTCAGCCTTTTAATTTGGTCACAGATTCTGCTTATGTTGCTAATGTAGTCAGGAGAATAGAAGGTTCCATTTTAAAGGATGTTAGTAATGAAACTTTACATCGTTGGCTTTCATGTCTTTTTATAACTTTGCAATATAGAACTAATCCACATTTTGTTTCTCACATTAGGGCGCATTCTTCACTTCCTGGATTTTTAGTGGAAGGAAATGCAAGAGCGGACAAGCTGACAATGGTCATTTCTAACACATTGCCAAATAGTTTTGAACAAGCAAAATTGAGTCGTGCCTTTTTCCACCAAAATGCACAAGCACTCATGCAAATGTTCCAAATCACTTAAAGTCAAGCTAAAGCTATCATTCATACTTGCCCTGACTGTCAATTGGTACAACCTCCTGTTTCTACAGGAGCAATCAACCCCCGAGGCTTACAAAGCCTACAGTTGTGGCAAACAGATGTTACTAAATAGCCTTCTTTTGGTAAATTTAAAAATATTCATGTTTCCATAGACACGTTCTCTGGTGCAGTTTTTGCTTCCCTTCACACAAGTGATACTGGCAGCCATGCCTGTCATCATTTCCTGCAAGCTTTTGCTTCATTGGGTATACCCCAAGAAGTAAAAACTGACAATGGCCCCGCATACATATCTCAAAAATTGGCCACATTTTTAAATGAATGGGGTGTTCGACACATTTTTGGTATTCCCCACTCTCCCACAAGCCAAGCAATCATTGAAAGAACACATCAAACCTTAAAACGCATATTAGATCAACAGAGAGGGGGAACGGAAATCACCCCACAGATGAGACTGAGTAAGGCTTTGTATGTGTATAATTTTCTAAATAGTAAAAGTACAGAACCAGATCCACCAATCTTTAGACACTTCTCAAATAGCACACAGGCAAAACTGAAAGAACATCCTCCTCTTCTAATTAGAAACCCTGACTCTGGACAGATGGAAGGTCCGTTTCAATTAATAACGTGGGGCAAAGGGTATGCTTCTATTTCCACAGGTGCTGGAAGAATTAAGTGGGTTCCTGCCAAAAACGTCAAACCGTATCGCACTTCAGAACCTGTTGTCGAGCCTAGAACTGAGGAAGCGAGTACGCAGACGTAGACCGAATGGAAGGATCCCGGGTCTCGCCTGACGCCTCTTGTGCCTGACGTTCATTGTGCATCGGTGGAACCCGTGAACTCTGATTTTGTGCCAATTTTTATTTATGAGTATACGAATGAAATGCTGAATGTTTGTTTAACAAAGCTAATTTTTGGCTGAAAATTTAGGTTCTTGTTTTGGTTTAGAAAGAATTCTGCCAAAACTTAGTTCTTGAAAGAGATGGGGCAGAATCAAATGGTATACTTGTTTTGCTTGATTTTAATTGTTTTTTGTCGTGCAGATTTGCCTGAGGATCAACCGAAGACGAATGTTTGGGTGACCTTAGCCAAGGCTGCCAGATCGGATACTATATGTCTGTCTAATTCGGAACCAGAAAAGCCTTTCTCAACCTGTTTGGTTGGTGTGCCAGTGAAAGAGTTTCCTTTGGTCAGAAAAGAATCCAATGGTAAACCAGGTGGAATTGACAATGGAAACAGTCCTTCCTTCAATTGGAACATTTGTTCCAAGAAACTTCTCAGGGCAGCAAATGTTTCAAACAGTTGGGATGTGTTTCTACAGACGGACCAATCTCCACGGCAATTGCCAAAAGGGTATTGGATCATTTGCGGAGACAGAGGTTGGCAAGGCATTCCAGCCCACCTTGAAGGTGGCCCTTGCAGCATTGGTATGCTTACCATAATTGCCCCCACTGCCAAAGCAGTGATGAAAAAGAAACAAAGGAAAACGAGAGCTGTTCCTCATTATGATGAGAACTGTCAGAGTGATTTTATGCCTTGGAATGCCGCCAGAAGGGTTTCAGCAGGTATATTTCTACCCCAATTGGCTTCAGCTGTGGCATTGAGACAATTAGATCGAGTTGGATGTTGGCTGAGCAAACAAGCTAATGCCACATCCTCCGCAATCAGTGATATGTTGACCAATGTTGATAGTATTAGGCATGCTACTCTTCAAAACAGAGCAGCCATTGATTTTCTCTTACTGGCACAAGGACATGGTTGTGAGGAATTGGAAGGTTTGTGTTGTATGAATTTGTCTGATCATTCTGAATCCATTCACAAAAGCATTCAAAAATTAAAGGATCTGACAGCCCAAATTAAAGAAGATGGAGGTTCCTGGTTGGATGATTTGTATCAAAATTGCAGTTTTGCACCTTGGCTAAGGCAACTTTGCAAGATAGGTCTTTACATATTAGGTGTTCTAATACTGATATTGATAGTGGTACCTTGTATACTCTGTTGTGTTTGGCGAATGATGAACAAAACAGTCCGAGAAGTTTTTGTCATTCAAGCAGGAGAATTAGGAAGTAGAAGCACAGAGAGTGTACGAAATCTCACGAAAGCAGTAGATGAGGGTATTGACATGAACGAAGGTTTTGAATTAAGGCCTTGGAATCGACCAGAGTTTTTTGAACGATGCCTTGTGACTGTTGCCAAACATATCTCTTTCAGGGATTGGGTCTTCACAGCATTAAGTTGCTGTGCCGTAATATAGCGATGCTTCAGTTTAGTGAAAATAGGTCTTCAGCAGATAATAAGCAGAAATTTTGCAATAGAGCTATGAAACGCAAATAGCAAGCGACAAGAAAATGAAAGCTTCTGGGTCAAACAGAGAGGGGGAAATGTTGGAATCCATAAGGTTAGAGGATTTTTAAGAAATGGTTAAAAAGAAGTATGTAGGCCTTAGACTGGAGTTTTGTTAGCATTGCAGAAAAGTTTCCCATGCAAGCAGAAAAAGTTTTCCATGCAAGCAGAAAAGTTTCCCAAGCAGTAGACGTGACAAATAACAATAGGCTTCTGTAGAATTGGCTTTAGGATGGCAACAAGGTTATTTAATGTATATCTTTAGAAGGTTAGCATGAATAGAACTCTGTTCTTTGTCTCTTATCAACTAGTCTTTGTTTTAGCTACGATTACCTATGTTTTATAAGATTGGATAGAATGCTTGTCAATATGTGTTTTCTGTGTCTGATTGGCTGAATTCTAGTCTGAGATGATTTTATGTATTGCTGTATGAGCCCTGTTGAAGGAGACATTTTTTGGTGTGGATCAGTGAGCTGTCATGTCTCCATTTTGTATTTTGAGACTGATGTGCTGGAAATAAAAGCAAAAATCTCTTCACTGGTCTGGTTACCATGTTATCCATATTTGGATATTTTGCCGCGGCCTAGTGGGTTCCTTTTTTAAGGCGTGGGTTCCTGACACCATTGGACTTATACCTGTCCCGTCCCCCGCATATTGCTGCCCCGTGTGAGGACGTAGAATAGAAGAAAAACAAAGAAAAATCGTGGAAGCACCAGCCGTGGAGACCCAAGTGTTAACAAGGAGGACACTGTATCATCTCTCCCGCCGAAACCAAGAAAATTGTAAGTAGCTTATCTCGGGAGAGCGCTTGGGTGACGTTGGGAGGAAAAATAGAGAAAAAGAAAATTATTAAAAGAGCACAAAAATGGGAACGAATTTATCAGAAGTTGAATGGGATGTTTTTCATCAATTAGAGACAATGTTACAAGAAAAAGGTCACTCTGAAATTTCAAAAACTGAGCTTAAAAACTTACTTATCTGGGTTAAAGCGAATATGCAAGATTTAAATCTGCAGTCTGCTTTTTCTTTTCATTTTTGGGATCAGATAAACTGGAGAATCTATAATCTAGTCTCTCTCAAAAAAGATGAAAGCTTAAGAGAACTTGTGCCGGTTTGTAGTGCGCTGTTGTAGTGCTTTTTTAAACAAAGTGATAAAAATAAGATCAACTTGGACTCAGAAAACAGAGCTTCTGGTTCTATCTCACGAAATTCCAGTAAACCAGAGACTGTGTGTGTATCGGAGAATGTTACAAGTGTTGTTGCAAATGCTGAAAGTATTGCTTTGAACTCTGTTGAACAAAATCTTTCTTCTCTCTCTCTGGGAAAAAATGAGACTCTTTCGGACTTTTCTTCGCGTTGTTCTGTTAATGTAAAAATATGTGACTCTTGTAAGGGGGATGGAACAAAGTGTGTAAAAGATGGAAATGAAAAAGTGACTGTACTTCCTAAAATTGTTTGTGCAGGGACACTGAAACCTGAATTGGATTCTGTTGGGCCTGGGGTGGAGGCTGAGGTGGCTGCTTCCACTCGGGAAATTGTGGTTCCAGGGAACTCTTTTTCAGTTAAGCAAAACCATGGTTGTTCTGGTGTTTGTCAATCTATAGATACAGAGAAAGAAAAATTGGCTTTAAGGGTGGAGTCCTTTGAAAGGAAGAGATGGAAGAAACTCGCGACTGTGTTGTTGCTGAAATTCAAAAAGCTGGACTTGAAATCTCTGCAACGAAAATTCAACAAGTTTCACCTTAGAAGTACCTGGGATGGAAGATGACTGAGACGACAAGAACACCACAAAAAATTCAGATCCGAACCAGAGTCAACAACCTACAAGAGTTACAACAACTTCTAGGAGAAATCAACTGGGTCAGACCGATGTTGGGAATCACCAATGATGAACTGAGTCCGCTCTTCCATTTGCTGAGAGGAAGTTGCGACATCACTTCGCCAAGAACTTTAACCCCTGAAGCTCGTGCTGCTCTCGACAAAGTCACAGAAGCTCTTCAAAAAAGACAAGCTCATCGCTGCGTTCCTGAAAATCCTTTCTTTCTTGCAATCTTAGGAGAGAAGAAGCAGCTTTGTGGTCTCATTTTCCAGTGGGATTCCACAGAACAAGATCCTTTGTTAATAATGGAATGGGATTTTCCTCCCTACAGGTTTTCAAAGACCATTTGCTCAGTTTTAGAAATGATTGCATACATTATAATTAAGGCTAGAACCAGATTGTTAACTTTGGCAGGTCAAGAATTTTCAGTTATCTATTTGCCATTGAAAAATGATTATTTCAATTGGGCAATGCAAAATTCTGATGATTTACAATATGCATTCTTAGGTTTTCCAGGTGTTTGTTCCATACACTATCCAGCTCACAAACTACTGCAAGCAAAATTGAGTTTCAGAGAAAAACCTAAATTGAGTGAAGAATCTTTACATGCTGTGACTCTCTTCACTGATGGCTCTGGTAAAAGCCACAAGTCCGTTGTGACTTGGTTTAATCAAAAGACTAATGTTTGGGAATCTGATATTCAAACAGTAGAGGGATCCCCTCAAATTGTTGAGCCTGCTGCAGTAGTTTGAGCTTTTCAGCTGTTTCCTCAGCCTTTTAATTTGGTCACAGATTCTGCTTATGTTGCTAATGTAGTCAGGAGAATAGAAGGTTCCATTTTAAAGGATGTTAGTAATGAAACTTTACATCGTTGGCTTTCATGTCTTTTTATAACTTTGCAATATAGAACTAATCCACATTTTGTTTCTCACATTAGGGCGCATTCTTCACTTCCTGGATTTTTAGTGGAAGGAAATGCAAGAGCGGACAAGCTGACAATGGTCATTTCTAACACATTGCCAAATAGTTTTGAACAAGCAAAATTGAGTCGTGCCTTTTTCCACCAAAATGCACAAGCACTCATGCAAATGTTCCAAATCACTTAAAGTCAAGCTAAAGCTATCATTCATACTTGCCCTGACTGTCAATTGGTACAACCTCCTGTTTCTACAGGAGCAATCAACCCCCGAGGCTTACAAAGCCTACAGTTGTGGCAAACAGATGTTACTAAATAGCCTTCTTTTGGTAAATTTAAAAATATTCATGTTTCCATAGACACGTTCTCTGGTGCAGTTTTTGCTTCCCTTCACACAAGTGATACTGGCAGCCATGCCTGTCATCATTTCCTGCAAGCTTTTGCTTCATTGGGTATACCCCAAGAAGTAAAAACTGACAATGGCCCCGCATACATATCTCAAAAATTGGCCACATTTTTAAATGAATGGGGTGTTCGACACATTTTTGGTATTCCCCACTCTCCCACAAGCCAAGCAATCATTGAAAGAACACATCAAACCTTAAAACGCATATTAGATCAACAGAGAGGGGGAACGGAAATCACCCCACAGATGAGACTGAGTAAGGCTTTGTATGTTTTTAATTTTCTAAATAGTAAAAGTACAGAACCAGATCCACCAATCTTTAGACACTTCTCAAATAGCACACAGGCAAAACTGAAAGAACATCCTCCTCTTCTAATTAGAAACCCTGACTCTGGACAGATGGAAGGTCCGTTTCAATTAATAACGTGGGGCAAAGGGTATGCTTCTATTTCCACAGGTGCTGGAAGAATTAAGTGGGTTCCTGCCAAAAACGTCAAACCGTATCGCACTTCAGAACCTGTTGTCGAGCCTAGAACTGAGGAAGCGAGTACGCAGACGTAGACCGAATGGAAGGATCCCGGGTCTCGCCTGACGCCTCTTGTGCCTGACGTTCATTGTGCATCGGTGGAACCCGTGAACTCTGATTTTGTGCCAATTTTTATTTATGAGTATACGAATGAAATGCTGAATGTTTGTTTAACAAAGCTAATTTTTGGCTGAAAATTTAGGTTCTTGTTTTGGTTTAGAAAGAATTCTGCCAAAACTTAGTTCTTGAAAGAGATGGGGCAGAATCAAATGGTATACTTGTTTTGCTTGATTTTAATTGTTTTTTGTCGTGCAGATTTGCCTGAGGATCAACCGAAGACGAATGTTTGGGTGACCTTAGCCAAGGCTGCCAGATCGGATACTATATGTCTGTCTAATTCGGAACCAGAAAAGCCTTTCTCAACCTGTTTGGTTGGTGTGCCAGTGAAAGAGTTTCCTTTGGTCAGAAAAGAATCCAATGGTAAACCAGGTGGAATTGACAATGGAAACAGTCCTTCCTTCAATTGGAACATTTGTTCCAAGAAACTTCTCAGGGCAGCAAATGTTTCAAACAGTTGGGATGTGTTTCTACAGACGGACCAATCTCCACGGCAATTGCCAAAAGGGTATTGGATCATTTGCGGAGACAGAGGTTGGCAAGGCATTCCAGCCCACCTTGAAGGTGGCCCTTGCAGCATTGGTATGCTTACCATAATTGCCCCCACTGCCAAAGCAGTGATGAAAAAGAAACAAAGGAAAACGAGAGCTGTTCCTCATTATGATGAGAACTGTCAGAGTGATTTTATGCCTTGGAATGCCGCCAGAAGGGTTTCAGCAGGTATATTTCTACCCCAATTGGCTTCAGCTGTGGCATTGAGACAATTAGATCGAGTTGGATGTTGGCTGAGCAAACAAGCTAATGCCACATCCTCCGCAATCAGTGATATGTTGACCAATGTTGATAGTATTAGACATGCTACTCTTCAAAACAGAGCAGCCATTGATTTTCTCTTACTGGCACAAGGACATGGTTGTGAGGAATTGGAAGGTTTGTGTTGTATGAATTTGTCTGATCATTCTGAATCCATTCACAAAAGCATTCAAAAATTAAAGGATCTGACAGCCCAAATTAAAGAAGATGGAGGTTCCTGGTTGGATGATTTGTATCAAAATTGCAGTTTTGCACCTTGGCTAAGGCAACTTTGCAAGATAGGTCTTTACATATTAGGTGTTCTAATACTGATATTGATAGTGGTACCTTGTATACTCTGTTGTGTTCGGCGAATGATGAGCAAAACAGTCCGAGAAGTTTTTGTCATTCAAGCAGGAGAATTAGGAAGTAGAAGCACAGAGAGTGTACGAAATCTCACGAAAGCAGTAGATGAGGGTATTGACATGAACGAAGGTTTTGAATTAAGGCCTTGGAATCGACCAGAGTTTTTTGAACGATGCCTTGTGACTGTTGCCAAACATATCTCTTTCAGGGATTGGGTCTTCACAGCATTAAGTTGCTGTGCCGTAATATAGCAATGCTTCAGTTTAGTGAAAATAGGTCTTCAGCAGATAATAAGCAGAAATTTTGCAATAGAGCTATGAAACGCACATAGCAAGCGACAAGAAAATGAAAGCTTCTGGGTCAAACAGAGAGGGGGAAATGTTGGAATCCATAAGGTTAGAGGATTTTTAAGAAATGGTTAAAAAGAAGTATGTAGGCCTTAGACTGGAGTTTTGTTAGCATTGCAGAAAAGTTTCCCATGCAAGCAGAAAAAGTTTTCCATGCAAGCAGAAAAGTTTCCCAAGCAGTAGACGTGACAAATAACAATAGGCTTCTGTAGAATTGGCTTTAGGATGGCAACAAGGTTATTTAATGTATATCTTTAGAAGGTTAGCATGAATAGAACTCTGTTCTTTGTCTCTTATCAACTAGTCTTTGTTTTAGCTACGATTACCTATGTTTTATAAGATTGGATAGAATGCTTGTCAAGATGTGTTTTCTGTGTCTGATTGGATGAATTCTAGTCTGAGATGATTTTATGTATTGCTGTATGAGCCCTGTTGAAGGAGACATTTTTTGGTGTGGATCAGTGAGCTGTCATGTCTCCATTTTGTATTTTGAGACTGATGTGCTGGAAATAAAAGCAAAAATCTCTTCACTGGTCTGGTTACCATGTTATCCATATTTGGATATTTTGCCGCGGCCTAGTGGGTTCCTTTTTTAAGGCGTGGGTTCCTGACACCATTGGACTTATACCTGTCCCGTCCCCCGCATATTGCTGCCCCGTGTGAGGACGTAGAATAGAAGAAAAACAAAGAAAAATCATGGAAGCACCAGCCGCGGAGACCCAAGTGTTAACAAGGAGGACTCTGTATCATCTCTCCCGCCGAAACCAAGAAAATTGTAAGTAGCTTATCTCGGGAGAGCGCTTGGGTGACGTTGGGAGGAAAAATAGAGAAAAAGAAAATTATTAAAAGAGCACAAAAATGGGAACGAATTTATCAGAAGTTGAATGGGATGTTTTTCATCAATTAGAGACAATGTTACAAGAAAAAGGTCACTCTGAAATTTCAAAAACTGAGCTTAAAAACTTACTTATCTGGGTTAAAGCGAATAGGCAAGATTTAAATCTGCAGTCTGCTTTTTCTTTTCATTTTTGGGATCAGATAAACTGGAGAATCTATAATCTAGTCTCTCTCAAAAAAGATGAAAGCTTAAGAGAACTTGTGCCGGTTTGTAGTGCGCTGTTGTAGTGCTTTTTTAAACAAAGTGATAAAAATAAGATCAACTTGGACTCAGAAAACAGAGCTTCTGGTTCTATCTCACGAAATTCCAGTAAACCAGAGACTGTGTGTGTATCGGAGAATGTTACAAGTGTTGTTGCAAATGCTGAAAGTATTGCTTTGAACTCTGTTGAACAAAATCTTTCTTCTCTCTCTCTGGGAAAAAATGAGACTCTTTCGGACTTTTCTTCGCGTTGTTCTGTTAATGTAAAAATATGTGACTCTTGTAAGGGGGATGGAACAAAGTGTGTAAAAGATGGAAATGAAAAAGTGACTGTACTTCCTAAAATTGTTTGTGCAGGGACACTGAAACCTGAATTGGATTCTGTTGGGCCTGGGGTGGAGGCTGAGGTGGCTGCTTCCACTCGGGAAATTGTGGTTCCAGGGAACTCTTTTTCAGTTAAGCAAAACCATGGTTGTTCTGGTGTTTGTCAATCTATAGATACAGAGAAAGAAAAATTGGCTTTAAGGGTGGAGTCCTTTGAAAGGAAGAGATGGAAGAAACTCGCGACTGTGTTGTTGCTGAAATTCAAAAAGCTGGACTTGAAATCTCTGCAACGAAAATTCAACAAGTTTCACCTTAGGAGTACCTGGGATGGAAGATGACTGAGACGACAAGAACACCACAAAAAATTCAGATCCGAACCAGAGTCAACAACCTACAAGAGTTACAACAACTTCTAGGAGAAATCAACTGGGTCAGACCGATGTTGGGAATCACCAATGATGAACTGAGTCCGCTCTTCCATTTGCTGAGAGGAAGTTGCGACATCACTTCGCCAAGAACTTTAACCCCTGAAGCTCGTGCTGCTCTCGACAAAGTCACAGAAGCTCTTCAAAAAAGACAAGCTCATCGCTGCGTTCCTGAAAATCCTTTCTTTCTTGCAATCTTAGGAGAGAAGAAGCAGCTTTGTGGTCTCATTTTCCAGTGGGATTCCACAGAACAAGATCCTTTGTTAATAATGGAATGGGATTTTCCTCCCTACAGGTTTTCAAAGACCATTTGCTCAGTTTTAGAAATGATTGCATACATTATAATTAAGGCTAGAACCAGATTGTTAACTTTGGCAGGTCAAGAATTTTCAGTTATCTATTTGCCATTGAAAAATGATTATTTCAATTGGGCAATGCAAAATTCTGATGATTTACAATATGCATTCTTAGGTTTTCCAGGTGTTTGTTCCATACACTATCCAGCTCACAAACTACTGCAAGCAAAATTGAGTTTCAGAGAAAAACCTAAATTGAGTGAAGAACCTTTACATGCTGTGACTCTCTTCACTGATGGCTCTGGTAAAAGCCACAAGTCCGTTGTGACTTGGTTTAATCAAAAGACTAATGTTTGGGAATCTGATATTCAAACAGTAGAGGGATCCCCTCAAATTGTTGAGCCTGCTGCAGTAGTTTGAGCTTTTCAGCTCTTTCCTCAGCCTTTTAATTTGGTCACAGATTCTGCTTATGTTGCTAATGTAGTCAGGAGAATAGAAGGTTCCATTTTAAAGGATGTTAGTAATGAAACTTTACATCGTTGGCTTTCATGTCTTTTTATAACTTTGCAATATAGAACTAATCCACATTTTGTTTCTCACATTAGGGCGCATTCTTCGCTTCCTGGATTTTTAGTGGAAGGAAATGCAAGAGCGGACAAGCTGACAATGGTCATTTCTAACACATTGCCAAATAGTTTTGAACAAGCAAAATTGAGTCGTGCCTTTTTCCACCAAAATGCACAAGCACTCATGCAAATGTTCCAAATCACTTAAAGTCAAGCTAAAGCTATCATTCATACTTGCCCTGACTGTCAATTGGTACAACCTCCTGTTTCTACAGGAGCAATCAACCCCCGAGGCTTACAAAGCCTACAGTTGTGGCAAACAGATGTTACTAAATAGCCTTCTTTTGGTAAATTTAAAAATATTCATGTTTCCATAGACACGTTCTCTGGTGCAGTTTTTGCTTCCCTTCACACAAGTGATACTGGCAGCCATGCCTGTCATCATTTCCTGCAAGCTTTTGCTTCATTGGGTATACCCCAAGAAGTAAAAACTGACAATGGCCCCGCATACATATCTCAAAAATTGGCCACATTTTTAAATGAATGGGGTGTTCGACACATTTTTGGTATTCCCCACTCTCCCACAAGCCAAGCAATCATTGAAAGAACACATCAAACCTTAAAACGCATATTAGATCAACAGAGAGGGGGAACGGAAATCACCCCACAGATGAGACTGAGTAAGGCTTTGTATGTTTTTAATTTTCTAAATAGTAAAAGTACAGAACCAGATCCACCAATCTTTAGACACTTTTCAAATAGCACACAGGCAAAACTGAAAGAACATCCTCCTCTTCTAATTAGAAACCCTGACTCTGGACAGATGGAAGGTCCGTTTCAATTAATAACGTGGGGCAAAGGGTATGCTTCTATTTCCACAGGTGCTGGAAGAATTAAGTGGGTTCCTGCCAAAAACGTCAAACCGTATCGCACTTCAGAACCTGTTGTCGAGCCTAGAACTGAGGAAGCGAGTACGCAGACGTAGACCGAATGGAAGGATCCCGGGTCTCGCCTGACGCCTCTTGTGCCTGACGTTCATTGTGCATCGGTGGAACCCGTGAACTCTGATTTTGTGCCAATTTTTATTTATGAGTATACGAATGAAATGCTGAATGTTTGTTTAACAAAGCTAATTTTTGGCTGAAAATTTAGGTTCTTGTTTTGGTTTAGAAAGAATTCTGCCAAAACTTAGTTCTTGAAAGAGATGGGGCAGAATCAAATGGTATACTTGTTTTGCTTGATTTTAATTGTTTTTTGTCGTGCAGATTTGCCTGAGGATCAACCGAAGACGAATGTTTGGGTGACCTTAGCCAAGGCTGCCAGATCGGATACTATATGTCTGTCTAATTCGGAACCAGAAAAGCCTTTCTCAACCTGTTTGGTTGGTGTGCCAGTGAAAGAGTTTCCTTTGGTCAGAAAAGAATCCAATGGTAAACCAGGTGGAATTGACAATGGAAACAGTCCTTCCTTCAATTGGAACATTTGTTCCAAGAAACTTCTCAGGGCAGCAAATGTTTCAAACAGTTGGGATGTGTTTCTACAGACGGACCAATCTCCACGGCAATTGCCAAAAGGGTATTGGATCATTTGCGGAGACAGAGGTTGGCAAGGCATTCCAGCCCACCTTGAAGGTGGCCCTTGCAGCATTGGTATGCTTACCATAATTGCCCCCACTGCCAAAGCAGTGATGAAAAAGAAACAAAGGAAAACGAGAGCTGTTCCTCATTATGATGAGAACTGTCAGAGTGATTTTATGCCTTGGAATGCCGCCAGAAGGGTTTCAGCAGGTATATTTCTACCCCAATTGGCTTCAGCTGTGGCATTGAGACAATTAGATCGAGTTGGATGTTGGCTGAGCAAACAAGCTAATGCCACATCCTCCGCAATCAGTGATATGTTGACCAATGTTGATAGTATTAGACATGCTACTCTTCAAAACAGAGCAGCCATTGATTTTCTCTTACTGGCACAAGGACATGGTTGTGAGGAATTGGAAGGTTTGTGTTGTATGAATTTGTCTGATCATTCTGAATCCATTCACAAAAGCATTCAAAAATTAAAGGATCTGACAGCCCAAATTAAAGAAGATGGAGGTTCCTGGTTGGATGATTTGTATCAAAATTGCAGTTTTGCACCTTGGCTAAGGCAACTTTGCAAGATAGGTCTTTACATATTAGGTGTTCTAATACTGATATTGATAGTGGTACCTTGTATACTCTGTTGTGTTCGGCGAATGATGAGCAAAACAGTCCGAGAAGTTTTTGTCATTCAAGCAGGAGAATTAGGAAGTAGAAGCACAGAGAGTGTACGAAATCTCACGAAAGCAGTAGATGAGGGTATTGACATGAACGAAGGTTTTGAATTAAGGCCTTGGAATCGACCAGAGTTTTTTGAACGATGCCTTGTGACTGTTGCCAAACATATCTCTTTCAGGGATTGGGTCTTCACAGCATTAAGTTGCTGTGCCGTAATATAGCAATGCTTCAGTTTAGTGAAAATAGGTCTTCAGCAGATAATAAGCAGAAATTTTGCAATAGAGCTATGAAACGCAAATAGCAAGCGACAAGAAAATGAAAGCTTCTGGGTCAAACAGAGAGGGGGAAATGTTGGAATCCATAAGGTTAGAGGATTTTTAAGAAATGGTTAAAAAGAAGTATGTAGGCCTTAGACTGGAGTTTTGTTAGCATTGCAGAAAAGTTTCCCATGCAAGCAGAAAAAGTTTTCCATGCAAGCAGAAAAGTTTCCCAAGCAGTAGACGTGACAAATAACAATAGGCTTCTGTAGAATTGGCTTTAGGATGGCAACAAGGTTATTTAATGTATATCTTTAGAAGGTTAGCATGAATAGAACTCTGTTCTTTGTCTCTTATCAACTAGTCTTTGTTTTAGCTACGATTACCTATGTTTTATAAGATTGGATAGAATGCTTGTCAAGATGTGTTTTCTGTGTCTGATTGGCTGAATTCTAGTCTGAGATGATTTTATGTATTGCTGTATGAGCCCTGTTGAAGGAGACATTTTTTGGTGTGGATCAGTGAGCTGTCATGTCTCCATTTTGTATTTTGAGACTGATGTGCTGGAAATAAAAGCAAAAATCTCTTCACTGGTCTGGTTACCATGTTATCCATATTTGGATATTTTGCCGCGGCCTAGTGGGTTCCTTTTTTAAGGCGTGGGTTCCTGACACCATTGGACTTATACCTGTCCCGTCCCCCGCATATTGCTGCCCCGTGTGAGGACGTAGAATAGAAGAAAAACAAAGAAAAATCGTGGAAGCACCAGCCGCGGAGACCCAAGTGTTAACAAGGAGGACTCTGTATCATCTCTCCCGCCGAAACCAAGAAAATTGTAAGTAGCTTATCTCGGGAGAGCGCTTGGGTGACGTTGGGAGGAAAAATAGAGAAAAAGAAAATTATTAAAAGAGCACAAAAATGGGAACGAATTTATCAGAAGTTGAATGGGATGTTTTTCATCAATTAGAGACAATGTTACAAGAAAAAGGTCACTCTGAAATTTCAAAAACTGAGCTTAAAAACTTACTTATCTGGGTTAAAGCGAATACGCAAGATTTAAATCTGCAGTCTGCTTTTTCTTTTCATTTTTGGGATCAGATAAACTGGAGAATCTATAATCTAGTCTCTCTCAAAAAAAATGAAAGCTTAAGAGAACTTGTGCCGGTTTGTAGTGCGCTGTTGTAGTGCTTTTTTAAACAAAGTGATAAAAATAAGATCAACTTGGACTCAGAAAACAGAGCTTCTGGTTCTATCTCACGAAATTCCAGTAAACCAGAGACTGTGTGTGTATCGGAGAATGTTACAAGTGTTGTTGCAAATGCTGAAAGTATTGCTTTGAACTCTGTTGAACAAAATCTTTCTTCTCTCTCTCTGGGAAAAAATGAGACTCTTTCGGACTTTTCTTCGCGTTGTTCTGTTAATGTAAAAATATGTGACTCTTGTAAGGGGGATGGAACAAAGTGTGTAAAAGATGGAAATGAAAAAGTGACTGTACTTCCTAAAATTGTTTGTGCAGGGACACTGAAACCTGAATTGGATTCTGTTGGGCCTGGGGTGGAGGCTGAGGTGGCTGCTTCCACTCGGGAAATTGTGGTTCCAGGGAACTCTTTTTCAGTTAAGCAAAACCATGGTTGTTCTGGTGTTTGTCAATCTATAGATACAGAGAAAGAAAAATTGGCTTTAAGGGTGGAGTCCTTTGAAAGGAAGAGATGGAAGAAACTCGCGACTGTGTTGTTGCTGAAATTCAAAAAGCTGGACTTGAAATCTCTGCAACGAAAATTCAACAAGTTTCACCTTAGGAGTACCTGGGATGGAAGATGACTGAGACGACAAGAACACCACAAAAAATTCAGATCCGAACCAGAGTCAACAACCTACAAGAGTTACAACAACTTCTAGGAGAAATCAACTGGGTCAGACCGATGTTGGGAATCACCAATGATGAACTGAGTCCGCTCTTCCATTTGCTGAGAGGAAGTTGCGACATCACTTCGCCAAGAACTTTAACCCCTGAAGCTCGTGCTGCTCTCGACAAAGTCACAGAAGCTCTTCAAAAAAGACAAGCTCATCGCTGCGTTCCTGAAAATCCTTTCTTTCTTGCAATCTTAGGAGAGAAGAAGCAGCTTTGTGGTCTCATTTTCCAGTGGGATTCCACAGAACAAGATCCTTTGTTAATAATGGAATGGGATTTTCCTCCCTACAGGTTTTCAAAGACCATTTGCTCAGTTTTAGAAATGATTGCATACATTATAATTAAGGCTAGAACCAGATTGTTAACTTTGGCAGGTCAAGAATTTTCAGTTATCTATTTGCCATTGAAAAATGATTATTTCAATTGGGCAATGCAAAATTCTGATGATTTACAATATGCATTCTTAGGTTTTCCAGGTGTTTGTTCCATACACTATCCAGCTCACAAACTACTGCAAGCAAAATTGAGTTTCAGAGAAAAACCTAAATTGAGTGAAGAATCTTTACATGCTGTGACTCTCTTCACTGATGGCTCTGGTAAAAGCCACAAGTCCGTTGTGACTTGGTTTAATCAAAAGACTAATGTTTGGGAATCTGATATTCAAACAGTAGAGGGATCCCCTCAAATTGTTGAGCCTGCTGCAGTAGTTTGAGCTTTTCAGCTGTTTCCTCAGCCTTTTAATTTGGTCACAGATTCTGCTTATGTTGCTAATGTAGTCAGGAGAATAGAAGGTTCCATTTTAAAGGATGTTAGTAATGAAACTTTACATCGTTGGCTTTCATGTCTTTTTATAACTTTGCAATATAGAACTAATCCACATTTTGTTTCTCACATTAGGGCGCATTCTTCACTTCCTGGATTTTTAGTGGAAGGAAATGCAAGAGCGGACAAGCTGACAATGGTCATTTCTAACACATTGCCAAATAGTTTTGAACAAGCAAAATTGAGTCGTGCCTTTTTCCACCAAAATGCACAAGCACTCATGCAAATGTTCCAAATCACTTAAAGTCAAGCTAAAGCTATCATTCATACTTGCCCTGACTGTCAATTGGTACAACCTCCTGTTTCTACAGGAGCAATCAACCCCCGAGGCTTACAAAGCCTACAGTTGTGGCAAACAGATGTTACTAAATAGCCTTCTTTTGGTAAATTTAAAAATATTCATGTTTCCATAGACACGTTCTCTGGTGCAGTTTTTGCTTCCCTTCACACAAGTGATACTGGCAGCCATGCCTGTCATCATTTCCTGCAAGCTTTTGCTTCATTGGGTATACCCCAAGAAGTAAAAACTGACAATGGCCCCGCATACATATCTCAAAAATTGGCCACATTTTTAAATGAATGGGGTGTTCGACACATTTTTGGTATTCCCCACTCTCCCACAAGCCAAGCAATCATTGAAAGAACACATCAAACCTTAAAACGCATATTAGATCAACAGAGAGGGGGAACGGAAATCACCCCACAGATGAGACTGAGTAAGGCTTTGTATGTTTTTAATTTTCTAAATAGTAAAAGTACAGAACCAGATCCACCAATCTTTAGACACTTTTCAAATAGCACACAGGCAAAACTGAAAGAACATCCTCCTCTTCTAATTAGAAACCCTGACTCTGGACAGATGGAAGGTCCGTTTCAATTAATAACGTGGGGCAAAGGGTATGCTTCTATTTCCACAGGTGCTGGAAGAATTAAGTGGGTTCCTGCCAAAAACGTCAAACCGTATCGCACTTCAGAACCTGTTGTCGAGCCTAGAACTGAGGAAGCGAGTACGCAGACGTAGACCGAATGGAAGGATCCCGGGTCTCGCCTGACGCCTCTTGTGCCTGACGTTCATTGTGCATCGGTGGAACCCGTGAACTCTGATTTTGTGCCAATTTTTATTTATGAGTATACGAATGAAATGCTGAATGTTTGTTTAACAAAGCTAATTTTTGGCTGAAAATTTAGGTTCTTGTTTTGGTTTAGAAAGAATTCTGCCAAAACTTAGTTCTTGAAAGAGATGGGGCAGAATCAAATGGTATACTTGTTTTGCTTGATTTTAATTGTTTTTTGTCGTGCAGATTTGCCTGAGGATCAACCGAAGACGAATGTTTGGGTGACCTTAGCCAAGGCTGCCAGATCGGATATTATATGTCTGTCTAATTCGGAACCAGAAAAGCCTTTCTCAACCTGTTTGGTTGGTGTGCCAGTGAAAGAGTTTCCTTTGGTCAGAAAAGAATCCAATGGTAAACCAGGTGGAATTGACAATGGAAACAGTCCTTCCTTCAATTGGAACATTTGTTCCAAGAAACTTCTCAGGGCAGCAAATGTTTCAAACAGTTGGGATGTGTTTCTACAGACGGACCAATCTCCACGGCAATTGCCAAAAGGGTATTGGATCATTTGCGGAGACAGAGGTTGGCAAGGCATTCCAGCCCACCTTGAAGGTGGCCCTTGCAGCATTGGTATGCTTACCATAATTGCCCCCACTGCCAAAGCAGTGATGAAAAAGAAACAAAGGAAAACGAGAGCTGTTCCTCATTATGATGAGAACTGTCAGAGTGATTTTATGCCTTGGAATGCCGCCAGAAGGGTTTCAGCAGGTATATTTCTACCCCAATTGGCTTCAGCTGTGGCATTGAGACAATTAGATCGAGTTGGATGTTGGCTGAGCAAACAAGCTAATGCCACATCCTCCGCAATCAGTGATATGTTGACCAATGTTGATAGTATTAGACATGCTACTCTTCAAAACAGAGCAGCCATTGATTTTCTCTTACTGGCACAAGGACATGGTTGTGAGGAATTGGAAGGTTTGTGTTGTATGAATTTGTCTGATCATTCTGAATCCATTCACAAAAGCATTCAAAAATTAAAGGATCTGACAGCCCAAATTAAAGAAGATGGAGGTTCCTGGTTGGATGATTTGTATCAAAATTGCAGTTTTGCACCTTGGCTAAGGCAACTTTGCAAGATAGGTCTTTACATATTAGGTGTTCTAATACTGATATTGATAGTGGTACCTTGTATACTCTGTTGTGTTCGGCGAATGATGAGCAAAACAGTCCGAGAAGTTTTTGTCATTCAAGCAGGAGAATTAGGAAGTAGAAGCACAGAGAGTGTACGAAATCTCACGAAAGCAGTAGATGAGGGTATTGACATGAACGAAGGTTTTGAATTAAGGCCTTGGAATCGACCAGAGTTTTTTGAACGATGCCTTGTGACTGTTGCCAAACATATCTCTTTCAGGGATTGGGTCTTCACAGCATTAAGTTGCTGTGCCGTAATATAGCAATGCTTCAGTTTAGTGAAAATAGGTCTTCAGCAGATAATAAGCAGAAATTTTGCAATAGAGCTATGAAACGCAAATAGCAAGCGACAAGAAAATGAAAGCTTCTGGGTCAAACAGAGAGGGGGAAATGTTGGAATCCATAAGGTTAGAGGATTTTTAAGAAATGGTTAAAAAGAAGTATGTAGGCCTTAGACTGGAGTTTTGTTAGCATTGCAGAAAAGTTTCCCATGCAAGCAGAAAAAGTTTTCCATGCAAGCAGAAAAGTTTCCCAAGCAGTAGACGTGACAAATAACAATAGGCTTCTGTAGAATTGGCTTTAGGATGGCAACAAGGTTATTTAATGTATATCTTTAGAAGGTTAGCATGAATAGAACTCTGTTCTTTGTCTCTTATCAACTAGTCTTTGTTTTAGCTACGATTACCTATGTTTTATAAGATTGGATAGAATGCTTGTCAAGATGTGTTTTCTGTGTCTGATTGGCTGAATTCTAGTCTGAGATGATTTTATGTATTGCTGTATGAGCCCTGTTGAAGGAGACATTTTTTGGTGTGGATCAGTGAGCTGTCATGTCTCCATTTTGTATTTTGAGACTGATGTGCTGGAAATAAAAGCAAAAATCTCTTCACTGGTCTGGTTACCATGTTATCCATATTTGGATATTTTGCCGCGGCCTAGTGGGTTCCTTTTTTAAGGCGTGGGTTCCTGACACCATTGGACTTATACCTGTCCCGTCCCCCGCATATTGCTGCCCCGTGTGAGGACGTAGAATAGAAGAAAAACAAAGAAAAATCGTGGAAGCACCAGCCGCGGAGACCCAAGTGTTAACAAGGAGGACTCTGTATCATCTCTCCCGCCGAAACCAAGAAAATTGTAAGTAGCTTATCTCGGGAGAGCGCTTGGGTGACGTTGGGAGGAAAAATAGAGAAAAAGAAAATTATTAAAAGAGCACAAAAATGGGAACGAATTTATCAGAAGTTGAATGGGATGTTTTTCATCAATTAGAGACAATGTTACAAGAAAAAGGTCACTCTGAAATTTCAAAAACTGAGCTTAAAAACTTACTTATCTGGGTTAAAGCGAATACGCAAGATTTAAATCTGCAGTCTGCTTTTTCTTTTCATTTTTGGGATCAGATAAACTGGAGAATCTATAATCTAGTCTCTCTCAAAAAAAATGAAAGCTTAAGAGAACTTGTGCCGGTTTGTAGTGCGCTGTTGTAGTGCTTTTTTAAACAAAGTGATAAAAATAAGATCAACTTGGACTCAGAAAACAGAGCTTCTGGTTCTATCTCACGAAATTCCAGTAAACCAGAGACTGTGTGTGTATCGGAGAATGTTACAAGTGTTGTTGCAAATGCTGAAAGTATTGCTTTGAACTCTGTTGAACAAAATCTTTCTTCTCTCTCTCTGGGAAAAAATGAGACTCTTTCGGACTTTTCTTCGCGTTGTTCTGTTAATGTAAAAATATGTGACTCTTGTAAGGGGGATGGAACAAAGTGTGTAAAAGATGGAAATGAAAAAGTGACTGTACTTCCTAAAATTGTTTGTGCAGGGACACTGAAACCTGAATTGGATTCTGTTGGGCCTGGGGTGGAGGCTGAGGTGGCTGCTTCCACTCGGGAAATTGTGGTTCCAGGGAACTCTTTTTCAGTTAAGCAAAACCATGGTTGTTCTGGTGTTTGTCAATCTATAGATACAGAGAAAGAAAAATTGGCTTTAAGGGTGGAGTCCTTTGAAAGGAAGAGATGGAAGAAACTCGCGACTGTGTTGTTGCTGAAATTCAAAAAGCTGGACTTGAAATCTCTGCAACGAAAACTCAACAAGTTTCACCTTAGGAGTACCTGGGATGGAAGATGACTGAGACGACAAGAACACCACAAAAAATTCAGATCCGAACCAGAGTCAACAACCTACAAGAGTTACAACAACTTCTAGGAGAAATCAACTGGGTCAGACCGATGTTGGGAATCACCAATGATGAACTGAGTCCGCTCTTCCATTTGCTGAGAGGAAGTTGCGACATCACTTCGCCAAGAACTTTAACCCCTGAAGCTCGTGCTGCTCTCGACAAAGTCACAGAAGCTCTTCAAAAAAGACAAGCTCATCGCTGCGTTCCTGAAAATCCTTTCTTTCTTGCAATCTTAGGAGAGAAGAAGCAGCTTTGTGGTCTCATTTTCCAGTGGGATTCCACAGAACAAGATCCTTTGTTAATAATGGAATGGGATTTTCCTCCCTACAGGTTTTCAAAGACCATTTGCTCAGTTTTAGAAATGATTGCATACATTATAATTAAGGCTAGAACCAGATTGTTAACTTTGGCAGGTCAAGAATTTTCAGTTATCTATTTGCCATTGAAAAATGATTATTTCAATTGGGCAATGCAAAATTCTGATGATTTACAATATGCATTCTTAGGTTTTCCAGGTGTTTGTTCCATACACTATCCAGCTCACAAACTACTGCAAGCAAAATTGAGTTTCAGAGAAAAACCTAAATTGAGTGAAGAATCTTTACATGCTGTGACTCTCTTCACTGATGGCTCTGGTAAAAGCCACAAGTCCGTTGTGACTTGGTTTAATCAAAAGACTAATGTTTGGGAATCTGATATTCAAACAGTAGAGGGATCCCCTCAAATTGTTGAGCCTGCTGCAGTAGTTTGAGCTTTTCAGCTGTTTCCTCAGCCTTTTAATTTGGTCACAGATTCTGCTTATGTTGCTAATGTAGTCAGGAGAATAGAAGGTTCCATTTTAAAGGATGTTAGTAATGAAACTTTACATCGTTGGCTTTCATGTCTTTTTATAACTTTGCAATATAGAACTAATCCACATTTTGTTTCTCACATTAGGGCGCATTCTTCACTTCCTGGATTTTTAGTGGAAGGAAATGCAAGAGCGGACAAGCTGACAATGGTCATTTCTAACACATTGCCAAATAGTTTTGAACAAGCAAAATTGAGTCGTGCCTTTTTCCACCAAAATGCACAAGCACTCATGCAAATGTTCCAAATCACTTAAAGTCAAGCTAAAGCTATCATTCATACTTGCCCTGACTGTCAATTGGTACAACCTCCTGTTTCTACAGGAGCAATCAACCCCCGAGGCTTACAAAGCCTACAGTTGTGGCAAACAGATGTTACTAAATAGCCTTCTTTTGGTAAATTTAAAAATATTCATGTTTCCATAGACACGTTCTCTGGTGCAGTTTTTGCTTCCCTTCACACAAGTGATACTGGCAGCCATGCCTGTCATCATTTCCTGCAAGCTTTTGCTTCATTGGGTATACCCCAAGAAGTAAAAACTGACAATGGCCCCGCATACATATCTCAAAAATTGGCCACATTTTTAAATGAATGGGGTGTTCGACACATTTTTGGTATTCCCCACTCTCCCACAAGCCAAGCAATCATTGAAAGAACACATCAAACCTTAAAACGCATATTAGATCAACAGAGAGGGGGAACGGAAATCACCCCACAGATGAGACTGAGTAAGGCTTTGTATGTTTTTAATTTTCTAAATAGTAAAAGTACAGAACCAGATCCACCAATCTTTAGACACTTTTCAAATAGCACACAGGCAAAACTGAAAGAACATCCTCCTCTTCTAATTAGAAACCCTGACTCTGGACAGATGGAAGGTCCGTTTCAATTAATAACGTGGGGCAAAGGGTATGCTTCTATTTCCACAGGTGCTGGAAGAATTAAGTGGGTTCCTGCCAAAAACGTCAAACCGTATCGCACTTCAGAACCTGTTGTCGAGCCTAGAACTGAGGAAGCGAGTACGCAGACGTAGACCGAATGGAAGGATCCCGGGTCTCGCCTGACGCCTCTTGTGCCTGACGTTCATTGTGCATCGGTGGAACCCGTGAACTCTGATTTTGTGCCAATTTTTATTTATGAGTATACGAATGAAATGCTGAATGTTTGTTTAACAAAGCTAATTTTTGGCTGAAAATTTAGGTTCTTGTTTTGGTTTAGAAAGAATTCTGCCAAAACTTAGTTCTTGAAAGAGATGGGGCAGAATCAAATGGTATACTTGTTTTGCTTGATTTTAATTGTTTTTTGTCGTGCAGATTTGCCTGAGGATCAACCGAAGACGAATGTTTGGGTGACCTTAGCCAAGGCTGCCAGATCGGATACTATATGTCTGTCTAATTCGGAACCAGAAAAGCCTTTCTCAACCTGTTTGGTTGGTGTGCCAGTGAAAGAGTTTCCTTTGGTCAGAAAAGAATCCAATGGTAAACCAGGTGGAATTGACAATGGAAACAGTCCTTCCTTCAATTGGAACATTTGTTCCAAGAAACTTCTCAGGGCAGCAAATGTTTCAAACAGTTGGGATGTGTTTCTACAGACGGACCAATCTCCACGGCAATTGCCAAAAGGGTATTGGATCATTTGCGGAGACAGAGGTTGGCAAGGCATTCCAGCCCACCTTGAAGGTGGCCCTTGCAGCATTGGTATGCTTACCATAATTGCCCCCACTGCCAAAGCAGTGATGAAAAAGAAACAAAGGAAAACGAGAGCTGTTCCTCATTATGATGAGAACTGTCAGAGTGATTTTATGCCTTGGAATGCCGCCAGAAGGGTTTCAGCAGGTATATTTCTACCCCAATTGGCTTCAGCTGTGGCATTGAGACAATTAGATCGAGTTGGATGTTGGCTGAACAAACAAGCTAATGCCACATCCTCCGCAATCAGTGATATGTTGACCAATGTTGATAGTATTAGACATGCTACTCTTCAAAACAGAGCAGCCATTGATTTTCTCTTACTGGCACAAGGACATGGTTGTGAGGAATTGGAAGGTTTGTGTTGTATGAATTTGTCTGATCATTCTGAATCCATTCACAAAAGCATTCAAAAATTAAAGGATCTGACAGCCCAAATTAAAGAAGATGGAGGTTCCTGGTTGGATGATTTGTATCAAAATTGCAGTTTTGCACCTTGGCTAAGGCAACTTTGCAAGATAGGTCTTTACATATTAGGTGTTCTAATACTGATATTGATAGTGGTACCTTGTATACTCTGTTGTGTTCGGCGAATGATGAACAAAACAGTCCGAGAAGTTTTTGTCATTCAAGCAGGAGAATTAGGAAGTAGAAGCACAGAGAGTGTACGAAATCTCACGAAAGCAGTAGATGAGGGTATTGACATGAACGAAGGTTTTGAATTAAGGCCTTGGAATCGACCAGAGTTTTTTGAACGATGCCTTGTGACTGTTGCCAAACATATCTCTTTCAGGGATTGGGTCTTCACAGCATTAAGTTGCTGTGCCGTAATATAGCAATGCTTCAGTTTAGTGAAAATAGGTCTTCAGCAGATAATAAGCAGAAATTTTGCAATAGAGCTATGAAACGCACATAGCAAGCGACAAGAAAATGAAAGCTTCTGGGTCAAACAGAGAGGGGGAAATGTTGGAATCCATAAGGTTAGAGGATTTTTAAGAAATGGTTAAAAAGAAGTATGTAGGCCTTAGACTGGAGTTTTGTTAGCATTGCAGAAAAGTTTCCCATGCAAGCAGAAAAGTTTCCCAAGCAGTAGACGTGACAAATAACAATAGGCTTCTGTAGAATTGGCTTTAGGATGGCAACAAGGTTATTTAATGTATATCTTTAGAAGGTTAGCATGAATAGAACTCTGTTCTTTGTCTCTTATCAACTAGTCTTTGTTTTAGCTACGATTACCTATGTTTTATAAGATTGGATAGAATGCTTGTCAAGATGTGTTTTCTGTGTCTGATTGGCTGAATTCTAGTCTGAGATGATTTTATGTATTGCTGTATGAGCCCTGTTGAAGGAGACATTTTTTGGTGTGGATCAGTGAGCTGTCATGTCTCCATTTTGTATTTTGAGACTGATGTGCTGGAAATAAAAGCAAAAATCTCTTCACTGGTCTGGTTACCATGTTATCCATATTTGGATATTTTGCCGCGGCCTAGTGGGTTCCTTTTTTAAGGCGTGGGTTCCTGGCACCATTGGACTTATACCTGTCCCGTCCCCCGCATATTGCTGCCCCGTGTGAGGACGTAGAATAGAAGAAAAACAAAGAAAAATCGTGGAAGCACCAGCCGCGGAGACCCAAGTGTTAACAAGGAGGACTCTGTATCATCTCTCCCGCCGAAACCAAGAAAATTGTAAGTAGCTTATCTCGGGAGAGCGCTTGGGTGACGTTGGGAGGAAAAATAGAGAAAAAGAAAATTATTAAAAGAGCAAAAAAATGGGAACAAATTTATCAGAAGTTGAATGGGATGTTTTTCATCAATTAGAGACAATGTTACAAGAAAAAGGTCACTCTGAAATTTCAAAAACTGAGCTTAAAAACTTACTTATCTGGGTTAAAGCGAATACGCAAGATTTAAATCTGCAGTCTGCTTTTTCTTTTCATTTTTGGGATTAGATAAACTGGAGAATCTATAATCTAGTCTCTCTCAAAAAAAATGAAAGCTTAAGAGAACTTGTGCCGGTTTGTAGTGCGCTGTTGTAGTGCTTTTTTAAACAAAGTGATAAAAATAAGATCAACTTGGACTCAGAAAACAGAGCTTCTGGTTCTATCTCACGAAATTCCAGTAAACCAGAGACTGTGTGTGTATCGGAGAATGTTACAAGTGTTGTTGCAAATGCTGAAAGTATTGCTTTGAACTCTGTTGAACAAAATCTTTCTTCTCTCTCTCTGGGAAAAAATGAGACTCTTTCGGACTTTTCTTCGCGTTGTTCTGTTAATGTAAAAATATGTGACTCTTGTAAGGGGGATGGAACAAAGTGTGTAAAAGATGGAAATGAAAAAGTGACTGTACTTCCTAAAATTGTTTGTGCAGGGACACTGAAACCTGAATTGGATTCTGTTGGGCCTGGGGTGGAGGCTGAGGTGGCTGCTTCCACTCGGGAAATTGTGGTTCCAGGGAACTCTTTTTCAGTTAAGCAAAACCATGGTTGTTCTGGTGTTTGTCAATCTATAGATACAGAGAAAGAAAAATTGGCTTTAAGGGTGGAGTCCTTTGAAAGGAAGAGATGGAAGAAACTCGTGACTGTGTTGTTGCTGAAATTCAAAAAGCTGGACTTGAAATCTCTGCAACGAAAATTCAACAAGTTTCACCTTAGGAGTACCTGGGATGGAAGATGACTGAGACGACAAGAACACCACAAAAAATTCAGATCCGAACCAGAGTCAACAACCTACAAGAGTTACAACAACTTCTAGGAGAAATCAACTGGGTCAGACCGATGTTGGGAATCACCAATGATGAACTGAGTCCGCTCTTCCATTTGCTGAGAGGAAGTTGCGACATCACTTCGCCAAGAACTTTAACCCCTGAAGCTCGTGCTGCTCTCGACAAAGTCACAGAAGCTCTTCAAAAAAGACAAGCTCATCGCTGCGTTCCTGAAAATCCTTTCTTTCTTGCAATCTTAGGAGAGAAGAAGCAGCTTTGTGGTCTCATTTTCCAGTGGGATTCCACAGAACAAGATCCTTTGTTAATAATGGAATGGGATTTTCCTCCCTACAGGTTTTCAAAGACCATTTGCTCAGTTTTAGAAATGATTGCATACATTATAATTAAGGCTAGAACCAGATTGTTAACTTTGGCAGGTCAAGAATTTTCAGTTATCTATTTGCCATTGAAAAATGATTATTTCAATTGGGCAATGCAAAATTCTGATGATTTACAATATGCATTCTTAGGTTTTCCAGGTGTTTGTTCCATACACTATCCAGCTCACAAACTACTGCAAGCAAAATTGAGTTTCAGAGAAAAACCTAAATTGAGTGAAGAATCTTTACATGCTGTGACTCACTTCACTGATGGCTCTGGTAAAAGCCACAAGTCCGTTGTGACTTGGTTTAATCAAAAGACTAATGTTTGGGAATCTGATATTCAAACAGTAGAGGGATCCCCTCAAATTGTTGAGCCTGCTGCAGTAGTTTGAGCTTTTCAGCTGTTTCCTCAGCCTTTTAATTTGGTCACAGATTCTGCTTATGTTGCTAATGTAGTCAGGAGAATAGAAGGTTCCATTTTAAAGGATGTTAGTAATGAAACTTTACATCGTTGGCTTTCATGTCTTTTTATAACTTTGCAATATAGAACTAATCCACATTTTGTTTCTCACATTAGGGCGCATTCTTCACTTCCTGGATTTTTAGTGGAAGGAAATGCAAGAGCGGACAAGCTGACAATGGTCATTTCTAACACATTGCCAAATAGTTTTGAACAAGCAAAATTGAGTCGTGCCTTTTTCCACCAAAATGCACAAGCACTCATGCAAATGTTCCAAATCACTTAAAGTCAAGCTAAAGCTATCATTCATACTTGCCGACTGTCAATTGGTAAAACCTCCTGTTTCTACAGGAGCAATCAACCCCCGAGGCTTACAAAGCCTACAGTTGTGGCAAACAGATGTTACTAAATAGCCTTCTTTTGGTAAATTTAAAAATATTCATGTTTCCATAGACACGTTCTCTGGTGCAGTTTTTGCTTCCCTTCACACAAGTGATACTGGCAGCCATGCCTGTCATCATTTCCTGCAAGCTTTTGCTTCATTGGGTATACCCCAAGAAGTAAAAACTGACAATGGCCCCGCATACATATCTCAAAAATTGGCCACATTTTTAAATGAATGGGGTGTTCGACACATTTTTGGTATTCCCCACTCTCCCACAAGCCAAGCAATCATTGAAAGAACACATCAAACCTTAAAACGCATATTAGATCAACAGAGAGGGGGAACGGAAATCACCCTACAGATGAGACTGAGTAAGGCTTTGTATGTTTTTAATTTTCTAAATAGTAAAAGTACAGAACCAGATCCACCAATCTTTAGACACTTTTCAAATAGCACACAGGCAAAACTGAAAGAACATCCTCCTCTTCTAATTAGAAACCCTGACTCTGGACAGATGGAAGGTCCGTTTCAATTAATAACGTGGGGCAAAGGGTATGCTTCTATTTCCACAGGTGCTGGAAGAATTAAGTGGGTTCCTGCCAAAAACGTCAAACCGTATCGCACTTCAGAACCTGTTGTCGAGCCTAGAACTGAGGAAGCGAGTACGCAGACGTAGACCGAATGGAAGGATCCCGGGTCTCGCCTGACGCCTCTTGTGCCTGACGTTCATTGTGCATCGGTGGAACCCGTGAACTCTGATTTTGTGCCAATTTTTATTTATGAGTATACGAATGAAATGCTGAATGTTTGTTTAACAAAGCTAATTTTTGGCTGAAAATTTAGGTTCTTGTTTTGGTTTAGAAAGAATTCTGCCAAAACTTAGTTCTTGAAAGAGATGGGGCAGAATCAAATGGTATACTTGTTTTGCTTGATTTTAATTGTTTTTTGTCGTGCAGATTTGCCTGAGGATCAACCGAAGACGAATGTTTGGGTGACCTTAGCCAAGGCTGCCAGATCGGATACTATATGTCTGTCTAATTCGGAACCAGAAAAGCCTTTCTCAACCTGTTTGGTTGGTGTGCCAGTGAAAGAGTTTCCTTTGGTCAGAAAAGAATCCAATGGTAAACCAGGTGGAATTGACAATGGAAACAGTCCTTCCTTCAATTGGAACATTTGTTCCAAGAAACTTCTCAGGGCAGCAAATGTTTCAAACAGTTGGGATGTGTTTCTACAGACGGACCAATCTCCACGGCAATTGCCAAAAGGGTATTGGATCATTTGCGGAGACAGAGGTTGGCAAGGCATTCCAGCCCACCTTGAAGGTGGCCCTTGCAGCATTGGTATGCTTACCATAATTGCCCCCACTGCCAAAGCAGTGATGAAAAAGAAACAAAGGAAAACGAGAGCTGTTCCTCATTATGATGAGAACTGTCAGAGTGATTTTATGCCTTGGAATGCCGCCAGAAGGGTTTCAGCAGGTATATTTCTACCCCAATTGGCTTCAGCTGTGGCATTGAGACAATTAGATCGAGTTGGATGTTGGCTGAACAAACAAGCTAATGCCACATCCTCCGCAATCAGTGATATGTTGACCAATGTTGATAGTATTAGACATGCTACTCTTCAAAACAGAGCAGCCATTGATTTTCTCTTACTGGCACAAGGACATGGTTGTGAGGAATTGGAAGGTTTGTGTTGTATGAATTTGTCTGATCATTCTGAATCCATTCACAAAAGCATTCAAAAATTAAAGGATCTGACAGCCCAAATTAAAGAAGATGGAGGTTCCTGGTTGGATGATTTGTATCAAAATTGCAGTTTTGCACCTTGGCTAAGGCAACTTTGCAAGATAGGTCTTTACATATTAGGTGTTCTAATACTGATATTGATAGTGGTACCTTGTATACTCTGTTGTGTTCGGCGAATGATGAACAAAACAGTCCGAGAAGTTTTTGTCATTCAAGCAGGAGAATTAGGAAGTAGAAGCACAGAGAGTGTACGAAATCTCACGAAAGCAGTAGATGAGGGTATTGACATGAACGAAGGTTTTGAATTAAGGCCTTGGAATCGACCAGAGTTTTTTGAACGATGCCTTGTGACTGTTGCCAAACATATCTCTTTCAGGGATTGGGTCTTCACAGCATTAAGTTGCTGTGCCGTAATATAGCAATGCTTCAGTTTAGTGAAAATAGGTCTTCAGCAGATAATAAGCAGAAATTTTGCAATAGAGCTATGAAACGCACATAGCAAGCGACAAGAAAATGAAAGCTTCTGGGTCAAACAGAGAGGGGGAAATGTTGGAATCCATAAGGTTAGAGGATTTTTAAGAAATGGTTAAAAAGAAGTATGTAGGCCTTAGACTGGAGTTTTGTTAGCATTGCAGAAAAGTTTCCCATGCAAGCAGAAAAAGTTTCCCAAGCAGTAGACGTGACAAATAACAATAGGCTTCTGTAGAATTGGCTTTAGGATGGCAACAAGGTTATTTAATGTGTATCTTTAGAAGGTTAGCATGAATAGAACTCTGTTCTTTGTCTCTTATCAACTAGTCTTTGTTTTAGCTACGATTACCTATGTTTTATAAGATTGGATAGAATGCTTGTCAATATGTGTTTTCTGTGTCTGATTGGCTGAATTCTAGTCTGAGATGATTTTATGTATTGCTGTATGAGCCCTGTTGAAGGAGACATTTTTTGGTGTGGATCAGTGAGCTGTCATGTCTCCATTTTGTATTTTGAGACTGATGTGTTGGAAATAAAAGCAAAAATCTCTTCACTGGTCTGGTTACCATGTTATCCATATTTGGATATTTTGCCGCGGCCTAGTGGGTTCCTTTTTTAAGGCGTGGGTTCCTGACACCATTGGACTTATACCTGTCCCGTCCCCCGCATATTGCTGCCCCGTGTGAGGACGTAGAATAGAAGAAAAACAAAGAAAAATCGTGGAAGCACCAGCCGCGGAGACCCAAGTGTTAACAAGGAGGACACTGTATCATCTCTCCCGCCGAAACCAAGAAAATTGTAAGTAACTTATCTCGGGAGAGCGCTTGGGTGACGTTGGGAGGAAAAATAGAGAAAAAGAAAATTATTAAAAGAGCACAAAAATGGGAACGAATTTATCAGAAGTTGAATGGGATGTTTTTCATCAATTAGAGACAATGTTACAAGAAAAAGGTCACTCTGAAATTTCAAAAACTGAGCTTAAAAACTTACTTATCTGGGTTAAAGCGAATACGCAAGATTTAAATCTGCAGTCTGCTTTTTCTTTTCATTTTTGGGATCAGATAAACTGGAGAATCTATAATCTAGTCTCTCTCAAAAAAGATGAAAGCTTAAGAGAACTTGTGCCGGTTTGTAGTGCGCTGTTGTAGTGCTTTTTTAAACAAAGTGATAAAAATAAGATCAACTTGGACTCAGAAAACAGAGCTTCTGGTTCTCTCTCACGAAATTCCAGTAAACCAGAGACTGTGTGTGTATCGGAGAATGTTACAAGTGTTGTTGCAAATGCTGAAAGTATTGCTTTGAACTCTGTTGAACAAAATCTTTCTTCTCTCTCTCTGGGAAAAAATGAGACTCTTTCGGACTTTTCTTCGCGTTGTTCTGTTAATGTAAAAATATGTGACTCTTGTAAGGGGGATGGAACAAAGTGTGTAAAAGATGGAAATGAAAAAGTGACTGTACTTCCTAAAATTGTTTGTGCAGGGACACTGAAACCTGAATTGGATTCTGTTGGGCCTGGGGTGGAGGCTGAGGTGGCTGCTTTCACTCGGGAAATTGTGGTTCCAGGGAACTCTTTTTCAGTTAAGCAAAACCATGGTTGTTCTGGTGTTTGTCAATCTATAGATACAGAGAAAGAAAAATTGGCTTTAAGGGTGGAGTCCTTTGAAAGGAAGAGATGGAAGAAACTCGCGACTGTGTTGTTGCTGAAATTCAAAAAGCTGGACTTGAAATCTCTGCAACGAAAATTCAACAAGTTTCACCTTAGAAGTACCTGGGATGGAAGATGACTGAGACGACAAGAACACCACAAAAAATTCAGATCCGAACCAGAGTCAACAACCTACAAGAGTTACAACAACTTCTAGGAGAAATCAACTGGGTCAGACCGATGTTGGGAATCACCAATGATGAACTGAGTCCGCTCTTCCATTTGCTGAGAGGAAGTTGCGACATCACTTCGCCAAGAACTTTAACCCCTGAAGCTCGTGCTGCTCTCGACAAAGTCACAGAAGCTCTTCAAAAAAGACAAGCTCATCGCTGCGTTCCTGAAAATCCTTTCTTTCTTGCAATCTTAGGAGAGAAGAAGCAGCTTTGTGGTCTCATTTTCCAGTGGGATTCCACAGAACAAGATCCTTTGTTAATAATGGAATGGGATTTTCCTCCCTACAGGTTTTCAAAGACCATTTGCTCAGTTTTAGAAATGATTGCATACATTATAATTAAGGCTAGAACCAGATTGTTAACTTTGGCAGGTCAAGAATTTTCAGTTATCTATTTGCCATTGAAAAATGATTATTTCAATTGGGCAATGCAAAATTCTGATGATTTACAATATGCATTCTTAGGTTTTCCAGGTGTTTGTTCCATACACTATCCAGCTCACAAACTACTGCAAGCAAAATTGAGTTTCAGAGAAAAACCTAAATTTAGTGAAGAACCTTTACATGCTGTGACTCTCTTCACTGATGGCTCTGGTAAAAGCCACAAGTCTGTTGTGACTTGGTTTAATCAAAAGACTAATGTTTGGGAATCTGATATTCAAACAGTAGAGGGATCCCCTCAAATTGTTGAGCCTGCTGCAGTAGTTTGAGCTTTTCAGCTGTTTCCTCACCCTTTTAATTTGGTCACAGATTCTGCTTATGTTGCTAATGTAGTCAGGAGAATAGAAGGTTCCATTTTAAAGGATGTTAGTAATGAAACTTTATATCGTTGGCTTTCATGTCTTTTTATAACTTTGCAATATAGAACTAATCCATATTTTGTTTCTCACATTAGGGCGCATTCTTCACTTCCTGGATTTTTAGTGGAAGGAAATGCAAGAGCGGACAAGCTGACAATGGTCATTTCTAACACATTGCCAAATAGTTTTGAACAAGCAAAATTGAGTCGTGCCTTTTTCCACCAAAATGCACAAGCACTCATGCAAATGTTCCAAATCACTTAAAGTCAAGCTAAAGCTATCATTCATACTTGCCCTGACTGTCAATTGGTACAACCTCCTGTTTCTACAGGAGCAATCAACCCCCGAGGCTTACAAAGCCTACAGTTGTGGCAAACAGATGTTACTAAATAGCCTTCTTTTGGTAAATTTAAAAATATTCATGTTTCCATAGACACGTTCTCTGGTGCAATTTTTGCTTCCCTTCACACAAGTGATACTGGCAGCCATGCCTGTCATCATTTCCTGCAAGCTTTTGCTTCATTGGGTATACCCCAAGAAGTAAAAACTGACAATGGCCCCGCATACATATCTCAAAAATTGGCCACATTTTTAAATGAATGGGGTGTTCGACACATTTTTGGTATTCCCCACTCTCCCACAAGCCAAGCAATCATTGAAAGAACACATCAAACCTTAAAACGCATATTAGATCAACAGAGAGGGGGAACGGAAATCACCCCACAGATGAGACTGAGTAAGGCTTTATATGTTTTTAATTTTCTAAATAGTAAAAGTACAGAACCAGATCCACCAATCTTTAGACACTTTTCAAATAGCACACAGGCAAAACTGAAAGAACATCCTCCTCTTCTAATTAGAAACCCTGACTCTGGACAGATGGAAGGTCCGTTTCAATTAATAACGTGGGGCAAAGGATATGCTTCTATTTCCACAGGTGCTGGAAGAATTAAGTGGGTTCCTGCCAAAAACGTCAAACCGTATCGCACTTCAGAACCTGTTGTCGAGCCTAGAACTGAGGAAGCGAGTACGCAGACGTAGACCGAATGGAAGGATCCCGGGTCTCGCCTGACGCCTTTTGTGCCTGACGTTCATTGTGCATTGGTGGAACCCGTGAACTCTGATTTTGTGCCAATTTTTATTTATGAGTATACGAATCAAATGCTGAATGTTTGTTTAACAAAGCTAATTTTTGGCTGAAAATTTAGGTTCTTGTTTTGGTTTAGAAAGAATTCTGCCAAAACTTAGTTCTTGAAAGAGATGGGGCAGAATCAAATGGTATACTTGTTTTGCTTGATTTTAATTGTTTTTTGTCGTGCAGATTTGCCTGAGGATCAACCGAAGACGAATGTTTGGGTGACCTTAGCCAAGGCTGCCGGATCGGATACTATATGTCTGTCTAATTCGGAACCAGAAAAGCCTTTCTCAACCTGTTTGGTTGGTGTGCCAGTGAAAGAGTTTCCTTTGGTCAGAAAAGAATCCAATGGTAAACCAGGTGGAATTGACAATGGAAACAGTCCTTCCTTCAATTGGAACATTTGTTCCAAGAAACTTCTCAGGGCAGCAAATGTTTCAAACAGTTGGGATGTGTTTCTACAGACGGACCAATCTCCACGGCAATTGCCAAAAGGGTATTGGATCATTTGCGGAGACAGAGGTTGGCAAGGCATTCCAGCCCACCTTGAAGGTGGCCCTTGCAGCATTGGTATGCTTACCATAATTGCCCCCACTGCCAAAGCAGTGATGAAAAAGAAACAAAGGAAAACGAGAGCTGTTCCTCATTATGATGAGAACTGTCAGAGTGATTTTATGCCTTGGAATGCCGCCAGAAGGGTTTCAGCAGGTATATTTCTACCCCAATTGGCTTCAGCTGTGGCATTGAGACAATTAGATCGAGTTGGATGTTGGCTGAGCAAACAAGCTAATGCCACATCCTCCGCAATCAGTGATATGTTGACCAATGTTGATAGTATTAGACATGCTACTCTTCAAAACAGAGCAGCCATTGATTTTCTCTTACTGGCACAAGGACATGGTTGTGAGGAATTGGAAGGTTTGTGTTGTATGAATTTGTCTGATCATTCTGAATCCATTCACAAAAGCATTCAAAAATTCAAGGATCTGACAGCCCAAATTAAAGAAGATGGAGGTTCCTGGTTGGATGATTTGTATCAAAATTGCAGTTTTGCACCTTGGCTAAGGCAACTTTGCAAGATAGGTCTTTACATATTAGGTGTTCTAATACTGATATTGATAGTGGTACCTTGTATACTCTGTTGTGTTCGGCGAATGATGAACAAAACAGTCCGAGAAGTTTTTGTCATTCAAGCAGGAGAATTAGGAAGTAGAAGCACAGAGAGTGTACGAAATCTCACGAAAGCAGTAGATGAGGGTATTGACATGAACGAAGGTTTTGAATTAAGGCCTTGGAATCGACCAGAGTTTTTTGAACGATGCCTTGTGACTGTTGCCAAACATATCTCTTTCAGGGATTGGGTCTTCACAGCATTAAGTTGCTGTGCCGTAATATAGCAATGCTTCAGTTTAGTGAAAATAGGTCTTCAGCAGATAATAAGCAGAAATTTTGCAATAGAGCTATGAAACGCAAATAGCAAGCGACAAGAAAATGAAAGCTTCTGGGTCAAACAGTGAGGGGGAAATGTTGGAATCCATAAGGTTAGAGGATTTTTAAGAAATGGTTAAAAAGAAGTATGTAGGCCTTAGACTGGAGTTTTGTTAGCATTGCAGAAAAGTTTCCCATGCAAGCAGAAAAAGTTTTCCATGCAAGCAGAAAAGTTTCCCAAGCAGTAGACGTGACAAATAACAATAGGCTTCTGTAGAATTGGCTTTAGGATGGCAACAAGGTTATTTAATGTATATCTTTAGAAGGTTAGCATGAATAGAACTCTGTTCTTTGTCTCTTATCAACTAGTCTTTGTTTTAGCTACGATTACCTATGTTTTATAAGATTGGATAGAATGCTTGTCAAGATGTGTTTTCTGTGTCTGATTGGCTGAATTCTAGTCTGAGATGATTTTATGTATTGCTGTATGAGCCCTGTTGAAGGAGACATTTTTTGGTGTGGATCAGTGAGCTGTCATGTCTCCATTTTGTATTTTGAGACTGATGTGCTGGAAATAAAAGCAAAAATCTCTTCACTGGTCTGGTTACCATGTTATCCATATTTGGATATTTTGCCGCGGCCTAGTGGGTTCCTTTTTTAAGGCGTGGGTTCCTGACACCATTGGACTTATACCTGTCCCGTCCCCCGCATATTGCTGCCCCGTGTGAGGACGTAGAATAGAAGAAAAACAAAGAAAAATCGTGGAAGCACCAGCCGCGGAGACCCAAGTGTTAACAAGGAGGACACTGTATCATCTCTCCCGCCGAAACCAAGAAAATTGTAAGTAACTTATCTCGGGAGAGCGCTTGGGTGATGTTGGGAGGAAAAATAGAGAAAAAGAAAATTATTAAAAGAGCACAAAAATGGGAACGAATTTATCAGAAGTTGAATGGGATGTTTTTCATCAATTAGAGACAATGTTACAAGAAAAAGGTCACTCTGAAATTTCAAAAACTGAGCTTAAAAACTTACTTATCTGGGTTAAAGCGAATACGCAAGATTTAAATCTGCAGTCTGCTTTTTCTTTTCATTTTTGGGATCAGATAAACTGGAGAATCTATAATCTAGTCTCTCTCAAAAAAGATGAAAGCTTAAGAGAACTTGTGCCGGTTTGTAGTGCGCTGTTGTAGTGCTTTTTTAAACAAAGTGATAAAAATAAGATCAACTTGGACTCAGAAAACAGAGCTTCTGGTTCTCTCTCACGAAATTCCAGTAAACCAGAGACTGTGTGTGTATCGGAGAATGTTACAAGTGTTGTTGCAAATGCTGAAAGTATTGCTTTGAACTCTGTTGAACAAAATCTTTCTTCTCTCTCTCTGGGAAAAAATGAGACTCTTTCGGACTTTTCTTCGCGTTGTTCTGTTAATGTAAAAATATGTGACTCTTGTAAGGGGGATGGAACAAAGTGTGTAAAAGATGGAAATGAAAAAGTGACTGTACTTCCTAAAATTGTTTGTGCAGGGACACTGAAACCTGAATTGGATTCTGTTGGGCCTGGGGTGGAGGCTGAGGTGGCTGCTTTCACTCGGGAAATTGTGGTTCCAGGGAACTCTTTTTCAGTTAAGCAAAACCATGGTTGTTCTGGTGTTTGTCAATCTATAGATACAGAGAAAGAAAAATTGGCTTTAAGGGTGGAGTCCTTTGAAAGGAAGAGATGGAAGAAACTCGCGACTGTGTTGTTGCTGAAATTCAAAAAGCTGGACTTGAAATCTCTGCAACGAAAATTCAACAAGTTTCACCTTAGAAGTACCTGGGATGGAAGATGACTGAGACGACAAGAACACCACAAAAAATTCAGATCCGAACCAGAGTCAACAACCTACAAGAGTTACAACAACTTCTAGGAGAAATCAACTGGGTCAGACCGATGTTGGGAATCACCAATGATGAACTGAGTCCGCTCTTCCATTTGCTGAGAGGAAGTTGCGACATCACTTCGCCAAGAACTTTAACCCCTGAAGCTCGTGCTGCTCTCGACAAAGTCACAGAAGCTCTTCAAAAAAGACAAGCTCATCGCTGCGTTCCTGAAAATCCTTTCTTTCTTGCAATCTTAGGAGAGAAGAAGCAGCTTTGTGGTCTCATTTTCCAGTGGGATTCCACAGAACAAGATCCTTTGTTAATAATGGAATGGGATTTTCCTCCCTACAGGTTTTCAAAGACCATTTGCTCAGTTTTAGAAATGATTGCATACATTATAATTAAGGCTAGAACCAGATTGTTAACTTTGGCAGGTCAAGAATTTTCAGTTATCTATTTGCCATTGAAAAATGATTATTTCAATTGGGCAATGCAAAATTCTGATGATTTACAATATGCATTCTTAGGTTTTCCAGGTGTTTGTTCCATACACTATCCAGCTCACAAACTACTGCAAGCAAAATTGAGTTTCAGAGAAAAACCTAAATTTAGTGAAGAACCTTTACATGCTGTGACTCTCTTCACTGATGGCTCTGGTAAAAGCCACAAGTCCGTTGTGACTTGGTTTAATCAAAAGACTAATGTTTGGGAATCTGATATTCAAACAGTAGAGGGATCCCCTCAAATTGTTGAGCCTGCTGCAGTAGTTTGAGCTTTTCAGCTGTTTCCTCACCCTTTTAATTTGGTCACAGATTCTGCTTATGTTGCTAATGTAGTCAGGAGAATAGAAGGTTCCATTTTAAAGGATGTTAGTAATGAAACTTTATATCGTTGGCTTTCATGTCTTTTTATAACTTTGCAATATAGAACTAATCCATATTTTGTTTCTCACATTAGGGCGCATTCTTCACTTCCTGGATTTTTAGTGGAAGGAAATGCAAGAGCGGACAAGCTGACAATGGTCATTTCTAACACATTGCCAAATAGTTTTGAACAAGCAAAATTGAGTCGTGCCTTTTTCCACCAAAATGCACAAGCACTCATGCAAATGTTCCAAATCACTTAAAGTCAAGCTAAAGCTATCATTCATACTTGCCCTGACTGTCAATTGGTACAACCTCCTGTTTCTACAGGAGCAATCAACCCCCGAGGCTTACAAAGCCTACAGTTGTGGCAAACAGATGTTACTAAATAGCCTTCTTTTGGTAAATTTAAAAATATTCATGTTTCCATAGACACGTTCTCTGGTGCAGTTTTTGCTTCCCTTCACACAAGTGATACTGGCAGCCATGCCTGTCATCATTTCCTGCAAGCTTTTGCTTCATTGGGTATACCCCAAGAAGTAAAAACTGACAATGGCCCCGCATACATATCTCAAAAATTGGCCACATTTTTAAATGAATGGGGTGTTCGACACATTTTTGGTATTCCCCACTCTCCCACAAGCCAAGCAATCATTGAAAGAACACATCAAACCTTAAAACGCATATTAGATCAACAGAGAGGGGGAACGGAAATCACCCCACAGATGAGACTGAGTAAGGCTTTGTATGTTTTTAATTTTCTAAATAGTAAAAGTACAGAACCAGATCCACCAATCTTTAGACACTTTTCAAATAGCACACAGGCAAAACTGAAAGAACATCCTCCTCTTCTAATTAGAAACCCTGACTCTGGACAGATGGAAGGTCCGTTTCAATTAATAACGTGGGGCAAAGGGTATGCTTCTATTTCCACAGGTGCTGGAAGAATTAAGTGGGTTCCCGCCAAAAACGTCAAACCGTATCGCACTTCAGAACCTGTTGTCGAGCCTAGAACTGAGGAAGCGAGTACGCAGACGTAGACCGAATGGAAGGATCCCGGGTCTCGCCTGACGCCTCTTGTGCCTGACGTTCATTGTGCATCGGTGGAACCCGTGAACTCTGATTTTGTGCCAATTTTTATTTATGAGTATACGAATGAAATGCTGAATGTTTGTTTAACAAAGCTAATTTTTGGCTGAAAATTTAGGTTCTTGTTTTGGTTTAGAAAGAATTCTGCCAAAACTTAGTTCTTGAAAGAGATGGGGCAGAATCAAATGGTATACTTGTTTTGCTTGATTTTAATTGTTTTTTGTCGTGCAGATTTGCCTGAGGATCAACCGAAGACGAATGTTTGGGTGACCTTAGCCAAGGCTGCCGGATCGGATACTATATGTCTGTCTAATTCGGAACCAGAAAAGCCTTTCTCAACCTGTTTGGTTGGTGTGCCAGTGAAAGAGTTTCCTTTGGTCAGAAAAGAATCCAATGGTAAACCAGGTGGAATTGACAATGGAAACAGTCCTTCCTTCAATTGGAACATTTGTTCCAAGAAACTTCTCAGGGCAGCAAATGTTTCAAACAGTTGGGATGTGTTTCTACAGACGGACCAATCTCCACGGCAATTGCCAAAAGGGTATTGGATCATTTGCGGAGACAGAGGTTGGCAAGGCATTCCAGTCCACCTTGAAGGTGGCCCTTGCAGCATTGGTATGCTTACCATAATTGCCCCCACTGCCAAAGCAGTGATGAAAAAGAAACAAAGGAAAACAAGAGCTGTTCCTCATTATGATGAGAACTGTCAGAGTGATTTTATGCCTTGGAATGCCGCCAGAAGGGTTTCAGCAGGTATATTTCTACCCCAATTGGCTTCAGCTGTGGCATTGAGACAATTAGATCGAGTTGGATGTTGGCTGAGCAAACAAGCTAATGCCACATCCTCCGCAATCAGTGATATGTTGACCAATGTTGATAGTATTAGACATGCTACTCTTCAAAACAGAGCAGCCATTGATTTTCTCTTACTGGCACAAGGACATGGTTGTGAGGAATTGGAAGGTTTGTGTTGTATGAATTTGTCTGATCATTCTGAATCCATTCACAAAAGCATTCAAAAATTAAAGGATCTGACAGCCCAAATTAAAGAAGATGGAGGTTCCTGGTTGGATGATTTGTATCAAAATTGCAGTTTTGCACCTTGGCTAAGGCAACTTTGCAAGATAGGTCTTTACATATTAGGTGTTCTAATACTGATATTGATAGTGGCACCTTGTATACTCCGTTGGCTTCGGCGAATGATGAACAAAACAGTCCGAGAAGTTTTTGCCATTCAAGCAGGAGAATTAGGAAGTAGAAGCACAGAGAGTGTACGAAATCTCACGAAAGCAGTAGATGAGGGTATTGACATGAACGAAGGTTTTGAATTAAGGCCTTGGAATCGACCAGAGTTTTTTGAACGATGCCTTGTGACTGTTGCCAAACATATCTCTTTCAGGGATTGGGTCTTCACAGCATTAAGTTGCTGTGCCGTAATATAGCGATGCTTCAGTTTAGTGAAAATAGGTCTTCAGCAGATAATAAGCAGAAATTTTGCAATAGAGCTATGAAACGCAAATAGCAAGCGACAAGAAAATGAAAGCTTCTGGGTCAAACAGAGAGGGGGAAATGTTGGAATCCATAAGGTTAGAGGATTTTTAAGAAATGGTTAAAAAGAAGTATGTAGGCCTTAGACTGGAGTTTTGTTAGCATTGCAGAAAAGTTTCCCATGCAAGCAGAAAAAGTTTTCCATGCAAGCAGAAAAGTTTCCCAAGCAGTAGACGTGACAAATAACAATAGGCTTCTGTAGAATTGGCTTTAGGATGGCAACAAGGTTATTTAATGTGTATCTTTAGAAGGTTAGCATGAATAGAACTCTGTTCTTTGTCTCTTATCAACTAGTCTTTGTTTTAGCTACGATTACCTATGTTTTATAAGATTGGATAGAATGCTTGTCAATATGTGTTTTCTGTGTCTGATTGGCTGAATTCTAGTCTGAGATGATTTTATGTATTGCTGTATGAGCCCTGTTGAAGGAGACATTTTTTGGTGTGGATCAGTGAGCTGTCATGTCTCCATTTTGTATTTTGAGACTGATGTGCTGGAAATAAAAGCAAAAATCTCTTCACTGGTCTGGTTACCATGTTATCCATATTTGGATATTTTGCCGCGGCCTAGTGGGTTCCTTTTTTAAGGCGTGGGTTCCTGACACCATTGGACTTATACCTGTCCCGTCCCTCGCATATTGCTGCCCCGTGTGAGGACGTAGAATAGAAGAAAAACAAAGAAAAATCGTGGAAGCACCAGCCGCGGAGACCCAAGTGTTAACAAGGAGGACACTGTATCATCTCTCCCGCCGAAACCAAGAAAATTGTAAGTAACTTATCTCGGGAGAGCGCTTGGGTGACGTTGGGAGGAAAAATAGAGAAAAAGAAAATTATTAAAAGAGCACAAAAATGGGAACGAATTTATCAGAAGTTGAATGGGATGTTTTTCATCAATTAGAGACAATGTTACAAGAAAAAGGTCACTCTGAAATTTCAAAAACTGAGCTTAAAAACTTACTTATCTGGGTTAAAGCGAATACGCAAGATTTAAATCTGCAGTCTGCTTTTTCTTTTCATTTTTGGGATCAGATAAACTGGAGAATCTATAATCTAGTCTCTCTCAAAAAAGATGAAAGCTTAAGAGAACTTGTGCCGGTTTGTAGTGCGCTGTTGTAGTGCTTTTTTAAACAAAGTGATAAAAATAAGATCAACTTGGACTCAGAAAACAGAGCTTCTGGTTCTCTCTCACGAAATTCCAGTAAACCAGAGACTGTGTGTGTATCGGAGAATGTTACAAGTGTTGTTGCAAATGCTGAAAGTATTGCTTTGAACTCTGTTGAACAAAATCTTTCTTCTCTCTCTCTGGGAAAAAATGAGACTCTTTCGGACTTTTCTTCGCGTTGTTCTGTTAATGTAAAAATATGTGACTCTTGTAAGGGGGATGGAACAAAGTGTGTAAAAGATGGAAATGAAAAAGTGACTGTACTTCCTAAAATTGTTTGTGCGGGGACACTGAAACCTGAATTGGATTCTGTTGGGCCTGGGGTGGAGGCTGAGGTGGCTGCTTCCACTCGGGAAATTGTGGTTCCAGGGAACTCTTTTTCAGTTAAGCAAAACCATGGTTGTTCTGGTGTTTGTCAATCTATAGATACAGAGAAAGAAAAATTGGCTTTAAGGGTGGAGTCCTTTGAAAGGAAGAGATGGAAGAAACTCGCGACTGTGTTGTTGCTGAAATTCAAAAAGCTGGACTTGAAATCTCTGCAACGAAAATTCAACAAGTTTCACCTTAGAAGTACCTGGGATGGAAGATGACTGAGACAACAAGAACACCACAAAAAATTCAGATCCGAACCAGAGTCAACAACCTACAAGAGTTACAACAACTTCTAGGAGAAATCAACTGGGTCAGACCGATGTTGGGAATCACCAATGATGAACTGAGTCCGCTCTTCCATTTGCTGAGAGGAAGTTGCGACATCACTTCGCCAAGAACTTTAACCCCTGAAGCTCGTGCTGCTCTCGACAAAGTCACAGAAGCTCTTCAAAAAAAACAAGCTCATCGCTGCGTTCCTGAAAATCCTTTCTTTCTTGCAATCTTAGGAGAGAAGAAGCAGCTTTGTGGTCTCATTTTCCAGTGGGATTCCACAGAGCAAGATCCTTTGTTAATAATGGAATGGGATTTTCCTCCCTACAGGTTTTCAAAGACCATTTGCTCAGTTTTAGAAATGATTGCATACATTATAATTAAGGCTAGAACCAGATTGTTAACTTTGGCAGGTCAAGAATTTTCAGTTATCTATTTGCCATTGAAAAATGATTATTTCAATTGGGCAATGCAAAATTCTGATGATTTACAATATGCATTCTTAGGTTTTCCAGGTGTTTGTTCCATACACTATCCAGCTCACAAACTACTGCAAGCAAAATTGAGTTTCAGAGAAAAACCTAAATTTAGTGAAGAACCTTTACATGCTGTGACTCTCTTCACTGATGGCTCTGGTAAAAGCCACAGGTCCGTTGTGACTTGGTTTAATCAAAAGACTAATGTTTGGGAATCTGATATTCAAACAGTAGAGGGATCCCCTCAAATTGTTGAGCCTGCTGCAGTAGTTTGAGCTTTTCAGCTGTTTCCTCAGCCTTTTAATTTGGTCACAGATTCTGCTTATGTTGCTAATATAGTCAGGAGAATAGAAGGTTCCATTTTAAAGGATGTTAGTAATGAAACTTTACATCGTTGGCTTTCATGTCTTTTTATAACTTTGCAATATAGAACTAATCCATATTTTGTTTCTCACATTAGGGCGCATTCTTCACTTCCTGGATTTTTAGTGGAAGGAAATGCAAGAGCGGACAAGCTGACAATGGTCATTTCTAACACATTGCCAAATAGTTTTGAACAAGCAAAATTGAGTCGTGCCTTTTTCCACCAAAATGCACAAGCACTCATGCAAATGTTCCAAATCACTTAAAGTCAAGCTAAAGCTATCATTCATACTTGCCCTGACTGTCAATTGGTACAACCTCCTGTTTCTACAGGAGCAATCAACCCCCGAGGCTTACAAAGCCTACAGTTGTGGCAAACAGATGTTACTAAATAGCCTTCTTTTGGTAAATTTAAAAATATTCATGTTTCCATAGACACGTTCTCTGGTGCAGTTTTTGCTTCCCTTCACACAAGTGATACTGGCAGCCATGTCTGTCATCATTTCCTGCAAGCTTTTGCTTCATTGGGTATACCCCAAGAAGTAAAAACTGACAATGGCCCCGCATACATATCTCAAAAATTGGCCACATTTTTAAATGAATGGGGTGTTCGACACATTTTTGGTATTCCCCACTCTCCCACAAGCCAAGCAATCATTGAAAGAACACATCAAACCTTAAAACGCATATTAGATCAACAGAGAGGGGGAACGGAAATCACCCCACAGATGAGACTGAGTAAGGCTTTGTATGTTTTTAATTTTCTAAATAGTAAAAGTACAGAACCAGATCCACCAATCTTTAGACACTTTTCAAATAGCACACAGGCAAAACTGAAAGAACATCCTCCTCTTCTAATTAGAAACCCTGACTCTGGACAGATGGAAGGTCCGTTTCAATTAATAACGTGGGGCAAAGGGTATGCTTCTATTTCCACAGGTGCTGGAAGAATTAAGTGGGTTCCTGCCAAAAACGTCAAACCGTATCGCACTTCAGAACCTGTTGTCGAGCCTAGAACTGAGGAAGCGAGTACGCAGACGTAGACCGAATGGAAGGATCCCGGGTCTCGCCTGACGCCTCTTGTGCCTGACGTTCATTGTGCATCGGTGGAACCCGTGAACTCTGATTTTGTGCCAATTTTTATTTATGAGTATACGAATGAAATGCTGAATGTTTGTTTAACAAAGCTAATTTTTGGCTGAAAATTTAGGTTCTTGTTTTGGTTTAGAAAGAATTCTGCCAAAACTTAGTTCTTGAAAGAGATGGGGCAGAATCAAATGGTATACTTGTTTTGCTTGATTTTAATTGTTTTTTGTCGTGCAGATTTGCCTGAGGATCAACCGAAGACGAATGTTTGGGTGACCTTAGCCAAGGCTGCCGGATCGGATACTATATGTCTGTCTAATTCGGAACCAGAAAAGCCTTTCTCAACCTGTTTGGTTGGTGTGCCAGTGAAAGAGTTTCCTTTGGTCAGAAAAGAATCCAATGGTAAACCAGGTGGAATTGACAATGGAAACAGTCCTTCCTTCAATTGGAACATTTGTTCCAAGAAACTTCTCAGGGCAGCAAATGTTTCAAACAGTTGGGATGTGTTTCTACAGACGGACCAATCTCCACGGCAATTGCCAAAAGGGTATTGGATCATTTGCGGAGACAGAGGTTGGCAAGGCATTCCAGCCCACCTTGAAGGTGGCCCTTGCAGCATTGGTATGCTTACCATAATTGCCCCCACTGCCAAAGCAGTGATGAAAAAGAAACAAAGGAAAACGAGAGCTGTTCCTCATTATGATGAGAACTGTCAGAGTGATTTTATGCCTTGGAATGCCGCCAGAAGGGTTTCAGCAGGTATATTTCTACCCCAATTGGCTTCAGCTGTGGCATTGAGACAATTAGATCGAGTTGGATGTTGGCTGAGCAAACAAGCTAATGCCACATCCTCGGCAATCAGTGATATGTTGACCAATGTTGATAGTATTAGACATGCTACTCTTCAAAACAGAGCAGCCATTGATTTTCTCTTACTGGCACAAGGACATGGTTGTGAGGAATTGGAAGGTTTGTGTTGTATGAATTTGTCTGATCATTCTGAATCCATTCACAAAAGCATTCAAAAATTAAAGGATCTGACAGCCCAAATTAAAGAAGACGGAGGTTCCTGGTTGGATGATTTGTATCAAAATTGCAGTTTTGCACCTTGGCTAAGGCAACTTTGCAAGATAGGTCTTTACATATTAGGTGTTCTAATACTGATATTGATAGTGGTACCTTGTATACTCTGTTGTGTTCGGCGAATGATGAACAAAACAGTCCGAGAAGTTTTTGTCATTCAAGCAGGAGAATTAGGAAGTAGAAGCACAGAGAGTGTACGAAATCTCACGAAAGCAGTAGATGAGGGTATTGACATGAACGAAGGTTTTGAATTAAGGCCTTGGAATCGACCAGAGTTTTTTGAACGATGCCTTGTGACTGTTGCCAAACATATCTCTTTCAGGGATTGGGTCTTCACAGCATTAAGTTGCTGTGCCGTAATATAGCAATGCTTCAGTTTAGTGAAAATAGGTCTTCAGCAGATAATGAGCAGAAATTTTGCAATAGAGCTATGAAACGCAAATAGCAAGCGACAAGAAAATGAAAGCTTCTGGGTCAAACAGAGAGGGGGAAATGTTGGAATCCATAAGGTTAGAGGATTTTTAAGAAATGGTTAAAAAGAAGTATGTAGGCCTTAGACTGGAGTTTTGTTAGCATTGCAGAAAAGTTTCCCATGCAAGCAGAAAAAGTTTTCCATGCAAGCAGAAAAGTTTCCCAAGCAGTAGACGTGACAAATAACAATAGGCTTCTGTAGAATTGGCTTTAGGATGGCAACAAGGTTATTTAATGTATATCTTTAGAAGGTTAGCATGAATAGAACTCTGTTCTTTGTCTCTTATCAACTAGTCTTTGTTTTAGCTACGATTACCTATGTTTTATAAGATTGGATAGAATGCTTGTCAATATGTGTTTTCTGTGTCTGATTGGCTGAATTCTAGTCTGAGATGATTTTATGTATTGCTGTATGAGCCCTGTTGAAGGAGACATTTTTTGGTGTGGATCAGTGAGCTGTCATGTCTCCATTTTGTATTTTGAGACTGATGTGCTGGAAATAAAAGCAAAAATCTCTTCACTGGTCTGGTTACCATGTTATCCATATTTGGATATTTTGCCGCGGCCTAGTGGGTTCCTTTTTTAAGGCGTGGGTTCCTGACACCATTGGACTTATACCTGTCCCGTCCCCCGCATATTGCTGCCCCGTGTGAGGACGTAGAATAGAAGAAAAACAAAGAAAAATCGTGGAAGCACCAGCCGCGGAGACCCAAGTGTTAACAAGGAGGACACTGTATCATCTCTCCCGCCGAAACCAAGAAAATTGTAAGTAGCTTATCTCGGGAGAGCGCTTGGGTGACGTTGGGAGGAAAAATAGAGAAAAAGAAAATTATTAAAAGAGCACAAAAATGGGAACGAATTTATCAGAAGTTGAATGGGATGTTTTTCATCAATTAGAGACAATGTTACAAGAAAAAGGTCACTCTGAAATTTCAAAAACTGAGCTTAAAAACTTACTTATCTGGGTTAAAGCGAATACGCAAGATTTAAATCTGCAGTCTGCTTTTTCTTTTCATTTTTGGGATCAGATAAACTGGAGAATCTATAATCTAGTCTCTCTCAAAAAAGATGAAAGCTTAAGAGAACTTGTGCCGGTTTGTAGTGCGCTATTGTAGTGCTTTTTTAAACAAAGTGATAAAAATAAGATCAACTTGGACTCAGAAAACAGAGCTTCTGGTTCTCTCTCACGAAATTCCAGTAAACCAGAGACTGTGTGTGTATCGGAGAATGTTACAAGTGTTGTTGCAAATGCTGAAAGTATTGCTTTGAACTCTGTTGAACAAAATCTTTCTTCTCTCTCTCTGGGAAAAAATGAGACTCTTTCGGACTTTTCTTCGCGTTGTTCTGTTAATGTAAAAATATGTGACTCTTGTAAGGGGGATGGAACAAAGTGTGTAAAAGATGGAAATGAAAAAGTGACTGTACTTCCTAAAATTGTTTGTGCGGGGACACTGAAACCTGAATTGGATTCTGTTGGGCCTGGGGTGGAGGCTGAGGTGGCTGCTTCCACTCGGGAAATTGTGGTTCCAGGGAACTCTTTTTCAGTTAAGCAAAACCATGGTTGTTCTGGTGTTTGTCAATCTATAGATACAGAGAAAGAAAAATTGGCTTTAAGGGTGGAGTCCTTTGAAAGGAAGAGATGGAAGAAACTCGCGACTGTGTTGTTGCTGAAATTCAAAAAGCTGGACTTGAAATCTCTGCAACGAAAATTCAACAAGTTTCACCTTAGAAGTACCTGGGATGGAAGATGACTGAGACGACAAGAACACCACAAAAAATTCAGATCCGAACCAGAGTCAACAACCTACAAGAGTTACAACAACTTCTAGGAGAAATCAACTGGGTCAGACCGATGTTGGGAATCACCAATGATGAACTGAGTCCGCTCTTCCATTTGCTGAGAGGAAGTTGCGACATCACTTCGCCAAGAACTTTAACCCCTGAAGCTCGTGCTGCTCTCGACAAAGTCACAGAAGCTCTTCAAAAAAAACAAGCTCATCGCTGCGTTCCTGAAAATCCTTTCTTTCTTGCAATCTTAGGAGAGAAGAAGCAGCTTTGTGGTCTCATTTTCCAGTGGGATTCCACAGAGCAAGATCCTTTGTTAATAATGGAATGGGATTTTCCTCCCTACAGGTTTTCAAAGACCATTTGCTCAGTTTTAGAAATGATTGCATACATTATAATTAAGGCTAGAACCAGATTGTTAACTTTGGCAGGTCAAGAATTTTCAGTTATCTATTTGCCATTGAAAAATGATTATTTCAATTGGGCAATGCAAAATTCTGATGATTTACAATATGCATTCTTAGGTTTTCCAGGTGTTTGTTCCATACACTATCCAGCTCACAAACTACTGCAAGCAAAATTGAGTTTCAGAGAAAAACCTAAATTTAGTGAAGAACCTTTACATGCTGTGACTCTCTTCACTGATGGCTCTGGTAAAAGCCACAAGTCCGTTGTGACTTGGTTTAATCAAAAGACTAATGTTTGGGAATCTGATATTCAAACAGTAGAGGGATCCCCTCAAATTGTTGAGCCTGCTGCAGTAGTTTGAGCTTTTCAGCTGTTTCCTCACCCTTTTAATTTGGTCACAGATTCTGCTTATGTTGCTAATGTAGTCAGGAGAATAGAAGGTTCCATTTTAAAGGATGTTAGTAATGAAACTTTACATCGTTGGCTTTCATGTCTTTTTATAACTTTGCAATATAGAACTAATCCATATTTTGTTTCTCACATTAGGGCGCATTCTTCACTTCCTGGATTTTTAGTGGAAGGAAATGCAAGAGCGGACAAGCTGACAATGGTCATTTCTAACACATTGCCAAATAGTTTTGAACAAGCAAAATTGAGTCGTGCCTTTTTCCACCAAAATGCACAAGCACTCATGCAAATGTTCCAAATCACTTAAAGTCAAGCTAAAGCTATCATTCATACTTGCCCTGACTGTCAATTGGTACAACCTCCTGTTTCTACAGGAGCAATCAACCCCCGAGGCTTACAAAGCCTACAGTTGTGGCAAACAGATGTTACTAAATAGCCTTCTTTTGGTAAATTTAAAAATATTCATGTTTCCATAGACACGTTCTCTGGTGCAGTTTTTGCTTCCCTTCACACAAGTGATACTGGCAGCCATGCCTGTCATCATTTCCTGCAAGCTTTTGCTTCATTGGGTATACCCCAAGAAGTAAAAACTGACAATGGCCCCGCATACATATCTCAAAAATTGGCCACATTTTTAAATGAATGGGGTGTTCGACACATTTTTGGTATTCCCCACTCTCCCACAAGCCAAGCAATCATTGAAAGAACACATCAAACCTTAAAACGCATATTAGATCAACAGAGAGGGGGAACGGAAATCACCCCACAGATGAGACTGAGTAAGGCTTTGTATGTTTTTAATTTTCTAAATAGTAAAAGTACAGAACCAGATCCACCAATCTTTAGACACTTTTCAAATAGCACACAGGCAAAACTGAAAGAACATCCTCCTCTTCTAATTAGAAACCCTGACTCTGGACAGATGGAAGGTCCGTTTCAATTAATAACGTGGGGCAAAGGGTATGCTTCTATTTCCACAGGTGCTGGAAGAATTAAGTGGGTTCCCGCCAAAAACGTCAAACCGTATCGCACTTCAGAACCTGTTGTCGAGCCTAGAACTGAGGAAGCGAGTACGCAGACGTAGACCGAATGGAAGGATCCCGGGTCTCGCCTGACGCCTCTTGTGCCTGACGTTCATTGTGCATCGGTGGAACCCGTGAACTCTGATTTTGTGCCAATTTTTATTTATGAGTATACGAATGAAATGCTGAATGTTTGTTTAACAAAGCTAATTTTTGGCTGAAAATTTAGGTTCTTGTTTTGGTTTAGAAAGAATTCTGCCAAAACTTAGTTCTTGAAAGAGATGGGGCAGAATCAAATGGTATACTTGTTTTGCTTGATTTCAATTGTTTTTTGTCGTGCAGATTTGCCTGAGGATCAACCGAAGACGAATGTTTGGGTGACCTTAGCCAAGGCTGCCAGATCGGATACTATATGTCTGTCTAATTCGGAACCAGAAAAGCCTTTCTCAACCTGTTTGGTTGGTGTGCCAGTGAAAGAGTTTCCTTTGGTCAGAAAAGAATCCAATGGTAAACCAGGTGGAATTGACAATGGAAACAGTCCTTCCTTCAATTGGAACATTTGTTCCAAGAAACTTCTCAGGGCAGCAAATGTTTCAAACAGTTGGGATGTGTTTCTGGAGACGGACCAATCTCCACGGCAATTGCCAAAAGGGTATTGGATCATTTGCGGAGACAGAGGTTGGCAAGGCATTCCAGCCCACCTTGAAGGTGGCCCTTGCAGCATTGGTATGCTTACCATAATTGCCCCCACTGCCAAAGCAGTGATGAAAAAGAAACAAAGGAAAACAAGAGCTGTTCCTCATTATGATGAGAACTGTCAGAGTGATTTTATGCCTTGGAATGCCGCCAGAAGGGTTTCAGCAGGTATATTTCTACCCCAATTGGCTTCAGCTGTGGCATTGAGACAATTAGATCGAGTTGGATGTTGGCTGAGCAAACAAGCTAATGCCACATCCTCCGCAATCAGTGATATGTTGACCGATGTTGATAGTATTAGACATGCTACTCTTCAAAACAGAGCAGCCATTGATTTTCTCTTACTGGCACAAGGACATGGTTGTGAGGAATTGGAAGGTTTGTGTTGTATGAATTTGTCTGATCATTCTGAATCCATTCACAAAAGCATTCAAAAATTAAAGGATCTGACAGCCCAAATTAAAGAAGACGGAGGTTCCTGGTTGGATGATTTGTATCAAAATTGCAGTTTTGCACCTTGGCTAAGGCAACTTTGCAAGATAGGTCTTGACATATTAGGTGTTCTAATACTGATATTGATAGTGGTACCTTGTATACTCTGTTGTGTTCGGCGAATGATGAACAAAACAGTCCGAGAAGTTTTTGTCATTCAAGCAGGAGAATTAGGAAGTAGAAGCACAGAGAGTGTACGAAATCTCACGAAAGCAGTAGATGAGGGTATTGACATGAACGAAGGTTTTGAATTAAGGCCTTGGAATCGACCAGAGTTTTTTGAACGATGCCTTGTGACTGTTGCCAAACATATCTCTTTCAGGGATTGGGTCTTCACAGCATTAAGTTGCTGTGCCGTAATATAGCGATGCTTCAGTTTAGTGAAAATAGGTCTTCAGCAGATAATAAGCAGAAATTTTGCAATAGAGCTATGAAACGCAAATAGCAAGCGACAAGAAAATGAAAGCTTCTGGGTCAAACAGAGAGGGGGAAATGTTGGAATCCATAAGGTTAGAGGATTTTTAAGAAATGGTTAAAAAGAAGTATGTAGGCCTTAGACTGGAGTTTTGTTAGCATTGCAGAAAAGTTTCCCATGCAAGCAGAAAAAGTTTTCCATGCAAGCAGAAAAGTTTCCCAAGCAGTAGACGTGACAAATAACAATAGGCTTCTGTAGAATTGGCTTTAGGATGGCAACAAGGTTATTTAATGTATATCTTTAGAAGGTTAGCATGAATAGAACTCTGTTCTTTGTCTCTTATCAACTAGTCTTTGTTTTAGCTACGATTACCTATGTTTTATAAGATTGGATAGAATGCTTGTCAAGATGTGTTTTCTGTGTCTGATTGGCTGAATTCTAGTCTGAGATGATTTTATGTATTGCTGTATGAGCCCTGTTGAAGGAGACATTTTTTGGTGTGGATCAGTGAGCTGTCATGTCTCCATTTTGTATTTTGAGACTGATGTGCTGGAAATAAAAGCAAAAATCTCTTCACTGGTCTGGTTACCATGTTATCCATATTTGGATATTTTGCCGCGGCCTAGTGGGTTCCTTTTTTAAGGCGTGGGTTCCTGACACCATTGGACTTATACCTGTCCCGTCCCCCACATATTGCTGCCCCGTGTGAGGACGTAGAATAGAAGAAAAACAAAGAAAAATCGTGGAAGCACCAGCCGCGGAGACCCAAGTGTTAACAAGGAGGACACTCTATCATCTCTCCCGCCGAAACCAAGAAAATTGTAAGTAGCTTATCTCGGGAGAGCGCTTGGGTGACGTTGGGAGGAAAAATAGAGAAAAAGAAAATTATTAAAAGAGCACAAAAATGGGAACGAATTTATCAGAAGTTGAATGGGATGTTTTTCATCAATTAGAGACAATGTTACAAGAAAAAGGTCACTCTGAAATTTCAAAAACTGAGCTTAAAAACTTACTTATCTGGGTTAAAGCGAATACGCAAGATTTAAATCTGCAGTCTGCTTTTTCTTTTCATTTTTGGGATCAGATAAACTGGAGAATCTATAATCTAGTCTCTCTCAAAAAAGATGAAAGCTTAAGAGAACTTGTGCCGGTTTGTAGTGCGCTATTGTAGTGCTTTTTTAAACAAAGTGATAAAAATAAGATCAACTTGGACTCAGAAAACAGAGCTTCTGGTTCTCTCTCACGAAATTCCAGTAAACCAGAGACTGTGTGTGTATCGGAGAATGTTACAAGTGTTGTTGCAAATGCTGAAAGTATTGCTTTGAACTCTGTTGAACAAAATCTTTCTTCTCTCTCTCTGGGAAAAAATGAGACTCTTTCGGACTTTTCTTCGCGTTGTTCTGTTAATGTAAAAATATGTGACTCTTGTAAGGGGGATGGAACAAAGTGTGTAAAAGATGGAAATGAAAAAGTGACTGTACTTCCTAAAATTGTTTGTGCGGGGACACTGAAACCTGAATTGGATTCTGTTGGGCCTGGGGTGGAGGCTGAGGTGGCTGCTTCCACTCGGGAAATTGTGGTTCCAGGGAACTCTTTTTCAGTTAAGCAAAACCATGGTTGTTCTGGTGTTTGTCAATCTATAGATACAGAGAAAGAAAAATTGGCTTTAAGGGTGGAGTCCTTTGAAAGGAAGAGATGGAAGAAACTCACGACTGTGTTGTTGCTGAAATTCAAAAAGCTGGTCTTGAAATCTCTGCAACGAAAATTCAACAAGTTTCACCTTAGAAGTACCTGGGATGGAAGATGACTGAGACGACAAGAACACCACAAAAAATTCAGATCCGAACCAGAGTCAACAACCTACAAGAGTTACAACAACTTCTAGGAGAAATCAACTGGGTCAGACCGATGTTGGGAATCACCAATGATGAACTGAGTCCGCTCTTCCATTTGCTGAGAGGAAGTTGCGACATCACTTCGCCAAGAACTTTAACCCCTGAAGCTCGTGCTGCTCTCGACAAAGTCACAGAAGCTCTTCAAAAAAAAAGACAAGCTCATCGCTGCGTTCCTGAAAATCCTTTCTTTCTTGCAATCTTAGGAGAGAAGAAGCAGCTTTGTGGTCTCATTTTCCAGTGGGATTCCACAGAGCAAGATCCTTTGTTAATAATGGAATGGGATTTTCCTCCCTACAGGTTTTCAAAGACCATTTGCTCAGTTTTAGAAATGATTGCATACATTATAATTAAGGCTAGAACCAGATTGTTAACTTTGGCAGGTCAAGAATTTTCAGTTATCTATTTGCCATTGAAAAATGATTATTTCAATTGGGCAATGCAAAATTCTGATGATTTACAATATGCATTCTTAGGTTTTCCAGGTGTTTGTTCCATACACTATCCAGCTCACAAACTACTGCAAGCAAAATTGAGTTTCAGAGAAAAACCTAAATTGAGTGAAGAACCTTTACATGCTGTGACTCTCTTCACTGATGGCTCTGGTAAAAGCCACAAGTCCGTTGTGACTTGGTTTAATCAAAAGACTAATGTTTGGGAATCTGATATTCAAACAGTAGAGGGATCCCCTCAAATTGTTGAGCCTGCTGCAGTAGTTTGAGCTTTTCAGCTGTTTCCTCAGCCTTTTAATTTGGTCACAGATTCTGCTTATGTTGCTAATGTAGTCAGGAGAATAGAAGGTTCCATTTTAAAGGATGTTAGTAATGAAACTTTACATCGTTGGCTTTCATGTCTTTTTATAACTTTGCAATATAGAACTAATCCATATTTTGTTTCTCACATTAGGGCGCATTCTTCACTTCCTGGATTTTTAGTGGAAGGAAATGCAAGAGCGGACAAGCTGACAATGGTCATTTCTAACACATTGCCAAATAGTTTTGAACAAGCAAAATTGAGTCGTGCCTTTTTCCACCAAAATGCACAAGCACTCATGCAAATGTTCCAAATCACTTAAAGTCAAGCTAAAGCTATCATTCATACTTGCCGACTGTCAATTGGTAAAACCTCCTGTTTCTACAGGAGCAATCAACCCCCGAGGCTTACAAAGCCTACAGTTGTGGCAAACAGATGTTACTAAATAGCCTTCTTTTGGTAAATTTAAAAATATTCATGTTTCCATAGACACGTTCTCTGGTGCAGTTTTTGCTTCCCTTCACACAAGTGATACTGGCAGCCATGCCTGTCATCATTTCCTGCAAGCTTTTGCTTCATTGGGTATACCCCAAGAAGTAAAAACTGACAATGGCCCCGCATACATATCTCAAAAATTGGCCACATTTTTAAATGAATGGGGTGTTCGACACATTTTTGGTATTCCCCACTCTCCCACAAGCCAAGCAATCATTGAAAGAACACATCAAACCTTAAAACGCATATTAGATCAACAGAGAGGGGGAACGGAAATCACCCCACAGATGAGACTGAGTAAGGCTTTGTATGTTTTTAATTTTCTAAATAGTAAAAGTACAGAACCAGATCCACCAATCTTTAGACACTTTTCAAATAGCACACAGGCAAAACTGAAAGAACATCCTCCTCTTCTAATTAGAAACCCTGACTCTGGACAGATGGAAGGTCCGTTTCAATTAATAACGTGGGGCAAAGGGTATGCTTCTATTTCCACAGGTGCTGGAAGAATTAAGTGGGTTCCCGCCAAAAACGTCAAACCGTATCGCACTTCAGAACCTGTTGTCGAGCCTAGAACTGAGGAAGCGAGTACGCAGACGTAGACCGAATGGAAGGATCCCGGGTCTCGCCTGACGCCTCTTGTGCCTGACGTTCATTGTGCATCGGTGGAACCCGTGAACTCTGATTTTGTGCCAATTTTTATTTATGAGTATACGAATGAAATGCTGAATGTTTGTTTAACAAAGCTAATTTTTGGCTGAAAATTTAGGTTCTTGTTTTGGTTTAGAAAGAATTCTGCCAAAACTTAGTTCTTGAAAGAGATGGGGCAGAATCAAATGGTATACTTGTTTTGCTTGATTTCAATTGTTTTTTGTCGTGCAGATTTGCCTGAGGATCAACCGAAGACGAATGTTTGGGTGACCTTAGCCAAGGCTGCCAGATCGGATACTATATGTCTGTCTAATTCGGAACCAGAAAAGCCTTTCTCAACCTGTTTGGTTGGTGTGCCAGTGAAAGAGTTTCCTTTGGTCAGAAAAGAATCCAATGGTAAACCAGGTGGAATTGACAATGGAAACAGTCCTTCCTTCAATTGGAACATTTGTTCCAAGAAACTTCTCAGGGCAGCAAATGTTTCAAACAGTTGGGATGTGTTTCTACAGACGGACCAATCTCCACGGCAATTGCCAAAAGGGTATTGGATCATTTGCGGAGACAGAGGTTGGCAAGGCATTCCAGCCCACCTTGAAGGTGGCCCTTGCAGCATTGGTATGCTTACCATAATTGCCCCCACTGCCAAAGCAGTGATGAAAAAGAAACAAAGGAAAACGAGAGCTGTTCCTCATTATGATGAGAACTGTCAGAGTGATTTTATGCCTTGGAATGCCGCCAGAAGGGTTTCAGCAGGTATATTTCTACCCCAATTGGCTTCAGCTGTGGCATTGAGACAATTAGATCGAGTTGGATGTTGGCTGAGCAAACAAGCTAATGCCACATCCTCGGCAATCAGTGATATGTTGACCAATGTTGATAGTATTAGACATGCTACTCTTCAAAACAGAGCAGCCATTGATTTTCTCTTACTGGCACAAGGACATGGTTGTGAGGAATTGGAAGGTTTGTGTTGTATGAATTTGTCTGATCATTCTGAATCCATTCACAAAAGCATTCAAAAATTAAAGGATCTGACAGCCCAAATTAAAGAAGACGGAGGTTCCTGGTTGGATGATTTGTATCAAAATTGCAGTTTTGCACCTTGGCTAAGGCAACTTTGCAAGATAGGTCTTGACATATTAGGTGTTCTAATACTGATATTGATAGTGGTACCTTGTATACTCTGTTGTGTTCGGCGAATGATGAACAAAACAGTCCGAGAAGTTTTTGTCATTCAAGCAGGAGAATTAGGAAGTAGAAGCACAGAGAGTGTACGAAATCTCACGAAAGCAGTAGATGAGGGTATTGACATGAACGAAGGTTTTGAATTAAGGCCTTGGAATCGACCAGAGTTTTTTGAACGATGCCTTGTGACTGTTGCCAAACATATCTCTTTCAGGGATTGGGTCTTCACAGCATTAAGTTGCTGTGCCGTAATATAGCGATGCTTCAGTTTAGTGAAAATAGGTCTTCAGCAGATAATAAGCAGAAATTTCGCAATAGAGCTATGAAACGCAAATAGCAAGCGACAAGAAAATGAAAGCTTCTGGGTCAAACAGAGAGGGGGAAATGTTGGAATCCATAAGGTTAGAGGATTTTTAAGAAATGGTTAAAAAGAAGTATGTAGGCCTTAGACTGGAGTTTTGTTAGCATTGCAGAAAAGTTTCCCATGCAAGCAGAAAAAGTTTTCCATGCAAGCAGAAAAGTTTCCCAAGCAGTAGACGTGACAAATAACAATAGGCTTCTGTAGAATTGGCTTTAGGATGGCAACAAGGTTATTTAATGTATATCTTTAGAAGGTTAGCATGAATAGAACTCTGTTCTTTGTCTCTTATCAACTAGTCTTTGTTTTAGCTACGATTACCTATGTTTTATAAGATTGGATAGAATGCTTGTCAAGATGTGTTTTCTGTGTCTGATTGGCTGAATTCTAGTCTGAGATGATTTTATGTATTGCTGTATGAGCCCTGTTGAAGGAGACATTTTTTGGTGTGGATCAGTGAGCTGTCATGTCTCCATTTTGTATTTTGAGACTGATGTGCTGGAAATAAAAGCAAAAATCTCTTCACTGGTCTGGTTACCATGTTATCCATATTTGGATATTTTGCCGCGGCCTAGTGGGTTCCTTTTTTAAGGCGTGGGTTCCTGACACCATTGGACTTATACCTGTCCCGTCCCTCGCATATTGCTGCCCCGTGTGAGGACGTAGAATAGAAGAAAAACAAAGAAAAATCGTGGAAGCACCAGCCGCGGAGACCCAAGTGTTAACAAGGAGGACACTGTATCATCTCTCCCGCCGAAACCAAGAAAATTGTAAGTAGCTTATCTCGGGAGAGCGCTTGGGTGACGTTGGGAGGAAAAATAGAGAAAAAGAAAATTATTAAAAGAGCACAAAAATGGGAACGAATTTATCAGAAGTTGAATGGGATGTTTTTCATCAATTAGAGACAATGTTACAAGAAAAAGGTCACTCTGAAATTTCAAAAACTGAGCTTAAAAACTTACTTATCTGGGTTAAAGCGAATACGCAAGATTTAAATCTGCAGTCTGCTTTTTCTTTTCATTTTTGGGATCAGATAAACTGGAGAATCTATAATCTAGTCTCTCTCAAAAAAGATGAAAGCTTAAGAGAACTTGTGCCGGTTTGTAGTGCGCTATTGTAGTGCTTTTTTAAACAAAGTGATAAAAATAAGATCAACTTGGACTCAGAAAACAGAGCTTCTGGTTCTCTCTCACGAAATTCCAGTAAACCAGAGACTGTGTGTGTATCGGAGAATGTTACAAGTGTTGTTGCAAATGCTGAAAGTATTGCTTTGAACTCTGTTGAACAAAATCTTTCTTCTCTCTCTCTGGGAAAAAATGAGACTCTTTCGGACTTTTCTTCGCGTTGTTCTGTTAATGTAAAAATATGTGACTCTTGTAAGGGGGATGGAACAAAGTGTGTAAAAGATGGAAATGAAAAAGTGACTGTACTTCCTAAAATTGTTTGTGCGGGGACACTGAAACCTGAATTGGATTCTGTTGGGCCTGGGGTGGAGGCTGAGGTGGCTGCTTCCACTCGGGAAATTGTGGTTCCAGGGAACTCTTTTTCAGTTAAGCAAAACCATGGTTGTTCTGGTGTTTGTCAATCTATAGATACAGAGAAAGAAAAATTGGCTTTAAGGGTGGAGTCCTTTGAAAGGAAGAGATGGAAGAAACTCGCGACTGTGTTGTTGCTGAAATTCAAAAAGCTGGACTTGAAATCTCTGCAACGAAAATTCAACAAGTTTCACCTTAGAAGTACCTGGGATGGAAGATGACTGAGACGACAAGAACACCACAAAAAATTCAGATCCGAACCAGAGTCAACAACCTACAAGAGTTACAACAACTTCTAGGAGAAATCAACTGGGTCAGACCGATGTTGGGAATCACCAATGATGAACTGAGTCCGCTCTTCCATTTGCTGAGAGGAAGTTGCGACATCACTTCGCCAAGAACTTTAACCCCTGAAGCTCGTGCTGCTCTCGACAAAGTCACAGAAGCTCTTCAAAAAAAAAGACAAGCTCATCGCTGCGTTCCTGAAAATCCTTTCTTTCTTGCAATCTTAGGAGAGAAGAAGCAGCTTTGTGGTCTCATTTTCCAGTGGGATTCCACAGAGCAAGATCCTTTGTTAATAATGGAATGGGATTTTCCTCCCTACAGGTTTTCAAAGACCATTTGCTCAGTTTTAGAAATGATTGCATACATTATAATTAAGGCTAGAACCAGATTGTTAACTTTGGCAGGTCAAGAATTTTCAGTTATCTATTTGCCATTGAAAAATGATTATTTCAATTGGGCAATGCAAAATTCTGATGATTTACAATATGCATTCTTAGGTTTTCCAGGTGTTTGTTCCATACACTATCCAGCTCACAAACTACTGCAAGCAAAATTGAGTTTCAGAGAAAAACCTAAATTGAGTGAAGAACCTTTACATGCTGTGACTCTCTTCACTGATGGCTCTGGTAAAAGCCACAGGTCCGTTGTGACTTGGTTTAATCAAAAGACTAATGTTTGGGAATCTGATATTCAAACAGTAGAGGGATCCCCTCAAATTGTTGAGCCTGCTGCAGTAGTTTGAGCTTTTCAGCTGTTTCCTCAGCCTTTTAATTTGGTCACAGATTCTGCTTATGTTGCTAATGTAGTCAGGAGAATAGAAGGTTCCATTTTAAAGGATGTTAGTAATGAAACTTTACATCGTTGGCTTTCATGTCTTTTTATAACTTTGCAATATAGAACTAATCCATATTTTGTTTCTCACATTAGGGCGCATTCTTCACTTCCTGGATTTTTAGTGGAAGGAAATGCAAGAGCGGACAAGCTGACAATGGTCATTTCTAACACATTGCCAAATAGTTTTGAACAAGCAAAATTGAGTCGTGCCTTTTTCCACCAAAATGCACAAGCACTCATGCAAATGTTCCAAATCACTTAAAGTCAAGCTAAAGCTATCATTCATACTTGCCCTGACTGTCAATTGGTACAACCTCCTGTTTCTACAGGAGCAATCAACCCCCGAGGCTTACAAAGCCTACAGTTGTGGCAAACAGATGTTACTAAATAGCCTTCTTTTGGTAAATTTAAAAATATTCATGTTTCCATAGACACGTTCTCTGGTGCAGTTTTTGCTTCCCTTCACACAAGTGATACTGGCAGCCATGCCTGTCATCATTTCCTGCAAGCTTTTGCTTCATTGGGTATACCCCAAGAAGTAAAAACTGACAATGGCCCCGCATACATATCTCAAAAATTGGCCACATTTTTAAATGAATGGGGTGTTCGACACATTTTTGGTATTCCCCACTCTCCCACAAGCCAAGCAATCATTGAAAGAACACATCAAACCTTAAAACGCATATTAGATCAACAGAGAGGGGGAACGGAAATCACCCCACAGATGAGACTGAGTAAGGCTTTGTATGTTTTTAATTTTCTAAATAGTAAAAGTACAGAACCAGATCCACCAATCTTTAGACACTTTTCAAATAGCACACAGGCAAAACTGAAAGAACATCCTCCTCTTCTAATTAGAAACCCTGACTCTGGACAGATGGAAGGTCCGTTTCAATTAATAACGTGGGGCAAAGGGTATGCTTCTATTTCCACAGGTGCTGGAAGAATTAAGTGGGTTCCTGCCAAAAACGTCAAACCGTATCGCACTTCAGAACCTGTTGTCGAGTCTAGAACTGAGGAAGCGAGTACGCAGACGTAGACCGAATGGAAGGATCCCGGGTCTCGCCTGACGCCTCTTGTGCCTGACGTTCATTGTGCATCGGTGGAACCCGTGAACTCTGATTTTGTGCCAATTTTTATTTATGAGTATACGAATTAAATGCTGAATGTTTGTTTAACAAAGCTAATTTTTGGCTGAAAATTTAGGTTCTTGTTTTGGTTTAGAAAGAATTCTGCCAAAACTTAGTTCTTGAAAGAGATGGGGCAGAATCAAATGGTATACTTGTTTTGCTTGATTTCAATTGTTTTTTGTCGTGCAGATTTGCCTGAGGATCAACCGAAGACGAATGTTTGGGTGACCTTAGCCAAGGCTGCCGGATCGGATACTATATGTCTGTCTAATTCGGAACCAGAAAAGCCTTTCTCAACCTGTTTGGTTGGTGTGCCAGTGAAAGAGTTTCCTTTGGTCAGAAAAGAATCCAATGGTAAACCAGGTGGAATTGACAATGGAAACAGTCCTTCCTTCAATTGGAACATTTGTTCCAAGAAACTTCTCAGGGCAGCAAATGTTTCAAACAGTTGGGATGTGTTTCTGGAGACGGACCAATCTCCACGGCAATTGCCAAAAGGGTATTGGATCATTTGCGGAGACAGAGGTTGGCAAGGCATTCCAGCCCACCTTGAAGGTGGCCCTTGCAGCATTGGTATGCTTACCATAATTGCCCCCACTGCCAAAGCAGTGATGAAAAAGAAACAAAGGAAAACAAGAGCTGTTCCTCATTATGATGAGAACTGTCAGAGTGATTTTATGCCTTGGAATGCCACCAGAAGGGTTTCAGCAGGTATATTTCTACCCCAATTGGCTTCAGCTGTGGCATTGAGACAATTAGATCGAGTTGGATGTTGGCTGAGCAAACAAGCTAATGCCACATCCTCCGCAATCAGTGATATGTTGACCGATGTTGATAGTATTAGACATGCTACTCTTCAAAACAGAGCAGCCATTGATTTTCTCTTACTGGCACAAGGACATGGTTGTGAGGAATTGGAAGGTTTGTGTTGTATGAATTTGTCTGATCATTCTGAATCCATTCACAAAAGCATTCAAAAATTAAAGGATCTGACAGCCCAAATTAAAGAAGACGGAGGTTCCTGGTTGGATGATTTGTATCAAAATTGCAGTTTTGCACCTTGGCTAAGGCAACTTTGCAAGATAGGTCTTGACATATTAGGTGTTCTAATACTGATATTGATAGTGGTACCTTGTATACTCTGTTGTGTTCGGCGAATGATGAACAAAACAGTCCGAGAAGTTTTTGTCATTCAAGCAGGAGAATTAGGAAGTAGAAGCACAGAGAGTGTACGAAATCTCACGAAAGCAGTAGATGAGGGTATTGACATGAACGAAGGTTTTGAATTAAGGCCTTGGAATCGACCAGAGTTTTTTGAACGATGCCTTGTGACTGTTGCCAAACATATCTCTTTCAGGGATTGGGTCTTCACAGCATTAAGTTGCTGTGCCGTAATATAGCGATGCTTCAGTTTAGTGAAAATAGGTCTTCAGCAGATAATAAGCAGAAATTTTGCAATAGAGCTATGAAACGTAAATAGCAAGCGACAAGAAAATGAAAGCTTCTGGGTCAAACAGAGAGGGGGAAATGTTGGAATCCATAAGGTTAGAGGATTTTTAAGAAATGGTTAAAAAGAAGTATGTAGGCCTTAGACTGGAGTTTTGTTAGCATTGCAGAAAAGTTTCCCATGCAAGCAGAAAAAGTTTTCCATGCAAGCAGAAAAGTTTCCCAAGCAGTAGACGTGACAAATAACAATAGGCTTCTGTAGAATTTGCTTTAGGATGGCAACAAGGTTATTTAATGTATATCTTTAGAAGGTTAGCATGAATAGAACTCTGTTCTTTGTCTCTTATCAACTAGTCTTTGTTTTAGCTACGATTACCTATGTTTTATAAGATTGGATAGAATGCTTGTCAAGATGTGTTTTCTGTGTCTGATTGGCTGAATTCTAGTCTGAGATGATTTTATGTATTGCTGTATGAGCCCTGTTGAAGGAGACATTTTTTGGTGTGGATCAGTGAGCTGTCATGTCTCCATTTTGTATTTTGAGACTGATGTGCTGGAAATAAAAGCAAAAATCTCTTCACTGGTCTGGTTACCATGTTATCCATATTTGGATATTTTGCCGCGGCCTAGTGGGTTCCTTTTTTAAGGCGTGGGTTCCTGACACCATTGGACTTATACCTGTCCCGTCCCCCGCATATTGCTGCCCCGTGTGAGGACGTAGAATAGAAGAAAAACAAAGAAAAATCGTGGAAGCACCAGCCGCGGAGACCCAAGTGTTAACAAGGAGGACACTGTATCATCTCTCCCGCCGAAACCAAGAAAATTGTAAGTAACTTATCTCGGGAGAGCGCTTGGGTGACGTTGGGAGGAAAAATAGAGAAAAAGAAAATTATTAAAAGAGCACAAAAATGGGAACGAATTTATCAGAAGTTGAATGCGATGTTTTTTATCAATTAGAGACAATGTTACAAGAAAAAGGTCACTCTGAAATTTCAAAAACTGAGCTTAAAATCTTACTTATCTGGGTTAAAGCGAATACGCAAGATTTAAATCTGCAGTCTGCTTTTTCTTTTCATTTTTGGGATCAGATAAACTGGAGAATCTATAATCTAGTCTCTCTCAAAAAAGATGAAAGCTTAAGAGAACTTGTGCCGGTTTGTAGTGCGCTGTTGTAGTGCTTTTTTAAACAAAGTGATAAAAATAAGATCAACTTGGACTCAGAAAACAGAGCTTCTGGTTCTCTCTCACGAAATTCCAGTAAACCAGAGACTGTGTGTGTATCGGAGAATGTTACAAGTGTTGTTGCAAATGCTGAAAGTATTGCTTTGAACTCTGTTGAACAAAATCTTTCTTCTCTCTCTCTGGGAAAAAATGAGACTCTTTCGGACTTTTCTTCGCGTTGTTCTGTTAATGTAAAAATATGTGACTCTTGTAAGGGGGATGGAACAAAGTGTGTAAAAGATGGAAATGAAAAAGTGACTGTACTTCCTAAAATTGTTTGTGCGGGGACACTGAAACCTGAATTGGATTCTGTTGGGCCTGGGGTGGAGGCTGAGGTGGCTGCTTCCACTCGGGAAATTGTGGTTCCAGGGAACTCTTTTTCAGTTAAGCAAAACCATGGTTGTTCTGGTGTTTGTCAATCTATAGATACAGAGAAAGAAAAATTGGCTTTAAGGGTGGAGTCCTTTGAAAGGAAGAGATGGAAGAAACTCGCGACTGTGTTGTTGCTGAAATTCAAAAAGCTGGACTTGAAATCTCTGCAACGAAAATTCAACAAGTTTCACCTTAGAAGTACCTGGGATGGAAGATGACTGAGACGACAAGAACACCACAAAAAATTCAGATCCGAACCAGAGTCAACAACCTACAAGAGTTACAACAACTTCTAGGAGAAATCAACTGGGTCAGACCGATGTTGGGAATCACCAATGATGAACTGAGTCCGCTCTTCCATTTGCTGAGAGGAAGTTGCGACATCACTTCGCCAAGAACTTTAACCCCTGAAGCTCGTGCTGCTCTCGACAAAGTCACAGAAGCTCTTCAAAAAAAAAGACAAGCTCATCGCTGCGTTCCTGAAAATCCTTTCTTTCTTGCAATCTTAGGAGAGAAGAAGCAGCTTTGTGGTCTCATTTTCCAGTGGGATTCCACAGAGCAAGATCCTTTGTTAATAATGGAATGGGATTTTCCTCCCTACAGGTTTTCAAAGACCATTTGCTCAGTTTTAGAAATTATTGCATACATTATAATTAAGGCTAGAACCAGATTGTTAACTTTGGCAGGTCAAGAATTTTCAGTTATCTATTTGCCATTGAAAAATGATTATTTCAATTGGGCAATGCAAAATTCTGATGATTTACAATATGCATTCTTAGGTTTTCCAGGTGTTTGTTCCATACACTATCCAGCTCACAAACTACTGCAAGCAAAATTGAGTTTCAGAGAAAAACCTAAATTGAGTGAAGAACCTTTACATGCTGTGACTCTCTTCACTGATGGCTCTGGTAAAAGCCACAGGTCCGTTGTGACTTGGTTTAATCAAAAGACTAATGTTTGGGAATCTGATATTCAAACAGTAGAGGGATCCCCTCAAATTGTTGAGCCTGCTGCAGTAGTTTGAGCTTTTCAGCTGTTTCCTCACCCTTTTAATTTGGTCACAGATTCTGCTTATGTTGCTAATGTAGTCAGGAGAATAGAAGGTTCCATTTTAAAGGATGTTAGTAATGAAACTTTACATCGTTGGCTTTCATGTCTTTTTATAACTTTGCAATATAGAACTAATCCATATTTTGTTTCTCACATTAGGGCGCATTCTTCGCTTCTTGGATTTTTAGTGGAAGGAAATGCAAGAGCGGACAAGCTGACAATGGTCATTTCTAACACATTGCCAAATAGTTTTGAACAAGCAAAATTGAGTCGTGCCTTTTTCCACCAAAATGCACAAGCACTCATGCAAATGTTCCAAATCACTTAAAGTCAAGCTAAAGCTATCATTCATACTTGCCCTGACTGTCAATTGGTACAACCTCCTGTTTCTACAGGAGCAATCAACCCCCGAGGCTTACAAAGCCTACAGTTGTGGCAAACAGATGTTACTAAATAGCCTTCTTTTGGTAAATTTAAAAATATTCATGTTTCCATAGACACGTTCTCTGGTGCAGTTTTTGCTTCCCTTCACACAAGTGATACTGGCAGCCATGCCTGTCATCATTTCCTGCAAGCTTTTGCTTCATTGGGTATACCCCAAGAAGTAAAAACTGACAATGGCCCCGCATACATATCTCAAAAATTGGCCACATTTTTAAATGAATGGGGTGTTCGACACATTTTTGGTATTCCCCACTCTCCCACAAGCCAAGCAATCATTGAAAGAACACATCAAACCTTAAAACGCATATTAGATCAACAGAGAGGGGGAACGGAAATCACCCCACAGATGAGACTGAGTAAGGCTTTGTATGTTTTTAATTTTCTAAATAGTAAAAGTACAGAACCAGATCCACCAATCTTTAGACACTTTTCAAATAGCACACAGGCAAAACTGAAAGAACATCCTCCTCTTCTAATTAGAAACCCTGACTCTGGACAGATGGAAGGTCCGTTTCAATTAATAACGTGGGGCAAAGGGTATGCTTCTATTTCCACAGGTGCTGGAAGAATTAAGTGGGTTCCTGCCAAAAACGTCAAACCGTATCGCACTTCAGAACCTGTTGTCGAGCCTAGAACTGAGGAAGCGAGTACGCAGACGTAGACCGAATGGAAGGATCCCGGGTCTCGCCTGACGCCTCTTGTGCCTGACGTTCATTGTGCATCGGTGGAACCCGTGAACTCTGATTTTGTGCCAATTTTTATTTATGAGTATACGAATGAAATGCTGAATGTTTGTTTAACAAAGCTAATTTTTGGCTGAAAATTTAGGTTCTTGTTTTGGTTTAGAAAGAATTCTGCCAAAACTTAGTTCTTGAAAGAGATGGGGCAGAATCAAATGGTATACTTGTTTTGCTTGATTTTAATTGTTTTTTGTCGTGCAGATTTGCCTGAGGATCAACCGAAGACGAATGTTTGGGTGACCTTAGCCAAGGCTGCCGGATCGGATACTATATGTCTGTCTAATTCGGAACCAGAAAAGCCTTTCTCAACCTGTTTGGTTGGTGTGCCAGTGAAAGAGTTTCCTTTGGTCAGAAAAGAATCCAATGGTAAACCAGGTGGAATTGACAATGGAAACAGTCCTTCCTTCAATTGGAACATTTGTTCCAAGAAACTTCTCAGGGCAGCAAATGTTTCAAACAGTTGGGATGTGTTTCTGGAGACGGACCAATCTCCACGGCAATTGCCAAAAGGGTATTGGATCATTTGCGGAGACAGAGGTTGGCAAGGCATTCCAGCCCACCTTGAAGGTGGCCCTTGCAGCATTGGTATGCTTACCATAATTGCCCCCACTGCCAAAGCAGTGATGAAAAAGAAACAAAGGAAAACGAGAGCTGTTCCTCATTATGATGAGAACTGTCAGAGTGATTTTATGCCTTGGAATGCCGCCAGAAGGGTTTCAGCAGGTATATTTCTACCCCAATTGGCTTCAGCTGTGGCATTGAGACAATTAGATCCAGTTGGATGTTGGCTGAGCAAACAAGCTAATGCCACATCCTCCGCAATCAGTGATATGTTGACCAATGTTGATAGTATTAGACATGCTACTCTTCAAAACAGAGCAGCCATTGATTTTCTCTTACTGGCACAAGGACATGGTTGTGAGGAATTGGAAGGTTTGTGTTGTATGAATTTGTCTGATCATTCTGAATCCATTCACAAAAGCATTCAAAAATTAAAGGATCTGACAGCCCAAATTAAAGAAGACGGAGGTTCCTGGTTGGATGATTTGTATCAAAATTGCAGTTTTGCACCTTGGCTAAGGCAACTTTGCAAGATAGGTCTTGACATATTAGGTGTTCTAATACTGATATTGATAGTGGTACCTTGTGTACTCTGTTGTGTTCGGCGAATGATGAACAAAACAGTCCGAGAAGTTTTTGTCATTCAAGCAGGAGAATTAGGAAGTAGAAGCACAGAGAGTGTACGAAATCTCACGAAAGCAGTAGATGAGGGTATTGACATGAACGAAGGTTTTGAATTAAGGCCTTGGAATCGACCAGAGTTTTTTGAACGATGCCTTGTGACTGTTGCCAAACATATCTCTTTCAGGGATTGGGTCTTCACAGCATTAAGTTGCTGTGCCGTAATATAGCGATGCTTCAGTTTAGTGAAAATAGGTCTTCAGCAGATAATAAGCAGAAATTTTGCAATAGAGCTATGAAACGCAAATAGCAAGCGACAAGAAAATGAAAGCTTCTGGGTCAAACAGAGAGGGGGAAATGTTGGAATCCATAAGGTTAGAGGATTTTTAAGAAATGGTTAAAAAGAAGTATGTAGGCCTTAGACTGGAGTTTTGTTAGCATTGCAGAAAAGTTTCCCATGCAAGCAGAAAAAGTTTTCCATGCAAGCAGAAAAGTTTCCCAAGCAGTAGACGTGACAAATAACAATAGGCTTCTGTAGAATTGGCTTTAGGATGGCAACAAGGTTATTTAATGTATATCTTTAGAAGGTTAGCATGAATAGAACTCTGTTCTTTGTCTCTTATCAACTAGTCTTTGTTTTAGCTACGATTACCTATGTTTTATAAGATTGGATAGAATGCTTGTCAATATGTGTTTTCTGTGTCTGATTGGCTGAATTCTAGTCTGAGATGATTTTATGTATTGCTGTATGAGCCCTGTTGAAGGAGACATTTTTTGGTGTGGATCAGTGAGCTGTCATGTCTCCATTTTGTATTTTGAGACTGATGTGCTGGAAATAAAAGCAAAAATCTCTTCACTGGTCTGGTTACCATGTTATCCATATTTGGATATTTTGCCGCGGCCTAGTGGGTTCCTTTTTTAAGGCGTGGGTTCCTGACACCATTGGACTTATACCTGTCCCGTCCCTCGCATATTGCTGCCCCGTGTGAGGACGTAGAATAGAAGAAAAACAAAGAAAAATCGTGGAAGCACCAGCCGCGGAGACCCAAGTGTTAACAAGGAGGACACTGTATCATCTCTCCCGCCGAAACCAAGAAAATTGTAAGTAGCTTATCTCGGGAGAGCGCTTGGGTGACGTTGGGAGGAAAAATAGAGAAAAAGAAAATTATTAAAAGAGCACAAAAATGGGAACGAATTTATCAGAAGTTGAATGGGATGTTTTTCATCAATTAGAGACAATGTTACAAGAAAAAGGTCACTCTGAAATTTCAAAAACTGAGCTTAAAAACTTACTTATCTGGGTTAAAGCGAATACGCAAGATTTAAATCTGCAGTCTGCTTTTTCTTTTCATTTTTGGGATCAGATAAACTGGAGAATCTATAATCTAGTCTCTCTCAAAAAAGATGAAAGCTTAAGAGAACTTGTGCCGGTTTGTAGTGCGCTGTTGTAGTGCTTTTTTAAACAAAGTGATAAAAATAAGATCAACTTGGACTCAGAAAACAGAGCTTCTGGTTCTCTCTCACGAAATTCCAGTAAACCAGAGACTGTGTGTGTATCGGAGAATGTTACAAGTGTTGTTGCAAATGCTGAAAGTATTGCTTTGAACTCTGTTGAACAAAATCTTTCTTCTCTCTCTCTGGGAAAAAATGAGACTCTTTCGGACTTTTCTTCGCGTTGTTCTGTTAATGTAAAAATATGTGACTCTTGTAAGGGGGATGGAACAAAGTGTGTAAAAGATGGAAATGAAAAAGTGACTGTACTTCCTAAAATTGTTTGTGCGGGGACACTGAAACCTGAATTGGATTCTGTTGGGCCTGGGGTGGAGGCTGAGGTGGCTGCTTCCACTCGGGAAATTGTGGTTCCAGGGAACTCTTTTTCAGTTAAGCAAAACCATGGTTGTTCTGGTGTTTGTCAATCTATAGATACAGAGAAAGAAAAATTGGCTTTAAGGGTGGAGTCCTTTGAAAGGAAGAGATGGAAGAAACTCGCGACTGTGTTGTTGCTGGAATTCAAAAAGCTGGACTTGAAATCTCTGCAACGAAAATTCAACAAGTTTCACCTTAGAAGTACCTGGGATGGAAGATGACTGAGACGACAAGAACACCACAAAAAATTCAGATCCGAACCAGAGTCAACAACCTACAAGAGTTACAACAACTTCTAGGAGAAATCAACTGGGTCAGACCGATGTTGGGAATCACCAATGATGAACTGAGTCCGCTCTTCCATTTGCTGAGAGGAAGTTGCGACATCACTTCGCCAAGAACTTTAACCCCTGAAGCTCGTGCTGCTCTCGACAAAGTCACAGAAGCTCTTCAAAAAAAAAGACAAGCTCATCGCTGCGTTCCTGAAAATCCTTTCTTTCTTGCAATCTTAGGAGAGAAGAAGCAGCTTTGTGGTCTCATTTTCCAGTGGGATTCCACAGAGCAAGATCCTTTGTTAATAATGGAACGGGATTTTCCTCCCTACAGGTTTTCAAAGACCATTTGCTCAGTTTTAGAAATGATTGCATACATTATAATTAAGGCTAGAACCAGATTGTTAACTTTGGCAGGTCAAGAATTTTCAGTTATCTATTTGCCATTGAAAAATGATTATTTCAATTGGGCAATGCAAAATTCTGATGATTTACAATATGCATTCTTAGGTTTTCCAGGTGTTTGTTCCATACACTATCCAGCTCACAAACTACTGCAAGCAAAATTGAGTTTCAGAGAAAAACCTAAATTTAGTGAAGAACCTTTACATGCTGTGACTCTCTTCACTGATGGCTCTGGTAAAAGCCACAGGTCCGTTGTGACTTGGTTTAATCAAAAGACTAATGTTTGGGAATCTGATATTCAAACAGTAGAGGGATCCCCTCAAATTGTTGAGCCTGCTGCAGTAGTTTGAGCTTTTCAGCTGTTTCCTCAGCCTTTTAATTTGGTCACAGATTCTGCTTATGTTGCTAATGTAGTCAGGAGAATAGAAGGTTCCATTTTAAAGGATGTTAGTAATGAAACTTTACATCGTTGGCTTTCATGTCTTTTTATAACTTTGCAATATAGAACTAATCCATATTTTGTTTCTCACATTAGGGCGCATTCTTCGCTTCTTGGATTTTTAGTGGAAGGAAATGCAAGAGCGGACAAGCTGACAATGGTAATTTCTAACACATTGCCAAATAGTTTTGAACAAGCAAAATTGAGTCGTGCCTTTTTCCACCAAAATGCACAAGCACTCATGCAAATGTTCCAAATCACTTAAAGTCAAGCTAAAGCTATCATTCATACTTGCCCTGACTGTCAATTGGTACAACCTCCTGTTTCTACAGGAGCAATCAACCCCCGAGGCTTACAAAGCCTACAGTTGTGGCAAACAGATGTTACTAAATAGCCTTCTTTTGGTAAATTTAAAAATATTCATGTTTCCATAGACACGTTCTCTGGTGCAGTTTTTGCTTCCCTTCACACAAGTGATACTGGCAGCCATGCCTGTCATCATTTCCTGCAAGCTTTTGCTTCATTGGGTATACCCCAAGAAGTAAAAACTGACAATGGCCCCGCATACATATCTCAAAAATTGGCCACATTTTTAAATGAATGGGGTGTTCGACACATTTTTGGTATTCCCCACTCTCCCACAAGCCAAGCAATCATTGAAAGAACACATCAAACCTTAAAACGCATATTAGATCAACAGAGAGGGGGAACGGAAATCACCCCACAGATGAGACTGAGTAAGGCTTTGTATGTTTTTAATTTTCTAAATAGTAAAAGTACAGAACCAGATCCACCAATCTTTAGACACTTTTCAAATAGCACACAGGCAAAACTGAAAGAACATCCTCCTCTTCTAATTAGAAACCCTGACTCTGGACAGATGGAAGGTCCGTTTCAATTAATAACGTGGGGCAAAGGGTATGCTTCTATTTCCACAGGTGCTGGAAGAATTAAGTGGGTTCCTGCCAAAAACGTCAAACCGTATCGCACTTCAGAACCTGTTGTCGAGCCTAGAACTGAGGAAGCGAGTACGCAGACGTAGACCGAATGGAAGGATCCCGGGTCTCGCCTGACGCCTCTTGTGCCTGACGTTCATTGTGCATCGGTGGAACCCGTGAACTCTGATTTTGTGCCAATTTTTATTTATGAGTATACGAATGAAATGCTGAATGTTTGTTTAACAAAGCTAATTTTTGGCTGAAAATTTAGGTTCTTGTTTTGGTTTAGAAAGAATTCTGCCAAAACTTAGTTCTTGAAAGAGATGGGGCAGAATCAAATGGTATACTTGTTTTGCTTGATTTCAATTGTTTTTTGTCGTGCAGATTTGCCTGAGGATCAACCGAAGACGAATGTTTGGGTGACCTTAGCCAAGGCTGCCGGATCGGATACTATATGTCTGTCTAATTCGGAACCAGAAAAGCCTTTCTCAACCTGTTTGGTTGGTGTGCCAGTGAAAGAGTTTCCTTTGGTCAGAAAAGAATCCAATGGTAAACCAGGTGGAATTGACAATGGAAACAGTCCTTCCTTCAATTGGAACATTTGTTCCAAGAAACTTCTCAGGGCAGCAAATGTTTCAAACAGTTGGGATGTGTTTCTGGAGACGGACCAATCTCCACGGCAATTGCCAAAAGGGTATTGGATCATTTGCGGAGACAGAGGTTGGCAAGGCATTCCAGCCCACCTTGAAGGTGGCCCTTGCAGCATTGGTATGCTTACCATAATTGCCCCCACTGCCAAAGCAGTGATGAAAAAGAAACAAAGGAAAACGAGAGCTGTTCCTCATTATGATGAGAACTGTCAGAGTGATTTTATGCCTTGGAATGCCACCAGAAGGGTTTCAGCAGGTATATTTCTACCCCAATTGGCTTCAGCTGTGGCATTGAGACAATTAGATCGAGTTGGATGTTGGCTGAGCAAACAAGCTAATGCCACATCCTCCGCAATCAGTGATATGTTGACCAATGTTGATAGTATTAGACATGCTACTCTTCAAAACAGAGCAGCCATTGATTTTCTCTTACTGGCACAAGGACATGGTTGTGAGGAATTGGAAGGTTTGTGTTGTATGAATTTGTCTGATCATTCTGAGTCCATTCACAAAAGCATTCAAAAATTAAAGGATCTGACAGCCCAAATTAAAGAAGACGGAGGTTCCTGGTTGGATGATTTGTATCAAAATTGCAGTTTTGCACCTTGGCTAAGGCAACTTTGCAAGATAGGTCTTGACATATTAGGTGTTCTAATACTGATATTGATAGTGGTACCTTGTGTACTCTGTTGTGTTCGGCGAATGATGAACAAAACAGTCCGAGAAGTTTTTGCCATTCAAGCAGGAGAATTAGGAAGTAGAAGCACAGAGAGTGTACGAAATCTCACGAAAGCAGTAGATGAGGGTATTGACATGAACGAAGGTTTTGAATTAAGGCCTTGGAATCGACCAGAGTTTTTTGAACGATGCCTTGTGACTGTTGCCAAACATATCTCTTTCAGGGATTGGGTCTTCACAGCATTAAGTTGCTGTGCCGTAATATAGCAATGCTTCAGTTTAGTGAAAATAGGTCTTCAGCAGATAATAAGCAGAAATTTTGCAATAGAGCTATGAAACGCAAATAGCAAGCGACAAGAAAATGAAAGCTTCTGGGTCAAACAGAGAGGGGGAAATGTTGGAATCCATAAGGTTAGAGGATTTTTAAGAAATGGTTAAAAAGAAGTATGTAGGCCTTAGACTGGAGTTTTGTTAGCATTGCAGAAAAGTTTCCCATGCAAGCAGAAAAAGTTTTCCATGCAAGCAGAAAAGTTTCCCAAGCAGTAGACGTGACAAATAACAATAGGCTTCTGTAGAATTGGCTTTAGGATGGAAACAAGGTTATTTAATGTGTATCTTTAGAAGGTTAGCATGAATAGAACTCTGTTCTTTGTCTCTTATCAACTAGTCTTTGTTTTAGCTACGATTACCTATGTTTTATAAGATTGGATAGAATGCTTGTCAAGATGTGTTTTCTGTGTCTGATTGGCTGAATTCTAGTCTGAGATGATTTTATGTATTGCTGTATGAGCCCTGTTGAAGGAGACATTTTTTGGTGTGGATCAGTGAGCTGTCATGTCTCCATTTTGTATTTTGAGACTGATGTGCTGGAAATAAAAGCAAAAATCTCTTCACTGGTCTGGTTACCATGTTATCCATATTTGGATATTTTGCCGCGGCCTAGTGGGTTCCTTTTTTAAGGCGTGGGTTCCTGACACCATTGGACTTATACCTGTCCCGTCCCTCGCATATTGCTGCCCCGTGTGAGGACGTAGAATAGAAGAAAAACAAAGAAAAATCGTGGAAGCACCAGCCGCGGAGACCCAAGTGTTAACAAGGAGGACACTGTATCATCTCTCCCGCCGAAACCAAGAAAATTGTAAGTAGCTTATCTCGGGAGAGCGCTTGGGTGACGTTGGGAGGAAAAATAGAGAAAAAGAAAATTATTAAAAGAGCACAAAAATGGGAACGAATTTATCAGAAGTTGAATGGGATGTTTTTCATCAATTAGAGACAATGTTACAAGAAAAAGGTCACTCTGAAATTTCAAAAACTGAGCTTAAAAACTTACTTATCTGGGTTAAAGCGAATACGCAAGATTTAAATCTGCAGTCTGCTTTTTCTTTTCATTTTTGGGATCAGATAAACTGGAGAATCTATTATTGGAAAAAAAAAGCTCCCAATATTACCAGTAAGATTGTGCCTTGGCCAGTCTGACCCTCGCTGCTGGGCCAAAGGCAGCAACTGCGGTGTTTCACCGCAGAGATACCTCGGCTTGCTGGTGGTTGCAGCTGGGCACTGAACAAGTCCAGGCTTGTTAGGACCCCGTTTACCTCAAGAGGATAGCTTCAGGCGATGGTGAAGAGAAAAAGGAGAGGATTCTGCTGGAGGGTTTAATGTCCAGAGGTTTATTCCATGGTTACAGCGGTCTGAACGTGAGGAGCTGCTCCAACAGAACAAGGACCGCATGGTCTGATCACCTTTTTAAGCTCAGGGACAGGGGGAGGGGAGGTACAGGTGAGCCACCAACCAGGTGAGAGGGGCAGGGTCTCAGGGGAAGATGACACCCAGACAGGCCAATGACCCCTGGGCCTGAGTGGCATCCTTTGAACTTGACCAACCACACGACGCCTTGCTGGAACGTTTAGCCTGATTGACAGGACTCACTCAGCATGGGGGCAAGGGGGAAGGGATAGACGTATAGGCACACCTGGGAAAGTGACCTGGAAGGCCAAAATGGGACAATACAGCACACCACAACATCTCCCCCTAGTTTTGTTTAAAAAGAAGAGGACTGTGTTTGTGGTGCAGAATGATTGCTAAACCATGGTTGGTAAATCAGTTCTTCCTCTACAGGAGGGTCAGTGTTTTCTACTGAGGCTTCCAGGTCATCTATTGGAGCACTGAGGGCTTCCAAATGGTAGACTTCAGGAGGGGAAATGAGCTTGAAATTAACTTGAGCACCATGCGTTTGATTAGTCCAAAAACAATGCTATAAACTACAATAACTATAACTAAAATAAGCAGAACTAAAACACAGTTTTCAGAATAGATCCCAACCAGCCCGAGAGTCCCCAGCCTTTGAACAGTCCATTCAGCCAGTTGTCAGTTTCTCTGTTGATGTCTGAGAGCCGCTGTCAAGGTAGTCCATATGTGGTTTGGGCTGAGGAACTATGCAGGAGGTCACAGGTGGGATGATCACGAGTAGGACGAGAAGCAGGCTCGGTCTCGTGGCATCTCGAGGCTACACACGAACAGTGGGATCTAAACTGGTACAAAAACTTGAAACAAACATATATTATAAACTATTCCAGATAGGAGGCTTAAATGGAATTTCCTCCAGAGAACACGGGCGGCGTTTTCTTCTCCAGGCAGCATGAGCAACCTGGGGTGCTTCTGCAAATTTCTCTGAGACCTTGGGAACATAGGGCTTTACCCATTTGGAAGGAACCCACCTTAAACCAGAGGGGGTGGACACACAGGCATATCCACGTCCCCAAGTAACTAATTTGTAAGGTCCCACCATTTTCCAAGTCTCAGGGTCCTTTACTAAAACTGGAGGTTTTTCCTTAATTAACCTATGATTGCTCCCCCCAAAGTGGCGTAGGATGGGTGGATTTAGGCTTTCAAAAGAACAATTCAGAAAATTTATTGTGAATAGCGCCCTGGATAACCGGATGATGGGAGGTTCCACCTTCAGAACCTGTTGTTGCTGGTCCAGGACCCTTTTAAGATCCCGGTGAGTTCTTTCTACAATGGCTTGACCTGTAGGGGAGTAGGGGATGCCAGTTTTGTGCTCTACTCCCCATTGCTGCAGGAAGCTCCCGAATTCCTTGGATTTGTAAGCAGGCCCATTATCAGTTTTCAGCTCCTTGGGGATGCCCATGAAAGAAAAAGCCTGCAAGAGGTGCTTAGTAGCATCAATAGATGATTCTCCTGTGTGGGCAGAAGCATAGACCGCTCCAGAAAAGGTATCTACACTAACATGAACATATTTCTGCCGTCCAAAAGACTGTATGTTTGTTACATCTGTTTGCCACAGTTCACAACTGTTCAGTCCCCTTGGGTTTGCTCCCGTACTCACTGTAGGGAGTGCATGTTGTTGGCAATTTGGGCATGTGGCCACAATCGCTTTGGCCTGTTCTCGAGTGATGTTAAACTGACGAACCAGGCCAGGTGCATTTTGGTGGAAAAGCTGGTGGCTGATTTTTGCCTGTTCAAAAACATTTGGGAGAGTGGCCATCACTGCAGGTGCAGCAAGAGCATCTGCCCTTCTGTTGCCTTCAGCAATAAACCCTGGCAAGTCAGTGTGTGACCTGACGTGCGTCACATAAAATGGTTGCTCTCGGTGAGTGACTAACTTTACCAGCTTTGAGAGCAATTCGAAAAGTGCGATGTTAGACACATCTTGCAGTATTGCTTGATCTGCCCTGGATACTACTCTTGCCACATATGCAGAGTCTGTAATCAGATTAAATGGTTCTGAGAACCTTTCAAAGGCCCTAACAACCGCAGCCAATTCAGCAACCTGAGGTGAACCTTCCACCTCAGCAATGTCTGTCTCCCACTGCTGGGTTTGAGGATCCTTCCAAGTCATAACAGACTTGTGGGACCTCCCAGATGCATCTGTGAAGACAGTTAGAGCCCTTTTTAAAGGTCTCCTACTTAGAGCACTTCTCAGTTTTAAGGTAAATTGAACATCTTGTTCGAACAATTTGTGAGCGGGCCACGCTACCGAAATTTGTCCTGAGTAGGAATCCAGAGCAAACTGCAACACTTCATTTTCTTGAAACAATTGTTCCAGTATTTTCACAGTATTTTGTCCTGATTTTAACTCAACTGGAATGTGAATGCACTTGAAATCACATCCTGCTAACTCCCTGATCCGGGTCCTTGCTTTCCGGATCAGTTCTGCTACCAGCTCCTGAGGCTTTGTCAGTCTCTTGGACCTTTTGTGACTGAGGAAAATCCATTCTATGATCAAGAGAGGGTCCCTCTGGTCCCGGTCCTTTTTTGGTGTGTTCTTTGCCTTAGGTGTTTGTTTTTCCTCCCACTGGAAAATAATTCCATGGAGGTGTGGCAACTTACCTAGGATGATAAATTTGAATGGCAGGTCAGGCCGGCATCGGTTGGCCTGTCTTGTGGACATTGCAATCTGAACCTTTTCTAGAGCTTTCCGTGCCTCTGGGGTAACAGACCTAGGAGCACCTGGGTCCTCTCCCCCTTTCAATAAATTGAAAAGAGGGGCAAGGTCTTCATTAGTCAGACCGAGCCATGGTCTTACCCAATTCAAAGACCCACACAACCTGTGGACATCCGCAAGGGTCTTGATCTTTGGATTGATTTATAATTTTTGAGGAACAATGGTCCTATTTCCAATTTCTAAGCCCAAATACTTCCAAGGTGGCATCTTTTGAATTTTCTTTTCCTGGAGCTCGAACCCTGCAACAATCAATGCATCGATCGTTAGGTCAAGCGCATGCGTGAGTAAATCATCATTGGGGGCACACACAAGGATATCATCCATATAATGATAGATGATGGCCTTCTCTGCGGCTGCACGTACTGGGGAAAGCAGGGAAGACACATACCACTGGCAAATAGCTGGAGATACCTTTAATCCCTGAGGAAGAACGGTCCAATGGTACCTTTTCATAGGGGATTCCATATTAATAGAAGGGACTGAGAATGCAAAACGCGGTGCATCGTCAGGGTGCAAGGGGATTTGGAAAAAACAATCCTTAATATCAATAACAGCTAATTTCCAATCTTGGGGAAGCATTGTTGGGGATGGCATACCAGGTTGGGGAGAACCCATATCTTCAATTACATTATTAATTTGTCGGAGGTCGCAGAGGAGCCGCCATCTCTTTTTGTCAGCTTTATGGATGACAAACACTGGAGAGTTCCATGGGGACATGGTCTCCACAATGTGGCCCTTTTTTAGTTGCTCTTCCACTAGTTCCTCAAGCACCTTTATTTTTTGTTTACTGAGCGGCCACTGTTTCACCTGAACTGGTTTGTCTGTTATCCACTTCAGTTTTTGGGTGGGGCGCTGTTGTTCAATGGCTGCTGTACAAATATGCTGTGGAGAGTCTGGAATATCAATTGTGACACCCCACTGGGCCATTAAATCTCTCCCTAACAAAGGTTCCGAATAATCCAACACAAATGGACGGATATTAGCCAATTGTCCGTTTGGTCCCTCAAATTGAATAATGCTTTTGGATTGTCTTGCCAATTGCAGACCTCCTACTCCTTGAAGGTGACCGGCAACATTTTGCAAAGGCCAATGTGCTGGCCAGTCTTGTACTGGAATTACTGTGCAGTCTGCACCTGTGTCTACAAGCATCTCAATGCGTTTAGACTCCCCACCCCCACTGACATTACACCATAATTTGGGTTTGTCTTTTCCAATAACTTGGACCCGGGCGACTGTGGGCCCTTGTTTTTTGATATTTTCAGATAAAGATGGCACAGGGATAGCTTGTGCAACAATTTGTCCCTTGGGAAGAAACAGGGGTGGGTGGAAACAATGCAGGCCGAGAACGAATTGCTCAGGATCTGATGTTGTCATTCCCGGAGCAATTCTGATCTCTTGTGGTGTGTGTTTGGTGTCCCCAATGACGATGTACTTACAACGAATCCGGTTCCAAGTACCTTTCTGTTCAGGATTTACAGACACAAAATGCCAATCAGTGTCCTCCAGATGGAGTGACTCAGTCAGCTGCAACCTGTAAGGCTCATTGACAGAAGACGTGGTTAACACAGGATCACTTAAATCATACACAGTCTTTGAAGCACCTGCTTCACTTACACAATAATTAATATTATCGCGCGCTTGATTTGTTTTGCTACCCTTATTCCCTTGGCTTGCTCTTTTTGTGTCTATGCGCCTGGCAGGCCGGCGCTGGCTCTTTAGTTTTTTTGTTGTTGTTGACCCCCAGGGAGGGCTTGTAGTTCTCCTCCCCTGCCATTTCTAAATTCATCAAATTCCCTTTTCAGGGGGCACTGGTTACTCCAGTGCCCTAGGTTGTTACAAAGCAGGCATGGTTTTGTGGGCTCAGCCATTGCTGGTCTCCGCTGCTGCCCAGGGTACTGCTGTGATGAGGGGAAAGGCGCAGGGCTGGCAACGGCGACACGCTGAGGTGGTCTTGGCAGCAGCCTTGGTCTGGTGTCTTCAGCCACACTCATCAGAGGCACTTTCCTGTTACAGACTAGGAGCATATCTTTTAACGTAGGGGTAGGTTCGAGAGGAAGGCTGAGGATTGCCGCTTGACACTGATTATTTGCATTTGTAAACGCCATTTCTTCTAAAATTGCTTCCCTAGCATTCTCTTTTTTAACTTGTATTTCAATAGCTCTAGTTAACCTTTCTACAAATTTCAAAAAAGGCTCTGATGGTAGCTGTTTAATTTTACTATAGGGCTCAAAAGGCCCCTCAGGTTGCAGGGAAAAGAACGCTTTTTCAGCTGCTTCCTTTACTTTTTCGAGTGTTTCTGCAGGAATTGCAGTAGCTTGGATTGAGGGAGAAGACCATTGGCCCTCACCACAGAGGTGCTCAATGGTGATAGGGTTACCACTGTTGTCTTTGGCTGTGTTTGGATCAGCATGCAAGCCTGGGAGAGCATCTTTTAGCATTTGTTTCCATGCTATTTCCCATAATTTAAATTCCGTGGAGGTCATTAGACAGGAAAAAAGCTGTTTTAAATCATGTGGAATCACTACAGTCCTACTCAATTCAGAATTTAAAAGGCCACGGAAATATGGACTGTGTGGACCATATTCTTTATGAGACTTACAGATCTCTTTAATCAATTGCCGTCCAAAAGAACTCCAATTAGCAGTTGGAGCTGCTCCCCCCTGAGCTGCAGGCTGAAAGGTAACAGGAGCCAGTGACAACATGGGACTATGCATTGGGTCTGCTGTTCCCTGCTCTGTATCCCTTGAAACAGAAGCATTGGGATCACAGCTACAGGTTTGGGGGATGGCAGTGGGTGTGTCCCCACCTTGGGAACCCGGGGAGGGGGTGGGGACAGGGGGCCGGCAAGGGGCGGGGAAACCGTGGGAACAAGGGGCGGGGTCAGGGGGCAGGCAGGGGGCGGGGACACCTGGTGACATCACGTCAGCAGACACCCCCTGGGAGGAGTAGAGGGGCGGAGCTGAGGGTATTGCAGGAAAGGGAGGGGGAGGGGGGAAGGTGTCACGAGGAACAGGAGGAGAGGGGGATGGGGCTGGAGTTTCGGGATGCTTAAGAGGATTTTGGGAAGAAGAAGACCAGGTTTGGGAAGATGCCACGTGGCATCCACCATCTTGTGGACCCCCTAGGGGCTGGGGGCCATTTTGGGTAACACTACTCTCTGCAAAGCTAACACGTGCTGTGGGTTTCAGAGGATGGGACACAGGGGATTGGGAAAGATTCCACGCAGCCTGGCCAGGGCCTTGTGGATAGGGCAACTCAGGCATTTCAACAGAATTTGGGCGTCGACTTCCCAATGAGTTTGATCTGTTTAAAATACTAAGTTTTGGGGAAAGAGGTTTAGGGGTTTTAGAACTAGGAGAGGGAGAAACAGGGAGAGTAGAGGTACATGGCTTTACATTTGGCTTTTTCTCCATTTCCTTTTGTTTGAGCAATGCTGTACGAATTTGTAAACTCCAAAACACAAATTTAGCTGAGGGGGCATTGCCAGATTGTCCTAAGGTTATCAATTCATTCCCAACTTTATCCCAGAATTGAATATTGTGGATTTCTTCAGGGGAGATTTGTGGGAAGTGGAGGAAAAGCCATCTTATAAATTGTTTCAATTTTCCTTTAGAGAACTTAACATTACCACTGTCCAAAATGCTTACAATATTATAATACACTCCTTTTTGTACAATGCTGAGTTTCAAACCCATGTTAGATGTAAAAAGCAAAGTACTAAATCCTGCCTGACCAAAAACAAAGCCAAAATCAGCTACCGATTTCAAAAAAAAAACCACAGATGGAAAGGGATAACGAGCCGACAAAAGCTTCACAATGCAGCTGTATATACTGCTTTTAAAATTCCCGGGCAGCAGCAGCAGGGCACGCCCTGCCGAGCAAAGGCAGAAACAAAGCCTCCCTTGCCGTGGAATGCAGCCCCCCGCGGAGCAGAGAGAGCAGCCACGCCACGTGGCAAGCCGAAACCGGGCCCCCCGCGCCGCGTGTGCAGAGAACCCCCCTTCCTCCACAGAGAGAGAGAAAGAGAGTCCCCCGCGGCAAGAGAGCTGAGAGACCCCCCTCCCCCGCACAGGGAGAGAGAGAGAGAGATCTCCCGACCACGTGGAGAGAGCCGAGCACGCTGCGCTGCAGAGCCTGGGGGAAGGGCAGAGAGCACTCCCACTCCGGCGCGAATTCCAAAAGACAGCAAAACACGCGGCAGAAAGCTAATAGCTAGAAATCAATGAATTCCCGTCTGTGGGGCTGCGCAGCCAAAAATGCAAATGCAAAAAGGAACAGAACTCACGGCAGAGTCTGTTTTTGAGCTCCTGCCCTACCGAGAGCAGAGATACTCACCCAAAATGGAAGCTGTAGCTGGCTGGGTACAGGCAGGTCTCTTCACCGGAACAGGACCTCTCTTGGGCGAGAGAGGCTCCCCTGTCCTCCCTCTGGAAAATCTGCTCACCAGAAAGGAGCTGGGCTTTCCAGAGGCGCCGAACAGTCCACGAAACTTCTTCTGGGAATATTCCCTAAGTCTCTAGCCGAGGGCGTTGCAACCAAAGCCCCTTTCAGCTGGATGCACGGCTGCCAGAAGCTTTTCCAAGGTGCTGCGGGTCCGTGTCAGGCTGCAGAGTCGCTTTGCCCACCCAGGGACGCCAAATATTGGAAAAAAAAAGCTCCCAATATTACCAGTAAGATTGTGCCTGGGCCAGTCTGACCCTCGCTGCTGGGCCAAAGGCAGCAACTGCGGTGTTTCACCGCAGAGATACCTCGGCTTGCTGGTGGTTGCAGCTGGGCACTGAACAAGTCCAGGCTTGTTAGGACCCCGTTTACCTCAAGAGGATAGCTTCAGGCGATGGTGAAGAGAAAAAGGAGAGGATTCTGCTGGAGGGTTTAATGTCCAGAGGTTTATTCCATGGTTACAGAGGTCTGAACGTGAGGAGCTGCTCCAACAGAACAAGGACCGCATGGTCTGATCACCTTTTTAAGCTCAGGGACAGGGGGAGGGGAGGTACAGGTGAGCCACCAACCAGGTGAGAGGGGCAGGGTCTCAGGGGAAGATGACACCCAGACAGGCCAATGACCCCTGGGCCTGAGTGGCATCCTTTGAACTTGACCAACCACACGACGCCTTGCTGGAACGTTTAGCCTGATTGACAGGACTCACTCAGCATGGGGGCAAGGGGGAAGGGATAGACGTATAGGCACACCTGGGAAAGTGACCTGGAAGGCCAAAATGGGACAATACAGCACACCACAACAATCTATAATCTAGTCTCTCTCAAAAAAGATGAAAGCTTAAGAGAACTTGTGCCGGTTTGTAGTGCGCTGTTGTAGTGCTTTTTTAAACAAAGTGATAAAAATAAGATCAACTTGGACTCAGAAAACAGAGCTTCTGGTTCTCTCTCACGAAATTCCAGTAAACCAGAGACTGTGTGTGTATCGGAGAATGTTACAAGTGTTGTTGCAAATGCTGAAAGTATTGCTTTGAACTCTGTTGAACAAAATCTTTCTTCTCTCTCTCTGGGAAAAAATGAGACTCTTTCGGACTTTTCTTCGCGTTGTTCTGTTAATGTAAAAATATGTGACTCTTGTAAGGGGGATGGAACAAAGTGTGTAAAAGATGGAAATGAAAAAGTGACTGTACTTCCTAAAATTGTTTGTGCAGGGACACTGAAACCTGAATTGGATTCTGTTGGGCCTGGGGTGGAGGCTGAGGTGGCTGCTTCCACTCGGGAAATTGTGGTTCCAGGGAACTCTTTTTCAGTTAAGCAAAACCATGGTTGTTCTGGTGTTTGTCAATCTATAGATACAGAGAAAGAAAAATTGGCTTTAAGGGTGGAGTCCTTTGAAAGGAAGAGATGGAAGAAACTCGCGACTGTGTTGTTGCTGAAATTCAAAAAGCTGGACTTGAAATCTCTGCAACGAAAATTCAACAAGTTTCACCTTAGAAGTACCTGGGATGGAAGATGACTGAGACGACAAGAACACCACAAAAAATTCAGATCCGAACCAGAGTCAACAACCTACAAGAGTTACAACAACTTCTAGGAGAAATCAACTGGGTCAGACCGATGTTGGGAATCACCAATGATGAACTGAGTCCGCTCTTCCATTTGCTGAGAGGAAGTTGCGACATCACTTCGCCAAGAACTTTAACCCCTGAAGCTCATGCTGCTCTCGACAAAGTCACAGAAGCTCTTCAAAAAAGACAAGCTCATCGCTGCGTTCCTGAAAATCCTTTCTTTCTTGCAATCTTAGGAGAGAAGAAGCAGCTTTGTGGTCTCATTTTCCAGTGGGATTCCACAGAGCAAGATCCTTTGTTAATAATGGAATGGGATTTTCCTCCCTACAGGTTTTCAAAGACCATTTGCTCAGTTTTAGAAATGATTGCATACATTATAATTAAGGCTAGAACCAGATTGTTAACTTTGGCAGGTCAAGAATTTTCAGTTATCTATTTGCCATTGAAAAATGATTATTTCAATTGGGCAATGCAAAATTCTGATGATTTACAATATGCATTCTTAGGTTTTCCAGGTGTTTGTTCCATACACTATCCAGCTCACAAACTACTGAAAGCAAAATTGAGTTTCAGAGAAAAACCTAAATTGAGTGAAGAACCTTTACATGCTGTGACTCTCTTCACTGATGGCTCTGGTAAAAGCCACAGGTCCGTTGTGACTTGGTTTAATCAAAAGACTAATGTTTGGGAATCTGATATTCAAACAGTAGAGGGATCCCCTCAAATTGTTGAGCCTGCTGCAGTAGTTTGAGCTTTTCAGCTGTTTCTTCAGCCTTTTAATTTGGTCACAGATTCTGCTTATGTTGCTAATGTAGTCAGGAGAATAGAAGGTTCCATTTTAAAGGATGTTAGTAATGAAACTTTACATCGTTGGCTTTCATGTCTTTTTATAACTTTGCAATATAGAACTAATCCATATTTTGTTTCTCACATTAGGGCGCATTCTTCGCTTCTTGGATTTTTAGTGGAAGGAAATGCAAGAGCGGACAAGCTGACAATGGTCATTTCTAACACATTGCCAAATAGTTTTGAACAAGCAAAATTGAGTCGTGCCTTTTTCCACCAAAATGCACAAGCACTCATGCAAATGTTCCAAATCACTTAAAGTCAAGCTAAAGCTATCATTCATACTTGCCCTGACTGTCAATTGGTACAACCTCCTGTTTCTACAGGAGCAATCAACCCCCGAGGCTTACAAAGCCTACAGTTGTGGCAAACAGATGTTACTAAATAGCCTTCTTTTGGTAAATTTAAAAATATTCATGTTTCCATAGACACGTTCTCTGGTGCAGTTTTTGCTTCCCTTCACACAAGTGATACTGGCAGCCATGCCTGTCATCATTTCCTGCAAGCTTTTGCTTCATTGGGTATACCCCAAGAAGTAAAAACTGACAATGGCCCCGCATACATATCTCAAAAATTGGCCACATTTTTAAATGAATGGGGTGTTCGACACATTTTTGGTATTCCCCACTCTCCCACAAGCCAAGCAATCATTGAAAGAACACATCAAACCTTAAAACGCATATTAGATCAACAGAGAGGGGGAACGGAAATCACCCCACAGATGAGACTGAGTAAGGCTTTGTATGTTTTTAATTTTCTAAATAGTAAAAGTACAGAACCAGATCCACCAATCTTTAGACACTTTTCAAATAGCACACAGGCAAAACTGAAAGAACATCCTCCTCTTCTAATTAGAAACCCTGACTCTGGACAGATGGAAGGTCCGTTTCAATTAATAACGTGGGGCAAAGGGTATGCTTCTATTTCCACAGGTGCTGGAAGAATTAAGTGGGTTCCTGCCAAAAACGTCAAACCGTATCGCACTTCAGAACCTGTTGTCGAGCCTAGAACTGAGGAAGCGAGTACGCAGACGTAGACCGAATGGAAGGATCCCGGGTCTCGCCTGACGCCTCTTGTGCCTGACGTTCATTGTGCATCGGTGGAACCCGTGAACTCTGATTTTGTGCCAATTTTTATTTATGAGTATACGAATGAAATGCTGAATGTTTGTTTAACAAAGCTAATTTTTGGCTGAAAATTTAGGTTCTTGTTTTGGTTTAGAAAGAATTCTGCCAAAACTTAGTTCTTGAAAGAGATGGGGCAGAATCAAATGGTATACTTGTTTTGCTTGATTTTAATTGTTTTTTGTCGTGCAGATTTGCCTGAGGATCAACCGAAGACGAATGTTTGGGTGACCTTAGCCAAGGCTGCCGGATCGGATACTATATGTCTGTCTAATTCGGAACCAGAAAAGCCTTTCTCAACCTGTTTGGTTGGTGTGCCAGTGAAAGAGTTTCCTTTGGTCAGAAAAGAATCCAATGGTAAACCAGGTGGAATTGACAATGGAAACAGTCCTTCCTTCAATTGGAACATTTGTTCCAAGAAACTTCTCAGGGCAGCAAATGTTTCAAACAGTTGGGATGTGTTTCTACAGACGGACCAATCTCCACGGCAATTGCCAAAAGGGTATTGGATCATTTGCGGAGACAGAGGTTGGCAAGGCATTCCAGCCCACCTTGAAGGTGGCCCTTGCAGCATTGGTATGCTTACCATAATTGCCCCCACTGCCAAAGCAGTGATGAAAAAGAAACAAAGGAAAACGAGAGCTGTTCCTCATTATGATGAGAACTGTCAGAGTGATTTTATGCCTTGGAATGCCGCCAGAAGGGTTTCAGCAGGTATATTTCTACCCCAATTGGCTTCAGCTGTGGCATTGAGACAATTAGATCGAGTTGGATGTTGGCTGAGCAAACAAGCTAATGCCACATCCTCGGCAATCAGTGATATGTTGACCAATGTTGATAGTATTAGACATGCTACTCTTCAAAACAGAGCAGCCATTGATTTTCTCTTACTGGCACAAGGACATGGTTGTGAGGAATTGGAAGGTTTGTGTTGTATGAATTTGTCTGATCATTCTGAATCCATTCACAAAAGCATTCAAAAATTAAAGGATCTGACAGCCCAAATTAAAGAAGACGGAGGTTCCTGGTTGGATGATTTGTATCAAAATTGCAGTTTTGCACCTTGGCTAAGGCAACTTTGCAAGATAGGTCTTTACATATTAGGTGTTCTAATACTGATATTGATAGTGGTACCTTGTATACTCTGTTGTGTTCGGCGAATGATGAACAAAACAGTCCGAGAAGTTTTTGTCATTCAAGCAGGAGAATTAGGAAGTAGAAGCACAGAGAGTGTACGAAATCTCACGAAAGCAGTAGATGAGGGTATTGACATGAACGAAGGTTTTGAATTAAGGCCTTGGAATCGACCAGAGTTTTTTGAACGATGCCTTGTGACTGTTGCCAAACATATCTCTTTCAGGGATTGGGTCTTCACAGCATTAAGTTGCTGTGCCGTAATATAGCAATGCTTCAGTTTAGTGAAAATAGGTCTTCAGCAGATAATAAGCAGAAATTTTGCAATAGAGCTATGAAACGCAAATAGCAAGCGACAAGAAAATGAAAGCTTCTGGGTCAAACAGAGAGGGGGAAATGTTGGAATCCATAAGGTTAGAGGATTTTTAAGAAATGGTTAAAAAGAAGTATGTAGGCCTTAGACTGGAGTTTTGTTAGCATTGCAGAAAAGTTTCCCATGCAAGCAGAAAAAGTTTTCCATGCAAGCAGAAAAGTTTCCCAAGCAGTAGACGTGACAAATAACAATAGGCTTCTGTAGAATTGGCTTTAGGATGGCAACAAGGTTATTTAATGTATATCTTTAGAAGGTTAGCATGAATAGAACTCTGTTCTTTGTCTCTTATCAACTAGTCTTTGTTTTAGCTACGATTACCTATGTTTTATAAGATTGGATAGAATGCTTGTCAAGATGTGTTTTCTGTGTCTGATTGGCTGAATTCTAGTCTGAGATGATTTTATGTATTGCTGTATGAGCCCTGTTGAAGGAGACATTTTTTGGTGTGGATAAGTGAGCTGTCATGTCTCCATTTTGTATTTTGAGACTGATGTGCTGGAAATAAAAGCAAAAATCTCTTCACTGGTCTGGTTACCATGTTATCCATATTTGGATATTTTGCCGCGGCCTAGTGGGTTCCTTTTTTAAGGCGTGGGTTCCTGACACCATTGGACTTATACCTGTCCCATCCCCCGCATATTGCTGCCCCGTGTGAGGACGTAGAATAGAAGAAAAACAAAGAAAAATCGTGGAAGCACCAGCCGCGGAGACCCAAGTGTTAACAAGGAGGACACTGTATCATCTCTCCCGCCGAAACCAAGAAAATTGTAAGTAGCTTATCTTGGGAGAGCGCTTGGGTGACGTTGGGAGGAAAAATAGAGAAAAAGAAAATTATTAAAAGAGCACAAAAATGGGAACGAATTTATCAGAAGTTGAATGGGATGTTTTTCATCAATTAGAGACAATGTTACAAGAAAAAGGTCACTCTGAAATTTCAAAAACTGAGCTTAAAAACTTACTTATCTGGGTTAAAGCGAATACGCAAGATTTAAATCTGCAGTCTGCTTTTTCTTTTCATTTTTGGGATCAGATAAACTGGAGAATCTATAATCTAGTCTCTCTCAAAAAAGATGAAAGCTTAAGAGAACTTGTGCCGGTTTGTAGTGCGCTGTTGTAGTGCTTTTTTAAACAAAGTGATAAAAATAAGATCAACTTGGACTCAGAAAACAGAGCTTCTGGTTCTCTCTCACGAAATTCCAGTAAACCAGAGACTGTGTGTGTATTGGAGAATGTTACAAGTGTTGTTGCAAATGCTGAAAGTATTGCTTTGAACTCTGTTGAACAAAATCTTTCTTCTCTCTCTCTGGGAAAAAATGAGACTCTTTCGGACTTTTCTTCGCGTTGTTCTGTTAATGTAAAAATATGTGACTCTTGTAAGGGGGATGGAACAAAGTGTGTAAAAGATGGAAATGAAAAAGTGACTGTACTTCCTAAAATTGTTTGTGCAGGGACACTGAAACCTGAATTGGATTCTGTTGGGCCTGGGGTGGAGGCTGAGGTGGCTGCTTCCACTCGGGAAATTGTGGTTCCAGGGAACTCTTTTTCAGTTAAGCAAAACCATGGTTGTTCTGGTGTTTGTCAATCTATAGATACAGAGAAAGAAAAATTGGCTTTAAGGGTGGAGTCCTTTGAAAGGAAGAGATGGAAGAAACTCGCGACTGTGTTGTTGCTGAAATTCAAAAAGCTGGACTTGAAATCTCTGCAACGAAAATTCAACAAGTTTCACCTTAGAAGTACCTGGGATGGAAGATGACTGAGACGACAAGAACACCACAAAAAATTCAGATCCGAACCAGAGTCAACAACCTACAAGAGTTACAACAACTTCTAGGAGAAATCAACTGGGTCAGACCGATGTTGGGAATCACCAATGATGAACTGAGTCCGCTCTTCCATTTGCTGAGAGGAAGTTGCGACATCACTTCGCCAAGAACTTTAACCCCTGAAGCTCGTGCTGCTCTCGACAAAGTCACAGAAGCTCTTCAAAAAAGACAAGCTCATCGCTGCGTTCCTGAAAATCCTTTCTTTCTTGCAATCTTAGGAGAGAAGAAGCAGCTTTGTGGTCTCATTTTCCAGTGGGATTCCACAGAGCAAGATCCTTTGTTAATAATGGAATGGGATTTTCCTCCCTACAGGTTTTCAAAGACCATTTGCTCAGTTTTAGAAATGATTGCATACATTATAATTAAGGCTAGAACCAGATTGTTAACTTTGGCAGGTCAAGAATTTTCAGTTATCTATTTGCCATTGAAAAATGATTATTTCAATTGGGCAATGCAAAATTCTGATGATTTACAATATGCATTCTTAGGTTTTCCAGGTGTTTGTTCCATACACTATCCAGCTCACAAACTACTGCAAGCAAAATTGAGTTTCAGAGAAAAACCTAAATTTAGTGAAGAACCTTTACATGCTGTGACTCTCTTCACTGATGGCTCTGGTAAAAGCCACAGGTCCGTTGTGACTTGGTTTAATCAAAAGACTAATGTTTGGGAATCTGATATTCAAACAGTAGAGGGATCCCCTCAAATTGTTGAGCCTGCTGCAGTAGTTTGAGCTTTTCAGCTGTTTCCTCAGCCTTTTAATTTGGTCACAGATTCTGCTTATGTTGCTAATGTAGTCAGGAGAATAGAAGGTTCCATTTTAAAGGATGTTAGTAATGAAACTTTACATCGTTGGCTTTCATGTCTTTTTATAACTTTGCAATATAGAACTAATCCATATTTTGTTTCTCACATTAGGGCGCATTCTTCGCTTCTTGGATTTTTAGTGGAAGGAAATGCAAGAGCGGACAAGCTGACAATGGTCATTTCTAACACATTGCCAAATAGTTTTGAACAAGCAAAATTGAGTCGTGCCTTTTTCCACCAAAATGCACAAGCACTCATGCAAATGTTCCAAATCACTTAAAGTCAAGCTAAAGCTATCATTCATACTTGCCCTGACTGTCAATTGGTACAACCTCCTGTTTCTACAGGAGCAATCAACCCCCGAGGCTTACAAAGCCTACAGTTGTGGCAAACAGATGTTACTAAATAGCCTTCTTTTGGTAAATTTAAAAATATTCATGTTTCCATAGACACGTTCTCTGGTGCAGTTTTTGCTTCCCTTCACACAAGTGATACTGGCAGCCATGCCTGTCATCATTTCCTGCAAGCTTTTGCTTCATTGGGTATACCCCAAGAAGTAAAAACTGACAATGGCCCCGCATACATATCTCAAAAATTGGCCACATTTTTAAATGAATGGGGTGTTCGACACATTTTTGGTATTCCCCACTCTCCCACAAGCCAAGCAATCATTGAAAGAACACATCAAACCTTAAAACGCATATTAGATCAACAGAGAGGGGGAACGGAAATCACCCCACAGATGAGACTGAGTAAGGCTTTGTATGTTTTTAATTTTCTAAATAGTAAAAGTACAGAACCAGATCCACCAATCTTTAGACACTTTTCAAATAGCACACAGGCAAAACTGAAAGAACATCCTCCTCTTCTAATTAGAAACCCTGACTCTGGACAGATGGAAGGTCCGTTTCAATTAATAACGTGGGGCAAAGGGTATGCTTCTATTTCCACAGGTGCTGGAAGAATTAAGTGGGTTCCTGCCAAAAACGTCAAACCGTATCGCACTTCAGAACCTGTTGTCGAGCCTAGAACTGAGGAAGCGAGTACGCAGACGTAGACCGAATGGAAGGATCCCGGGTCTCGCCTGACGCCTCTTGTGCCTGACGTTCATTGTGCATCGGTGGAACCCGTGAACTCTGATTTTGTGCCAATTTTTATTTATGAGTATACGAATGAAATGCTGAATGTTTGTTTAACAAAGCTAATTTTTGGCTGAAAATTTAGGTTCTTGTTTTGGTTTAGAAAGAATTCTGCCAAAACTTAGTTCTTGAAAGAGATGGGGCAGAATCAAATGGTATACTTGTTTTGCTTGATTTTAATTGTTTTTTGTCGTGCAGATTTGCCTGAGGATCAACCGAAGACGAATGTTTGGGTGACCTTAGCCAAGGCTGCCGGATCGGATACTATATGTCTGTCTAATTCGGAACCAGAAAAGCCTTTCTCAACCTGTTTGGTTGGTGTGCCAGTGAAAGAGTTTCCTTTGGTCAGAAAAGAATCCAATGGTAAACCAGGTGGAATTGACAATGGAAAGAGTCCTTCCTTCAATTGGAACATTTGTTCCAAGAAACTTCTCAGGGCAGCAAATGTTTCAAACAGTTGGGATGTGTTTCTACAGACGGACCAATCTCCACGGCAATTGCCAAAAGGGTATTGGATCATTTGCGGAGACAGAGGTTGGCAAGGCATTCCAGCCCACCTTGAAGGTGGCCCTTGCAGCATTGGTATGCTTACCATAATTGCCCCCACTGCCAAAGCAGTGATGAAAAAGAAACAAAGGAAAACGAGAGCTGTTCCTCATTATGATGAGAACTGTCAGAGTGATTTTATGCCTTGGAATGCCGCCAGAAGGGTTTCAGCAGGTATATTTCTACCCCAATTGGCTTCAGCTGTGGCATTGAGACAATTAGATCGAGTTGGATGCTGGCTGAGCAAACAAGCTAATGCCACATCCTCCGCAATCAGTGATATGTTGACCAATGTTGATAGTATTAGACATGCTACTCTTCAAAACAGAGCAGCCATTGATTTTCTCTTACTGGCACAAGGACATGGTTGTGAGGAATTGGAAGGTTTGTGTTGTATGAATTTGTCTGATCATTCTGAATCCATTCACAAAAGCATTCAAAAATTAAAGGATCTGACAGCCCAAATTAAAGAAGACGGAGGTTCCTGGTTGGATGATTTGTATCAAAATTGCAGTTTTGCACCTTGGCTAAGGCAACTTTGCAAGATAGGTCTTGACATATTAGGTGTTCTAATACTGATATTGATAGTGGTACCTTGTATACTCTGTTGTGTTCGGCGAATGATGAACAAAACAGTCCGAGAAGTTTTTGTCATTCAAGCAGGAGAATTAGGAAGTAGAAGCACAGAGAGTGTACGAAATCTCACGAAAGCAGTAGATGAGGGTATTGACATGAACGAAGGTTTTGAATTAAGGCCTTGGAATCGACCAGAGTTTTTTGAACGATGCCTTGTGACTGTTGCCAAACATATCTCTTTCAGGGATTGGGTCTTCACAGCATTAAGTTGCTGTGCCGTAATATAGCGATGCTTCAGTTTAGTGAAAATAGGTCTTCAGCAGATAATAAGCAGAAATTTTGCAATAGAGCTATGAAACGCAAATAGCAAGCGACAAGAAAATGAAAGCTTCTGGGTTAAACAGAGAGGGGGAAATGTTGGAATCCATAAGGTTAGAGGATTTTTAAGAAATGGTTAAAAAGAAGTATGTAGGCCTTAGACTGGAGTTTTGTTAGCATTGCAGAAAAGTTTCCCATGCAAGCAGAAAAAGTTTTCCATGCAAGCAGAAAAGTTTCCCAAGCAGTAGACGTGACAAATAACAATAGGCTTCTGTAGAATTGGCTTTAGGATGGCAACAAGGTTATTTAATGTATATCTTTAGAAGGTTAGCATGAATAGAACTCTGTTCTTTGTCTCTTATCAACTAGTCTTTGTTTTAGCTACGATTACCTATGTTTTATAAGATTGGATAGAATGCTTGTCAAGATGTGTTTTCTGTGTCTGATTGGCTGAATTCTAGTCTGAGATGATTTTATGTATTGCTGTATGAGCCCTGTTGAAGGAGACATTTTTTGGTGTGGATCAGTGAGCTGTCATGTCTCCATTTTGTATTTTGAGACTGATGTGCTGGAAATAAAAGCAAAAATCTCTTCACTGGTCTGGTTACCATGTTATCCATATTTGGATATTTTGCCGCGGCCTAGTGGGTTCCTTTTTTAAGGCGTGGGTTCCTGACACCATTGGACTTATACCTGTCCCGTCCCCCGCATATTGCTGCCCCGTGTGAGGACGTAGAATAGAAGAAAAACAAAGAAAAATCGTGGAAGCACCAGCCGCGGAGACCCAAGTGTTAACAAGGAGGACACTGTATCATCTCTCCCGCCGAAACCAAGAAAATTGTAAGTAACTTATCTTGGGAGAGCGCTTGGGTGACGTTGGGAGGAAAAATAGAGAAAAAGAAAATTATTAAAAGAGCACAAAAATGGGAACGAATTTATCAGAAGTTGAATGGGATGTTTTTCATCAATTAGAGACAATGTTACAAGAAAAAGGTCACTCTGAAATTTCAAAAACTGAGCTTAAAAACTTACTTATCTGGGTTAAAGCGAATACGCAAGATTTAAATCTGCAGTCTGCTTTTTCTTTTCATTTTTGGGATCAGATAAACTGGAGAATCTATAATCTAGTCTCTCTCAAAAAAGATGAAAGCTTAAGAGAACTTGTGCCGGTTTGTAGTGCGCTGTTGTAGTGCTTTTTTAAACAAAGTGATAAAAATAAGATCAACTTGGACTCAGAAAACAGAGCTTCTGGTTCTCTCTCACGAAATTCCAGTAAACCAGAGACTGTGTGTGTATCGGAGAATGTTACAAGTGTTGTTGCAAATGCTGAAAGTATTGCTTTGAACTCTGTTGAACAAAATCTTTCTTCTCTCTCTCTGGGAAAAAATGAGACTCTTTCGGACTTTTCTTCGCGTTGTTCTGTTAATGTAAAAATATGTGACTCTTGTAAGGGGGATGGAACAAAGTGTGTAAAAGATGGAAATGAAAAAGTGACTGTACTTCCTAAAATTGTTTGTGCAGGGACACTGAAACCTGAATTGGATTCTGTTGGGCCTGGGGTGGAGGCTGAGGTGGCTGCTTCCACTCGGGAAATTGTGGTTCCAGGGAACTCTTTTTCAGTTAAGCAAAACCATGGTTGTTCTGGTGTTTGTCAATCTATAGATACAGAGAAAGAAAAATTGGCTTTAAGGGTGGAGTCCTTTGAAAGGAAGAGATGGAAGAAACTCGCGACTGTGTTGTTGCTGAAATTCAAAAAGCTGGACTTGAAATCTCTGCAACGAAAATTCAACAAGTTTCACCTTAGAAGTACCTGGGATGGAAGATGACTGAGACGACAAGAACACCACAAAAAATTCAGATCCGAACCAGAGTCAACAACCTACAAGAGTTACAACAACTTCTAGGAGAAATCAACTGGGTCAGACCGATGTTGGGAATCACCAATGATGAACTGAGTCCGCTCTTCCATTTGCTGAGAGGAAGTTGCGACATCACTTCGCCAAGAACTTTAACCCCTGAAGCTCGTGCTGCTCTCGACAAAGTCACAGAAGCTCTTCAAAAAAGACAAGCTCATCGCTGCGTTCCTGAAAATCCTTTCTTTCTTGCAATCTTAGGAGAGAAGAAGCAGCTTTGTGGTCTCATTTTCCAGTGGGATTCCACAGAGCAAGATCCTTTGTTAATAATGGAATGGGATTTTCCTCCCTACAGGTTTTCAAAGACCATTTGCTCAGTTTTAGAAATGATTGCATACATTATAATTAAGGCTAGAACCAGATTGTTAACTTTGGCAGGTCAAGAATTTTCAGTTATCTATTTGCCATTGAAAAATGATTATTTCAATTGGGCAATGCAAAATTCTGATGATTTACAATATGCATTCTTAGGTTTTCCAGGTGTTTGTTCCATACACTATCCAGCTCACAAACTACTGCAAGCAAAATTGAGTTTCAGAGAAAAACCTAAATTGAGTGAAGAATCTTTACATGCTGTGACTCTCTTCACTGATGGCTCTGGTAAAAGCCACAAGTCCGTTGTGACTTGGTTTAATCAAAAGACTAATGTTTGGGAATCTGATATTCAAACAGTAGAGGGATCCCCTCAAATTGTTGAGCCTGCTGCCGTAGTTTGAGCTTTTCAGCTGTTTCCTCAGCCTTTTAATTTGGTCACAGATTCTGCTTATGTTGCTAATGTAGTCAGGAGAATAGAAGGTTCCATTTTAAAGGATGTTAGTAATGAAACTTTACATCGTTGGCTTTCATGTCTTTTTATAACTTTGCAATATAGAACTAATCCATATTTTGTTTCTCACATTAGGGCGCATTCTTCGCTTCCTGGATTTTTAGTGGAAGGAAATGCAAGAGCGGACAAGCTGACAATGGTCATTTCTAACACATTGCCAAATAGTTTTGAACAAGCAAAATTGAGTCGTGCCTTTTTCCACCAAAATGCACAAGCACTCATGCAAATGTTCCAAATCACTTAAAGTCAAGCTAAAGCTATCATTCATACTTGCCCTGACTGTCAATTGGTACAACCTCCTGTTTCTACAGGAGCAATCAACCCCCGAGGCTTACAAAGCCTACAGTTGTGGCAAACAGATGTTACTAAATAGCCTTCTTTTGGTAAATTTAAAAATATTCATGTTTCCATAGACACGTTCTCTGGTGCAGTTTTTGCTTCCCTTCACACAAGTGATACTGGCAGCCATGCCTGTCATCATTTCCTGCAAGCTTTTGCTTCATTGGGTATACCCCAAGAAGTAAAAACTGACAATGGCCCCGCATACATATCTCAAAAATTGGCCACATTTTTAAATGAATGGGGTGTTCGACACATTTTTGGTATTCCCCACTCTCCCACAAGCCAAGCAATCATTGAAAGAACACATCAAACCTTAAAACGCATATTAGATCAACAGAGAGGGGGAACGGAAATCACCCCACAGATGAGACTGAGTAAGGCTTTGTATGTTTTTAATTTTCTAAATAGTAAAAGTACAGAACCAGATCCACCAATCTTTAGACACTTTTCAAATAGCACACAGGCAAAACTGAAAGAACATCCTCCTCTTCTAATTAGAAACCCTGACTCTGGACAGATGGAAGGTCCGTTTCAATTAATAACGTGGGGCAAAGGGTATGCTTCTATTTCCACAGGTGCTGGAAGAATTAAGTGGGTTCCTGCCAAAAACGTCAAACCGTATCGCACTTCAGAACCTGTTGTCGAGCCTAGAACTGAGGAAGCGAGTACGCAGGCGTAGACCGAATGGAAGGATCCCGGGTCTCGCCTGACGCCTCTTGTGCCTGACGTTCATTTTGCATCGGTGGAACCCGTGAACTCTGATTTTGTGCCAATTTTTATTTATGAGTATACGAATGAAATGCTGAATGTTTGTTTAACAAAGCTAATTTTTGGCTGAAAATTTAGGTTCTTTTTTGGTTTAGAAAGAATTCTGCCAAAACTTAGTTCTTGAAAGAGATGGGGCAGAATCAAATGGTATACTTGTTTTGCTTGATTTCAATTGTTTTTTGTCGTGCAGATTTGCCTGAGGATCAACCGAAGACGAATGTTTGGGTGACCTTAGCCAAGGCTGCCGGATCGGATACTATATGTCTGTCTAATTCGGAACCAGAAAAGCCTTTCTCAACCTGTTTGGTTGGTGTGCCAGTGAAAGAGTTTCCTTTGGTCAGAAAAGAATCCAATGGTAAACCAGGTGGAATTGACAATGGAAACAGTCCTTCCTTCAATTGGAACATTTGTTCCAAGAAACTTCTCAGGGCAGCAAATGTTTCAAACAGTTGGGATGTGTTTCTACAGACGGACCAATCTCCACGGCAATTGCCAAAAGGGTATTGGATCATTTGCGGAGACAGAGGTTGGCAAGGCATTCCAGCCCACCTTGAAGGTGGCCCTTGCAGCATTGGTATGCTTACCATAATTGCCCCCACTGCCAAAGCAGTGATGAAAAAGAAACAAAGGAAAACAAGAGCTGTTCCTCATTATGATGAGAACTGTCAGAGTGATTTTATGCCTTGGAATGCCGCCAGAAGGGTTTCAGCAGGTATATTTCTACCCCAATTGGCTTCAGCTGTGGCATTGAGACAATTAGATCGAGTTGGATGTTGGCTGAGCAAACAAGCTAATGCCACATCCTCCGCAATCAGTGATATGTTGACCAATGTTGATAGTATTAGACATGCTACTCTTCAAAACAGAGCAGCCATTGATTTTCTCTTACTGGCACAAGGACATGGTTGTGAGGAATTGGAAGGTTTGTGTTGTATGAATTTGTCTGATCATTCTGAATCCATTCACAAAAGCATTCAAAAATTAAAGGATCTGACAGCCCAAATTAAAGAAGACGGAGGTTCCTGGTTGGATGATTTGTATCAAAATTGCAGTTTTGCACCTTGGCTAAGGCAACTTTGCAAGATAGGTCTTTACATATTAGGTGTTCTAATACTGATATTGATAGTGGTACCTTGTATACTCTGTTGTGTTCGGCGAATGATGAACAAAACAGTCCGAGAAGTTTTTGTCATTCAAGCAGGAGAATTAGGAAGTAGAAGCACAGAGAGTGTACGAAATCTCACGAAAGCAGTAGATGAGGGTATTGACATGAACGAAGGTTTTGAATTAAGGCCTTGGAATCGACCAGAGTTTTTTGAACGATGCCTTGTGACTGTTGCCAAACATAGCTCTTTCAGGGATTGGGTCTTCACAGCATTAAGTTGCTGTGCCGTAATATAGCGATGCTTCAGTTTAGTGAAAATAGGTCTTCAGCAGATAATAAGCAGAAATTTTGCAATAGAGCTATGAAACGCAAATAGTAAGCGACAAGAAAATGAAAGCTTCTGGGTCAAACAGAGAGGGGGAAATGTTGGAATCCATAAGGTTAGAGGATTTTTAAGAAATGGTTACAAAGAAGTATGTAGGCCTTAGACTGGAGTTTTGTTAGCATTGCAGAAAATTTCCCACGCAAGCAGAAAAAGTTTTCCATGCAAGCAGAAAAGTTTCCCAAGCAGTAGACGTGACAAATAACAATAGGCTTCTGTAGAATTGGCTTTAGGATGGCAACAAGGTTATTTAATGTATATATTTAGAAGGTTAGCATGAATAGAACTCTGTTCTTTGTCTCTTATCAACTAGTCTTTGTTTTAGCTACGATTACCTATGTTTTATAAGATTGGATAGAATGCTTGTCAATATGTGTTTTCTGTGTCTGATTGGCTGAATTCTAGTCTGAGATGATTTTATGTATTGCTGTATGAGCCCTGTTGAAGGAGACATTTTTTGGTGTGGATCAGTGAGCTGTCATGTCTCCATTTTGTATTTTGAGACTGATGTGTTGGAAATAAAAGCAAAAATCTCTTCACTGGTCTGGTTACCATGTTATCCATATTTGGATATTTTGCCGCGGCCTAGTGGGTTCCTTTTTTAAGGCGTGGGTTCCTGACACCATTGGACTTATACCTGTCCCGTCCCCCGCATATTGCTGCCCCGTGTGAGGACGTAGAATAGAAGAAAAACAAAGAAAAATCGTGGAAGCACCAGCCGCGGAGACCCAAGTGTTAACAAGGAGGACACTGTATCATCTCTCCCGCCGAAACCAAGAAAATTGTAAGTAACTTATCTCGGGAGAGCGCTTGGGTGACGTTGGGAGGAAAAATAGAGAAAAAGAAAATTATTAAAAGAGCACAAAAATGGGAACAAATTTATCAGAAGTTGAATGGGATGTTTTTCATCAATTAGAGACAATTTTACAAGAAAAAGGTCACTCTGAAATTTCAAAAACTGAGCTTAAAAACTTACTTATCTGGGTTAAAGCGAATAGGCAAGATTTAAATCTGCAGTCTGCTTTTTCTTTTCATTTTTGGGATCAGATAAACTGGAGAATCTATAATCTAGTCTCTCTCAAAAAAGATGAAAGCTTAAGAGAACTTGTGCCGGTTTGTAGTGCGCTGTTGTAGTGCTTTTTTAAACAAAGTGATAAAAATAAGATCAACTTGGACTCAGAAAACAGAGCTTCTGGTTCTCTCTCACGAAATTCCAGTAAACCAGAGACTGTGTGTGTATCGGAGAATGTTACAAGTGTTGTTGCAAATGCTGAAAGTATTGCTTTGAACTCTGTTGAACAAAATCTTTCTTCTCTCTCTCTGGGAAAAAATGAGACTCTTTCGGACTTTTCTTCGCGTTGTTCTGTTAATGTAAAAATATGTGACTCTTGTAAGGGGGATGGAACAAAGTGTGTAAAAGATGGAAATGAAAAAGTGACTGTACTTCCTAAAATTGTTTGTGCAGGGACACTGAAACCTGAATTGGATTCTGTTGGGCCTGGGGTGGAGGCTGAGGTGGCTGCTTCCACTCGGGAAATTGTGGTTCCAGGGAACTCTTTTTCAGTTAAGCAAAACCATGGTTGTTCTGGTGTTTGTCAATCTATAGATACAGAGAAAGAAAAATTGGCTTTAAGGGTGGAGTCCTTTGAAAGGAAGAGATGGAAGAAACTCGCGACTGTGTTGTTGCTGAAATTCAAAAAGCTGGACTTGAAATCTCTGCAACGAAAATTCAACAAATTTCACCTTAGAAGTACCTGGGATGGAAGATGACTGAGACGACAAGAACACCACAAAAAATTCAGATCCGAACCAGAGTCAACAACCTACAAGAGTTACAACAACTTCTAGGAGAAATCAACTGGGTCAGACCGATGTTGGGAATCACCAATGATGAACTGAGTCCGCTCTTCCATTTGCTGAGAGGAAGTTGCGACATCACTTCGCCAAGAACTTTAACCCCTGAAGCTCGTGCTGCTCTCGACAAAGTCACAGAAGCTCTTCAAAAAAGACAAGCTCATCGCTGCGTTCCTGAAAATCCTTTCTTTCTTGCAATCTTAGGAGAGAAGAAGCAGCTTTGTGGTCTCATTTTCCAGTGGGATTCCACAGAGCAAGATCCTTTGTTAATAATGGAATGGGATTTTCCTCCCTACAGGTTTTCAAAGACCATTTGCTCAGTTTTAGAAATGATTGCATACATTATAATTAAGGCTAGAACCAGATTGTTAACTTTGGCAGGTCAAGAATTTTCAGTTATCTATTTGCCATTGAAAAATGATTATTTCAATTGGGCAATGCAAAATTCTGATGATTTACAATATGCATTCTTAGGTTTTCCAGGTGTTTGTTCCATACACTATCCAGCTCACAAACTACTGCAAGCAAAATTGAGTTTCAGAGAAAAACCTAAATTTAGTGAAGAACCTTTACATGCTGTGACTCTCTTCACTGATGGCTCTGGTAAAAGCCACAGGTCCGTTGTGACTTGGTTTAATCAAAAGACTAATGTTTGGGAATCTGATATTCAAACAGTAGAGGGATCCCCTCAAATTGTTGAGCCTGCTGCAGTAGTTTGAGCTTTTCAGCTGTTTCCTCAGCCTTTTAATTTGGTCACAGATTCTGCTTATGTTGCTAATGTAGTCAGGAGAATAGAAGGTTCCATTTTAAAGGATGTTAGTAATGAAACTTTACATCGTTGGCTTTCATATCTTTTTATAACTTTGCAATATAGAACTAATCCATATTTTGTTTCTCACATTAGGGCGCATTCTTCACTTCCTGGATTTTTAGTGGAAGGAAATGCAAGAGCGGACAAGCTGACAATGGTCATTTCTAACACATTGCCAAATAGTTTTGAACAAGCAAAATTGAGTCGTGCCTTTTTCCACCAAAATGCACAAGCACTCATGCAAATGTTCCAAATCACTTAAAGTCAAGCTAAAGCTATCATTCATACTTGCCCTGACTGTCAATTGGTACAATCTCCTGTTTCTACAGGAGCAATCAACCCCCGAGGCTTACAAAGCCTACAGTTGTGGCAAACAGATGTTACTAAATAGCCTTCTTTTGGTAAATTTAAAAATATTCATGTTTCCATAGACACGTTCTCTGGTGCAGTTTTTGCTTCCCTTCACACAAGTGATACTGGCAGCCATGCCTGTCATCATTTCCTGCAAGCTTTTGCTTCATTGGGTATACCCCAAGAAGTAAAAACTGACAATGGCCCCGCATACATATCTCAAAAATTGGCCACATTTTTAAATGAATGGGGTGTTCGACACATTTTTGGTATTCCCCACTCTCCCACAAGCCAAGCAATCATTGAAAGAACACATCAAACCTTAAAACGCATATTAGATCAACAGAGAGGGGGAACGGAAATCACCCCACAGATGAGACTGAGTAAGGCTTTGTATGTTTTTAATTTTCTAAATAGTAAAAGTACAGAACCAGATCCACCAATCTTTAGACACTTTTCAAATAGCACACAGGCAAAACTGAAAGAACATCCTCCTCTTCTAATTAGAAACCCTGACTCTGGACAGATGGAAGGTCCGTTTCAATTAATAACGTGGGGCAAAGGGTATGCTTCTATTTCCACAGGTGCTGGAAGAATTAAGTGGGTTCCTGCCAAAAACGTCAAACCGTATCGCACTTCAGAACCTGTTGTCGAGCCTAGAACTGAGGAAGCGAGTACGCAGACGTAGACCGAATGGAAGGATCCCGGGTCTCGCCTGACGCCTCTTGTGCCTGACGTTCATTGTGCATCGGTGGAACCCGTGAACTCTGATTTTGTGCCAATTTTTATTTATGAGTATACGAATGAAATGCTGAATGTTTGTTTAACAAAGCTAATTTTTGGCTGAAAATTTAGGTTCTTGTTTTGGTTTAGAAAGAATTCTGCCAAAACTTAGTTCTTGAAAGAGATGGGGCAGAATCAAATGGTATACTTGTTTTGCTTGATTTCAATTGTTTTTTGTCGTGCAGATTTGCCTGAGGATCAACCGAAGACGAATGTTTGGGTGACCTTAGCCAAGGCTGCCGGATCGGATACTATATGTCTGTCTAATTCGGAACCAGAAAAGCCTTTCTCAACCTGTTTGGTTGGTGTGCCAGTGAAAGAGTTTCCTTTGGTCAGAAAAGAATCCAATGGTAAACCAGGTGGAATTGACAATGGAAACAGTCCTTCCTTCAATTGGAACATTTGTTCCAAGAAACTTCTCAGGGCAGCAAATGTTTCAAACAGTTGGGATGTGTTTCTGGAGACGGACCAATCTCCACGGCAATTGCCAAAAGGGTATTGGATCATTTGCGGAGACAGAGGTTGGCAAGGCATTCCAGCCCACCTTGAAGGTGGCCCTTGCAGCATTGGTATGCTTACCATAATTGCCCCCACTGCCAAAGCAGTGATGAAAAAGAAACAAAGGAAAACAAGAGCTGTTCCTCATTATGATGAGAACTGTCAGAGTGATTTTATGCCTTGGAATGCCGCCAGAAGGGTTTCAGCAGGTATATTTCTACCCCAATTGGCTTCAGCTGTGGCATTGAGACAATTAGATCGAGTTGGATGTTGGCTGAGCAAACAAGCTAATGCCACATCCTCCGCAATCAGTGATATGTTGACCAATGTTGATAGTATTAGACATGCTACTCTTCAAAACAGAGCAGCCATTGATTTTCTCTTACTGGCACAAGGACATGGTTGTGAGGAATTGGAAGGTTTGTGTTGTATGAATTTGTCTGATCATTCTGAATCCATTCACAAAAGCATTCAAAAATTAAAGGATCTGACAGCCCAAATTAAAGAATACAGAGGTTCCTGGTTGGATGATTTGTATCAAAATTGCAGTTTTGCACCTTGGCTAAGGCAACTTTGCAAGATAGGTCTTGACATATTAGGTGTTCTAATACTGATATTGATAGTGGTACCTTGTATACTCTGTTGTGTTCGGCGAATGATGAACAAAACAGTCCGAGAAGTTTTTGTCATTCAAGCAGGAGAATTAGGAAGTAGAAGCACAGAGAGCGTATGAAATCTCACGAAAGCAGTAGATGAGGGTACTGACATGAACGAAGGTTTTGAATTAAGGCCTTGGAATCGACCAGAGTTTTTTGAACGATGCCTTGTGACTGTTGCCAAACATATCTCTTTCAGGGATTGGGTCTTCACAGCATTAAGTTGCTGTGCCGTAATATAGCGATGCTTCAGTTTAGTGAAAATAGGTCTTCAGCAGATAATAAGCAGAAATTTTGCAATAGAGCTATGAAACGCAAATAGCAAGCGACAAGAAAATGAAAGCTTCTGGGTCAAACAGAGAGGGGGAAATGTTGGAATCCATAAGGTTAGAGGATTTTTAAGAAATGGTTAAAAAGAAGTATGTAGGCCTTAGACTGGAGTTTTGTTAGCATTGCAGAAAAGTTTCCCATGCAAGCAGAAAAAGTTTTCCATGCAAGCAGAAAAGTTTCCCAAGCAGTAGACGTGACAAATAACAATAGGCTTCTGTAGAATTGGCTTTAGGATGGCAACAAGGTTATTTAATGTATATCTTTAGAAGGTTAGCATGAATAGAACTCTGTTCTTTGTCTCTTATCAACTAGTCTTTGTTTTAGCTACGATTACCTATGTTTTATAAGATTGGATAGAATGCTTGTCAAGATGTGTTTTCTGTGTCTGATTGGCTGAATTCTAGTCTGAGATGATTTTATGTATTGCTGTATGAGCCCTGTTGAAGGAGACATTTTTTGGTGTGGATCAGTGAGCTGTCATGTCTCCATTTTGTATTTTGAGACTGATGTGCTGGAAATAAAAGCAAAAATCTCTTCACTGGTCTGGTTACCATGTTATCCATATTTGGATATTTTGCCGCGGCCTAGTGGGTTCCTTTTTTAAGGCGTGGGTTCCTGACACCATTGGACTTATACCTGTCCCGTCCCCCGCATATTGCTGCCCCGTGTGAGGACGTAGAATAGAAGAAAAACAAAGAAAAATCGTGGAAGCACCAGCCGCGGAGACCCAAGTGTTAACAAGGAGGACACTGTATCATCTCTCCCGCCGAAACCAAGAAAATTGTAAGTAACTTATCTCGGGAGAGCGCTTGGGTGACGTTGGGAGGAAAAATAGAGAAAAAGAAAATTATTAAAAGAGCACAAAAATGGGAACGAATTTATCAGAAGTTGAATGCGATGTTTTTTATCAATTAGAGACAATGTTACAAGAAAAAGGTCACTCTGAAATTTCAAAAACTGAGCTTAAAAACTTACTTATCTGGGTTAAAGCGAATAGGCAAGATTTAAATCTGCAGTCTGCTTTTTCTTTTCATTTTTGGGATCAGATAAACTGGAGAATCTATAATCTAGTCTCTCTCAAAAAAGATGAAAGCTTAAGAGAACTTGTGCCGGTTTGTAGTGCGCTGTTGTAGTGCTTTTTTAAACAAAGTGATAAAAATAAGATCAACTTGGACTCAGAAAACAGAGCTTCTGGTTCTCTCTCACGAAATTCCAGTAAACCAGAGACTGTGTGTGTATTGGAGAATGTTACAAGTGTTGTTGCAAATGCTGAAAGTATTGCTTTGAACTCTGTTGAACAAAATCTTTCTTCTCTCTCTCTGGGAAAAAATGAGACTCTTTCGGACTTTTCTTCGCGTTGTTCTGTTAATGTAAAAATATGTGACTCTTGTAAGGGGGATGGAACAAAGTGTGTAAAAGATGGAAATGAAAAAGTGACTGTACTTCCTAAAATTGTTTGTGCAGGGACACTGAAACCTGAATTGGATTCTGTTGGGCCTGGGGTGGAGGCTGAGGTGGCTGCTTCCACTCGGGAAATTGTGGTTCCAGGGAACTCTTTTTCAGTTAAGCAAAACCATGGTTGTTCTGGTGTTTGTCAATCTATAGATACAGAGAAAGAAAAATTGGCTTTAAGGGTGGAGTCCTTTGAAAGGAAGAGATGGAAGAAACTCGCGACTGTGTTGTTGCTGAAATTCAAAAAGCTGGACTTGAAATCTCTGCAACGAAAACTCAACAAGTTTCACCTTAGAAGTACCTGGGATGGAAGATGACTGAGACGACAAGAACACCACAAAAAATTCAGATCCGAACCAGAGTCAACAACCTACAAGAGTTACAACAACTTCTAGGAGAAATCAACTGGGTCAGACCGATGTTGGGAATCACCAATGATGAACTGAGTCCGCTCTTCCATTTGCTGAGAGGAAGTTGCGACATCACTTCGCCAAGAACTTTAACCCCTGAAGCTCGTGCTGCTCTCGACAAAGTCACAGAAGCTCTTCAAAAAAGACAAGCTCATCGCTGCGTTCCTGAAAATCCTTTCTTTCTTGCAATCTTAGGAGAGAAGAAGCAGCTTTGTGGTCTCATTTTCCAGTGGGATTCCACAGAGCAAGATCCTTTGTTAATAATGGAATGGGATTTTCCTCCCTACAGGTTTTCAAAGACCATTTGCTCAGTTTTAGAAATGATTGCAGACATTATAATTAAGGCTAGAACCAGATTGTTAACTTTGGCAGGTCAAGAATTTTCAGTTATCTATTTGCCATTGAAAAATGATTATTTCAATTGGGCAATGCAAAATTCTGATGATTTACAATATGCATTCTTAGGTTTTCCAGGTGTTTGTTCCATACACTATCCAGCTCACAAACTACTGCAAGCAAAATTGAGTTTCAGAGAAAAACCTAAATTGAGTGAAGAACCTTTACATGCTGTGACTCTCTTCACTGATGGCTCTGGTAAAAGCCACAGGTCCGTTGTGACTTGGTTTAATCAAAAGACTAATGTTTGGGAATCTGATATTCAAACAGTAGAGGGATCCCCTCAAATTGTTGAGCCTGCTGCAGTAGTTTGAGCTTTTCAGCTGTTTCCTCAGCCTTTTAATTTGGTCACAGATTCTGCTTATGTTGCTAATGTAGTCAGGAGAATAGAAGGTTCCATTTTAAAGGATGTTAGTAATGAAACTTTACATCGTTGGCTTTCATGTCTTTTTATAACTTTGCAATATAGAACTAATCCATATTTTGTTTCTCACATTAGGGCGCATTCTTCACTTCCTGGATTTTTAGTGGAAGGAAATGCAAGAGCGGACAAGCTGACAATGGTCATTTCTAACACATTGCCAAATAGTTTTGAACAAGCAAAATTGAGTCGTGCCTTTTTCCACCAAAATGCACAAGCACTCATGCAAATGTTCCAAATCACTTAAAGTCAAGCTAAAGCTATCATTCATACTTGCCCTGACTGTCAATTGGTACAACCTCCTGTTTCTACAGGAGCAATCAACCCCCGAGGCTTACAAAGCCTACAGTTGTGGCAAACAGATGTTACTAAATAGCCTTCTTTTGGTAAATTTAAAAATATTCATGTTTCCATAGACACGTTCTCTGGTGCAGTTTTTGCTTCCCTTCACACAAGTGATACTGGCAGCCATGCCTGTCATCATTTCCTGCAAGCTTTTGCTTCATTGGGTATACCCCAAGAAGTAAAAACTGACAATGGCCCCGCATACATATCTCAAAAATTGGCCACATTTTTAAATGAATGGGGTGTTCGACACATTTTTGGTATTCCCCACTCTCCCACAAGCCAAGCAATCATTGAAAGAACACATCAAACCTTAAAACGCATATTAGATCAACAGAGAGGGGGAACGGAAATCACCCCACAGATGAGACTGAGTAAGGCTTTGTATGTTTTTAATTTTCTAAATAGTAAAAGTACAGAACCAGATCCACCAATCTTTAGACACTTTTCAAATAGCACACAGGCAAAACTGAAAGAACATCCTCCTCTTCTAATTAGAAACCCTGACTCTGGACAGATGGAAGGCCCGTTTCAATTAATAACGTGGGGCAAAGGGTATGCTTCTATTTCCACAGGTGCTGGAAGAATTAAGTGGGTTCCTGCCAAAAACGTCAAACCGTATCGCACTTCAGAACCTGTTGTCGAGCCTAGAATGGAGGAAGCGAGTACGCAGACGTAGACCGAATGGAAGGATCCCGGGTCTCGCCTGACGCCTCTTGTGCCTGACGTTCATTGTGCATCGGTGGAACCCGTGAACTCTGATTTTGTGCCAATTTTTATTTATGAGTATACGAATTAAATGCTGAATGTTTGTTTAACAAAGCTAATTTTTGGCTGAAAATTTAGGTTCTTGTTTTGGTTTAGAAAGAATTCTGCCAAAACTTAGTTCTTGAAAGAGATGGGGCAGAATCAAATGGTATACTTGTTTTGCTTGATTTTAATTGTTTTTTGTCGTGCAGATTTGCCTGAGGATCAACCGAAGACGAATGTTTGGGTGACCTTAGCCAAGGCTGCCAGATCGGATACTATATGTCTGTCTAATTCGGAACCAGAAAAGCCTTTCTCAACCTGTTTGGTTGGTGTGCCAGTGAAAGAGTTTCCTTTGGTCAGAAAAGAATCCAATGGTAAACCAGGTGGAATTGACAATGGAAACAGTCCTTCCTTCAATTGGAACATTTGTTCCAAGAAACTTCTCAGGGCAGCAAATGTTTCAAACAGTTGGGATGTGTTTCTACAGACGGACCAATCTCCACGGCAATTGCCAAAAGGGTATTGGATCATTTGCGGAGACAGAGGTTGGCAAGGCATTCCAGCCCACCTTGAAGGTGGCCCTTGCAGCATTGGTATGCTTACCATAATTGCCCCCACTGCCAAAGCAGTGATGAAAAAGAAACAAAGGAAAACGAGAGCTGTTCCTCATTATGATGAGAACTGTCAGAGTGATTTTATGCCTTGGAATGCCGCCAGAAGGGTTTCAGCAGGTATATTTCTACCCCAATTGGCTTCAGCTGTGGCATTGAGACAATTAGATCGAGTTGGATGTTGGCTGAGCAAACAAGCTAATGCCACATCCTCCGCAATCAGTGATATGTTGACCAATGTTGATAGTATTAGACATGCTACTCTTCAAAACAGAGCAGCCATTGATTTTCTCTTACTGGCACAAGGACATGGTTGTGAGGAATTGGAAGGTTTGTGTTGTATGAATTTGTCTGATCATTCTGAATCCATTCACAAAAGCATTCAAAAATTAAAGGATCTGACAGCCCAAATTAAAGAAGACGGAGGTTCCTGGTTGGATGATTTGTATCAAAATTGCAGTTTTGCACCTTGGCTAAGGCAACTTTGCAAGATAGGTCTTGACATATTAGGTGTTCTAATACTGATATTGATAGTGGTACCTTGTATACTCTGTTGTGTTCGGCGAATGATGAACAAAACAGTCCGAGAAGTTTTTGTCATTCAAGCAGGAGAATTAGGAAGTAGAAGCACAGAGAGTGTACGAAATCTCACGAAAGCAGTAGATGAGGGTATTGACATGAACGAAGGTTTTGAATTAAGGCCTTGGAATCGACCAGAGTTTTTTGAACGATGCCTTGTGACTGTTGCCAAACATATCTCTTTCAGGGATTGGGTCTTCACAGCATTAAGTTGCTGTGCCGTAATATAGCGATGCTTCAGTTTAGTGAAAATAGGTCTTCAGCAGATAATAAGCAGAAATTTTGCAATAGAGCTATGAAACGCAAATAGCAAGCGACAAGAAAATGAAAGCTTCTGGGTCAAACAGAGAGGAGGAAATGTTGGAATCCATAAGGTTAGAGGATTTTTAAGAAATGGTTAAAAAGAAGTATGTAGGCCTTAGACTGGAGTTTTGTTAGCATTGCAGAAAATTTCCCATGCAAGCAGAAAAAGTTTCCCAAGCAGTAGACGTGACAAATAACAATAGGCTTCTGTAGAATTGGCTTTAGGATGGCAACAAGGTTATTTAATGTATATCTTTAGAAGGTTAGCATGAATAGAACTCTGTTCTTTGTCTCTTATCAACTAGTCTTTGTTTTAGCTACGATTACCTATGTTTTATAAGATTGGATAGAATGCTTGTCAAGATGTGTTTTCTGTGTCTGATTGGCTGAATTCTAGTCTGAGATGATTTTATGTATTGCTGTATGAGCCCTGTTGAAGGAGACATTTTTTGGTGTGGATCAGTGAGCTGTCATGTCTCCATTTTGTATTTTGAGACTGATGTGCTGGAAATAAAAGCAAAAATCTCTTCACTGGTCTGGTTACCATGTTATCCATATTTGGATATTTTGCCGCGGCCTAGTGGGTTCCTTTTTTAAGGCGTGGGTTCCTGACACCATTGGACTTATACCTGTCCCGTCCCCCGCATATTGCTGCCCCGTGTGAGGACGTAGAATAGAAGAAAAACAAAGAAAAATCGTGGAAGCACCAGCCGCGGAGACCCAAGTGTTAACAAGGAGGACACTGTATCATCTCTCCCGCCGAAACCAAGAAAATTGTAAGTAACTTATCTCGGGAGAGCGCTTGGGTGACGTTGGGAGGAAAAATAGAGAAAAAGAAAATTATTAAAAGAGCACAAAAATGGGAACGAATTTATCAGAAGTTGAATGCGATGTTTTTTATCAATTAGAGACAATGTTACAAGAAAAAGGTCACTCTGAAATTTCAAAAACTGAGCTTAAAAACTTACTTATCTGGGTTAAAGCGAATAGGCAAGATTTAAATCTGCAGTCTGCTTTTTCTTTTCATTTTTGGGATCAGATAAACTGGAGAATCTATAATCTAGTCTCTCTCAAAAAAGATGAAAGCTTAAGAGAACTTGTGCCGGTTTGTAGTGCGCTGTTGTAGTGCTTTTTTAAACAAAGTGATAAAAATAAGATCAACTTGGACTCAGAAAACAGAGCTTCTGGTTCTCTCTCACGAAATTCCAGTAAACCAGAGACTGTGTGTGTATTGGAGAATGTTACAAGTGTTGTTGCAAATGCTGAAAGTATTGCTTTGAACTCTGTTGAACAAAATCTTTCTTCTCTCTCTCTGGGAAAAAATGAGACTCTTTCGGACTTTTCTTCGCGTTGTTCTGTTAATGTAAAAATATGTGACTCTTGTAAGGGGGATGGAACAAAGTGTGTAAAAGATGGAAATGAAAAAGTGACTGTACTTCCTAAAATTGTTTGTGCAGGGACACTGAAACCTGAATTGGATTCTGTTGGGCCTGGGGTGGAGGCTGAGGTGGCTGCTTCCACTCGGGAAATTGTGGTTCCAGGGAACTCTTTTTCAGTTAAGCAAAACCATGGTTGTTCTGGTGTTTGTCAATCTATAGATACAGAGAAAGAAAAATTGGCTTTAAGGGTGGAGTCCTTTGAAAGGAAGAGATGGAAGAAACTCGCGACTGTGTTGTTGCTGAAATTCAAAAAGCTGGACTTGAAATCTCTGCAACGAAAACTCAACAAGTTTCACCTTAGAAGTACCTGGGATGGAAGATGACTGAGACGACAAGAACACCACAAAAAATTCAGATCCGAACCAGAGTCAACAACCTACAAGAGTTACAACAACTTCTAGGAGAAATCAACTGGGTCAGACCGATGTTGGGAATCACCAATGATGAACTGAGTCCGCTCTTCCATTTGCTGAGAGGAAGTTGCGACATCACTTCGCCAAGAACTTTAACCCCTGAAGCTCGTGCTGCTCTCGACAAAGTCACAGAAGCTCTTCAAAAAAGACAAGCTCATCGCTGCGTTCCTGAAAATCCTTTCTTTCTTGCAATCTTAGGAGAGAAGAAGCAGCTTTGTGGTCTCATTTTCCAGTGGGATTCCACAGAGCAAGATCCTTTGTTAATAATGGAATGGGATTTTCCTCCCTACAGGTTTTCAAAGACCATTTGCTCAGTTTTAGAAATGATTGCAGACATTATAATTAAGGCTAGAACCAGATTGTTAACTTTGGCAGGTCAAGAATTTTCAGTTATCTATTTGCCATTGAAAAATGATTATTTCAATTGGGCAATGCAAAATTCTGATGATTTACAATATGCATTCTTAGGTTTTCCAGGTGTTTGTTCCATACACTATCCAGCTCACAAACTACTGCAAGCAAAATTGAGTTTCAGAGAAAAACCTAAATTGAGTGAAGAACCTTTACATGCTGTGACTCTCTTCACTGATGGCTCTGGTAAAAGCCACAGGTCCGTTGTGACTTGGTTTAATCAAAAGACTAATGTTTGGGAATCTGATATTCAAACAGTAGAGGGATCCCCTCAAATTGTTGAGCCTGCTGCAGTAGTTTGAGCTTTTCAGCTGTTTCCTCAGCCTTTTAATTTGGTCACAGATTCTGCTTATGTTGCTAATGTAGTCAGGAGAATAGAAGGTTCCATTTTAAAGGATGTTAGTAATGAAACTTTACATCGTTGGCTTTCATGTCTTTTTATAACTTTGCAATATAGAACTAATCCATATTTTGTTTCTCACATTAGGGCGCATTCTTCACTTCCTGGATTTTTAGTGGAAGGAAATGCAAGAGCGGACAAGCTGACAATGGTCATTTCTAACACATTGCCAAATAGTTTTGAACAAGCAAAATTGAGTCGTGCCTTTTTCCACCAAAATGCACAAGCACTCATGCAAATGTTCCAAATCACTTAAAGTCAAGCTAAAGCTATCATTCATACTTGCCCTGACTGTCAATTGGTACAACCTCCTGTTTCTACAGGAGCAATCAACCCCCGAGGCTTACAAAGCCTACAGTTGTGGCAAACAGATGTTACTAAATAGCCTTCTTTTGGTAAATTTAAAAATATTCATGTTTCCATAGACACGTTCTCTGGTGCAGTTTTTGCTTCCCTTCACACAAGTGATACTGGCAGCCATGCCTGTCATCATTTCCTGCAAGCTTTTGCTTCATTGGGTATACCCCAAGAAGTAAAAACTGACAATGGCCCCGCATACATATCTCAAAAATTGGCCACATTTTTAAATGAATGGGGTGTTCGACACATTTTTGGTATTCCCCACTCTCCCACAAGCCAAGCAATCATTGAAAGAACACATCAAACCTTAAAACGCATATTAGATCAACAGAGAGGGGGAACGGAAATCACCCCACAGATGAGACTGAGTAAGGCTTTGTATGTTTTTAATTTTCTAAATAGTAAAAGTACAGAACCAGATCCACCAATCTTTAGACACTTTTCAAATAGCACACAGGCAAAACTGAAAGAACATCCTCCTCTTCTAATTAGAAACCCTGACTCTGGACAGATGGAAGGCCCGTTTCAATTAATAACGTGGGGCAAAGGGTATGCTTCTATTTCCACAGGTGCTGGAAGAATTAAGTGGGTTCCTGCCAAAAACGTCAAACCGTATCGCACTTCAGAACCTGTTGTCGAGCCTAGAATGGAGGAAGCGAGTACGCAGACGTAGACCGAATGGAAGGATCCCGGGTCTCGCCTGACGCCTCTTGTGCCTGACGTTCATTGTGCATCGGTGGAACCCGTGAACTCTGATTTTGTGCCAATTTTTATTTATGAGTATACGAATTAAATGCTGAATGTTTGTTTAACAAAGCTAATTTTTGGCTGAAAATTTAGGTTCTTGTTTTGGTTTAGAAAGAATTCTGCCAAAACTTAGTTCTTGAAAGAGATGGGGCAGAATCAAATGGTATACTTGTTTTGCTTGATTTTAATTGTTTTTTGTCGTGCAGATTTGCCTGAGGATCAACCGAAGACGAATGTTTGGGTGACCTTAGCCAAGGCTGCCAGATCGGATACTATATGTCTGTCTAATTCGGAACCAGAAAAGCCTTTCTCAACCTGTTTGGTTGGTGTGCCAGTGAAAGAGTTTCCTTTGGTCAGAAAAGAATCCAATGGTAAACCAGGTGGAATTGACAATGGAAACAGTCCTTCCTTCAATTGGAACATTTGTTCCAAGAAACTTCTCAGGGCAGCAAATGTTTCAAACAGTTGGGATGTGTTTCTACAGACGGACCAATCTCCACGGCAATTGCCAAAAGGGTATTGGATCATTTGCGGAGACAGAGGTTGGCAAGGCATTCCAGCCCACCTTGAAGGTGGCCCTTGCAGCATTGGTATGCTTACCATAATTGCCCCCACTGCCAAAGCAGTGATGAAAAAGAAACAAAGGAAAACGAGAGCTGTTCCTCATTATGATGAGAACTGTCAGAGTGATTTTATGCCTTGGAATGCCGCCAGAAGGGTTTCAGCAGGTATATTTCTACCCCAATTGGCTTCAGCTGTGGCATTGAGACAATTAGATCGAGTTGGATGTTGGCTGAGCAAACAAGCTAATGCCACATCCTCCGCAATCAGTGATATGTTGACCAATGTTGATAGTATTAGACATGCTACTCTTCAAAACAGAGCAGCCATTGATTTTCTCTTACTGGCACAAGGACATGGTTGTGAGGAATTGGAAGGTTTGTGTTGTATGAATTTGTCTGATCATTCTGAATCCATTCACAAAAGCATTCAAAAATTAAAGGATCTGACAGCCCAAATTAAAGAAGACGGAGGTTCCTGGTTGGATGATTTGTATCAAAATTGCAGTTTTGCACCTTGGCTAAGGCAACTTTGCAAGATAGGTCTTGACATATTAGGTGTTCTAATACTGATATTGATAGTGGTACCTTGTATACTCTGTTGTGTTCGGCGAATGATGAACAAAACAGTCCGAGAAGTTTTTGTCATTCAAGCAGGAGAATTAGGAAGTAGAAGCACAGAGAGTGTACGAAATCTCACGAAAGCAGTAGATGAGGGTATTGACATGAACGAAGGTTTTGAATTAAGGCCTTGGAATCGACCAGAGTTTTTTGAACGATGCCTTGTGACTGTTGCCAAACATATCTCTTTCAGGGATTGGGTCTTCACAGCATTAAGTTGCTGTGCCGTAATATAGCGATGCTTCAGTTTAGTGAAAATAGGTCTTCAGCAGATAATAAGCAGAAATTTTGCAATAGAGCTATGAAACGCAAATAGCAAGCGACAAGAAAATGAAAGCTTCTGGGTCAAACAGAGAGGAGGAAATGTTGGAATCCATAAGGTTAGAGGATTTTTAAGAAATGGTTAAAAAGAAGTATGTAGGCCTTAGACTGGAGTTTTGTTAGCATTGCAGAAAATTTCCCATGCAAGCAGAAAAAGTTTCCCAAGCAGTAGACGTGACAAATAACAATAGGCTTCTGTAGAATTGGCTTTAGGATGGCAACAAGGTTATTTAATGTATATCTTTAGAAGGTTAGCATGAATAGAACTCTGTTCTTTGTCTCTTATCAACTAGTCTTTGTTTTAGCTACGATTACCTATGTTTTATAAGATTGGATAGAATGCTTGTCAAGATGTGTTTTCTGTGTCTGATTGGCTGAATTCTAGTCTGAGATGATTTTATGTATTGCTGTATGAGCCCTGTTGAAGGAGACATTTTTTGGTGTGGATCAGTGAGCTGTCATGTCTCCATTTTGTATTTTGAGAGTGATGTGCTGGAAATAAAAGCAAAAATCTCTTCACTGGTCTGGTTACCATGTTATCCATATTTGGATATTTTGCCGCGGCCTAGTGGGTTCCTTTTTTAAGGCGTGGGTTCCTGACACCATTGGACTTATACCTGTCCCGTCCCCCGCATATTGCTGCCCCGTGTGAGGACGTAGAATAGAAGAAAAACAAAGAAAAATCGTGGAAGCACCAGCCGCGGAGACCCAAGTGTTAACAAGGAGGACACTGTATCATCTCTCCCGCCGAAACCAAGAAAATTGTAAGTAACTTATCTCGGGAGAGCGCTTGGGTGACGTTGGGAGGAAAAATAGAGAAAAAGAAAATTATTAAAAGAGCACAAAAATGGGAACGAATTTATCAGAAGTTGAATGGGATGTTTTTTATCAATTAGAGACAATGTTACAAGAAAAAGGTCACTCTGAAATTTCAAAAACTGAGCTTAAAAACTTACTTATCTGGGTTAAAGCGAATAGGCAAGATTTAAATCTGCAGTCTGCTTTTTCTTTTCATTTTTGGGATCAGATAAACTGGAGAATCTATAATCTAGTCTCTCTCAAAAAAGATGAAAGCTTAAGAGAACTTGTGCCGGTTTGTAGTGCGCTGTTGTAGTGCTTTTTTAAACAAAGTGATAAAAATAAGATCAACTTGGACTCAGAAAACAGAGCTTCTGGTTCTCTCTCACGAAATTCCAGTAAACCAGAGACTGTGTGTGTATCGGAGAATGTTACAAGTGTTGTTGCAAATGCTGAAAGTATTGCTTTGAACTCTGTTGAACAAAATCTTTCTTCTCTCTCTCTGGGAAAAAATGAGACTCTTTCGGACTTTTCTTCGCGTTGTTCTGTTAATGTAAAAATATGTGACTCTTGTAAGGGGGATGGAACAAAGTGTGTAAAAGATGGAAATGAAAAAGTGACTGTACTTCCTAAAATTGTTTGTGCAGGGACACTGAAACCTGAATTGGATTCTGTTGGGCCTGGGGTGGAGGCTGAGGTGGCTGCTTCCACTCGGGAAATTGTGGTTCCAGGGAACTCTTTTTCAGTTAAGCAAAACCATGGTTGTTCTGGTGTTTGTCAATCTATAGATACAGAGAAAGAAAAATTGGCTTTAAGGGTGGAGTCCTTTGAAAGGAAGAGATGGAAGAAACTCGCGACTGTGTTGTTGCTGAAATTCAAAAAGCTGGACTTGAAATCTCTGCAACGAAAACTCAACAAGTTTCACCTTAGAAGTACCTGGGATGGAAGATGACTGAGACGACAAGAACACCACAAAAAATTCAGATCCGAACCAGAGTCAACAACCTACAAGAGTTACAACAACTTCTAGGAGAAATCAACTGGGTCAGACCGATGTTGGGAATCACCAATGATGAACTGAGTCCGCTCTTCCATTTGCTGAGAGGAAGTTGCGACATCACTTCGCCAAGAACTTTAACCCCTGAAGCTCGTGCTGCTCTCGACAAAGTCACAGAAGCTCTTCAAAAAAGACAAGCTCATCGCTGCGTTCCTGAAAATCCTTTCTTTCTTGCAATCTTAGGAGAGAAGAAGCAGCTTTGTGGTCTCATTTTCCAGTGGGATTCCACAGAGCAAGATCCTTTGTTAATAATGGAATGGGATTTTCCTCCCTACAGGTTTTCAAAGACCATTTGCTCAGTTTTAGAAATGATTGCAGACATTATAATTAAGGCTAGAACCAGATTGTTAACTTTGGCAGGTCAAGAATTTTCAGTTATCTATTTGCCATTGAAAAATGATTATTTCAATTGGGCAATGCAAAATTCTGATGATTTACAATATGCATTCTTAGGTTTTCCAGGTGTTTGTTCCATACACTATCCAGCTCACAAACTACTGCAAGCAAAATTGAGTTTCAGAGAAAAACCTAAATTGAGTGAAGAACCTTTACATGCTGTGACTCTCTTCACTGATGGCTCTGGTAAAAGCCACAGGTCCGTTGTGACTTGGTTTAATCAAAAGACTAATGTTTGGGAATCTGATATTCAAACAGTAGAGGGATCCCCTCAAATTGTTGAGCCTGCTGCAGTAGTTTGAGCTTTTCAGCTGTTTCCTCAGCCTTTTAATTTGGTCACAGATTCTGCTTATGTTGCTAATGTAGTCAGGAGAATAGAAGGTTCCATTTTAAAGGATGTTAGTAATGAAACTTTACATCGTTGGCTTTCATGTCTTTTTATAACTTTGCAATATAGAACTAATCCATATTTTGTTTCTCACATTAGGGCGCATTCTTCACTTCCTGGATTTTTAGTGGAAGGAAATGCAAGAGCGGACAAGCTGACAATGGTCATTTCTAACACATTGCCAAATAGTTTTGAACAAGCAAAATTGAGTCGTGCCTTTTTCCACCAAAATGCACAAGCACTCATGCAAATGTTCCAAATCACTTAAAGTCAAGCTAAAGCTATCATTCATACTTGCCCTGACTGTCAATTGGTACAACCTCCTGTTTCTACAGGAGCAATCAACCCCCGAGGCTTACAAAGCCTACAGTTGTGGCAAACAGATGTTACTAAATAGCCTTCTTTTGGTAAATTTAAAAATATTCATGTTTCCATAGACACGTTCTCTGGTGCAGTTTTTGCTTCCCTTCACACAAGTGATACTGGCAGCCATGCCTGTCATCATTTCCTGCAAGCTTTTGCTTCATTGGGTATACCCCAAGAAGTAAAAACTGACAATGGCCCCGCATACATATCTCAAAAATTGGCCACATTTTTAAATGAATGGGGTGTTCGACACATTTTTGGTATTCCCCACTCTCCCACAAGCCAAGCAATCATTGAAAGAACACATCAAACCTTAAAACGCATATTAGATCAACAGAGAGGGGGAACGGAAATCACCCCACAGATGAGACTGAGTAAGGCTTTGTATGTTTTTAATTTTCTAAATAGTAAAAGTACAGAACCAGATCCACCAATCTTTAGACACTTTTCAAATAGCACACAGGCAAAACTGAAAGAACATCCTCCTCTTCTAATTAGAAACCCTGACTCTGGACAGATGGAAGGCCCGTTTCAATTAATAACGTGGGGCAAAGGGTATGCTTCTATTTCCACAGGTGCTGGAAGAATTAAGTGGGTTCCTGCCAAAAACGTCAAACCGTATCGCACTTCAGAACCTGTTGTCGAGCCTAGAATGGAGGAAGCGAGTACGCAGACGTAGACCGAATGGAAGGATCCCGGGTCTCGCCTGACGCCTCTTGTGCCTGACGTTCATTGTGCATCGGTGGAACCCGTGAACTCTGATTTTGTGCCAATTTTTATTTATGAGTATACGAATTAAATGCTGAATGTTTGTTTAACAAAGCTAATTTTTGGCTGAAAATTTAGGTTCTTGTTTTGGTTTAGAAAGAATTCTGCCAAAACTTAGTTCTTGAAAGAGATGGGGCAGAATCAAATGGTATACTTGTTTTGCTTGATTTTAATTGTTTTTTGTCGTGCAGATTTGCCTGAGGATCAACCGAAGACGAATGTTTGGGTGACCTTAGCCAAGGCTGCCAGATCGGATACTATATGTCTGTCTAATTCGGAACCAGAAAAGCCTTTCTCAACCTGTTTGGTTGGTGTGCCAGTGAAAGAGTTTCCTTTGGTCAGAAAAGAATCCAATGGTAAACCAGGTGGAATTGACAATGGAAACAGTCCTTCCTTCAATTGGAACATTTGTTCCAAGAAACTTCTCAGGGCAGCAAATGTTTCAAACAGTTGGGATGTGTTTCTACAGACGGACCAATCTCCACGGCAATTGCCAAAAGGGTATTGGATCATTTGCGGAGACAGAGGTTGGCAAGGCATTCCAGCCCACCTTGAAGGTGGCCCTTGCAGCATTGGTATGCTTACCATAATTGCCCCCACTGCCAAAGCAGTGATGAAAAAGAAACAAAGGAAAACGAGAGCTGTTCCTCATTATGATGAGAACTGTCAGAGTGATTTTATGCCTTGGAATGCCGCCAGAAGGGTTTCAGCAGGTATATTTCTACCCCAATTGGCTTCAGCTGTGGCATTGAGACAATTAGATCGAGTTGGATGTTGGCTGAGCAAACAAGCTAATGCCACATCCTCCGCAATCAGTGATATGTTGACCAATGTTGATAGTATTAGACATGCTACTCTTCAAAACAGAGCAGCCATTGATTTTCTCTTACTGGCACAAGGACATGGTTGTGAGGAATTGGAAGGTTTGTGTTGTATGAATTTGTCTGATCATTCTGAATCCATTCACAAAAGCATTCAAAAATTAAAGGATCTGACAGCCCAAATTAAAGAAGACGGAGGTTCCTGGTTGGATGATTTGTATCAAAATTGCAGTTTTGCACCTTGGCTAAGGCAACTTTGCAAGATAGGTCTTGACATATTAGGTGTTCTAATACTGATATTGATAGTGGTACCTTGTATACTCTGTTGTGTTCGGCGAATGATGAACAAAACAGTCCGAGAAGTTTTTGTCATTCAAGCAGGAGAATTAGGAAGTAGAAGCACAGAGAGTGTACGAAATCTCACGAAAGCAGTAGATGAGGGTATTGACATGAACGAAGGTTTTGAATTAAGGCCTTGGAATCGACCAGAGTTTTTTGAACGATGCCTTGTGACTGTTGCCAAACATATCTCTTTCAGGGATTGGGTCTTCACAGCATTAAGTTGCTGTGCCGTAATATAGCGATGCTTCAGTTTAGTGAAAATAGGTCTTCAGCAGATAATAAGCAGAAATTTTGCAATAGAGCTATGAAACGCAAATAGCAAGCGACAAGAAAATGAAAGCTTCTGGGTCAAACAGAGAGGAGGAAATGTTGGAATCCATAAGGTTAGAGGATTTTTAAGAAATGGTTAAAAAGAAGTATGTAGGCCTTAGACTGGAGTTTTGTTAGCATTGCAGAAAATTTCCCATGCAAGCAGAAAAAGTTTCCCAAGCAGTAGACGTGACAAATAACAATAGGCTTCTGTAGAATTGGCTTTAGGATGGCAACAAGGTTATTTAATGTATATCTTTAGAAGGTTAGCATGAATAGAACTCTGTTCTTTGTCTCTTATCAACTAGTCTTTGTTTTAGCTACGATTACCTATGTTTTATAAGATTGGATAGAATGCTTGTCAAGATGTGTTTTCTGTGTCTGATTGGCTGAATTCTAGTCTGAGATGATTTTATGTATTGCTGTATGAGCCCTGTTGAAGGAGACATTTTTTGGTGTGGATCAGTGAGCTGTCATGTCTCCATTTTGTATTTTGAGAGTGATGTGCTGGAAATAAAAGCAAAAATCTCTTCACTGGTCTGGTTACCATGTTATCCATATTTGGATATTTTGCCGCGGCCTAGTGGGTTCCTTTTTTAAGGCGTGGGTTCCTGACACCATTGGACTTATACCTGTCCCGTCCCCCGCATATTGCTGCCCCGTGTGAGGACGTAGAATAGAAGAAAAACAAAGAAAAATCGTGGAAGCACCAGCCGCGGAGACCCAAGTGTTAACAAGGAGGACACTGTATCATCTCTCCCGCCGAAACCAAGAAAATTGTAAGTAACTTATCTCGGGAGAGCGCTTGGGTGACGTTGGGAGGAAAAATAGAGAAAAAGAAAATTATTAAAAGAGCACAAAAATGGGAACGAATTTATCAGAAGTTGAATGGGATGTTTTTTATCAATTAGAGACAATGTTACAAGAAAAAGGTCACTCTGAAATTTCAAAAACTGAGCTTAAAAACTTACTTATCTGGGTTAAAGCGAATAGGCAAGATTTAAATCTGCAGTCTGCTTTTTCTTTTCATTTTTGGGATCAGATAAACTGGAGAATCTATAATCTAGTCTCTCTCAAAAAAGATGAAAGCTTAAGAGAACTTGTGCCGGTTTGTAGTGCGCTGTTGTAGTGCTTTTTTAAACAAAGTGATAAAAATAAGATCAACTTGGACTCAGAAAACAGAGCTTCTGGTTCTCTCTCACGAAATTCCAGTAAACCAGAGACTGTGTGTGTATTGGAGAATGTTACAAGTGTTGTTGCAAATGCTGAAAGTATTGCTTTGAACTCTGTTGAACAAAATCTTTCTTCTCTCTCTCTGGGAAAAAATGAGACTCTTTCGGACTTTTCTTCGCGTTGTTCTGTTAATGTAAAAATATGTGACTCTTGTAAGGGGGATGGAACAAAGTGTGTAAAAGATGGAAATGAAAAAGTGACTGTACTTCCTAAAATTGTTTGTGCAGGGACACTGAAACCTGAATTGGATTCTGTTGGGCCTGGGGTGGAGGCTGAGGTGGCTGCTTCCACTCGGGAAATTGTGGTTCCAGGGAACTCTTTTTCAGTTAAGCAAAACCATGGTTGTTCTGGTGTTTGTCAATCTATAGATACAGAGAAAGAAAAATTGGCTTTAAGGGTGGAGTCCTTTGAAAGGAAGAGATGGAAGAAACTCGCGACTGTGTTGTTGCTGAAATTCAAAAAGCTGGACTTGAAATCTCTGCAACGAAAATTCAACAAGTTTCACCTTAGAAGTACCTGGGATGGAAGATGACTGAGACGACAAGAACACCACAAAAAATTCAGATCCGAACCAGAGTCAACAACCTACAAGAGTTACAACAACTTCTAGGAGAAATCAACTGGGTCAGACCGATGTTGGGAATCACCAATGATGAACTGAGTCCGCTCTTCCATTTGCTGAGAGGAAGTTGCGACATCACTTCGCCAAGAACTTTAACCCCTGAAGCTCGTGCTGCTCTCGACAAAGTCACAGAAGCTCTTCAAAAAAGACAAGCTCATCGCTGCGTTCCTGAAAATCCTTTCTTTCTTGCAATCTTAGGAGAGAAGAAGCAGCTTTGTGGTCTCATTTTCCAGTGGGATTCCACAGAGCAAGATCCTTTGTTAATAATGGAATGGGATTTTCCTCCCTACAGGTTTTCAAAGACCATTTGCTCAGTTTTAGAAATGATTGCAGACATTATAATTAAGGCTAGAACCAGATTGTTAACTTTGGCAGGTCAAGAATTTTCAGTTATCTATTTGCCATTGAAAAATGATTATTTCAATTGGGCAATGCAAAATTCTGATGATTTACAATATGCATTCTTAGGTTTTCCAGGTGTTTGTTCCATACACTATCCAGCTCACAAACTACTGCAAGCAAAATTGAGTTTCAGAGAAAAACCTAAATTGAGTGAAGAACCTTTACATGCTGTGACTCTCTTCACTGATGGCTCTGGTAAAAGCCACAGGTCCGTTGTGACTTGGTTTAATCAAAAGACTAATGTTTGGGAATCTGATATTCAAACAGTAGAGGGATCCCCTCAAATTGTTGAGCCTGCTGCAGTAGTTTGAGCTTTTCAGCTGTTTCCTCAGCCTTTTAATTTGGTCACAGATTCTGCTTATGTTGCTAATGTAGTCAGGAGAATAGAAGGTTCCATTTTAAAGGATGTTAGTAATGAAACTTTACATCGTTGGCTTTCATGTCTTTTTATAACTTTGCAATATAGAACTAATCCATATTTTGTTTCTCACATTAGGGCGCATTCTTCACTTCCTGGATTTTTAGTGGAAGGAAATGCAAGAGCGGACAAGCTGACAATGGTCATTTCTAACACATTGCCAAATAGTTTTGAACAAGCAAAATTGAGTCGTGCCTTTTTCCACCAAAATGCACAAGCACTCATGCAAATGTTCCAAATCACTTAAAGTCAAGCTAAAGCTATCATTCATACTTGCCCTGACTGTCAATTGGTACAACCTCCTGTTTCTACAGGAGCAATCAACCCCCGAGGCTTACAAAGCCTACAGTTGTGGCAAACAGATGTTACTAAATAGCCTTCTTTTGGTAAATTTAAAAATATTCATGTTTCCATAGACACGTTCTCTGGTGCAGTTTTTGCTTCCCTTCACACAAGTGATACTGGCAGCCATGCCTGTCATCATTTCCTGCAAGCTTTTGCTTCATTGGGTATACCCCAAGAAGTAAAAACTGACAATGGCCCCGCATACATATCTCAAAAATTGGCCACATTTTTAAATGAATGGGGTGTTCGACACATTTTTGGTATTCCCCACTCTCCCACAAGCCAAGCAATCATTGAAAGAACACATCAAACCTTAAAACGCATATTAGATCAACAGAGAGGGGGAACGGAAATCACCCCACAGATGAGACTGAGTAAGGCTTTGTATGTTTTTAATTTTCTAAATAGTAAAAGTACAGAACCAGATCCACCAATCTTTAGACACTTTTCAAATAGCACACAGGCAAAACTGAAAGAACATCCTCCTCTTCTAATTAGAAACCCTGACTCTGGACAGATGGAAGGCCCGTTTCAATTAATAACGTGGGGCAAAGGGTATGCTTCTATTTCCACAGGTGCTGGAAGAATTAAGTGGGTTCCTGCCAAAAACGTCAAACCGTATCGCACTTCAGAACCTGTTGTCGAGCCTAGAATGGAGGAAGCGAGTACGCAGACGTAGACCGAATGGAAGGATCCCGGGTCTCGCCTGACGCCTCTTGTGCCTGACGTTCATTGTGCATCGGTGGAACCCGTGAACTCTGATTTTGTGCCAATTTTTATTTATGAGTATACGAATTAAATGCTGAATGTTTGTTTAACAAAGCTAATTTTTGGCTGAAAATTTAGGTTCTTGTTTTGGTTTAGAAAGAATTCTGCCAAAACTTAGTTCTTGAAAGAGATGGGGCAGAATCAAATGGTATACTTGTTTTGCTTGATTTTAATTGTTTTTTGTCGTGCAGATTTGCCTGAGGATCAACCGAAGACGAATGTTTGGGTGACCTTAGCCAAGGCTGCCAGATCGGATACTATATGTCTGTCTAATTCGGAACCAGAAAAGCCTTTCTCAACCTGTTTGGTTGGTGTGCCAGTGAAAGAGTTTCCTTTGGTCAGAAAAGAATCCAATGGTAAACCAGGTGGAATTGACAATGGAAACAGTCCTTCCTTCAATTGGAACATTTGTTCCAAGAAACTTCTCAGGGCAGCAAATGTTTCAAACAGTTGGGATGTGTTTCTACAGACGGACCAATCTCCACGGCAATTGCCAAAAGGGTATTGGATCATTTGCGGAGACAGAGGTTGGCAAGGCATTCCAGCCCACCTTGAAGGTGGCCCTTGCAGCATTGGTATGCTTACCATAATTGCCCCCACTGCCAAAGCAGTGATGAAAAAGAAACAAAGGAAAACGAGAGCTGTTCCTCATTATGATGAGAACTGTCAGAGTGATTTTATGCCTTGGAATGCCGCCAGAAGGGTTTCAGCAGGTATATTTCTACCCCAATTGGCTTCAGCTGTGGCATTGAGACAATTAGATCGAGTTGGATGTTGGCTGAGCAAACAAGCTAATGCCACATCCTCCGCAATCAGTGATATGTTGAACAATGTTGATAGTATTAGACATGCTACTCTTCAAAACAGAGCAGCCATTGATTTTCTCTTACTGGCACAAGGACATGGTTGTGAGGAATTGGAAGGTTTGTGTTGTATGAATTTGTCTGATCATTCTGAATCCATTCACAAAAGCATTCAAAAATTAAAGGATCTGACAGCCCAAATTAAAGAAGACGGAGGTTCCTGGTTGGATGATTTGTATCAAAATTGCAGTTTTGCACCTTGGCTAAGGCAACTTTGCAAGATAGGTCTTGACATATTAGGTGTTCTAATACTGATATTGATAGTGGTACCTTGTATACTCTGTTGTGTTCGGCGAATGATGAACAAAACAGTCCGAGAAGTTTTTGTCATTCAAGCAGGAGAATTAGGAAGTAGAAGCACAGAGAGTGTACGAAATCTCACGAAAGCAGTAGATGAGGGTATTGACATGAACGAAGGTTTTGAATTAAGGCCTTGGAATCGACCAGAGTTTTTTGAACGATGCCTTGTGACTGTTGCCAAACATATCTCTTTCAGGGATTGGGTCTTCACAGCATTAAGTTGCTGTGCCGTAATATAGCGATGCTTCAGTTTAGTGAAAATAGGTCTTCAGCAGATAATAAGCAGAAATTTTGCAATAGAGCTATGAAACGCAAATAGCAAGCGACAAGAAAATGAAAGCTTCTGGGTCAAACAGAGAGGAGGAAATGTTGGAATCCATAAGGTTAGAGGATTTTTAAGAAATGGTTAAAAAGAAGTATGTAGGCCTTAGACTGGAGTTTTGTTAGCATTGCAGAAAATTTCCCATGCAAGCAGAAAAAGTTTCCCAAGCAGTAGACGTGACAAATAACAATAGGCTTCTGTAGAATTGGCTTTAGGATGGCAACAAGGTTATTTAATGTATATCTTTAGAAGGTTAGCATGAATAGAACTCTGTTCTTTGTCTCTTATCAACTAGTCTTTGTTTTAGCTACGATTACCTATGTTTTATAAGATTGGATAGAATGCTTGTCAAGATGTGTTTTCTGTGTCTGATTGGCTGAATTCTAGTCTGAGATGATTTTATGTATTGCTGTATGAGCCCTGTTGAAGGAGACATTTTTTGGTGTGGATCAGTGAGCTGTCATGTCTCCATTTTGTATTTTGAGAGTGATGTGCTGGAAATAAAAGCAAAAATCTCTTCACTGGTCTGGTTACCATGTTATCCATATTTGGATATTTTGCCGCGGCCTAGTGGGTTCCTTTTTTAAGGCGTGGGTTCCTGACACCATTGGACTTATACCTGTCCCGTCCCCCGCATATTGCTGCCCCGTGTGAGGACGTAGAATAGAAGAAAAACAAAGAAAAATCGTGGAAGCACCAGCCGCGGAGACCCAAGTGTTAACAAGGAGGACACTGTATCATCTCTCCCGCCGAAACCAAGAAAATTGTAAGTAACTTATCTCGGGAGAGCGCTTGGGTGACGTTGGGAGGAAAAATAGAGAAAAAGAAAATTATTAAAAGAGCACAAAAATGGGAACGAATTTATCAGAAGTTGAATGGGATGTTTTTTATCAATTAGAGACAATGTTACAAGAAAAAGGTCACTCTGAAATTTCAAAAACTGAGCTTAAAAACTTACTTATCTGGGTTAAAGCGAATAGGCAAGATTTAAATCTGCAGTCTGCTTTTTCTTTTCATTTTTGGGATCAGATAAACTGGAGAATCTATAATCTAGTCTCTCTCAAAAAAGATGAAAGCTTAAGAGAACTTGTGCCGGTTTGTAGTGCGCTGTTGTAGTGCTTTTTTAAACAAAGTGATAAAAATAAGATCAACTTGGACTCAGAAAACAGAGCTTCTGGTTCTCTCTCACGAAATTCCAGTAAACCAGAGACTGTGTGTGTATTGGAGAATGTTACAAGTGTTGTTGCAAATGCTGAAAGTATTGCTTTGAACTCTGTTGAACAAAATCTTTCTTCTCTCTCTCTGGGAAAAAATGAGACTCTTTCGGACTTTTCTTCGCGTTGTTCTGTTAATGTAAAAATATGTGACTCTTGTAAGGGGGATGGAACAAAGTGTGTAAAAGATGGAAATGAAAAAGTGACTGTACTTCCTAAAATTGTTTGTGCAGGGACACTGAAACCTGAATTGGATTCTGTTGGGCCTGGGGTGGAGGCTGAGGTGGCTGCTTCCACTCGGGAAATTGTGGTTCCAGGGAACTCTTTTTCAGTTAAGCAAAACCATGGTTGTTCTGGTGTTTGTCAATCTATAGATACAGAGAAAGAAAAATTGGCTTTAAGGGTGGAGTCCTTTGAAAGGAAGAGATGGAAGAAACTCGCGACTGTGTTGTTGCTGAAATTCAAAAAGCTGGACTTGAAATCTCTGCAACGAAAATTCAACAAGTTTCACCTTAGAAGTACCTGGGATGGAAGATGACTGAGACGACAAGAACACCACAAAAAATTCAGATCCGAACCAGAGTCAACAACCTACAAGAGTTACAACAACTTCTAGGAGAAATCAACTGGGTCAGACCGATGTTGGGAATCACCAATGATGAACTGAGTCCGCTCTTCCATTTGCTGAGAGGAAGTTGCGACATCACTTCGCCAAGAACTTTAACCCCTGAAGCTCGTGCTGCTCTCGACAAAGTCACAGAAGCTCTTCAAAAAAGACAAGCTCATCGCTGCGTTCCTGAAAATCCTTTCTTTCTTGCAATCTTAGGAGAGAAGAAGCAGCTTTGTGGTCTCATTTTCCAGTGGGATTCCACAGAGCAAGATCCTTTGTTAATAATGGAATGGGATTTTCCTCCCTACAGGTTTTCAAAGACCATTTGCTCAGTTTTAGAAATGATTGCAGACATTATAATTAAGGCTAGAACCAGATTGTTAACTTTGGCAGGTCAAGAATTTTCAGTTATCTATTTGCCATTGAAAAATGATTATTTCAATTGGGCAATGCAAAATTCTGATGATTTACAATATGCATTCTTAGGTTTTCCAGGTGTTTGTTCCATACACTATCCAGCTCACAAACTACTGCAAGCAAAATTGAGTTTCAGAGAAAAACCTAAATTGAGTGAAGAACCTTTACATGCTGTGACTCTCTTCACTGATGGCTCTGGTAAAAGCCACAGGTCCGTTGTGACTTGGTTTAATCAAAAGACTAATGTTTGGGAATCTGATATTCAAACAGTAGAGGGATCCCCTCAAATTGTTGAGCCTGCTGCAGTAGTTTGAGCTTTTCAGCTGTTTCCTCACCCTTTTAATTTGGTCACAGATTCTGCTTATGTTGCTAATGTAGTCAGGAGAATAGAAGGTTCCATTTTAAAGGATGTTAGTAATGAAACTTTACATCGTTGGCTTTCATGTCTTTTTATAACTTTGCAATATAGAACTAATCCATATTTTGTTTCTCACATTAGGGCGCATTCTTCACTTCCTGGATTTTTAGTGGAAGGAAATGCAAGAGCGGACAAGCTGACAATGGTCATTTCTAACACATTGCCAAATAGTTTTGAACAAGCAAAATTGAGTCGTGCCTTTTTCCACCAAAATGCACAAGCACTCATGCAAATGTTCCAAATCACTTAAAGTCAAGCTAAAGCTATCATTCATACTTGCCCTGACTGTCAATTGGTACAACCTCCTGTTTCTACAGGAGCAATCAACCCCCGAGGCTTACAAAGCCTACAGTTGTGGCAAACAGATGTTACTAAATAGCCTTCTTTTGGTAAATTTAAAAATATTCATGTTTCCATAGACACGTTCTCTGGTGCAGTTTTTGCTTCCCTTCACACAAGTGATACTGGCAGCCATGCCTGTCATCATTTCCTGCAAGCTTTTGCTTCATTGGGTATACCCCAAGAAGTAAAAACTGACAATGGCCCCGCATACATATCTCAAAAATTGGCCACATTTTTAAATGAATGGGGTGTTCGACACATTTTTGGTATTCCCCACTCTCCCACAAGCCAAGCAATCATTGAAAGAACACATCAAACCTTAAAACGCATATTAGATCAACAGAGAGGGGGAACGGAAATCACCCCACAGATGAGACTGAGTAAGGCTTTGTATGTTTTTAATTTTCTAAATAGTAAAAGTACAGAACCAGATCCACCAATCTTTAGACACTTTTCAAATAGCACACAGGCAAAACTGAAAGAACATCCTCCTCTTCTAATTAGAAACCCTGACTCTGGACAGATGGAAGGCCCGTTTCAATTAATAACGTGGGGCAAAGGGTATGCTTCTATTTCCACAGGTGCTGGAAGAATTAAGTGGGTTCCTGCCAAAAACGTCAAACCGTATCGCACTTCAGAACCTGTTGTCGAGCCTAGAATGGAGGAAGCGAGTACGCAGACGTAGACCGAATGGAAGGATCCCGGGTCTCGCCTGACGCCTCTTGTGCCTGACGTTCATTGTGCATCGGTGGAACCCGTGAACTCTGATTTTGTGCCAATTTTTATTTATGAGTATACGAATTAAATGCTGAATGTTTGTTTAACAAAGCTAATTTTTGGCTGAAAATTTAGGTTCTTGTTTTGGTTTAGAAAGAATTCTGCCAAAACTTAGTTCTTGAAAGAGATGGGGCAGAATCAAATGGTATACTTGTTTTGCTTGATTTTAATTGTTTTTTGTCGTGCAGATTTGCCTGAGGATCAACCGAAGACGAATGTTTGGGTGACCTTAGCCAAGGCTGCCAGATCGGATACTATATGTCTGTCTAATTCGGAACCAGAAAAGCCTTTCTCAACCTGTTTGGTTGGTGTGCCAGTGAAAGAGTTTCCTTTGGTCAGAAAAGAATCCAATGGTAAACCAGGTGGAATTGACAATGGAAACAGTCCTTCCTTCAATTGGAACATTTGTTCCAAGAAACTTCTCAGGGCAGCAAATGTTTCAAACAGTTGGGATGTGTTTCTACAGACGGACCAATCTCCACGGCAATTGCCAAAAGGGTATTGGATCATTTGCGGAGACAGAGGTTGGCAAGGCATTCCAGCCCACCTTGAAGGTGGCCCTTGCAGCATTGGTATGCTTACCATAATTGCCCCCACTGCCAAAGCAGTGATGAAAAAGAAACAAAGGAAAACGAGAGCTGTTCCTCATTATGATGAGAACTGTCAGAGTGATTTTATGCCTTGGAATGCCGCCAGAAGGGTTTCAGCAGGTATATTTCTACCCCAATTGGCTTCAGCTGTGGCATTGAGACAATTAGATCGAGTTGGATGTTGGCTGAGCAAACAAGCTAATGCCACATCCTCCGCAATCAGTGATATGTTGAACAATGTTGATAGTATTAGACATGCTACTCTTCAAAACAGAGCAGCCATTGATTTTCTCTTACTGGCACAAGGACATGGTTGTGAGGAATTGGAAGGTTTGTGTTGTATGAATTTGTCTGATCATTCTGAATCCATTCACAAAAGCATTCAAAAATTAAAGGATCTGACAGCCCAAATTAAAGAAGACGGAGGTTCCTGGTTGGATGATTTGTATCAAAATTGCAGTTTTGCACCTTGGCTAAGGCAACTTTGCAAGATAGGTCTTGACATATTAGGTGTTCTAATACTGATATTGATAGTGGTACCTTGTATACTCTGTTGTGTTCGGCGAATGATGAACAAAACAGTCCGAGAAGTTTTTGTCATTCAAGCAGGAGAATTAGGAAGTAGAAGCACAGAGAGTGTACGAAATCTCACGAAAGCAGTAGATGAGGGTATTGACATGAACGAAGGTTTTGAATTAAGGCCTTGGAATCGACCAGAGTTTTTTGAACGATGCCTTGTGACTGTTGCCAAACATATCTCTTTCAGGGATTGGGTCTTCACAGCATTAAGTTGCTGTGCCGTAATATAGCGATGCTTCAGTTTAGTGAAAATAGGTCTTCAGCAGATAATGAGCAGAAATTTTGCAATAGAGCTATGAAACGCAAATAGCAAGCGACAAGAAAATGAAAGCTTCTGGGTCAAACAGAGAGGAGGAAATGTTGGAATCCATAAGGTTAGAGGATTTTTAAGAAATGGTTAAAAAGAAGTATGTAGGCCTTAGACTGGAGTTTTGTTAGCATTGCAGAAAATTTCCCATGCAAGCAGAAAAAGTTTCCCAAGCAGTAGACGTGACAAATAACAATAGGCTTCTGTAGAATTGGCTTTAGGATGGCAACAAGGTTATTTAATGTATATCTTTAGAAGGTTAGCATGAATAGAACTCTGTTCTTTGTCTCTTATCAACTAGTCTTTGTTTTAGCTACGATTACCTATGTTTTATAAGATTGGATAGAATGCTTGTCAAGATGTGTTTTCTGTGTCTGATTGGCTGAATTCTAGTCTGAGATGATTTTATGTATTGCTGTATGAGCCCTGTTGAAGGAGACATTTTTTGGTGTGGATCAGTGAGCTGTCATGTCTCCATTTTGTATTTTGAGAGTGATGTGCTGGAAATAAAAGCAAAAATCTCTTCACTGGTCTGGTTACCATGTTATCCATATTTGGATATTTTGCCGCGGCCTAGTGGGTTCCTTTTTTAAGGCGTGGGTTCCTGACACCATTGGACTTATACCTGTCCCGTCCCCCGCATATTGCTGCCCCGTGTGAGGACGTAGAATAGAAGAAAAACAAAGAAAAATCGTGGAAGCACCAGCCGCGGAGACCCAAGTGTTAACAAGGAGGACACTGTATCATCTCTCCCGCCGAAACCAAGAAAATTGTAAGTAACTTATCTCGGGAGAGCGCTTGGGTGACGTTGGGAGGAAAAATAGAGAAAAAGAAAATTATTAAAAGAGCACAAAAATGGGAACGAATTTATCAGAAGTTGAATGGGATGTTTTTTATCAATTAGAGACAATGTTACAAGAAAAAGGTCACTCTGAAATTTCAAAAACTGAGCTTAAAAACTTACTTATCTGGGTTAAAGCGAATAGGCAAGATTTAAATCTGCAGTCTGCTTTTTCTTTTCATTTTTGGGATCAGATAAACTGGAGAATCTATAATCTAGTCTCTCTCAAAAAAGATGAAAGCTTAAGAGAACTTGTGCCGGTTTGTAGTGCGCTGTTGTAGTGCTTTTTTAAACAAAGTGATAAAAATAAGATCAACTTGGACTCAGAAAACAGAGCTTCTGGTTCTCTCTCACGAAATTCCAGTAAACCAGAGACTGTGTGTGTATTGGAGAATGTTACAAGTGTTGTTGCAAATGCTGAAAGTATTGCTTTGAACTCTGTTGAACAAAATCTTTCTTCTCTCTCTCTGGGAAAAAATGAGACTCTTTCGGACTTTTCTTCGCGTTGTTCTGTTAATGTAAAAATATGTGACTCTTGTAAGGGGGATGGAACAAAGTGTGTAAAAGATGGAAATGAAAAAGTGACTGTACTTCCTAAAATTGTTTGTGCAGGGACACTGAAACCTGAATTGGATTCTGTTGGGCCTGGGGTGGAGGCTGAGGTGGCTGCTTCCACTCGGGAAATTGTGGTTCCAGGGAACTCTTTTTCAGTTAAGCAAAACCATGGTTGTTCTGGTGTTTGTCAATCTATAGATACAGAGAAAGAAAAATTGGCTTTAAGGGTGGAGTCCTTTGAAAGGAAGAGATGGAAGAAACTCGCGACTGTGTTGTTGCTGAAATTCAAAAAGCTGGACTTGAAATCTCTGCAACGAAAATTCAACAAGTTTCACCTTAGAAGTACCTGGGATGGAAGATGACTGAGACGACAAGAACACCACAAAAAATTCAGATCCGAACCAGAGTCAACAACCTACAAGAGTTACAACAACTTCTAGGAGAAATCAACTGGGTCAGACCGATGTTGGGAATCACCAATGATGAACTGAGTCCGCTCTTCCATTTGCTGAGAGGAAGTTGCGACATCACTTCGCCAAGAACTTTAACCCCTGAAGCTCGTGCTGCTCTCGACAAAGTCACAGAAGCTCTTCAAAAAAGACAAGCTCATCGCTGCGTTCCTGAAAATCCTTTCTTTCTTGCAATCTTAGGAGAGAAGAAGCAGCTTTGTGGTCTCATTTTCCAGTGGGATTCCACAGAGCAAGATCCTTTGTTAATAATGGAATGGGATTTTCCTCCCTACAGGTTTTCAAAGACCATTTGCTCAGTTTTAGAAATGATTGCAGACATTATAATTAAGGCTAGAACCAGATTGTTAACTTTGGCAGGTCAAGAATTTTCAGTTATCTATTTGCCATTGAAAAATGATTATTTCAATTGGGCAATGCAAAATTCTGATGATTTACAATATGCATTCTTAGGTTTTCCAGGTGTTTGTTCCATACACTATCCAGCTCACAAACTACTGCAAGCAAAATTGAGTTTCAGAGAAAAACCTAAATTGAGTGAAGAACCTTTACATGCTGTGACTCTCTTCACTGATGGCTCTGGTAAAAGCCACAGGTCCGTTGTGACTTGGTTTAATCAAAAGACTAATGTTTGGGAATCTGATATTCAAACAGTAGAGGGATCCCCTCAAATTGTTGAGCCTGCTGCAGTAGTTTGAGCTTTTCAGCTGTTTCCTCAGCCTTTTAATTTGGTCACAGATTCTGCTTATGTTGCTAATGTAGTCAGGAGAATAGAAGGTTCCATTTTAAAGGATGTTAGTAATGAAACTTTACATCGTTGGCTTTCATGTCTTTTTATAACTTTGCAATATAGAACTAATCCATATTTTGTTTCTCACATTAGGGCGCATTCTTCACTTCCTGGATTTTTAGTGGAAGGAAATGCAAGAGCGGACAAGCTGACAATGGTCATTTCTAACACATTGCCAAATAGTTTTGAACAAGCAAAATTGAGTCGTGCCTTTTTCCACCAAAATGCACAAGCACTCATGCAAATGTTCCAAATCACTTAAAGTCAAGCTAAAGCTATCATTCATACTTGCCCTGACTGTCAATTGGTACAACCTCCTGTTTCTACAGGAGCAATCAACCCCCGAGGCTTACAAAGCCTACAGTTGTGGCAAACAGATGTTACTAAATAGCCTTCTTTTGGTAAATTTAAAAATATTCATGTTTCCATAGACACGTTCTCTGGTGCAGTTTTTGCTTCCCTTCACACAAGTGATACTGGCAGCCATGCCTGTCATCATTTCCTGCAAGCTTTTGCTTCATTGGGTATACCCCAAGAAGTAAAAACTGACAATGGCCCCGCATACATATCTCAAAAATTGGCCACATTTTTAAATGAATGGGGTGTTCGACACATTTTTGGTATTCCCCACTCTCCCACAAGCCAAGCAATCATTGAAAGAACACATCAAACCTTAAAACGCATATTAGATCAACAGAGAGGGGGAACGGAAATCACCCCACAGATGAGACTGAGTAAGGCTTTGTATGTTTTTAATTTTCTAAATAGTAAAAGTACAGAACCAGATCCACCAATCTTTAGACACTTTTCAAATAGCACACAGGCAAAACTGAAAGAACATCCTCCTCTTCTAATTAGAAACCCTGACTCTGGACAGATGGAAGGTCCGTTTCAATTAATAACGTGGGGCAAAGGGTATGCTTCTATTTCCACAGGTGCTGGAAGAATTAAGTGGGTTCCTGCCAAAAACGTCAAACCGTATCGCACTTCAGAACCTGTTGTCGAGCCTAGAACTGAGGAAGCGAGTACGCAGACGTAGACCGAATGGAAGGATCCCGGGTCTCGCCTGACGCCTCTTGTGCCTGACGTTCATTGTGCATCGGTGGAACCCGTGAACTCTGATTTTGTGCCAATTTTTATTTATGAGTATACGAATTAAATGCTGAATGTTTGTTTAACAAAGCTAATTTTTGGCTGAAAATTTAGGTTCTTGTTTTGGTTTAGAAAGAATTCTGCCAAAACTTAGTTCTTGAAAGAGATGGGGCAGAATCAAATGGTATACTTGTTTTGCTTGATTTTAATTGTTTTTTGTCGTGCAGATTTGCCTGAGGATCAACCGAAGACGAATGTTTGGGTGACCTTAGCCAAGGCTGCCAGATCGGATACTATATGTCTGTCTAATTCGGAACCAGAAAAGCCTTTCTCAACCTGTTTGGTTGGTGTGCCAGTGAAAGAGTTTCCTTTGGTCAGAAAAGAATCCAATGGTAAACCAGGTGGAATTGACAATGGAAACAGTCCTTCCTTCAATTGGAACATTTGTTCCAAGAAACTTCTCAGGGCAGCAAATGTTTCAAACAGTTGGGATGTGTTTCTACAGACGGACCAATCTCCACGGCAATTGCCAAAAGGGTATTGGATCATTTGCGGAGACAGAGGTTGGCAAGGCATTCCAGCCCACCTTGAAGGTGGCCCTTGCAGCATTGGTATGCTTACCATAATTGCCCCCACTGCCAAAGCAGTGATGAAAAAGAAACAAAGGAAAACAAGAGCTGTTCCTCATTATGATGAGAACTGTCAGAGTGATTTTATGCCTTGGAATGCCGCCAGAAGGGTTTCAGCAGGTCTATTTCTACCCCAATTGGCTTCAGCTGTGGCATTGAGACAATTAGATCGAGTTGGATGTTGGCTGAGCAAACAAGCTAATGCCACATCCTCCGCAATCAGTGATATGTTGACCAATGTTGATAGTATTAGACATGCTACTCTTCAAAACAGAGCAGCCATTGATTTTCTCTTACTGGCACAAGGACATGGTTGTGAGGAATTGGAAGGTTTGTGTTGTATGAATTTGTCTGATCATTCTGAATCCATTCACAAAAGCATTCAAAAATTAAAGGATCTGACAGCCCAAATAAAGAAGACGGAGGTTCCTGGTTGGATGATTTGTATCAAAATTGCAGTTTTGCACCTTGGCTAAGGCAACTTTGCAAGATAGGTCTTGACATATTAGGTGTTCTAATACTGATATTGATAGTGGTACCTTGTATACTCTGTTGTGTTCGGCGAATGATGAACAAAACAGTCCGAGAAGTTTTTGTCATTCAAGCAGGAGAATTAGGAAGTAGAAGCACAGAGAGTGTACGAAATCTCACGAAAGCAGTAGATGAGGGTATTGACATGAACGAAGGTTTTGAATTAAGGCCTTGGAATCGACCAGAGTTTTTTGAACGATGCCTTGTGACTGTTGCCAAACATATCTCTTTCAGGGATTGGGTCTTCACAGCATTAAGTTGCTGTGCCGTAATATAGCGATGCTTCAGTTTAGTGAAAATAGGTCTTCAGCAGATAATAAGCAGAAATTTTGCAATAGAGCTATGAAACGCAAATAGCAAGCGACAAGAAAATGAAAGCTTCTGGGTCAAACAGAGAGGAGGAAATGTTGGAATCCATAAGGTTAGAGGATTTTTAAGAAATGGTTAAAAAGAAGTATGTAGGCCTTAGACTGGAGTTTTGTTAGCATTGCAGAAAAGTTTCCCATGCAAGCAGAAAAAGTTTCCCAAGCAGTAGACGTGACAAATAACAATAGGCTTCTGTAGAATTGGCTTTAGGATGGCAACAAGGTTATTTAATGTATATCTTTAGAAGGTTAGCATGAATAGAACTCTGTTCTTTGTCTCTTATCAACTAGTCTTTGTTTTAGCTACGATTACCTATGTTTTATAAGATTGGATAGAATGCTTGTCAATATGTGTTTTCTGTGTCTGATTGGCTGAATTCTAGTCTGAGATGATTTTATGTATTGCTGTATGAGCCCTGTTGAAGGAGACATTTTTTGGTGTGGATCAGTGAGCTGTCATGTCTCCATTTTGTATTTTGAGAGTGATGTGCTGGAAATAAAAGCAAAAATCTCTTCACTGGTCTGGTTACCATGTTATCCATATTTGGATATTTTGCCGCGGCCTAGTGGGTTCCTTTTTTAAGGCGTGGGTTCCTGACACCATTGGACTTATACCTGTCCCGTCCCCCGCATATTGCTGCCCCGTGTGAGGACGTAGAATAGAAGAAAAACAAAGAAAAATCGTGGAAGCACCAGCCGCGGAGACCCAAGTGTTAACAAGGAGGACACTGTATCATCTCTCCCGCCGAAACCAAGAAAATTGTAAGTAACTTATCTCGGGAGAGCGCTTGGGTGACGTTGGGAGGAAAAATAGAGAAAAAGAAAATTATTAAAAGAGCACAAAAATGGGAACAAATTTATCAGAAGTTGAATGGGATGTTTTTTATCAATTAGAGACAATGTTACAAGAAAAAGGTCACTCTGAAATTTCAAAAACTGAGCTTAAAAACTTACTTATCTGGGTTAAAGCGAATAGGCAAGATTTAAATCTGCAGTCTGCTTTTTCTTTTCATTTTTGGGATCAGATAAACTGGAGAATCTATAATCTAGTCTCTCTCAAAAAAGATGAAAGCTTAAGAGAACTTGTGCCGGTTTGTAGTGCGCTGTTGTAGTGCTTTTTTAAACAAAGTGATAAAAATAAGATCAACTTGGACTCAGAAAACAGAGCTTCTGGTTCTCTCTCACGAAATTCCAGTAAACCAGAGACTGTGTGTGTATTGGAGAATGTTACAAGTGTTGTTGCAAATGCTGAAAGTATTGCTTTGAACTCTGTTGAACAAAATCTTTCTTCTCTCTCTCTGGGAAAAAATGAGACTCTTTCGGACTTTTCTTCGCGTTGTTCTGTTAATGTAAAAATATGTGACTCTTGTAAGGGGGATGGAACAAAGTGTGTAAAAGATGGAAATGAAAAAGTGACTGTACTTCCTAAAATTGTTTGTGCAGGGACACTGAAACCTGAATTGGATTCTGTTGGGCCTGGGGTGGAGGCTGAGGTGGCTGCTTCCACTCGGGAAATTGTGGTTCCAGGGAACTCTTTTTCAGTTAAGCAAAACCATGGTTGTTCTGGTGTTTGTCAATCTATAGATACAGAGAAAGAAAAATTGGCTTTAAGGGTGGAGTCCTTTGAAAGGAAGAGATGGAAGAAACTCGCGACTGTGTTGTTGCTGAAATTCAAAAAGCTGGACTTGAAATCTCTGCAACGAAAATTCAACAAGTTTCACCTTAGAAGTACCTGGGATGGAAGATGACTGAGACGACAAGAACACCACAAAAAATTCAGATCCGAACCAGAGTCAACAACCTACAAGAGTTACAACAACTTCTAGGAGAAATCAACTGGGTCAGACCGATGTTGGGAATCACCAATGATGAACTGAGTCCGCTCTTCCATTTGCTGAGAGGAAGTTGCGACATCACTTCGCCAAGAACTTTAACCCCTGAAGCTCGTGCTGCTCTCGACAAAGTCACAGAAGCTCTTCAAAAAAGACAAGCTCATCGCTGCGTTCCTGAAAATCCTTTCTTTCTTGCAATCTTAGGAGAGAAGAAGCAGCTTTGTGGTCTCATTTTCCAGTGGGATTCCACAGAGCAAGATCCTTTGTTAATAATGGAATGGGATTTTCCTCCCTACAGGTTTTCAAAGACCATTTGCTCAGTTTTAGAAATGATTGCATACATTATAATTAAGGCTAGAACCAGATTGTTAACTTTGGCAGGTCAAGAATTTTCAGTTATCTATTTGCCATTGAAAAATGATTATTTCAATTGGGCAATGCAAAATTCTGATGATTTACAATATGCATTCTTAGGTTTTCCAGGTGTTTGTTCCATACACTATCCAGCTCACAAACTACTGCAAGCAAAATTGAGTTTCAGAGAAAAACCTAAATTTAGTGAAGAACCTTTACATGCTGTGACTCTCTTCACTGATGGCTCTGGTAAAAGCCACAGGTCCGTTGTGACTTGGTTTAATCAAAAGACTAATGTTTGGGAATCTGATATTCAAACAGTAGAGGGATCCCCTCAAATTGTTGAGCCTGCTGCAGTAGTTTGAGCTTTTCAGCTGTTTCCTCAGCCTTTTAATTTGGTCACAGATTCTGCTTATGTTGCTAATGTAGTCAGGAGAATAGAAGGTTCCATTTTAAAGGATGTTAGTAATGAAACTTTACATCGTTGGCTTTCATGTCTTTTTATAACTTTGCAATATAGAACTAATCCATATTTTGTTTCTCACATTAGGGCGCATTCTTCACTTCCTGGATTTTTAGTGGAAGGAAATGCAAGAGCGGACAAGCTGACAATGGTCATTTCTAACACATTGCCAAATAGTTTTGAACAAGCAAAATTGAGTCGTGCCTTTTTCCACCAAAATGCACAAGCACTCATGCAAATGTTCCAAATCACTTAAAGTCAAGCTAAAGCTATCATTCATACTTGCCCTGACTGTCAATTGGTACAACCTCCTGTTTCTACAGGAGCAATCAACCCCCGAGGCTTACAAAGCCTACAGTTGTGGCAAACAGATGTTACTAAATAGCCTTCTTTTGGTAAATTTAAAAATATTCATGTTTCCATAGACACGTTCTCTGGTGCAGTTTTTGCTTCCCTTCACACAAGTGATACTGGCAGCCATGCCTGTCATCATTTCCTGCAAGCTTTTGCTTCATTGGGTATACCCCAAGAAGTAAAAACTGACAATGGCCCCGCATACATATCTCAAAAATTGGCCACATTTTTAAATGAATGGGGTGTTCGACACATTTTTGGTATTCCCCACTCTCCCACAAGCCAAGCAATCATTGAAAGAACACATCAAACCTTAAAACGCATATTAGATCAACAGAGAGGGGGAACGGAAATCACCCCACAGATGAGACTGAGTAAGGCTTTGTATGTTTTTAATTTTCTAAATAGTAAAAGTACAGAACCAGATCCACCAATCTTTAGACACTTTTCAAATAGCACACAGGCAAAACTGAAAGAACATCCTCCTCTTCTAATTAGAAACCCTGACTCTGGACAGATGGAAGGTCCGTTTCAATTAATAACGTGGGGCAAAGGGTATGCTTCTATTTCCACAGGTGCTGGAAGAATTAAGTGGGTTCCTGCCAAAAACGTCAAACCGTATCGCACTTCAGAACCTGTTGTCGAGCCTAGAACTGAGGAAGCGAGTACGCAGACGTAGACCGAATGGAAGGATCCCGGGTCTCGCCTGACGCCTCTTGTGCCTGACGTTCATTGTGCATCGGTGGAACCCGTGAACTCTGATTTTGTGCCAATTTTTATTTATGAGTATACGAATTAAATGCTGAATGTTTGTTTAACAAAGCTAATTTTTGGCTGAAAATTTAGGTTCTTGTTTTGGTTTAGAAAGAATTCTGCCAAAACTTAGTTCTTGAAAGAGATGGGGCAGAATCAAATGGTATACTTGTTTTGCTTGATTTTAATTGTTTTTTGTCGTGCAGATTTGCCTGAGGATCAACCGAAGACGAATGTTTGGGTGACCTTAGCCAAGGCTGCCAGATCGGATACTATATGTCTGTCTAATTCGGAACCAGAAAAGCCTTTCTCAACCTGTTTGGTTGGTGTGCCAGTGAAAGAGTTTCCTTTGGTCAGAAAAGAATCCAATGGTAAACCAGGTGGAATTGACAATGGAAACAGTCCTTCCTTCAATTGGAACATTTGTTCCAAGAAACTTCTCAGGGCAGCAAATGTTTCAAACAGTTGGGATGTGTTTCTACAGACGGACCAATCTCCACGGCAATTGCCAAAAGGGTATTGGATCATTTGCGGAGACAGAGGTTGGCAAGGCATTCCAGCCCACCTTGAAGGTGGCCCTTGCAGCATTGGTATGCTTACCATAATTGCCCCCACTGCCAAAGCAGTGATGAAAAAGAAACAAAGGAAAACGAGAGCTGTTCCTCATTATGATGAGAACTGTCAGAGTGATTTTATGCCTTGGAATGCCGCCAGAAGGGTTTCAGCAGGTCTATTTCTACCCCAATTGGCTTCAGCTGTGGCATTGAGACAATTAGATCGAGTTGGATGTTGGCTGAGCAAACAAGCTAATGCCACATCCTCCGCAATCAGTGATATGTTGACCAATGTTGATAGTATTAGACATGCTACTCTTCAAAACAGAGCAGCCATTGATTTTCTCTTACTGGCACAAGGACATGGTTGTGAGGAATTGGAAGGTTTGTGTTGTATGAATTTGTCTGATCATTCTGAATCCATTCACAAAAGCATTCAAAAATTAAAGGATCTGACAGCCCAAATAAAGAAGACGGAGGTTCCTGGTTGGATGATTTGTATCAAAATTGCAGTTTTGCACCTTGGCTAAGGCAACTTTGCAAGATAGGTCTTGACATATTAGGTGTTCTAATACTGATATTGATAGTGGTACCTTGTATACTCTGTTGTGTTCGGCGAATGATGAACAAAACAGTCCGAGAAGTTTTTGTCATTCAAGCAGGAGAATTAGGAAGTAGAAGCACAGAGAGTGTACGAAATCTCACGAAAGCAGTAGATGAGGGTATTGACATGAACGAAGGTTTTGAATTAAGGCCTTGGAATCGACCAGAGTTTTTTGAACGATGCCTTGTGACTGTTGCCAAACATATCTCTTTCAGGGATTGGGTCTTCACAGCATTAAGTTGCTGTGCCGTAATATAGCGATGCTTCAGTTTAGTGAAAATAGGTCTTCAGCAGATAATAAGCAGAAATTTTGCAATAGAGCTATGAAACGCAAATAGCAAGCGACAAGAAAATGAAAGCTTCTGGGTCAAACAGAGAGGGGGAAATGTTGGAATCCATAAGGTTAGAGGATTTTTAAGAAATGGTTAAAAAGAAGTATGTAGGCCTTAGACTGGAGTTTTGTTAGCATTGCAGAAAAGTTTCCCATGCAAGCAGAAAAAGTTTCCCAAGCAGTAGACGTGACAAATAACAATAGGCTTCTGTAGAATTGGCTTTAGGATGGCAACAAGGTTATTTAATGTATATCTTTAGAAGGTTAGCATGAATAGAACTCTGTTCTTTGTCTCTTATCAACTAGTCTTTGTTTTAGCTACGATTACCTATGTTTTATAAGATTGGATAGAATGCTTGTCAATATGTGTTTTCTGTGTCTGATTGGCTGAATTCTAGTCTGAGATGATTTTATGTATTGCTGTATGAGCCCTGTTGAAGGAGACATTTTTTGGTGTGGATCAGTGAGCTGTCATGTCTCCATTTTGTATTTTGAGACTGATGTGCTGGAAATAAAAGCAAAAATCTCTTCACTGGTCTGGTTACCATGTTATCCATATTTGGATATTTTGCCGCGGCCTAGTGGGTTCCTTTTTTAAGGCGTGGGTTCCTGACACCATTGGACTTATACCTGTCCCGTCCCCCGCATATTGCTGCCCCGTGTGAGGACGTAGAATAGAAGAAAAACAAAGAAAAATCGTGGAAGCACCAGCCGCGGAGACCCAAGTGTTAACAAGGAGGACACTGTATCATCTCTCCCGCCGAAACCAAGAAAATTGTAAGTAACTTATCTCGGGAGAGCGCTTGGGTGACGTTGGGAGGAAAAATAGAGAAAAAGAAAATTATTAAAAGAGCACAAAAATGGGAACGAATTTATCAGAAGTTGAATGGGATGTTTTTCATCAATTAGAGACAATGTTACAAGAAAAAGGTCACTCTGAAATTTCAAAAACTGAGCTTAAAAACTTACTTATCTGGGTTAAAGCGAATACGCAAGATTTAAATCTGCAGTCTGCTTTTTCTTTTCATTTTTGGGATCAGATAAACTGGAGAATCTATAATCTAGTCTCTCTCAAAAAAGATGAAAGCTTAAGAGAACTTGTGCCGGTTTGTAGTGCGCTGTTGTAGTGCTTTTTTAAACAAAGTGATAAAAATAAGATCAACTTGGACTCAGAAAACAGAGCTTCTGGTTCTCTCTCACGAAATTCCAGTAAACCAGAGACTGTGTGTGTATTGGAGAATGTTACAAGTGTTGTTGCAAATGCTGAAAGTATTGCTTTGAACTCTGTTGAACAAAATCTTTCTTCTCTCTCTCTGGGAAAAAATGAGACTCTTTCGGACTTTTCTTCGCGTTGTTCTGTTAATGTAAAAATATGTGACTCTTGTAAGGGGGATGGAACAAAGTGTGTAAAAGATGGAAATGAAAAAGTGACTGTACTTCCTAAAATTGTTTGTGCAGGGACACTGAAACCTGAATTGGATTCTGTTGGGCCTGGGGTGGAGGCTGAGGTGGCTGCTTCCACTCGGGAAATTGTGGTTCCAGGGAACTCTTTTTCAGTTAAGCAAAACCATGGTTGTTCTGGTGTTTGTCAATCTATAGATACAGAGAAAGAAAAATTGGCTTTAAGGGTGGAGTCCTTTGAAAGGAAGAGATGGAAGAAACTCGCGACTGTGTTGTTGCTGAAATTCAAAAAGCTGGACTTGAAATCTCTGCAACGAAAATTCAACAAGTTTCACCTTAGAAGTACCTGGGATGGAAGATGACTGAGACGACAAGAACACCACAAAAAATTCAGATCCGAACCAGAGTCAACAACCTACAAGAGTTACAACAACTTCTAGGAGAAATCAACTGGGTCAGACCGATGTTGGGAATCACCAATGATGAACTGAGTCCGCTCTTCCATTTGCTGAGAGGAAGTTGCGACATCACTTCGCCAAGAACTTTAACCCCTGAAGCTCGTGCTGCTCTCGACAAAGTCACAGAAGCTCTTCAAAAAAGACAAGCTCATCGCTGCGTTCCTGAAAATCCTTTCTTTCTTGCAATCTTAGGAGAGAAGAAGCAGCTTTGTGGTCTCATTTTCCAGTGGGATTCCACAGAGCAAGATCCTTTGTTAATAATGGAATGGGATTTTCCTCCCTACAGGTTTTCAAAGACCATTTGCTCAGTTTTAGAAATGATTGCATACATTATAATTAAGGCTAGAACCAGATTGTTAACTTTGGCAGGTCAAGAATTTTCAGTTATCTATTTGCCATTGAAAAATGATTATTTCAATTGGGCAATGCAAAATTCTGATGATTTACAATATGCATTCTTAGGTTTTCCAGGTGTTTGTTCCATACACTATCCAGCTCACAAACTACTGCAAGCAAAATTGAGTTTCAGAGAAAAACCTAAATTTAGTGAAGAACCTTTACATGCTGTGACTCTCTTCACTGATGGCTCTGGTAAAAGCCACAGGTCCGTTGTGACTTGGTTTAATCAAAAGACTAATGTTTGGGAATCTGATATTCAAACAGTAGAGGGATCCCCTCAAATTGTTGAGCCTGCTGCAGTAGTTTGAGCTTTTCAGCTCTTTCCTCAGCCTTTTAATTTGGTCACAGATTCTGCTTATGTTGCTAATGTAGTCAGGAGAATAGAAGGTTCCATTTTAAAGGATGTTAGTAATGAAACTTTACATCGTTGGCTTTCATGTCTTTTTATAACTTTGCAATATAGAACTAATCCATATTTTGTTTCTCACATTAGGGCGCATTCTTCACTTCCTGGATTTTTAGTGGAAGGAAATGCAAGAGCGGACAAGCTGACAATGGTCATTTCTAACACATTGCCAAATAGTTTTGAACAAGCAAAATTGAGTCGTGCCTTTTTCCACCAAAATGCACAAGCACTCATGCAAATGTTCCAAATCACTTAAAGTCAAGCTAAAGCTATCATTCATACTTGCCCTGACTGTCAATTGGTACAACCTCCTGTTTCTACAGGAGCAATCAACCCCCGAGGCTTACAAAGCCTACAGTTGTGGCAAACAGATGTTACTAAATAGCCTTCTTTTGGTAAATTTAAAAATATTCATGTTTCCATAGACACGTTCTCTGGTGCAGTTTTTGCTTCCCTTCACACAAGTGATACTGGCAGCCATGCCTGTCATCATTTCCTGCAAGCTTTTGCTTCATTGGGTATACCCCAAGAAGTAAAAACTGACAATGGCCCCGCATACATATCTCAAAAATTGGCCACATTTTTAAATGAATGGGGTGTTCGACACATTTTTGGTATTCCCCACTCTCCCACAAGCCAAGCAATCATTGAAAGAACACATCAAACCTTAAAACGCATATTAGATCAACAGAGAGGGGGAACGGAAATCACCCCACAGATGAGACTGAGTAAGGCTTTGTATGTTTTTAATTTTCTAAATAGTAAAAGTACAGAACCAGATCCACCAATCTTTAGACACTTTTCAAATAGCACACAGGCAAAACTGAAAGAACATCCTCCTCTTCTAATTAGAAACCCTGACTCTGGACAGATGGAAGGTCCGTTTCAATTAATAACGTGGGGCAAAGGGTATGCTTCTATTTCCACAGGTGCTGGAAGAATTAAGTGGGTTCCTGCCAAAAACGTCAAACCGTATCGCACTTCAGAACCTGTTGTCGAGCCTAGAACTGAGGAAGCGAGTACGCAGACGTAGACCGAATGGAAGGATCCCGGGTCTCGCCTGACGCCTCTTGTGCCTGACGTTCATTGTGCATCGGTGGAACCCGTGAACTCTGATTTTGTGCCAATTTTTATTTATGAGTATACGAATTAAATGCTGAATGTTTGTTTAACAAAGCTAATTTTTGGCTGAAAATTTAGGTTCTTGTTTTGGTTTAGAAAGAATTCTGCCAAAACTTAGTTCTTGAAAGAGATGGGGCAGAATCAAATGGTATACTTGTTTTGCTTGATTTTAATTGTTTTTTGTCGTGCAGATTTGCCTGAGGATCAACCGAAGACGAATGTTTGGGTGACCTTAGCCAAGGCTGCCAGATCGGATACTATATGTCTGTCTAATTCGGAACCAGAAAAGCCTTTCTCAACCTGTTTGGTTGGTGTGCCAGTGAAAGAGTTTCCTTTGGTCAGAAAAGAATCCAATGGTAAACCAGGTGGAATTGACAATGGAAACAGTCCTTCCTTCAATTGGAACATTTGTTCCAAGAAACTTCTCAGGGCAGCAAATGTTTCAAACAGTTGGGATGTGTTTCTACAGACGGACCAATCTCCACGGCAATTGCCAAAAGGGTATTGGATCATTTGCGGAGACAGAGGTTGGCAAGGCATTCCAGCCCACCTTGAAGGTGGCCCTTGCAGCATTGGTATGCTTACCATAATTGCCCCCACTGCCAAAGCAGTGATGAAAAAGAAACAAAGGAAAACGAGAGCTGTTCCTCATTATGATGAGAACTGTCAGAGTGATTTTATGCCTTGGAATGCCGCCAGAAGGGTTTCAGCAGGTCTATTTCTACCCCAATTGGCTTCAGCTGTGGCATTGAGACAATTAGATCGAGTTGGATGTTGGCTGAGCAAACAAGCTAATGCCACATCCTCCGCAATCAGTGATATGTTGACCAATGTTGATAGTATTAGACATGCTACTCTTCAAAACAGAGCAGCCATTGATTTTCTCTTACTGGCACAAGGACATGGTTGTGAGGAATTGGAAGGTTTGTGTTGTATGAATTTGTCTGATCATTCTGAATCCATTCACAAAAGCATTCAAAAATTAAAGGATCTGACAGCCCAAATTAAAGAAGACGGAGGTTCCTGGTTGGATGATTTGTATCAAAATTGCAGTTTTGCACCTTGGCTAAGGCAACTTTGCAAGATAGGTCTTGACATATTAGGTGTTCTAATACTGATATTGATAGTGGTACCTTGTATACTCTGTTGTGTTCGGCGAATGATGAACAAAACAGTCCAAGAAGTTTTTGTCATTCAAGCAGGAGAATTAGGAAGTAGAAGCACAGAGAGTGTACGAAATCTCACGAAAGCAGTAGATTGACATGAACGAAGGTTTTGAATTAAGGCCTTGGAATCGACCAGAGTTTTTTGAACGATGCCTTGTGACTGTTGCCAAACATATCTCTTTCAGGGATTGGGTCTTCACAGCATTAAGTTGCTGTGCCGTAATATAGCGATGCTTCAGTTTAGTGAAAATAGGTCTTCAGCAGATAATAAGCAGAAATTTTGCAATAGAGCTATGAAACGCAAATAGCAAGCGACAAGAAAATGAAAGCTTCTGGGTCAAACAGAGAGGGGGAAATGTTGGAATCCATAAGGTTAGAGGATTTTTAAGAAATGGTTAAAAAGAAGTATGCAGGCCTTAGACTGGAGTTTTGTTAGCATTGCAGAAAATTTCCCATGCAAGCAGAAAAAGTTTTCCATGCAAGCACAAAAGTTTCCCAAGCAGTAGACGTGACAAATAACAATAGGCTTCTGTAGAATTGGCTTTAGGATGGCAACAAGGTTATTTAATGTATATCTTTAGAAGGTTAGCATGAATAGAACTCTGTTCTTTGTCTCTTATCAACTAGTCTTTGTTTTAGCTACGATTACCTATGTTTTATAAGATTGGATAGAATGCTTGTCAATATGTGTTTTCTGTGTCTGATTGGCTGAATTCTAGTCTGAGATGATTTTATGTATTGCTGTATGAGCCCTGTTGAAGGAGACATTTTTTGGTGTGGATCAGTGAGCTGTCATGTCTCCATTTTGTATTTTGAGACTGATGTGCTGGAAATAAAAGCAAAAATCTCTTCACTGGTCTGGTTACCATGTTATCCATATTTGGATATTTTGCCGCGGCCTAGTGGGTTCCTTTTTTAAGGCGTGGGTTCCTGACACCATTGGACTTATACCTGTCCCGTCCCCCGCATATTGCTGCCCCGTGTGAGGACGTAGAATAGAAGAAAAACAAAGAAAAATCGTGGAAGCACCAGCCGCGGAGACCCAAGTGTTAACAAGGAGGACACTGTATCATCTCTCCCGCCGAAACCAAGAAAATTGTAAGTAACTTATCTCGGGAGAGCGCTTGGGTGACGTTGGGAGGAAAAATAGAGAAAAAGAAAATTATTAAAAGAGCACAAAAATGGGAACGAATTTATCAGAAGTTGAATGGGATGTTTTTCATCAATTAGAGACAATGTTACAAGAAAAAGGTCACTCTGAAATTTCAAAAACTGAGCTTAAAAACTTACTTATCTGGGTTAAAGCGAATACGCAAGATTTAAATCTGCAGTCTGCTTTTTCTTTTCATTTTTGGGATCAGATAAACTGGAGAATCTATAATCTAGTCTCTCTCAAAAAAGATGAAAGCTTAAGAGAACTTGTGCCGGTTTGTAGTGCGCTGTTGTAGTGCTTTTTTAAACAAAGTGATAAAAATAAGATCAACTTGGACTCAGAAAACAGAGCTTCTGGTTCTCTCTCACGAAATTCCAGTAAACCAGAGACTGTGTGTGTATCGGAGAATGTTACAAGTGTTGTTGCAAATGCTGAAAGTATTGCTTTGAACTCTGTTGAACAAAATCTTTCTTCTCTCTCTCTGGGAAAAAATGAGACTCTTTCGGACTTTTCTTCGCGTTGTTCTGTTAATGTAAAAATATGTGACTCTTGTAAGGGGGATGGAACAAAGTGTGTAAAAGATGGAAATGAAAAAGTGACTGTACTTCCTAAAATTGTTTGTGCAGGGACACTGAAACCTGAATTGGATTCTGTTGGGCCTGGGGTGGAGGCTGAGGTGGCTGCTTCCACTCGGGAAATTGTGGTTCCAGGGAACTCTTTTTCAGTTAAGCAAAACCATGGTTGTTCTGGTGTTTGTCAATCTATAGATACAGAGAAAGAAAAATTGGCTTTAAGGGTGGAGTCCTTTGAAAGGAAGAGATGGAAGAAACTCGCGACTGTGTTGTTGCTGAAATTCAAAAAGCTGGACTTGAAATCTCTGCAACGAAAATTCAACAAGTTTCACCTTAGAAGTACCTGGGATGGAAGATGACTGAGACGACAAGAACACCACAAAAAATTCAGATCCGAACCAGAGTCAACAACCTACAAGAGTTACAACAACTTCTAGGAGAAATCAACTGGGTCAGACCGATGTTGGGAATCACCAATGATGAACTGAGTCCGCTCTTCCATTTGCTGAGAGGAAGTTGCGACATCACTTCGCCAAGAACTTTAACCCCTGAAGCTCGTGCTGCTCTCGACAAAGTCACAGAAGCTCTTCAAAAAAGACAAGCTCATCGCTGCGTTCCTGAAAATCCTTTCTTTCTTGCAATCTTAGGAGAGAAGAAGCAGCTTTGTGGTCTCATTTTCCAGTGGGATTCCACAGAGCAAGATCCTTTGTTAATAATGGAATGGGATTTTCCTCCCTACAGGTTTTCAAAGACCATTTGCTCAGTTTTAGAAATGATTGCATACATTATAATTAAGGCTAGAACCAGATTGTTAACTTTGGCAGGTCAAGAATTTTCAGTTATCTATTTGCCATTGAAAAATGATTATTTCAATTGGGCAATGCAAAATTCTGATGATTTACAATATGCATTCTTAGGTTTTCCAGGTGTTTGTTCCATACACTATCCAGCTCACAAACTACTGCAAGCAAAATTGAGTTTCAGAGAAAAACCTAAATTGAGTGAAGAACCTTTACATGCTGTGACTCTCTTCACTGATGGCTCTGGTAAAAGCCACAGGTCCGTTGTGACTTGGTTTAATCAAAAGACTAATGTTTGGGAATCTGATATTCAAACAGTAGAGGGATCCCCTCAAATTGTTGAGCCTGCTGCAGTAGTTTGAGCTTTTCAGCTCTTTCCTCAGCCTTTTAATTTGGTCACAGATTCTGCTTATGTTGCTAATGTAGTCAGGAGAATAGAAGGTTCCATTTTAAAGGATGTTAGTAATGAAACTTTACATCGTTGGCTTTCATGTCTTTTTATAACTTTGCAATATAGAACTAATCCATATTTTGTTTCTCACATTAGGGCGCATTCTTCACTTCCTGGATTTTTAGTGGAAGGAAATGCAAGAGCGGACAAGCTGACAATGGTCATTTCTAACACATTGCCAAATAGTTTTGAACAAGCAAAATTGAGTCGTGCCTTTTTCCACCAAAATGCACAAGCACTCATGCAAATGTTCCAAATCACTTAAAGTCAAGCTAAAGCTATCATTCATACTTGCCCTGACTGTCAATTGGTACAACCTCCTGTTTCTACAGGAGCAATCAACCCCCGAGGCTTACAAAGCCTACAGTTGTGGCAAACAGATGTTACTAAATAGCCTTCTTTTGGTAAATTTAAAAATATTCATGTTTCCATAGACACGTTCTCTGGTGCAGTTTTTGCTTCCCTTCACACAAGTGATACTGGCAGCCATGCCTGTCATCATTTCCTGCAAGCTTTTGCTTCATTGGGTATACCCCAAGAAGTAAAAACTGACAATGGCCCCGCATACATATCTCAAAAATTGGCCACATTTTTAAATGAATGGGGTGTTCGACACATTTTTGGTATTCCCCACTCTCCCACAAGCCAAGCAATCATTGAAAGAACACATCAAACCTTAAAACGCATATTAGATCAACAGAGAGGGGGAACGGAAATCATCCCACAGATGAGACTGAGTAAGGCTTTGTATGTTTTTAATTTTCTAAATAGTAAAAGTACAGAACCAGATCCACCAATCTTTAGACACTTTTCAAATAGCACACAGGCAAAACTGAAAGAACATCCTCCTCTTCTAATTAGAAACCCTGACTCTGGACAGATGGAAGGTCCGTTTCAATTAATAACGTGGGGCAAAGGGTATGCTTCTATTTCCACAGGTGCTGGAAGAATTAAGTGGGTTCCTGCCAAAAACGTCAAACCGTATCGCACTTCAGAACCTGTTGTCGAGCCTAGAACTGAGGAAGCGAGTACGCAGACGTAGACCGAATGGAAGGATCCCGGGTCTCGCCTGACGCCTCTTGTGCCTGACGTTCATTGTGCATCGGTGGAACCCGTGAACTCTGATTTTGTGCCAATTTTTATTTATGAGTATACGAATTAAATGCTGAATGTTTGTTTAACAAAGCTAATTTTTGGCTGAAAATTTAGGTTCTTGTTTTGGTTTAGAAAGAATTCTGCCAAAACTTAGTTCTTGAAAGAGATGGGGCAGAATCAAATGGTATACTTGTTTTGCTTGATTTTAATTGTTTTTTGTCGTGCAGATTTGCCTGAGGATCAACCGAAGACGAATGTTTGGGTGACCTTAGCCAAGGCTGCCAGATCGGATACTATATGTCTGTCTAATTCGGAACCAGAAAAGCCTTTCTCAACCTGTTTGGTTGGTGTGCCAGTGAAAGAGTTTCCTTTGGTCAGAAAAGAATCCAATGGTAAACCAGGTGGAATTGACAATGGAAACAGTCCTTCCTTCAATTGGAACATTTGTTCCAAGAAACTTCTCAGGGCAGCAAATGTTTCAAACAGTTGGGATGTGTTTCTACAGACGGACCAATCTCCACGGCAATTGCCAAAAGGGTATTGGATCATTTGCGGAGACAGAGGTTGGCAAGGCATTCCAGCCCACCTTGAAGGTGGCCCTTGCAGCATTGGTATGCTTACCATAATTGCCCCCACTGCCAAAGCAGTGATGAAAAAGAAACAAAGGAAAACAAGAGCTGTTCCTCATTATGATGAGAACTGTCAGAGTGATTTTATGCCTTGGAATGCCGCCAGAAGGGTTTCAGCAGGTCTATTTCTACCCCAATTGGCTTCAGCTGTGGCATTGAGACAATTAGATCGAGTTGGATGTTGGCTGAGCAAACAAGCTAATGCCACATCCTCCGCAATCAGTGATATGTTGACCAATGTTGATAGTATTAGACATGCTACTCTTCAAAACAGAGCAGCCATTGATTTTCTCTTACTGGCACAAGGACATGGTTGTGAGGAATTGGAAGGTTTGTGTTGTATGAATTTGTCTGATCATTCTGAATCCATTCACAAAAGCATTCAAAAATTAAAGGATCTGACAGCCCAAATTAAAGAAGACGGAGGTTCCTGGTTGGATGATTTGTATCAAAATTGCAGTTTTGCACCTTGGCTAAGGCAACTTTGCAAGATAGGTCTTTACATATTAGGTGTTCTAATACTGATATTGATAGTGGTACCTTGTATACTCTGTTGTGTTCGGCGAATGATGAACAAAACAGTCCGAGAAGTTTTTGTCATTCAAGCAGGAGAATTAGGAAGTAGAAGCACAGAGAGTGTACGAAATCTCACGAAAGCAGTAGATGAGGGTATTGACATGAACGAAGGTTTTGAATTAAGGCCTTGGAATCGACCAGAGTTTTTTGAACGATGCCTTGTGACTGTTGCCAAACATATCTCTTTCAGGGATTGGGTCTTCACAGCATTAAGTTGCTGTGCCGTAATATAGCGATGCTTCAGTTTAGTGAAAATAGGTCTTCAGCAGATAATAAGCAGAAATTTTGCAATAGAGCTATGAAACGCAAATAGCAAGCGACAAGAAAATGAAAGCTTCTGGGTCAAACAGAGAGGGGGAAATGTTGGAATCCATAAGGTTAGAGGATTTTTAAGAAATGGTTAAAAAGAAGTATGCAGGCCTTAGACTGGAGTTTTGTTAGCATTGCAGAAAATTTCCCATGCAAGCAGAAAAAGTTTTCCATGCAAGCAGAAAAGTTTCCCAAGCAGTAGACGTGACAAATAACAATAGGCTTCTGTAGAATTGGCTTTAGGATGGCAACAAGGTTATTTAATGTATATCTTTAGAAGGTTAGCATGAATAGAACTCTGTTCTTTGTCTCTTATCAACTAGTCTTTGTTTTAGCTACGATTACCTATGTTTTATAAGATTGGATAGAATGCTTGTCAATATGTGTTTTCTGTGTCTGATTGGCTGAATTCTAGTCTGAGATGATTTTATGTATTGCTGTATGAGCCCTGTTGAAGGAGACATTTTTTGGTGTGGATCAGTGAGCTGTCATGTCTCCATTTTGTATTTTGAGACTGATGTGCTGGAAATAAAAGCAAAAATCTCTTCACTGGTCTGGTTACCATGTTATCCATATTTGGATATTTTGCCGCGGCCTAGTGGGTTCCTTTTTTAAGGCGTGGGTTCCTGACACCATTGGACTTATACCTGTCCCGTCCCCCGCATATTGCTGCCCCGTGTGAGGACGTAGAATAGAAGAAAAACAAAGAAAAATCGTGGAAGCACCAGCCGCGGAGACCCAAGTGTTAACAAGGAGGACACTGTATCATCTCTCCCGCCGAAACCAAGAAAATTGTAAGTAACTTATCTCGGGAGAGCGCTTGGGTGACGTTGGGAGGAAAAATAGAGAAAAAGAAAATTATTAAAAGAGCACAAAAATGGGAACGAATTTATCAGAAGTTGAATGGGATGTTTTTCATCAATTAGAGACAATGTTACAAGAAAAAGGTCACTCTGAAATTTCAAAAACTGAGCTTAAAAACTTACTTATCTGGGTTAAAGCGAATACGCAAGATTTAAATCTGCAGTCTGCTTTTTCTTTTCATTTTTGGGATCAGATAAACTGGAGAATCTATAATCTAGTCTCTCTCAAAAAAGATGAAAGCTTAAGAGAACTTGTGCCGGTTTGTAGTGCGCTGTTGTAGTGCTTTTTTAAACAAAGTGATAAAAATAAGATCAACTTGGACTCAGAAAACAGAGCTTCTGGTTCTCTCTCACGAAATTCCAGTAAACCAGAGACTGTGTGTGTATCGGAGAATGTTACAAGTGTTGTTGCAAATGCTGAAAGTATTGCTTTGAACTCTGTTGAACAAAATCTTTCTTCTCTCTCTCTGGGAAAAAATGAGACTCTTTCGGACTTTTCTTCGCGTTGTTCTGTTAATGTAAAAATATGTGACTCTTGTAAGGGGGATGGAACAAAGTGTGTAAAAGATGGAAATGAAAAAGTGACTGTACTTCCTAAAATTGTTTGTGCAGGGACACTGAAACCTGAATTGGATTCTGTTGGGCCTGGGGTGGAGGCTGAGGTGGCTGCTTCCACTCGGGAAATTGTGGTTCCAGGGAACTCTTTTTCAGTTAAGCAAAACCATGGTTGTTCTGGTGTTTGTCAATCTATAGATACAGAGAAAGAAAAATTGGCTTTAAGGGTGGAGTCCTTTGAAAGGAAGAGATGGAAGAAACTCGCGACTGTGTTGTTGCTGAAATTCAAAAAGCTGGACTTGAAATCTCTGCAACGAAAATTCAACAAGTTTCACCTTAGAAGTACCTGGGATGGAAGATGACTGAGACGACAAGAACACCACAAAAAATTCAGATCCGAACCAGAGTCAACAACCTACAAGAGTTACAACAACTTCTAGGAGAAATCAACTGGGTCAGACCGATGTTGGGAATCACCAATGATGAACTGAGTCCGCTCTTCCATTTGCTGAGAGGAAGTTGCGACATCACTTCGCCAAGAACTTTAACCCCTGAAGCTCGTGCTGCTCTCGACAAAGTCACAGAAGCTCTTCAAAAAAGACAAGCTCATCGCTGCGTTCCTGAAAATCCTTTCTTTCTTGCAATCTTAGGAGAGAAGAAGCAGCTTTGTGGTCTCATTTTCCAGTGGGATTCCACAGAACAAGATCCTTTGTTAATAATGGAATGGGATTTTCCTCCCTACAGGTTTTCAAAGACCATTTGCTCAGTTTTAGAAATGATTGCATACATTATAATTAAGGCTAGAACCAGATTGTTAACTTTGGCAGGTCAAGAATTTTCAGTTATCTATTTGCCATTGAAAAATGATTATTTCAATTGGGCAATGCAAAATTCTGATGATTTACAATATGCATTCTTAGGTTTTCCAGGTGTTTGTTCCATACACTATCCAGCTCACAAACTACTGCAAGCAAAATTGAGTTTCAGAGAAAAACCTAAATTTAGTGAAGAACCTTTACATGCTGTGACTCTCTTCACTGATGGCTCTGGTAAAAGCCACAGGTCCGTTGTGACTTGGTTTAATCAAAAGACTAATGTTTGGGAATCTGATATTCAAACAGTAGAGGGATCCCCTCAAATTGTTGAGCCTGCTGCAGTAGTTTGAGCTTTTCAGCTGTTTCCTCAGCCTTTTAATTTGGTCACAGATTCTGCTTATGTTGCTAATGTAGTCAGGAGAATAGAAGGTTCCATTTTAAAGGATGTTAGTAATGAAACTTTACATCGTTGGCTTTCATGTCTTTTTATAACTTTGCAATATAGAACTAATCCATATTTTGTTTCTCACATTAGGGCGCATTCTTCACTTCCTGGATTTTTAGTGGAAGGAAATGCAAGAGCGGACAAGCTGACAATGGTCATTTCTAACACATTGCCAAATAGTTTTGAACAAGCAAAATTGAGTCGTGCCTTTTTCCACCAAAATGCACAAGCACTCATGCAAATGTTCCAAATCACTTAAAGTCAAGCTAAAGCTATCATTCATACTTGCCCTGACTGTCAATTGGTACAACCTCCTGTTTCTACAGGAGCAATCAACCCCCGAGGCTTACAAAGCCTACAGTTGTGGCAAACAGATGTTACTAAATAGCCTTCTTTTGGTAAATTTAAAAATATTCATGTTTCCATAGACACGTTCTCTGGTGCAGTTTTTGCTTCCCTTCACACAAGTGATACTGGCAGCCATGCCTGTCATCATTTCCTGCAAGCTTTTGCTTCATTGGGTATACCCCAAGAAGTAAAAACTGACAATGGCCCCGCATACATATCTCAAAAATTGGCCACATTTTTAAATGAATGGGGTGTTCGACACATTTTTGGTATTCCCCACTCTCCCACAAGCCAAGCAATCATTGAAAGAACACATCAAACCTTAAAACGCATATTAGATCAACAGAGAGGGGGAACGGAAATCACCCCACAGATGAGACTGAGTAAGGCTTTGTATGTTTTTAATTTTCTAAATAGTAAAAGTACAGAACCAGATCCACCAATCTTTAGACACTTTTCAAATAGCACACAGGCAAAACTGAAAGAACATCCTCCTCTTCTAATTAGAAACCCTGACTCTGGACAGATGGAAGGTCCGTTTCAATTAATAACGTGGGGCAAAGGGTATGCTTCTATTTCCACAGGTGCTGGAAGAATTAAGTGGGTTCCTGCCAAAAACGTCAAACCGTATCGCACTTCAGAACCTGTTGTTGAGCCTAGAACTGAGGAAGCGAGTACGCAGACGTAGACCGAATGGAAGGATCCCGGGTCTCGCCTGACGCCTCTTGTGCCTGACGTTCATTGTGCATCGGTGGAACCCGTGAACTCTGATTTTGTGCCAATTTTTATTTATGAGTATACGAATTAAATGCTGAATGTTTGTTTAACAAAGCTAATTTTTGGCTGAAAATTTAGGTTCTTGTTTTGGTTTAGAAAGAATTCTGCCAAAACTTAGTTCTTGAAAGAGATGGGGCAGAATCAAATGGTATACTTGTTTTGCTTGATTTTAATTGTTTTTTGTCGTGCAGATTTGCCTGAGGATCAACCGAAGACGAATGTTTGGGTGACCTTAGCCAAGGCTGCCGGATCGGATACTATATGTCTGTCTAATTCGGAACCAGAAAAGCCTTTCTCAACCTGTTTGGTTGGTGTGCCAGTGAAAGAGTTTCCTTTGGTCAGAAAAGAATCCAATGGTAAACCAGGTGGAATTGACAATGGAAACAGTCCTTCCTTCAATTGGAACATTTGTTCCAAGAAACTTCTCAGGGCAGCAAATGTTTCAAACAGTTGGGATGTGTTTCTACAGACGGACCAATCTCCACGGCAATTGCCAAAAGGGTATTGGATCATTTGCGGAGACAGAGGTTGGCAAGGCATTCCAGCCCACCTTGAAGGTGGCCCTTGCAGCATTGGTATGCTTACCATAATTGCCCCCACTGCCAAAGCAGTGATGAAAAAGAAACAAAGGAAAACAAGAGCTGTTCCTCATTATGATGAGAACTGTCAGAGTGATTTTATGCCTTGGAATGCCGCCAGAAGGGTTTCAGCAAGTCTATTTCTACCCCAATTGGCTTCAGCTGTGGCATTGAGACAATTAGATCGAGTTGGATGTTGGCTGAGCAAACAAGCTAATGCCACATCCTCCGCAATCAGTGATATGTTGACCAATGTTGATAGTATTAGACATGCTACTCTTCAAAACAGAGCAGCCATTGATTTTCTCTTACTGGCACAAGGACATGGTTGTGAGGAATTGGAAGGTTTGTGTTGTATGAATTTGTCTGATCATTCTGAATCCATTCACAAAAGCATTCAAAAATTAAAGGATCTGACAGCCCAAATTAAAGAAGACGGAGGTTCCTGGTTGGATGATTTGTATCAAAATTGCAGTTTTGCACCTTGGCTAAGGCAACTTTGCAAGATAGGTCTTGACATATTAGGTGTTCTAATACTGATATTGATAGTGGTACCTTGTATACTCTGTTGTGTTCGGCGAATGATGAACAAAACAGTCCGAGAAGTTTTTGTCATTCAAGCAGGAGAATTAGGAAGTAGAAGCACAGAGAGTGTACGAAATCTCACGAAAGCAGTAGATTGACATGTAGTATTGACATGAACGAAGGTTTTGAATTAAGGCCTTGGAATCGACCAGAGTTTTTTGAACGATGCCTTGTGACTGTTGCCAAACATATCTCTTTCAGGGATTGGGTCTTCACAGCATTAAGTTGCTGTGCCGTAATATAGCGATGCTTCAGTTTAGTGAAAATAGGTCTTCAGCAGATAATAAGCAGAAATTTTGCAATAGAGCTATGAAACGCAAATAGCAAGCGACAAGAAAATGAAAGCTTCTGGGTCAAACAGAGAGGGGGAAATGTTGGAATCCATAAGGTTAGAGGATTTTTAAGAAATGGTTAAAAAGAAGTATGTAGGCCTTAGACTGGAGTTTTGTTAGCATTGCAGAAAAGTTTCCCATGCAAGCAGAAAAAGTTTTCCATGCAAGCAGAAAAGTTTCCCAAGCAGTAGACGTGACAAATAACAATAGGCTTCTGTAGAATTGGCTTTAGGATGGCAACAAGGTTATTTAATGTATATCTTTAGAAGGTTAGCATGAATAGAACTCTGTTCTTTGTCTCTTATCAACTAGTCTTTGTTTTAGCTACGATTACCTATGTTTTATAAGATTGGATAGAATGCTTGTCAAGATGTGTTTTCTGTGTCTGATTGGCTGAATTCTAGTCTGAGATGATTTTATGTATTGCTGTATGAGCCCTGTTGAAGGAGACATTTTTTGGTGTGGATCAGTGAGCTGTCATGTCTCCATTTTGTATTTTGAGACTGATGTGCTGGAAATAAAAGCAAAAATCTCTTCACTGGTCTGGTTACCATGTTATCCATATTTGGATATTTTGCCGCGGCCTAGTGGGTTCCTTTTTTAAGGCGTGGGTTCCTGACACCATTGGACTTATACCTGTCCCGTCCCCCGCATATTGCTGCCCCGTGTGAGGACGTAGAATAGAAGAAAAACAAAGAAAAATCGTGGAAGCACCAGCCGCGGAGACCCAAGTGTTAACAAGGAGGACACTGTATCATCTCTCCCGCCGAAACCAAGAAAATTGTAAGTAACTTATCTCGGGAGAGCGCTTGGGTGACGTTGGGAGGAAAAATAGAGAAAAAGAAAATTATTAAAAGAGCACAAAAATGGGAACGAATTTATCAGAAGTTGAATGGGATGTTTTTCATCAATTAGAGACAATGTTACAAGAAAAAGGTCACTCTGAAATTTCAAAAACTGAGCTTAAAAACTTACTTATCTGGGTTAAAGCGAATAGGCAAGATTTAAATCTGCAGTCTGCTTTTTCTTTTCATTTTTGGGATCAGATAAACTGGAGAATCTATAATCTAGTCTCTCTCAAAAAAGATGAAAGCTTAAGAGAACTTGTGCCGGTTTGTAGTGCGCTGTTGTAGTGCTTTTTTAAACAAAGTGATAAAAATAAGATCAACTTGGACTCAGAAAACAGAGCTTCTGGTTCTCTCTCACGAAATTCCAGTAAACCAGAGACTGTGTGTGTATCGGAGAATGTTACAAGTGTTGTTGCAAATGCTGAAAGTATTGCTTTGAACTCTGTTGAACAAAATCTTTCTTCTCTCTCTCTGGGAAAAAATGAGACTCTTTCGGACTTTTCTTCGCGTTGTTCTGTTAATGTAAAAATATGTGACTCTTGTAAGGGGGATGGAACAAAGTGTGTAAAAGATGGAAATGAAAAAGTGACTGTACTTCCTAAAATTGTTTGTGCAGGGACACTGAAACCTGAATTGGATTCTGTTGGGCCTGGGGTGGAGGCTGAGGTGGCTGCTTCCACTCGGGAAATTGTGGTTCCAGGGAACTCTTTTTCAGTTAAGCAAAACCATGGTTGTTCTGGTGTTTGTCAATCTATAGATACAGAGAAAGAAAAATTGGCTTTAAGGGTGGAGTCCTTTGAAAGGAAGAGATGGAAGAAACTCGTGACTGTGTTGTTGCTGAAATTCAAAAAGCTGGACTTGAAATCTCTGCAACGAAAATTCAACAAGTTTCACCTTAGAAGTACCTGGGATGGAAGATGACTGAGACGACAAGAACACCACAAAAAATTCAGATCCGAACCAGAGTCAACAACCTACAAGAGTTACAACAACTTCTAGGAGAAATCAACTGGGTCAGACCGATGTTGGGAATCACCAATGATGAACTGAGTCCGCTCTTCCATTTGCTGAGAGGAAGTTGCGACATCACTTCGCCAAGAACTTTAACCCCTGAAGCTCGTGCTGCTCTCGACAAAGTCACAGAAGCTCTTCAAAAAAGACAAGCTCATCGCTGCGTTCCTGAAAATCCTTTCTTTCTTGCAATCTTAGGAGAGAAGAAGCAGCTTTGTGGTCTCATTTTCCAGTGGGATTCCACAGAGCAAGATCCTTTGTTAATAATGGAATGGGATTTTCCTCCCTACAGGTTTTCAAAGACCATTTGCTCAGTTTTAGAAATGATTGCATACATTATAATTAAGGCTAGAACCAGATTGTTAACTTTGGCAGGTCAAGAATTTTCAGTTATCTATTTGCCATTGAAAAATGATTATTTCAATTGGGCAATGCAAAATTCTGATGATTTACAATATGCATTCTTAGGTTTTCCAGGTGTTTGTTCCATACACTATCCAGCTCACAAACTACTGCAAGCAAAATTGAGTTTCAGAGAAAAACCTAAATTTAGTGAAGAACCTTTACATGCTGTGACTCTCTTCACTGATGGCTCTGGTAAAAGCCACAGGTCCGTTGTGACTTGGTTTAATCAAAAGACTAATGTTTGGGAATCTGATATTCAAACAGTAGAGGGATCCCCTCAAATTGTTGAGCCTGCTGCAGTAGTTTGAGCTTTTCAGCTGTTTCCTCAGCCTTTTAATTTGGTCACAGATTCTGCTTATGTTGCTAATGTAGTCAGGAGAATAGAAGGTTCCATTTTAAAGGATGTTAGTAATGAAACTTTACATCGTTGGCTTTCATGTCTTTTTATAACTTTGCAATATAGAACTAATCCATATTTTGTTTCTCACATTAGGGCGCATTCTTCACTTCCTGGATTTTTAGTGGAAGGAAATGCAAGAGCGGACAAGCTGACAATGGTCATTTCTAACACATTGCCAAATAGTTTTGAACAAGCAAAATTGAGTCGTGCCTTTTTCCACCAAAATGCACAAGCACTCATGCAAATGTTCCAAATCACTTAAAGTCAAGCTAAAGCTATCATTCATACTTGCCCTGACTGTCAATTGGTACAACCTCCTGTTTCTACAGGAGCAATCAACCCCCGAGGCTTACAAAGCCTACAGTTGTGGCAAACAGATGTTACTAAATAGCCTTCTTTTGGTAAATTTAAAAATATTCATGTTTCCATAGACACGTTCTCTGGTGCAGTTTTTGCTTCCCTTCACACAAGTGATACTGGCAGCCATGCCTGTCATCATTTCCTGCAAGCTTTTGCTTCATTGGGTATACCCCAAGAAGTAAAAACTGACAATGGCCCCGCATACATATCTCAAAAATTGGCCACATTTTTAAATGAATGGGGTGTTCGACACATTTTTGGTATTCCCCACTCTCCCACAAGCCAAGCAATCATTGAAAGAACACATCAAACCTTAAAACGCATATTAGATCAACAGAGAGGGGGAACGGAAATCACCCCACAGATGAGACTGAGTAAGGCTTTGTATGTTTTTAATTTTCTAAATAGTAAAAGTACAGAACCAGATCCACCAATCTTTAGACACTTTTCAAATAGCACACAGGCAAAACTGAAAGAACATCCTCCTCTTCTAATTAGAAACCCTGACTCTGGACAGATGGAAGGTCCGTTTCAATTAATAACGTGGGGCAAAGGGTATGCTTCTATTTCCACAGGTGCTGGAAGAATTAAGTGGGTTCCTGCCAAAAACGTCAAACCGTATCGCACTTCAGAACCTGTTGTCGAGCCTAGAACTGAGGAAGCGAGTACGCAGACGTAGACCGAATGGAAGGATCCCGGGTCTCGCCTGACGCCTCTTGTGCCTGACGTTCATTGTGCATCGGTGGAACCCGTGAACTCTGATTTTGTGCCAATTTTTATTTATGAGTATACGAATTAAATGCTGAATGTTTGTTTAACAAAGCTAATTTTTGGCTGAAAATTTAGGTTCTTGTTTTGGTTTAGAAAGAATTCTGCCAAAACTTAGTTCTTGAAAGAGATGGGGCAGAATCAAATGGTATACTTGTTTTGCTTGATTTTAATTGTTTTTTGTCGTGCAGATTTGCCTGAGGATCAACCGAAGACGAATGTTTGGGTGACCTTAGCCAAGGCTGCCGGATCGGATACTATATGTCTGTCTAATTCGGAACCAGAAAAGCCTTTCTCAACCTGTTTGGTTGGTGTGCCAGTGAAAGAGTTTCCTTTGGTCAGAAAAGAATCCAATGGTAAACCAGGTGGAATTGACAATGGAAACAGTCCTTCCTTCAATTGGAACATTTGTTCCAAGAAACTTCTCAGGGCAGCAAATGTTTCAAACAGTTGGGATGTGTTTCTACAGACGGACCAATCTCCACGGCAATTGCCAAAAGGGTATTGGATCATTTGCGGAGACAGAGGTTGGCAAGGCATTCCAGCCCACCTTGAAGGTGGCCCTTGCAGCATTGGTATGCTTACCATAATTGCCCCCACTGCCAAAGCAGTGATGAAAAAGAAACAAAGGAAAACAAGAGCTGTTCCTCATTATGATGAGAACTGTCAGAGTGATTTTATGCCTTGGAATGCCGCCAGAAGGGTTTCAGCAGGTCTATTTCTACCCCAATTGGCTTCAGCTGTGGCATTGAGACAATTAGATCGAGTTGGATGTTGGCTGAGCAAACAAGCTAATGCCACATCCTCCGCAATCAGTGATATGTTGACCAATGTTGATAGTATTAGACATGCTACTCTTCAAAACAGAGCAGCCATTGATTTTCTCTTACTGGCACAAGGACATGGTTGTGAGGAATTGGAAGGTTTGTGTTGTATGAATTTGTCTGATCATTCTGAATCCATTCACAAAAGCATTCAAAAATTAAAGGATCTGACAGCCCAAATTAAAGAAGACGGAGGTTCCTGGTTGGATGATTTGTATCAAAATTGCAGTTTTGCACCTTGGCTAAGGCAACTTTGCAAGATAGGTCTTTACATATTAGGTGTTCTAATACTGATATTGATAGTGGTACCTTGTATACTCTGTTGTGTTCGGCGAATGATGAACAAAACAGTCCGAGAAGTTTTTGTCATTCAAGCAGGAGAATTAGGAAGTAGAAGCACAGAGAGTGTACGAAATCTCACGAAAGCAGTAGATTGACATGTAGTATTGACATGAACGAAGGTTTTGAATTAAGGCCTTGGAATCGACCAGAGTTTTTTGAACGATGCCTTGTGACTGTTGCCAAACATATCTCTTTCAGGGATTGGGTCTTCACAGCATTAAGTTGCTGTGCCGTAATATAGCGATGCTTCAGTTTAGTGAAAATAGGTCTTCAGCAGATAATAAGCAGAAATTTTGCAATAGAGCTATGAAACGCAAATAGCAAGCGACAAGAAAATGAAAGCTTCTGGGTCAAACAGAGAGGGGGAAATGTTGGAATCCATAAGGTTAGAGGATTTTTAAGAAATGGTTAAAAAGAAGTATGTAGGCCTTAGACTGGAGTTTTGTTAGCATTGCAGAAAAGTTTCCCATGCAAGCAGAAAAAGTTTTCCATGCAAGCAGAAAAGTTTCCCAAGCAGTAGACGTGACAAATAACAATAGGCTTCTGTAGAATTGGCTTTAGGATGGCAACAAGGTTATTTAATGTATATCTTTAGAAGGTTAGCATGAATAGAACTCTGTTCTTTGTCTCTTATCAACTAGTCTTTGTTTTAGCTACGATTACCTATGTTTTATAAGATTGGATAGAATGCTTGTCAATATGTGTTTTCTGTGTCTGATTGGCTGAATTCTAGTCTGAGATGATTTTATGTATTGCTGTATGAGCCCTGTTGAAGGAGACATTTTTTGGTGTGGATCAGTGAGCTGTCATGTCTCCATTTTGTATTTTGAGACTGATGTGTTGGAAATAAAAGCAAAAATCTCTTCACTGGTCTGGTTACCATGTTATCCATATTTGGATATTTTGCCGCGGCCTAGTGGGTTCCTTTTTTAAGGCGTGGGTTCCTGACACCATTGGACTTATACCTGTCCCGTCCCCCGCATATTGCTGCCCCGTGTGAGGACGTAGAATAGAAGAAAAACAAAGAAAAATCGTGGAAGCACCAGCCGCGGAGACCCAAGTGTTAACAAGGAGGACACTGTATCATCTCTCCCGCCGAAACCAAGAAAATTGTAAGTAACTTATCTCGGGAGAGCGCTTGGGTGACGTTGGGAGGAAAAATAGAGAAAAAGAAAATTATTAAAAGAGCACAAAAATGGGAACGAATTTATCAGAAGTTGAATGGGATGTTTTTTATCAATTAGAGACAATGTTACAAGAAAAAGGTCACTCTGAAATTTCAAAAACTGAGCTTAAAAACTTACTTATCTGGGTTAAAGCGAATACGCAAGATTTAAATCTGCAGTCTGCTTTTTCTTTTCATTTTTGGGATCAGATAAACTGGAGAATCTATAATCTAGTCTCTCTCAAAAAAGATGAAAGCTTAAGAGAACTTGTGCCGGTTTGTAGTGCGCTGTTGTAGTGCTTTTTTAAACAAAGTGATAAAAATAAGATCAACTTGGACTCAGAAAACAGAGCTTCTGGTTCTCTCTCACGAAATTCCAGTAAACCAGAGACTGTGTGTGTATCGGAGAATGTTACAAGTGTTGTTGCAAATGCTGAAAGTATTGCTTTGAACTCTGTTGAACAAAATCTTTCTTCTCTCTCTCTGGGAAAAAATGAGACTCTTTCGGACTTTTCTTCGCGTTGTTCTGTTAATGTAAAAATATGTGACTCTTGTAAGGGGGATGGAACAAAGTGTGTAAAAGATGGAAATGAAAAAGTGACTGTACTTCCTAAAATTGTTTGTGCAGGGACACTGAAACCTGAATTGGATTCTGTTGGGCCTGGGGTGGAGGCTGAGGTGGCTGCTTCCACTCGGGAAATTGTGGTTCCAGGGAACTCTTTTTCAGTTAAGCAAAACCATGGTTGTTCTGGTGTTTGTCAATCTATAGATACAGAGAAAGAAAAATTGGCTTTAAGGGTGGAGTCCTTTGAAAGGAAGAGATGGAAGAAACTCGCGACTGTGTTGTTGCTGAAATTCAAAAAGCTGGACTTGAAATCTCTGCAACGAAAATTCAACAAGTTTCACCTTAGAAGTACCTGGGATGGAAGATGACTGAGACGACAAGAACACCACAAAAAATTCAGATCCGAACCAGAGTCAACAACCTACAAGAGTTACAACAACTTCTAGGAGAAATCAACTGGGTCAGACCGATGTTGGGAATCACCAATGATGAACTGAGTCCGCTCTTCCATTTGCTGAGAGGAAGTTGCGACATCACTTCGCCAAGAACTTTAACCCCTGAAGCTCGTGCTGCTCTCGACAAAGTCACAGAAGCTCTTCAAAAAAGACAAGCTCATCGCTGCGTTCCTGAAAATCCTTTCTTTCTTGCAATCTTAGGAGAGAAGAAGCAGCTTTGTGGTCTCATTTTCCAGTGGGATTCCACAGAGCAAGATCCTTTGTTAATAATGGAATGGGATTTTCCTCCCTACAGGTTTTCAAAGACCATTTGCTCAGTTTTAGAAATGATTGCATACATTATAATTAAGGCTAGAACCAGATTGTTAACTTTGGCAGGTCAAGAATTTTCAGTTATCTATTTGCCATTGAAAAATGATTATTTCAATTGGGCAATGCAAAATTCTGATGATTTACAATATGCATTCTTAGGTTTTCCAGGTGTTTGTTCCATACACTATCCAGCTCACAAACTACTGCAAGCAAAATTGAGTTTCAGAGAAAAACCTAAATTTAGTGAAGAACCTTTACATGCTGTGACTCTCTTCACTGATGGCTCTGGTAAAAGCCACAGGTCCGTTGTGACTTGGTTTAATCAAAAGACTAATGTTTGGGAATCTGATATTCAAACAGTAGAGGGATCCCCTCAAATTGCTGAGCCTGCTGCAGTAGTTTGAGTTTTCAGCTGTTTCCTCAGCCTTTTAATTTGGTCACAGATTCTGCTTATGTTGCTAATGTAGTCAGGAGAATAGAAGGTTCCATTTTAAAGGATGTTAGTAATGAAACTTTACATCGTTGGCTTTCATGTCTTTTTATAACTTTGCAATATAGAACTAATCCATATTTTGTTTCTCACATTAGGGCGCATTCTTCACTTCCTGGATTTTTAGTGGAAGGAAATGCAAGAGCGGACAAGCTGACAATGGTCATTTCTAACACATTGCCAAATAGTTTTGAACAAGCAAAATTGAGTCGTGCCTTTTTCCACCAAAATGCACAAGCACTCATGCAAATGTTCCAAATCACTTAAAGTCAAGCTAAAGCTATCATTCATACTTGCCCTGACTGTCAATTGGTACAACCTCCTGTTTCTACAGGAGCAATCAACCCCCGAGGCTTACAAAGCCTACAGTTGTGGCAAACAGATGTTACTAAATAGCCTTCTTTTGGTAAATTTAAAAATATTCATGTTTCCATAGACACGTTCTCTGGTGCAGTTTTTGCTTCCCTTCACACAAGTGATACTGGCAGCCATGCCTGTCATCATTTCCTGCAAGCTTTTGCTTCATTGGGTATACCCCAAGAAGTAAAAACTGACAATGGCCCCGCATACATATCTCAAAAATTGGCCACATTTTTAAATGAATGGGGTGTTCGACACATTTTTGGTATTCCCCACTCTCCCACAAGCCAAGCAATCATTGAAAGAACACATCAAACCTTAAAACGCATATTAGATCAACAGAGAGGGGGAACGGAAATCACCCCACAGATGAGACTGAGTAAGGCTTTGTATGTTTTTAATTTTCTAAATAGTAAAAGTACAGAACCAGATCCACCAATCTTTAGACACTTTTCAAATAGCACACAGGCAAAACTGAAAGAACATCCTCCTCTTCTAATTAGAAACCCTGACTCTGGACAGATGGAAGGTCCGTTTCAATTAATAACGTGGGGCAAAGGGTATGCTTCTATTTCCACAGGTGCTGGAAGAATTAAGTGGGTTCCTGCCAAAAACGTCAAACCGTATCGCACTTCAGAACCTGTTGTTGAGCCTAGAACTGAGGAAGCGAGTACGCAGACGTAGACCGAATGGAAGGATCCCGGGTCTCGCCTGACGCCTCTTGTGCCTGACGTTCATTGTGCATCGGTGGAACCCGTGAACTCTGATTTTGTGCCAATTTTTATTTATGAGTATACGAATTAAATGCTGAATGTTTGTTTAACAAAGCTAATTTTTGGCTGAAAATTTAGGTTCTTGTTTTGGTTTAGAAAGAATTCTGCCAAAACTTAGTTCTTGAAAGAGATGGGGCAGAATCAAATGGTATACTTGTTTTGCTTGATTTTAATTGTTTTTTGTCGTGCAGATTTGCCTGAGGATCAACCGAAGACGAATGTTTGGGTGACCTTAGCCAAGGCTGCCGGATCGGATACTATATGTCTGTCTAATTCGGAACCAGAAAAGCCTTTCTCAACCTGTTTGGTTGGTGTGCCAGTGAAAGAGTTTCCTTTGGTCAGAAAAGAATCCAATGGTAAACCAGGTGGAATTGACAATGGAAACAGTCCTTCCTTCAATTGGAACATTTGTTCCAAGAAACTTCTCAGGGCAGCAAATGTTTCAAACAGTTGGGATGTGTTTCTACAGACGGACCAATCTCCACGGCAATTGCCAAAAGGGTATTGGATCATTTGCGGAGACAGAGGTTGGCAAGGCATTCCAGCCCACCTTGAAGGTGGCCCTTGCAGCATTGGTATGCTTACCATAATTGCCCCCACTGCCAAAGCAGTGATGAAAAAGAAACAAAGGAAAACAAGAGCTGTTCCTCATTATGATGAGAACTGTCAGAGTGATTTTATGCCTTGGAATGCCGCCAGAAGGGTTTCAGCAAGTCTATTTCTACCCCAATTGGCTTCAGCTGTGGCATTGAGACAATTAGATCGAGTTGGATGTTGGCTGAGCAAACAAGCTAATGCCACATCCTCCGCAATCAGTGATATGTTGACCAATGTTGATAGTATTAGACATGCTACTCTTCAAAACAGAGCAGCCATTGATTTTCTCTTACTGGCACAAGGACATGGTTGTGAGGAATTGGAAGGTTTGTGTTGTATGAATTTGTCTGATCATTCTGAATCCATTCACAAAAGCATTCAAAAATTAAAGGATCTGACAGCCCAAATTAAAGAAGACGGAGGTTCCTGGTTGGATGATTTGTATCAAAATTGCAGTTTTGCACCTTGGCTAAGGCAACTTTGCAAGATAGGTCTTGACATATTAGGTGTTCTAATACTGATATTGATAGTGGTACCTTGTATACTCTGTTGTGTTCGGCGAATGATGAACAAAACAGTCCGAGAAGTTTTTGTCATTCAAGCAGGAGAATTAGGAAGTAGAAGCACAGAGAGTGTACGAAATCTCACGAAAGCAGTAGATTGACATGTAGTATTGACATGAACGAAGATTTTGAATTAAGGCCTTGGAATCGACCAGAGTTTTTTGAACGATGCCTTGTGACTGTTGCCAAACATATCTCTTTCAGGGATTGGGTCTTCACAGCATTAAGTTGCTGTGCCGTAATATAGCGATGCTTCAGTTTAGTGAAAATAGGTCTTCAGCAGATAATAAGCAGAAATTTTGCAATAGAGCTATGAAACGCAAATAGCAAGCGACAAGAAAATGAAAGCTTCTGGGTCAAACAGAGAGGGGGAAATGTTGGAATCCATAAGGTTAGAGGATTTTTAAGAAATGGTTAAAAAGAAGTATGTAGGCCTTAGACTGGAGTTTTGTTAGCATTGCAGAAAAGTTTCCCATGCAAGCAGAAAAAGTTTTCCATGCAAGCAGAAAAGTTTCCCAAGCAGTAGACGTGACAAATAACAATAGGCTTCTGTAGAATTGGCTTTAGGATGACAACAAGGTTATTTAATGTATATCTTTAGAAGGTTAGCATGAATAGAACTCTGTTCTTTGTCTCTTATCAACTAGTCTTTGTTTTAGCTACGATTACCTATGTTTTATAAGATTGGATAGAATGCTTGTCAAGATGTGTTTTCTGTGTCTGATTGGCTGAATTCTAGTCTGAGATGATTTTATGTATTGCTGTATGAGCCCTGTTGAAGGAGACATTTTTTGGTGTGGATCAGTGAGCTGTCATGTCTCCATTTTGTATTTTGAGACTGATGTGCTGGAAATAAAAGCAAAAATCTCTTCACTGGTCTGGTTACCATGTTATCCATATTTGGATATTTTGCCGCGGCCTAGTGGGTTCCTTTTTTAAGGCGTGGGTTCCTGACACCATTGGACTTATACCTGTCCCGTCCCCCGCATATTGCTGCCCCGTGTGAGGACGTAGAATAGAAGAAAAACAAAGAAAAATCGTGGAAGCACCAGCCGCGGAGACCCAAGTGTTAACAAGGAGGACACTGTATCATCTCTCCCGCCGAAACCAAGAAAATTGTAAGTAACTTATCTCGGGAGAGCGCTTGGGTGACGTTGGGAGGAAAAATAGAGAAAAAGAAAATTATTAAAAGAGCACAAAAATGGGAACGAATTTATCAGAAGTTGAATGGGATGTTTTTCATCAATTAGAGACAATGTTACAAGAAAAAGGTCACTCTGAAATTTCAAAAACTGAGCTTAAAAACTTACTTATCTGGGTTAAAGCGAATACGCAAGATTTAAATCTGCAGTCTGCTTTTTCTTTTCATTTTTGGGATCAGATAAACTGGAGAATCTATAATCTAGTCTCTCTCAAAAAAGATGAAAGCTTAAGAGAACTTGTGCCGGTTTGTAGTGCGCTGTTGTAGTGCTTTTTTAAACAAAGTGATAAAAATAAGATCAACTTGGACTCAGAAAACAGAGCTTCTGGTTCTCTCTCACGAAATTCCAGTAAACCAGAGACTGTGTGTGTATCGGAGAATGTTACAAGTGTTGTTGCAAATGCTGAAAGTATTGCTTTGAACTCTGTTGAACAAAATCTTTCTTCTCTCTCTCTGGGAAAAAATGAGACTCTTTCGGACTTTTCTTCGCGTTGTTCTGTTAATGTAAAAATATGTGACTCTTGTAAGGGGGATGGAACAAAGTGTGTAAAAGATGGAAATGAAAAAGTGACTGTACTTCCTAAAATTGTTTGTGCAGGGACACTGAAACCTGAATTGGATTCTGTTGGGCCTGGGGTGGAGGCTGAGGTGGCTGCTTCCACTCGGGAAATTGTGGTTCCAGGGAACTCTTTTTCAGTTAAGCAAAACCATGGTTGTTCTGGTGTTTGTCAATCTATAGATACAGAGAAAGAAAAATTGGCTTTAAGGGTGGAGTCCTTTGAAAGGAAGAGATGGAAGAAACTCGCGACTGTGTTGTTGCTGAAATTCAAAAAGCTGGACTTGAAATCTCTGCAACGAAAATTCAACAAGTTTCACCTTAGAAGTACCTGGGATGGAAGATGACTGAGACGACAAGAACACCACAAAAAATTCAGATCCGAACCAGAGTCAACAACCTACAAGAGTTACAACAACTTCTAGGAGAAATCAACTGGGTCAGACCGATGTTGGGAATCACCAATGATGAACTGAGTCCGCTCTTCCATTTGCTGAGAGGAAGTTGCGACATCACTTCGCCAAGAACTTTAACCCCTGAAGCTCGTGCTGCTCTCGACAAAGTCACAGAAGCTCTTCAAAAAAGACAAGCTCATCGCTGCGTTCCTGAAAATCCTTTCTTTCTTGCAATCTTAGGAGAGAAGAAGCAGCTTTGTGGTCTCATTTTCCAGTGGGATTCCACAGAGCAAGATCCTTTGTTAATAATGGAATGGGATTTTCCTCCCTACAGGTTTTCAAAGACCATTTGCTCAGTTTTAGAAATGATTGCATACATTATAATTAAGGCTAGAACCAGATTGTTAACTTTGGCAGGTCAAGAATTTTCAGTTATCTATTTGCCATTGAAAAATGATTATTTCAATTGGGCAATGCAAAATTCTGATGATTTACAATATGCATTCTTAGGTTTTCCAGGTGTTTGTTCCATACACTATCCAGCTCACAAACTACTGCAAGCAAAATTGAGTTTCAGAGAAAAACCTAAATTTAGTGAAGAACCTTTACATGCTGTGACTCTCTTCACTGATGGCTCTGGTAAAAGCCACAGGTCCGTTGTGACTTGGTTTAATCAAAAGACTAATGTTTGGGAATCTGATATTCAAACAGTAGAGGGATCCCCTCAAATTGTTGAGCCTGCTGCAGTAGTTTGAGCTTTTCAGCTGTTTCCTCAGCCTTTTAATTTGGTCACAGATTCTGCTTATGTTGCTAATGTAGTCAGGAGAATAGAAGGTTCCATTTTAAAGGATGTTAGTAATGAAACTTTACATCGTTGGCTTTCATGTCTTTTTATAACTTTGCAATATAGAACTAATCCATATTTTGTTTCTCACATTAGGGCGCATTCTTCACTTCCTGGATTTTTAGTGGAAGGAAATGCAAGAGCGGACAAGCTGACAATGGTCATTTCTAACACATTGCCAAATAGTTTTGAACAAGCAAAATTGAGTCGTGCCTTTTTCCACCAAAATGCACAAGCACTCATGCAAATGTTCCAAATCACTTAAAGTCAAGCTAAAGCTATCATTCATACTTGCCCTGACTGTCAATTGGTACAACCTCCTGTTTCTACAGGAGCAATCAACCCCCGAGGCTTACAAAGCCTACAGTTGTGGCAAACAGATGTTACTAAATAGCCTTCTTTTGGTAAATTTAAAAATATTCATGTTTCCATAGACACGTTCTCTGGTGCAGTTTTTGCTTCCCTTCACACAAGTGATACTGGCAGCCATGCCTGTCATCATTTCCTGCAAGCTTTTGCTTCATTGGGTATACCCCAAGAAGTAAAAACTGACAATGGCCCCGCATACATATCTCAAAAATTGGCCACATTTTTAAATGAATGGGGTGTTCGACACATTTTTGGTATTCCCCACTCTCCCACAAGCCAAGCAATCATTGAAAGAACACATCAAACCTTAAAACGCATATTAGATCAACAGAGAGGGGGAACGGAAATCACCCCACAGATGAGACTGAGTAAGGCTTTGTATGTTTTTAATTTTCTAAATAGTAAAAGTACAGAACCAGATCCACCAATCTTTAGACACTTTTCAAATAGCACACAGGCAAAACTGAAAGAACATCCTCCTCTTCTAATTAGAAACCCTGACTCTGGACAGATGGAAGGTCCGTTTCAATTAATAACGTGGGGCAAAGGGTATGCTTCTATTTCCACAGGTGCTGGAAGAATTAAGTGGGTTCCTGCCAAAAACGTCAAACCATATCGCACTTCAGAACCTGTTGTCGAGCCTAGAACTGAGGAAGCGAGTATGCAGACGTAGACCGAATGGAAGGATCCCGGGTCTCGCCTGACGCCTCTTGTGCCTGACGTTCATTGTGCATCGGTGGAACCCGTGAACTCTGATTTTGTGCCAATTTTTATTTATGAGTATACGAATGAAATGCTGAATGTTTGTTTAACAAAGCTAATTTTTGGCTGAAAATTTAGGTTCTTGTTTTGGTTTAGAAAGAATTCTGCCAAAACTTAGTTCTTGAAAGAGATGGGGCAGAATCAAATGGTATACTTGTTTTGCTTGATTTTAATTGTTTTTTGTCGTGCAGATTTGCCTGAGGATCAACCGAAGATGAATGTTTGGGTGACCTTAGCCAAGGCTGCCGGATCGGATACTATATGTCTGTCTAATTCGGAACCAGAAAAGCCTTTCTCAACCTGTTTGGTTGGTGTGCCAGTGAAAGAGTTTCCTTTGGTCAGAAAAGAATCCAATGGTAAACCAGGTGGAATTGACAATGGAAACAGTCCTTCCTTCAATTGGAACATTTGTTCCAAGAAACTTCTCAGGGCAGCAAATGTTTCAAACAGTTGGGATGTGTTTCTGGAGACGGACCAATCTCCACGGCAATTGCCAAAAGGGTATTGGATCATTTGCGGAGACAGAGGTTGGCAAGGCATTCCAGCCCACCTTGAAGGTGGCCCTTGCAGCATTGGTATGCTTACCATAATTGCCCCCACTGCCAAAGCAGTGATGAAAAAGAAACAAAGGAAAACAAGAGCTGTTCCTCATTATGATGAGAACTGTCAGAGTGATTTTATGCCTTGGAATGCCGCCAGAAGGGTTTCAGCAGGTATATTTCTACCCCAATTGGCTTCAGCTGTGGCATTGAGACAATTAGATCGAGTTGGATGTTGGCTGAGCAAACAAGCTAATGCCACATCCTCCGCAATCAGTGATATGTTGACCGATGTTGATAGTATTAGACATGCTACTCTTCAAAACAGAGCAGCCATTGATTTTCTCTTACTGGCACAAGGACATGGTTGTGAGGAATTGGAAGGTTTGTGTTGTATGAATTTGTCTGATCATTCTGAATCCATTCACAAAAGCATTCAAAAATTAAAGGATCTGACAGCCCAAATTAAAGAAGACGGAGGTTCCTGGTTGGATGATTTGTATCAAAATTGCAGTTTTGCACCTTGGCTAAGGCAACTTTGCAAGATAGGTCTTGACATATTAGGTGTTCTAATACTGATATTGATAGTGGTACCTTGTATACTCTGTTGTGTTCGGCGAATGATGAACAAAACAGTCCGAGAAGTTTTTGTCATTCAAGCAGGAGAATTAGGAAGTAGAAGCACAGAGAGTGTACGAAATCTCACGAAAGCAGTAGATGAGGGTATTGACATGAACGAAGGTTTTGAATTAAGGCCTTGGAATCGACCAGAGTTTTTTGAACGATGCCTTGTGACTGTTGCCAAACATATCTCTTTCAGGGATTGGGTCTTCACAGCATTAAGTTGCTGTGCCGTAATATAGCGATGCTTCAGTTTAGTGAAAATAGGTCTTCAGCAGATAATAAGCAGAAATTTTGCAATAGAGCTATGAAACGCAAATAGCAAGCGACAAGAAAATGAAAGCTTCTGGGTCAAACAGAGAGGGGGAAATGTTGGAATCCATAAGGTTAGAGGATTTTTAAGAAATGGTTAAAAAGAAGTATGTAGGCCTTAGACTGGAGTTTTGTTAGCATTGCAGAAAAGTTTCCCATGCAAGCAGAAAAAGTTTTCCATGCAAGCAGAAAAGTTTCCCAAGCAGTAGACGTGACAAATAACAATAGGCTTCTGTAGAATTGGCTTTAGGATGGCAACAAGGTTATTTAATGTATATCTTTAGAAGGTTAGCATGAATAGAACTCTGTTCTTTGTCTCTTATCAACTAGTCTTTGTTTTAGCTACGATTACCTATGTTTTATAAGATTGGATAGAATGCTTGTCAAGATGTGTTTTCTGTGTCTGATTGGCTGAATTCTAGTCTGAGATGATTTTATGTATTGCTGTATGAGCCCTGTTGAAGGAGACATTTTTTGGTGTGGATCAGTGAGCTGTCATGTCTCCATTTTGTATTTTGAGACTGATGTGCTGGAAATAAAAGCAAAAATCTCTTCACTGGTCTGGTTACCATGTTATCCATATTTGGATATTTTGCCGCGGCCTAGTGGGTTCCTTTTTTAAGGCGTGGGTTCCTGACACCATTGGACTTATACCTGTCCCGTCCCCCGCATATTGCTGCCCCGTGTGAGGACGTAGAATAGAAGAAAAACAAAGAAAAATCGTGGAAGCACCAGCCGCGGAGACCCAAGTGTTAACAAGGAGGACACTGTATCATCTCTCCCGCCGAAACCAAGAAAATTGTAAGTAACTTATCTCGGGAGAGCGCTTGGGTGACGTTGGGAGGAAAAATAGAGAAAAAGAAAATTATTAAAAGAGCACAAAAATGGGAACGAATTTATCAAAAGTTGAATGGGATGTTTTTTATCAATTAGAGACAATGTTACAAGAAAAAGGTCACTCTGAAATTTCAAAAACTGAGCTTAAAAACTTACTTATCTGGGTTAAAGCGAATACGCAAGATTTAAATCTGCAGTCTGCTTTTTCTTTTCATTTTTGGGATCAGATAAACTGGAGAATCTATAATCTAGTCTCTCTCAAAAAAGATGAAAGCTTAAGAGAACTTGTGCCGGTTTGTAGTGCGCTGTTGTAGTGCTTTTTTAAACAAAGTGATAAAAATAAGATCAACTTGGACTCAGAAAACAGAGCTTCTGGTTCTCTCTCACGAAATTCCAGTAAACCAGAGACTGTGTGTGTATCGGAGAATGTTACAAGTGTTGTTGCAAATGCTGAAAGTATTGCTTTGAACTCTGTTGAACAAAATCTTTCTTCTCTCTCTCTGGGAAAAAATGAGACTCTTTCGGACTTTTCTTCGCGTTGTTCTGTTAATGTAAAAATATGTGACTCTTGTAAGGGGGATGGAACAAAGTGTGTAAAAGATGGAAATGAAAAAGTGACTGTACTTCCTAAAATTGTTTGTGCAGGGACACTGAAACCTGAATTGGATTCTGTTGGGCCTGGGGTGGAGGCTGAGGTGGCTGCTTCCACTCGGGAAATTGTGGTTCCAGGGAACTCTTTTTCAGTTAAGCAAAACCATGGTTGTTCTGGTGTTTGTCAATCTATAGATACAGAGAAAGAAAAATTGGCTTTAAGGGTGGAGTCCTTTGAAAGGAAGAGATGGAAGAAACTCGCGACTGTGTTGTTGCTGAAATTCAAAAAGCTGGACTTGAAATCTCTGCAACGAAAATTCAACAAGTTTCACCTTAGAAGTACCTGGGATGGAAGATGACTGAGACGACAAGAACACCACAAAAAATTCAGATCCGAACCAGAGTCAACAACCTACAAGAGTTACAACAACTTCTAGGAGAAATCAACTGGGTCAGACCGATGTTGGGAATCACCAATGATGAACTGAGTCCGCTCTTCCATTTGCTGAGAGGAAGTTGCGACATCACTTCGCCAAGAACTTTAACCCCTGAAGCTCGTGCTGCTCTCGACAAAGTCACAGAAGCTCTTCAAAAAAGACAAGCTCATCGCTGCGTTCCTGAAAATCCTTTCTTTCTTGCAATCTTAGGAGAGAAGAAGCAGCTTTGTGGTCTCATTTTCCAGTGGGATTCCACAGAGCAAGATCCTTTGTTAATAATGGAATGGGATTTTCCTCCCTACAGGTTTTCAAAGACCATTTGCTCAGTTTTAGAAATGATTGCATACATTATAATTAAGGCTAGAACCAGATTGTTAACTTTGGCAGGTCAAGAATTTTCAGTTATCTATTTGCCATTGAAAAATGATTATTTCAATTGGGCAATGCAAAATTCTGATGATTTACAATATGCATTCTTAGGTTTTCCAGGTGTTTGTTCCATACACTATCCAGCTCACAAACTACTGCAAGCAAAATTGAGTTTCAGAGAAAAACCTAAATTTAGTGAAGAACCTTTACATGCTGTGACTCTCTTCACTGATGGCTCTGGTAAAAGCCACAGGTCCGTTGTGACTTGGTTTAATCAAAAGACTAATGTTTGGGAATCTGATATTCAAACAGTAGAGGGATCCCCTCAAATTGTTGAGCCTGCTGCAGTAGTTTGAGCTTTTCAGCTGTTTCCTCAGCCTTTTAATTTGGTCACAGATTCTGCTTATGTTGCTAATGTAGTCAGGAGAATAGAAGGTTCCATTTTAAAGGATGTTAGTAATGAAACTTTACATCGTTGGCTTTCATGTCTTTTTATAACTTTGCAATATAGAACTAATCCATATTTTGTTTCTCACATTAGGGCGCATTCTTCACTTCCTGGATTTTTAGTGGAAGGAAATGCAAGAGCGGACAAGCTGACAATGGTCATTTCTAACACATTGCCAAATAGTTTTGAACAAGCAAAATTGAGTCGTGCCTTTTTCCACCAAAATGCACAAGCACTCATGCAAATGTTCCAAATCACTTAAAGTCAAGCTAAAGCTATCATTCATACTTGCCCTGACTGTCAATTGGTACAACCTCCTGTTTCTACAGGAGCAATCAACCCCCGAGGCTTACAAAGCCTACAGTTGTGGCAAACAGATGTTACTAAATAGCCTTCTTTTGGTAAATTTAAAAATATTCATGTTTCCATAGACACGTTCTCTGGTGCAGTTTTTGCTTCCCTTCACACAAGTGATACTGGCAGCCATGCCTGTCATCATTTCCTGCAAGCTTTTGCTTCATTGGGTATACCCCAAGAAGTAAAAACTGACAATGGCCCCGCATACATATCTCAAAAATTGGCCACATTTTTAAATGAATGGGGTGTTCGACACATTTTTGGTATTCCCCACTCTCCCACAAGCCAAGCAATCATTGAAAGAACACATCAAACCTTAAAACGCATATTAGATCAACAGAGAGGGGGAACGGAAATCACCCCACAGATGAGACTGAGTAAGGCTTTGTATGTTTTTAATTTTCTAAATAGTAAAAGTACAGAACCAGATCCACCAATCTTTAGACACTTTTCAAATAGCACACAGGCAAAACTGAAAGAACATCCTCCTCTTCTAATTAGAAACCCTGACTCTGGACAGATGGAAGGCCCGTTTCAATTAATAACGTGGGGCAAAGGGTATGCTTCTATTTCCACAGGTGCTGGAAGAATTAAGTGGGTTCCTGCCAAAAACGTCAAACCGTATCGCACTTCAGAACCTGTTGTCGAGCCTAGAACTGAGGAAGCGAGTACGCAGACGTAGACCGAATGGAAGGATCCCGGGTCTCGCCTGACGCCTCTTGTGCCTGACGTTCATTGTGCATCGGTGGAACCCGTGAACTCTGATTTTTTGCCAATTTTTATTTATGAGTATACGAATTAAATGCTGAATGTTTGTTTAACAAAGCTAATTTTTGGCTGAAAATTTAGGTTCTTGTTTTGGTTTAGAAAGAATTCTGCCAAAACTTAGTTCTTGAAAGAGATGGGGCAGAATCAAATGGTATACTTGTTTTGCTTGATTTTAATTGTTTTTTGTCGTGCAGATTTGCCTGAGGATCAACCGAAGACGAATGTTTGGGTGACCTTAGCCAAGGCTGCCGGATCGGATACTATATGTCTGTCTAATTCGGAACCAGAAAAGCCTTTCTCAACCTGTTTGGTTGGTGTGCCAGTGAAAGAGTTTCCTTTGGTCAGAAAAGAATCCAATGGTAAACCAGGTGGAATTGACAATGGAAACAGTCCTTCCTTCAATTGGAACATTTGTTCCAAGAAACTTCTCAGGGCAGCAAATGTTTCAAACAGTTGGGATGTGTTTCTACAGACGGACCAATCTCCACGGCAATTGCCAAAAGGGTATTGGATCATTTGCGGAGACAGAGGTTGGCAAGGCATTCCAGCCCACCTTGAAGGTGGCCCTTGCAGCATTAGTATGCTTACCATAATTGCCCCCACTGCCAAAGCAGTGATGAAAAAGAAACAAAGGAAAACAAGAGCTGTTCCTCATTATGATGAGAACTGTCAGAGTGATTTTATGCCTTGGAATGCCGCCAGAAGGGTTTCAGCAGGTCTATTTCTACCCCAATTGGCTTCAGCTGTGGCATTGAGACAATTAGATCGAGTTGGATGTTGGCTGAGCAAACAAGCTAATGCCACATCCTCCGCAATCAGTGATATGTTGACCAATGTTGATAGTATTAGACATGCTACTCTTCAAAACAGAGCAGCCATTGATTTTCTCTTACTGGCACAAGGACATGGTTGTGAGGAATTGGAAGGTTTGTGTTGTATGAATTTGTCTGATCATTCTGAATCCATTCACAAAAGCATTCAAAAATTAAAGGATCTGACAGCCCAAATTAAAGAAGACGGAGGTTCCTGGTTGGATGATTTGTATCAAAATTGCAGTTTTGCACCTTGGCTAAGGCAACTTTGCAAGATAGGTCTTGACATATTAGGTGTTCTAATACTGATATTGATAGTGGTACCTTGTATACTCTGTTGTGTTCGGCGAATGATGAACAAAACAGTCCGAGAAGTTTTTGTCATTCAAGCAGGAGAATTAGGAAGTAGAAGCACAGAGAGTGTACGAAATCTCACGAAAGCAGTAGATGAGGGTATTGACATGAACGAAGGTTTTGAATTAAGGCCTTGGAATCGACCAGAGTTTTTTGAACGATGCCTTGTGACTGTTGCCAAACATATCTCTTTCAGGGATTGGGTCTTCACAGCATTAAGTTGCTGTGCCGTAATATAGCGATGCTTCAGTTTAGTGAAAATAGGTCTTCAGCAGATAATAAGCAGAAATTTTGCAATAGAGCTATGAAACGCAAATAGCAAGCGACAAGAAAATGAAAGCTTCTGGGTCAAACAGAGAGGGGGAAATGTTGGAATCCATAAGGTTAGAGGATTTTTAAGAAATGGTTAAAAAGAAGTATGTAGGCCTTAGACTGGAGTTTTGTTAGCATTGCAGAAAAGTTTCCCATGCAAGCAGAAAAAGTTTTCCATGCAAGCAGAAAAGTTTCCCAAGCAGTAGACGTGACAAATAACAATAGGCTTCTGTAGAATTTGCTTTAGGATGGCAACAAGGTTATTTAATGTATATCTTTAGAAGGTTAGCATGAATAGAACTCTGTTCTTTGTCTCTTATCAACTAGTCTTTGTTTTAGCTACGATTACCTATGTTTTATAAGATTGGATAGAATGCTTGTCAAGATGTGTTTTCTGTGTCTGATTGGCTGAATTCTAGTCTGAGATGATTTTATGTATTGCTGTATGAGCCCTGTTGAAGGAGACATTTTTTGGTGTGGATCAGTGAGCTGTCATGTCTCCATTTTGTATTTTGAGACTGATGTGCTGGAAATAAAAGCAAAAATCTCTTCACTGGTCTGGTTACCATGTTATCCATATTTGGATATTTTGCCGCGGCCTAGTGGGTTCCTTTTTTAAGGCGTGGGTTCCTGACACCACTGGACTTATACCTGTCCCGTCCCCCGCATATTGCTGCCCCGTGTGAGGACGTAGAATAGAAGAAAAACAAAGAAAAATCGTGGAAGCACCAGCCGCGGAGACCCAAGTGTTAACAAGGAGGACACTGTATCATCTCTCCCGCCGAAACCAAGAAAATTGTAAGTAACTTATCTCGGGAGAGCGCTTGGGTGACGTTGGGAGGAAAAATAGAGAAAAAGAAAATTATTAAAAGAGCACAAAAATGGGAACGAATTTATCAGAAGATGAATGGGATGTTTTTCATCAATTAGAGACAATGTTACAAGAAAAAGGTCACTCTGAAATTTCAAAAACTGAGCTTAAAACTTTCTTATCTGGGTTAAAGCGAATACGCAAGATTTAAATCTGCAGTCTGCTTTTTCTTTTCATTTTTGGGATCAGATAAACTGGAGAATCTATAATCTAGTCTCTCTCAAAAAAGATGAAAGCTTAAGAGAACTTGTGCCGGTTTGTAGTGCGCTGTTGTAGTGCTTTTTTAAACAAAGTGATAAAAATAAGATCAACTTGGACTCAGAAAACAGAGCTTCTGGTTCTCTCTCACGAAATTCCAGTAAACCAGAGACTGTGTGTGTATCGGAGAATGTTACAAGTGTTGTTGCAAATGCTGAAAGTATTGCTTTGAACTCTGTTGAACAAAATCTTTCTTCTCTCTCTCTGGGAAAAAATGAGACTCTTTCGGACTTTTCTTCGCGTTGTTCTGTTAATGTAAAAATATGTGACTCTTGTAAGGGGGATGGAACAAAGTGTGTAAAAGATGGAAATGAAAAAGTGACTGTACTTCCTAAAATTGTTTGTGCAGGGACACTGAAACCTGAATTGGATTCTGTTGGGCCTGGGGTGGAGGCTGAGGTGGCTGCTTCCACTCGGGAAATTGTGGTTCCAGGGAACTCTTTTTCAGTTAAGCAAAACCATGGTTGTTCTGGTGTTTGTCAATCTATAGATACAGAGAAAGAAAAATTGGCTTTAAGGGTGGAGTCCTTTGAAAGGAAGAGATGGAAGAAACTCGCGACTGTGTTGTTGCTGAAATTCAAAAAGCTGGACTTGAAATCTCTGCAACGAAAATTCAACAAGTTTCACCTTAGAAGTACCTGGGATGGAAGATGACTGAGACGACAAGAACACCACAAAAAATTCAGATCCGAACCAGAGTCAACAACCTACAAGAGTTACAACAACTTCTAGGAGAAATCAACTGGGTCAGACCGATGTTGGGAATCACCAATGATGAACTGAGTCCGCTCTTCCATTTGCTGAGAGGAAGTTGCGACATCACTTCGCCAAGAACTTTAACCCCTGAAGCTCGTGCTGCTCTCGACAAAGTCACAGAAGCTCTTCAAAAAAGACAAGCTCATCGCTGCGTTCCTGAAAATCCTTTCTTTCTTGCAATCTTAGGAGAGAAGAAGCAGCTTTGTGGTCTCATTTTCCAGTGGGATTCCACAGAGCAAGATCCTTTGTTAATAATGGAATGGGATTTTCCTCCCTACAGGTTTTCAAAGACCATTTGCTCAGTTTTAGAAATGATTGCATACATTATAATTAAGGCTAGAACCAGATTGTTAACTTTGGCAGGTCAAGAATTTTCAGTTATCTATTTGTCATTGAAAAATGATTATTTCAATTGGGCAATGCAAAATTCTGATGATTTACAATATGCATTCTTAGGTTTTCCAGGTGTTTGTTCCATACACTATCCAGCTCACAAACTACTGCAAGCAAAATTGAGTTTCAGAGAAAAACCTAAATTGAGTGAAGAATCTTTACATGCTGTGACTCTCTTCACTGATGGCTCTGGTAAAAGCCACAGGTCCGTTGTGACTTGGTTTAATCAAAAGACTAATGTTTGGGAATCTGATATTCAAACAGTAGAGGGATCCCCTCAAATTGTTGAGCCTGCTGCAGTAGTTTGAGCTTTTCAGCTGTTTCCTCAGCCTTTTAATTTGGTCACAGATTCTGCTTATGTTGCTAATGTAGTCAGGAGAATAGAAGGTTCCATTTTAAAGGATGTTAGTAATGAAACTTTACATCGTTGGCTTTCATGTCTTTTTATAACTTTGCAATATAGAACTAATCCACATTTTGTTTCTCACATTAGGGCGCATTCTTCACTTCCTGGATTTTTAGTGGAAGGAAATGCAAGAGCGGACAAGCTGACAATGGTCATTTCTAACACATTGCCAAATAGTTTTGAACAAGCAAAATTGAGTCGTGCCTTTTTCCACCAAAATGCACAAGCACTCATGCAAATGTTCCAAATCACTTAAAGTCAAGCTAAAGCTATCATTCATACTTGCCCTGACTGTCAATTGGTACAACCTCCTGTTTCTACAGGAGCAATCAACCCCCGAGGCTTACAAAGCCTACAGTTGTGGCAAACAGATGTTACTAAATAGCCTTCTTTTGGTAAATTTAAAAATATTCATGTTTCCATAGACACGTTCTCTGGTGCAGTTTTTGCTTCCCTTCACACAAGTGATACTGGCAGCCATGCCTGTCATCATTTCCTGCAAGCTTTTGCTTCATTGGGTATACCCCAAGAAGTAAAAACTGACAATGGCCCCGCATACATATCTCAAAAATTGGCCACATTTTTAAATGAATGGGGTGTTCGACACATTTTTGGTATTCCCCACTCTCCCACAAGCCAAGCAATCATTGAAAGAACACATCAAACCTTAAAACGCATATTAGATCAACAGAGAGGGGGAACGGAAATCACCCCACAGATGAGACTGAGTAAGGCTTTGTATGTTTTTAATTTTCTAAATAGTAAAAGTACAGAACCAGATCCACCAATCTTTAGACACTTTTCAAATAGCACACAGGCAAAACTGAAAGAACATCCTCCTCTTCTAATTAGAAACCCTGACTCTGGACAGATGGAAGGTCCGTTTCAATTAATAACGTGGGGCAAAGGGTATGCTTCTATTTCCACAGGTGCTGGAAGAATTAAGTGGGTTCCTGCCAAAAACGTCAAACCGTATCGCACTTCAGAACCTGTTGTCGAGCCTAGAACTGAGGAAGCGAGTACGCAGACGTAGACCGAATGGAAGGATCCCGGGTCTCGCCTGACGCCTCTTGTGCCTGACGTTCATTGTGCATCGGTGGAACCCGTGAACTCTGATTTTGTGCCAATTTTTATTTATGAGTATACGAATGAAATGCTGAATGTTTGTTTAACAAAGCTAATTTTTGGCTGAAAATTTAGGTTCTTGTTTTGGTTTAGAAAGAATTCTGCCAAAACTTAGTTCTTGAAAGAGATGGGGCAGAATCAAATGGTATACTTGTTTTGCTTGATTTTAATTGTTTTTTGTCGTGCAGATTTGCCTGAGGATCAACCGAAGACGAATGTTTGGGTGACCTTAGCCAAGGCTGCCAGATCGGATACTATATGTCTGTCTAATTCGGAACCAGAAAAGCCTTTCTCAACCTGTTTGGTTGGTGTGCCAGTGAAAGAGTTTCCTTTGGTCAGAAAAGAATCCAATGGTAAACCAGGTGGAATTGACAATGGAAACAGTCCTTCCTTCAATTGGAACATTTGTTCCAAGAAACTTCTCAGGGCAGCAAATGTTTCAAACAGTTGGGATGTGTTTCTACAGACGGACCAATCTCCACGGCAATTGCCAAAAGGGTATTGGATCATTTGCGGAGACAGAGGTTGGCAAGGCATTCCAGCCCACCTTGAAGGTGGCCCTTGCAGCATTGGTATGCTTACCATAATTGCCCCCACTGCCAAAGCAGTGATGAAAAAGAAACAAAGGAAAACAAGAGCTGTTCCTCATTATGATGAGAACTGTCAGAGTGATTTTATGCCTTGGAATGCCGCCAGAAGGGTTTCAGCAGGTCTATTTCTACCCCAATTGGCTTCAGCTGTGGCATTGAGACAATTAGATCGAGTTGGATGTTGGCTGAGCAAACAAGCTAATGCCACATCCTCCGCAATCAGTGATATGTTGACCAATGTTGATAGTATTAGACATGCTACTCTTCAAAACAGAGCAGCCATTGATTTTCTCTTACTGGCACAAGGACATGGTTGTGAGGAATTGGAAGGTTTGTGTTGTATGAATTTGTCTGATCATTCTGAATCCATTCACAAAAGCATTCAAAAATTAAAGGATCTGACAGCCCAAATTAAAGAAGACGGAGGTTCCTGGTTGGATGATTTGTATCAAAATTGCAGTTTTGCACCTTGGCTAAGGCAACTTTGCAAGATAGGTCTTGACATATTAGGTGTTCTAATACTGATATTGATAGTGGTACCTTGTATACTCTGTTGTGTTCGGCGAATGATGAACAAAACAGTCCGAGAAGTTTTTGTCATTCAAGCAGGAGAATTAGGAAGTAGAAGCACAGAGAGTGTACGAAATCTCACGAAAGCAGTAGATGAGGGTACTGACATGAACGAAGGTTTTGAATTAAGGCCTTGGAATCGACCAGAGTTTTTTGAACGATGCCTTGTGACTGTTGCCAAACATATCTCTTTCAGGGATTGGGTCTTCACAGCATTAAGTTGCTGTGCTGTAATATAGCAATGCTTCAGTTTAGTGAAAATAGGTCTTCAGCAGATAATAAGCAGAAATTTTGCAATAGAGCTATGAAACGCAAATAGCAAGCGACAAGAAAATGAAAGCTTCTGGGTCAAACAGAGAGGGGGAAATGTTGGAATCCATAAGGTTAGAGGATTTTTAAGAAATGGTTAAAAAGAAGTATGTAGGCCTTAGACTGGAGTTTTGTTAGCATTGCAGAAAAGTTTCCCATGCAAGCAGAAAAAGTTTTCCATGCAAGCAGAAAAGTTTCCCAAGCAGTAGACGTGACAAATAACAATAGGCTTCTGTAGAATTGGCTTTAGGATGGCAACAAGGTTATTTAATGTATATCTTTAGAAGGTTAGCATGAATAGAACTCTGTTCTTTGTCTCTTATCAACTAGTCTTTGTTTTAGCTACGATTACCTATGTTTTATAAGATTGGATAGAATGCTTGTCAATATGTGTTTTCTGTGTCTGATTGGCTGAATTCTAGTCTGAGATGATTTTATGTATTGCTGTATGAGCCCTGTTGAAGGAGACATTTTTTGGTGTGGATCAGTGAGCTGTCATGTCTCCATTTTGTATTTTGAGACTGATGTGCTGGAAATAAAAGCAAAAATCTCTTCACTGGTCTGGTTACCATGTTATCCATATTTGGATATTTTGCCGCGGCCTAGTGGGTTCCTTTTTTAAGGCGTGGGTTCCTGACACCATTGGACTTATACCTGTCCTGTCCCCCGCATATTGCTGCCCCGTGTGAGGACGTAGAATAGAAGAAAAACAAAGAAAAATCGTGGAAGCACCAGCCGCGGAGACCCAAGTGTTAACAAGGAGGACACTGTATCATCTCTCCCGCCGAAACCAAGAAAATTGTAAGTAACTTATCTCGGGAGAGCGCTTGGGTGACGTTGGGAGGAAAAATAGAGAAAAAGAAAATTATTAAAAGAGCACAAAAATGGGAACGAATTTATCAGAAGTTGAATGGGATGTTTTTCATCAATTAGAGACAATGTTACAAGAAAAAGGTCACTCTGAAATTTCAAAAACTGAGCTTAAAAACTTACTTATCTGGGTTAAAGCGAATACGCAAGATTTAAATCTGCAGTCTGCTTTTTCTTTTCATTTTTGGGATCAGATAAACTGGAGAATCTATAATCTAGTCTCTCTCAAAAAAGATGAAAGCTTAAGAGAACTTGTGCCGGTTTGTAGTGCGCTGTTGTAGTGCTTTTTTAAACAAAGTGATAAAAATAAGATCAACTTGGACTCAGAAAACAGAGCTTCTGGTTCTCTCTTACGAAATTCCAGTAAACCAGAGACTGTGTGTGTATCGGAGAATGTTACAAGTGTTGTTGCAAATGCTGAAAGTATTGCTTTGAACTCTGTTGAACAAAATCTTTCTTCTCTCTCTCTGGGAAAAAATGAGACTCTTTCGGACTTTTCTTCGCGTTGTTCTGTTAATGTAAAAATATGTGACTCTTGTAAGGGGGATGGAACAAAGTGTGTAAAAGATGGAAATGAAAAAGTGACTGTACTTCCTAAAATTGTTTGTGCAGGGACACTGAAACCTGAATTGAATTCTGTTGGGCCTGGGGTGGAGGCTGAGGTGGCTGCTTCCACTCGGGAAATTGTGGTTCCAGGGAACTCTTTTTCAGTTAAGCAAAACCATGGTTGTTCTGGTGTTTGTCAATCTATAGATACAGAGAAAGAAAAATTGGCTTTAAGGGTGGAGTCCTTTGAAAGGAAGAGATGGAAGAAACTCGCGACTGTGTTGTTGCTGAAATTCAAAAAGCTGGACTTGAAATCTCTGCAACGAAAATTCAACAAGTTTCACCTTAGAAGTACCTGGGATGGAAGATGACTGAGACGACAAGAACACCACAAAAAATTCAGATCCGAACCAGAGTCAACAACCTACAAGAGTTACAACAACTTCTAGGAGAAATCAACTGGGTCAGACCGATGTTGGGAATCACCAATGATGAACTGAGTCCGCTCTTCCATTTGCTGAGAGGAAGTTGCGACATCACTTCGCCAAGAACTTTAACCCCTGAAGCTCGTGCTGCTCTCGACAAAGTCACAGAAGCTCTTCAAAAAAGACAAGCTCATCGCTGCGTTCCTGAAAATCCTTTCTTTCTTGCAATCTTAGGAGAGAAGAAGCAGCTTTGTGGTCTCATTTTCCAGTGGGATTCCACAGAGCAAGATCCTTTGTTAATAATGGAATGGGATTTTCCTCCCTACAGGTTTTCAAAGACCATTTGCTCAGTTTTAGAAATGATTGCATACATTATAATTAAGGCTAGAACCAGATTGTTAACTTTGGCAGGTCAAGAATTTTCAGTTATCTATTTGCCATTGAAAAATGATTATTTCAATTGGGCAATGCAAAATTCTGATGATTTACAATATGCATTCTTAGGTTTTCCAGGTGTTTGTTCCATACACTATCCAGCTCACAAACTACTGCAAGCAAAATTGAGTTTCAGAGAAAAACCTAAATTTAGTGAAGAACCTTTACATGCTGTGACTCTCTTCACTGATGGCTCTGGTAAAAGCCACAGGTCCGTTGTGACTTGGTTTAATCAAAAGACTAATGTTTGGGAATCTGATATTCAAACAGTAGAGGGATCCCCTCAAATTGTTGAGCCTGCTGCAGTAGTTTGAGCTTTTCAGCTGTTTCCTCAGCCTTTTAATTTGGTCACAGATTCTGCTTATGTTGCTAATGTAGTCAGGAGAATAGAAGGTTCCATTTTAAAGGATGTTAGTAATGAAACTTTACATCGTTGGCTTTCATGTCTTTTTATAACTTTGCAATATAGAACTAATCCATATTTTGTTTCTCACATTAGGGCGCATTCTTCACTTCCTGGATTTTTAGTGGAAGGAAATGCAAGAGCGGACAAGCTGACAATGGTCATTTCTAACACATTGCCAAATAGTTTTGAACAAGCAAAATTGAGTCGTGCCTTTTTCCACCAAAATGCACAAGCACTCATGCAAATGTTCCAAATCACTTAAAGTCAAGCTAAAGCTATCATTCATACTTGCCCTGACTGTCAATTGGTACAACCTCCTGTTTCTACAGGAGCAATCAACCCCCGAGGCTTACAAAGCCTACAGTTGTGGCAAACAGATGTTACTAAATAGCCTTCTTTTGGTAAATTTAAAAATATTCATGTTTCCATAGACACGTTCTCTGGTGCAGTTTTTGCTTCCCTTCACACAAGTGATACTGGCAGCCATGCCTGTCATCATTTCCTGCAAGCTTTTGCTTCATTGGGTATACCCCAAGAAGTAAAAACTGACAATGGCCCCGCATACATATCTCAAAAATTGGCCACATTTTTAAATGAATGGGGTGTTCGACACATTTTTGGTATTCCCCACTCTCCCACAAGCCAAGCAATCATTGAAAGAACACATCAAACCTTAAAACGCATATTAGATCAACAGAGAGGGGGAACGGAAATCACCCCACAGATGAGACTGAGTAAGGCTTTGTATGTTTTTAATTTTCTAAATAGTAAAAGTACAGAACCAGATCCACCAATCTTTAGACACTTTTCAAATAGCACACAGGCAAAACTGAAAGAACATCCTCCTCTTCTAATTAGAAACCCTGACTCTGGACAGATGGAAGGTCCGTTTCAATTAATAACGTGGGGCAAAGGGTATGCTTCTATTTCCACAGGTGCTGGAAGAATTAAGTGGGTTCCTGCCAAAAACGTCAAACCGTATCGCACTTCAGAACCTGTTGTCGAGCCTAGAACTGAGGAAGCGAGTACGCAGACGTAGACCGAATGGAAGGATCCCGGGTCTCGCCTGATGCCTCTTGTGCCTGACGTTCATTGTGCATCGGTGGAACCCGTGAACTCTGATTTTGTGCCAATTTTTATTTATGAGTATACGAATGAAATGCTGAATGTTTGTTTAACAAAGCTAATTTTTGGCTGAAAATTTAGGTTCTTGTTTTGGTTTAGAAAGAATTCTGCCAAAACTTAGTTCTTGAAAGAGATGGGGCAGAATCAAATGGTATACTTGTTTTGCTTGATTTTAATTGTTTTTTGTCGTGCAGATTTGCCTGAGGATCAACCGAAGATGAATGTTTGGGTGACCTTAGCCAAGGCTGCCGGATCGGATACTATATGTCTGTCTAATTCGGAACCAGAAAAGCCTTTCTCAACCTGTTTGGTTGGTGTGCCAGTGAAAGAGTTTCCTTTGGTCAGAAAAGAATCCAATGGTAAACCAGGTGGAATTGACAATGGAAACAGTCCTTCCTTCAATTGGAACATTTGTTCCAAGAAACTTCTCAGGGCAGCAAATGTTTCAAACAGTTGGGATGTGTTTCTACAGACGGACCAATCTCCACGGCAATTGCCAAAAGGGTATTGGATCATTTGCGGAGACAGAGGTTGGCAAGGCATTCCAGCCCACCTTGAAGGTGGCCCTTGCAGCATTGGTATGCTTACCATAATTGCCCCCACTGCCAAAGCAGTGATGAAAAAGAAACAAAGGAAAACGAGAGCTGTTCCTCATTATGATGAGAACTGTCAGAGTGATTTTATGCCTTGGAATGCCGCCAGAAGGGTTTCAGCAGGTATATTTCTACCCCAATTGGCTTCAGCTGTGGCATTGAGACAATTAGATCCAGTTGGATGTTGGCTGAGCAAACAAGCTAATGCCACATCCTCCGCAATCAGTGATATGTTGACCAATGTTGATAGTATTAGACATGCTACTCTTCAAAACAGAGCAGCCATTGATTTTCTCTTACTGGCACAAGGACATGGTTGTGAGGAATTGGAAGGTTTGTGTTGTATGAATTTGTCTGATCATTCTGAATCCATTCACAAAAGCATTCAAAAATTAAAGGATCTGACAGCCCAAATTAAAGAAGACGGAGGTTCCTGGTTGGATGATTTGTATCAAAATTGCAGTTTTGCACCTTGGCTAAGGCAACTTTGCAAGATAGGTCTTGACATATTAGGTGTTCTAATACTGATATTGATAGTGGTACCTTGTATACTCTGTTGTGTTCGGCGAATGATGAACAAAACAGTCCGAGAAGTTTTTGTCATTCAAGCAGGAGAATTAGGAAGTAGAAGCACAGAGAGTGTACGAAATCTCACGAAAGCAGTAGATGAGGGTATTGACATGAACGAAGGTTTTGAATTAAGGCCTTGGAATCGACCAGAGTTTTTTGAACGATGCCTTGTGACTGTTGCCAAACATATCTCTTTCAGGGATTGGGTCTTCACAGCATTAAGTTGCTGTGCCGTAATATAGCGATGCTTCAGTTTAGTGAAAATAGGTCTTCAGCAGATAATAAGCAGAAATTTTGCAATAGAGCTATGAAACGCAAATAGCAAGCGACAAGAAAATGAAAGCTTCTGGGTCAAACAGAGAGGGGGAAATGTTGGAATCCATAAGGTTAGAGGATTTTTAAGAAATGGTTAAAAAGAAGTATGTAGGCCTTAGACTGGAGTTTTGTTAGCATTGCAGAAAATTTCCCATGCAAGCAGAAAAAGTTTCCCAAGCAGTAGACGTGACAAATAACAATAGGCTTCTGTAGAATTGGCTTTAGGATGGCAACAAGGTTATTTAATGTATATCTTTAGAAGGTTAGCATGAATAGAACTCTGTTCTTTGTCTCTTATCAACTAGTCTTTGTTTTAGCTACGATTACCTATGTTTTATAAGATTGGATAGAATGCTTGTCAATATGTGTTTTCTGTGTCTGATTGGCTGAATTCTAGTCTGAGATGATTTTATGTATTGCTGTATGAGCCCTGTTGAAGGAGACATTTTTTGGTGTGGATCAGTGAGCTGTCATGTCTCCATTTTGTATTTTGAGACTGATGTGCTGGAAATAAAAGCAAAAATCTCTTCACTGGTCTGGTTACCATGTTATCCATATTTGGATATTTTGCCGCGGCCTAGTGGGTTCCTTTTTTAAGGCGTGGGTTCCTGACACCATTGGACTTATACCTGTCCCGTCCCCCGCATATTGCTGCCCCGTGTGAGGACGTAGAATAGAAGAAAAACAAAGAAAAATCGTGGAAGCACCAGCCGCGGAGACCCAAGTGTTAATAAGGAGGACACTGTATCATCTCTCCCGCCGAAACCAAGAAAATTGTAAGTAACTTATCTCGGGAGAGCGCTTGGGTGACGTTGGGAGGAAAAATAGAGAAAAAGAAAATTATTAAAAGAGCACAAAAATGGGAACGAATTTATCAGAAGTTGAATGGGATGTTTTTCATCAATTAGAGACAATGTTACAAGAAAAAGGTCACTCTGAAATTTCAAAAACTGAGCTTAAAAACTTACTTATCTGGGTTAAAGCGAATACGCAAGATTTAAATCTGCAGTCTGCTTTTTCTTTTCATTTTTGGGATCAGATAAACTGGAGAATCTATAATCTAGTCTCTCTCAAAAAAGATGAAAGCTTAAGAGAACTTGTGCCGGTTTGTAGTGCGCTGTTGTAGTGCTTTTTTAAACAAAGTGATAAAAATAAGATCAACTTGGACTCAGAAAACAGAGCTTCTGGTTCTCTCTCACGAAATTCCAGTAAACCAGAGACTGTGTGTGTATCGGAGAATGTTACAAGTGTTGTTGCAAATGCTGAAAGTATTGCTTTGAACTCTGTTGAACAAAATCTTTCTTCTCTCTCTCTGGGAAAAAATGAGACTCTTTCGGACTTTTCTTCGCGTTGTTCTGTTAATGTAAAAATATGTGACTCTTGTAAGGGGGATGGAACAAAGTGTGTAAAAGATGGAAATGAAAAAGTGACTGTACTTCCTAAAATTGTTTGTGCAGGGACACTGAAACCTGAATTGGATTCTGTTGGGCCTGGGGTGGAGGCTGAGGTGGCTGCTTCCACTCGGGAAATTGTGGTTCCAGGGAACTCTTTTTCAGTTAAGCAAAACCATGGTTGTTCTGGTGTTTGTCAATCTATAGATACAGAGAAAGAAAAATTGGCTTTAAGGGTGGAGTCCTTTGAAAGGAAGAGATGGAAGAAATTCGCGACTGTGTTGTTGCTGAAATTCAAAAAGCTGGACTTGAAATCTCTGCAACGAAAATTCAACAAGTTTCACCTTAGAAGTACCTGGGATGGAAGATGACTGAGACGACAAGAACACCACAAAAAATTCAGATCCGAACCAGAGTCAACAACCTACAAGAGTTACAACAACTTCTAGGAGAAATCAACTGGGTCAGACCGATGTTGGGAATCACCAATGATGAACTGAGTCCGCTCTTCCATTTGCTGAGAGGAAGTTGCGACATCACTTCGCCAAGAACTTTAACCCCTGAAGCTCGTGCTGCTCTCGACAAAGTCACAGAAGCTCTTCAAAAAAGACAAGCTCATCGCTGCGTTCCTGAAAATCCTTTCTTTCTTGCAATCTTAGGAGAGAAGAAGCAGCTTTGTGGTCTCATTTTCCAGTGGGATTCCACAGAACAAGATCCTTTGTTAATAATGGAATGGGATTTTCCTCCCTACAGGTTTTCAAAGACCATTTGCTCAGTTTTAGAAATGATTGCATACATTATAATTAAGGCTAGAACCAGATTGTTAACTTTGGCAGGTCAAGAATTTTCAGTTATCTATTTGCCATTGAAAAATGATTATTTCAATTGGGCAATGCAAAATTCTGATGATTTACAATATGCATTCTTAGGTTTTCCAGGTGTTTGTTCCATACACTATCCAGCTCACAAACTACTGCAAGCAAAATTGAGTTTCAGAGAAAAACCTAAATTGAGTGAAGAACCTTTACATGCTGTGACTCTCTTCACTGATGGCTCTGGTAAAAGCCACAAGTCCGTTGTGACTTGGTTTAATCAAAAGACTAATGTTTGGGAATCTGATATTCAAACAGTAGAGGGATCCCCTCAAATTGTTGAGCCTGCTGCAGTAGTTTGAGCTTTTCAGCTCTTTCCTCAGCCTTTTAATTTGGTCACAGATTCTGCTTATGTTGCTAATGTAGTCAGGAGAATAGAAGGTTCCATTTTAAAGGATGTTAGTAATGAAACTTTACATCGTTGGCTTTCATGTCTTTTTATAACTTTGCAATATAGAACTAATCCACATTTTGTTTCTCACATTAGGGCGCATTCTTCACTTCCTGGATTTTTAGTGGAAGGAAATGCAAGAGCGGACAAGCTGACAATGGTCATTTCTAACACATTGCCAAATAGTTTTGAACAAGCAAAATTGAGTCGTGCCTTTTTCCACCAAAATGCACAAGCACTCATGCAAATGTTCCAAATCACTTAAAGTCAAGCTAAAGCTATCATTCATACTTGCCCTGACTGTCAATTGGTACAACCTCCTGTTTCTACAGGAGCAATCAACCCCCGAGGCTTACAAAGCCTACAGTTGTGGCAAACAGATGTTACTAAATAGCCTTCTTTTGGTAAATTTAAAAATATTCATGTTTCCATAGACACGTTCTCTGGTGCAGTTTTTGCTTCCCTTCACACAAGTGATACTGGCAGCCATGCCTGTCATCATTTCCTGCAAGCTTTTGCTTCATTGGGTATACCCCAAGAAGTAAAAACTGACAATGGCCCCGCATACATATCTCAAAAATTGGCCACATTTTTAAATGAATGGGGTGTTCGACACATTTTTGGTATTCCCCACTCTCCCACAAGCCAAGCAATCATTGAAAGAACACATCAAACCTTAAAACGCATATTAGATCAACAGAGAGGGGGAACGGAAATCACCCCACAGATGAGACTGAGTAAGGCTTTGTATGTTTTTAATTTTCTAAATAGTAAAAGTACAGAACCAGATCCACCAATCTTTAGACACTTTTCAAATGGCACACAGGCAAAACTGAAAGAACATCCTCCTCTTCTAATTAGAAACCCTGACTCTGGACAGATGGAAGGTCCGTTTCAATTAATAACGTGGGGCAAAGGGTATGCTTCTATTTCCACAGGTGCTGGAAGAATTAAGTGGGTTCCTGCCAAAAACGTCAAACCGTATCGCACTTCAGAACCTGTTGTCGAGCCTAGAACTGAGGAAGCGAGTACGCAGACGTAGACCGAATGGAAGGATCCCGGGTCTCGCCTGACGCCTCTTGTGCCTGACGTTCATTGTGCATCGGTGGAACCCGTGAACTCTGATTTTGTGCCAATTTTTATTTATGAGTATACGAATGAAATGCTGAATGTTTGTTTAACAAAGCTAATTTTTGGCTGAAAATTTAGGTTCTTGTTTTGGTTTAGAAAGAATTCTGCCAAAACTTAGTTCTTGAAAGAGATGGGGCAGAATCAAATGGTATACTTGTTTTGCTTGATTTTAATTGTTTTTTGTCGTGCAGATTTGCCTGAGGATCAACCGAAGACGAATGTTTGGGTGACCTTAGCCAAGGCTGCCAGATCGGATACTATATGTCTGTCTAATTCGGAACCAGAAAAGCCTTTCTCAACCTGTTTGGTTGGTGTGCCAGTGAAAGAGTTTCCTTTGGTCAGAAAAGAATCCAATGGTAAACCAGGTGGAATTGACAATGGAAACAGTCCTTCCTTCAATTGGAACATTTGTTCCAAGAAACTTCTCAGGGCAGCAAATGTTTCAAACAGTTGGGATGTGTTTCTACAGACGGACCAATCTCCACGGCAATTGCCAAAAGGGTATTGGATCATTTGCGGAGACAGAGGTTGGCAAGGCATTCCAGCCCACCTTGAAGGTGGCCCTTGCAGCATTGGTATGCTTACCATAATTGCCCCCACTGCCAAAGCAGTGATGAAAAAGAAACAAAGGAAAACGAGAGCTGTTCCTCATTATGATGAGAACTGTCAGAGTGATTTTATGCCTTGGAATGCCGCCAGAAGGGTTTCAGCAGGTATATTTCTACCCCAATTGGCTTCAGCTGTGGCATTGAGACAATTAGATCGAGTTGGATGTTGGCTGAGCAAACAAGCTAATGCCACATCCTCCGCAATCAGTGATATGTTGACCAATGTTGATAGTATTAGGCATGCTACTCTTCAAAACAGAGCAGCCATTGATTTTCTCTTACTGGCACAAGGACATGGTTGTGAGGAATTGGAAGGTTTGTGTTGTATGAATTTGTCTGATCATTCTGAATCCATTCACAAAAGCATTCAAAAATTAAAGGATCTGACAGCCCAAATTAAAGAAGACGGAGGTTCCTGGTTGGATGATTTGTATCAAAATTGCAGTTTTGCACCTTGGCTAAGGCAACTTTGCAAGATAGGTCTTTACATATTAGGTGTTCTAATACTGATATTGATAGTGGTACCTTGTATACTCTGTTGTGTTCGGCGAATGATGAGCAAAACAGTCCGAGAAGTTTTTGTCATTCAAGCAGGAGAATTAGGAAGTAGAAGCACAGAGAGTGTACGAAATCTCACGAAAGCAGTAGATGAGGGTATTGACATGAACGAAGGTTTTGAATTAAGGCCTTGGAATCGACCAGAGTTTTTTGAACGATGCCTTGTGACTGTTGCCAAACATATCTCTTTCAGGGATTGGGTCTTCACAGCATTAAGTTGCTGTGCCGTAATATAGCAATGCTTCAGTTTAGTGAAAATAGGTCTTCAGCAGATAATAAGCAGAAATTTTGCAATAGAGCTATGAAACGCACATAGCAAGCGACAAGAAAATGAAAGCTTCTGGGTCAAACAGAGAGGGGGAAATGTTGGAATCCATAAGGTTAGAGGATTTTTAAGAAATGGTTAAAAAGAAGTATGTAGGCCTTAGACTGGAGTTTTGTTAGCATTGCAGAAAAGTTTCCCATGCAAGCAGAAAAAGTTTTCCATGCAAGCAGAAAAGTTTCCCAAGCAGTAGACGTGACAAATAACAATAGGCTTCTGTAGAATTGGCTTTAGGATGGCAACAAGGTTATTTAATGTATATCTTTAGAAGGTTAGCATGAATAGAACTCTGTTCTTTGTCTCTTATCAACTAGTCTTTGTTTTAGCTACGATTACCTATGTTTTATAAGATTGGATAGAATGCTTGTCAAGATGTGTTTTCTGTGTCTGATTGGCTGAATTCTAGTCTGAGATGATTTTATGTATTGCTGTATGAGCCCTGTTGAAGGAGACATTTTTTGGTGTGGATCAGTGAGCTGTCATGTCTCCATTTTGTATTTTGAGACTGATGTGCTGGAAATAAAAGCAAAAATCTCTTCACTGGTCTGGTTACCATGTTATCCATATTTGGATATTTTGCCGCGGCCTAGTGGGTTCCTTTTTTAAGGCGTGGGTTCCTGACACCATTGGACTTATACCTGTCCCGTCCCCCGCATATTGCTGCCCCGTGTGAGGACGTAGAATAGAAGAAAAACAAAGAAAAATCGTGGAAGCACCAGCCGCGGAGACCCAAGTGTTAACAAGGAGGACACTGTATCATCTCTCCCGCCGAAACCAAGAAAATTGTAAGTAGCTTATCTCGGGAGAGCGCTTGGGTGACGTTGGGAGGAAAAATAGAGAAAAAGAAAATTATTAAAAGAGCACAAAAATGGGAACGAATTTATCAGAAGTTGAATGGGATGTTTTTCATCAATTAGAGACAATGTTACAAGAAAAAGGTCACTCTGAAATTTCAAAAACTGAGCTTAAAAACTTACTTATCTGGGTTAAAGCGAATACGCAAGATTTAAATCTGCAGTCTGCTTTTTCTTTTCATTTTTGGGATCAGATAAACTGGAGAATCTATAATCTAGTCTCTCTCAAAAAAGATGAAAGCTTAAGAGAACTTGTGCCGGTTTGTAGTGCGCTGTTGTAGTGCTTTTTTAAACAAAGTGATAAAAATAAGATCAACTTGGACTCAGAAAACAGAGCTTCTGGTTCTCTCTCACGAAATTCCAGTAAACCAGAGACTGTGTGTGTATCGGAGAATGTTACAAGTGTTGTTGCAAATGCTGAAAGTATTGCTTTGAACTCTGTTGAACAAAATCTTTCTTCTCTCTCTCTGGGAAAAAATGAGACTCTTTCGGACTTTTCTTCGCGTTGTTCTGTTAATGTAAAAATATGTGACTCTTGTAAGGGGGATGGAACAAAGTGTGTAAAAGATGGAAATGAAAAAGTGACTGTACTTCCTAAAATTGTTTGTGCAGGGACACTGAAACCTGAATTGGATTCTGTTGGGCCTGGGGTGGAGGCTGAGGTGGCTGCTTCCACTCGGGAAATTGTGGTTCCAGGGAACTCTTTTTCAGTTAAGCAAAACCATGGTTGTTCTGGTGTTTGTCAATCTATAGATACAGAGAAAGAAAAATTGGCTTTAAGGGTGGAGTCCTTTGAAAGGAAGAGATGGAAGAAACTCGCGACTGTGTTGTTGCTGAAATTCAAAAAGCTGGACTTGAAATCTCTGCAACGAAAATTCAACAAGTTTCACCTTAGAAGTACCTGGGATGGAAGATGACTGAGACGACAAGAACACCACAAAAAATTCAGATCCGAACCAGAGTCAACAACCTACAAGAGTTACAACAACTTCTAGGAGAAATCAACTGGGTCAGACCGATGTTGGGAATCACCAATGATGAACTGAGTCCGCTCTTCCATTTGCTGAGAGGAAGTTGCGACATCACTTCGCCAAGAACTTTAACCCCTGAAGCTCGTGCTGCTCTCGACAAAGTCACAGAAGCTCTTCAAAAAAAAAGACAAGCTCATCGCTGCGTTGCTGAAAATCCTTTCTTTCTTGCAATCTTAGGAGAGAAGAAGCAGCTTTGTGGTCTCATTTTCCAGTGGGATTCCACAGAACAAGATCCTTTGTTAATAATGGAATGGGATTTTCCTCCCTACAGGTTTTCAAAGACCATTTGCTCAGTTTTAGAAATGATTGCATACATTATAATTAAGGCTAGAACCAGATTGTTAACTTTGGCAGGTCAAGAATTTTCAGTTATCTATTTGCCATTGAAAAATGATTATTTCAATTGGGCAATGCAAAATTCTGATGATTTACAATATGCATTCTTAGGTTTTCCAGGTGTTTGTTCCATACACTATCCAGCTCACAAACTACTGCAAGCAAAATTGAGTTTCAGAGAAAAACCTAAATTGAGTGAAGAACCTTTACATGCTGTGACTCTCTTCACTGATGGCTCTGGTAAAAGCCACAAGTCCGTTGTGACTTGGTTTAATCAAAAGACTAATGTTTGGGAATCTGATATTCAAACAGTAGAGGGATCCCCTCAAATTGTTGAGCCTGCTGCAGTAGTTTGAGCTTTTCAGCTGTTTCCTCAGCCTTTTAATTTGGTCACAGATTCTGCTTATGTTGCTAATGTAGTCAGGAGAATAGAAGGTTCCATTTTAAAGGATGTTAGTAATGAAACTTTACATCGTTGGCTTTCATGTCTTTTTATAACTTTGCAATATAGAACTAATCCACATTTTGTTTCTCACATTAGGGCGCATTCTTCACTTCCTGGATTTTTAGTGGAAGGAAATGCAAGAGCGGACAAGCTGACAATGGTCATTTCTAACACATTGCCAAATAGTTTTGAACAAGCAAAATTGAGTCGTGCCTTTTTCCACCAAAATGCACAAGCACTCATGCAAATGTTCCAAATCACTTAAAGTCAAGCTAAAGCTATCATTCATACTTGCCCTGACTGTCAATTGGTACAACCTCCTGTTTCTACAGGAGCAATCAACCCCCGAGGCTTACAAAGCCTACAGTTGTGGCAAACAGATGTTACTAAATAGCCTTCTTTTGGTAAATTTAAAAATATTCATGTTTCCATAGACACGTTCTCTGGTGCAGTTTTTGCTTCCCTTCACACAAGTGATACTGGCAGCCATGCCTGTCATCATTTCCTGCAAGCTTTTGCTTCATTGGGTATACCCCAAGAAGTAAAAACTGACAATGGCCCCGCATACATATCTCAAAAATTGGCCACATTTTTAAATGAATGGGGTGTTCGACACATTTTTGGTATTCCCCACTCTCCCACAAGCCAAGCAATCATTGAAAGAACACATCAAACCTTAAAACGCATATTAGATCAACAGAGAGGGGGAACGGAAATCACCCCACAGATGAGACTGAGTAAGGCTTTGTATGTGTATAATTTTCTAAATAGTAAAAGTACAGAACCAGATCCACCAATCTTTAGACACTTCTCAAATAGCACACAGGCAAAACTGAAAGAACATCCTCCTCTTCTAATTAGAAACCCTGACTCTGGACAGATGGAAGGTCCGTTTCAATTAATAACGTGGGGCAAAGGGTATGCTTCTATTTCCACAGGTGCTGGAAGAATTAAGTGGGTTCCTGCCAAAAACGTCAAACCGTATCGCACTTCAGAACCTGTTGTCGAGCCTAGAACTGAGGAAGCGAGTACGCAGACGTAGACCGAATGGAAGGATCCCGGGTCTCGCCTGACGCCTCTTGTGCCTGACGTTCATTGTGCATCGGTGGAACCCGTGAACTCTGATTTTGTGCCAATTTTTATTTATGAGTATACGAATGAAATGCTGAATGTTTGTTTAACAAAGCTAATTTTTGGCTGAAAATTTAGGTTCTTGTTTTGGTTTAGAAAGAATTCTGCCAAAACTTAGTTCTTGAAAGAGATGGGGCAGAATCAAATGGTATACTTGTTTTGCTTGATTTTAATTGTTTTTTGTCGTGCAGATTTGCCTGAGGATCAACCGAAGACGAATGTTTGGGTGACCTTAGCCAAGGCTGCCAGATCGGATACTATATGTCTGTCTAATTCGGAACCAGAAAAGCCTTTCTCAACCTGTTTGGTTGGTGTGCCAGTGAAAGAGTTTCCTTTGGTCAGAAAAGAATCCAATGGTAAACCAGGTGGAATTGACAATGGAAACAGTCCTTCCTTCAATTGGAACATTTGTTCCAAGAAACTTCTCAGGGCAGCAAATGTTTCAAACAGTTGGGATGTGTTTCTACAGACGGACCAATCTCCACGGCAATTGCCAAAAGGGTATTGGATCATTTGCGGAGACAGAGGTTGGCAAGGCATTCCAGCCCACCTTGAAGGTGGCCCTTGCAGCATTGGTATGCTTACCATAATTGCCCCCACTGCCAAAGCAGTGATGAAAAAGAAACAAAGGAAAACGAGAGCTGTTCCTCATTATGATGAGAACTGTCAGAGTGATTTTATGCCTTGGAATGCCGCCAGAAGGGTTTCAGCAGGTATATTTCTACCCCAATTGGCTTCAGCTGTGGCATTGAGACAATTAGATCGAGTTGGATGTTGGCTGAGCAAACAAGCTAATGCCACATCCTCCGCAATCAGTGATATGTTGACCAATGTTGATAGTATTAGGCATGCTACTCTTCAAAACAGAGCAGCCATTGATTTTCTCTTACTGGCACAAGGACATGGTTGTGAGGAATTGGAAGGTTTGTGTTGTATGAATTTGTCTGATCATTCTGAATCCATTCACAAAAGCATTCAAAAATTAAAGGATCTGACAGCCCAAATTAAAGAAGATGGAGGTTCCTGGTTGGATGATTTGTATCAAAATTGCAGTTTTGCACCTTGGCTAAGGCAACTTTGCAAGATAGGTCTTTACATATTAGGTGTTCTAATACTGATATTGATAGTGGTACCTTGTATACTCTGTTGTGTTCGGCGAATGATGAACAAAACAGTCCGAGAAGTTTTTGTCATTCAAGCAGGAGAATTAGGAAGTAGAAGCACAGAGAGTGTACGAAATCTCACGAAAGCAGTAGATGAGGGTATTGACATGAACGAAGGTTTTGAATTAAGGCCTTGGAATCGACCAGAGTTTTTTGAACGATGCCTTGTGACTGTTGCCAAACATATCTCTTTCAGGGATTGGGTCTTCACAGCATTAAGTTGCTGTGCCGTAATATAGCGATGCTTCAGTTTAGTGAAAATAGGTCTTCAGCAGATAATAAGCAGAAATTTTGCAATAGAGCTATGAAACGCAAATAGCAAGCGACAAGAAAATGAAAGCTTCTGGGTCAAACAGAGAGGGGGAAATGTTGGAATCCATAAGGTTAGAGGATTTTTAAGAAATGGTTAAAAAGAAGTATGTAGGCCTTAGACTGGAGTTTTGTTAGCATTGCAGAAAAGTTTCCCATGCAAGCAGAAAAAGTTTTCCATGCAAGCAGAAAAGTTTCCCAAGCAGTAGACGTGACAAATAACAATAGGCTTCTGTAGAATTGGCTTTAGGATGGCAACAAGGTTATTTAATGTATATCTTTAGAAGGTTAGCATGAATAGAACTCTGTTCTTTGTCTCTTATCAACTAGTCTTTGTTTTAGCTACGATTACCTATGTTTTATAAGATTGGATAGAATGCTTGTCAAGATGTGTTTTCTGTGTCTGATTGGATGAATTCTAGTCTGAGATGATTTTATGTATTGCTGTATGAGCCCTGTTGAAGGAGACATTTTTTGGTGTGGATCAGTGAGCTGTCATGTCTCCATTTTGTATTTTGAGACTGATGTGCTGGAAATAAAAGCAAAAATCTCTTCACTGGTCTGGTTACCATGTTATCCATATTTGGATATTTTGCCGCGGCCTAGTGGGTTCCTTTTTTAAGGCGTGGGTTCCTGACACCATTGGACTTATACCTGTCCCGTCCCCCGCATATTGCTGCCCCGTGTGAGGACGTAGAATAGAAGAAAAACAAAGAAAAATCGTGGAAGCACCAGCCGTGGAGACCCAAGTGTTAACAAGGAGGACACTGTATCATCTCTCCCGCCGAAACCAAGAAAATTGTAAGTAGCTTATCTCGGGAGAGCGCTTGGGTGACGTTGGGAGGAAAAATAGAGAAAAAGAAAATTATTAAAAGAGCACAAAAATGGGAACGAATTTATCAGAAGTTGAATGGGATGTTTTTCATCAATTAGAGACAATGTTACAAGAAAAAGGTCACTCTGAAATTTCAAAAACTGAGCTTAAAAACTTACTTATCTGGGTTAAAGCGAATAGGCAAGATTTAAATCTGCAGTCTGCTTTTTCTTTTCATTTTTGGGATCAGATAAACTGGAGAATCTATAATCTAGTCTCTCTCAAAAAAAATGAAAGCTTAAGAGAACTTGTGCCGGTTTGTAGTGCGCTGTTGTAGTGCTTTTTTAAACAAAGTGATAAAAATAAGATCAACTTGGACTCAGAAAACAGAGCTTCTGGTTCTATCTCACGAAATTCCAGTAAACCAGAGACTGTGTGTGTATCGGAGAATGTTACAAGTGTTGTTGCAAATGCTGAAAGTATTGCTTTGAACTCTGTTGAACAAAATCTTTCTTCTCTCTCTCTGGGAAAAAATGAGACTCTTTCGGACTTTTCTTCGCGTTGTTCTGTTAATGTAAAAATATGTGACTCTTGTAAGGGGGATGGAACAAAGTGTGTAAAAGATGGAAATGAAAAAGTGACTGTACTTCCTAAAATTGTTTGTGCAGGGACACTGAAACCTGAATTGGATTCTGTTGGGCCTGGGGTGGAGGCTGAGGTGGCTGCTTCCACTCGGGAAATTGTGGTTCCAGGGAACTCTTTTTCAGTTAAGCAAAACCATGGTTGTTCTGGTGTTTGTCAATCTATAGATACAGAGAAAGAAAAATTGGCTTTAAGGGTGGAGTCCTTTGAAAGGAAGAGATGGAAGAAACTCGCGACTGTGTTGTTGCTGAAATTCAAAAAGCTGGACTTGAAATCTCTGCAACGAAAATTCAACAAGTTTCACCTTAGGAGTACCTGGGATGGAAGATGACTGAGACGACAAGAACACCACAAAAAATTCAGATCCGAACCAGAGTCAACAACCTACAAGAGTTACAACAACTTCTAGGAGAAATCAACTGGGTCAGACCGATGTTGGGAATCACCAATGATGAACTGAGTCCGCTCTTCCATTTGCTGAGAGGAAGTTGCGACATCACTTCGCCAAGAACTTTAACCCCTGAAGCTCGTGCTGCTCTCGACAAAGTCACAGAAGCTCTTCAAAAAAAAAGACAAGCTCATCGCTGCGTTGCTGAAAATCCTTTCTTTCTTGCAATCTTAGGAGAGAAGAAGCAGCTTTGTGGTCTCATTTTCCAGTGGGATTCCACAGAACAAGATCCTTTGTTAATAATGGAATGGGATTTTCCTCCCTACAGGTTTTCAAAGACCATTTGCTCAGTTTTAGAAATGATTGCATACATTATAATTAAGGCTAGAACCAGATTGTTAACTTTGGCAGGTCAAGAATTTTCAGTTATCTATTTGCCATTGAAAAATGATTATTTCAATTGGGCAATGCAAAATTCTGATGATTTACAATATGCATTCTTAGGTTTTCCAGGTGTTTGTTCCATACACTATCCAGCTCACAAACTACTGCAAGCAAAATTGAGTTTCAGAGAAAAACCTAAATTGAGTGAAGAATCTTTACATGCTGTGACTCTCTTCACTGATGGCTCTGGTAAAAGCCACAAGTCCGTTGTGACTTGGTTTAATCAAAAGACTAATGTTTGGGAATCTGATATTCAAACAGTAGAGGGATCCCCTCAAATTGTTGAGCCTGCTGCAGTAGTTTGAGCTTTTCAGCTCTTTCCTCAGCCTTTTAATTTGGTCACAGATTCTGCTTATGTTGCTAATGTAGTCAGGAGAATAGAAGGTTCCATTTTAAAGGATGTTAGTAATGAAACTTTACATCGTTGGCTTTCATGTCTTTTTATAACTTTGCAATATAGAACTAATCCACATTTTGTTTCTCACATTAGGGCGCATTCTTCGCTTCCTGGATTTTTAGTGGAAGGAAATGCAAGAGCGGACAAGCTGACAATGGTCATTTCTAACACATTGCCAAATAGTTTTGAACAAGCAAAATTGAGTCGTGCCTTTTTCCACCAAAATGCACAAGCACTCATGCAAATGTTCCAAATCACTTAAAGTCAAGCTAAAGCTATCATTCATACTTGCCCTGACTGTCAATTGGTACAACCTCCTGTTTCTACAGGAGCAATCAACCCCCGAGGCTTACAAAGCCTACAGTTGTGGCAAACAGATGTTACTAAATAGCCTTCTTTTGGTAAATTTAAAAATATTCATGTTTCCATAGACACGTTCTCTGGTGCAGTTTTTGCTTCCCTTCACACAAGTGATACTGGCAGCCATGCCTGTCATCATTTCCTGCAAGCTTTTGCTTCATTGGGTATACCCCAAGAAGTAAAAACTGACAATGGCCCCGCATACATATCTCAAAAATTGGCCACATTTTTAAATGAATGGGGTGTTCGACACATTTTTGGTATTCCCCACTCTCCCACAAGCCAAGCAATCATTGAAAGAACACATCAAACCTTAAAACGCATATTAGATCAACAGAGAGGGGGAACGGAAATCACCCCACAGATGAGACTGAGTAAGGCTTTGTATGTTTTTAATTTTCTAAATAGTAAAAGTACAGAACCAGATCCACCAATCTTTAGACACTTTTCAAATAGCACACAGGCAAAACTGAAAGAACATCCTCCTCTTCTAATTAGAAACCCTGACTCTGGACAGATGGAAGGTCCGTTTCAATTAATAACGTGGGGCAAAGGGTATGCTTCTATTTCCACAGGTGCTGGAAGAATTAAGTGGGTTCCTGCCAAAAACGTCAAACCGTATCGCACTTCAGAACCTGTTGTCGAGCCTAGAACTGAGGAAGCGAGTACGCAGACGTAGACCGAATGGAAGGATCCCGGGTCTCGCCTGACGCCTCTTGTGCCTGACGTTCATTGTGCATCGGTGGAACCCGTGAACTCTGATTTTGTGCCAATTTTTATTTATGAGTATACGAATGAAATGCTGAATGTTTGTTTAACAAAGCTAATTTTTGGCTGAAAATTTAGGTTCTTGTTTTGGTTTAGAAAGAATTCTGCCAAAACTTAGTTCTTGAAAGAGATGGGGCAGAATCAAATGGTATACTTGTTTTGCTTGATTTTAATTTTTTTTTGTCGTGCAGATTTGCCTGAGGATCAACCGAAGACGAATGTTTGGGTGACCTTAGCCAAGGCTGCCAGATCGGATACTATATGTCTGTCTAATTCGGAACCAGAAAAGCCTTTCTCAACCTGTTTGGTTGGTGTGCCAGTGAAAGAGTTTCCTTTGGTCAGAAAAGAATCCAATGGTAAACCAGGTGGAATTGACAATGGAAACAGTCCTTCCTTCAATTGGAACATTTGTTCCAAGAAACTTCTCAGGGCAGCAAATGTTTCAAACAGTTGGGATGTGTTTCTACAGACGGACCAATCTCCACGGCAATTGCCAAAAGGGTATTGGATCATTTGCGGAGACAGAGGTTGGCAAGGCATTCCAGCCCACCTTGAAGGTGGCCCTTGCAGCATTGGTATGCTTACCATAATTGCCCCCACTGCCAAAGCAGTGATGAAAAAGAAACAAAGGAAAACGAGAGCTGTTCCTCATTATGATGAGAACTGTCAGAGTGATTTTATGCCTTGGAATGCCGCCAGAAGGGTTTCAGCAGGTATATTTCTACCCCAATTGGCTTCAGCTGTGGCATTGAGACAATTAGATCGAGTTGGATGTTGGCTGAGCAAACAAGCTAATGCCACATCCTCCGCAATCAGTGATATGTTGACCAATGTTGATAGTATTAGACATGCTACTCTTCAAAACAGAGCAGCCATTGATTTTCTCTTACTGGCACAAGGACATGGTTGTGAGGAATTGGAAGGTTTGTGTTGTATGAATTTGTCTGATCATTCTGAATCCATTCACAAAAGCATTCAAAAATTAAAGGATCTGACAGCCCAAATTAAAGAAGATGGAGGTTCCTGGTTGGATGATTTGTATCAAAATTGCAGTTTTGCACCTTGGCTAAGGCAACTTTGCAAGATAGGTCTTTACATATTAGGTGTTCTAATACTGATATTGATAGTGGTACCTTGTATACTCTGTTGTGTTCGGCGAATGATGAGCAAAACAGTCCGAGAAGTTTTTGTCATTCAAGCAGGAGAATTAGGAAGTAGAAGCACAGAGAGTGTACGAAATCTCACGAAAGCAGTAGATGAGGGTATTGACATGAACGAAGGTTTTGAATTAAGGCCTTGGAATCGACCAGAGTTTTTTGAACGATGCCTTGTGACTGTTGCCAAACATATCTCTTTCAGGGATTGGGTCTTCACAGCATTAAGTTGCTGTGCCGTAATATAGCAATGCTTCAGTTTAGTGAAAATAGGTCTTCAGCAGATAATAAGCAGAAATTTTGCAATAGAGCTATGAAACGCAAATAGCAAGCGACAAGAAAATGAAAGCTTCTGGGTCAAACAGAGAGGGGGAAATGTTGGAATCCATAAGGTTAGAGGATTTTTAAGAAATGGTTAAAAAGAAGTATGTAGGCCTTAGACTGGAGTTTTGTTAGCATTGCAGAAAAGTTTCCCATGCAAGCAGAAAAAGTTTTCCATGCAAGCAGAAAAGTTTCCCAAGCAGTAGACGTGACAAATAACAATAGGCTTCTGTAGAATTGGCTTTAGGATGGCAACAAGGTTATTTAATGTATATCTTTAGAAGGTTAGCATGAATAGAACTCTGTTCTTTGTCTCTTATCAACTAGTCTTTGTTTTAGCTACGATTACCTATGTTTTATAAGATTGGATAGAATGCTTGTCAAGATGTGTTTTCTGTGTCTGATTGGCTGAATTCTAGTCTGAGATGATTTTATGTATTGCTGTATGAGCCCTGTTGAAGGAGACATTTTTTGGTGTGGATCAGTGAGCTGTCATGTCTCCATTTTGTATTTTGAGACTGATGTGCTGGAAATAAAAGCAAAAATCTCTTCACTGGTCTGGTTACCATGTTATCCATATTTGGATATTTTGCCGCGGCCTAGTGGGTTCCTTTTTTAAGGCGTGGGTTCCTGACACCATTGGACTTATACCTGTCCCGTCCCCCGCATATTGCTGCCCCGTGTGAGGACGTAGAATAGAAGAAAAACAAAGAAAAATCGTGGAAGCACCAGCCGCGGAGACCCAAGTGTTAACAAGGAGGACTCTGTATCATCTCTCCCGCCGAAACCAAGAAAATTGTAAGTAGCTTATCTCGGGAGAGCGCTTGGGTGACCTTGGGAGGAAAAATAGAGAAAAAGAAAATTATTAAAAGAGCACAAAAATGGGAACGAATTTATCAGAAGTTGAATGGGATGTTTTTCATCAATTAGAGACAATGTTACAAGAAAAAGGTCACTCTGAAATTTCAAAAACTGAGCTTAAAAACTTACTTATCTGGGTTAAAGCGAATACGCAAGATTTAAATCTGCAGTCTGCTTTTTCTTTTCATTTTTGGGATCAGAAAAACTGGAGAATCTATAATCTAGTCTCTCTCAAAAAAAATGAAAGCTTAAGAGAACTTGTGCCGGTTTGTAGTGCGCTGTTGTAGTGCTTTTTTAAACAAAGTGATAAAAATAAGATCAACTTGGACTCAGAAAACAGAGCTTCTGGTTCTATCTCACGAAATTCCAGTAAACCAGAGACTGTGTGTGTATCGGAGAATGTTACAAGTGTTGTTGCAAATGCTGAAAGTATTGCTTTGAACTCTGTTGAACAAAATCTTTCTTCTCTCTCTCTGGGAAAAAATGAGACTCTTTCGGACTTTTCTTCGCGTTGTTCTGTTAATGTAAAAATATGTGACTCTTGTAAGGGGGATGGAACAAAGTGTGTAAAAGATGGAAATGAAAAAGTGACTGTACTTCCTAAAATTGTTTGTGCAGGGACACTGAAACCTGAATTGGATTCTGTTGGGCCTGGGGTGGAGGCTGAGGTGGCTGCTTCCACTCGGGAAATTGTGGTTCCAGGGAACTCTTTTTCAGTTAAGCAAAACCATGGTTGTTCTGGTGTTTGTCAATCTATAGATACAGAGAAAGAAAAATTGGCTTTAAGGGTGGAGTCCTTTGAAAGGAAGAGATGGAAGAAACTCGCGACTGTGTTGTTGCTGAAATTCAAAAAGCTGGACTTGAAATCTCTGCAACGAAAATTCAACAAGTTTCACCTTAGGAGTACCTGGGATGGAAGATGACTGAGACGACAAGAACACCACAAAAAATTCAGATCCGAACCAGAGTCAACAACCTACAAGAGTTACAACAACTTCTAGGAGAAATCAACTGGGTCAGACCGATGTTGGGAATCACCAATGATGAACTGAGTCCGCTCTTCCATTTGCTGAGAGGAAGTTGCGACATCACTTCGCCAAGAACTTTAACCCCTGAAGCTCGTGCTGCTCTCGACAAAGTCACAGAAGCTCTTCAAAAAAGACAAGCTCATCGCTGCGTTCCTGAAAATCCTTTCTTTCTTGCAATCTTAGGAGAGAAGAAGCAGCTTTGTGGTCTCATTTTCCAGTGGGATTCCACAGAACAAGATCCTTTGTTAATAATGGAATGGGATTTTCCTCCCTACAGGTTTTCAAAGACCATTTGCTCAGTTTTAGAAATGATTGCATACATTATAATTAAGGCTAGAACCAGATTGTTAACTTTGGCAGGTCAAGAATTTTCAGTTATCTATTTGCCATTGAAAAATGATTATTTCAATTGGGCAATGCAAAATTCTGATGATTTACAATATGCATTCTTAGGTTTTCCAGGTGTTTGTTCCATACACTATCCAGCTCACAAACTACTGCAAGCAAAATTGAGTTTCAGAGAAAAACCTAAATTGAGTGAAGAATCTTTACATGCTGTGACTCTCTTCACTGATGGCTCTGGTAAAAGCCACAAGTCCGTTGTGACTTGGTTTAATCAAAAGACTAATGTTTGGGAATCTGATATTCAAACAGTAGAGGGATCCCCTCAAATTGTTGAGCCTGCTGCAGTAGTTTGAGCTTTTCAGCTGTTTCCTCAGCCTTTTAATTTGGTCACAGATTCTGCTTATGTTGCTAATGTAGTCAGGAGAATAGAAGGTTCCATTTTAAAGGATGTTAGTAATGAAACTTTACATCGTTGGCTTTCATGTCTTTTTATAACTTTGCAATATAGAACTAATCCACATTTTGTTTCTCACATTAGGGCGCATTCTTCACTTCCTGGATTTTTAGTGGAAGGAAATGCAAGAGCGGACAAGCTGACAATGGTCATTTCTAACACATTGCCAAATAGTTTTGAACAAGCAAAATTGAGTCGTGCCTTTTTCCACCAAAATGCACAAGCACTCATGCAAATGTTCCAAATCACTTAAAGTCAAGCTAAAGCTATCATTCATACTTGCCCTGACTGTCAATTGGTACAACCTCCTGTTTCTACAGGAGCAATCAACCCCCGAGGCTTACAAAGCCTACAGTTGTGGCAAACAGATGTTACTAAATAGCCTTCTTTTGGTAAATTTAAAAATATTCATGTTTCCATAGACACGTTCTCTGGTGCAGTTTTTGCTTCCCTTCACACAAGTGATACTGGCAGCCATGCCTGTCATCATTTCCTGCAAGCTTTTGCTTCATTGGGTATACCCCAAGAAGTAAAAACTGACAATGGCCCCGCATACATATCTCAAAAATTGGCCACATTTTTAAATGAATGGGGTGTTCGACACATTTTTGGTATTCCCCACTCTCCCACAAGCCAAGCAATCATTGAAAGAACACATCAAACCTTAAAACGCATATTAGATCAACAGAGAGGGGGAACGGAAATCACCCCACAGATGAGACTGAGTAAGGCTTTGTATGTTTTTAATTTTCTAAATAGTAAAAGTACAGAACCAGATCCACCAATCTTTAGACACTTTTCAAATAGCACACAGGCAAAACTGAAAGAACATCCTCCTCTTCTAATTAGAAACCCTGACTCTGGACAGATGGAAGGTCCGTTTCAATTAATAACGTGGGGCAAAGGGTATGCTTCTATTTCCACAGGTGCTGGAAGAATTAAGTGGGTTCCTGCCAAAAACGTCAAACCGTATCGCACTTCAGAACCTGTTGTCGAGCCTAGAACTGAGGAAGCGAGTACGCAGACGTAGACCGAATGGAAGGATCCCGGGTCTCGCCTGACGCCTCTTGTGCCTGACGTTCATTGTGCATCGGTGGAACCCGTGAACTCTGATTTTGTGCCAATTTTTATTTATGAGTATACGAATGAAATGCTGAATGTTTGTTTAACAAAGCTAATTTTTGGCTGAAAATTTAGGTTCTTGTTTTGGTTTAGAAAGAATTCTGCCAAAACTTAGTTCTTGAAAGAGATGGGGCAGAATCAAATGGTATACTTGTTTTGCTTGATTTTAATTGTTTTTTGTCGTGCAGATTTGCCTGAGGATCAACCGAAGACGAATGTTTGGGTGACCTTAGCCAAGGCTGCCAGATCGGATATTATATGTCTGTCTAATTCGGAACCAGAAAAGCCTTTCTCAACCTGTTTGGTTGGTGTGCCAGTGAAAGAGTTTCCTTTGGTCAGAAAAGAATCCAATGGTAAACCAGGTGGAATTGACAATGGAAACAGTCCTTCCTTCAATTGGAACATTTGTTCCAAGAAACTTCTCAGGGCAGCAAATGTTTCAAACAGTTGGGATGTGTTTCTACAGACGGACCAATCTCCACGGCAATTGCCAAAAGGGTATTGGATCATTTGCGGAGACAGAGGTTGGCAAGGCATTCCAGCCCACCTTGAAGGTGGCCCTTGCAGCATTGGTATGCTTACCATAATTGCCCCCACTGCCAAAGCAGTGATGAAAAAGAAACAAAGGAAAACGAGAGCTGTTCCTCATTATGATGAGAACTGTCAGAGTGATTTTATGCCTTGGAATGCCGCCAGAAGGGTTTCAGCAGGTATATTTCTACCCCAATTGGCTTCAGCTGTGGCATTGAGACAATTAGATCGAGTTGGATGTTGGCTGAGCAAACAAGCTAATGCCACATCCTCCGCAATCAGTGATATGTTGACCAATGTTGATAGTATTAGACATGCTACTCTTCAAAACAGAGCAGCCATTGATTTTCTCTTACTGGCACAAGGACATGGTTGTGAGGAATTGGAAGGTTTGTGTTGTATGAATTTGTCTGATCATTCTGAATCCATTCACAAAAGCATTCAAAAATTAAAGGATCTGACAGCCCAAATTAAAGAAGATGGAGGTTCCTGGTTGGATGATTTGTATCAAAATTGCAGTTTTGCACCTTGGCTAAGGCAACTTTGCAAGATAGGTCTTTACATATTAGGTGTTCTAATACTGATATTGATAGTGGTACCTTGTATACTCTGTTGTGTTCGGCGAATGATGAGCAAAACAGTCCGAGAAGTTTTTGTCATTCAAGCAGGAGAATTAGGAAGTAGAAGCACAGAGAGTGTACGAAATCTCACGAAAGCAGTAGATGAGGGTATTGACATGAACGAAGGTTTTGAATTAAGGCCTTGGAATCGACCAGAGTTTTTTGAACGATGCCTTGTGACTGTTGCCAAACATATCTCTTTCAGGGATTGGGTCTTCACAGCATTAAGTTGCTGTGCCGTAATATAGCGATGCTTCAGTTTAGTGAAAATAGGTCTTCAGCAGATAATAAGCAGAAATTTTGCAATAGAGCTATGAAACGCAAATAGCAAGCGACAAGAAAATGAAAGCTTCTGGGTCAAACAGAGAGGGGGAAATGTTGGAATCCATAAGGTTAGAGGATTTTTAAGAAATGGTTAAAAAGAAGTATGTAGGCCTTAGACTGGAGTTTTGTTAGCATTGCAGAAAAGTTTCCCATGCAAGCAGAAAAAGTTTTCCATGCAAGCAGAAAAGTTTCCCAAGCAGTAGACGTGACAAATAACAATAGGCTTCTGTAGAATTGGCTTTAGGATGGCAACAAGGTTATTTAATGTATATCTTTAGAAGGTTAGCATGAATAGAACTCTGTTCTTTGTCTCTTATCAACTAGTCTTTGTTTTAGCTACGATTACCTATGTTTTATAAGATTGGATAGAATGCTTGTCAAGATGTGTTTTCTGTGTCTGATTGGCTGAATTCTAGTCTGAGATGATTTTATGTATTGCTGTATGAGCCCTGTTGAAGGAGACATTTTTTGGTGTGGATCAGTGAGCTGTCATGTCTCCATTTTGTATTTTGAGACTGATGTGCTGGAAATAAAAGCAAAAATCTCTTCACTGGTCTGGTTACCATGTTATCCATATTTGGATATTTTGCCGCGGCCTAGTGGGTTCCTTTTTTAAGGCGTGGGTTCCTGACACCATTGGACTTATACCTGTCCCGTCCCCCGCATATTGCTGCCCCGTGTGAGGACGTAGAATAGAAGAAAAACAAAGAAAAATCGTGGAAGCACCAGCCGCGGAGACCCAAGTGTTAACAAGGAGGACTCTGTATCATCTCTCCCGCCGAAACCAAGAAAATTGTAAGTAGCTTATCTCGGGAGAGCGCTTGGGTGACGTTGGGAGGAAAAATAGAGAAAAAGAAAATTATTAAAAGAGCACAAAAATGGGAACGAATTTATCAGAAGTTGAATGGGATGTTTTTCATCAATTAGAGACAATGTTACAAGAAAAAGGTCACTCTGAAATTTCAAAAACTGAGCTTAAAAACTTACTTATCTGGGTTAAAGCGAATACGCAAGATTTAAATCTGCAGTCTGCTTTTTCTTTTCATTTTTGGGATCAGATAAACTGGAGAATCTATAATCTAGTCTCTCTCAAAAAAAATGAAAGCTTAAGAGAACTTGTGCCGGTTTGTAGTGCGCTGTTGTAGTGCTTTTTTAAACAAAGTGATAAAAATAAGATCAACTTGGACTCAGAAAACAGAGCTTCTGGTTCTATCTCACGAAATTCCAGTAAACCAGAGACTGTGTGTGTATCGGAGAATGTTACAAGTGTTGTTGCAAATGCTGAAAGTATTGCTTTGAACTCTGTTGAACAAAATCTTTCTTCTCTCTCTCTGGGAAAAAATGAGACTCTTTCGGACTTTTCTTCGCGTTGTTCTGTTAATGTAAAAATATGTGACTCTTGTAAGGGGGATGGAACAAAGTGTGTAAAAGATGGAAATGAAAAAGTGACTGTACTTCCTAAAATTGTTTGTGCAGGGACACTGAAACCTGAATTGGATTCTGTTGGGCCTGGGGTGGAGGCTGAGGTGGCTGCTTCCACTCGGGAAATTGTGGTTCCAGGGAACTCTTTTTCAGTTAAGCAAAACCATGGTTGTTCTGGTGTTTGTCAATCTATAGATACAGAGAAAGAAAAATTGGCTTTAAGGGTGGAGTCCTTTGAAAGGAAGAGATGGAAGAAACTCGCGACTGTGTTGTTGCTGAAATTCAAAAAGCTGGACTTGAAATCTCTGCAACGAAAATTCAACAAGTTTCACCTTAGGAGTACCTGGGATGGAAGATGACTGAGACGACAAGAACACCACAAAAAATTCAGATCCGAACCAGAGTCAACAACCTACAAGAGTTACAACAACTTCTAGGAGAAATCAACTGGGTCAGACCGATGTTGGGAATCACCAATGATGAACTGAGTCCGCTCTTCCATTTGCTGAGAGGAAGTTGCGACATCACTTCGCCAAGAACTTTAACCCCTGAAGCTCGTGCTGCTCTCGACAAAGTCACAGAAGCTCTTCAAAAAAGACAAGCTCATCGCTGCGTTCCTGAAAATCCTTTCTTTCTTGCAATCTTAGGAGAGAAGAAGCAGCTTTGTGGTCTCATTTTCCAGTGGGATTCCACAGAACAAGATCCTTTGTTAATAATGGAATGGGATTTTCCTCCCTACAGGTTTTCAAAGACCATTTGCTCAGTTTTAGAAATGATTGCATACATTATAATTAAGGCTAGAACCAGATTGTTAACTTTGGCAGGTCAAGAATTTTCAGTTATCTATTTGCCATTGAAAAATGATTATTTCAATTGGGCAATGCAAAATTCTGATGATTTACAATATGCATTCTTAGGTTTTCCAGGTGTTTGTTCCATACACTATCCAGCTCACAAACTACTGCAAGCAAAATTGAGTTTCAGAGAAAAACCTAAATTGAGTGAAGAATCTTTACATGCTGTGACTCTCTTCACTGATGGCTCTGGTAAAAGCCACAAGTCCGTTGTGACTTGGTTTAATCAAAAGACTAATGTTTGGGAATCTGATATTCAAACAGTAGAGGGATCCCCTCAAATTGTTGAGCCTGCTGCAGTAGTTTGAGCTTTTCAACTGTTTCCTCAGCCTTTTAATTTGGTCACAGATTCTGCTTATGTTGCTAATGTAGTCAGGAGAATAGAAGGTTCCATTTTAAAGGATGTTAGTAATGAAACTTTACATCGTTGGCTTTCATGTCTTTTTATAACTTTGCAATATAGAACTAATCCACATTTTGTTTCTCACATTAGGGCGCATTCTTCACTTCCTGGATTTTTAGTGGAAGGAAATGCAAGAGCGGACAAGCTGACAATGGTCATTTCTAACACATTGCCAAATAGTTTTGAACAAGCAAAATTGAGTCGTGCCTTTTTCCACCAAAATGCACAAGCACTCATGCAAATGTTCCAAATCACTTAAAGTCAAGCTAAAGCTATCATTCATACTTGCCCTGACTGTCAATTGGTACAACCTCCTGTTTCTACAGGAGCAATCAACCCCCGAGGCTTACAAAGCCTACAGTTGTGGCAAACAGATGTTACTAAATAGCCTTCTTTTGGTAAATTTAAAAATATTCATGTTTCCATAGACACGTTCTCTGGTGCAGTTTTTGCTTCCCTTCACACAAGTGATACTGGCAGCCATGCCTGTCATCATTTCCTGCAAGCTTTTGCTTCATTGGGTATACCCCAAGAAGTAAAAACTGACAATGGCCCCGCATACATATCTCAAAAATTGGCCACATTTTTAAATGAATGGGGTGTTCGACACATTTTTGGTATTCCCCACTCTCCCACAAGCCAAGCAATCATTGAAAGAACACATCAAACCTTAAAACGCATATTAGATCAACAGAGAGGGGGAACGGAAATCACCCCACAGATGAGACTGAGTAAGGCTTTGTATGTTTTTAATTTTCTAAATAGTAAAAGTACAGAACCAGATCCACCAATCTTTAGACACTTTTCAAATAGCACACAGGCAAAACTGAAAGAACATCCTCCTCTTCTAATTAGAAACCCTGACTCTGGACAGATGGAAGGTCCGTTTCAATTAATAACGTGGGGCAAAGGGTATGCTTCTATTTCCACAGGTGCTGGAAGAATTAAGTGGGTTCCTGCCAAAAACGTCAAACCGTATCGCACTTCAGAACCTGTTGTCGAGCCTAGAACTGAGGAAGCGAGTACGCAGACGTAGACCGAATGGAAGGATCCCGGGTCTCGCCTGACGCCTCTTGTGCCTGACGTTCATTGTGCATCGGTGGAACCCGTGAACTCTGATTTTGTGCCAATTTTTATTTATGAGTATACGAATGAAATGCTGAATGTTTGTTTAACAAAGCTAATTTTTGGCTGAAAATTTAGGTTCTTGTTTTGGTTTAGAAAGAATTCTGCCAAAACTTAGTTCTTGAAAGAGATGGGGCAGAATCAAATGGTATACTTGTTTTGCTTGATTTTAATTGTTTTTTGTCGTGCAGATTTGCCTGAGGATCAACCGAAGACGAATGTTTGGGTGACCTTAGCCAAGGCTGCCAGATCGGATACTATATGTCTGTCTAATTCGGAACCAGAAAAGCCTTTCTCAACCTGTTTGGTTGGTGTGCCAGTGAAAGAGTTTCCTTTGGTCAGAAAAGAATCCAATGGTAAACCAGGTGGAATTGACAATGGAAACAGTCCTTCCTTCAATTGGAACATTTGTTCCAAGAAACTTCTCAGGGCAGCAAATGTTTCAAACAGTTGGGATGTGTTTCTACAGACGGACCAATCTCCACGGCAATTGCCAAAAGGGTATTGGATCATTTGCGGAGACAGAGGTTGGCAAGGCATTCCAGCCCACCTTGAAGGTGGCCCTTGCAGCATTGGTATGCTTACCATAATTGCCCCCACTGCCAAAGCAGTGATGAAAAAGAAACAAAGGAAAACGAGAGCTGTTCCTCATTATGATGAGAACTGTCAGAGTGATTTTATGCCTTGGAATGCCGCCAGAAGGGTTTCAGCAGGTATATTTCTACCCCAATTGGCTTCAGCTGTGGCATTGAGACAATTAGATCGAGTTGGATGTTGGCTGAACAAACAAGCTAATGCCACATCCTCCGCAATCAGTGATATGTTGACCAATGTTGATAGTATTAGACATGCTACTCTTCAAAACAGAGCAGCCATTGATTTTCTCTTACTGGCACAAGGACATGGTTGTGAGGAATTGGAAGGTTTGTGTTGTATGAATTTGTCTGATCATTCTGAATCCATTCACAAAAGCATTCAAAAATTAAAGGATCTGACAGCCCAAATTAAAGAAGATGGAGGTTCCTGGTTGGATGATTTGTATCAAAATTGCAGTTTTGCACCTTGGCTAAGGCAACTTTGCAAGATAGGTCTTTACATATTAGGTGTTCTAATACTGATATTGATAGTGGTACCTTGTATACTCTGTTGTGTTCGGCGAATGATGAACAAAACAGTCCGAGAAGTTTTTGTCATTCAAGCAGGAGAATTAGGAAGTAGAAGCACAGAGAGTGTACGAAATCTCACGAAAGCAGTAGATGAGGGTATTGACATGAACGAAGGTTTTGAATTAAGGCCTTGGAATCGACCAGAGTTTTTTGAACGATGCCTTGTGACTGTTGCCAAACATATCTCTTTCAGGGATTGGGTCTTCACAGCATTAAGTTGCTGTGCCGTAATATAGCAATGCTTCAGTTTAGTGAAAATAGGTCTTCAGCAGATAATAAGCAGAAATTTTGCAATAGAGCTATGAAACGCACATAGCAAGCGACAAGAAAATGAAAGCTTCTGGGTCAAACAGAGAGGGGGAAATGTTGGAATCCATAAGGTTAGAGGATTTTTAAGAAATGGTTAAAAAGAAGTATGTAGGCCTTAGACTGGAGTTTTGTTAGCATTGCAGAAAAGTTTCCCATGCAAGCAGAAAAGTTTCCCAAGCAGTAGACGTGACAAATAACAATAGGCTTCTGTAGAATTGGCTTTAGGATGGCAACAAGGTTATTTAATGTATATCTTTAGAAGGTTAGCATGAATAGAACTCTGTTCTTTGTCTCTTATCAACTAGTCTTTGTTTTAGCTACGATTACCTATGTTTTATAAGATTGGATAGAATGCTTGTCAAGATGTGTTTTCTGTGTCTGATTGGCTGAATTCTAGTCTGAGATGATTTTATGTATTGCTGTATGAGCCCTGTTGAAGGAGACATTTTTTGGTGTGGATCAGTGAGCTGTCATGTCTCCATTTTGTATTTTGAGACTGATGTGCTGGAAATAAAAGCAAAAATCTCTTCACTGGTCTGGTTACCATGTTATCCATATTTGGATATTTTGCCGCGGCCTAGTGGGTTCCTTTTTTAAGGCGTGGGTTCCTGGCACCATTGGACTTATACCTGTCCCGTCCCCCGCATATTGCTGCCCCGTGTGAGGACGTAGAATAGAAGAAAAACAAAGAAAAATCGTGGAAGCACCAGCCGCGGAGACCCAAGTGTTAACAAGGAGGACTCTGTATCATCTCTCCCGCCGAAACCAAGAAAATTGTAAGTAACTTATCTCGGGAGAGCGCTTGGGTGACGTTGGGAGGAAAAATAGAGAAAAAGAAAATTATTAAAAGAGCACAAAAATGGGAACAAATTTATCAGAAGTTGAATGGGATGTTTTTCATCAATTAGAGACAATGTTACAAGAAAAAGGTCACTCTGAAATTTCAAAAACTGAGCTTAAAAACTTACTTATCTGGGTTAAAGCGAATACGCAAGATTTAAATCTGCAGTCTGCTTTTTCTTTTCATTTTTGGGATTAGATAAACTGGAGAATCTATAATCTAGTCTCTCTCAAAAAAAATGAAAGCTTAAGAGAACTTGTGCCGGTTTGTAGTGCGCTGTTGTAGTGCTTTTTTAAACAAAGTGATAAAAATAAGATCAACTTGGACTCAGAAAACAGAGCTTCTGGTTCTATCTCACGAAATTCCAGTAAACCAGAGACTGTGTGTGTATCGGAGAATGTTACAAGTGTTGTTGCAAATGCTGAAAGTATTGCTTTGAACTCTGTTGAACAAAATCTTTCTTCTCTCTCTCTGGGAAAAAATGAGACTCTTTCGGACTTTTCTTCGCGTTGTTCTGTTAATGTAAAAATATGTGACTCTTGTAAGGGGGATGGAACAAAGTGTGTAAAAGATGGAAATGAAAAAGTGACTGTACTTCCTAAAATTGTTTGTGCAGGGACACTGAAACCTGAATTGGATTCTGTTGGGCCTGGGGTGGAGGCTGAGGTGGCTGCTTCCACTCGGGAAATTGTGGTTCCAGGGAACTCTTTTTCAGTTAAGCAAAACCATGGTTGTTCTGGTGTTTGTCAATCTATAGATACAGAGAAAGAAAAATTGGCTTTAAGGGTGGAGTCCTTTGAAAGGAAGAGATGGAAGAAACTCGTGACTGTGTTGTTGCTGAAATTCAAAAAGCTGGACTTGAAATCTCTGCAACGAAAATTCAACAAGTTTCACCTTAGGAGTACCTGGGATGGAAGATGACTGAGACGACAAGAACACCACAAAAAATTCAGATCCGAACCAGAGTCAACAACCTACAAGAGTTACAACAACTTCTAGGAGAAATCAACTGGGTCAGACCGATGTTGGGAATCACCAATGATGAACTGAGTCCGCTCTTCCATTTGCTGAGAGGAAGTTGCGACATCACTTCGCCAAGAACTTTAACCCCTGAAGCTCGTGCTGCTCTCGACAAAGTCACAGAAGCTCTTCAAAAAAGACAAGCTCATCGCTGCGTTCCTGAAAATCCTTTCTTTCTTGCAATCTTAGGAGAGAAGAAGCAGCTTTGTGGTCTCATTTTCCAGTGGGATTCCACAGAACAAGATCCTTTGTTAATAATGGAATGGGATTTTCCTCCCTACAGGTTTTCAAAGACCATTTGCTCAGTTTTAGAAATGATTGCATACATTATAATTAAGGCTAGAACCAGATTGTTAACTTTGGCAGGTCAAGAATTTTCAGTTATCTATTTGCCATTGAAAAATGATTATTTCAATTGGGCAATGCAAAATTCTGATGATTTACAATATGCATTCTTAGGTTTTCCAGGTGTTTGTTCCATACACTATCCAGCTCACAAACTACTGCAAGCAAAATTGAGTTTCAGAGAAAAACCTAAATTGAGTGAAGAATCTTTACATGCTGTGACTCTCTTCACTGATGGCTCTGGTAAAAGCCACAAGTCCGTTGTGACTTGGTTTAATCAAAAGACTAATGTTTGGGAATCTGATATTCAAACAGTAGAGGGATCCCCTCAAATTGTTGAGCCTGCTGCAGTAGTTTGAGCTTTTCAGCTGTTTCCTCAGCCTTTTAATTTGGTCACAGATTCTGCTTATGTTGCTAATGTAGTCAGGAGAATAGAAGGTTCCATTTTAAAGGATGTTAGTAATGAAACTTTACATCGTTGGCTTTCATGTCTTTTTATAACTTTGCAATATAGAACTAATCCACATTTTGTTTCTCACATTAGGGCGCATTCTTCACTTCCTGGATTTTTAGTGGAAGGAAATGCAAGAGCGGACAAGCTGACAATGGTCATTTCTAACACATTGCCAAATAGTTTTGAACAAGCAAAATTGAGTCGTGCCTTTTTCCACCAAAATGCACAAGCACTCATGCAAATGTTCCAAATCACTTAAAGTCAAGCTAAAGCTATCATTCATACTTGCCCTGACTGTCAATTGGTACAACCTCCTGTTTCTACAGGAGCAATCAACCCCCGAGGCTTACAAAGCCTACAGTTGTGGCAAACAGATGTTACTAAATAGCCTTCTTTTGGTAAATTTAAAAATATTCATGTTTCCATAGACACGTTCTCTGGTGCAGTTTTTGCTTCCCTTCACACAAGTGATACTGGCAGCCATGCCTGTCATCATTTCCTGCAAGCTTTTGCTTCATTGGGTATACCCCAAGAAGTAAAAACTGACAATGGCCCCGCATACATATCTCAAAAATTGGCCACATTTTTAAATGAATGGGGTGTTCGACACATTTTTGGTATTCCCCACTCTCCCACAAGCCAAGCAATCATTGAAAGAACACATCAAACCTTAAAACGCATATTAGATCAACAGAGAGGGGGAACGGAAATCACCCCACAGATGAGACTGAGTAAGGCTTTGTATGTTTTTAATTTTCTAAATAGTAAAAGTACAGAACCAGATCCACCAATCTTTAGACACTTTTCAAATAGCACACAGGCAAAACTGAAAGAACATCCTCCTCTTCTAATTAGAAACCCTGACTCTGGACAGATGGAAGGTCCGTTTCAATTAATAACGTGGGGCAAAGGGTATGCTTCTATTTCCACAGGTGCTGGAAGAATTAAGTGGGTTCCTGCCAAAAACGTCAAACCGTATCGCACTTCAGAACCTGTTGTCGAGCCTAGAACTGAGGAAGCGAGTACGCAGACGTAGACCGAATGGAAGGATCCCGGGTCTCGCCTGACGCCTCTTGTGCCTGACGTTCATTGTGCATCGGTGGAACCCGTGAACTCTGATTTTGTGCCAATTTTTATTTATGAGTATACGAATGAAATGCTGAATGTTTGTTTAACAAAGCTAATTTTTGGCTGAAAATTTAGGTTCTTGTTTTGGTTTAGAAAGAATTCTGCCAAAACTTAGTTCTTGAAAGAGATGGGGCAGAATCAAATGGTATACTTGTTTTGCTTGATTTTAATTGTTTTTTGTCGTGCAGATTTGCCTGAGGATCAACCGAAGACGAATGTTTGGGTGACCTTAGCCAAGGCTGCCAGATCGGATACTATATGTCTGTCTAATTCGGAACCAGAAAAGCCTTTCTCAACCTGTTTGGTTGGTGTGCCAGTGAAAGAGTTTCCTTTGGTCAGAAAAGAATCCAATGGTAAACCAGGTGGAATTGACAATGGAAACAGTCCTTCCTTCAATTGGAACATTTGTTCCAAGAAACTTCTCAGGGCAGCAAATGTTTCAAACAGTTGGGATGTGTTTCTACAGACGGACCAATCTCCACGGCAATTGCCAAAAGGGTATTGGATCATTTGCGGAGACAGAGGTTGGCAAGGCATTCCAGCCCACCTTGAAGGTGGCCCTTGCAGCATTGGTATGCTTACCATAATTGCCCCCACTGCCAAAGCAGTGATGAAAAAGAAACAAAGGAAAACGAGAGCTGTTCCTCATTATGATGAGAACTGTCAGAGTGATTTTATGCCTTGGAATGCCGCCAGAAGGGTTTCAGCAGGTATATTTCTACCCCAATTGGCTTCAGCTGTGGCATTGAGACAATTAGATCGAGTTGGATGTTGGCTGAACAAACAAGCTAATGCCACATCCTCCGCAATCAGTGATATGTTGACCAATGTTGATAGTATTAGACATGCTACTCTTCAAAACAGAGCAGCCATTGATTTTCTCTTACTGGCACAAGGACATGGTTGTGAGGAATTGGAAGGTTTGTGTTGTATGAATTTGTCTGATCATTCTGAATCCATTCACAAAAGCATTCAAAAATTAAAGGATCTGACAGCCCAAATTAAAGAAGATGGAGGTTCCTGGTTGGATGATTTGTATCAAAATTGCAGTTTTGCACCTTGGCTAAGGCAACTTTGCAAGATAGGTCTTTACATATTAGGTGTTCTAATACTGATATTGATAGTGGTACCTTGTATACTCTGTTGTGTTCGGCGAATGATGAACAAAACAGTCCGAGAAGTTTTTGTCATTCAAGCAGGAGAATTAGGAAGTAGAAGCACAGAGAGTGTACGAAATCTCACGAAAGCAGTAGATGAGGGTATTGACATGAACGAAGGTTTTGAATTAAGGCCTTGGAATCGACCAGAGTTTTTTGAACGATGCCTTGTGACTGTTGCCAAACATATCTCTTTCAGGGATTGGGTCTTCACAGCATTAAGTTGCTGTGCCGTAATATAGCAATGCTTCAGTTTAGTGAAAATAGGTCTTCAGCAGATAATAAGCAGAAATTTTGCAATAGAGCTATGAAACGCACATAGCAAGCGACAAGAAAATGAAAGCTTCTGGGTCAAACAGAGAGGGGGAAATGTTGGAATCCATAAGGTTAGAGGATTTTTAAGAAATGGTTAAAAAGAAGTATGTAGGCCTTAGACTGGAGTTTTGTTAGCATTGCAGAAAAGTTTCCCATGCAAGCAGAAAAAGTTTCCCAAGCAGTAGACGTGACAAATAACAATAGGCTTCTGTAGAATTGGCTTTAGGATGGCAACAAGGTTATTTAATGTATATCTTTAGAAGGTTAGCATGAATAGAACTCTGTTCTTTGTCTCTTATCAACTAGTCTTTGTTTTAGCTACGATTACCTATGTTTTATAAGATTGGATAGAATGCTTGTCAAGATGTGTTTTCTGTGTCTGATTGGCTGAATTCTAGTCTGAGATGATTTTATGTATTGCTGTATGAGCCCTGTTGAAGGAGACATTTTTTGGTGTGGATCAGTGAGCTGTCATGTCTCCATTTTGTATTTTGAGACTGATGTGCTGGAAATAAAAGCAAAAATCTCTTCACTGGTCTGGTTACCATGTTATCCATATTTGGATATTTTGCCGCGGCCTAGTGGGTTCCTTTTTTAAGGCGTGGGTTCCTGACACCATTGGACTTATACCTGTCCCGTCCCCCGCATATTGCTGCCCCGTGTGAGGACGTAGAATAGAAGAAAAACAAAGAAAAATCGTGGAAGCACCAGCCGCGGAGACCCAAGTGTTAACAAGGAGGACTCTGTATCATCTCTCCCGCCGAAACCAAGAAAATTGTAAGTAGCTTATCTCGGGAGAGCGCTTGGGTGACGTTGGGAGGAAAAATAGAGAAAAAGAAAATTATTAAAAGAGCACAAAAATGGGAACGAATTTATCAGAAGTTGAATGGGATGTTTTTCATCAATTAGAGACAATGTTACAAGAAAAAGGTCACTCTGAAATTTCAAAAACTGAGCTTAAAAACTTACTTATCTGGGTTAAAGCGAATACGCAAGATTTAAATCTGCAGTCTGCTTTTTCTTTTCATTTTTGGGATCAGATAAACTGGAGAATCTATAATCTAGTCTCTCTCAAAAAAAATGAAAGCTTAAGAGAACTTGTGCCGGTTTGTAGTGCGCTGTTGTAGTGCTTTTTTAAACAAAGTGATAAAAATAAGATCAACTTGGACTCAGAAAACAGAGCTTCTGGTTCTATCTCACGAAATTCCAGTAAACCAGAGACTGTGTGTGTATCGGAGAATGTTACAAGTGTTGTTGCAAATGCTGAAAGTATTGCTTTGAACTCTGTTGAACAAAATCTTTCTTCTCTCTCTCTGGGAAAAAATGAGACTCTTTCGGACTTTTCTTCGCGTTGTTCTGTTAATGTAAAAATATGTGACTCTTGTAAGGGGGATGGAACAAAGTGTGTAAAAGATGGAAATGAAAAAGTGACTGTACTTCCTAAAATTGTTTGTGCAGGGACACTGAAACCTGAATTGGATTCTGTTGGGCCTGGGGTGGAGGCTGAGGTGGCTGCTTCCACTCGGGAAATTGTGGTTCCAGGGAACTCTTTTTCAGTTAAGCAAAACCATGGTTGTTCTGGTGTTTGTCAATCTATAGATACAGAGAAAGAAAAATTGGCTTTAAGGGTGGAGTCCTTTGAAAGGAAGAGATGGAAGAAACTCGCGACTGTGTTGTTGCTGAAATTCAAAAAGCTGGACTTGAAATCTCTGCAACGAAAATTCAACAAGTTTCACCTTAGAAGTACCTGGGATGGAAGATGACTGAGACGACAAGAACACCACAAAAAATTCAGATCCGAACCAGAGTCAACAACCTACAAGAGTTACAACAACTTCTAGGAGAAATCAACTGGGTCAGACCGATGTTGGGAATCACCAATGATGAACTGAGTCCGCTCTTCCATTTGCTGAGAGGAAGTTGCGACATCACTTCGCCAAGAACTTTAACCCCTGAAGCTCGTGCTGCTCTCGACAAAGTCACAGAAGCTCTTCAAAAAAGACAAGCTCATCGCTGCGTTCCTGAAAATCCTTTCTTTCTTGCAATCTTAGGAGAGAAGAAGCAGCTTTGTGGTCTCATTTTCCAGTGGGATTCCACAGAACAAGATCCTTTGTTAATAATGGAATGGGATTTTCCTCCCTACAGGTTTTCAAAGACCATTTGCTCAGTTTAAATGATTGCATACATTATAATTAAGGCTAGAACCAGATTGTTAACTTTGGCAGGTCAAGAATTTTCAGTTATCTATTTGCCATTGAAAAATGATTATTTCAATTGGGCAATGCAAAATTCTGATGATTTACAATATGCATTCTTAGGTTTTCCAGGTGTTTGTTCCATACACTATCCAGCTCACAAACTACTGCAAGCAAAATTGAGTTTCAGAGAAAAACCTAAATTAATGAAGAACCTTTACATGCTGTGACTCTCTTCACTGATGGCTCTGGTAAAAGCCACAAGTCCGTTGTGACTTGGTTTAATCAAAAGACTAATGTTTGGGAATCTGATATTCAAACAGTAGAGGGATCCCCTCAAATTGTTGAGCCTGCTGCAGTAGTTTGAGCTTTTCAGCTCTTTCCTCAGCCTTTTAATTTGGTCACAGATTCTGCTTATGTTGCTAATGTAGTCAGGAGAATAGAAGGTTCCATTTTAAAGGATGTTAGTAATGAAACTTTACATCGTTGGCTTTCATGTCTTTTTATAACTTTGCAATATAGAACTAATCCATATTTTGTTTCTCACATTAGGGCGCATTCTTCACTTCCTGGATTTTTAGTGGAAGGAAATGCAAGAGCGGACAAGCTGACAATGGTCATTTCTAACACATTGCCAAATAGTTTTGAACAAGCAAAATTGAGTCGTGCCTTTTTCCACCAAAATGCACAAGCACTCATGCAAATGTTCCAAATCACTTAAAGTCAAGCTAAAGCTATCATTCATACTTGCCCTGACTGTCAATTGGTACAACCTCCTGTTTCTACAGGAGCAATCAACCCCGAGGCTTACAAAGCCTACAGTTGTGGCAAACAGATGTTACTAAATAGCCTTCTTTTGGTAAATTTAAAAATATTCATGTTTCCATAGACACGTTCTCTGGTGCAGTTTTTGCTTCCCTTCACACAAGTGATACTGGCAGCCATGCCTGTCATCATTTCCTGCAAGCTTTTGCTTCATTGGGTATACCCCAAGAAGTAAAAACTGACAATGGCCCCGCATACATATCTCAAAAATTGGCCACATTTTTAAATGAATGGGGTGTTCGACGCATTTTTGGTATTCCCCACTCTCCCACAAGCCAAGCAATCATTGAAAGAACACATCAAACCTTAAAACGCATATTAGATCAACAGAGAGGGGGAACGGAAATCACCCCACAGATGAGACTGAGTAAGGCTTTGTATGTTTTTAATTTTCTAAATAGTAAAAGTACAGAACCAGATCCACCAATCTTTAGACACTTTTCAAATAGCACACAGGCAAAACTGAAAGAACATCCTCCTCTTCTAATTAGAAACCCTGACTCTGGACAGATGGAAGGTCCGTTTCAATTAATAACGTGGGGCAAAGGGTATGCTTCTATTTCCACAGGTGCTGGAAGAATTAAGTGGGTTCCTGCCAAAAACGTCAAACCGTATCGCACTTCAGAACCTGTTGTCGAGCCTAGAACTGAGGAAGCGAGTACGCAGACGTAGACCGAATGGAAGGATCCCGGGTCTCGCTGACGCCTCTTGTGCCTGACGTTCATTGTGCATCGGTGGAACCCGTGAACTCTGATTTTGTGCCAATTTTTATTTATGAGTATACGAATTAAATGCTGAATGTTTGTTTAACAAAGCTAATTTTTGGCTGAAAATTTAGGTTCTTGTTTTGGTTTAGAAAGAATTCTGCCAAAACTTAGTTCTTGAAAGAGATGGGGCAGAATCAAATGGTATACTTGTTTTGCTTGATTTTAATTGTTTTTTGTCGTGCAGATTTGCCTGAGGATCAACCGAAACGAATGTTTGGGTGACCTTAGCCAAGGCTGCCAGATCGGATACTATATGTCTGTCTAATTCGGAACCAGAAAAGCCTTTCTCAACCTGTTTGGTTGGTGTGCCAGTGAAAGAGTTTCCTTTGGTCAGAAAAGAATCCAATGGTAAACCAGGTGGAATTGACAATGGAAACAGTCCTTCCTTCAATTGGAACATTTGTTCCAAGAAACTTCTCAGGGCAGCAAATGTTTCAAACAGTTGGGATGTGTTTCTACAGACGGACCAATCTCCACGGCAATTGCCAAAAGGGTATTGGATCATTTGCGGAGACAGAGGTTGGCAAGGCATTCCAGCCCACCTTGAAGGTGGCCCCTTGCAGCATTGGTATGCTTACCATAATTGCCCCCACTGCCAAAGCAGTGATGAAAAAGAAACAAAGGAAAACGAGAGCTGTTCCTCATTATGATGAGAACTGTCAGAGTGATTTTATGCCTTGGAATGCCGCCAGAAGGGTTTCAGCAGGTATATTTCTACCCCAATTGGCTTCAGCTGTGGCATTGAGACAATTAGATCGAGTTGGATGTTGGCTGAGCAAACAAGCTAATGCCACATCCTCCGCAATCAGTGATATGTTGACCAATGTTGATAGTATTAGACATGCTACTCTTCAAAACAGAGCAGCCATTGATTTTCTTACTGGCACAAGGACATGGTTGTGAGGAATTGGAAGGTTTGTGTTGTATGAATTTGTCTGATCATTCTGAATCCATTCACAAAAGCATTCAAAAATTAAAGGATCTGACAGCCCAAATTAAAGAAGACGGAGGTTCCTGGTTGGATGATTTGTATAAAAATTGCAGTTTTGCACCTTGGCTAAGGCAACTTTGCAAGATAGGTCTTTACATATTAGGTGTTCTAATACTGATATTGATAGTGGTACCTTGTATACTCTGTTGTGTTCGGCGAATGATGAACAAAACAGTCCGAGAAGTTTTTGTCATTCAAGCAGGAGAATTAGGAAGTAGAAGCACAGAGAGTGTACGAAATCTCACGAAAGCAGTAGATGAGGGTATTGACATGAACGAAGGTTTTGAATTAAGGCCTTGGAATCGACCAGAGTTTTTTGAACGATGCCTTGTGACTGTTGCCAAACATATCTCTTTCAGGGATTGGGTCTTCACAGCATTAAGTTGCTGTGCCGTAATATAGCAATGCTTCAGTTTAGTGAAAATAGGTCTTCAGCAGATAATAAGCAGAAATTTTGCAATAGAGCTATGAAACGCAAATAGCAAGCGACAAGAAAATGAAAGCTTCTGGGTCAAACAGAGAGGGGGAAATGTTGGAATCCATAAGGTTAGAGGATTTTTAAGAAATGGTTAAAAAGAAGTATGTAGGCCTTAGACTGGAGTTTTGTTAGCATTGCAGAAAAGTTTCCCATGCAAGCAGAAAAAGTTTTCCATGCAAGCAGAAAAGTTTCCAAGCAGTAGACGTGACAAATAACAATAGGCTTCTGTAGAATTGGCTTTAGGATGGCAACAAGGTTATTTAATGTATATCTTTAGAAGGTTGGCATGAATAGAACTCTGTTCTTTGTCTCTTATCAACTAGTCTTTGTTTTAGCTACGATTACCTATGTTTTATAAGATTGGATAGAATGCTTGTCAATATGTGTTTTCTGTGTCTGATTGGCTGAATTCTAGTCTGAGATGATTTTATGTATTGCTGTATGAGCCCTGTTGAAGGAGACATTTTTTGGTGTGGATCAGTGAGCTGTCATGTCTCCATTTTGTATTTTGAGACTGATGTGCTGGAAATAAAAGCAAAAATCTCTTCACTGGTCTGGTTACCATGTTATCCATATTTGGATATTTTGCCGCGGCCTAGTGGGTTCCTTTTTTAAGGCGTGGGTTCCTGACACCATTGGACTTATACCTGTCCCGTCCCCCGCATATTGCTGCCCCGTGTGAGGACGTAGAATAGAAGAAAAACAAAGAAAAATCGTGGAAGCACCAGCCGCGGAGACCCAAGTGTTAACAAGGAGGACACTGTATCATCTCTCCCGCCGAAACCAAGAAAATTGTAAGTAACTTATCTCGGGAGAGCGCTTGGGTGACGTTGGGAGGAAAATTAGAGAAAAAGAAAATTATTAAAAGAGCACAAAAATGGGAACGAATTTATCAGAAGTTGAATGGGATGTTTTTCATCAATTAGAGACAATGTTACAAGAAAAAGGTCACTCTGAAATTTCAAAACTGAGCTTAAAAACTTACTTATCTGGGTTAAAGCGAATATGCAAGATTTAAATCTGCAGTCTGCTTTTTCTTTTCATTTTTGGGATCAGATAAACTGGAGAATCTATAATCTAGTCTCTCTCAAAAAAGATGAAAGCTTAAGAGAACTTGTGCCGGTTTGTAGTGCGCTGTTGTAGTGCTTTTTTAAACAAAGTGATAAAAATAAGATCAACTTGGACTCAGAAAACAGAGCTTCTGGTTCTCTCTCACGAATTCCAGTAAACCAGAGACTGTGTGTGTATCGGAGAATGTTACAAGTGTTGTTGCAAATGCTGAAAGTATTGCTTTGAACTCTGTTGAACAAAATCTTTCTTCTCTCTCTCTGGGAAAAAATGAGACTCTTTTGGACTTTTCTTCGCGTTGTTCTGTTAATGTAAAAATATGTGACTCTTGTAAGGGGGATGGAACAAAGTGTGTAAAAGATGGAAATGAAAAAGTGACTGTACTTCCTAAAATTGTTTGTGCAGGGACACTGAAACCTGAATTGGATTCTGTTGGGCCTGGGGTGGAGGCTGAGGTGGCTGCTTCCACTCGGGAAATTGTGGTTCCAGGGAACTCTTTTTCAGTTAAGCAAAACCATGGTTGTTCTGGTGTTTGTCAATCTATAGATACAGAGAAAGAAAAATTGGCTTTAAGGGTGGAGTCCTTTGAAAGGAAGAGATGGAAGAAACTCGCGACTGTGTTGTTGCTGAAATTCAAAAAGCTGGACTTGAAATCTCTGCAACGAAAATTCAACAAGTTTCACCTTAGAAGTACCTGGGATGGAAGATGACTGAGACGACAAGAACACCACAAAAAATTCAGATCCGAACCAGAGTCAACAACCTACAAGAGTTACAACAACTTCTAGGAGAAATCAACTGGGTCAGACCGATGTTGGGAATCACCAATGATGAACTGAGTCCGCTCTTCCATTTGCTGAGAGGAAGTTGCGACATCACTTCGCCAAGAACTTTAACCCCTGAAGCTCGTGCTGCTCTCGACAAAGTCACAGAAGCTCTTCAAAAAAGACAAGCTCATCGCTGCGTTCCTGAAAATCCTTTCTTTCTTGCAATCTTAGGAGAGAAGAAGCAGCTTTGTGGTCTCATTTTCCAGTGGGATTCCACAGAGCAAGATCCTTTGTTAATAATGGAATGGGATTTTCCTCCCTACAGGTTTTCAAGACCATTTGCTCAGTTTTAGAAATGATTGCATACATTATAATTAAGGCTAGAACCAGATTGTTAACTTTGGCAGGTCAAGAATTTTCAGTTATCTATTTGCCATTGAAAAATGATTATTTCAATTGGGCAATGCAAAATTCTGATGATTTACAATATGCATTCTTAGGTTTTCCAGGTGTTTGTTCCATACACTATCCAGCTCACAAACTACTGCAAGCAAAATTGAGTTTCAGAGAAAAACCTAAATTTAATGAAGAACCTTTACATGCTGTGACTCTCTTCACTGATGGCTCTGGTAAAAGCCACAAGTCCGTTGTGACTTGGTTTAATCAAAAGACTAATGTTTGGGAATCTGATATTCAAACAGTAGAGGGATCCCCTCAAATTGTTGAGCCTGCTGCAGTAGTTTGAGCTTTTCAGCTCTTTCCTCAGCCTTTTAATTTGGTCACAGATTCTGCTTATGTTGCTAATGTAGTCAGGAGAATAGAAGGTTCCATTTTAAAGGATGTTAGTAATGAAACTTTACATCGTTGGCTTTCATGTCTTTTTATAACTTTGCAATATAGAACTAATCCATATTTTGTTTCTCACATTAGGGCGCATTCTTCGCTTCCTGGATTTTTAGTGGAAGGAAATGCAAGAGCGGACAAGCTGACAATGGTCATTTCTAACACATTGCCAAATAGTTTTGAACAAGCAAAATTGAGTCGTGCCTTTTTCCACCAAAATGCACAAGCACTCATGCAAATGTTCCAAATCACTTAAAGTCAAGCTAAAGCTATCATTCATACTTGCCCTGACTGTCAATTGGTACAACCTCCTGTTTCTACAGGAGCAATCAACCCCCGAGGCTTACAAAGCCTACAGTTGTGGCAAACAGATGTTACTAAATAGCCTTCTTTTGGTAAATTTAAAAATATTCATGTTTCCATAGACACGTTCTCTGGTGCAGTTTTTGCTTCCCTTCACACAAGTGATACTGGCAGCCATGCCTGTCATCATTTCCTGCAAGCTTTTGCTTCATTGGGTATACCCCAAGAAGTAAAAACTGACAATGGCCCCGCATACATATCTCAAAAATTGGCCACATTTTTAAATGAATGGGGTGTTCGACACATTTTTGGTATTCCCCACTCTCCCACAAGCCAAGCAATCATTGAAAGAACACATCAAACCTTAAAACGCATATTAGATCAACAGAGAGGGGGAACGGAAATCACCCCACAGATGAGACTGAGTAAGGCTTTGTATGTTTTTAATTTTCTAAATAGTAAAAGTACAGAACCAGATCCACCAATCTTTAGACACTTTTCAAATAGCACACAGGCAAAACTGAAAGAACATCCTCCTCTTCTAATTAGAAACCCTGACTCTGGACAGATGGAAGGTCCGTTTCAATTAATAACGTGGGGCAAAGGGTATGCTTCTATTTCCACAGGTGCTGGAAGAATTAAGTGGGTTCCTGCCAAAAACGTCAAACCGTATCGCACTTCAGAACCTGTTGTCGAGCCTAGAACTGAGGAAGCGAGTACGCAGACGTAGACCGAATGGAAGGATCCCGGGTCTCGCCTGACGCCTCTTGTGCCTGACGTTCATTGTGCATCGGTGGAACCCGTGAACTCTGATTTTGTGCCAATTTTTATTTATGAGTATACGAATGAAATGCTGAATGTTTGTTTAACAAAGCTAATTTTTGGCTGAAAATTTAGGTTCTTGTTTTGGTTTAGAAAGAATTCTGCCAAAACTTAGTTCTTGAAAGAGATGGGGCAGAATCAAATGGTATACTTGTTTTGCTTGATTTTAATTGTTTTTTGTCGTGCAGATTTGCCTGAGGATCAACCGAAGACGAATGTTTGGGTGACCTTAGCCAAGGCTGCCGGATCGGATACTATATGTCTGTCTAATTCGGAACCAGAAAAGCCTTTCTCAACCTGTTTGGTTGGTGTGCCAGTGAAAGAGTTTCCTTTGGTCAGAAAAGAATCCAATGGTAAACCAGGTGGAATTGACAATGGAAACAGTCCTTCCTTCAATTGGAACATTTGTTCCAAGAAACTTCTCAGGGCAGCAAATGTTTCAAACAGTTGGGATGTGTTTCTACAGACGGACCAATCTCCACGGCAATTGCCAAAAGGGTATTGGATCATTTGCGGAGACAGAGGTTGGCAAGGCATTCCAGCCCACCTTGAAGGTGGCCCTTGCAGCATTGGTATGCTTACCATAATTGCCCCCACTGCCAAAGCAGTGATGAAAAAGAAACAAAGGAAAACGGGAGCTGTTCCTCATTATGATGAGAACTGTCAGAGTGATTTTATGCCTTGGAATGCCGCCAGAAGGGTTTCAGCAGGTATATTTCTACCCCAATTGGCTTCAGCTGTGGCATTGAGACAATTAGATCGAGTTGGATGTTGGCTGAGCTGTGGTAGCTAGGGAAGAGGCGCTGCGGAAGATTTCGCGATGTCACGGGAAGCTAGGACCTTCGGTTCCCCATAGATAAGACCCTCAGGTACTCATAGATAAGAAATTAACATAGGAATGTGGTCCCACTAACAATAGGAATGTTGCCCCACTGAAGCCAGTAACTTTCCATCCCTTACCCAGTACTTTTCCATCCCCTACTAACCATAGGTAAGAAGAACAAACCCCTTTTTGACGTAGAGACCCCTAAGACTATAAGACCCTATGAGAAGAAGTAATAAAAGCCTTTGACCGTCCACCACATTGGTGTCTGCGTATGTCATTGGCCCGAACGGCCCTAGAGAGAGGGCTGTCGAGCTGTACCTCAGAACCAGGTCGCCTGCCTTGATCCAAAAGGCAACATTTGGTGCCGAAACCCGGGACAGCGGCTTGCGCCCGGGGAACGGGGAACACTCCTGGAACGAGGACGGCGACTGCGACAGCGGGACTGATCGCAGTGGGGGGGGACGCCTCCCGGACCAGCTTGGACGATGGAAGCCATAGCGAAGGTCGTAAGTCAGGCTCATGAGCAATGGGGAATTAAAGGTGAGCTCAGGAATTCTAATCTTGCTATTGCAAGGCTCCTAGAGCTGGGGACAATCGAACGTCCGGTAAATATATTATATTGGGAAGCGCGGGAGAAGTGCACTGCCGCCTCAGCAGAGGACTCAAAGTCCGCAGGCAGTGGTAAAAACCTCAAAGCGTGGGGGAAAGTAGAAGAGGCCCCACGCAAGACGTCAGAAGAACAGGAGACGCGGGAAGCCGCGCGTATACGTTTATTAGCTACACCAAAGCCGGGGGTGGGGGCCGCGACGCAAACCGCCTCTGAGAGCGATCGGATTGAAGGCGGGAATATGCGGGGGCCAGGCGCGTTCCACCCCTTCCCGAGCCGGAGCCCAGACCCCCCAGAGCCCCCAGGAGACCCCCCGGAACCCCCAGGGGACCCCCCGACCTTCCCGCGGAGCCCGCCGGGTCCCAGCCCCCCCGCGGAACCGTCCGAAAAAGCCGCGGTTTCTCTATCCGTCTCTTCCCCGCCGGCCGCCGGTCCGGCGCAAGAAGCAGAGCAGCGCGCGCGATGCTTCTGGCAGGGACTCGCGGAGGAGACGCGGAACGAGGCCGGATTGTCGGACCCCGCTGGGATCGGTAAAAACTCGCCCCCGCCATGTGCGTTTAAAAATGGCGCCGAACCACATGGCGAGGGCGGAAGGGAGGAGGCGGGGGGCGGAAACGGAGTCAGCCTGCTTAACAACGCATGCGCGGGCGAGCGGGGAGACGGGGCGGCCCCCGCGGAGGAGCGTAAGAACAACCAGAGCGCTCTATTCAAATTAGGTCCTTATGGGGTAAGGACCTCCCCCGGCAGGAGGCGGGGGGACCCCAGGGGGAGGGAACGACACCACCCCCGAAGGGAGGAGCGAGGTCGAAGCCGCACAAAACGGCACGGAGCGCCGGAAGTGTACCGGCAGTCAGCTTCCGGCTCAGAGTCAAGTAACAGCTGCTCAGACAGCTCGGAAGAGCCGACCGAGCCCGGCTGGGACTCGGAAACCGAGAGAGCAGAATTAATGCGGTTTCGAGCGAAACCGAATAAAGCTTTAAACAATATCGAGAAACAATCGCAACACAAACTCAGCGATTGGGGAAAAATAAAAGCAGCCTGTGGGGACCGGGCACCGGCAGCCTCCATGCACACTTTCCCGGGGGGGGTTGCCGGAGCGCGGGGGAACCAACAAAGGGCATATACCCCGGTTAACCCAAAAGAAGCCAAAGCGATTTCAGAAATAGGGATCAACTCAGCTGTAGTACACACTCTTGAGGATGACCTTTCTAGCAATAACGATCTGCTCACTTTTGATATTATGCAAATAAGCCGCATGCTTTTTGACGGGTCGGGGCGGACTGTATTTAAGCAGGAATGGCAGGACGACCGCGTTAGCCCAGGCTTCCGGGGAAGGGCAACAACTCAGCGAGCTGTCCCCAGCCGGCACAGCTTTCCCTGGCAGCACCCTCACTCCAAGCATCCCGGCCCCGGGGAAACGGGACGTCCTTTCCATGTTCGGATTTCGGATTACAAATTTATCATGAAGACCACTGCCGTACACCCTCTGCTGCCAATCAAATTGACTTGGAAATCATCAGACCCTGTATGGGTTGAGCAGGGGCCCCTGACAGAGCCTCGAATGGCAGCTTTACTGGAACTGGTCGACCGTGAATTGCAAAAGGGTCACATAGAACCCTCCACCAGCCCATGGAACACCCCTGTATTCGTGATCCCCAAGAGGTCCGGACAAGGCTATCGTCTCGTCCACGACCTGAGAGAGGTGAACAAGACAATCCGACCCCTGAGTCTGGTCCAGACGCTGCTACCCACAAACTCAGCCATCCCCACAGGGCAGCCATGCGCAGTACTGGATATCAAGGACTGCTTCTTTTCAATACCCCTGCACCCTGAGGACAGAGAACGATTCGCCTTTTCCGTGGCGTTTCGGAACGGCGAGCAGCCCAACCTTCGCTTCCAATGGAGAGTGCTTCCACAAGGCCTAGTCGACAGCCCGACCATATGCCAGATCACCGTGGACAAAGCACTGACGCCGGTCCGACACTCCAATCCCACCGCAACCATCATCCAGTACATGGACGACATCCTGGTTGCAGCACCATCAACAAGCCAAGTAGATGACCTGGTGACCACAATCACAGAGACCCTTCAGGCCAACGGCTTCGAGATCGCGAGCGCAAAGATCAAGAGAGGACCCTGCGTGACCTTCCTGGGAGTAGGAATCACAAGCTCCTACGTGACACCCCCCGAGATGAAGGTCAACCGAGACGTCAAGACGCTCCACGACGTGCAACGCCTGGTGGGATCGCTGCAGTGGCTTCGCAACGTTGTCCTGATTCCTCCCGAGGTCATGGACCCTCTGTACGAACTCCTGAAAGAGAAGAACCCCTGAGATCCCAAGGAGCTGACACCACAAGCAACGAGCTCCCTCGACTTCATCGAAAACCAGATGTCCACTGGCACGCTTGCCAGGTGGAACCCAGCCATGCCACTGGACCTGTACGTCCACTTTACACCGAAGGGGGGAGTGGGAGCGCTGGCCCAAGGGCCTTCTGAAAAGGCCCGACCAATCCAATGGGTGGTCCTCGGAAGACCCGCTCGTGCATTTTCCCCGGGAATCGAATGCATCGCCAGTCTCATCATGAAAGGCAGGAGACTCGCCTTGAAACACCTAGGGACAGAGCCGACAAGCATCCACCTTCCGTTTCGCAAGCAGCCGACCTCGGAGTCAGCCACAATATCAGAGTACCCAGTCAAAGGCTACTTCCAGACCAGCAACGATAAAGCGGACGCCGCAGCGAAAGGCGTTTGGACCCTGCAAAGAGCTCGTCAACTGCACGAGTCGCTCCACATCAGAGTCAAAGCACTGGCGAAGAGATGCGGAATCCCGACAGCGGACGCAAAACATGTAGTAGCCACCTGCCCTCATTGCCAGAAGTCACCCCTTTGGACCTACAGAGTCAACCCGAGAGGTCTCAAGCCCTCAGAAATCTGGCAGTCAGACTTCACCTGGTGCGAACTGATGAAGCCCCGAGCATGGCTTGCAGTGACAGTAGACACTTATAGCGGGACGATCATAGCTACACAGCACCCCAAAACCAACTCCAAAAACACAATTCAGCACTGGCTGACAGCCATGGCTTGGCTTGGTATCCCCAAGCAGATCAAAACAGACAATGGCTCCAATTTCACCTCCAAACAAGTACAAGAATTCGCTGCAAAATGGGGCATCACGTTAGTGCAAGGCATCCCACACAACAGTACCGGGCAGGCCATAGTTGAGAGAGCAAACCAGACCCTGAAAACCAAGATAGAAGTATTGGCAAAAGCAGAGGGCTTCGCCAATGCCATTCCCCCAGGAGATCAGGCACGCATGCTAGCAACCGCTTTGCTGGCACTGAATCAATTCCCTAGGGGAGACGAAACACACAATCCCGTCCAAAAACACTGGGCCACTCGAACGCTAGAAGAGGGCCCACAGGTGGTAATCAGAAACGAGCTAGGCGAGTGGGAACAGGGTTGGAGGCTGATGCTCACGGGGAGAGGGTACGCAGCTGTCAAAAAGGACGGCAAAATCAGGTGGTGTCCACTTAAGTCGATTAAACCGGACCTTCATAGCGAGCAGAATGAGACTGACGAGAATTGCGAGTCTTTGTTTGCAGGACCTGCTCGTGGGACGTCCTCGTGACGCGTACATCCCGGTTCCAGACGAAAGTGACAGACCACCAAGCCGTCAGGCAGCACCCGAGAGACCCGCACGGGTGAGACCCAAGCACCAAGGGTGTTTCTGTGTGATTTTGCTGTTGGGGCTTGTCACCAGAGGGCAAGCCAGCCCAGACCACTACCCCCATCAGCCCTTCAGGTGGGTCATGCGACACCTTGGTAGTGGCAAAGCACTCAGAGAAATCACCACACCGAACACTCCATCCTTCGTGCTCCGCATCACCGACCTGTTTCCAGGACAGCCAAGGGCAAACCCCTGTTCCCTACACGCCAAACACTCGTACCTATCCTACTGGCGCCCAGCTTCAAACCCTGGGAAAAGCTACTGCAATCACCCAGGGTGGGGATATTGTGGGCACTGGGGCTGCGAAACCATAGTCACAGATGCCAGACCGTCGGGGCCTGGGTGGGATCCACAAGAGCCAGACAAATTCTTACAGTTCACCTGGGCACCCATCGGCTGCAAAATACCCTTCTTCTTTCGCGAAAACCCCCATCGAAACCAAATTAAAATCCCTAACTTTCGGGCATGCACTGATTAGACCATGACAGTCCTGCAGCCAGATCACCCTAGCTGGGCCACAGGCAGAACGTGGACAGTGGTCCTTCAAGGGTCAAAAGAGAGGGTGAACGTGCAAATTATCAGGCTCCAGCCGTCAGCACCCCGAGCAGTCGGACCCAACAAAGTGATTAAAAGCGTGCCGAAAGGGAGAAACATAACCTACCCCAAAACCTTACCCACAGGGGTCAGCAATGTCCCGACCGGTCAAGCGGAAACCTTTCAGATGAGTCGCTTAACCGAGTCAGATGCAGACCCAATCCTTTGTATGTTAGAGGCTACCTTTGTATCCCTGAACGAATCCAACCCTAACCTAACCGAATCCTGCTGGCTTTGTTACGATGTCAAACCCCCCTTTTATGAGGGAGTCACTTTAGACACTCCCTTCAGTTATTCCACAGCCGACGCCCCTCACCAGTGCAGATGGGACACCCCTCGCAAAGGAATCACCCTGAGTCAAGTCACAGGCCGAGGCAGATGCTTTGGCAATTCAACCCTAGCTAAGCGGGGAGGTAACATCTGCACCAAAATTGGCAGGCTGAACAGGAAAAACAATAAGTGGGCAGTCCCATCCGCATCGGGGATGTGGGTTTGCCAGCGATCTGGAGTGAGTCCTTGTGTGTTCCTTCCCAAATTCAATGATTCTAACGACTTCTGTGTCCAAGTTCTGATTGTTCCTAGGGTCTTGTACCACTCAGACGAAGAGATGTACCATCTTCTTGAGGGACCCAGCCGGATCCACAAAAGAGAAATAATAACAGGTCCATTGGCGATGCTGTTTCTAACAGTCACCTTCGGACCATGCCTGCTGAACAAGCTGGTCTCATTCGTTCAGAGCCGCCTGGAACGGACCAACATCCTGTTCATAGGGCGACGACAACTGCTGTGAATTCAACCAGGGAATTCAACCAAAGAACACTGCCAGTCACAAGATTTTCAAAACTTGTCTGGCAAAAGCTTACTCAGGTTTCCCAAAATCCCTTTCCCTTGTCAAGTCACAACTTTATACCTCAATTCAGTATCTATGTACACGACTACCTCTTTCATTTGTGAAAAGGGAGGGGGAGATGTGGTAGCTAGGGAAGAGGCGCTGCGGAAGATTTCGCGATGTCACGGGAAGCTAGGACCTTCGGTTCCCCATAGATAAGACCCTCAGGTACTCATAGATAAGAAATTAACATAGGAATGTGGTCCCACTAACAATAGGAATGTTGCCCCACTGAAGCCAGTAACTTTCCATCCCTTACCCAGTACTTTTCCATCCCCTACTAACCATAGGTAAGAAGAACAAACCCCTTTTTGACGTAGAGACCCCTAAGACTATAAGACCCTATGAGAAGAAGTAATAAAAGCCTTTGACCGTCCACCACATTGGTGTCTGCGTATGTCATTGGCCCGAACGGCCCTAGAGAGAGGGCTGTCGAGCTGTACCTCAGAACCAGGTCGCCTGCCTTGATCCAAAAGGCAACACTGAGCAAACAAGCTAATGCCACATCCTCCGCAATCAGTGATATGTTGACCAATGTTGATAGTATTAGACATGCTACTCTTCAAAACAGAGCAGCCATTGATTTTCTCTTACTGGCACAAGGACATGGTTGTGAGGAATTGGAAGGTTTGTGTTGTATGAATTTGTCTGATCATTCTGAATCCATTCACAAAAGCATTCAAAAATTAAAGGATCTGACAGCCCAAATTAAAGAAGATGGAGGTTCCTGGTTGGATGATTTGTATCAAAATTGCAGTTTTGCACCTTGGCTAAGGCAACTTTGCAAGATAGGTCTTTACATATTAGGTGTTCTAATACTGATATTGATAGTGGTACCTTGTATACTCTGTTGTGTTCGGCGAATGATGAACAAAACAGTCCGAGAAGTTTTTGTCATTCAAGCAGGAGAATTAGGAAGTAGAAGCACAGAGAGTGTACGAAATCTCACGAAAGCAGTAGATGAGGGTATTGACATGAACGAAGGTTTTGAATTAAGGCCTTGGAATCGACCAGAGTTTTTTGAACGATGCCTTGTGACTGTTGCCAAACATATCTCTTTCAGGGATTGGGTCTTCACAGCATTAAGTTGCTGTGCCGTAATATAGCAATGCTTCAGTTTAGTGAAAATAGGTCTTCAGCAGATAATAAGCAGAAATTTTGCAATAGAGCTATGAAACGCAAATAGCAAGCGACAAGAAAATGAAAGCTTCTGGGTCAAACAGAGAGGGGGAAATGTTGGAATCCATAAGGTTAGAGGATTTTTAAGAAATGGTTAAAAAGAAGTATGTAGGCCTTAGACTGGAGTTTTGTTAGCATTGCAGAAAAGTTTCCCATGCAAGCAGAAAAAGTTTTCCATGCAAGCAGAAAAGTTTCCCAAGCAGTAGACGTGACAAATAACAATAGGCTTCTGTAGAATTGGCTTTAGGATGGCAACAAGGTTATTTAATGTATATCTTTAGAAGGTTAGCATGAATAGAACTCTGTTCTTTGTCTCTTATCAACTAGTCTTTGTTTTAGCTACGATTACCTATGTTTTATAAGATTGGATAGAATGCTTGTCAATATGTGTTTTCTGTGTCTGATTGGCTGAATTCTAGTCTGAGATGATTTTATGTATTGCTGTATGAGCCCTGTTGAAGGAGACATTTTTTGGTGTGGATCAGTGAGCTGTCATGTCTCCATTTTGTATTTTGAGACTGATGTGCTGGAAATAAAAGCAAAAATCTCTTCACTGGTCTGGTTACCATGTTATCCATATTTGGATATTTTGCCGCGGCCTAGTGGGTTCCTTTTTTAAGGCGTGGGTTCCTGACACCATTGGACTTATACCTGTCCCGTCCCCCGCATATTGCTGCCCCGTGTGAGGACGTAGAATAGAAGAAAAACAAAGAAAAATCGTGGAAGCACCAGCCGCGGAGACCCAAGTGTTAACAAGGAGGACACTGTATCATCTCTCCCGCCGAAACCAAGAAAATTGTAAGTAGCTTATCTCGGGAGAGCTCTTGGGTGACGTTGGGAGGAAAAATAGAGAAAAAGAAAATTAATAAAAGAGCACAAAAATGGGAACGAATTTATCAGAAGTTGAATGGGATGTTTTTCATCAATTAGAGACAATGTTACAAGAAAAAGGTCACTCTGAAATTTCAAAAACTGAGCTTAAAAACTTACTTATCTGGGTTAAAGCGAATATGCAAGATTTAAATCTGCAGTCTGCTTTTTCTTTTCATTTTTGGGATCAGATAAACTGGAGAATCTATAATCTAGTCTCTCTCAAAAAAGATGAAAGCTTAAGAGAACTTGTGCCGGTTTGTAGTGCGCTGTTGTAGTGCTTTTTTAAACAAAGTGATAAAAATAAGATCAACTTGGACTCAGAAAACAGAGCTTCTGGTTCTATCTCACGAAATTCCAGTAAACCAGAGACTGTGTGTGTATCGGAGAATGTTACAAGTGTTGTTGCAAATGCTGAAAGTATTGCTTTGAACTCTGTTGAACAAAATCTTTCTTCTCTCTCTCTGGGAAAAAATGAGACTCTTTCGGACTTTTCTTCGCGTTGTTCTGTTAATGTAAAAATATGTGACTCTTGTAAGGGGGATGGAACAAAGTGTGTAAAAGATGGAAATGAAAAAGTGACTGTACTTCCTAAAATTGTTTGTGCAGGGACACTGAAACCTGAATTGGATTCTGTTGGGCCTGGGGTGGAGGCTGAGGTGGCTGCTTCCACTCGGGAAATTGTGGTTCCAGGGAACTCTTTTTCAGTTAAGCAAAACCATGGTTGCTCTGGTGTTTGTCAATCTATAGATACAGAGAAAGAAAAATTGGCTTTAAGGGTGGAGTCCTTTGAAAGGAAGAGATGGAAGAAACTCGCGACTGTGTTGTTGCTGAAATTCAAAAAGCTGGACTTGAAATCTCTGCAACGAAAATTCAACAAGTTTCACCTTAGAAGTACCTGGGATGGAAGATGACTGAGACGACAAGAACACCACAAAAAATTCAGATCCGAACCAGAGTCAACAACCTACAAGAGTTACAACAACTTCTAGGAGAAATCAACTGGGTCAGACCGATGTTGGGAATCACCAATGATGAACTGAGTCCGCTCTTCCATTTGCTGAGAGGAAGTTGCGACATCACTTCGCCAAGAACTTTAACCCCTGAAGCTCGTGCTGCTCTCGACAAAGTCACAGAAGCTCTTCAAAAAAAAAGACAAGCTCATCGCTGCGTTCCTGAAAATCCTTTCTTTCTTGCAATCTTAGGAGAGAAGAAGCAGCTTTGTGGTCTCATTTTCCAGTGGGATTCCACAGAACAAGATCCTTTGTTAATAATGGAACGGGATTTTCCTCCCTACAGGTTTTCAAAGACCATTTGCTCAGTTTTAGAAATGATTGCATACATTATAATTAAGGCTAGAACCAGATTGTTAACTTTGGCAGGTCAAGAATTTTCAGTTATCTATTTGCCATTGAAAAATGATTATTTCAATTGGGCAATGCAAAATTCTGATGATTTACAATATGCATTCTTAGGTTTTCCAGGTGTTTGTTCCATACACTATCCAGCTCACAAACTACTGCAAGCAAAATTGAGTTTCAGAGAAAAACCTAAATTGAGTGAAGAACCTTTACATGCTGTGACTCTCTTCACTGATGGCTCTGGTAAAAGCCACAAGTCCGTTGTGACTTGGTTTAATCAAAAGACTAATGTTTGGGAATCTGATATTCAAACAGTAGAGGGATCCCCTCAAATTGTTGAGCCTGCTGCAGTAGTTTGAGCTTTTCAGCTGTTTCCTCAGCCTTTTAATTTGGTCACAGATTCTGCTTATGTTGCTAATGTAGTCAGGAGAATAGAAGGTTCCATTTTAAAGGATGTTAGTAATGAAACTTTACATCGTTGGCTTACATGTCTTTTTATAACTTTGCAATATAGAACTAATCCATATTTTGTTTCTCACATTAGGGCGCATTCTTCACTTCCTGGATTTTTAGTGGAAGGAAATGCAAGAGCGGACAAGCTGACAATGGTCATTTCTAACACATTGCCAAATAGTTTTGAACAAGCAAAATTGAGTCATGCCTTTTTCCACCAAAATGCACAAGCACTCATGCAAATGTTCCAAATCACTTAAAGTCAAGCTAAAGCTATCATTCATACTTGCCCTGACTGTCAATTGGTACAACCTCCTGTTTCTACAGGAGCAATCAACCCCCGAGGCTTACAAAGCCTACAGTTGTGGCAAACAGATGTTACTAAATAGCCTTCTTTTGGTAAATTTAAAAATATTCATGTTTCCATAGACACGTTCTCTGGTGCAGTTTTTGCTTCCCTTCACACAAGTGATACTGGCAGCCATGCCTGTCATCATTTCCTGCAAGCTTTTGCTTCATTGGGTATACCCCAAGAAGTAAAAACTGACAATGGCCCCGCATACATATCTCAAAAATTGGCCACATTTTTAAATGAATGGGGTGTTCGACACATTTTTGGTATTCCCCACTCTCCCACAAGCCAAGCAATCATTGAAAGAACACATCAAACCTTAAAACGCATATTAGATCAACAGAGAGGGGGAACGGAAATCACCCCACAGATGAGACTGAGTAAGGCTTTGTATGTTTTTAATTTTCTAAATAGTAAAAGTACAGAACCAGATCCACCAATCTTTAGACACTTTTCAAATAGCACACAGGCAAAACTGAAAGAACATCCTCCTCTTCTAATTAGAAACCCTGACTCTGGACAGATGGAAGGTCCGTTTCAATTAATAACGTGGGGCAAAGGGTATGCTTCTATTTCCACAGGTGCTGGAAGAATTAAGTGGGTTCCTGCCAAAAACGTCAAACCGTATCGCACTTCAGAACCTGTTGTCGAGCCTAGAACTGAGGAAGCGAGTACGCAGACGTAGACCGAATGGAAGGATCCCGGGTCTCGCCTGACGCCTCTTGTGCCTGACGTTCATTGTGCATCGGTGGAACCCGTGAACTCTGATTTTGTGCCAATTTTTATTTATGAGTATACGAATGAAATGCTGAATGTTTGTTTAACAAAGCTAATTTTTGGCTGAAAATTTAGGTTCTTGTTTTGGTTTAGAAAGAATTCTGCCAAAACTTAGTTCTTGAAAGAGATGGGGCAGAATCAAATGGTATACTTGTTTTGCTTGATTTTAATTGTTTTTTGTCGTGCAGATTTGCCTGAGGATCAACCGAAGACGAATGTTTGGGTGACCTTAGCCAAGGCTGCCAGATCGGATACTATATGTCTGTCTAATTCGGAACCAGAAAAGCCTTTCTCAACCTGTTTGGTTGGTGTGCCAGTGAAAGAGTTTCCTTTGGTCAGAAAAGAATCCAATGGTAAACCAGGTGGAATTGACAATGGAAACAGTCCTTCCTTCAATTGGAACATTTGTTCCAAGAAACTTCTCAGGGCAGCAAATGTTTCAAACAGTTGGGATGTGTTTCTACAGACGGACCAATCTCCACGGCAATTGCCAAAAGGGTATTGGATCATTTGCGGAGACAGAGGTTGGCAAGGCATTCCAGCCCACCTTGAAGGTGGCCCTTGCAGCATTGGTATGCTTACCATAATTGCCCCCACTGCCAAAGCAGTGATGAAAAAGAAACAAAGGAAAACGAGAGCTGTTCCTCATTATGATGAGAACTGTCAGAGTGATTTTATGCCTTGGAATGCCGCCAGAAGGGTTTCAGCAGGTATATTTCTACCCCAATTGGCTTCAGCTGTGGCATTGAGACAATTAGATCGAGTTGGATGTTGGCTGAGCAAACAAGCTAATGCCACATCCTCCGCAATCAGTGATATGTTGACCAATGTTGATAGTATTAGACATGCTACTCTTCAAAACAGAGCAGCCATTGATTTTCTCTTACTGGCACAAGGACATGGTTGTGAGGAATTGGAAGGTTTGTGTTGTATGAATTTGTCTGATCATTCTGAATCCATTCACAAAAGCATTCAAAAATTAAAGGATCTGACAGCCCAAATTAAAGAAGATGGAGGTTCCTGGTTGGATGATTTGTATCAAAATTGCAGTTTTGCACCTTGGCTAAGGCAACTTTGCAAGATAGGTCTTTACATATTAGGTGTTCTAATACTGATATTGATAGTGGTACCTTGTATACTCTGTTGTGTTCGGCGAATGATGAACAAAACAGTCCGAGAAGTTTTTGTCATTCAAGCAGGAGAATTAGGAAGTAGAAGCACAGAGAGTGTACGAAATCTCACGAAAGCAGTAGATGAGGGTATTGACATGAACGAAGGTTTTGAATTAAGGCCTTGGAATCGACCAGAGTTTTTTGAACGATGCCTTGTGACTGTTGCCAAACATATCTCTTTCAGGGATTGGGTCTTCACAGCATTAAGTTGCTGTGCCGTAATATAGCAATGCTTCAGTTTAGTGAAAATAGGTCTTCAGCAGATAATAAGCAGAAATTTTGCAATAGAGCTATGAAACGCAAATAGCAAGCGACAAGAAAATGAAAGCTTCTGGGTCAAACAGAGAGGGGGAAATGTTGGAATCCATAAGGTTAGAGGATTTTTAAGAAATGGTTAAAAAGAAGTATGTAGGCCTTAGACTGGAGTTTTGTTAGCATTGCAGAAAAGTTTCCCATGCAAGCAGAAAAAGTTTTCCATGCAAGCAGAAAAGTTTCCCAAGCAGTAGACGTGACAAATAACAATAGGCTTCTGTAGAATTGGCTTTAGGATGGCAACAAGGTTATTTAATGTATATCTTTAGAAGGTTGGCATGAATAGAACTCTGTTCTTTGTCTCTTATCAACTAGTCTTTGTTTTAGCTACGATTACCTATGTTTTATAAGATTGGATAGAATGCTTGTCAAGATGTGTTTTCTGTGTCTGATTGGCTGAATTCTAGTCTGAGATGATTTTATGTATTGCTGTATGAGCCCTGTTGAAGGAGACATTTTTTGGTGTGGATCAGTGAGCTGTCATGTCTCCATTTTGTATTTTGAGACTGATGTGCTGGAAATAAAAGCAAAAATCTCTTCACTGGTCTGGTTACCATGTTATCCATATTTGGATATTTTGCCGCGGCCTAGTGGGTTCCTTTTTTAAGGCGTGGGTTCCTGACACCATTGGACTTATACCTGTCCCGTCCCCCGCATATTGCTGCCCCGTGTGAGGACGTAGAATAGAAGAAAAACAAAGAAAAATCGTGGAAGCACCAGCCGCGGAGACCCAAGTGTTAACAAGGAGGACACTGTATCATCTCTCCCGCCGAAACCAAGAAAATTGTAAGTAGCTTATCTCGGGAGAGCGCTTGGGTGACGTTGGGAGGAAAAATAGAGAAAAAGAAAATTATTAAAAGAGCACAAAAATGGGAACGAATTTATCAGAAGTTGAATGGGATGTTTTTCATCATTTAGAGACAATGTTACAAGAAAAAGGTCACTCTGAAATTTCAAAAACTGAGCTTAAAAACTTACTTATCTGGGTTAAAGCGAATACGCAAGATTTAAATCTGCAGTCTGCTTTTTCTTTTCATTTTTGGGATCAGAAAAACTGGAGAATCTATAATCTAGTCTCTCTCAAAAAAGATGAAAGCTTAAGAGAACTTGTGCCGGTTTGTAGTGCGCTGTTGTAGTGCTTTTTTAAACAAAGTGATAAAAATAAGATCAACTTGGACTCAGAAAACAGAGCTTCTGGTTCTATCTCACGAAATTCCAGTAAACCAGAGACTGTGTGTGTATCGGAGAATGTTACAAGTGTTGTTGCAAATGCTGAAAGTATTGCTTTGAACTCTGTTGAACAAAATCTTTCTTCTCTCTCTCTGGGAAAAAATGAGACTCTTTCGGACTTTTCTTCGCGTTGTTCTGTTAATGTAAAAATATGTGACTCTTGTAAGGGGGATGGAACAAAGTGTGTAAAAGATGGAAATGAAAAAGTGACTGTACTTCCTAAAATTGTTTGTGCAGGGACACTGAAACCTGAATTGGATTCTGTTGGGCCTGGGGTGGAGGCTGAGGTGGCTGCTTCCACTCGGGAAATTGTGGTTCCAGGGAACTCTTTTTCAGTTAAGCAAAACCATGGTTGTTCTGGTGTTTGTCAATCTATAGATACAGAGAAAGAAAAATTGGCTTTAAGGGTGGAGTCCTTTGAAAGGAAGAGATGGAAGAAACTCGCGACTGTGTTGTTGCTGAAATTCAAAAAGCTGGACTTGAAATCTCTGCAACGAAAATTCAACAAGTTTCACCTTAGAAGTACCTGGGATGGAAGATGACTGAGACGACAAGAACACCACAAAAAATTCAGATCCGAACCAGAGTCAACAACCTACAAGAGTTACAACAACTTCTAGGAGAAATCAACTGGGTCAGACCGATGTTGGGAATCACCAATGATGAACTGAGTCCGCTCTTCCATTTGCTGAGAGGAAGTTGCGACATCACTTCGCCAAGAACTTTAACCCCTGAAGCTCGTGCTGCTCTCGACAAAGTCACAGAAGCTCTTCAAAAAAAAAGACAAGCTCATCGCTGCGTTCCTGAAAATCCTTTCTTTCTTGCAATCTTAGGAGAGAAGAAGCAGCTTTGTGGTCTCATTTTCCAGTGGGATTCCACAGAACAAGATCCTTTGTTAATAATGGAACGGGATTTTCCTCCCTACAGGTTTTCAAAGACCATTTGCTCAGTTTTAGAAATGATTGCATACATTATAATTAAGGCTAGAACCAGATTGTTAACTTTGGCAGGTCAAGAATTTTCAGTTATCTATTTGCCATTGAAAAATGATTATTTCAATTGGGCAATGCAAAATTCTGATGATTTACAATATGCATTCTTAGGTTTTCCAGGTGTTTGTTCCATACACTATCCAGCTCACAAACTACTGCAAGCAAAATTGAGTTTCAGAGAAAAACCTAAATTGAGTGAAGAACCTTTACATGCTGTGACTCTCTTCACTGATGGCTCTGGTAAAAGCCACAAGTCCGTTGTGACTTGGTTTAATCAAAAGACTAATGTTTGGGAATCTGATATTCAAACAGTAGAGGGATCCCCTCAAATTGTTGAGCCTGCTGCAGTAGTTTGAGCTTTTCAGCTGTTTCCTCAGCCTTTTAATTTGGTCACAGATTCTGCTTATGTTGCTAATGTAGTCAGGAGAATAGAAGGTTCCATTTTAAAGGATGTTAGTAATGAAACTTTACATCGTTGGCTTACATGTCTTTTTATAACTTTGCAATATAGAACTAATCCATATTTTGTTTCTCACATTAGGGCGCATTCTTCACTTCCTGGATTTTTAGTGGAAGGAAATGCAAGAGCGGACAAGCTGACAATGGTCATTTCTAACACATTGCCAAATAGTTTTGAACAAGCAAAATTGAGTCGTGCCTTTTTCCACCAAAATGCACAAGCACTCATGCAAATGTTCCAAATCACTTAAAGTCAAGCTAAAGCTATCATTCATACTTGCCCTGACTGTCAATTGGTACAACCTCCTGTTTCTACAGGAGCAATCAACCCCCGAGGCTTACAAAGCCTACAGTTGTGGCAAGCAGATGTTACTAAATAGCCTTCTTTTGGTAAATTTAAAAATATTCATGTTTCCATAGACACGTTCTCTGGTGCAGTTTTTGCTTCCCTTCACACAAGTGATACTGGCAGCCATGCCTGTCATCATTTCCTGCAAGCTTTTGCTTCATTGGGTATACCCCAAGAAGTAAAAACTGACAATGGCCCCGCATACATATCTCAAAAATTGGCCACATTTTTAAATGAATGGGGTGTTCGACACATTTTTGGTATTCTCCACTCTCCCACAAGCCAAGCAATCATTGAAAGAACACATCAAACCTTAAAACGCATATTAGATCAACAGAGAGGGGGAACGGAAATCACCCCACAGATGAGACTGAGTAAGGCTTTGTATGTTTTTAATTTTCTAAATAGTAAAAGTACAGAACCAGATCCACCAATCTTTAGACACTTTTCAAATAGCACACAGGCAAAACTGAAAGAACATCCTCCTCTTCTAATTAGAAACCCTGACTCTGGACAGATGGAAGGTCCGTTTCAATTAATAACGTGGGGCAAAGGGTATGCTTCTATTTCCACAGGTGCTGGAAGAATTAAGTGGGTTCCTGCCAAAAACGTCAAACCGTATCGCACTTCAGAACCTGTTGTCGAGCCTAGAACTGAGGAAGCGAGTACGCAGACGTAGACCGAATGGAAGGATCCCGGGTCTCGCCTGACGCCTCTTGTGCCTGACGTTCATTGTGCATCGGTGGAACCCGTGAACTCTGATTTTGTGCCAATTTTTATTTATGAGTATACGAATGAAATGCTGAATGTTTGTTTAACAAAGCTAATTTTTGGCTGAAAATTTAGGTTCTTGTTTTGGTTTAGAAAGAATTCTGCCAAAACTTAGTTCTTGAAAGAGATGGGGCAGAATCAAATGGTATACTTGTTTTGCTTGATTTTAATTGTTTTTTGTCGTGCAGATTTGCCTGAGGATCAACCGAAGACGAATGTTTGGGTGACCTTAGCCAAGGCTGCCAGATCGGATACTATATGTCTGTCTAATTCGGAACCAGAAAAGCCTTTCTCAACCTGTTTGGTTGGTGTGCCAGTGAAAGAGTTTCCTTTGGTCAGAAAAGAATCCAATGGTAAACCAGGTGGAATTGACAATGGAAACAGTCCTTCCTTCAATTGGAACATTTGTTCCAAGAAACTTCTCAGGGCAGCAAATGTTTCAAACAGTTGGGATGTGTTTCTACAGACGGACCAATCTCCACGGCAATTGCCAAAAGGGTATTGGATCATTTGCGGAGACAGAGGTTGGCAAGGCATTCCAGCCCACCTTGAAGGTGGCCCTTGCAGCATTGGTATGCTTACCATAATTGCCCCCACTGCCAAAGCAGTGATGAAAAAGAAACAAAGGAAAACGAGAGCTGTTCCTCATTATGATGAGAACTGTCAGAGTGATTTTATGCCTTGGAATGCCGCCAGAAGGGTTTCAGCAGGTATATTTCTACCCCAATTGGCTTCAGCTGTGGCATTGAGACAATTAGATCGAGTTGGATGTTGGCTGAGCAAACAAGCTAATGCCACATCCTCCGCAATCAGTGATATGTTGACCAATGTTGATAGTATTAGACATGCTACTCTTCAAAACAGAGCAGCCATTGATTTTCTCTTACTGGCACAAGGACATGGTTGTGAGGAATTGGAAGGTTTGTGTTGTATGAATTTGTCTGATCATTCTGAATCCATTCACAAAAGCATTCAAAAATTAAAGGATCTGACAGCCCAAATTAAAGAAGATGGAGGTTCCTGGTTGGATGATTTGTATCAAAATTGCAGTTTTGCACCTTGGCTAAGGCAACTTTGCAAGATAGGTCTTTACATATTAGGTGTTCTAATACTGATATTGATAGTGGTACCTTGTATACTCTGTTGTGTTCGGCGAATGATGAACAAAACAGTCCGAGAAGTTTTTGTCATTCAAGCAGGAGAATTAGGAAGTAGAAGCACAGAGAGTGTACGAAATCTCACGAAAGCAGTAGATGAGGGTATTTACATGAACGAAGGTTTTGAATTAAGGCCTTGGAATCGACCAGAGTTTTTTGAACGATGCCTTGTGACTGTTGCCAAACATATCTCTTTCAGGGATTGGGTCTTCACAGCATTAAGTTGCTGTGCCGTAATATAGCAATGCTTCAGTTTAGTGAAAATAGGTCTTCAGCAGATAATAAGCAGAAATTTCGCAATAGAGCTATGAAACGCAAATAGCAAGCGACAAGAAAATGAAAGCTTCTGGGTCAAACAGAGAGGGGGAAATGTTGGAATCCATAAGGTTAGAGGATTTTTAAGAAATGGTTAAAAAGAAGTATGTAGGCCTTAGACTGGAGTTTTGTTAGCATTGCAGAAAAGTTTCCCATGCAAGCAGAAAAAGTTTTCCATGCAAGCAGAAAAGTTTCCCAAGCAGTAGACGTGACAAATAACAATAGGCTTCTGTAGAATTGGCTTTAGGATGGCAACAAGGTTATTTAATGTATATCTTTAGAAGGTTGGCATGAATAGAACTCTGTTCTTTGTCTCTTATCAACTAGTCTTTGTTTTAGCTACGATTACCTATGTTTTATAAGATTGGATAGAATGCTTGTCAAGATGTGTTTTCTGTGTCTGATTGGCTGAATTCTAGTCTGAGATGATTTTATGTATTGCTGTATGAGCCCTGTTGAAGGAGACATTTTTTGGTGTGGATCAGTGAGCTGTCATGTCTCCATTTTGTATTTTGAGACTGATGTGCTGGAAATAAAAGCAAAAATCTCTTCACTGGTCTGGTTACCATGTTATCCATATTTGGATATTTTGCCGCGGCCTAGTGGGTTCCTTTTTTAAGGCGTGGGTTCCTGACACCATTGGACTTATACCTGTCCCGTCCCCCGCATATTGCTGCCCCGTGTGAGGACGTAGAATAGAAGAAAAACAAAGAAAAATCGTGGAAGCACCAGCCGCGGAGACCCAAGTGTTAACAAGGAGGACACTGTATCATCTCTCCCGCCGAAACCAAGAAAATTGTAAGTAGCTTATCTCGGGAGAGCGCTTGGGTGACGTTGGGAGGAAAAATAGAGAAAAAGAAAATTATTAAAAGAGCACAAAAATGGGAACGAATTTATCAGAAGTTGAATGGGATGTTTTTCATCATTTAGAGACAATGTTACAAGAAAAAGGTCACTCTGAAATTTCAAAAACTGAGCTTAAAAACTTACTTATCTGGGTTAAAGCGAATACGCAAGATTTAAATCTGCAGTCTGCTTTTTCTTTTCATTTTTGGGATCAGAAAAACTGGAGAATCTATAATCTAGTCTCTCTCAAAAAAGATGAAAGCTTAAGAGAACTTGTGCCGGTTTGTAGTGCGCTGTTGTAGTGCTTTTTTAAACAAAGTGATAAAAATAAGATCAACTTGGACTCAGAAAACAGAGCTTCTGGTTCTATCTCACGAAATTCCAGTAAACCAGAGACTGTGTGTGTATCGGAGAATGTTACAAGTGTTGTTGCAAATGCTGAAAGTATTGCTTTGAACTCTGTTGAACAAAATCTTTCTTCTCTCTCTCTGGGAAAAAATGAGACTCTTTCGGACTTTTCTTCGCGTTGTTCTGTTAATGTAAAAATATGTGACTCTTGTAAGGGGGATGGAACAAAGTGTGTAAAAGATGGAAATGAAAAAGTGACTGTACTTCCTAAAATTGTTTGTGCAGGGACACTGAAACCTGAATTGGATTCTGTTGGGCCTGGGGTGGAGGCTGAGGTGGCTGCTTCCACTCGGGAAATTGTGGTTCCAGGGAACTCTTTTTCAGTTAAGCAAAACCATGGTTGTTCTGGTGTTTGTCAATCTATAGATACAGAGAAAGAAAAATTGGCTTTAAGGGTGGAGTCCTTTGAAAGGAAGAGATGGAAGAAACTCGCGACTGTGTTGTTGCTGAAATTCAAAAAGCTGGACTTGAAATCTCTGCAACGAAAATTCAACAAGTTTCACCTTAGAAGTACCTGGGATGGAAGATGACTGAGACGACAAGAACACCACAAAAAATTCAGATCCGAACCAGAGTCAACAACCTACAAGAGTTACAACAACTTCTAGGAGAAATCAACTGGGTCAGACCGATGTTGGGAATCACCAATGATGAACTGAGTCCGCTCTTCCATTTGCTGAGAGGAAGTTGCGACATCACTTCGCCAAGAACTTTAACCCCTGAAGCTCGTGCTGCTCTCGAAAAAGTCACAGAAGCTCTTCAAAAAAAAAGACAAGCTCATCGCTGCGTTCCTGAAAATCCTTTCTTTCTTGCAATCTTAGGAGAGAAGAAGCAGCTTTGTGGTCTCATTTTCCAGTGGGATTCCACAGAACAAGATCCTTTGTTAATAATGGAACGGGATTTTCCTCCCTACAGGTTTTCAAAGACCATTTGCTCAGTTTTAGAAATGATTGCATACATTATAATTAAGGCTAAAACCAGATTGTTAACTTTGGCAGGTCAAGAATTTTCAGTTATCTATTTGCCATTGAAAAATGATTATTTCAATTGGGCAATGCAAAATTCTGATGATTTACAATATGCATTCTTAGGTTTTCCAGGTGTTTGTTCCATACACTATCCAGCTCACAAACTACTGCAAGCAAAATTGAGTTTCAGAGAAAAACCTAAATTGAGTGAAGAACCTTTACATGCTGTGACTCTCTTCACTGATGGCTCTGGTAAAAGCCACAAGTCCGTTGTGACTTGGTTTAATCAAAAGACTAATGTTTGGGAATCTGATATTCAAACAGTAGAGGGATCCCCTCAAATTGTTGAGCCTGCTGCAGTAGTTTGAGCTTTTCAGCTGTTTCCTCAGCCTTTTAATTTGGTCACAGATTCTGCTTATGTTGCTAATGTAGTCAGGAGAATAGAAGGTTCCATTTTAAAGGATGTTAGTAATGAAACTTTACATCGTTGGCTTACATGTCTTTTTATAACTTTGCAATATAGAACTAATCCATATTTTGTTTCTCACATTAGGGCGCATTCTTCACTTCCTGGATTTTTAGTGGAAGGAAATGCAAGAGCGGACAAGCTGACAATGGTCATTTCTAACACATTGCCAAATAGTTTTGAACAAGCAAAATTGAGTCGTGCCTTTTTCCACCAAAATGCACAAGCACTCATGCAAATGTTCCAAATCACTTAAAGTCAAGCTAAAGCTATCATTCATACTTGCCCTGACTGTCAATTGGTACAACCTCCTGTTTCTACAGGAGCAATCAACCCCCGAGGCTTACAAAGCCTACAGTTGTGGCAAACAGATGTTACTAAATAGCCTTCTTTTGGTAAATTTAAAAATATTCATGTTTCCATAGACACGTTCTCTGGTGCAGTTTTTGCTTCCCTTCACACAAGTGATACTGGCAGCCATGCCTGTCATCATTTCCTGCAAGCTTTTGCTTCATTGGGTATACCCCAAGAAGTAAAAACTGACAATGGCCCCGCATACATATCTCAAAAATTGGCCACATTTTTAAATGAATGGGGTGTTCGACGCATTTTTGGTATTCTCCACTCTCCCACAAGCCAAGCAATCATTGAAAGAACACATCAAACCTTAAAACGCATATTAGATCAACAGAGAGGGGGAACGGAAATCACCCCACAGATGAGACTGAGTAAGGCTTTGTATGTTTTTAATTTTCTAAATAGTAAAAGTACAGAACCAGATCCACCAATCTTTAGACACTTTTCAAATAGCACACAGGCAAAACTGAAAGAACATCCTCCTCTTCTAATTAGAAACCCTGACTCTGGACAGATGGAAGGTCCGTTTCAATTAATAACGTGGGGCAAAGGGTATGCTTCTATTTCCACAGGTGCTGGAAGAATTAAGTGGGTTCCTGCCAAAAACGTCAAACCGTATCGCACTTCAGAACCTGTTGTCGAGCCTAGAACTGAGGAAGCGAGTACGCAGACGTAGACCGAATGGAAGGATCCCGGGTCTCGCCTGACGCCTCTTGTGCCTGACGTTCATTGTGCATCGGTGGAACCCGTGAACTCTGATTTTGTGCCAATTTTTATTTATGAGTATACGAATTAAATGCTGAATGTTTGTTTAACAAAGCTAATTTTTGGCTGAAAATTTAGGTTCTTGTTTTGGTTTAGAAAGAATTCTGCCAAAACTTAGTTCTTGAAAGAGATGGGGCAGAATCAAATGGTATACTTGTTTTGCTTGATTTTAATTGTTTTTTGTCGTGCAGATTTGCCTGAGGATCAACCGAAGACGAATGTTTGGGTGACCTTAGCCAAGGCTGCCGGATCGGATACTATATGTCTGTCTAATTCGGAACCAGAAAAGCCTTTCTCAACCTGTTTGGTTGGTGTGCCAGTGAAAGAGTTTCCTTTGGTCAGAAAAGAATCCAATGGTAAACCAGGTGGAATTGACAATGGAAACAGTCCTTCCTTCAATTGGAACATTTGTTCCAAGAAACTTCTCAGGGCAGCAAATGTTTCAAACAGTTGGGATGTGTTTCTACAGACGGACCAATCTCCACGGCAATTGCCAAAAGGGTATTGGATCATTTGCGGAGACAGAGGTTGGCAAGGCATTCCAGCCCACCTTGAAGGTGGCCCTTGCAGCATTGGTATGCTTACCATAATTGCCCCCACTGCCAAAGCAGTGATGAAAAAGAAACAAAGGAAAACAAGAGCTGTTCCTCATTATGATGAGAACTGTCAGAGTGATTTTATGCCTTGGAATGCCGCCAGAAGGGTTTCAGCAGGTATATTTCTACCCCAATTGGCTTCAGCTGTGGCATTGAGACAATTAGATCGAGTTGGATGTTGGCTGAGCAAACAAGCTAATGCCACATCCTCCGCAATCAGTGATATGTTGACCAATGTTGATAGTATTAGACATGCTACTCTTCAAAACAGAGCAGCCATTGATTTTCTCTTACTGGCACAAGGACATGGTTGTGAGGAATTGGAAGGTTTGTGTTGTATGAATTTGTCTGATCATTCTGAATCCATTCACAAAAGCATTCAAAAATTAAAGGATCTGACAGCCCAAATTAAAGAAGATGGAGGTTCCTGGTTGGATGATTTGTATCAAAATTGCAGTTTTGCACCTTGGCTAAGGCAACTTTGCAAGATAGGTCTTTACATATTAGGTGTTCTAATACTGATATTGATAGTGGTACCTTGTATACTCTGTTGTGTTCGGCGAATGATGAACAAAACAGTCCGAGAAGTTTTTGTCATTCAAGCAGGAGAATTAGGAAGTAGAAGCACAGAGAGTGTACGAAATCTCACGAAAGCAGTAGATGAGGGTATTTACATGAACGAAGGTTTTGAATTAAGGCCTTGGAATCGACCAGAGTTTTTTGAACGATGCCTTGTGACTGTTGCCAAACATATCTCTTTCAGGGATTGGGTCTTCACAGCATTAAGTTGCTGTGCCGTAATATAGCAATGCTTCAGTTTAGTGAAAATAGGTCTTCAGCAGATAATAAGCAGAAATTTCGCAATAGAGCTATGAAACGCAAATAGCAAGCGACAAGAAAATGAAAGCTTCTGGGTCAAACAGAGAGGGGGAAATGTTGGAATCCATAAGGTTAGAGGATTTTTAAGAAATGGTTAAAAAGAAGTATGTAGGCCTTAGACTGGAGTTTTGTTAGCATTGCAGAAAAGTTTCCCATGCAAGCAGAAAAAGTTTTCCATGCAAGCAGAAAAGTTTCCCAAGCAGTAGACGTGACAAATAACAATAGGCTTCTGTAGAATTGGCTTTAGGATGGCAACAAGGTTATTTAATGTATATCTTTAGAAGGTTAGCATGAATAGAACTCTGTTCTTTGTCTCTTATCAACTAGTCTTTGTTTTAGCTACGATTACCTATGTTTTATAAGATTGGATAGAATGCTTGTCAATATGTGTTTTCTGTGTCTGATTGGCTGAATTCTAGTCTGAGATGATTTTATGTATTACTGTATGAGCCCTGTTGAAGGAGACATTTTTTGGTGTGGATCAGTGAGCTGTCATGTCTCCATTTTGTATTTTGAGACTGATGTGCTGGAAATAAAAGCAAAAATCTCTTCACTGGTCTGGTTACCATGTTATCCATATTTGGATATTTTGCCGCGGCCTAGTGGGTTCCTTTTTTAAGGCGTGGGTTCCTGACACCATTGGACTTATACCTGTCCCGTCCCCCGCATATTGCTGCCCCGTGTGAGGACGTAGAATAGAAGAAAAACAAAGAAAAATCGTGGAAGCACCAGCCGCGGAGACCCAAGTGTTAACAAGGAGGACACTGTATCATCTCTCCCGCCGAAACCAAGAAAATTGTAAGTAGCTTATCTCGGGAGAGCGCTTGGGTGACGTTGGGAGGAAAAATAGAGAAAAAGAAAATTATTAAAAGAGCACAAAAATGGGAACGAATTTATCAGAAGTTGAATGGGATGTTTTTCATCAATTAGAGACAATGTTACAAGAAAAAGGTCACTCTGAAATTTCAAAAACTGAGCTTAAAAACTTACTTATCTGGGTTAAAGCGAATACGCAAGATTTAAATCTGCAGTCTGCTTTTTCTTTTCATTTTTGGGATCAGATAAACTGGAGAATCTATAATCTAGTCTCTCTCAAAAAAGATGAAAGCTTAAGAGAACTTGTGCCGGTTTGTAGTGCGCTGTTGTAGTGCTTTTTTAAACAAAGTGATAAAAATAAGATCAACTTGGACTCAGAAAACAGAGCTTCTGGTTCTATCTCACGAAATTCCAGTAAACCAGAGACTGTGTGTGTATCGGAGAATGTTACAAGTGTTGTTGCAAATGCTGAAAGTATTGCTTTGAACTCTGTTGAACAAAATCTTTCTTCTCTCTCTCTGGGAAAAAATGAGACTCTTTCGGACTTTTCTTCGCGTTGTTCTGTTAATGTAAAAATATGTGACTCTTGTAAGGGGGATGGAACAAAGTGTGTAAAAGATGGAAATGAAAAAGTGACTGTACTTCCTAAAATTGTTTGTGCAGGGACACTGAAACCTGAATTGGATTCTGTTGGGCCTGGGGTGGAGGCTGAGGTGGCTGCTTCCACTTGGGAAATTGTGGTTCCAGGGAACTCTTTTTCAGTTAAGCAAAACCATGGTTGCTCTGGTGTTTGTCAATCTATAGATACAGAGAAAGAAAATTTGGCTTTAAGGGTGGAGTCCTTTGAAAGGAAGAGATGGAAGAAACTCGCGACTGTGTTGTTGCTGAAATTCAAAAAGTTGGACTTGAAATCTCTGCAACGAAAATTCAACAAGTTTCACCTTAGAAGTACCTGGGATGGAAGATGACTGAGACGACAAGAACACCACAAAAAATTCAGATCCGAACCAGAGTCAACAACCTACAAGAGTTACAACAACTTCTAGGAGAAATCAACTGGGTCAGACCGATGTTGGGAATCACCAATGATGAACTGAGTCCGCTCTTCCATTTGCTGAGAGGAAGTTGCGACATCACTTCGCCAAGAACTTTAACCCCTGAAGCTCGTGCTGCTCTCGAAAAAGTCACAGAAGCTCTTCAAAAAAAAAGACAAGCTCATCGCTGCGTTCCTGAAAATCCTTTCTTTCTTGCAATCTTAGGAGAGAAGAAGCAGCTTTGTGGTCTCATTTTCCAGTGGGATTCCACAGAACAAGATCCTTTGTTAATAATGGAACGGGATTTTCCTCCCTACAGGTTTTCAAAGACCATTTGCTCAGTTTTAGAAATGATTGCATACATTATAATTAAGGCTAGAACCAGATTGTTAACTTTGGCAGGTCAAGAATTTTCAGTTATCTATTTGCCATTGAAAAATGATTATTTCAATTGGGCAATGCAAAATTCTGATGATTTACAATATGCATTCTTAGGTTTTCCAGGTGTTTGTTCCATACACTATCCAGCTCACAAACTACTGCAAGCAAAATTGAGTTTCAGAGAAAAACCTAAATTGAGTGAAGAACCTTTACATGCTGTGACTCTCTTCACTGATGGCTCTGGTAAAAGCCACAAGTCCGTTGTGACTTGGTTTAATCAAAAGACTAATGTTTGGGAATCTGATATTCAAAAAGTAGAGGGATCCCCTCAAATTGTTGAGCCTGCTGCAGTAGTTTGAGCTTTTCAGCTGTTTCCTCAGCCTTTTAATTTGGTCACAGATTCTGCTTATGTTGCTAATGTAGTCAGGAGAATAGAAGGTTCCATTTTAAAGGATGTTAGTAATGAAACTTTACATCGTTGGCTTACATGTCTTTTTATAACTTTGCAATATAGAACTAATCCATATTTTGTTTCTCACATTAGGGCGCATTCTTCACTTCCTGGATTTTTAGTGGAAGGAAATGCAAGAGCGGACAAGCTGACAATGGTCATTTCTAACACATTGCCAAATAGTTTTGAACAAGCAAAATTGAGTCGTGCCTTTTTCCACCAAAATGCACAAGCACTCATGCAAATGTTCCAAATCACTTAAAGTCAAGCTAAAGCTATCATTCATACTTGCCCTGACTGTCAATTGGTACAACCTCCTGTTTCTACAGGAGCAATCAACCCCCGAGGCTTACAAAGCCTACAGTTGTGGCAAACAGATGTTACTAAATAGCCTTCTTTTGGTAAATTTAAAAATATTCATGTTTCCATAGACACGTTCTCTGGTGCAGTTTTTGCTTCCCTTCACACAAGTGATACTGGCAGCCATGCCTGTCATCATTTCCTGCAAGCTTTTGCTTCATTGGGTATACCCCAAGAAGTAAAAACTGACAATGGCCCCGCATACATATCTCAAAAATTGGCCACATTTTTAAATGAATGGGGTGTTCGACACATTTTTGGTATTCCCCACTCTCCCACAAGCCAAGCAATCATTGAAAGAACACATCAAACCTTAAAACGCATATTAGATCAACAGAGAGGGGGAACGGAAATCACCCCACAGATGAGACTGAGTAAGGCTTTGTATGTTTTTAATTTTCTAAATAGTAAAAGTACAGAACCAGATCCACCAATCTTTAGACACTTTTCAAATAGCACACAGGCAAAACTGAAAGAACATCCTCCTCTTCTAATTAGAAACCCTGACTCTGGACAGATGGAAGGTCCGTTTCAATTAATAACGTGGGGCAAAGGGTATGCTTCTATTTCCACAGGTGCTGGAAGAATTAAGTGGGTTCCTGCCAAAAACGTCAAACCGTATCGCACTTCAGAACCTGTTGTCGAGCCTAGAACTGAGGAAGCGAGTACGCAGACGTAGACCGAATGGAAGGATCCCGGGTCTCGCCTGACGCCTCTTGTGCCTGACGTTCATTGTGCATCGGTGGAACCCGTGAACTCTGATTTTGTGCCAATTTTTATTTATGAGTATACGAATGAAATGCTGAATGTTTGTTTAACAAAGCTAATTTTTGGCTGAAAATTTAGGTTCTTGTTTTGGTTTAGAAAGAATTCTGCCAAAACTTAGTTCTTGAAAGAGATGGGGCAGAATCAAATGGTATACTTGTTTTGCTTGATTTTAATTGTTTTTTGTCGTGCAGATTTGCCTGAGGATCAACCGAAGACGAATGTTTGGGTGACCTTAGCCAAGGCTGCCGGATCGGATACTATATGTCTGTCTAATTCGGAACCAGAAAAGCCTTTCTCAACCTGTTTGGTTGGTGTGCCAGTGAAAGAGTTTCCTTTGGTCAGAAAAGAATCCAATGGTAAACCAGGTGGAATTGACAATGGAAACAGTCCTTCCTTCAATTGGAACATTTGTTCCAAGAAACTTCTCAGGGCAGCAAATGTTTCAAACAGTTGGGATGTGTTTCTACAGACGGACCAATCTCCACGGCAATTGCCAAAAGGGTATTGGATCATTTGCGGAGACAGAGGTTGGCAAGGCATTCCAGCCCACCTTGAAGGTGGCCCTTGCAGCATTGGTATGCTTACCATAATTGCCCCCACTGCCAAAGCAGTGATGAAAAAGAAACAAAGGAAAACAAGAGCTGTTCCTCATTATGATGAGAACTGTCAGAGTGATTTTATGCCTTGGAATGCCGCCAGAAGGGTTTCAGCAGGTATATTTCTACCCCAATTGGCTTCAGCTGTGGCATTGAGACAATTAGATCGAGTTGGATGTTGGCTGAGCAAACAAGCTAATGCCACATCCTCCGCAATCAGTGATATGTTGACCAATGTTGATAGTATTAGACATGCTACTCTTCAAAACAGAGCAGCCATTGATTTTCTCTTACTGGCACAAGGACATGGTTGTGAGGAATTGGAAGGTTTGTGTTGTATGAATTTGTCTGATCATTCTGAATCCATTCACAAAAGCATTCAAAAATTAAAGGATCTGACAGCCCAAATTAAAGAAGATGGAGGTTCCTGGTTGGATGATTTGTATCAAAATTGCAGTTTTGCACCTTGGCTAAGGCAACTTTGCAAGATAGGTCTTTACATATTAGGTGTTCTAATACTGATATTGATAGTGGTACCTTGTATACTCTGTTGTGTTCGGCGAATGATGAACAAAACAGTCCGAGAAGTTTTTGTCATTCAAGCAGGAGAATTAGGAAGTAGAAGCACAGAGAGTGTACGAAATCTCACGAAAGCAGTAGATGAGGGTATTTACATGAACGAAGGTTTTGAATTAAGGCCTTGGAATCGACCAGAGTTTTTTGAACGATGCCTTGTGACTGTTGCCAAACATATCTCTTTCAGGGATTGGGTCTTCACAGCATTAAGTTGCTGTGCCGTAATATAGCAATGCTTCAGTTTAGTGAAAATAGGTCTTCAGCAGATAATAAGCAGAAATTTCGCAATAGAGCTATGAAACGCAAATAGCAAGCGACAAGAAAATGAAAGCTTCTGGGTCAAACAGAGAGGGGGAAATGTTGGAATCCATAAGGTTAGAGGATTTTTAAGAAATGGTTAAAAAGAAGTATGTAGGCCTTAGACTGGAGTTTTGTTAGCATTGCAGAAAAGTTTCCCATGCAAGCAGAAAAAGTTTTCCATGCAAGCAGAAAAGTTTCCCAAGCAGTAGACGTGACAAATAACAATAGGCTTCTGTAGAATTGGCTTTAGGATGGCAACAAGGTTATTTAATGTATATCTTTAGAAGGTTGGCATGAATAGAACTCTGTTCTTTGTCTCTTATCAACTAGTCTTTGTTTTAGCTACGATTACCTATGTTTTATAAGATTGGATAGAATGCTTGTCAAGATGTGTTTTCTGTGTCTGATTGGCTGAATTCTAGTCTGAGATGATTTTATGTATTGCTGTATGAGCCCTGTTGAAGGAGACATTTTTTGGTGTGGATCAGTGAGCTGTCATGTCTCCATTTTGTATTTTGAGACTGATGTGCTGGAAATAAAAGCAAAAATCTCTTCACTGGTCTGGTTACCATGTTATCCATATTTGGATATTTTGCCGCGGCCTAGTGGGTTCCTTTTTTAAGGCGTGGGTTCCTGACACCATTGGACTTATACCTGTCCCGTCCCCCGCATATTGCTGCCCCGTGTGAGGACGTAGAATAGAAGAAAAACAAAGAAAAATCGTGGAAGCACCAGCCGCGGAGACCCAAGTGTTAACAAGGAGGACACTGTATCATCTCTCCCGCCGAAACCAAGAAAATTGTAAGTAGCTTATCTCGGGAGAGCGCTTGGGTGACGTTGGGAGGAAAAATAGAGAAAAAGAAAATTATTAAAAGAGCACAAAAATGGGAACGAATTTATCAGAAGTTGAATGGGATGTTTTTCATCAATTAGAGACAATGTTACAAGAAAAAGGTCACTCTGAAATTTCAAAAACTGAGCTTAAAAACTTACTTATCTGGGTTAAAGCGAATACGCAAGATTTAAATCTGCAGTCTGCTTTTTCTTTTCATTTTTGGGATCAGATAAACTGGAGAATCTATAATCTAGTCTCTCTCAAAAAAGATGAAAGCTTAAGAGAACTTGTGCCGGTTTGTAGTGCGCTGTTGTAGTGCTTTTTTAAACAAAGTGATAAAAATAAGATCAACTTGGACTCAGAAAACAGAGCTTCTGGTTCTATCTCACGAAATTCCAGTAAACCAGAGACTGTGTGTGTATCGGAGAATGTTACAAGTGTTGTTGCAAATGCTGAAAGTATTGCTTTGAACTCTGTTGAACAAAATCTTTCTTCTCTCTCTCTGGGAAAAAATGAGACTCTTTCGGACTTTTCTTCGCGTTGTTCTGTTAATGTAAAAATATGTGACTCTTGTAAGGGGGATGGAACAAAGTGTGTAAAAGATGGAAATGAAAAAGTGACTGTACTTCCTAAAATTGTTTGTGCAGGGACACTGAAACCTGAATTGGATTCTGTTGGGCCTGGGGTGGAGGCTGAGGTGGCTGCTTCCACTCGGGAAATTGTGGTTCCAGGGAACTCTTTTTCAGTTAAGCAAAACCATGGTTGCTCTGGTGTTTGTCAATCTATAGATACAGAGAAAGAAAAATTGGCTTTAAGGGTGGAGTCCTTTGAAAGGAAGAGATGGAAGAAACTCGCGACTGTGTTGTTGCTGAAATTCAAAAAGTTGGACTTGAAATCTCTGCAACGAAAATTCAACAAGTTTCACCTTAGAAGTACCTGGGATGGAAGATGACTGAGACGACAAGAACACCACAAAAAATTCAGATCCGAACCAGAGTCAACAACCTACAAGAGTTACAACAACTTCTAGGAGAAATCAACTGGGTCAGACCGATGTTGGGAATCACCAATGATGAACTGAGTCCGCTCTTCCATTTGCTGAGAGGAAGTTGCGACATCACTTCGCCAAGAACTTTAACCCCTGAAGCTCGTGCTGCTCTCGACAAAGTCACAGAAGCTCTTCAAAAAAAAAGACAAGCTCATCGCTGCGTTCCTGAAAATCCTTTCTTTCTTGCAATCTTAGGAGAGAAGAAGCAGCTTTGTGGTCTCATTTTCCAGTGGGATTCCACAGAACAAGATCCTTTGTTAATAATGGAACGGGATTTTCCTCCCTACAGGTTTTCAAAGACCATTTGCTCAGTTTTAGAAATGATTGCATACATTATAATTAAGGCTAGAACCAGATTGTTAACTTTGGCAGGTCAAGAATTTTCAGTTATCTATTTGCCATTGAAAAATGATTATTTCAATTGGGCAATGCAAAATTCTGATGATTTACAATATGCATTCTTAGGTTTTCCAGGTGTTTGTTCCATACACTATCCAGCTCACAAACTACTGCAAGCAAAATTGAGTTTCAGAGAAAAACCTAAATTGAGTGAAGAACCTTTACATGCTGTGACTCTCTTCACTGATGGCTCTGGTAAAAGCCACAAGTCCGTTGTGACTTGGTTTAATCAAAAGACTAATGTTTGGGAATCTGATATTCAAACAGTAGAGGGATCCCCTCAAATTGTTGAGCCTGCTGCAGTAGTTTGAGCTTTTCAGCTGTTTCCTCAGCCTTTTAATTTGGTCACAGATTCTGCTTATGTTGCTAATGTAGTCAGGAGAATAGAAGGTTCCATTTTAAAGGATGTTAGTAATGAAACTTTACATCGTTGGCTTTCATGTCTTTTTATAACTTTGCAATATAGAACTAATCCATATTTTGTTTCTCACATTAGGGCGCATTCTTCACTTCCTGGATTTTTAGTGGAAGGAAATGCAAGAGCGGACAAGCTGACAATGGTCATTTCTAACACATTGCCAAATAGTTTTGAACAAGCAAAATTGAGTCGTGCCTTTTTCCACCAAAATGCACAAGCACTCATGCAAATGTTCCAAATCACTTAAAGTCAAGCTAAAGCTATCATTCATACTTGCCCTGACTGTCAATTGGTACAACCTCCTGTTTCTACAGGAGCAATCAACCCCCGAGGCTTACAAAGCCTACAGTTGTGGCAAACAGATGTTACTAAATAGCCTTCTTTTGGTAAATTTAAAAATATTCATGTTTCCATAGACACGTTCTCTGGTGCAGTTTTTGCTTCCCTTCACACAAGTGATACTGGCAGCCATGCCTGTCATCATTTCCTGCAAGCTTTTGCTTCATTGGGTATACCCCAAGAAGTAAAAACTGACAATGGCCCCGCATACATATCTCAAAAATTGGCCACATTTTTAAATGAATGGGGTGTTCGACACATTTTTGGTATTCCCCACTCTCCCACAAGCCAAGCAATCATTGAAAGAACACATCAAACCTTAAAACGCATATTAGATCAACAGAGAGGGGGAACGGAAATCACCCCACAGATGAGACTGAGTAAGGCTTTGTATGTTTTTAATTTTCTAAATAGTAAAAGTACAGAACCAGATCCACCAATCTTTAGACACTTTTCAAATAGCACACAGGCAAAACTGAAAGAACATCCTCCTCTTCTAATTAGAAACCCTGACTCTGGACAGATGGAAGGTCCGTTTCAATTAATAACGTGGGGCAAAGGGTATGCTTCTATTTCCACAGGTGCTGGAAGAATTAAGTGGGTTCCTGCCAAAAACGTCAAACCGTATCGCACTTCAGAACCTGTTGTCGAGCCTAGAACTGAGGAAGCGAGTACGCAGACGTAGACCGAATGGAAGGATCCCGGGTCTCGCCTGACGCCTCTTGTGCCTGACGTTCATTGTGCATCGGTGGAACCCGTGAACTCTGATTTTGTGCCAATTTTTATTTATGAGTATACGAATTAAATGCTGAATGTTTGTTTAACAAAGCTAATTTTTGGCTGAAAATTTAGGTTCTTGTTTTGGTTTAGAAAGAATTCTGCCAAAACTTAGTTCTTGAAAGAGATGGGGCAGAATCAAATGGTATACTTGTTTTGCTTGATTTTAATTGTTTTTTGTCGTGCAGATTTGCCTGAGGATCAACCGAAGACGAATGTTTGGGTGACCTTAGCCAAGGCTGCCGGATCGGATACTATATGTCTGTCTAATTCGGAACCAGAAAAGCCTTTCTCAACCTGTTTGGTTGGTGTGCCAGTGAAAGAGTTTCCTTTGGTCAGAAAAGAATCCAATGGTAAACCAGGTGGAATTGACAATGGAAACAGTCCTTCCTTCAATTGGAACATTTGTTCCAAGAAACTTCTCAGGGCAGCAAATGTTTCAAACAGTTGGGATGTGTTTCTACAGACGGACCAATCTCCACGGCAATTGCCAAAAGGGTATTGGATCATTTGCGGAGACAGAGGTTGGCAAGGCATTCCAGCCCACCTTGAAGGTGGCCCTTGCAGCATTGGTATGCTTACCATAATTGCCCCCACTGCCAAAGCAGTGATGAAAAAGAAACAAAGGAAAACAAGAGCTGTTCCTCATTATGATGAGAACTGTCAGAGTGATTTTATGCCTTGGAATGCCGCCAGAAGGGTTTCAGCAGGTATATTTCTACCCCAATTGGCTTCAGCTGTGGCATTGAGACAATTAGATCGAGTTGGATGTTGGCTGAGCAAACAAGCTAATGCCACATCCTCCGCAATCAGTGATATGTTGACCAATGTTGATAGTATTAGACATGCTACTCTTCAAAACAGAGCAGCCATTGATTTTCTCTTACTGGCACAAGGACATGGTTGTGAGGAATTGGAAGGTTTGTGTTGTATGAATTTGTCTGATCATTCTGAATCCATTCACAAAAGCATTCAAAAATTAAAGGATCTGACAGCCCAAATTAAAGAAGATGGAGGTTCCTGGTTGGATGATTTGTATCAAAATTGCAGTTTTGCACCTTGGCTAAGGCAACTTTGCAAGATAGGTCTTGACATATTAGGTGTTCTAATACTGATATTGATAGTGGTACCTTGTATACTCTGTTGTGTTCGGCGAATGATGAACAAAACAGTCCGAGAAGTTTTTGTCATTCAAGCAGGAGAATTAGGAAGTAGAAGCACAGAGAGTGTACGAAATCTCACGAAAGCAGTAGATGAGGGTATTGACATGAACGAAGGTTTTGAATTAAGGCCTTGGAATCGACCAGAGTTTTTTGAACGATGCCTTGTGACTGTTGCCAAACATATCTCTTTCAGGGATTGGGTCTTCACAGCATTAAGTTGCTGTGCCGTAATATAGCAATGCTTCAGTTTAGTGAAAATAGGTCTTCAGCAGATAATAAGCAGAAATTTCGCAATAGAGCTATGAAACGCAAATAGCAAGCGACAAGAAAATGAAAGCTTCTGGGTCAAACAGAGAGGGGGAAATGTTGGAATCCATAAGGTTAGAGGATTTTTAAGAAATGGTTAAAAAGAAGTATGTAGGCCTTAGACTGGAGTTTTGTTAGCATTGCAGAAAAGTTTCCCATGCAAGCAGAAAAAGTTTTCCATGCAAGCAGAAAAGTTTCCCAAGCAGTAGACGTGACAAATAACAATAGGCTTCTGTAGAATTGGCTTTAGGATGGCAACAAGGTTATTTAATGTATATCTTTAGAAGGTTAGCATGAATAGAATTCTGTTCTTTGTCTCTTATCAACTAGTCTTTGTTTTAGCTACGATTACCTATGTTTTATAAGATTGGATAGAATGCTTGTCAAGATGTGTTTTCTGTGTCTGATTGGCTGAATTCTAGTCTGAGATGATTTTATGTATTGCTGTATGAGCCCTGTTGAAGGAGACATTTTTTGGTGTGGATCAGTGAGCTGTCATGTCTCCATTTTGTATTTTGAGACTGATGTGCTGGAAATAAAAGCAAAAATCTCTTCACTGGTCTGGTTACCATGTTATCCATATTTGGATATTTTGCCGCGGCCTAGTGGGTTCCTTTTTTAAGGCGTGGGTTCCTGACACCATTGGACTTATACCTGTCCCGTCCCCCGCATATTGCTGCCCCGTGTGAGGACGTAGAATAGAAGAAAAACAAAGAAAAATCGTGGAAGCACCAGCCGCGGAGACCCAAGTGTTAACAAGGAGGACACTGTATCATCTCTCCCGCCGAAACCAAGAAAATTGTAAGTAGCTTATCTCGGGAGAGCGCTTGGGTGACGTTGGGAGGAAAAATAGAGAAAAAGAAAATTATTAAAAGAGCACAAAAATGGGAACGAATTTATCAGAAGTTGAATGGGATGTTTTTCATCAATTAGAGACAATGTTACAAGAAAAAGGTCACTCTGAAATTTCAAAAACTGAGCTTAAAATCTTACTTATCTGGGTTAAAGCGAATACGCAAGATTTAAATCTGCAGTCTGCTTTTTCTTTTCATTTTTGGGATCAGATAAACTGGAGAATCTATAATCTAGTCTCTCTCAAAAAAGATGAAAGCTTAAGAGAACTTGTGCCGGTTTGTAGTGCGCTGTTGTAGTGCTTTTTTAAACAAAGTGATAAAAATAAGATCAACTTGGACTCAGAAAACAGAGCTTCTGGTTCTCTCTCACGAAATTCCAGTAAACCAGAGACTGTGTGTGTATCGGAGAATGTTACAAGTGTTGTTGCAAATGCTGAAAGTATTGCTTTGAACTCTGTTGAACAAAATCTTTCTTCTCTCTCTCTGGGAAAAAATGAGACTCTTTCGGACTTTTCTTCGCGTTGTTCTGTTAATGTAAAAATATGTGACTCTTGTAAGGGGGATGGAACAAAGTGTGTAAAAGATGGAAATGAAAAAGTGACTGTACTTCCTAAAATTGTTTGTGCAGGGACACTGAAACCTGAATTGGATTCTGTTGGGCCTGGGGTGGAGGCTGAGGTGGCTGCTTCCACTCGGGAAATTGTGGTTCCAGGGAACTCTTTTTCAGTTAAGCAAAACCATGGTTGCTCTGGTGTTTGTCAATCTATAGATACAGAGAAAGAAAAATTGGCTTTAAGGGTGGAGTCCTTTGAAAGGAAGAGATGGAAGAAACTCGCGACTGTGTTGTTGCTGAAATTCAAAAAGCTGGACTTGAAATCTCTGCAACGAAAATTCAACAAGTTTCACCTTAGAAGTACCTGGGATGGAAGATGACTGAGACGACAAGAACACCACAAAAAATTCAGATCCGAACCAGAGTCAACAACCTACAAGAGTTACAACAACTTCTAGGAGAAATCAACTGGGTCAGACCGATGTTGGGAATCACCAATGATGAACTGAGTCCGCTCTTCCATTTGCTGAGAGGAAGTTGCGACATCACTTCGCCAAGAACTTTAACCCCTGAAGCTCGTGCTGCTCTCGACAAAGTCACAGAAGCTCTTCAAAAAAAAAGACAAGCTCATCGCTGCGTTCCTGAAAATCCTTTCTTTCTTGCAATCTTAGGAGAGAAGAAGCAGCTTTGTGGTCTCATTTTCCAGTGGGATTCCACAGAACAAGATCCTTTGTTAATAATGGAACGGGATTTTCCTCCCTACAGGTTTTCAAAGACCATTTGCTCAGTTTTAGAAATGATTGCATACATTATAATTAAGGCTAGAACCAGATTGTTAACTTTGGCAGGTCAAGAATTTTCAGTTATCTATTTGCCATTGAAAAATGATTATTTCAATTGGGCAATGCAAAATTCTGATGATTTACAATATGCATTCTTAGGTTTTCCAGGTGTTTGTTCCATACACTATCCAGCTCACAAACTACTGCAAGCAAAATTGAGTTTCAGAGAAAAACCTAAATTGAGTGAAGAACCTTTACATGCTGTGACTCTCTTCACTGATGGCTCTGGTAAAAGCCACAAGTCCGTTGTGACTTGGTTTAATCAAAAGACTAATGTTTGGGAATCTGATATTCAAACAGTAGAGGGATCCCCTCAAATTGTTGAGCCTGCTGCAGTAGTTTGAGCTTTTCAGCTGTTTCCTCAGCCTTTTAATTTGGTCACAGATTCTGCTTATGTTGCTAATGTAGTCAGGAGAATAGAAGGTTCCATTTTAAAGGATGTTAGTAATGAAACTTTACATCGTTGGCTTACATGTCTTTTTATAACTTTGCAATATAGAACTAATCCATATTTTGTTTCTCACATTAGGGCGCATTCTTCACTTCCTGGATTTTTAGTGGAAGGAAATGCAAGAGCGGACAAGCTGACAATGGTCATTTCTAACACATTGCCAAATAGTTTTGAACAAGCAAAATTGAGTCGTGCCTTTTTCCACCAAAATGCACAAGCACTCATGCAAATGTTCCAAATCACTTAAAGTCAAGCTAAAGCTATCATTCATACTTGCCCTGACTGTCAATTGGTACAACCTCCTGTTTCTACAGGAGCAATCAACCCCCGAGGCTTACAAAGCCTACAGTTGTGGCAAACAGATGTTACTAAATAGCCTTCTTTTGGTAAATTTAAAAATATTCATGTTTCCATAGACACGTTCTCTGGTGCAGTTTTTGCTTCCCTTCACACAAGTGATACTGGCAGCCATGCCTGTCATCATTTCCTGCAAGCTTTTGCTTCATTGGGTATACCCCAAGAAGTAAAAACTGACAATGGCCCCGCATACATATCTCAAAAATTGGCCACATTTTTAAATGAATGGGGTGTTCGACACATTTTTGGTATTCCCCACTCTCCCACAAGCCAAGCAATCATTGAAAGAACACATCAAACCTTAAAACGCATATTAGATCAACAGAGAGGGGGAACGGAAATCACCCCACAGATGAGACTGAGTAAGGCTTTGTATGTTTTTAATTTTCTAAATAGTAAAAGTACAGAACCAGATCCACCAATCTTTAGACACTTTTCAAATAGCACACAGGCAAAACTGAAAGAACATCCTCCTCTTCTAATTAGAAACCCTGACTCTGGACAGATGGAAGGTCCGTTTCAATTAATAACGTGGGGCAAAGGGTATGCTTCTATTTCCACAGGTGCTGGAAGAATTAAGTGGGTTCCTGCCAAAAACGTCAAACCGTATCGCACTTCAGAACCTGTTGTCGAGCCTAGAACTGAGGAAGCGAGTACGCAGACGTAGACCGAATGGAAGGATCCCGGGTCTCGCCTGACGCCTCTTGTGCCTGACGTTCATTGTGCATCGGTGGAACCCGTGAACTCTGATTTTGTGCCAATTTTTATTTATGAGTATACGAATTAAATGCTGAATGTTTGTTTAACAAAGCTAATTTTTGGCTGAAAATTTAGGTTCTTGTTTTGGTTTAGAAAGAATTCTGCCAAAACTTAGTTCTTGAAAGAGATGGGGCAGAATCAAATGGTATACTTGTTTTGCTTGATTTTAATTGTTTTTTGTCGTGCAGATTTGCCTGAGGATCAACCGAAGACGAATGTTTGGGTGACCTTAGCCAAGGCTGCCGGATCGGATACTATATGTCTGTCTAATTCGGAACCAGAAAAGCCTTTCTCAACCTGTTTGGTTGGTGTGCCAGTGAAAGAGTTTCCTTTGGTCAGAAAAGAATCCAATGGTAAACCAGGTGGAATTGACAATGGAAACAGTCCTTCCTTCAATTGGAACATTTGTTCCAAGAAACTTCTCAGGGCAGCAAATGTTTCAAACAGTTGGGATGTGTTTCTACAGACGGACCAATCTCCACGGCAATTGCCAAAAGGGTATTGGATCATTTGCGGAGACAGAGGTTGGCAAGGCATTCCAGCCCACCTTGAAGGTGGCCCTTGCAGCATTGGTATGCTTACCATAATTGCCCCCACTGCCAAAGCAGTGATGAAAAAGAAACAAAGGAAAACAAGAGCTGTTCCTCATTATGATGAGAACTGTCAGAGTGATTTTATGCCTTGGAATGCTGCCAGAAGGGTTTCAGCAGGTATATTTCTACCCCAATTGGCTTCAGCTGTGGCATTGAGACAATTAGATCGAGTTGGATGTTGGCTGAGCAAACAAGCTAATGCCACATCCTCCGCAATCAGTGATATGTTGACCAATGTTGATAGTATTAGACATGCTACTCTTCAAAACAGAGCAGCCATTGATTTTCTCTTACTGGCACAAGGACATGGTTGTGAGGAATTGGAAGGTTTGTGTTGTATGAATTTGTCTGATCATTCTGAATCCATTCACAAAAGCATTCAAAAATTAAAGGATCTGACAGCCCAAATTAAAGAAGATGGAGGTTCCTGGTTGGATGATTTGTATCAAAATTGCAGTTTTGCACCTTGGCTAAGGCAACTTTGCAAGATAGGTCTTTACATATTAGGTGTTCTAATACTGATATTGATAGTGGTACCTTGTATACTCTGTTGTGTTCGGCGAATGATGAACAAAACAGTCCGAGAAGTTTTTGTCATTCAAGCAGGAGAATTAGGAAGTAGAAGCACAGAGAGTGTACGAAATCTCACGAAAGCAGTAGATGAGGGTATTGACATGAACGAAGGTTTTGAATTAAGGCCTTGGAATCGACCAGAGTTTTTTGAACGATGCCTTGTGACTGTTGCCAAACATATCTCTTTCAGGGATTGGGTCTTCACAGCATTAAGTTGCTGTGCCGTAATATAGCAATGCTTCAGTTTAGTGAAAATAGGTCTTCAGCAGATAATAAGCAGAAATTTCGCAATAGAGCTATGAAACGCAAATAGCAAGCGACAAGAAAATGAAAGCTTCTGGGTCAAACAGAGAGGGGGAAATGTTGGAATCCATAAGGTTAGAGGATTTTTAAGAAATGGTTAAAAAGAAGTATGTAGGCCTTAGACTGGAGTTTTGTTAGCATTGCAGAAAAGTTTCCCATGCAAGCAGAAAAAGTTTTCCATGCAAGCAGAAAAGTTTCCCAAGCAGTAGACGTGACAAATAACAATAGGCTTCTGTAGAATTGGCTTTAGGATGGCAACAAGGTTATTTAATGTATATCTTTAGAAGGTTAGCATGAATAGAATTCTGTTCTTTGTCTCTTATCAACTAGTCTTTGTTTTAGCTACGATTACCTATGTTTCATAAGATTGGATAGAATGCTTGTCAAGATGTGTTTTCTGTGTCTGATTGGCTGAATTCTAGTCTGAGATGATTTTATGTATTGCTGTATGAGCCCTGTTGAAGGAGACATTTTTTGGTGTGGATCAGTGAGCTGTCATGTCTCCATTTTGTATTTTGAGACTGATGTGCTGGAAATAAAAGCAAAAATCTCTTCACTGGTCTGGTTACCATGTTATCCATATTTGGATATTTTGCCGCGGCCTAGTGGGTTCCTTTTTTAAGGCGTGGGTTCCTGACACCATTGGACTTATACCTGTCCCGTCCCCCGCATATTGCTGCCCCGTGTGAGGACGTAGAATAGAAGAAAAACAAAGAAAAATCGTGGAAGCACCAGCCGCGGAGACCCAAGTGTTAACAAGGAGGACACTGTATCATCTCTCCCGCCGAAACCAAGAAAATTGTAAGTAGCTTATCTCGGGAGAGCGCTTGGGTGACGTTGGGAGGAAAAATAGAGAAAAAGAAAATTATTAAAAGAGCACAAAAATGGGAACGAATTTATCAGAAGTTGAATGGGATGTTTTTCATCAATTAGAGACAATGTTACAAGAAAAAGGTCACTCTGAAATTTCAAAAACTGAGCTTAAAATCTTACTTATCTGGGTTAAAGCGAATACGCAAGATTTAAATCTGCAGTCTGCTTTTTCTTTTCATTTTTGGGATCAGATAAACTGGAGAATCTATAATCTAGTCTCTCTCAAAAAAGATGAAAGCTTAAGAGAACTTGTGCCGGTTTGTAGTGCGCTGTTGTAGTGCTTTTTTAAACAAAGTGATAAAAATAAGATCAACTTGGACTCAGAAAACAGAGCTTCTGGTTCTATCTCACGAAATTCCAGTAAACCAGAGACTGTGTGTGTATCGGAGAATGTTACAAGTGTTGTTGCAAATGCTGAAAGTATTGCTTTGAACTCTGTTGAACAAAATCTTTCTTCTCTCTCTCTGGGAAAAAATGAGACTCTTTCGGACTTTTCTTCGCGTTGTTCTGTTAATGTAAAAATATGTGACTCTTGTAAGGGGGATGGAACAAAGTGTGTAAAAGATGGAAATGAAAAAGTGACTGTACTTCCTAAAATTGTTTGTGCAGGGACACTGAAACCTGAATTGGATTCTGTTGGGCCTGGGGTGGAGGCTGAGGTGGCTGCTTCCACTCGGGAAATTGTGGTTCCAGGGAACTCTTTTTCAGTTAAGCAAAACCATGGTTGCTCTGGTGTTTGTCAATCTATAGATACAGAGAAAGAAAAATTGGCTTTAAGGGTGGAGTCCTTTGAAAGGAAGAGATGGAAGAAACTCGCGACTGTGTTGTTGCTGAAATTCAAAAAGCTGGACTTGAAATCTCTGCAACGAAAATTCAACAAGTTTCACCTTAGAAGTACCTGGGATGGAAGATGACTGAGACGACAAGAACACCACAAAAAATTCAGATCCGAACCAGAGTCAACAACCTACAAGAGTTACAACAACTTCTAGGAGAAATCAACTGGGTCAGACCGATGTTGGGAATCACCAATGATGAACTGAGTCCGCTCTTCCATTTGCTGAGAGGAAGTTGCGACATCACTTCGCCAAGAACTTTAACCCCTGAAGCTCGTGCTGCTCTCGACAAAGTCACAGAAGCTCTTCAAAAAAGACAAGCTCATCGCTGCGTTCCTGAAAATCCTTTCTTTCTTGCAATCTTAGGAGAGAAGAAGCAGCTTTGTGGTCTCATTTTCCAGTGGGATTCCACAGAACAAGATCCTTTGTTAATAATGGAATGGGATTTTCCTCCCTACAGGTTTTCAAAGACCATTTGCTCAGTTTTAGAAATGATTGCATACATTATAATTAAGGCTAGAACCAGATTGTTAACTTTGGCAGGTCAAGAATTTTCAGTTATCTATTTGCCATTGAAAAATGATTATTTCAATTGGGCAATGCAAAATTCTGATGATTTACAATATGCATTCTTAGGTTTTCCAGGTGTTTGTTCCATACACTATCCAGCTCACAAACTACTGCAAGCAAAATTGAGTTTCAGAGAAAAACCTAAATTGAGTGAAGAACCTTTACATGCTGTGACTCTCTTCACTGATGGCTCTGGTAAAAGCCACAAGTCCGTTGTGACTTGGTTTAATCAAAAGACTAATGTTTGGGAATCTGATATTCAAACAGTAGAGGGATCCCCTCAAATTGTTGAGCCTGCTGCAGTAGTTTGAGCTTTTCAGCTGTTTCCTCAGCCTTTTAATTTGGTCACAGATTCTGCTTATGTTGCTAATGTAGTCAGGAGAATAGAAGGTTCCATTTTAAAGGATGTTAGTAATGAAACTTTACATCGTTGGCTTACATGTCTTTTTATAACTTTGCAATATAGAACTAATCCATATTTTGTTTCTCACATTAGGGCGCATTCTTCACTTCCTGGATTTTTAGTGGAAGGAAATGCAAGAGCGGACAAGCTGACAATGGTCATTTCTAACACATTGCCAAATAGTTTTGAACAAGCAAAATTGAGTCGTGCCTTTTTCCACCAAAATGCACAAGCACTCATGCAAATGTTCCAAATCACTTAAAGTCAAGCTAAAGCTATCATTCATACTTGCCCTGACTGTCAATTGGTACAACCTCCTGTTTCTACAGGAGCAATCAACCCCCGAGGCTTACAAAGCCTACAGTTGTGGCAAACAGATGTTACTAAATAGCCTTCTTTTGGTAAATTTAAAAATATTCATGTTTCCATAGACACGTTCTCTGGTGCAGTTTTTGCTTCCCTTCACACAAGTGATACTGGCAGCCATGCCTGTCATCATTTCCTGCAAGCTTTTGCTTCATTGGGTATACCCCAAGAAGTAAAAACTGACAATGGCCCCGCATACATATCTCAAAAATTGGCCACATTTTTAAATGAATGGGGTGTTCGACACATTTTTGGTATTCCCCACTCTCCCACAAGCCAAGCAATCATTGAAAGAACACATCAAACCTTAAAACGCATATTAGATCAACAGAGAGGGGGAACGGAAATCACCCCACAGATGAGACTGAGTAAGGCTTTGTATGTTTTTAATTTTCTAAATAGTAAAAGTACAGAACCAGATCCACCAATCTTTAGACACTTTTCAAATAGCACACAGGCAAAACTGAAAGAACATCCTCCTCTTCTAATTAGAAACCCTGACTCTGGACAGATGGAAGGTCCGTTTCAATTAATAACGTGGGGCAAAGGGTATGCTTCTATTTCCACAGGTGCTGGAAGAATTAAGTGGGTTCCTGCCAAAAACGTCAAACCGTATCGCACTTCAGAACCTGTTGTCGAGCCTAGAACTGAGGAAGCGAGTACGCAGACGTAGACCGAATGGAAGGATCCCGGGTCTCGCCTGACGCCTCTTGTGCCTGACGTTCATTGTGCATCGGTGGAACCCGTGAACTCTGATTTTGTGCCAATTTTTATTTATGAGTATACGAATTAAATGCTGAATGTTTGTTTAACAAAGCTAATTTTTGGCTGAAAATTTAGGTTCTTGTTTTGGTTTAGAAAGAATTCTGCCAAAACTTAGTTCTTGAAAGAGATGGGGCAGAATCAAATGGTATACTTGTTTTGCTTGATTTTAATTGTTTTTTGTCGTGCAGATTTGCCTGAGGATCAACCGAAGACGAATGTTTGGGTGACCTTAGCCAAGGCTGCCGGATCGGATACTATATGTCTGTCTAATTCGGAACCAGAAAAGCCTTTCTCAACCTGTTTGGTTGGTGTGCCAGTGAAAGAGTTTCCTTTGGTCAGAAAAGAATCCAATGGTAAACCAGGTGGAATTGACAATGGAAACAGTCCTTCCTTCAATTGGAACATTTGTTCCAAGAAACTTCTCAGGGCAGCAAATGTTTCAAACAGTTGGGATGTGTTTCTACAGACGGACCAATCTCCACGGCAATTGCCAAAAGGGTATTGGATCATTTGTGGAGACAGAGGTTGGCAAGGCATTCCAGCCCACCTTGAAGGTGGCCCTTGCAGCATTGGTATGCTTACCATAATTGCCCCCACTGCCAAAGCAGTGATGAAAAAGAAACAAAGGAAAACAAGAGCTGTTCCTCATTATGATGAGAACTGTCAGAGTGATTTTATGCCTTGGAATGCTGCCAGAAGGGTTTCAGCAGGTATATTTCTACCCCAATTGGCTTCAGCTGTGGCATTGAGACAATTAGATCGAGTTGGATGTTGGCTGAGCAAACAAGCTAATGCCACATCCTCCGCAATCAGTGATATGTTGACCAATGTTGATAGTATTAGACATGCTACTCTTCAAAACAGAGCAGCCATTGATTTTCTCTTACTGGCACAAGGACATGGTTGTGAGGAATTGGAAGGTTTGTGTTGTATGAATTTGTCTGATCATTCTGAATCCATTCACAAAAGCATTCAAAAATTAAAGGATCTGACAGCCCAAATTAAAGAAGATGGAGGTTCCTGGTTGGATGATTTGTATCAAAATTGCAGTTTTGCACCTTGGCTAAGGCAACTTTGCAAGATAGGTCTTTACATATTAGGTGTTCTAATACTGATATTGATAGTGGTACCTTGTATACTCTGTTGTGTTCGGCGAATGATGAACAAAACAGTCCGAGAAGTTTTTGTCATTCAAGCAGGAGAATTAGGAAGTAGAAGCACAGAGAGTGTACGAAATCTCACGAAAGCAGTAGATGAGGGTATTGACATGAACGAAGGTTTTGAATTAAGGCCTTGGAATCGACCAGAGTTTTTTGAACGATGCCTTGTGACTGTTGCCAAACATATCTCTTTCAGGGATTGGGTCTTCACAGCATTAAGTTGCTGTGCCGTAATATAGCAATGCTTCAGTTTAGTGAAAATAGGTCTTCAGCAGATAATAAGCAGAAATTTCGCAATAGAGCTATGAAACGCAAATAGCAAGCGACAAGAAAATGAAAGCTTCTGGGTCAAACAGAGAGGGGGAAATGTTGGAATCCATAAGGTTAGAGGATTTTTAAGAAATGGTTAAAAAGAAGTATGTAGGCCTTAGACTGGAGTTTTGTTAGCATTGCAGAAAAGTTTCCCATGCAAGCAGAAAAAGTTTTCCATGCAAGCAGAAAAGTTTCCCAAGCAGTAGACGTGACAAATAACAATAGGCTTCTGTAGAATTGGCTTTAGGATGGCAACAAGGTTATTTAATGTATATCTTTAGAAGGTTAGCATGAATAGAATTCTGTTCTTTGTCTCTTATCAACTAGTCTTTGTTTTAGCTACGATTACCTATGTTTCATAAGATTGGATAGAATGCTTGTCAAGATGTGTTTTCTGTGTCTGATTGGCTGAATTCTAGTCTGAGATGATTTTATGTATTGCTGTATGAGCCCTGTTGAAGGAGACATTTTTTGGTGTGGATCAGTGAGCTGTCATGTCTCCATTTTGTATTTTGAGACTGATGTGCTGGAAATAAAAGCAAAAATCTCTTCACTGGTCTGGTTACCATGTTATCCATATTTGGATATTTTGCCGCGGCCTAGTGGGTTCCTTTTTTAAGGCGTGGGTTCCTGACACCATTGGACTTATACCTGTCCCGTCCCCCGCATATTGCTGCCCCGTGTGAGGACGTAGAATAGAAGAAAAACAAAGAAAAATCGTGGAAGCACCAGCCGCGGAGACCCAAGTGTTAACAAGGAGGACACTGTATCATCTCTCCCGCCGAAACCAAGAAAATTGTAAGTAGCTTATCTCGGGAGAGCGCTTGGGTGACGTTGGGAGGAAAAATAGAGAAAAAGAAAATTATTAAAAGAGCACAAAAATGGGAACGAATTTATCAGAAGTTGAATGGGATGTTTTTCATCAATTAGAGACAATGTTACAAGAAAAAGGTCACTCTGAAATTTCAAAAACTGAGCTTAAAATCTTACTTATCTGGGTTAAAGCGAATACGCAAGATTTAAATCTGCAGTCTGCTTTTTCTTTTCATTTTTGGGATCAGATAAACTGGAGAATCTATAATCTAGTCTCTCTCAAAAAAGATGAAAGCTTAAGAGAACTTGTGCCGGTTTGTAGTGCGCTGTTGTAGTGCTTTTTTAAACAAAGTGATAAAAATAAGATCAACTTGGACTCAGAAAACAGAGCTTCTGGTTCTATCTCACGAAATTCCAGTAAACCAGAGACTGTGTGTGTATCGGAGAATGTTACAAGTGTTGTTGCAAATGCTGAAAGTATTGCTTTGAACTCTGTTGAACAAAATCTTTCTTCTCTCTCTCTGGGAAAAAATGAGACTCTTTCGGACTTTTCTTCGCGTTGTTCTGTTAATGTAAAAATATGTGACTCTTGTAAGGGGGATGGAACAAAGTGTGTAAAAGATGGAAATGAAAAAGTGACTGTACTTCCTAAAATTGTTTGTGCAGGGACACTGAAACCTGAATTGGATTCTGTTGGGCCTGGGGTGGAGGCTGAGGTGGCTGCTTCCACTCGGGAAATTGTGGTTCCAGGGAACTCTTTTTCAGTTAAGCAAAACCATGGTTGCTCTGGTGTTTGTCAATCTATAGATACAGAGAAAGAAAAATTGGCTTTAAGGGTGGAGTCCTTTGAAAGGAAGAGATGGAAGAAACTCGCGACTGTGTTGTTGCTGAAATTCAAAAAGCTGGACTTGAAATCTCTGCAACGAAAATTCAACAAGTTTCACCTTAGAAGTACCTGGGATGGAAGATGACTGAGACGACAAGAACACCACAAAAAATTCAGATCCGAACCAGAGTCAACAACCTACAAGAGTTACAACAACTTCTAGGAGAAATCAACTGGGTCAGACCGATGTTGGGAATCACCAATGATGAACTGAGTCCGCTCTTCCATTTGCTGAGAGGAAGTTGCGACATCACTTCGCCAAGAACTTTAACCCCTGAAGCTCGTGCTGCTCTCGACAAAGTCACAGAAGCTCTTCAAAAAAGACAAGCTCATCGCTGCGTTCCTGAAAATCCTTTCTTTCTTGCAATCTTAGGAGAGAAGAAGCAGCTTTGTGGTCTCATTTTCCAGTGGGATTCCACAGAACAAGATCCTTTGTTAATAATGGAATGGGATTTTCCTCCCTACAGGTTTTCAAAGACCATTTGCTCAGTTTTAGAAATGATTGCATACATTATAATTAAGGCTAGAACCAGATTGTTAACTTTGGCAGGTCAAGAATTTTCAGTTATCTATTTGCCATTGAAAAATGATTATTTCAATTGGGCAATGCAAAATTCTGATGATTTACAATATGCATTCTTAGGTTTTCCAGGTGTTTGTTCCATACACTATCCAGCTCACAAACTACTGCAAGCAAAATTGAGTTTCAGAGAAAAACCTAAATTGAGTGAAGAACCTTTACATGCTGTGACTCTCTTCACTGATGGCTCTGGTTTCGGGAGTTTAGTTCAAGCATGGCTTAAAGAAAAAGGCCATGAAGGCATACAATTGAGAGAAAAGTAAAAGGTAGTTGCAAAGCAGTTCCAAAGCAGTTCCCAGCCTGACTTCTATAAACAATTAAAACAATTAGACTCTTTCAGGCATCATTGTATAAACAATAAAGTTCTCAGGCAGTCTTCTCCTAACAAGTGTAACACTCTCTCTGGGAAAAGATGGCACCCTGAGAACAGATGTGGAAGTTTTGGGAACCGTTCATATCACAGTGAGAACACTGGTTTTGTTTTGTGTAAACAATCAACGGTGTAGTAAAACAAAAGGTGTGGTTAGAGTTTTCTCTGTTAGCCTATCATAAACCTGTATTTTGGAATATGCATGAAGTTCGTTAACACTATTATTTAAGCTGACTGATCGATCAATAAATCGAGTTCGATGCATCAAAGGATTGGTCGTTCTCCCCTCACTTCAACAAATGGTGACCACCCGGACGTGATAGCGGACACGACGATCGCGACCACCACGGGGATTGCGAACACCACGAGAAGTGAGGACTGGTTCAGGCTCCGAAGCAGCGGGAGCGGCAAATAAGCGCGAAACCAAAGCGGAGGAAAAAAAGCAGCCGATACGCGCCGTGCCCTGGCGACCATATTAGATGGGTCCAGCTGATACGTGTGGCCGATGCCTGGAAAACGCTGCTAGGTAAAAGTGCGCACTTAAAAGAGGTATGGAAAGGCAAGCCACATATGAACCTTTTATTATGTTTTTGCAAAAAAGGCAAATTAAGGGAATAGACTTACGGAAGGAATTGCAAGTTCTTTTGGCTTATGGTCTGGAATGGGGAGTCTTCGTGAATCCCCACACAGTTTACGAGTTAACGGAATTGCGTGAATTCGGTGATTTATTGTCAGAGGCTGCTTTAGAGAGTGGTAAAACTGCCAAGAAGCTAGGCAAGCCATGGCGAGTGATATATGGTGCACTGTTTTACTATGTCTCTGAGTGCAAGACAGCGGCCGCAGCCCGTGGAGCTTGCGAGTCTGTGCTACTCTGAACTCGGCACGGGCGCTCCACCATGGCGAGCAGCCGCGGCGAGCGACGCGGGAGCGGAGGCAGCGGCGGGGAGAGCGGAGCCGCCGCCGCGGGAGCCGAGGTGCGCCGCCCCGGGAGAGAGCGAAGCCGCCGCGGGGGGAGCCGCCACGGGTGCAGCGGTGCCTGCAGCGGAGTCAGCCTGCCGGCGAGTAAACAGAGAGCCGAGCGCAGCGGGGGGGTTTTCGCCCGCTCCGACACACGCGCCGCGGGACTGGAGCGCTTTTTGCAGCGGGAGCGTTTCTCCCTCCCCCCACAGCCGGCAAAAACTTCAGTTTAAGACCTAACAGCCTAATGGATGCCTCGGTCTAAGACCTAACAGCCTAATGGATGTAACTTTTGTCAACAAAAGGAAAAGATCCCTGTTGAAATTAAGAAACAAGTGATGGTAAACAAGGAAAGTTAAAGGCACTTTTGTTCTTCCTGGCAGAGACTATGAAACAGGAATCAGCGTACTGTATGCATGGGTCAAATTTCGGCCGATTTGGCTCGGCATTGGTTATGCTGTCTTGAAATCACCTGCATTAACAAAAACTTTAACATCAGAAGCCCGGATGGTTCAGTCAGTGGAACATCAGACTCTAAAATTATATTTTGAAAAGTTTAAAAATGTTAAGATGTATTGGATTGATTGTATGAGTGAGATTGTATGAGTGTGCTTTTTGGTATAAATGCTGCAGCAGAAACGTGAGAAAGGTTGTTTTGATTTAGTGTTTTGGAGTCAGGCCTGTGGGTGAGTGATAGTGAATGCTATATTTTATGTTTATAGTAAGTTATCTGTTATTAAGTAGTTTAAGGTAAATTATTTATTAAGTGCCGTTCTATTAAGGTTAAGTTTGTTAAGTTTATTTTCTGTTAAGTTTGAGGTCTGTTAAGTTTAAATTGTATATTAGGTTAAGTTAGATTCTGTTAAGTTTGATCTTACATTATTTACAAATAAGTCTGTTATTTAAAGTCAGTTAAGTTTTGTTATAGTTAAGTTTTATTAGAATTAAGAGATTTTACATGTAAGTTCTGCTGATTTAAAAATCTATTAAGTTTAAGTAAAGATAAGCTTAAGTAATGTTAAGATCTATTAAGTTTAAATATTTTAAGTTTAAGTGCTATTAAGTTTAAGTGATGTTAGATAGATTTATGCTTTTACGATAGACGTTTATTTTATGGCTTGTGTGCAAAGTGTTGTTGTGAACTTCAGAGAAACCTTGCTAGCTGAAAATACTATTTAATTATTAGAATTGCCTATTCTTATGTTGCAAAGAGTGTAACACAGCTAGCCCATAGAATTTTGAAGCCAGTTAAGTTCTGTTAATTTACAAATAAGTCTGCTAAGTTAGATATTTTAAGTGCTTTAAGTGTATACTATTTTCTCACCACTCCAAATCAACAAAGGATTGAGAATCGCCCAGCTGATGCCATTTCAGCCAAATGACTAAAGGATTACAGACTGTAAAACAGATTTTGAACTTTTCTGAGAGGCCCGGGGAAGGGGTGGATGTGAAAATCTCAAGGACAAAAAGGATTGTTTTCAGACTTGCCGTTCACCTCCTCTCCAGGTTCACATGAATGAAAACAGCTAGCAGCTGTCTTTTCTTAGTCCAATTACCACCTATCTTGCAATGCCTGATAAGGCAGGACATTGTGGCTCAGCTGAGGGTGGGTTTAACCCTTTGGGATAAAACGCCGTTGCCGGAGGACCAGAGAACTGATTGACATTATTGAATCATTATCATCTTTCCATATAAAAGGACCGGCAAAAGAGAACTGCCTTGAATGTCACAGCCCAAATTGTGCTGCTTGGGTTGCACTGTGTTGTGGGGGTTGTGACAGGACTTTTTGGGTGGACCAGTTGTCACTTTTTCATTTATGGTGTAATACCTGTAATTATAGACATAACTGGGAACATAATTGGGAGTGGGCACTACGGAATGAAACAGGACTAAATACTGCCTCAGCTTTAGATCTTTATGAATCGCATGAGCAGAAAATCTTGGCTTATTATCGGTGGGAGGTACAGTGTATTTTGAAAAGGATTAAAGCTCAAAGTGCATCATATATTACCTCTGTAAGGTGTAGAAAACTGGTGCCTTTAACACAACATTCCGTTGTAGGGCCTATAAAAGGAGATCCCAATCAGGCATTAGACAACTGCATTAGAAGGTTACAAAGGTGTGGTCTTCGGGTCTCGGGAACAGTAAGGTTAAAAACTGATAAGAAGAAAGTCAAAGTAAAACCAGGAAAATGAGGTTTCCTTTTATTATATTACTTGGTGTAGTGGTAGCTGAAGAATTAAAGGTAACACATTTTAGTCAACCTAGAGATAATGTATGGCTAACACTTGCTAGGCAGATTAATCAGTCGTCGCTTTGTCTCAGCATTGGAGGAGTTACTAACCCTTTTCGAACATGTTTGGTAGGACTTCCAGTATGGTCTCCTCAAGAATTCTGCAGTTTTATTAATAACCGTGCCTTATGTATGCGCAGTATGGTAAATATCAAATTGCCTGCACAAAAAGGGTATACTGCCAGTCAGAGTGACGGCTACCGCCAATGCCTGTTAATTCAATCACTTAATATTCCTTTGCATTCTCCACCTGAGGAATTGGAGCTTTTCGGGAGTGCAAATGCTAGCATGACCAGCACTTCTGACGGTGGGTGGTTTAGCTTTGATTATTCTAATCCTCAAAAGATGAATCCACATACACAAACGTGGGCTACCCTGGATTCAGCTCTAAAGCCAAACATAGTGTCTAAACAACTCTACAATCATTGTAAAGGCTCTAGCATCATGACACCTAAGAAATTACCTAAGGGCATATTTCTAATTTGCGGAGATAGAGCCTGGAATGGTATACCTGCCCAGCCTCAGTGTGGACCTTGTTATTTAGGCAAGTTATCTCTATTCCACCCTAATATATCTGTGCTAATGCAATTAAGCCATAAGATAAGCAGGCAAAAGCGTAGCTTACATAATTTAGACTGTAGTCAAATAGGAGATCCATGGTTCTGGAGTAAATTTAAGCAAGTGATGGTTTCAGCTTTCCTACCATGGGGTGCTGCAAGCAAAGCATTGACTCTAGCAAAACAAATAGGGTGTTGGGCTAAGGGTGAACTGAATAAAACTTCACAGATATTAGATATGTTAACTTCAGATGTACAAAGTGTTAATCACGCTGTTCTACAAAATAGAGCTGCTATAGATTTCTTACTATTAGCACAAGGCCATGAGTGTGAAGAGTTTGAAAAGATGTGTTGCATGAACTTATCTGATCATTCTGTATCTATTCATGCTAAGTTAAAAGAGCTACGACTAAGATTTAACAAACTTAAAGAAGAAGAAAGATTAAGTATTGATGAGTAGCTGAAAAGTTTCAGATTGGGACCCTGGCTAAGAAACCTTATAACATATGCTATAGGGATATTAGGAGTACTCTTATTGCTTTTACTTATATTACCTTGTTTCTGTAGCTGTATTCAAAAGATGGTTAATAGGATGATAGAGAAAACCTGGCAAACTAAATTCCTTTCTCTCAAAGAAAAAAGCGGGGGAAATGTCGGGAGTTTAGTTCAAGCATGGCTTAAAGAAAAAGGCCATGAAGGCATACAATTGAGAGAAAAGTAAAAGGTAGTTGCAAAGCAGTTCCAAAGCAGTTCCCAGCCTGACTTCTATAAACAATTAAAACAATTAGACTCTTTCAGGCATCATTGTATAAACAATAAAGTTCTCAGGCAGTCTTCTCCTAACAAGTGTAACACTCTCTCTGGGAAAAGATGGCACCCTGAGAACAGATGTGGAAGTTTTGGGAACCGTTCATATCACAGTGAGAACACTGGTTTTGTTTTGTGTAAACAATCAACGGTGTAGTAAAACAAAAGGTGTGGTTAGAGTTTTCTCTGTTAGCCTATCATAAACCTGTATTTTGGAATATGCATGAAGTTCGTTAACACTATTATTTAAGCTGACTGATCGATCAATAAATCGAGTTCGATGCATCAAAGGATTGGTCGTTCTCCCCTCACTTCAACACTCTGGTAAAAGCCACAAGTCCGTTGTGACTTGGTTTAATCAAAAGACTAATGTTTGGGAATCTGATATTCAAACAGTAGAGGGATCCCCTCAAATTGTTGAGCCTGCTGCAGTAGTTTGAGCTTTTCAGCTGTTTCCTCAGCCTTTTAATTTGGTCACAGATTCTGCTTATGTTGCTAATGTAGTCAGGAGAATAGAAGGTTCCATTTTAAAGGATGTTAGTAATGAAACTTTACATCGTTGGCTTTCATGTCTTTTTATAACTTTGCAATATAGAACTAATCCATATTTTGTTTCTCACATTAGGGCGCATTCTTCACTTCCTGGATTTTTAGTGGAAGGAAATGCAAGAGCGGACAAGCTGACAATGGTCATTTCTAACACATTGCCAAATAGTTTTGAACAAGCAAAATTGAGTCATGCCTTTTTCCACCAAAATGCACAAGCACTCATGCAAATGTTCCAAATCACTTAAAGTCAAGCTAAAGCTATCATTCATACTTGCCCTGACTGTCAATTGGTACAACCTCCTGTTTCTACAGGAGCAATCAACCCCCGAGGCTTACAAAGCCTACAGTTGTGGCAAACAGATGTTACTAAATAGCCTTCTTTTGGTAAATTTAAAAATATTCATGTTTCCATAGACACGTTCTCTGGTGCAGTTTTTGCTTCCCTTCACACAAGTGATACTGGCAGCCATGCCTGTCATCATTTCCTGCAAGCTTTTGCTTCATTGGGTATACCCCAAGAAGTAAAAACTGACAATGGCCCCGCATACATATCTCAAAAATTGGCCACATTTTTAAATGAATGGGGTGTTCGACACATTTTTGGTATTCCCCACTCTCCCACAAGCCAAGCAATCATTGAAAGAACACATCAAACCTTAAAACGCATATTAGATCAACAGAGAGGGGGAACGGAAATCACCCCACAGATGAGACTGAGTAAGGCTTTGTATGTTTTTAATTTTCTAAATAGTAAAAGTACAGAACCAGATCCACCAATCTTTAGACACTTTTCAAATAGCACACAGGCAAAACTGAAAGAACATCCTCCTCTTCTAATTAGAAACCCTGACTCTGGACAGATGGAAGGTCCGTTTCAATTAATAACGTGGGGCAAAGGGTATGCTTCTATTTCCACAGGTGCTGGAAGAATTAAGTGGGTTCCTGCCAAAAACGTCAAACCGTATCGCACTTCAGAACCTGTTGTCGAGCCTAGAACTGAGGAAGCGAGTACGCAGACGTAGACCGAATGGAAGGATCCCGGGTCTCGCCTGACGCCTCTTGTGCCTGACGTTCATTGTGCATCGGTGGAACCCGTGAACTCTGATTTTGTGCCAATTTTTATTTATGAGTATACGAATGAAATGCTGAATGTTTGTTTAACAAAGCTAATTTTTGGCTGAAAATTTAGGTTCTTGTTTTGGTTTAGAAAGAATTCTGCCAAAACTTAGTTCTTGAAAGAGATGGGGCAGAATCAAATGGTATACTTGTTTTGCTTGATTTTAATTGTTTTTTGTCGTGCAGATTTGCCTGAGGATCAACCGAAGACGAATGTTTGGGTGACCTTAGCCAAGGCTGCCGGATCGGATACTATATGTCTGTCTAATTCGGAACCAGAAAAGCCTTTCTCAACCTGTTTGGTTGGTGTGCCAGTGAAAGAGTTTCCTTTGGTCAGAAAAGAATCCAATGGTAAACCAGGTGGAATTGACAATGGAAACAGTCCTTCCTTCAATTGGAACATTTGTTCCAAGAAACTTCTCAGGGCAGCAAATGTTTCAAACAGTTGGGATGTGTTTCTACAGACGGACCAATCTCCACGGCAATTGCCAAAAGGGTATTGGATCATTTGCGGAGACAGAGGTTGGCAAGGCATTCCAGCCCACCTTGAAGGTGGCCCTTGCAGCATTGGTATGCTTACCATAATTGCCCCCACTGCCAAAGCAGTGATGAAAAAGAAACAAAGGAAAACAAGAGCTGTTCCTCATTATGATGAGAACTGTCAGAGTGATTTTATGCCTTGGAATGCCGCCAGAAGGGTTTCAGCAGGTATATTTCTACCCCAATTGGCTTCAGCTGTGGCATTGAGACAATTAGATCGAGTTGGATGTTGGCTGAGCAAACAAGCTAATGCCACATCCTCCGCAATCAGTGATATGTTGACCAATGTTGATAGTATTAGACATGCTACTCTTCAAAACAGAGCAGCCATTGATTTTCTCTTACTGGCACAAGGACATGGTTGTGAGGAATTGGAAGGTTTGTGTTGTATGAATTTGTCTGATCATTCTGAATCCATTCACAAAAGCATTCAAAAATTAAAGGATCTGACAGCCCAAATTAAAGAAGATGGAGGTTCCTGGTTGGATGATTTGTATCAAAATTGCAGTTTTGCACCTTGGCTAAGGCAACTTTGCAAGATAGGTCTTTACATATTAGGTGTTCTAATACTGATATTGATAGTGGTACCTTGTATACTCTGTTGTGTTCGGCGAATGATGAACAAAACAGTCCGAGAAGTTTTTGTCATTCAAGCAGGAGAATTAGGAAGTAGAAGCACAGAGAGTGTACGAAATCTCACGAAAGCAGTAGATGAGGGTATTGACATGAACGAAGGTTTTGAATTAAGGCCTTGGAATCGACCAGAGTTTTTTGAACGATGCCTTGTGACTGTTGCCAAACATATCTCTTTCAGGGATTGGGTCTTCACAGCATTAAGTTGCTGTGCCGTAATATAGCAATGCTTCAGTTTAGTGAAAATAGGTCTTCAGCAGATAATAAGCAGAAATTTTGCAATAGAGCTATGAAACGCAAATAGCAAGCGACAAGAAAATGAAAGCTTCTGGGTCAAACAGAGAGGGGGAAATGTTGGAATCCATAAGGTTAGAGGATTTTTAAGAAATGGTTAAAAAGAAGTATGTAGGCCTTAGACTGGAGTTTTGTTAGCATTGCAGAAAAGTTTCCCATGCAAGCAGAAAAAGTTTTCCATGCAAGCAGAAAAGTTTCCCAAGCAGTAGACGTGACAAATAACAATAGGCTTCTGTAGAATTGGCTTTAGGATGGCAACAAGGTTATTTAATGTATATCTTTAGAAGGTTAGCATGAATAGAACTCTGTTCTTTGTCTCTTATCAACTAGTCTTTGTTTTAGCTACGATTACCTATGTTTTATAAGATTGGATAGAATGCTTGTCAAGATGTGTTTTCTGTGTCTGATTGGCTGAATTCTAGTCTGAGATGATTTTATGTATTGCTGTATGAGCCCTGTTGAAGGAGACATTTTTTGGTGTGGATCAGTGAGCTGTCATGTCTCCATTTTGTATTTTGAGACTGATGTGCTGGAAATAAAAGCAAAAATCTCTTCACTGGTCTGGTTACCATGTTATCCATATTTGGATATTTTGCCGCGGCCTAGTGGGTTCCTTTTTTAAGGCGTGGGTTCCTGACACCATTGGACTTATACCTGTCCCGTCCCCCGCATATTGCTGCCCCGTGTGAGGACGTAGAATAGAAGAAAAACAAAGAAAAATCGTGGAAGCACCAGCCGCGGAGACCCAAGTGTTAACAAGGAGGACACTGTATCATCTCTCCCGCCGAAACCAAGAAAATTGTAAGTAGCTTATCTCGGGAGAGCGCTTGGGTGACGTTGGGAGGAAAAATAGAGAAAAAGAAAATTATTAAAAGAGCACAAAAATGGGAACGAATTTATCAGAAGTTGAATGGGATGTTTTTTATCAATTAGAGACAATGTTACAAGAAAAAGGTCACTCTGAAATTTCAAAAACTGAGCTTAAAAACTTACTTATCTGGGTTAAAGCGAATACGCAAGATTTAAATCTGCAGTCTGCTTTTTCTTTTCATTTTTGGGATCAGATAAACTGGAGAATCTATAATCTAGTCTCTCTCAAAAAAGATGAAAGCTTAAGAGAACTTGTGCCGGTTTGTAGTGCGCTGTTGTAGTGCTTTTTTAAACAAAGTGATAAAAATAAGATCAACTTGGACTCAGAAAACAGAGCTTCTGGTTCTATCTCACGAAATTCCAGTAAACCAGAGACTGTGTGTGTATCGGAGAATGTTACAAGTGTTGTTGCAAATGCTGAAAGTATTGCTTTGAACTCTGTTGAACAAAATCTTTCTTCTCTCTCTCTGGGAAAAAATGAGACTCTTTCGGACTTTTCTTCGCGTTGTTCTGTTAATGTAAAAATATGTGACTCTTGTAAGGGGGATGGAACAAAGTGTGTAAAAGATGGAAATGAAAAAGTGACTGTACTTCCTAAAATTGTTTGTGCAGGGACACTGAAACCTGAATTGGATTCTGTTGGGCCTGGGGTGGAGGCTGAGGTGGCTGCTTCCACTCGGGAAATTGTGGTTCCAGGGAACTCTTTTTCAGTTAAGCAAAACCATGGTTGTTCTGGTGTTTGTCAATCTATAGATACAGAGAAAGAAAAATTGGCTTTAAGGGTGGAGTCCTTTGAAAGGAAGAGATGGAAGAAACTCGCGACTGTGTTGTTGCTGAAATTCAAAAAGCTGGACTTGAAATCTCTGCAACGAAAATTCAACAAGTTTCACCTTAGAAGTACCTGGGATGGAAGATGACTGAGACGACAAGAACACCACAAAAAATTCAGATCCGAACCAGAGTCAACAACCTACAAGAGTTACAACAACTTCTAGGAGAAATCAACTGGGTCAGACCGATGTTGGGAATCACCAATGATGAACTGAGTCCGCTCTTCCATTTGCTGAGAGGAAGTTGCGACATCACTTCGCCAAGAACTTTAACCCCTGAAGCTCGTGCTGCTCTCGACAAAGTCACAGAAGCTCTTCAAAAAAAAACACAAGCTCATCGCTGCGTTCCTGAAAATCCTTTCTTTCTTGCAATCTTAGGAGAGAAGAAGCAGCTTTGTGGTCTCATTTTCCAGTGGGATTCCACAGAACAAGATCCTTTGTTAATAATGGAATGGGATTTTCCTCCCTACAGGTTTTCAAAGACCATTTGCTCAGTTTTAGAAATGATTGCATACATTATAATTAAGGCTAGAACCAGATTGTTAACTTTGGCAGGTCAAGAATTTTCAGTTATCTATTTGCCATTGAAAAATGATTATTTCAATTGGGCAATGCAAAATTCTGATGATTTACAATATGCATTCTTAGGTTTTCCAGGTGTTTGTTCCATACACTATCCAGCTCACAAACTACTGCAAGCAAAATTGAGTTTCAGAGAAAAACCTAAATTGAGTGAAGAACCTTTACATGCTGTGACTCTCTTCACTGATGGCTCTGGTAAAAGCCACAAGTCCGTTGTGACTTGGTTTAATCTAAAGACTAATGTTTGGGTATCTGATATTCAAACAGTAGAGGGATCCCCTCAAATTGTTGAGCCTGCTGCAGTAGTTTGAGCTTTTCAGCTCTTTCCTCAGCCTTTTAATTTGGTCACAGATTCTGCTTATGTTGCTAATGTAGTCAGGAGAATAGAAGGTTCCATTTTAAAGGATGTTAGTAATGAAACTTTACATCGTTGGCTTTCATGTCTTTTTATAACTTTGCAATATAGAACTAATCCACATTTTGTTTCTCACATTAGGGCGCATTCTTCACTTCCTGGATTTTTAGTGGAAGGAAATGCAAGAGCGGACAAGCTGACAATGGTCATTTCTAACACATTGCCAAATAGTTTTGAACAAGCAAAATTGAGTCGTGCCTTTTTCCACCAAAATGCACAAGCACTCATGCAAATGTTCCAAATCACTTAAAGTCAAGCTAAAGCTATCATTCATACTTGCCCTGACTGTCAATTGGTACAACCTCCTGTTTCTACAGGAGCAATCAACCCCCGAGGCTTACAAAGCCTACAGTTGTGGCAAACAGATGTTACTAAATAGCCTTCTTTTGGTAAATTTAAAAATATTCATGTTTCCATAGACACGTTCTCTGGTGCAGTTTTTGCTTCCCTTCACACAAGTGATACTGGCAGCCATGCCTGTCATCATTTCCTGCAAGCTTTTGCTTCATTGGGTATACCCCAAGAAGTAAAAACTGACAATGGCCCCGCATACATATCTCAAAAATTGGCCACATTTTTAAATGAATGGGGTGTTCGACACATTTTTGGTATTCCCCACTCTCCCACAAGCCAAGCAATCATTGAAAGAACACATCAAACCTTAAAACGCATATTAGATCAACAGAGAGGGGGAACGGAAATCACCCCACAGATGAGACTGAGTAAGGCTTTGTATGTTTTTAATTTTCTAAATAGTAAAAGTACAGAACCAGATCCACCAATCTTTAGACACTTTTCAAATAGCACACAGGCAAAACTGAAAGAACATCCTCCTCTTCTAATTAGAAACCCTGACTCTGGACAGATGGAAGGTCCGTTTCAATTAATAACGTGGGGCAAAGGGTATGCTTCTATTTCCACAGGTGCTGGAAGAATTAAGTGGGTTCCTGCCAAAAACGTCAAACCGTATCGCACTTCAGAACCTGTTGTCGAGCCTAGAACTGAGGAAGCGAGTACGCAGACGTAGACCGAATGGAAGGATCCCGGGTCTCGCCTGACGCCTCTTGTGCCTGACGTTCATTGTGCATCGGTGGAACCCGTGAACTCTGATTTTGTGCCAATTTTTATTTATGAGTATACGAATGAAATGCTGAATGTTTGTTTAACAAAGCTAATTTTTGGCTGAAAATTTAGGTTCTTGTTTTGGTTTAGAAAGAATTCTGCCAAAACTTAGTTCTTGAAAGAGATGGGGCAGAATCAAATGGTATACTTGTTTTGCTTGATTTTAATTGTTTTTTGTCGTGCAGATTTGCCTGAGGATCAACCGAAGACGAATGTTTGGGTGACCTTAGCCAAGGCTGCCGGATCGGATACTATATGTCTGTCTAATTCGGAACCAGAAAAGCCTTTCTCAACCTGTTTGGTTGGTGTGCCAGTGAAAGAGTTTCCTTTGGTCAGAAAAGAATCCAATGGTAAACCAGGTGGAATTGACAATGGAAACAGTCCTTCCTTCAATTGGAACATTTGTTCCAAGAAACTTCTCAGGGCAGCAAATGTTTCAAACAGTTGGGATGTGTTTCTACAGACGGACCAATCTCCACGGCAATTGCCAAAAGGGTATTGGATCATTTGCGGAGACAGAGGTTGGCAAGGCATTCCAGCCCACCTTGAAGGTGGCCCTTGCAGCATTGGTATGCTTACCATAATTGCCCCCACTGCCAAAGCAGTGATGAAAAAGAAACAAAGGAAAACAAGAGCTGTTCCTCATTATGATGAGAACTGTCAGAGTGATTTTATGCCTTGGAATGCCGCCAGAAGGGTTTCAGCAGGTATATTTCTACCCCAATTGGCTTCAGCTGTGGCATTGAGACAATTAGATCGAGTTGGATGTTGGCTGAGCAAACAAGCTAATGCCACATCCTCCGCAATCAGTGATATGTTGACCAATGTTGATAGTATTAGACATGCTACTCTTCAAAACAGAGCAGCCATTGATTTTCTCTTACTGGCACAAGGACATGGTTGTGAGGAATTGGAAGGTTTGTGTTGTATGAATTTGTCTGATCATTCTGAATCCATTCACAAAAGCATTCAAAAATTAAAGGATCTGACAGCCCAAATTAAAGAAGACGGAGGTTCCTGGTTGGATGATTTGTATCAAAATTGCAGTTTTGCACCTTGGCTAAGGCAACTTTGCAAGATAGGTCTTTACATATTAGGTGTTCTAATACTGATATTGATAGTGGTACCTTGTATACTCTGTTGTGTTCGGCGAATGATGAACAAAACAGTCCGAGAAGTTTTTGTCATTCAAGCAGGAGAATTAGGAAGTAGAAGCACAGAGAGTGTACGAAATCTCACGAAAGCAGTAGATGAGGGTATTGACATGAACGAAGGTTTTGAATTAAGGCCTTGGAATCGACCAGAGTTTTTTGAACGATGCCTTGTGACTGTTGCCAAACATATCTCTTTCAGGGATTGGGTCTTCACAGCATTAAGTTGCTGTGCCGTAATATAGCAATGCTTCAGTTTAGTGAAAATAGGTCTTCAGCAGATAATAAGCAGAAATTTTGCAATAGAGCTATGAAACGCAAATAGCAAGCGACAAGAAAATGAAAGCTTCTGGGTCAAACAGAGAGGGGGAAATGTTGGAATCCATAAGGTTAGAGGATTTTTAAGAAATGGTTAAAAAGAAGTATGTAGGCCTTAGACTGGAGTTTTGTTAGCATTGCAGAAAAGTTTCCCATGCAAGCAGAAAAAGTTTTCCATGCAAGCAGAAAAGTTTCCCAAGCAGTAGACGTGACAAATAACAATAGGCTTCTGTAGAATTGGCTTTAGGATGGCAACAAGGTTATTTAATGTATATCTTTAGAAGGTTAGCATGAATAGAACTCTGTTCTTTGTCTCTTATCAACTAGTCTTTGTTTTAGCTACGATTACCTATGTTTTATAAGATTGGATAGAATGCTTGTCAATATGTGTTTTCTGTGTCTGATTGGCTGAATTCTAGTCTGAGATGATTTTATGTATTACTGTATGAGCCCTGTTGAAGGAGACATTTTTTGGTGTGGATCAGTGAGCTGTCATGTCTCCATTTTGTATTTTGAGACTGATGTGCTGGAAATAAAAGCAAAAATCTCTTCACTGGTCTGGTTACCATGTTATCCATATTTGGATATTTTGCCGCGGCCTAGTGGGTTCCTTTTTTAAGGCGTGGGTTCCTGACACCATTGGACTTATACCTGTCCCGTCCCCCGCATATTGCTGCCCCGTGTGAGGACGTAGAATAGAAGAAAAACAAAGAAAAATCGTGGAAGCACCAGCCGCGGAGACCCAAGTGTTAACAAGGAGGACACTGTATCATCTCTCCCGCCGAAACCAAGAAAATTGTAAGTAGCTTATCTCGGGAGAGCGCTTGGGTGACGTTGGGAGGAAAAATAGAGAAAAAGAAAATTATTAAAAGAGCACAAAAATGGGAACGAATTTATCAGAAGTTGAATGGGATGTTTTTCATCAATTAGAGACAATGTTACAAGAAAAAGGTCACTCTGAAATTTCAAAAACTGAGCTTAAAAACTTACTTATCTGGGTTAAAGCGAATACGCAAGATTTAAATCTGCAGTCTGCTTTTTCTTTTCATTTTTGGGATCAGATAAACTGGAGAATCTATAATCTAGTCTCTCTCAAAAAAGATGAAAGCTTAAGAGAACTTGTGCCGGTTTGTAGTGCGCTGTTGTAGTGCTTTTTTAAACAAAGTGATAAAAATAAGATCAACTTGGACTCAGAAAACAGAGCTTCTGGTTCTATCTCACGAAATTCCAGTAAACCAGAGACTGTGTGTGTATCGGAGAATGTTACAAGTGTTGTTGCAAATGCTGAAAGTATTGCTTTGAACTCTGTTGAACAAAATCTTTCTTCTCTCTCTCTGGGAAAAAAATGAGACTCTTTCGGACTTTTCTTCGCGTTGTTCTGTTAATGTAAAAATATGTGACTCTTGTAAGGGGGATGGAACAAAGTGTGTAAAAGATGGAAATGAAAAAGTGACTGTACTTCCTAAAATTGTTTGTGCAGGGACACTGAAACATGAATTGGATTCTGTTGGGCCTGGGGTGGAGGCTGAGGTGGCTGCTTCCACTCGGGAAATTGTGGTTCCAGGGAACTCTTTTTCAGTTAAGCAAAACCATGGTTGTTCTGGTGTTTGTCAATCTATAGATACAGAGAAAGAAAAATTGGCTTTAAGGGTGGAGTCCTTTGAAAGGAAGAGATGGAAGAAACTCGCGACTGTGTTGTTGCTGAAATTCAAAAAGCTGGACTTGAAATCTCTGCAACGAAAATTCAACAAGTTTCACCTTAGAAGTACCTGGGATGGAAGATGACTGAGACGACAAGAACACCACAAAAAATTCAGATCCGAACCAGAGTCAACAACCTACAAGAGTTACAACAACTTCTAGGAGAAATCAACTGGGTCAGACCGATGTTGGGAATCACCAATGATGAACTGAGTCCGCTCTTCCATTTGCTGAGAGGAAGTTGCGACATCACTTCGCCAAGAACTTTAACCCCTGAAGCTCGTGCTGCTCTCGACAAAGTCACAGAAGCTCTTCAAAAAAGACAAGCTCATCGCTGCGTTCCTGAAAATCCTTTCTTTCTTGCAATCTTAGGAGAGAAGAAGCAGCTTTGTGGTCTCATTTTCCAGTGGGATTCCACAGAGCAAGATCCTTTGTTAATAATGGAATGGGATTTTCCTCCCTACAGGTTTTCAAAGACCATTTGCTCAGTTTTAGAAATGATTGCATACATTATAATTAAGGCTAGAACCAGATTGTTAACTTTGGCAGGTCAAGAATTTTCAGTTATCTATTTGCCATTGAAAAATGATTATTTCAATTGGGCAATGCAAAATTCTGATGATTTACAATATGCATTCTTAGGTTTTCCAGGTGTTTGTTCCATACACTATCCAGCTCACAAACTACTGCAAGCAAAATTGAGTTTCAGAGAAAAACCTAAATTTAGTGAAGAACCTTTACATGCTGTGACTCTCTTCACTGATGGCTCTGGTAAAAGCCACAAGTCCGTTGTGACTTGGTTTAATCAAAAGACTAATGTTTGGGAATCTGATATTCAAACAGTAGAGGGATCCCCTCAAATTGTTGAGCCTGCTGCAGTAGTTTGAGCTTTTCAGCTGTTTCCTCAGCCTTTTAATTTGGTCACAGATTCTGCTTATGTTGCTAATGTAGTCAGGAGAATAGAAGGTTCCATTTTAAAGGATGTTAGTAATGAAACTTTACATCGTTGGCTTTCATGTCTTTTTATAACTTTGCAATATAGAACTAATCCATATTTTGTTTCTCACATTAGGGCGCATTCTTCACTTCCTGGATTTTTAGTGGAAGGAAATGCAAGAGCGGACAAGCTGACAATGGTCATTTCTAACACATTGCCAAATAGTTTTGAACAAGCAAAATTGAGTCGTGCCTTTTTCCACCAAAATGCACAAGCACTCATGCAAATGTTCCAAATCACTTAAAGTCAAGCTAAAGCTATCATTCATACTTGCCCTGACTGTCAATTGGTACAACCTCCTGTTTCTACAGGAGCAATCAACCCCCGAGGCTTACAAAGCCTACAGTTGTGGCAAACAGATGTTACTAAATAGCCTTCTTTTGGTAAATTTAAAAATATTCATGTTTCCATAGACACGTTCTCTGGTGCAGTTTTTACTTCCCTTCACACAAGTGATACTGGCAGCCATGCCTGTCATCATTTCCTGCAAGCTTTTGCTTCATTGGGTATACCCCAAGAAGTAAAAACTGACAATGGCCCCGCATACATATCTCAAAAATTGGCCACATTTTTAAATGAATGGGGTGTTCGACACATTTTTGGTGTTCCCCACTCTCCCACAAGCCAAGCAATCATTGAAAGAACACATCAAACCTTAAAACGCATATTAGATCAACAGAGAGGGGGAACGGAAATCACCCCACAGATGAGACTGAGTAAGGCTTTGTATGTTTTTAATTTTCTAAATAGTAAAAGTACAGAACCAGATCCACCAATCTTTAGACACTTTTCAAATAGCACACAGGCAAAACTGAAAGAACATCCTCCTCTTCTAATTAGAAACCCTGACTCTGGACAGATGGAAGGTCCGTTTCAATTAATAACGTGGGGCAAAGGGTATGCTTCTATTTCCACAGGTGCTGGAAGAATTAAGTGGGTTCCTGCCAAAAACGTCAAACCGTATCGCACTTCAGAACCTGTTGTCGAGCCTAGAACTGAGGAAGCGAGTACGCAGACGTAGACCGAATGGAAGGATCCCGGGTCTCGCCTGACGCCTCTTGTGCCTGACGTTCATTGTGCATCGGTGGAACCCGTGAACTCTGATTTTGTGCCAATTTTTATTTATGAGTATACGAATGAAATGCTGAATGTTTGTTTAACAAAGCTAATTTTTGGCTGAAAATTTAGGTTCTTGTTTTGGTTTAGAAAGAATTCTGCCAAAACTTAGTTCTTGAAAGAGATGGGGCAGAATCAAATGGTATACTTGTTTTGCTTGATTTTAATTGTTTTTTGTCGTGCAGATTTGCCTGAGGATCAACCGAAGATGAATGTTTGGGTGACCTTAGCCAAGGCTGCCGGATCGGATACTATATGTCTGTCTAATTCGGAACCAGAAAAGCCTTTCTCAACCTGTTTGGTTGGTGTGCCAGTGAAAGAGTTTCCTTTGGTCAGAAAAGAATCCAATGGTAAACCAGGTGGAATTGACAATGGAAACAGTCCTTCCTTCAATTGGAACATTTGTTCCAAGAAACTTCTCAGGGCAGCAAATGTTTCAAACAGTTGGGATGTGTTTCTACAGACGGACCAATCTCCACGGCAATTGCCAAAAGGGTATTGGATCATTTGCGGAGACAGAGGTTGGCAAGGCATTCCAGCCCACCTTGAAGGTGGCCCTTGCAGCATTGGTATGCTTACCATAATTGCCCCCACTGCCAAAGCAGTGATGAAAAAGAAACAAAGGAAAACGAGAGCTGTTCCTCATTATGATGAGAACTGTCAGAGTGATTTTATGCCTTGGAATGCCGCCAGAAGGGTTTCAGCAGGTGTATTTCTCCCCCAATTGGCTTCAGCTGTGGCATTGAGACAATTAGATCGAGTTGGATGTTGGCTGAGCAAACAAGCTAATGCCACATCCTCCGCAATCAGTGATATGTTGACCAATGTTGATAGTATTAGACATGCTACTCTTCAAAACAGAGCAGCCATTGATTTTCTCTTACTGGCACAAGGACATGGTTGTGAGGAATTGGAAGGTTTGTGTTGTATGAATTTGTCTGATCATTCTGAATCCATTCACAAAAGCATTCAAAAATTAAAGGATCTGACAGCCCAAATTAAAGAAGATGGAGGTTCCTGGTTAGATGATTTGTATCAAAATTGCAGTTTTGCACCTTGGCTAAGGCAACTTTGCAAGATAGGTCTTTACATATTAGGTGTTCTAATACTGATATTGATAGTGGTACCTTGTATACTCTGTTGTGTTCGGCGAATGATGAACAAAACAGTTCGAGAAGTTTTTGTCATTCAAGCAGGAGAATTAGGAAGTAGAAGCACAGAGAGTGTACGAAATCTCACGAAAGCAGTAGATGATGGTATTGACATGAACGAAGGTTTTGAATTAAGGCCTTGGAATCGACCAGAGTTTTTTGAACGATGCCTTGTGACTGTTGCCAAACATATCTCTTTCAGGGATTGGGTCTTCACAGCATTAAGTTGCTGTGCCGTAATATAGCAATGCTTCAGTTTAGTGAAAATAGGTCTTCAGCAGATAATAAGCAGAAATTTTGCAATAGAGCTATGAAACGCAAATAGCAAGCGACAAGAAAATGAAAGCTTCTGGGTCAAACAGTGAGGGGGAAATGTTGGAATCCATAAGGTTAGAGGATTTTTAAGAAATGGTTAAAAAGAAGTATGTAGGCCTTAGACTGGAGTTTTGTTAGCATTGCAGAAAAGTTTCCCATGCAAGCAGAAAAAGTTTTCCATGCAAGCAGAAAAGTTTCCCAAGCAGTAGACGTGACAAATAACAATAGGCTTCTGTAGAATTGGCTTTAGGATGGCAACAAGGCTATTTAATGTATATCTTTAGAAGGTTGGCATGAATAGAACTCTGTTCTTTGTCTCTTATCAACTAGTCTTTGTTTTAGCTACGATTACCTATGTTTTATAAGATTGGATAGGATGCTTGTCAATATGTGTTTTCTGTGTCTGATTGGCTGAATTCTAGTCTGAGATGATTTTATGTATTGCTGTATGAGCCCTGTTGAAGGAGACATTTTTTGGTGTGGATCAGTGAGCTGTCATGTCTCCATTTTGTATTTTGAGACTGATGTGCTGGAAATAAAAGCAAAAATCTCTTCACTGGTCTGGTTACCATGTTATCCATATTTGGATATTTTGCCGCGGCCTAGTGGGTTCCTTTTTTAAGGCGTGGGTTCCTGACACCATTGGACTTATACCTGTCCCGTCCCCCGCATATTGCTGCCCCGTGTGAGGACGTAGAATAGAAGAAAAACAAAGAAAAATCGTGGAAGCACCAGCCGCGGAGACCCAAGTGTTAACAAGGAGGACACTGTATCATCTCTCCCGCCGAAACCAAGAAAATTGTAAGTAGCTTATCTCGGGAGAGCGCTTGGGTGACGTTGGGAGGAAAAATAGAGAAAAAGAAAATTATTAAAAGAGCACAAAAATGGGAACGAATTTATCAGAAGTTGAATGGGATGTTTTTTATCAATTAGAGACAATGTTACAAGAAAAAGGTCACTCTGAAATTTCAAAAACTGAGCTTAAAAACTTACTTATCTGGGTTAAAGCGAATACGCAAGATTTAAATCTGCAGTCTGCTTTTTCTTTTCATTTTTGGGATCAGATAAACTGGAGAATCTATAATCTAGTCTCTCTCAAAAAAGATGAAAGCTTAAGAGAACTTGTGCCGGTTTGTAGTGCGCTGTTGTAGTGCTTTTTTAAACAAAGTGATAAAAATAAGATCAACTTGGACTCAGAAAACAGAGCTTCTGGTTCTCTCTCACGAAATTCCAGTAAACCAGAGACTGTGTGTGTATCGGAGAATGTTACAAGTGTTGTTGCAAATGCTGAAAGTATTGCTTTGAACTCTGTTGAACAAAATCTTTCTTCTCTCTCTCTGGGAAAAAATGAGACTCTTTCGGACTTTTCTTCGCGTTGTTCTGTTAATGTAAAAATATGTGACTCTTGTAAGGGGGATGGAACAAAGTGTGTAAAAGATGGAAATGAAAAAGTGACTGTACTTCCTAAAATTGTTTGTGCAGGGACACTGAAACCTGAATTGGATTCTGTTGGGCCTGGGGTGGAGGCTGAGGTGGCTGCTTCCACTCGGGAAATTGTGGTTCCAGGGAACTCTTTTTCAGTTAAGCAAAACCATGGTTGTTCTGGTGTTTGTCAATCTATAGATACAGAGAAAGAAAAATTGGCTTTAAGGGTGGAGTCCTTTGAAAGGAAGAGATGGAAGAAACTCGTGACTGTGTTGTTGCTGAAATTCAAAAAGCTGGACTTGAAATCTCTGCAACGAAAATTCAACAAGATTCACCTTAGAAGTACCTGGGATGGAAGATGACTGAGACGACAAGAACACCACAAAAAATTCAGATCCGAACCAGAGTCAACAACCTACAAGAGTTACAACAACTTCTAGGAGAAATCAACTGGGTCAGACCGATGTTGGGAATCACCAATGATGAACTGAGTCCGCTCTTCCATTTGCTGAGAGGAAGTTGCGACATCACTTCGCCAAGAACTTTAACCCCTGAAGCTCGTGCTGCTCTCGACAAAGTCACAGAAGCTCTTCAAAAAAAAAGACAAGCTCATCGCTGCGTTCCTGAAAATCCTTTCTTTCTTGCAATCTTAGGAGAGAAGAAGCAGCTTTGTGGTCTCATTTTCCAGTGGGATTCCACAGAGCAAGATCCTTTGTTAATAATGGAATGGGATTTTCCTCCCTACAGGTTTTCAAAGACCATTTGCTCAGTTTTAGAAATGATTGCATACATTATAATTAAGGCTAGAACCAGATTGTTAACTTTGGCAGGTCAAGAATTTTCAGTTATCTATTTGCCATTGAAAAATGATTATTTCAATTGGGCAATGCAAAATTCTGATGATTTACAATATGCATTCTTAGGTTTTCCAGGTGTTTGTTCCATACACTATCCAGCTCACAAACTACTGCAAGCAAAATTGAGTTTCAGAGAAAAACCTAAATTTAGTGAAGAACCTTTACATGCTGTGACTCTCTTCACTGATGGCTCTGGTAAAAGCCACAAGTCCGTTGTGACTTGGTTTAATCAAAAGACTAATGTTTGGGAATCTGATATTCAAACAGTAGAGGGATCCCCTCAAATTGTTGAGCCTGCTGCAGTAGTTTGAGCTTTTCAGCTGTTTCCTCAGCCTTTTAATTTGGTCACAGATTCTGCTTATGTTGCTAATGTAGTCAGGAGAATAGAAGGTTCCATTTTAAAGGATGTTAGTAATGAAACTTTACATCGTTGTCTTTCATGTCTTTTTATAACTTTGCAATATAGAACTAATCCATATTTTGTTTCTCACATTAGGGCGCATTCTTCACTTCCTGGATTTTTAGTGGAAGGAAATGCAAGAGCGGACAAGCTGACAATGGTCATTTCTAACACATTGCCAAATAGTTTTGAACAAGCAAAATTGAGTCGTGCCTTTTTCCACCAAAATGCACAAGCACTCATGCAAATGTTCCAAATCACTTAAAGTCAAGCTAAAGCTATCATTCATACTTGCCCTGACTGTCAATTGGTACAACCTCCTGTTTCTACAGGAGCAATCAACCCCCGAGGCTTACAAAGCCTACAGTTGTGGCAAACAGATGTTACTAAATAGCCTTCTTTTGGTAAATTTAAAAATATTCATGTTTCCATAGACACGTTCTCTGGTGCAGTTTTTGCTTCCCTTCACACAAGTGATACTGGCAGCCATGCCTGTCATCATTTCCTGCAAGCTTTTGCTTCATTGGGTATACCCCAAGAAGTAAAAACTGACAATGGCCCCGCATACATATCTCAAAAATTGGCCACATTTTTAAATGAATGGGGTGTTCGACACATTTTTGGTATTCCCCACTCTCCCACAAGCCAAGCAATCATTGAAAGAACACATCAAACCTTAAAACGCATATTAGATCAACAGAGAGGGGGAACGGAAATCACCCCACAGATGAGACTGAGTAAGGCTTTGTATGTTTTTAATTTTCTAAATAGTAAAAGTACAGAACCAGATCCACCAATCTTTAGACACTTTTCAAATAGCACACAGGCAAAACTGAAAGAACATCCTCCTCTTCTAATTAGAAACCCTGACTCTGGACAGATGGAAGGTCCGTTTCAATTAATAACGTGGGGCAAAGGGTATGCTTCTATTTCCACAGGTGCTGGAAGAATTAAGTGGGTTCCTGCCAAAAACGTCAAACCGTATCGCACTTCAGAACCTGTTGTCGAGCCTAGAACTGAGGAAGCGAGTACGCAGACGTAGACCGAATGGAAGGATCCCGGGTCTCGCCTGACGCCTCTTGTGCCTGACGTTCATTGTGCATCGGTGGAACCCGTGAACTCTGATTTTGTGCCAATTTTTATTTATGAGTATACGAATGAAATGCTGAATGTTTGTTTAACAAAGCTAATTTTTGGCTGAAAATTTAGGTTCTTGTTTTGGTTTAGAAAGAATTCTGCCAAAACTTAGTTCTTGAAAGAGATGGGGCAGAATCAAATGGTATACTTGTTTTGCTTGATTTTAATTGTTTTTTGTCGTGCAGATTTGCCTGAGGATCAACCGAAGACGAATGTTTGGGTGACCTTAGCCAAGGCTGCCAGATCGGATACTATATGTCTGTCTAATTCGGAACCAGAAAAGCCTTTCTCAACCTGTTTGGTTGGTGTGCCAGTGAAAGAGTTTCCTTTGGTCAGAAAAGAATCCAATGGTAAACCAGGTGGAATTGACAATGGAAACAGTCCTTCCTTCAATTGGAACATTTGTTCCAAGAAACTTCTCAGGGCAGCAAATGTTTCAAACAGTTGGGATGTGTTTCTACAGACGGACCAATCTCCACGGCAATTGCCAAAAGGGTATTGGATCATTTGCGGAGACAGAGGTTGGCAAGGCATTCCAGCCCACCTTGAAGGTGGCCCTTGCAGCATTGGTATGCTTACCATAATTGCCCCCACTGCCAAAGCAGTGATGAAAAAGAAACAAAGGAAAACGAGAGCTGTTCCTCATTATGATGAGAACTGTCAGAGTGATTTTATGCCTTGGAATGCCGCCAGAAGGGTTTCAGCAGGTCTATTTCTACCCCAATTGGCTTCAGCTGTGGCATTGAGACAATTAGATCGAGTTGGATGTTGGCTGAGCAAACAAGCTAATGCCACATCCTCCGCAATCAGTGATATGTTGACCAATGTTGATAGTATTAGACATGCTACTCTTCAAAACAGAGCAGCCATTGATTTTCTCTTACTGGCACAAGGACATGGTTGTGAGGAATTGGAAGGTTTGTGTTGTATGAATTTGTCTGATCATTCTGAATCCATTCACAAAAGCATTCAAAAATTAAAGGATCTGACAGCCCAAATTAAAGAAGACGGAGGTTCCTGGTTGGATGATTTGTATCAAAATTGCAGTTTTGCACCTTGGCTAAGGCAACTTTGCAAGATAGGTCTTGACATATTAGGTGTTCTAATACTGATATTGATAGTGGTACCTTGTATACTCTGTTGTGTTCGGCGAATGATGAACAAAACAGTCCGAGAAGTTTTTGTCATTCAAGCAGGAGAATTAGGAAGTAGAAGCACAGAGAGTGTACGAAATCTCACGAAAGCAGTAGATGAGGGTATTGACATGAACGAAGGTTTTGAATTAAGGCCTTGGAATCGACCAGAGTTTTTTGAACGATGCCTTGTGACTGTTGCCAAACATATCTCTTTCAGGGATTGGGTCTTCACAGCATTAAGTTGCTGTGCCGTAATATAGCAATGCTTCAGTTTAGTGAAAATAGGTCTTCAGCAGATAATAAGCAGAAATTTTGCAATAGAGCTATGAAACGCAAATAGCAAGCGACAAGAAAATGAAAGCTTCTGGGTCAAACAGAGAGGGGGAAATGTTGGAATCCATAAGGTTAGAGGATTTTTAAGAAATGGTTAAAAAGAAGTATGTAGGCCTCAGACTGGAGTTTTGTTAGCATTGCAGAAAAGTTTCCCATGCAAGCAGAAAAAGTTTTCCATGCAAGCAGAAAAGTTTCCCAAGCAGTAGACGTGACAAATAACAATAGGCTTCTGTAGAATTGGCTTTAGGATGGCAACAAGGCTATTTAATGTATATCTTTAGAAGGTTAGCATGAATAGAACTCTGTTCTTTGTCTCTTATCAACTAGTCTTTGTTTTAGCTACGATTACCTATGTTTTATAAGATTGGATAGAATGCTTGTCAATATGTGTTTTCTGTGTCTGATTGGCTGAATTCTAGTCTGAGATGATTTTATGTATTGCTGTATGAGCCCTGTTGAAGGAGACATTTTTTGGTGTGGATCAGTGAGCTGTCATGTCTCCATTTTGTATTTTGAGACTGATGTGCTGGAAATAAAAGCAAAAATCTCTTCACTGGTCTGGTTACCATGTTATCCATATTTGGATATTTTGCCGCGGCCTAGTGGGTTCCTTTTTTAAGGCGTGCGTTCCTGACACCATTGGACTTATACCTGTCCCGTCCCCCGCATATTGCTGCCCCGTGTGAGGACGTAGAATAGAAGAAAAACAAAGAAAAATCGTGGAAGCACCAGCCGCGGAGACCCAAGTGTTAACAAGGAGGACACTGTATCATCTCTCCCGCCGAAACCAAGAAAATTGTAAGTAGCTTATCTCGGGAGAGCGCTTGGGTGACGTTGGGAGGAAAAATAGAGAAAAAGAAAATTATTAAAAGAGCACAAAAATGGGAACGAATTTATCAGAAGTTGAATGGGATGTTTTTCATCAATTAGAGACAATGTTACAAGAAAAAGGTCACTCTGAAATTTCAAAAACTGAGCTTAAAAACTTACTTATCTGGGTTAAAGCGAATACGCAAGATTTAAATCTGCAGTCTGCTTTTTCTTTTCATTTTTGGGATCAGATAAACTGGAGAATCTATAATCTAGTCTCTCTCAAAAAAGATGAAAGCTTAAGAGAACTTGTGCCGGTTTGTAGTGCGCTGTTGTAGTGCTTTTTTAAACAAAGTGATAAAAATAAGATCAACTTGGACTCAGAAAACAGAGCTTCTGGTTCTCTCTCACGAAATTCCAGTAAACCAGAGACTGTGTGTGTATCGGAGAATGTTACAAGTGTTGTTGCAAATGCTGAAAGTATTGCTTTGAACTCTGTTGAACAAAATCTTTCTTCTCTCTCTCTGGGAAAAAAATGAGACTCTTTCGGACTTTTCTTCGCGTTGTTCTGTTAATGTAAAAATATGTGACTCTTGTAAGGGGGATGGAACAAAGTGTGTAAAAGATGGAAATGAAAAAGTGACTGTACTTCCTAAAATTGTTTGTGCAGGGACACTGAAACATGAATTGGATTCTGTTGGGCCTGGGGTGGAGGCTGAGGTGGCTGCTTCCACTCGGGAAATTGTGGTTCCAGGGAACTCTTTTTCAGTTAAGCAAAACCATGGTTGTTCTGGTGTTTGTCAATCTATAGATACAGAGAAAGAAAAATTGGCTTTAAGGGTGGAGTCCTTTGAAAGGAAGAGATGGAAGAAACTCGTGACTGTGTTGTTGCTGAAATTCAAAAAGCTGGACTTGAAATCTCTGCAACGAAAATTCAACAAGTTTCACCTTAGAAGTACCTGGGATGGAAGATGACTGAGACGACAAGAACACCACAAAAAATTCAGATCCGAACCAGAGTCAACAACCTACAAGAGTTACAACAACTTCTAGGAGAAATCAACTGGGTCAGACCGATGTTGGGAATCACCAATGATGAACTGAGTCCGCTCTTCCATTTGCTGAGAGGAAGTTGCGACATCACTTCGCCAAGAACTTTAACCCCTGAAGCTCGTGCTGCTCTCGACAAAGTCACAGAAGCTCTTCAAAAAAGACAAGCTCATCGCTGCGTTCCTGAAAATCCTTTCTTTCTTGCAATCTTAGGAGAGAAGAAGCAGCTTTGTGGTCTCATTTTCCAGTGGGATTCCACAGAGCAAGATCCTTTGTTAATAATGGAATGGGATTTTCCTCCCTACAGGTTTTCAAAGACCATTTGCTCAGTTTTAGAAATGATTGCATACATTATAATTAAGGCTAGAACCAGATTGTTAACTTTGGCAGGTCAAGAATTTTCAGTTATCTATTTGCCATTGAAAAATGATTATTTCAATTGGGCAATGCAAAATTCTGATGATTTACAATATGCATTCTTAGGTTTTCCAGGTGTTTGTTCCATACACTATCCAGCTCACAAACTACTGCAAGCAAAATTGAGTTTCAGAGAAAAACCTAAATTGAGTGAAGAACCTTTACATGCTGTGACTCTCTTCACTGATGGCTCTGGTAAAAGCCACAAGTCCGTTGTGACTTGGTTTAATCAAAAGACTAATGTTTGGGAATCTGATATTCAAACAGTAGAGGGATCCCCTCAAATTGTTGAGCCTGCTGCAGTAGTTTGAGCTTTTCAGCTGTTTCCTCAGCCTTTTAATTTGGTCACAGATTCTGCTTATGTTGCTAATGTAGTCAGGAGAATAGAAGGTTCCATTTTAAAGGATGTTAGTAATGAAACTTTACATCGTTGGCTTTCATGTCTTTTTATAACTTTGCAATATAGAACTAATCCATATTTTGTTTCTCACATTAGGGCGCATTCTTCACTTCCTGGATTTTTAGTGGAAGGAAATGCAAGAGCGGACAAGCTGACAATGGTCATTTCTAACACATTGCCAAATAGTTTTGAACAAGCAAAATTGAGTCGTGCCTTTTTCCACCAAAATGCACAAGCACTCATGCAAATGTTCCAAATCACTTAAAGTCAAGCTAAAGCTATCATTCATACTTGCCCTGACTGTCAATTGGTACAACCTCCTGTTTCTACAGGAGCAATCAACCCCCGAGGCTTACAAAGCCTACAGTTGTGGCAAACAGATGTTACTAAATAGCCTTCTTTTGGTAAATTTAAAAATATTCATGTTTCCATAGACACGTTCTCTGGTGCAGTTTTTGCTTCCCTTCACACAAGTGATACTGGCAGCCATGCCTGTCATCATTTCCTGCAAGCTTTTGCTTCATTGGGTATACCCCAAGAAGTAAAAACTGACAATGGCCCCGCATACATATCTCAAAAATTGGCCACATTTTTAAATGAATGGGGTGTTCGACACATTTTTGGTATTCCCCACTCTCCCACAAGCCAAGCAATCATTGAAAGAACACATCAAACCTTAAAACGCATATTAGATCAACAGAGAGGGGGAACGGAAATCACCCCACAGATGAGACTGAGTAAGGCTTTGTATGTTTTTAATTTTCTAAATAGTAAAAGTACAGAACCAGATCCACCAATCTTTAGACACTTTTCAAATAGCACACAGGCAAAACTGAAAGAACATCCTCCTCTTCTAATTAGAAACCCTGACTCTGGACAGATGGAAGGTCCGTTTCAATTAATAACGTGGGGCAAAGGGTATGCTTCTATTTCCACAGGTGCTGGAAGAATTAAGTGGGTTCCTGCCAAAAACGTCAAACCGTATCGCACTTCAGAACCTGTTGTCGAGCCTAGAACTGAGGAAGCGAGTACGCAGACGTAGACCGAATGGAAGGATCCCGGGTCTCGCCTGACGCCTCTTGTGCCTGACGTTCATTGTGCATCGGTGGAACCCGTGAACTCTGATTTTGTGCCAATTTTTATTTATGAGTATACGAATGAAATGCTGAATGTTTGTTTAACAAAGCTAATTTTTGGCTGAAAATTTAGGTTCTTGTTTTGGTTTAGAAAGAATTCTGCCAAAACTTAGTTCTTGAAAGAGATGGGGCAGAATCAAATGGTATACTTGTTTTGCTTGATTTTAATTGTTTTTTGTCGTGCAGATTTGCCTGAGGATCAACCGAAGACGAATGTTTGGGTGACCTTAGCCAAGGCTGCCAGATCGGATACTATATGTCTGTCTAATTCGGAACCAGAAAAGCCTTTCTCAACCTGTTTGGTTGGTGTGCCAGTGAAAGAGTTTCCTTTGGTCAGAAAAGAATCCAATGGTAAACCAGGTGGAATTGACAATGGAAACAGTCCTTCCTTCAATTGGAACATTTGTTCCAAGAAACTTCTCAGGGCAGCAAATGTTTCAAACAGTTGGGATGTGTTTCTACAGACGGACCAATCTCCACGGCAATTGCCAAAAGGGTATTGGATCATTTGCGGAGACAGAGGTTGGCAAGGCATTCCAGCCCACCTTGAAGGTGGCCCTTGCAGCATTGGTATGCTTACCATAATTGCCCCCACTGCCAAAGCAGTGATGAAAAAGAAACAAAGGAAAACGAGAGCTGTTCCTCATTATGATGAGAACTGTCAGAGTGATTTTATGCCTTGGAATGCCGCCAGAAGGGTTTCAGCAGGTCTATTTCTACCCCAATTGGCTTCAGCTGTGGCATTGAGACAATTAGATCGAGTTGGATGTTGGCTGAGCAAACAAGCTAATGCCACATCCTCCGCAATCAGTGATATGTTGACCAATGTTGATAGTATTAGACATGCTACTCTTCAAAACAGAGCAGCCATTGATTTTCTCTTACTGGCACAAGGACATGGTTGTGAGGAATTGGAAGGTTTGTGTTGTATGAATTTGTCTGATCATTCTGAATCCATTCACAAAAGCATTCAAAAATTAAAGGATCTGACAGCCCAAATTAAAGAAGACGGAGGTTCCTGGTTGGATGATTTGTATCAAAATTGCAGTTTTGCACCTTGGCTAAGGCAACTTTGCAAGATAGGTCTTGTCATATTAGGTGTTCTAATACTGATATTGATAGTGGTACCTTGTATACTCTGTTGTGTTCGGCGAATGATGAACAAAACAGTCCGAGAAGTTTTTGTCATTCAAGCAGGAGAATTAGGAAGTAGAAGCACAGAGAGTGTACGAAATCTCACGAAAGCAGTAGATGAGGGTATTGACATGAACGAAGGTTTTGAATTAAGGCCTTGGAATCGACCAGAGTTTTTTGAACGATGCCTTGTGACTGTTGCCAAACATATCTCTTTCAGGGATTGGGTCTTCACAGCATTAAGTTGCTGTGCCGTAATATAGCAATGCTTCAGTTTAGTGAAAATAGGTCTTCAGCAGATAATAAGCAGAAATTTTGCAATAGAGCTATGAAACGCAAATAGCAAGCGACAAGAAAATGAAAGCTTCTGGGTCAAACAGAGAGGGGGAAATGTTGGAATCCATAAGGTTAGAGGATTTTTAAGAAATGGTTAAAAAGAAGTATGTAGGCCTCAGACTGGAGTTTTGTTAGCATTGCAGAAAAGTTTCCCATGCAAGCAGAAAAAGTTTTCCATGCAAGCAGAAAAGTTTCCCAAGCAGTAGACGTGACAAATAACAATAGGCTTCTGTAGAATTGGCTTTAGGATGGCAACAAGGTTATTTAATGTATATCTTTAGAAGGTTAGCATGAATAGAACTCTGTTCTTTGTCTCTTATCAACTAGTCTTTGTTTTAGCTACGATTACCTATGTTTTATAAGATTGGATAGAATGCTTGTCAATATGTGTTTTCTGTGTCTGATTGGCTGAATTCTAGTCTGAGATGATTTTATGTATTGCTGTATGAGCCCTGTTGAAGGAGACATTTTTTGGTGTGGATCAGTGAGCTGTCATGTCTCCATTTTGTATTTTGAGACTGATGTGCTGGAAATAAAAGCAAAAATCTCTTCACTGGTCTGGTTACCATGTTATCCATATTTGGATATTTTGCCGCGGCCTAGTGGGTTCCTTTTTTAAGGCGTGCGTTCCTGACACCATTGGACTTATACCTGTCCCGTCCCCCGCATATTGCTGCCCCGTGTGAGGACGTAGAATAGAAGAAAAACAAAGAAAAATCGTGGAAGCACCAGCCGCGGAGACCCAAGTGTTAACAAGGAGGACACTGTATCATCTCTCCCGCCGAAACCAAGAAAATTGTAAGTAACTTATCTCGGGAGAGCGCTTGGGTGACGTTGGGAGGAAAAATAGAGAAAAAGAAAATTATTAAAAGAGCACAAAAATGGGAAAGAATTTATCAGAAGTTGAATGGGATGTTTTTCATCAATTAGAGACAATGTTACAAGAAAAAGGTCACTCTGAAATTTCAAAAACTGAGCTTAAAAACTTACTTATCTGGGTTAAAGCGAATACGCAAGATTTAAATCTGCAGTCTGCTTTTTCTTTTCATTTTTGGGATCAGATAAACTGGAGAATCTATAATCTAGTCTCTCTCAAAAAAGATGAAAGCTTAAGAGAACTTGTGCCGGTTTGTAGTACGCTGTTGTAGTGCTTTTTTTAACAAAGTGATAAAAATAAGATCAACTTGGACTCAGAAAACAGAGCTTCTGGTTCTCTCTCACGAAATTCCAGTAAACCAGAGACTGTGTGTGTATCGGAGAATGTTACAAGTGTTGTTGCAAATGCTGAAAGTATTGCTTTGAACTCTGTTGAACAAAATCTTTCTTCTCTCTCTCTGGGAAAAAATGAGACTCTTTCGGACTTTTCTTCGCGTTGTTCTGTTAATGTAAAAATATGTGACTCTTGTAAGGGGGATGGAACAAAGTGTGTAAAAGATGGAAATGAAAAAGTGATTGTACTTCCTAAAATTGTTTGTGCAGGGACACTGAAACCTGAATTGGATTCTGTTGGGCCTGGGGTGGAGGCTGAGGTGGCTGCTTCCACTCGGGAAATTGTGGTTCCAGGGAACTCTTTTTCAGTTAAGCAAAACCATGGTTGTTCTGGTGTTTGTCAATCTATAGATACAGAGAAAGAAAAATTGGCTTTAAGGGTGGAGTCCTTTGAAAGGAAGAGATGGAAGAAACTCGCGACTGTGTTGTTGCTGAAATTCAAAAAGCTGGACTTGAAATCTCTGCAACGAAAATTCAACAAGTTTCACCTTAGAAGTACCTGGGATGGAAGATGACTGAGACGACAAGAACACCACAAAAAATTCAGATCCGAACCAGAGTCAACAACCTACAAGAGTTACAACAACTTCTAGGAGAAATCAACTGGGTCAGACCGATGTTGGGAATCACCAATGATGAACTGAGTCCGCTCTTCCATTTGCTGAGAGGAAGTTGCGACATCACTTCGCCAAGAACTTTAACCCCTGAAGCTCGTGCTGCTCTCGACAAAGTCACAGAAGCTCTTCAAAAAAGACAAGCTCATCGCTGCGTTCCTGAAAATCCTTTCTTTCTTGCAATCTTAGGAGAGAAGAAGCAGCTTTGTGGTCTCATTTTCCAGTGGGATTCCACAGAGCAAGATCCTTTGTTAATAATGGAATGGGATTTTCCTCCCTACAGGTTTTCAAAGACCATTTGCTCAGTTTTAGAAATGATTGCATACATTATAATTAAGGCTAGAACCAGATTGTTAACTTTGGCAGGTCAAGAATTTTCAGTTATCTATTTGCCATTGAAAAATGATTATTTCAATTGGGCAATGCAAAATTCTGATGATTTACAATATGCATTCTTAGGTTTTCCAGGTGTTTGTTCCATACACTATCCAGCTCACAAACTACTGCAAGCAAAATTGAGTTTCAGAGAAAAACCTAAATTGAGTGAAGAACCTTTACATGCTGTGACTCTCTTCACTGATGGCTCTGGTAAAAGCCACAAGTCCGTTGTGACTTGGTTTAATCAAAAGACTAATGTTTGGGAATCTGATATTCAAACAGTAGAGGGATCCCCTCAAATTGTTGAGCCTGCTGCAGTAGTTTGAGCTTTTCAGCTGTTTCCTCAGCCTTTTAATTTGGTCACAGATTCTGCTTATGTTGCTAATGTAGTCAGGAGAATAGAAGGTTCCATTTTAAAGGATGTTAGTAATGAAACTTTACATCGTTGGCTTTCATGTCTTTTTATAACTTTGCAATATAGAACTAATCCATATTTTGTTTCTCACATTAGGGCGCATTCTTCACTTCCTGGATTTTTAGTGGAAGGAAATGCAAGAGCGGACAAGCTGACAATGGTCATTTCTAACACATTGCCAAATAGTTTTGAACAAGCAAAATTGAGTCGTGCCTTTTTCCACCAAAATGCACAAGCACTCATGCAAATGTTCCAAATCACTTAAAGTCAAGCTAAAGCTATCATTCATACTTGCCCTGACTGTCAATTGGTACAACCTCCTGTTTCTACAGGAGCAATCAACCCCCGAGGCTTACAAAGCCTACAGTTGTGGCAAACAGATGTTACTAAATAGCCTTCTTTTGGTAAATTTAAAAATATTCATGTTTCCATAGACACGTTCTCTGGTGCAGTTTTTGCTTCCCTTCACACAAGTGATACTGGCAGCCATGCCTGTCATCATTTCCTGCAAGCTTTTGCTTCATTGGGTATACCCCAAGAAGTAAAAACTGACAATGGCCCCGCATACATATCTCAAAAATTGGCCACATTTTTAAATGAATGGGGTGTTCGACACATTTTTGGTATTCCCCACTCTCCCACAAGCCAAGCAATCATTGAAAGAACACATCAAACCTTAAAACGCATATTAGATCAACAGAGAGGGGGAACGGAAATCACCCCACAGATGAGACTGAGTAAGGCTTTGTATGTTTTTAATTTTCTAAATAGTAAAAGTACAGAACCAGATCCACCAATCTTTAGACACTTTTCAAATAGCACACAGGCAAAACTGAAAGAACATCCTCCTCTTCTAATTAGAAACCCTGACTCTGGACAGATGGAAGGTCCGTTTCAATTAATAACGTGGGGCAAAGGGTATGCTTCTATTTCCACAGGTGCTGGAAGAATTAAGTGGGTTCCTGCCAAAAACGTCAAACCGTATCGCACTTCAGAACCTGTTGTCGAGCCTAGAACTGAGGAAGCGAGTACGCAGACGTAGACCGAATGGAAGGATCCCGGGTCTCGCCTGACGCCTCTTGTGCCTGACGTTCATTGTGCATCGGTGGAACCCGTGAACTCTGATTTTGTGCCAATTTTTATTTATGAGTATACGAATGAAATGCTGAATGTTTGTTTAACAAAGCTAATTTTTGGCTGAAAATTTAGGTTCTTGTTTTGGTTTAGAAAGAATTCTGCCAAAACTTAGTTCTTGAAAGAGATGGGGCAGAATCAAATGGTATACTTGTTTTGCTTGATTTTAATTGTTTTTTGTCGTGCAGATTTGCCTGAGGATCAACCGAAGACGAATGTTTGGGTGACCTTAGCCAAGGCTGCCGGATCGGATACTATATGTCTGTCTAATTCGGAACCAGAAAAGCCTTTCTCAACCTGTTTGGTTGGTGTGCCAGTGAAAGAGTTTCCTTTGGTCAGAAAAGAATCCAATGGTAAACCAGGTGGAATTGACAATGGAAACAGTCCTTCCTTCAATTGGAACATTTGTTCCAAGAAACTTCTCAGGGCAGCAAATGTTTCAAACAGTTGGGATGTGTTTCTACAGACGGACCAATCTCCACGGCAATTGCCAAAAGGGTATTGGATCATTTGCGGAGACAGAGGTTGGCAAGGCATTCCAGCCCACCTTGAAGGTGGCCCTTGCAGCATTGGTATGCTTACCATAATTGCCCCCACTGCCAAAGCAGTGATGAAAAAGAAACAAAGGAAAACAAGAGCTGTTCCTCATTATGATGAGAACTGTCAGAGTGATTTTATGCCTTGGAATGCTGCCAGAAGGGTTTCAGCAGGTGTATTTCTACCCCAATTGGCTTCAGCTGTGGCATTGAGACAATTAGATCGAGTTGGATGTTGGCTGAGCAAACAAGCTAATGCCACATCCTCCGCAATCAGTGATATGTTGACCAATGTTGATAGTATTAGACATGCTACTCTTCAAAACAGAGCAGCCATTGATTTTCTCTTACTGGCACAAGGACATGGTTGTGAGGAATTGGAAGGTTTGTGTTGTATGAATTTGTCTGATCATTCTGAATCCATTCACAAAAGCATTCAAAAATTAAAGGATCTGACAGCCCAAATTAAAGAAGACGGAGGTTCCTGGTTGGATGATTTGTATCAAAATTGCAGTTTTGCACCTTGGCTAAGGCAACTTTGCAAGATAGGTCTTGACATATTAGGTGTTCTAATACTGATATTGATAGTGGTACCTTGTATACTCTGTTGTGTTCGGCGAATGATGAACAAAACAGTCCGAGAAGTTTTTGTCATTCAAGCAGGAGAATTAGGAAGTAGAAGCACAGAGAGTGTACGAAATCTCACGAAAGCAGTAGATGAGGGTATTGACATGAACGAAGGTTTTGAATTAAGGCCTTGGAATCGACCAGAGTTTTTTGAACGATGCCTTGTGACTGTTGCCAAACATATCTCTTTCAGGGATTGGGTCTTCACAGCATTAAGTTGCTGTGCCGTAATATAGCAATGCTTCAGTTTAGTGAAAATAGGTCTTCAGCAGATAATAAGCAGAAATTTTGCAATAGAGCTATGAAACGCAAATAGCAAGCGACAAGAAAATGAAAGCTTCTGGGTCAAACAGAGAGGGGGAAATGTTGGAATCCATAAGGTTAGAGGATTTTTAAGAAATGTTTAAAAAGAAGTATGTAGGCCTTAGACTGGAGTTTTGTTAGCATTGCAGAAAAGTTTCCCATGCAAGCAGAAAAAGTTTTCCATGCAAGCAGAAAAGTTTCCCAAGCAGTAGACGTGACAAATAACAATAGGCTTCTGTAGAATTGGCTTTAGGATGGCAACAAGGTTATTTAATGTATATCTTTAGAAGGTTAGCATGAATAGAACTCTGTTCTTTGTCTCTTATCAACCAGTCTTTGTTTTTGCTACGATTACCTATGTTTTACAAGATTGGATAGAATGCTTGTCAATATGTGTTTTCTGTGTCTGATTGGCTGAATTCTAGTCTGAGATGATTTTATGTATTGCTGTATGAGCCCTGTTGAAGGAGACATTTTTTGGTGTGGATCAGTGAGCTGTCATGTCTCCATTTTGTATTTTGAGACTGATGTGCTGGAAATAAAAGCAAAAATCTCTTCACTGGTCTGGTTACCATGTTATCCATGTTTGGATATTTTGCCGCGGCCTAGTGGGTTCCTTTTTTAAGGCGTGCGTTCCTGACACCATTGGACTTATACCTGTCCCGTCCCCCGCATATTGCTGCCCCGTGTGAGGACGTAGAATAGAAGAAAAACAAAGAAAAATCGTGGAAGCACCAGCCGCGGAGACCCAAGTGTTAACAAGGAGGACACTGTATCATCTCTCCCGCCGAAACCAAGAAAATTGTAAGTAACTTATCTCGGGAGAGCGCTTGGGTGACGTTGGGAGGAAAAATAGAGAAAAAGAAAATTATTAAAAGAGCACAAAAATGGGAACGAATTTATCAGAAGTTGAATGGGATGTTTTTTATCAATTAGAGACAATGTTACAAGAAAAAGGTCACTCTGAAATTTCAAAAACTGAGCTTAAAAACTTACTTATCTGGGTTAGAGCGAATACGCAAGATTTAAATCTGCAGTCTGCTTTTTCTTTTCATTTTTGGGATCAGATAAACTGGAGAATCTATAATCTAGTCTCTCTCAAAAAAGATGAAAGCTTAAGAGAACTTGTGCCGGTTTGTAGTGCGCTGTTGTAGTGCTTTTTTAAACAAAGTGATAAAAATAAGATCAACTTGGACTCAGAAAACAGAGCTTCTGGTTCTCTCTCACGAAATTCCAGTAAACCAGAGACTGTGTGTGTATCGGAGAATGTTACAAGTGTTGTTGCAAATGCTGAAAGTATTGCTTTGAACTCTGTTGAACAAAATCTTTCTTCTCTCTCTCTGGGAAAAAAATGAGACTCTTTCGGACTTTTCTTCGCGTTGTTCTGTTAATGTAAAAATATGTGACTCTTGTAAGGGGGATGGAACAAAGTGTGTAAAAGATGGAAATGGAAAAGTGACTGTACTTCCTAAAATTGTTTGTGCAGGGACACTGAAACCTGAATTGGATTCTGTTGGGCCTGGGGTGGAGGCTGAGGTGGCTGCTTCCACTCGGGAAATTGTGGTTCCAGGGAACTCTTTTTCAGTTAAGCAAAACCATGGTTGTTCTGGTGTTTGTCAATCTATAGATACAGAGAAAGAAAAATTGGCTTTAAGGGTGGAGTCCTTTGAAAGGAAGAGATGGAAGAAACTCGCGACTGTGTTGTTGCTGAAATTCAAAAAGCTGGACTTGAAATCTCTGCAACGAAAATTCAACAAGTTTCACCTTAGAAGTACCTGGGATGGAAGATGACTGAGACGACAAGAACACCACAAAAAATTCAGATCCGAACCAGAGTCAACAACCTACAAGAGTTACAACAACTTCTAGGAGAAATCAACTGGGTCAGACCGATGTTGGGAATCACCAATGATGAACTGAGTCCGCTCTTCCATTTGCTGAGAGGAAGTTGCGACATCACTTCGCCAAGAACTTTAACCCCTGAAGCTCGTGCTGCTCTCGACAAAGTCACAGAAGCTCTTCAAAAAAGACAAGCTCATCGCTGCGTTCCTGAAAATCCTTTCTTTCTTGCAATCTTAGGAGAGAAGAAGCAGCTTTGTGGTCTCATTTTCCAGTGGGATTCCACAGAGCAAGATCCTTTGTTAATAATGGAATGGGATTTTCCTCCCTACAGGTTTTCAAAGACCATTTGCTCAGTTTTAGAAATGATTGCATACATTATAATTAAGGCTAGAACCAGATTGTTAACTTTGGCAGGTCAAGAATTTTCAGTTATCTATTTGCCATTGAAAAATGATTATTTCAATTGGGCAATGCAAAATTCTGATGATTTACAATATGCATTCTTAGGTTTTCCAGGTGTTTGTTCCATACACTATCCAGCTCACAAACTACTGCAAGCAAAATTGAGTTTCAGAGAAAAACCTAAATTTAGTGAAGAACCTTTACATGCTGTGACTCTCTTCACTGATGGCTCTGGTAAAAGCCACAGGTCCGTTGTGACTTGGTTTAATCAAAAGACTAATGTTTGGGAATCTGATATTCAAACAGTAGAGGGATCCCCTCAAATTGTTGAGCCTGCTGCAGTAGTTTGAGCTTTTCAGCTGTTTCCTCAGCCTTTTAATTTGGTCACAGATTCTGCTTATGTTGCTAATGTAGTCAGGAGAATAGAAGGTTCCATTTTAAAGGATGTTAGTAATGAAACTTTACATCGTTGGCTTTCATGTCTTTTTATAACTTTGCAATATAGAACTAATCCATATTTTGTTTCTCACATTAGGGCGCATTCTTCACTTCCTGGATTTTTAGTGGAAGGAAATGCAAGAGCGGACAAGCTGACAATGGTCATTTCTAACACATTGCCAAATAGTTTTGAACAAGCAAAATTGAGTCGTGCCTTTTTCCACCAAAATGCACAAGCACTCATGCAAATGTTCCAAATCACTTAAAGTCAAGCTAAAGCTATCATTCATACTTGCCCTGACTGTCAATTGGTACAACCTCCTGTTTCTACAGGAGCAATCAACCCCCGAGGCTTACAAAGCCTACAGTTGTGGCAAACAGATGTTACTAAATAGCCTTCTTTTGGTAAATTTAAAAATATTCATGTTTCCATAGACACGTTCTCTGGTGCAGTTTTTGCTTCCCTTCACACAAGTGATACTGGCAGCCATGCCTGTCATCATTTCCTGCAAGCTTTTGCTTCATTGGGTATACCCCAAGAAGTAAAAACTGACAATGGCCCCGCATACATATCTCAAAAATTGGCCACATTTTTAAATGAATGGGGTGTTCGACACATTTTTGGTATTCCCCACTCTCCCACAAGCCAAGCAATCATTGAAAGAACACATCAAACCTTAAAACGCATATTAGATCAACAGAGAGGGGGAACGGAAATCACCCCACAGATGAGACTGAGTAAGGCTTTGTATGTTTTTAATTTTCTAAATAGTAAAAGTACAGAACCAGATCCACCAATCTTTAGACACTTTTCAAATAGCACACAGGCAAAACTGAAAGAACATCCTCCTCTTCTAATTAGAAACCCTGACTCTGGACAGATGGAAGGTCCGTTTCAATTAATAACGTGGGGCAAAGGGTATGCTTCTATTTCCACAGGTGCTGGAAGAATTAAGTGGGTTCCTGCCAAAAACGTCAAACCGTATCGCACTTCAGAACCTGTTGTCGAGCCTAGAACTGAGGAAGCGAGTACGCAGACGTAGACCGAATGGAAGGATCCCGGGTCTCGCCTGACGCCTCTTGTGCCTGACGTTCATTGTGCATCGGTGGAACCCGTGAACTCTGATTTTGTGCCAATTTTTATTTATGAGTATACGAATGAAATGCTGAATGTTTGTTTAACAAAGCTAATTTTTGGCTGAAAATTTAGGTTCTTGTTTTGGTTTAGAAAGAATTCTGCCAAAACTTAGTTCTTGAAAGAGATGGGGCAGAATCAAATGGTATACTTGTTTTGCTTGATTTTAATTGTTTTTTGTCGTGCAGATTTGCCTGAGGATCAACCGAAGACGAATGTTTGGGTGACCTTAGCCAAGGCTGCCGGATCGGATACTATATGTCTGTCTAATTCGGAACCAGAAAAGCCTTTCTCAACCTGTTTGGTTGGTGTGCCAGTGAAAGAGTTTCCTTTGGTCAGAAAAGAATCCAATGGTAAACCAGGTGGAATTGACAATGGAAACAGTCCTTCCTTCAATTGGAACATTTGTTCCAAGAAACTTCTCAGGGCAGCAAATGTTTCAAACAGTTGGGATGTGTTTCTACAGACGGACCAATCTCCACGGCAATTGCCAAAAGGGTATTGGATCATTTGCGGAGACAGAGGTTGGCAAGGCATTCCAGCCCACCTTGAAGGTGGCCCTTGCAGCATTGGTATGCTTACCATAATTGCCCCCACTGCCAAAGCAGTGATGAAAAAGAAACAAAGGAAAACAAGAGCTGTTCCTCATTATGATGAGAACTGTCAGAGTGATTTTATGCCTTGGAATGCTGCCAGAAGGGTTTCAGCAGGTGTATTTCTACCCCAATTGGCTTCAGCTGTGGCATTGAGACAATTAGATCGAGTTGGATGTTGGCTGAGCAAACAAGCTAATGCCACATCCTCCGCAATCAGTGATATGTTGACCAATGTTGATAGTATTAGACATGCTACTCTTCAAAACAGAGCAGCCATTGATTTTCTCTTACTGGCACAAGGACATGGTTGTGAGGAATTGGAAGGTTTGTGTTGTATGAATTTGTCTGATCATTCTGAATCCATTCACAAAAGCATTCAAAAATTAAAGGATCTGACAGCCCAAATTAAAGAAGACGGAGGTTCCTGGTTGGATGATTTGTATCAAAATTGCAGTTTTGCACCTTGGCTAAGGCAACTTTGCAAGATAGGTCTTGACATATTAGGTGTTCTAATACTGATATTGATAGTGGTACCTTGTATACTCTGTTGTGTTCGGCGAATGATGAACAAAACAGTCCGAGAAGTTTTTGTCATTCAAGCAGGAGAATTAGGAAGTAGAAGCACAGAGAGTGTACGAAATCTCACGAAAGCAGTAGATGAGGGTATTGACATGAACGAAGGTTTTGAATTAAGGCCTTGGAATCGACCAGAGTTTTTTGAACGATGCCTTGTGACTGTTGCCAAACATATCTCTTTCAGGGATTGGGTCTTCACAGCATTAAGTTGCTGTGCCGTAATATAGCAATGCTTCAGTTTAGTGAAAATAGGTCTTCAGCAGATAATAAGCAGAAATTTTGCAATAGAGCTATGAAACGCAAATAGCAAGCGACAAGAAAATGAAAGCTTCTGGGTCAAACAGAGAGGGGGAAATGTTGGAATCCATAAGGTTAGAGGATTTTTAAGAAATGTTTAAAAAGAAGTATGTAGGCCTTAGACTGGAGTTTTGTTAGCATTGCAGAAAAGTTTCCCATGCAAGCAGAAAAAGTTTTCCATGCAAGCAGAAAAGTTTCCCAAGCAGTAGACGTGACAAATAACAATAGGCTTCTGTAGAATTGGCTTTAGGATGGCAACAAGGTTATTTAATGTATATCTTTAGAAGGTTAGCATGAATAGAACTCTGTTCTTTGTCTCTTATCAACCAGTCTTTGTTTTTGCTACGATTACCTATGTTTTACAAGATTGGATAGAATGCTTGTCAATATGTGTTTTCTGTGTCTGATTGGCTGAATTCTAGTCTGAGATGATTTTATGTATTGCTGTATGAGCCCTGTTGAAGGAGACATTTTTTGGTGTGGATCAGTGAGCTGTCATGTCTCCATTTTGTATTTTGAGACTGATGTGCTGGAAATAAAAGCAAAAATCTCTTCACTGGTCTGGTTACCATGTTATCCATGTTTGGATATTTTGCCGCGGCCTAGTGGGTTCCTTTTTTAAGGCGTGCGTTCCTGACACCATTGGACTTATACCTGTCCCGTCCCCCGCATATTGCTGCCCCGTGTGAGGACGTAGAATAGAAGAAAAACAAAGAAAAATCGTGGAAGCACCAGCCGCGGAGACCCAAGTGTTAACAAGGAGGACACTGTATCATCTCTCCCGCCGAAACCAAGAAAATTGTAAGTAACTTATCTCGGGAGAGCGCTTGGGTGACGTTGGGAGGAAAAATAGAGAAAAAGAAAATTATTAAAAGAGCACAAAAATGGGAACGAATTTATCAGAAGTTGAATGGGATGTTTTTTATCAATTAGAGACAATGTTACAAGAAAAAGGTCACTCTGAAATTTCAAAAACTGAGCTTAAAAACTTACTTATCTGGGTTAGAGCGAATACGCAAGATTTAAATCTGCAGTCTGCTTTTTCTTTTCATTTTTGGGATCAGATAAACTGGAGAATCTATAATCTAGTCTCTCTCAAAAAAGATGAAAGCTTAAGAGAACTTGTGCCGGTTTGTAGTGCGCTGTTGTAGTGCTTTTTTAAACAAAGTGATAAAAATAAGATCAACTTGGACTCAGAAAACAGAGCTTCTGGTTCTCTCTCACGAAATTCCAGTAAACCAGAGACTGTGTGTGTATCGGAGAATGTTACAAGTGTTGTTGCAAATGCTGAAAGTATTGCTTTGAACTCTGTTGAACAAAATCTTTCTTCTCTCTCTCTGGGAAAAAAATGAGACTCTTTCGGACTTTTCTTCGCGTTGTTCTGTTAATGTAAAAATATGTGACTCTTGTAAGGGGGATGGAACAAAGTGTGTAAAAGATGGAAATGGAAAAGTGACTGTACTTCCTAAAATTGTTTGTGCAGGGACACTGAAACCTGAATTGGATTCTGTTGGGCCTGGGGTGGAGGCTGAGGTGGCTGCTTCCACTCGGGAAATTGTGGTTCCAGGGAACTCTTTTTCAGTTAAGCAAAACCATGGTTGTTCTGGTGTTTGTCAATCTATAGATACAGAGAAAGAAAAATTGGCTTTAAGGGTGGAGTCCTTTGAAAGGAAGAGATGGAAGAAACTCGCGACTGTGTTGTTGCTGAAATTCAAAAAGCTGGACTTGAAATCTCTGCAACGAAAATTCAACAAGTTTCACCTTAGAAGTACCTGGGATGGAAGATGACTGAGACGACAAGAACACCACAAAAAATTCAGATCCGAACCAGAGTCAACAACCTACAAGAGTTACAACAACTTCTAGGAGAAATCAACTGGGTCAGACCGATGTTGGGAATCACCAATGATGAACTGAGTCCGCTCTTCCATTTGCTGAGAGGAAGTTGCGACATCACTTCGCCAAGAACTTTAACCCCTGAAGCTCGTGCTGCTCTCGACAAAGTCACAGAAGCTCTTCAAAAAAGACAAGCTCATCGCTGCGTTCCTGAAAATCCTTTCTTTCTTGCAATCTTAGGAGAGAAGAAGCAGCTTTGTGGTCTCATTTTCCAGTGGGATTCCACAGAGCAAGATCCTTTGTTAATAATGGAATGGGATTTTCCTCCCTACAGGTTTTCAAAGACCATTTGCTCAGTTTTAGAAATGATTGCATACATTATAATTAAGGCTAGAACCAGATTGTTAACTTTGGCAGGTCAAGAATTTTCAGTTATCTATTTGCCATTGAAAAATGATTATTTCAATTGGGCAATGCAAAATTCTGATGATTTACAATATGCATTCTTAGGTTTTCCAGGTGTTTGTTCCATACACTATCCAGCTCACAAACTACTGCAAGCAAAATTGAGTTTCAGAGAAAAACCTAAATTTAGTGAAGAACCTTTACATGCTGTGACTCTCTTCACTGATGGCTCTGGTAAAAGCCACAGGTCCGTTGTGACTTGGTTTAATCAAAAGACTAATGTTTGGGAATCTGATATTCAAACAGTAGAGGGATCCCCTCAAATTGTTGAGCCTGCTGCAGTAGTTTGAGCTTTTCAGCTGTTTCCTCAGCCTTTTAATTTGGTCACAGATTCTGCTTATGTTGCTAATGTAGTCAGGAGAATAGAAGGTTCCATTTTAAAGGATGTTAGTAATGAAACTTTACATCGTTGGCTTTCATGTCTTTTTATAACTTTGCAATATAGAACTAATCCATATTTTGTTTCTCACATTAGGGCGCATTCTTCACTTCCTGGATTTTTAGTGGAAGGAAATGCAAGAGCGGACAAGCTGACAATGGTCATTTCTAACACATTGCCAAATAGTTTTGAACAAGCAAAATTGAGTCGTGCCTTTTTCCACCAAAATGCACAAGCACTCATGCAAATGTTCCAAATCACTTAAAGTCAAGCTAAAGCTATCATTCATACTTGCCCTGACTGTCAATTGGTACAACCTCCTGTTTCTACAGGAGCAATCAACCCCCGAGGCTTACAAAGCCTACAGTTGTGGCAAACAGATGTTACTAAATAGCCTTCTTTTGGTAAATTTAAAAATATTCATGTTTCCATAGACACGTTCTCTGGTGCAGTTTTTGCTTCCCTTCACACAAGTGATACTGGCAGCCATGCCTGTCATCATTTCCTGCAAGCTTTTGCTTCATTGGGTATACCCCAAGAAGTAAAAACTGACAATGGCCCCGCATACATATCTCAAAAATTGGCCACATTTTTAAATGAATGGGGTGTTCGACACATTTTTGGTATTCCCCACTCTCCCACAAGCCAAGCAATCATTGAAAGAACACATCAAACCTTAAAACGCATATTAGATCAACAGAGAGGGGGAACGGAAATCACCCCACAGATGAGACTGAGTAAGGCTTTGTATGTTTTTAATTTTCTAAATAGTAAAAGTACAGAACCAGATCCACCAATCTTTAGACACTTTTCAAATAGCACACAGGCAAAACTGAAAGAACATCCTCCTCTTCTAATTAGAAACCCTGACTCTGGACAGATGGAAGGTCCGTTTCAATTAATAACGTGGGGCAAAGGGTATGCTTCTATTTCCACAGGTGCTGGAAGAATTAAGTGGGTTCCTGCCAAAAACGTCAAACCGTATCGCACTTCAGAACCTGTTGTCGAGCCTAGAACTGAGGAAGCGAGTACGCAGACGTAGACCGAATGGAAGGATCCCGGGTCTCGCCTGACGCCTCTTGTGCCTGACGTTCATTGTGCATCGGTGGAACCCGTGAACTCTGATTTTGTGCCAATTTTTATTTATGAGTATACGAATGAAATGCTGAATGTTTGTTTAACAAAGCTAATTTTTGGCTGAAAATTTAGGTTCTTGTTTTGGTTTAGAAAGAATTCTGCCAAAACTTAGTTCTTGAAAGAGATGGGGCAGAATCAAATGGTATACTTGTTTTGCTTGATTTTAATTGTTTTTTGTCGTGCAGATTTGCCTGAGGATCAACCGAAGACGAATGTTTGGGTGACCTTAGCCAAGGCTGCCGGATCGGATACTATATGTCTGTCTAATTCGGAACCAGAAAAGCCTTTCTCAACCTGTTTGGTTGGTGTGCCAGTGAAAGAGTTTCCTTTGGTCAGAAAAGAATCCAATGGTAAACCAGGTGGAATTGACAATGGAAACAGTCCTTCCTTCAATTGGAACATTTGTTCCAAGAAACTTCTCAGGGCAGCAAATGTTTCAAACAGTTGGGATGTGTTTCTACAGACGGACCAATCTCCACGGCAATTGCCAAAAGGGTATTGGATCATTTGCGGAGACAGAGGTTGGCAAGGCATTCCAGCCCACCTTGAAGGTGGCCCTTGCAGCATTGGTATGCTTACCATAATTGCCCCCACTGCCAAAGCAGTGATGAAAAAGAAACAAAGGAAAACGAGAGCTGTTCCTCATTATGATGAGAACTGTCAGAGTGATTTTATGCCTTGGAATGCCGCCAGAAGGGTTTCAGCAGGTCTATTTCTACCCCAATTGGCTTCAGCTGTGGCATTGAGACAATTAGATCGAGTTGGATGTTGGCTGAGCAAACAAGCTAATGCCACATCCTCCGCAATCAGTGATATGTTGACCAATGTTGATAGTATTAGACATGCTACTCTTCAAAACAGAGCAGCCATTGATTTTCTCTTACTGGCACAAGGACATGGTTGTGAGGAATTGGAAGGTTTGTGTTGTATGAATTTGTCTGATCATTCTGAATCCATTCACAAAAGCATTCAAAAATTAAAGGATCTGACAGCCCAAATTAAAGAAGACGGAGGTTCCTGGTTGGATGATTTGTATCAAAATTGCAGTTTTGCACCTTGGCTAAGGCAACTTTGCAAGATAGGTCTTGACATATTAGGTGTTCTAATACTGATATTGATAGTGGTACCTTGTATACTCTGTTGTGTTCGGCGAATGATGAACAAAACAGTCCGAGAAGTTTTTGTCATTCAAGCAGGAGAATTAGGAAGTAGAAGCACAGAGAGTGTACGAAATCTCACGAAAGCAGTAGATGAGGGTATTGACATGAACGAAGGTTTTGAATTAAGGCCTTGGAATCGACCAGAGTTTTTTGAACGATGCCTTGTGACTGTTGCCAAACATATCTCTTTCAGGGATTGGGTCTTCACAGCATTAAGTTGCTGTGCCGTAATATAGCAATGCTTCAGTTTAGTGAAAATAGGTCTTCAGCAGATAATAAGCAGAAATTTTGCAATAGAGCTATGAAACGCAAATAGCAAGCGACAAGAAAATGAAAGCTTCTGGGTCAAACAGAGAGGGGGAAATGTTGGAATCCATAAGGTTAGAGGATTTTTAAGAAATGGTTAAAAAGAAGTATGTAGGCCTTAGACTGGAGTTTTGTTAGCATTGCAGAAAAGTTTCCCATGCAAGCAGAAAAAGTTTTCCATGCAAGCAGAAAAGTTTCCCAAGCAGTAGACGTGACAAATAACAATAGGCTTCTGTAGAATTGGCTTTAGGATGGCAACAAGGTTATTTAATGTATATCTTTAGAAGGTTAGCATGAATAGAACTCTGTTCTTTGTCTCTTATCAACTAGTCTTTGTTTTAGCTACGATTACCTATGTTTTATAAGATTGGATAGAATGCTTGTCAAGATGTGTTTTCTGTGTCTGATTGGCTGAATTCTAGTCTGAGATGATTTTATGTATTGCTGTATGAGCCCTGTTGAAGGAGACATTTTTTGGTGTGGATCAGTGAGCTGTCATGTCTCCATTTTGTATTTTGAGACTGATGTGCTGGAAATAAAAGCAAAAATCTCTTCACTGGTCTGGTTACCATGTTATCCATATTTGGATATTTTGCCGCGGCCTAGTGGGTTCCTTTTTTAAGGCGTGGGTTCCTGACACCATTGGACTTATACCTGTCCCGTCCCCCGCATATTGCTGCCCCGTGTGAGGACGTAGAATAGAAGAAAAACAAAGAAAAATCGTGGAAGCACCAGCCGCGGAGACCCAAGTGTTAACAAGGAGGACACTGTATCATCTCTCCCGCCGAAACCAAGAAAATTGTAAGTAACTTATCTCGGGAGAGCGCTTGGGTGACGTTGGGAGGAAAAATAGAGAAAAAGAAAATTATTAAAAGAGCACAAAAATGGGAACGAATTTATCAGAAGTTGAATGGGATGTTTTTCATCAATTAGAGACAATGTTACAAGAAAAAGGTCACTCTGAAATTTCAAAAACTGTGCTTAAAAACTTACTTATCTGGGTTAAAGCGAATACGCAAGATTTAAATCTGCAGTCTGCTTTTTCTTTTCATTTTTGGGATCAGATAAACTGGAGAATCTATAATCTAGTCTCTCTCAAAAAAGATGAAAGCTTAAGAGAACTTGTGCTGGTTTGTAGTGCGCTGTTGTAGTGCTTTTTTAAACAAAGTGATAAAAATAAGATCAACTTGGACTCAGAAAACAGAGCTTCTGGTTCTCTCTCACGAAATTCCAGTAAACCAGAGACTGTGTGTGTATCGGAGAATGTTACAAGTGTTGTTGCAAATGCTGAAAGTATTGCTTTGAACTCTGTTGAACAAAATCTTTCTTCTCTCTCTCTGGGAAAAAATGAGACTCTTTCGGACTTTTCTTCGCGTTGTTCTGTTAATGTAAAAATATGTGACTCTTGTAAGGGGAATGGAACAAAGTGTGTAAAAGATGGAAATGAAAAAGTGACTGTACTTCCTAAAATTGTTTGTGCAGGGACACTGAAACCTGAATTGGATTCTGTTGGGCCTGGGGTGGAGGCTGAGGTGGCTGCTTCCACTCGGGAAATTGTGGTTCCAGGGAACTCTTTTTCAGTTAAGCAAAACCATGGTTGTTCTGGTGTTTGTCAATCTATAGATACAGAGAAAGAAAAATTGGCTTTAAGGGTGGAGTCCTTTGAAAGGAAGAGATGGAAGAAACTCGCGACTGTGTTGTTGCTGAAATTCAAAAAGCTGGACTTGAAATCTCTGCAACGAAAATTCAACAAGTTTCACCTTAGAAGTACCTGGGATGGAAGATGACTGAGACGACAAGAACACCACAAAAAATTCAGATCCGAACCAGAGTCAACAACCTACAAGAGTTACAACAACTTCTAGGAGAAATCAACTGGGTCAGACCGATGTTGGGAATCACCAATGATGAACTGAGTCCGCTCTTCCATTTGCTGAGAGGAAGTTGCGACATCACTTCGCCAAGAACTTTAACCCCTGAAGCTCGTGCTGCTCTCGACAAAGTCACAGAAGCTCTTCAAAAAAAAAGACAAGCTCATCGCTGCGTTCCTGAAATCCTTTCTTTCTTGCAATCTTAGGAGAGAAGAAGCAGCTTTGTGGTCTCATTTTCCAGTGGGATTCCACAGAGCAAGATCCTTTGTTAATAATGGAATGGGATTTTCCTCCCTACAGGTTTTCAAAGACCATTTGCTCAGTTTTAGAAATGATTGCATACATTATAATTAAGGCTAGAACCAGATTGTTAACTTTGGCAGGTCAAGAATTTTCAGTTATCTATTTGCCATTGAAAAATGATTATTTCAATTGGGCAATGCAAAATTCTGATGATTTACAATATGCATTCTTAGGTTTTCCAGGTGTTTGTTCCATACACTATCCAGCTCACAAACTACTGCAAGCAAAATTGAGTTTCAGAGAAAAACCTAAATTTAGTGAAGAACCTTTACATGCTGTGACTCTCTTCACTGATGGCTCTGGTAAAAGCCACAGGTCCGTTGTGACTTGGTTTAATCAAAAGACTAATGTTTGGGAATCTGATATTCAAACAGTAGAGGGATCCCCTCAAATTGTTGAGCCTGCTGCAGTAGTTTGAGCTTTTCAGCTGTTTCCTCAGCCTTTTAATTTGGTCACAGATTCTGCTTATGTTGCTAATGTAGTCAGGAGAATAGAAGGTTCCATTTTAAAGGATGTTAGTAATGAAACTTTACATCGTTGGCTTTCATGTCTTTTTATAACTTTGCAATATAGAACTAATCCATATTTTGTTTCTCACATTAGGGCGCATTCTTCACTTCCTGGATTTTTAGTGGAAGGAAATGCAAGAGCGGACAAGCTGACAATGGTCATTTCTAACACATTGCCAAATAGTTTTGAACAAGCAAAATTGAGTCGTGCCTTTTTCCACCAAAATGCACAAGCACTCATGCAAATGTTCCAAATCACTTAAAGTCAAGCTAAAGCTATCATTCATACTTGCCCTGACTGTCAATTGGTACAACCTCCTGTTTCTACAGGAGCAATCAACCCCCGAGGCTTACAAAGCCTACAGTTGTGGCAAACAGATGTTACTAAATAGCCTTCTTTTGGTAAATTTAAAAATATTCATGTTTCCATAGACACGTTCTCTGGTGCAGTTTTTGCTTCCCTTCACACAAGTGATACTGGCAGCCATGCCTGTCATCATTTCCTGCAAGCTTTTGCTTCATTGGGTATACCCCAAGAAGTAAAAACTGACAATGGCCCCGCATACATATCTCAAAAATTGGCCACATTTTTAAATGAATGGGGTGTTCGACACATTTTTGGTATTCCCCACTCTCCCACAAGCCAAGCAATCATTGAAAGAACACATCAAACCTTAAAACGCATATTAGATCAACAGAGAGGGGGAACGGAAATCACCCCACAGATGAGACTGAGTAAGGCTTTGTATGTTTTTAATTTTCTAAATAGTAAAAGTACAGAACCAGATCCACCAATCTTTAGACACTTTTCAAATAGCACACAGGCAAAACTGAAAGAACATCCTCCTCTTCTAATTAGAAACCCTGACTCTGGACAGATGGAAGGTCCGTTTCAATTAATAACGTGGGGCAAAGGGTATGCTTCTATTTCCACAGGTGCTGGAAGAATTAAGTGGGTTCCTGCCAAAAACGTCAAACCGTATCGCACTTCAGAACCTGTTGTCGAGCCTAGAACTGAGGAAGCGAGTACGCAGACGTAGACCGAATGGAAGGATCCCGGGTCTCGCCTGACGCCTCTTGTGCCTGACGTTCATTGTGCATCGGTGGAACCCGTGAACTCTGATTTTGTGCCAATTTTTATTTATGAGTATACGAATGAAATGCTGAATGTTTGTTTAACAAAGCTAATTTTTGGCTGAAAATTTAGGTTCTTGTTTTGGTTTAGAAAGAATTCTGCCAAAACTTAGTTCTTGAAAGAGATGGGGCAGAATCAAATGGTATACTTGTTTTGCTTGATTTTAATTGTTTTTTGTCGTGCAGATTTGCCTGAGGATCAACCGAAGACGAATGTTTGGGTGACCTTAGCCAAGGCTGCCAGATCGGATACTATATGTCTGTCTAATTCGGAACCAGAAAAGCCTTTCTCAACCTGTTTGGTTGGTGTGCCAGTGAAAGAGTTTCCTTTGGTCAGAAAAGAATCCAATGGTAAACCAGGTGGAATTGACAATGGAAACAGTCCTTCCTTCAATTGGAACATTTGTTCCAAGAAACTTCTCAGGGCAGCAAATGTTTCAAACAGTTGGGATGTGTTTCTACAGACGGACCAATCTCCACGGCAATTGCCAAAAGGGTATTGGATCATTTGCGGAGACAGAGGTTGGCAAGGCATTCCAGCCCACCTTGAAGGTGGCCCTTGCAGCATTGGTATGCTTACCATAATTGCCCCCACTGCCAAAGCAGTGATGAAAAAGAAACAAAGGAAAACGAGAGCTGTTCCTCATTATGATGAGAACTGTCAGAGTGATTTTATGCCTTGGAATGCCGCCAGAAGGGTTTCAGCAGGTATATTTCTACCCCAATTGGCTTCAGCTGTGGCATTGAGACAATTAGATCGAGTTGGAAGTTGGCTGAGCAAACAAGCTAATGCCACATCCTCCGCAATCAGTGATATGTTGACCAATGTTGATAGTATTAGACATGCTACTCTTCAAAACAGAGCAGCCATTGATTTTCTCTTACTGGCACAAGGACATGGTTGTGAGGAATTGGAAGGTTTGTGTTGTATGAATTTGTCTGATCATTCTGAATCCATTCACAAAAGCATTCAAAAATTAAAGGATCTGACAGCCCAAATTAAAGAAGACGGAAGTTCCTGGTTGGATGATTTGTATCAAAATTGCAGTTTTGCACCTTGGCTAAGGCAACTTTGCAAGATAGGTCTTGACATATTAGGTGTTCTAATACTGATATTGATAGTGGTACCTTGTATACTCTGTTGTGTTCGGCGAATGATGAACAAAACAGTCCGAGAAGTTTTTGTCATTCAAGCAGGAGAATTAGGAAGTAGAAGCACAGAGAGTGTACGAAATCTCACGAAAGCAGTAGATGAGGGTATTGACATGAACGAAGGTTTTGAATTAAGGCCTTGGAATCGACCAGAGTTTTTTGAACGATGCCTTGTGACTGTTGCCAAACATATCTCTTTCAGGGATTGGGTCTTCACAGCATTAAGTTGCTGTGCCGTAATATAGCGATGCTTCAGTTTAGTGAAAATAGGTCTTCAGCAGATAATAAGCAGAAATTTTGCAATAGAGCTATGAAACGCAAATAGCAAGCGACAAGAAAATGAAAGCTTCTGGGTCAAACAGAGAGGGGGAAATGTTGGAATCCATAAGGTTAGAGGATTTTTAAGAAATGGTTAAAAAGAAGTATGTAGGCCTTAGACTGGAGTTTTGTTAGCATTGCAGAAAAGTTTCCCATGCAAGCAGAAAAAGTTTTCCATGCAAGCAGAAAAGTTTCCCAAGCAGTAGACGTGACAAATAACAATAGGCTTCTGTAGAATTGGCTTTAGGATGGCAACAAGGTTATTTAATGTATATCTTTAGAAGGTTAGCATGAATAGAACTCTGTTCTTTGTCTCTTATCAACTAGTCTTTGTTTTAGCTACGATTACCTATGTTTTATAAGATTGGATAGAATGCTTGTCAATATGTGTTTTCTGTGTCTGATTGGCTGAATTCTAGTCTGAGATGATTTTATGTATTGCTGTATGAGCCCTGTTGAAGGAGACATTTTTTGGTGTGGATCAGTGAGCTGTCATGTCTCCATTTTGTATTTTGAGACTGATGTGCTGGAAATAAAAGCAAAAATCTCTTCACTGGTCTGGTTACCATGTTATCCATATTTGGATATTTTGCCACGGCCTAGTGGGTTCCTTTTTTAAGGCGTTCGTTCCTGACACCATTGGACTTATACCTGTCCCGTCCCCCGCATATTGCTGCCCCGTGTGAGGACGTAGAATAGAAGAAAAACAAAGAAAAATCGTGGAAGCACCAGCCGCGGAGACCCAAGTGTTAACAAGGAGGACACTGTATCATCTCTCCCGCCGAAACCAAGAAAATTGTAAGTAACTTATCTCGGGAGAGCGCTTGGGTGACGTTGGGAGGAAAAATAGAGAAAAAGAAAATTATTAAAAGAGCACAAAAATGGGAACGAATTTATCAGAAGATGAATGGGATGTTTTTCATCAATTAGAGACAATGTTACAAGAAAAAGGTCACTCTGAAATTTCAAAAACTGAGCTTAAAAACTTACTTATCTGGGTTAAAGCGAATACGCAAGATTTAAATCTGCAGTCTGCTTTTTCTTTTCATTTTTGGGATCAGATAAACTGGAGAATCTATAATCTAGTCTCTCTCAAAAAAGATGAAAGCTTAAGAGAACTTGTGCCGGTTTGTAGTGCGCTGTTGTAGTGCTTTTTTAAACAAAGTGATAAAAATAAGATCAACTTGGACTCAGAAAACAGAGCTTCTGGTTCTCTCTCACGAAATTCCAGTAAACCAGAGACTGTGTGTGTATCGGAGAATGTTACAAGTGTTGTTGCAAATGCTGAAAGTATTGCTTTGAACTCTGTTGAACAAAATCTTTCTTCTCTCTCTCTGGGAAAAAATGAGACTCTTTCGGACTTTTCTTCGCGTTGTTCTGTTAATGTAAAAATATGTGACTCTTGTAAGGGGGATGGAACAAAGTGTGTAAAAGATGGAAATGAAAAAGTGACTGTACTTCCTAAAATTGTTTGTGCAGGGACACTGAAACCTGAATTGGATTCTGTTGGGCCTGGGGTGGAGGCTGAGGTGGCTGCTTCCACTCGGGAAATTGTGGTTCCAGGGAACTCTTTTTCAGTTAAGCAAAACCATGGTTGTTCTGGTGTTTGTCAATCTATAGATACAGAGAAAGAAAAATTGGCTTTAAGGGTGGAGTCCTTTGAAAGGAAGAGATGGAAGAAACTCGCGACTGTGTTGTTGCTGAAATTCAAAAAGCTGGACTTGAAATCTCTGCAACGAAAATTCAACAAGTTTCACCTTAGAAGTACCTGGGATGGAAGATGACTGAGACGACAAGAACACCACAAAAAATTCAGATCCGAACCAGAGTCAACAACCTACAAGAGTTACAACAACTTCTAGGAGAAATCAACTGGGTCAGACCGATGTTGGGAATCACCAATGATGAACTGAGTCCGCTCTTCCATTTGCTGAGAGGAAGTTGCGACATCACTTCGCCAAGAACTTTAACCCCTGAAGCTCGTGCTGCTCTCGACAAAGTCACAGAAGCTCTTCAAAAAAGACAAGCTCATCGCTGCGTTCCTGAAAATCCTTTCTTTCTTGCAATCTTAGGAGAGAAGAAGCAGCTTTGTGGTCTCATTTTCCAGTGGGATTCCACAGAGCAAGATCCTTTGTTAATAATGGAATGGGATTTTCCTCCCTACAGGTTTTCAAAGACCATTTGCTCAGTTTTAGAAATGATTGCATACATTATAATTAAGGCTAGAACCAGATTGTTAACTTTGGCAGGTCAAGAATTTTCAGTTATCTATTTGCCATTGAAAAATGATTATTTCAATTGGGCAATGCAAAATTCTGATGATTTACAATATGCATTCTTAGGTTTTCCAGGTGTTTGTTCCATACACTATCCAGCTCACAAACTACTGCAAGCAAAATTGAGTTTCAGAGAAAAACCTAAATTTAGTGAAGAACCTTTACATGCTGTGACTCTCTTCACTGATGGCTCTGGTAAAAGCCACAGGTCCGTTGTGACTTGGTTTAATCAAAAGACTAATGTTTGGGAATCTGATATTCAAACAGTAGAGGGATCCCCTCAAATTGTTGAGCCTGCTGCAGTAGTTTGAGCTTTTCAGCTGTTTCCTCAGCCTTTTAATTTGGTCACAGATTCTGCTTATGTTGCTAATGTAGTCAGGAGAATAGAAGGTTCCATTTTAAAGGATGTTAGTAATGAAACTTTACATCGTTGGCTTTCATGTCTTTTTATAACTTTGCAATATAGAACTAATCCATATTTTGTTTCTCACATTAGGGCGCATTCTTCACTTCCTGGATTTTTAGTGGAAGGAAATGCAAGAGCGGACAAGCTGACAATGGTCATTTCTAACACATTGCCAAATAGTTTTGAACAAGCAAAATTGAGTCGTGCCTTTTTCCACCAAAATGCACAAGCACTCATGCAAATGTTCCAAATCACTTAAAGTCAAGCTAAAGCTATCATTCATACTTGCCCTGACTGTCAATTGGTACAACCTCCTGTTTCTACAGGAGCAATCAACCCCCGAGGCTTACAAAGCCTACAGTTGTGGCAAACAGATGTTACTAAATAGCCTTCTTTTGGTAAATTTAAAAATATTCATGTTTCCATAGACACGTTCTCTGGTGCAGTTTTTGCTTCCCTTCACACAAGTGATACTGGCAGCCATGCCTGTCATCATTTCCTGCAAGCTTTTGCTTCATTGGGTATACCCCAAGAAGTAAAAACTGACAATGGCCCCGCATACATATCTCAAAAATTGGCCACATTTTTAAATGAATGGGGTGTTCGACACATTTTTGGTATTCCCCACTCTCCCACAAGCCAAGCAATCATTGAAAGAACACATCAAACCTTAAAACGCATATTAGATCAACAGAGAGGGGGAACGGAAATCACCCCACAGATGAGACTGAGTAAGGCTTTGTATGTTTTTAATTTTCTAAATAGTAAAAGTACAGAACCAGATCCACCAATCTTTAGACACTTTTCAAATAGCACACAGGCAAAACTGAAAGAACATCCTCCTCTTCTAATTAGAAACCCTGACTCTGGACAGATGGAAGGTCCGTTTCAATTAATAACGTGGGGCAAAGGGTATGCTTCTATTTCCACAGGTGCTGGAAGAATTAAGTGGGTTCCTGCCAAAAACGTCAAACCGTATCGCACTTCAGAACCTGTTGTCGAGCCTAGAACTGAGGAAGCGAGTACGCAGACGTAGACCGAATGGAAGGATCCCGGGTCTCGCCTGACGCCTCTTGTGCCTGACGTTCATTGTGCATCGGTGGAACCCGTGAACTCTGATTTTGTGCCAATTTTTATTTATGAGTATACGAATGAAATGCTGAATGTTTGTTTAACAAAGCTAATTTTTGGCTGAAAATTTAGGTTCTTGTTTTGGTTTAGAAAGAATTCTGCCAAAACTTAGTTCTTGAAAGAGATGGGGCAGAATCAAATGGTATACTTGTTTTGCTTGATTTTAATTGTTTTTTGTCGTGCAGATTTGCCTGAGGATCAACCGAAGACGAATGTTTGGGTGACCTTAGCCAAGGCTGCCGGATCGGATACTATATGTCTGTCTAATTCGGAACCAGAAAAGCCTTTCTCAACCTGTTTGGTTGGTGTGCCAGTGAAAGAGTTTCCTTTGGTCAGAAAAGAATCCAATGGTAAACCAGGTGGAATTGACAATGGAAACAGTCCTTCCTTCAATTGGAACATTTGTTCCAAGAAACTTCTCAGGGCAGCAAATGTTTCAAACAGTTGGGATGTGTTTCTACAGACGGACCAATCTCCACGGCAATTGCCAAAAGGGTATTGGATCATTTGCGGAGACAGAGGTTGGCAAGGCATTCCAGCCCACCTTGAAGGTGGCCCTTGCAGCATTGGTATGCTTACCATAATTGCCCCCACTGCCAAAGCAGTGATGAAAAAGAAACAAAGGAAAACGAGAGCTGTTCCTCATTATGATGAGAACTGTCAGAGTGATTTTATGCCTTGGAATGCCGCCAGAAGGGTTTCAGCAGGTATATTTCTACCCCAATTGGCTTCAGCTGTGGCATTGAGACAATTAGATCGAGTTGGATGTTGGCTGAGCAAACAAGCTAATGCCACATCCTCCGCAATCAGTGATATGTTGACCAATGTTGATAGTATTAGACATGCTACTCTTCAAAACAGAGCAGCCATTGATTTTCTCTTACTGGCACAAGGACATGGTTGTGAGGAATTGGAAGGTTTGTGTTGTATGAATTTGTCTGATCATTCTGAATCCATTCACAAAAGCATTCAAAAATTAAAGGATCTGACAGCCCAAATTAAAGAAGACGGAGGTTCCTGGTTGGATGATTTGTATCAAAATTGCAGTTTTGCACCTTGGCTAAGGCAACTTTGCAAGATAGGTCTTGACATATTAGGTGTTCTAATACTGATATTGATAGTGGTACCTTGTATACTCTGTTGTGTTCGGCGAATGATGAACAAAACAGTCCGAGAAGTTTTTGTCATTCAAGCAGGAGAATTAGGAAGTAGAAGCACAGAGAGTGTACGAAATCTCACGAAAGCAGTAGATGAGGGTATTGACATGAACGAAGGTTTTGAATTAAGGCCTTGGAATCGACCAGAGTTTTTTGAACGATGCCTTGTGACTGTTGCCAAACATATCTCTTTCAGGGATTGGGTCTTCACAGCATTAAGTTGCTGTGCCGTAATATAGCGATGCTTCAGTTTAGTGAAAATAGGTCTTCAGCAGATAATAAGCAGAAATTTTGCAATAGAGCTATGAAACGCAAATAGCAAGCGACAAGAAAATGAAAGCTTCTGGGTCAAACAGAGAGGGGGAAATGTTGGAATCCATAAGGTTAGAGGATTTTTAAGAAATGGTTAAAAAGAAGTATGTAGGCCTTAGACTGGAGTTTTGTTAGCATTGCAGAAAAGTTTCCCATGCAAGCAGAAAAAGTTTTCCATGCAAGCAGAAAAGTTTCCCAAGCAGTAGACGTGACAAATAACAATAGGCTTCTGTAGAATTGGCTTTAGGATGGCAACAAGGTTATTTAATGTATATCTTTAGAAGGTTAGCATGAATAGAACTCTGTTCTTTGTCTCTTATCAACTAGTCTTTGTTTTAGCTACGATTACCTATGTTTTATAAGATTGGATAGAATGCTTGTCAATATGTGTTTTCTGTGTCTGATTGGCTGAATTCTAGTCTGAGATGATTTTATGTATTGCTGTATGAGCCCTGTTGAAGGAGACATTTTTTGGTGTGGATCAGTGAGCTGTCATGTCTCCATTTTGTATTTTGAGACTGATGTGCTGGAAATAAAAGCAAAAATCTCTTCACTGGTCTGGTTACCATGTTATCCATATTTGGATATTTTGCCGCGGCCTAGTGGGTTCCTTTTTTAAGGCGTGGGTTCCTGACACCATTGGACTTATACCTGTCCCGTCCCCCGCATATTGCTGCCCCGTGTGAGGACGTAGAATAGAAGAAAAACAAAGAAAAATCGTGGAAGCACCAGCCGCGGAGACCCAAGTGTTAACAAGGAGGACACTGTATCATCTCTCCCGCCGAAACCAAGAAAATTGTAAGTAACTTATCTCGGGAGAGCGCTTGGGTGACGTTGGGAGGAAAAATAGAGAAAAAGAAAATTATTAAAAGAGCACAAAAATGGGAACGAATTTATCAGAAGATGAATGGGATGTTTTTCATCAATTAGAGACAATGTTACAAGAAAAAGGTCACTCTGAAATTTCAAAAACTGAGCTTAAAAACTTACTTATCTGGGTTAAAGCGAATACGCAAGATTTAAATCTGCAGTCTGCTTTTTCTTTTCATTTTTGGGATCAGATAAACTGGAGAATCTATAATCTAGTCTCTCTCAAAAAAGATGAAAGCTTAAGAGAACTTGTGCCGGTTTGTAGTGCGCTGTTGTAGTGCTTTTTTAAACAAAGTGATAAAAATAAGATCAACTTGGACTCAGAAAACAGAGCTTCTGGTTCTCTCTCACGAAATTCCAGTAAACCAGAGACTGTGTGTGTATCGGAGAATGTTACAAGTGTTGTTGCAAATGCTGAAAGTATTGCTTTGAACTCTGTTGAACAAAATCTTTCTTCTCTCTCTCTGGGAAAAAATGAGACTCTTTCGGACTTTTCTTCGCGTTGTTCTGTTAATGTAAAAATATGTGACTCTTGTAAGGGGGATGGAACAAAGTGTGTAAAAGATGGAAATGAAAAAGTGACTGTACTTCCTAAAATTGTTTGTGCAGGGACACTGAAACCTGAATTGGATTCTGTTGGGCCTGGGGTGGAGGCTGAGGTGGCTGCTTCCACTCGGGAAATTGTGGTTCCAGGGAACTCTTTTTCAGTTAAGCAAAACCATGGTTGTTCTGGTGTTTGTCAATCTATAGATACAGAGAAAGAAAAATTGGCTTTAAGGGTGGAGTCCTTTGAAAGGAAGAGATGGAAGAAACTCGCGACTGTGTTGTTGCTGAAATTCAAAAAGCTGGACTTGAAATCTCTGCAACGAAAATTCAACAAGTTTCACCTTAGAAGTACCTGGGATGGAAGATGACTGAGACGACAAGAACACCACAAAAAATTCAGATCCGAACCAGAGTCAACAACCTACAAGAGTTACAACAACTTCTAGGAGAAATCAACTGGGTCAGACCGATGTTGGGAATCACCAATGATGAACTGAGTCCGCTCTTCCATTTGCTGAGAGGAAGTTGCGACATCACTTCGCCAAGAACTTTAACCCCTGAAGCTCGTGCTGCTCTCGACAAAGTCACAGAAGCTCTTCAAAAAAGACAAGCTCATCGCTGCGTTCCTGAAAATCCTTTCTTTCTTGCAATCTTAGGAGAGAAGAAGCAGCTTTGTGGTCTCATTTTCCAGTGGGATTCCACAGAGCAAGATCCTTTGTTAATAATGGAATGGGATTTTCCTCCCTACAGGTTTTCAAAGACCATTTGCTCAGTTTTAGAAATGATTGCATACATTATAATTAAGGCTAGAACCAGATTGTTAACTTTGGCAGGTCAAGAATTTTCAGTTATCTATTTGCCATTGAAAAATGATTATTTCAATTGGGCAATGCAAAATTCTGATGATTTACAATATGCATTCTTAGGTTTTCCAGGTGTTTGTTCCATACACTATCCAGCTCACAAACTACTGCAAGCAAAATTGAGTTTCAGAGAAAAACCTAAATTTAGTGAAGAACCTTTACATGCTGTGACTCTCTTCACTGATGGCTCTGGTAAAAGCCACAGGTCCGTTGTGACTTGGTTTAATCAAAAGACTAATGTTTGGGAATCTGATATTCAAACAGTAGAGGGATCCCCTCAAATTGTTGAGCCTGCTGCAGTAGTTTGAGCTTTTCAGCTGTTTCCTCAGCCTTTTAATTTGGTCACAGATTCTGCTTATGTTGCTAATGTAGTCAGGAGAATAGAAGGTTCCATTTTAAAGGATGTTAGTAATGAAACTTTACATCGTTGGCTTTCATGTCTTTTTATAACTTTGCAATATAGAACTAATCCATATTTTGTTTCTCACATTAGGGCGCATTCTTCGCTTCCTGGATTTTTAGTGGAAGGAAATGCAAGAGCGGACAAGCTGACAATGGTCATTTCTAACACATTGCCAAATAGTTTTGAACAAGCAAAATTGAGTCGTGCCTTTTTCCACCAAAATGCACAAGCACTCATGCAAATGTTCCAAATCACTTAAAGTCAAGCTAAAGCTATCATTCATACTTGCCCTGACTGTCAATTGGTACAACCTCCTGTTTTTACAGGAGCAATCAACCCCCGAGGCTTACAAAGCCTACAGTTGTGGCAAACAGATGTTACTAAATAGCCTTCTTTTGGTAAATTTAAAAATATTCATGTTTCCATAGACACGTTCTCTGGTGCAGTTTTTGCTTCCCTTCACACAAGTGATACTGGCAGCCATGCCTGTCATCATTTCCTGCAAGCTTTTGCTTCATTGGGTATACCCCAAGAAGTAAAAACTGACAATGGCCCCGCATACATATCTCAAAAATTGGCCACATTTTTAAATGAATGGGGTGTTCGACACATTTTTGGTATTCCCCACTCTCCCACAAGCCAAGCAATCATTGAAAGAACACATCAAACCTTAAAACGCATATTAGATCAACAGAGAGGGGGAACGGAAATCACCCCACAGATGAGACTGAGTAAGGCTTTGTATGTTTTTAATTTTCTAAATAGTAAAAGTACAGAACCAGATCCACCAATCTTTAGACACTTTTCAAATAGCACACAGGCAAAACTGAAAGAACATCCTCCTCTTCTAATTAGAAACCCTGACTCTGGACAGATGGAAGGTCCGTTTCAATTAATAACGTGGGGCAAAGGGTATGCTTCTATTTCCACAGGTGCTGGAAGAATTAAGTGGGTTCCTGCCAAAAACGTCAAACCGTATCGCACTTCAGAACCTGTTGTCGAGCCTAGAACTGAGGAAGCGAGTACGCAGACGTAGACCGAATGGAAGGATCCCGGGTCTCGCCTGACGCCTCTTGTGCCTGACGTTCATTGTGCATCGGTGGAACCCGTGAACTCTGATTTTGTGCCAATTTTTATTTATGAGTATACGAATTAAATGCTGAATGTTTGTTTAACAAAGCTAATTTTTGGCTGAAAATTTAGGTTCTTGTTTTGGTTTAGAAAGAATTCTGCCAAAACTTAGTTCTTGAAAGAGATGGGGCAGAATCAAATGGTATACTTGTTTTGCTTGATTTTAATTGTTTTTTGTCGTGCAGATTTGCCTGAGGATCAACCGAAGACGAATGTTTGGGTGACCTTAGCCAAGGCTGCCGGATCGGATACTATATGTCTGTCTAATTCGGAACCAGAAAAGCCTTTCTCAACCTGTTTGGTTGGTGTGCCAGTGAAAGAGTTTCCTTTGGTCAGAAAAGAATCCAATGGTAAACCAGGTGGAATTGACAATGGAAACAGTCCTTCCTTCAATTGGAACATTTGTTCCAAGAAACTTCTCAGGGCAGCAAATGTTTCAAACAGTTGGGATGTGTTTCTACAGACGGACCAATCTCCACGGCAATTGCCAAAAGGGTATTGGATCATTTGCGGAGACAGAGGTTGGCAAGGCATTCCAGCCCACCTTGAAGGTGGCCCTTGCAGCATTGGTATGCTTACCATAATTGCCCCCACTGCCAAAGCAGTGATGAAAAAGAAACAAAGGAAAACGAGAGCTGTTCCTCATTATGATGAGAACTGTCAGAGTGATTTTATGCCTTGGAATGCCGCCAGAAGGGTTTCAGCAGGTATATTTCTACCCCAATTGGCTTCAGCTGTGGCATTGAGACAATTAGATCGAGTTGGATGTTGGCTGAGCAAACAAGCTAATGCCACATCCTCCGCAATCAGTGATATGTTGACCAATGTTGATAGTATTAGACATGCTACTCTTCAAAACAGAGCAGCCATTGATTTTCTCTTACTGGCACAAGGACATGGTTGTGAGGAATTGGAAGGTTTGTGTTGTATGAATTTGTCTGATCATTCTGAATCCATTCACAAAAGCATTCAAAAATTAAAGGATCTGACAGCCCAAATTAAAGAAGACGGAGGTTCCTGGTTGGATGATTTGTATCAAAATTGCAGTTTTGCACCTTGGCTAAGGCAACTTTGCAAGATAGGTCTTGACATATTAGGTGTTCTAATACTGATATTGATAGTGGTACCTTGTATACTCTGTTGTGTTCGGCGAATGATGAACAAAACAGTCCGAGAAGTTTTTGTCATTCAAGCAGGAGAATTAGGAAGTAGAAGCACAGAGAGTGTACGAAATCTCACGAAAGCAGTAGATGAGGGTATTGACATGAACGAAGGTTTTGAATTAAGGCCTTGGAATCGACCAGAGTTTTTTGAACGATGCCTTGTGACTGTTGCCAAACATATCTCTTTCAGGGATTGGGTCTTCACAGCATTAAGTTGCTGTGCCGTAATATAGCGATGCTTCAGTTTAGTGAAAATAGGTCTTCAGCAGATAATAAGCAGAAATTTTGCAATAGAGCTATGAAACGCAAATAGCAAGCGACAAGAAAATGAAAGCTTCTGGGTCAAACAGAGAGGGGGAAATGTTGGAATCCATAAGGTTAGAGGATTTTTAAGAAATGGTTAAAAAGAAGTATGTAGGCCTTAGACTGGAGTTTTGTTAGCATTGCAGAAAAGTTTCCCATGCAAGCAGAAAAAGTTTTCCATGCAAGCAGAAAAGTTTCCCAAGCAGTAGACGTGACAAATAACAATAGGCTTCTGTAGAATTGGCTTTAGGATGGCAACAAGGTTATTTAATGTATATCTTTAGAAGGTTAGCATGAATAGAACTCTGTTCTTTGTCTCTTATCAACTAGTCTTTGTTTTAGCTACGATTACCTATGTTTTATAAGATTGGATAGAATGCTTGTCAATATGTGTTTTCTGTGTCTGATTGGCTGAATTCTAGTCTGAGATGATTTTATGTATTGCTGTATGAGCCCTGTTGAAGGAGACATTTTTTGGTGTGGATCAGTGAGCTGTCATGTCTCCATTTTGTATTTTGAGACTGATGTGCTGGAAATAAAAGCAAAAATCTCTTCACTGGTCTGGTTACCATGTTATCCATATTTGGATATTTTGCCGCGGCCTAGTGGGTTCCTTTTTTAAGGCGTGGGTTCCTGACACCATTGGACTTATACCTGTCCCGTCCCCCGCATATTGCTGCCCCGTGTGAGGACGTAGAATAGAAGAAAAACAAAGAAAAATCGTGGAAGCACCAGCCGCGGAGACCCAAGTGTTAACAAGGAGGACACTGTATCATCTCTCCCGCCGAAACCAAGAAAATTGTAAGTAACTTATCTCGGGAGAGCGCTTGGGTGACGTTGGGAGGAAAAATAGAGAAAAAGAAAATTATTAAAAGAGCACAAAAATGGGAACGAATTTATCAGAAGATGAATGGGATGCTTTTCATCAATTAGAGACAATGTTACAAGAAAAAGGTCACTCTGAAATTTCAAAAACTGAGCTTAAAAACTTACTTATCTGGGTTAAAGCGAATACGCAAGATTTAAATCTGCAGTCTGCTTTTTCTTTTCATTTTTGGGATCAGATAAACTGGAGAATCTATAATCTAGTCTCTCTCAAAAAAGATGAAAGCTTAAGAGAACTTGTGCCGGTTTGTAGTGCGCTGTTGTAGTGCTTTTTTAAACAAAGTGATAAAAATAAGATCAACTTGGACTCAGAAAACAGAGCTTCTGGTTCTCTCTCACGAAATTCCAGTAAACCAGAGACTGTGTGTGTATCGGAGAATGTTACAAGTGTTGTTGCAAATGCTGAAAGTATTGCTTTGAACTCTGTTGAACAAAATCTTTCTTCTCTCTCTCTGGGAAAAAATGAGACTCTTTCGGACTTTTCTTCGCGTTGTTCTGTTAATGTAAAAATATGTGACTCTTGTAAGGGGGATGGAACAAAGTGTGTAAAAGATGGAAATGAAAAAGTGACTGTACTTCCTAAAATTGTTTGTGCAGGGACACTGAAACCTGAATTGGATTCTGTTGGGCCTGGGGTGGAGGCTGAGGTGGCTGCTTCCACTCGGGAAATTGTGGTTCCAGGGAACTCTTTTTCAGTTAAGCAAAACCATGGTTGTTCTGGTGTTTGTCAATCTATAGATACAGAGAAAGAAAAATTGGCTTTAAGGGTGGAGTCCTTTGAAAGGAAGAGATGGAAGAAACTCGCGACTGTGTTGTTGCTGAAATTCAAAAAGCTGGACTTGAAATCTCTGCAACGAAAATTCAACAAGTTTCACCTTAGAAGTACCTGGGATGGAAGATGACTGAGACGACAAGAACACCACAAAAAATTCAGATCCGAACCAGAGTCAACAACCTACAAGAGTTACAACAACTTCTAGGAGAAATCAACTGGGTCAGACCGATGTTGGGAATCACCAATGATGAACTGAGTCCGCTCTTCCATTTGCTGAGAGGAAGTTGCGACATCACTTCGCCAAGAACTTTAACCCCTGAAGCTCGTGCTGCTCTCGACAAAGTCACAGAAGCTCTTCAAAAAAGACAAGCTCATCGCTGCGTTCCTGAAAATCCTTTCTTTCTTGCAATCTTAGGAGAGAAGAAGCAGCTTTGTGGTCTCATTTTCCAGTGGGATTCCACAGAGCAAGATCCTTTGTTAATAATGGAATGGGATTTTCCTCCCTACAGGTTTTCAAAGACCATTTGCTCAGTTTTAGAAATGATTGCATACATTATAATTAAGGCTAGAACCAGATTGTTAACTTTGGCAGGTCAAGAATTTTCAGTTATCTATTTGCCATTGAAAAATGATTATTTCAATTGGGCAATGCAAAATTCTGATGATTTACAATATGCATTCTTAGGTTTTCCAGGTGTTTGTTCCATACACTATCCAGCTCACAAACTACTGCAAGCAAAATTGAGTTTCAGAGAAAAACCTAAATTTAGTGAAGAACCTTTACATGCTGTGACTCTCTTCACTGATGGCTCTGGTAAAAGCCACAGGTCCGTTGTGACTTGGTTTAATCAAAAGACTAATGTTTGGGAATCTGATATTCAAACAGTAGAGGGATCCCCTCAAATTGTTGAGCCTGCTGCAGTAGTTTGAGCTTTTCAGCTGTTTCCTCAGCCTTTTAATTTGGTCACAGATTCTGCTTATGTTGCTAATGTAGTCAGGAGAATAGAAGGTTCCATTTTAAAGGATGTTAGTAATGAAACTTTACATCGTTGGCTTTCATGTCTTTTTATAACTTTGCAATATAGAACTAATCCATATTTTGTTTCTCACATTAGGGCGCATTCTTCACTTCCTGGATTTTTAGTGGAAGGAAATGCAAGAGCGGACAAGCTGACAATGGTCATTTCTAACACATTGCCAAATAGTTTTGAACAAGCAAAATTGAGTCGTGCCTTTTTCCACCAAAATGCACAAGCACTCATGCAAATGTTCCAAATCACTTAAAGTCAAGCTAAAGCTATCATTCATACTTGCCCTGACTGTCAATTGGTACAACCTCCTGTTTCTACAGGAGCAATCAACCCCCGAGGCTTACAAAGCCTACAGTTGTGGCAAACAGATGTTACTAAATAGCCTTCTTTTGGTAAATTTAAAAATATTCATGTTTCCATAGACACGTTCTCTGGTGCAGTTTTTGCTTCCCTTCACACAAGTGATACTGGCAGCCATGCCTGTCATCATTTCCTGCAAGCTTTTGCTTCATTGGGTATACCCCAAGAAGTAAAAACTGACAATGGCCCCGCATACATATCTCAAAAATTGGCCACATTTTTAAATGAATGGGGTGTTCGACACATTTTTGGTATTCCCCACTCTCCCACAAGCCAAGCAATCATTGAAAGAACACATCAAACCTTAAAACGCATATTAGATCAACAGAGAGGGGGAACGGAAATCACCCCACAGATGAGACTGAGTAAGGCTTTGTATGTTTTTAATTTTCTAAATAGTAAAAGTACAGAACCAGATCCACCAATCTTTAGACACTTTTCAAATAGCACACAGGCAAAACTGAAAGAACATCCTCCTCTTCTAATTAGAAACCCTGACTCTGGACAGATGGAAGGTCCGTTTCAATTAATAACGTGGGGCAAAGGGTATGCTTCTATTTCCACAGGTGCTGGAAGAATTAAGTGGGTTCCTGCCAAAAACGTCAAACCGTATCGCACTTCAGAACCTGTTGTCGAGCCTAGAACTGAGGAAGCGAGTACGCAGACGTAGACCGAATGGAAGGATCCCGGGTCTCGCCTGACGCCTCTTGTGCCTGACGTTCATTGTGCATCGGTGGAACCCGTGAACTCTGATTTTGTGCCAATTTTTATTTATGAGTATACGAATGAAATGCTGAATGTTTGTTTAACAAAGCTAATTTTTGGCTGAAAATTTAGGTTCTTGTTTTGGTTTAGAAAGAATTCTGCCAAAACTTAGTTCTTGAAAGAGATGGGGCAGAATCAAATGGTATACTTGTTTTGCTTGATTTTAATTGTTTTTTGTCGTGCAGATTTGCCTGAGGATCAACCGAAGACGAATGTTTGGGTGACCTTAGCCAAGGCTGCCGGATCGGATACTATATGTCTGTCTAATTCGGAACCAGAAAAGCCTTTCTCAACCTGTTTGGTTGGTGTGCCAGTGAAAGAGTTTCCTTTGGTCAGAAAAGAATCCAATGGTAAACCAGGTGGAATTGACAATGGAAACAGTCCTTCCTTCAATTGGAACATTTGTTCCAAGAAACTTCTCAGGGCAGCAAATGTTTCAAACAGTTGGGATGTGTTTCTACAGACGGACCAATCTCCACGGCAATTGCCAAAAGGGTATTGGATCATTTGCGGAGACAGAGGTTGGCAAGGCATTCCAGCCCACCTTGAAGGTGGCCCTTGCAGCATTGGTATGCTTACCATAATTGCCCCCACTGCCAAAGCAGTGATGAAAAAGAAACAAAGGAAAACGAGAGCTGTTCCTCATTATGATGAGAACTGTCAGAGTGATTTTATGCCTTGGAATGCCGCCAGAAGGGTTTCAGCAGGTATATTTCTACCCCAATTGGCTTCAGCTGTGGCATTGAGACAATTAGATCGAGTTGGATGTTGGCTGAGCAAACAAGCTAATGCCACATCCTCCGCAATCAGTGATATGTTGACCAATGTTGATAGTATTAGACATGCTACTCTTCAAAACAGAGCAGCCATTGATTTTCTCTTACTGGCACAAGGACATGGTTGTGAGGAATTGGAAGGTTTGTGTTGTATGAATTTGTCTGATCATTCTGAATCCATTCCCAAAAGCATTCAAAAATTAAAGGATCTGACAGCCCAAATTAAAGAAGACGGAGGTTCCTGGTTGGATGATTTGTATCAAAATTGCAGTTTTGCACCTTGGCTAAGGCAACTTTGCAAGATAGGTCTTTACATATTAGGTGTTCTAATACTGATATTGATAGTGGTACCTTGTATACTCTGTTGTGTTCGGCGAATGATGAACAAAACAGTCCGAGAAGTTTTTGTCATTCAAGCAGGAGAATTAGGAAGTAGAAGCACAGAGAGTGTACGAAATCTCACGAAAGCAGTAGATGAGGGTATTGACATGAACGAAGGTTTTGAATTAAGGCCTTGGAATCGACCAGAGTTTTTTGAACGATGCCTTGTGACTGTTGCCAAACATATCTCTTTCAGGGATTGGGTCTTCACAGCATTAAGTTGCTGTGCCGTAATATAGCGATGCTTCAGTTTAGTGAAAATAGGTCTTCAGCAGATAATAAGCAGAAATTTTGCAATAGAGCTATGAAACGCAAATAGCAAGCGACAAGAAAATGAAAGCTTCTGGGTCAAACAGAGAGGGGGAAATGTTGGAATCCATAAGGTTAGAGGATTTTTAAGAAATGGTTAAAAAGAAGTATGTAGGCCTTAGACTGGAGTTTTGTTAGCATTGCAGAAAAGTTTCCCATGCAAGCAGAAAAAGTTTTCCATGCAAGCAGAAAAGTTTCCCAAGCAGTAGACGTGACAAATAACAATAGGCTTCTGTAGAATTGGCTTTAGGATGGCAACAAGGTTATTTAATGTATATCTTTAGAAGGTTAGCATGAATAGAACTCTGTTCTTTGTCTCTTATCAACTAGTCTTTGTTTTAGCTACGATTACCTATGTTTTATAAGATTGGATAGAATGCTTGTCAATATGTGTTTTCTGTGTCTGATTGGCTGAATTCTAGTCTGAGATGATTTTATGTATTGCTGTATGAGCCCTGTTGAAGGAGACATTTTTTGGTGTGGATCAGTGAGCTGTCATGTCTCCATTTTGTATTTTGAGACTGATGTGCTGGAAATAAAAGCAAAAATCTCTTCACTGGTCTGGTTACCATGTTATCCATATTTGGATATTTTGCCGCGGCCTAGTGGGTTCCTTTTTTAAGGCGTGGGTTCCTGACACCATTGGACTTATACCTGTCCCGTCCCCCGCATATTGCTGCCCCGTGTGAGGACGTAGAATAGAAGAAAAACAAAGAAAAATCGTGGAAGCACCAGCCGCGGAGACCCAAGTGTTAACAAGGAGGACACTGTATCATCTCTCCCGCCGAAACCAAGAAAATTGTAAGTAACTTATCTCGGGAGAGCGCTTGGGTGACGTTGGGAGGAAAAATAGAGAAAAAGAAAATTATTAAAAGAGCACAAAAATGGGAACGAATTTATCAGAAGATGAATGGGATGTTTTTCATCAATTAGAGACAATGTTACAAGAAAAAGGTCACTCTGAAATTTCAAAAACTGAGCTTAAAAACTTACTTATCTGGGTTAAAGCGAATACGCAAGATTTAAATCTGCAGTCTGCTTTTTCTTTTCATTTTTGGGATCAGATAAACTGGAGAATCTATAATCTAGTCTCTCTCAAAAAAGATGAAAGCTTAAGAGAACTTGTGCCGGTTTGTAGTGCGCTGTTGTAGTGCTTTTTTAAACAAAGTGATAAAAATAAGATCAACTTGGACTCAGAAAACAGAGCTTCTGGTTCTATCTCACGAAATTCCAGTAAACCAGAGACTGTGTGTGTATCGGAGAATGTTACAAGTGTTGTTGCAAATGCTGAAAGTATTGCTTTGAACTCTGTTGAACAAAATCTTTCTTCTCTCTCTCTGGGAAAAAATGAGACTCTTTCGGACTTTTCTTCGCGTTGTTCTGTTAATGTAAAAATATGTGACTCTTGTAAGGGGGATGGAACAAAGTGTGTAAAAGATGGAAATGAAAAAGTGACTGTACTTCCTAAAATTGTTTGTGCAGGGACACTGAAACCTGAATTGGATTCTGTTGGGCCTGGGGTGGAGGCTGAGGTGGCTGCTTCCACTCGGGAAATTGTGGTTCCAGGGAACTCTTTTTCAGTTAAGCAAAACCATGGTTGTTCTGGTGTTTGTCAATCTATAGATACAGAGAAAGAAAAATTGGCTTTAAGGGTGGAGTCCTTTGAAAGGAAGAGATGGAAGAAACTCGCGACTGTGTTGTTGCTGAAATTCAAAAAGCTGGACTTGAAATCTCTGCAACGAAAATTCAACAAGTTTCACCTTAGAAGTACCTGGGATGGAAGATGACTGAGACGACAAGAACACCACAAAAAATTCAGATCCGAACCAGAGTCAACAACCTACAAGAGTTACAACAACTTCTAGGAGAAATCAACTGGGTCAGACCGATGTTGGGAATCACCAATGATGAACTGAGTCCGCTCTTCCATTTGCTGAGAGGAAGTTGCGACATCACTTCGCCAAGAACTTTAACCCCTGAAGCTCGTGCTGCTCTCGACAAAGTCACAGAAGCTCTTCAAAAAAGACAAGCTCATCGCTGCGTTCCTGAAAATCCTTTCTTTCTTGCAATCTTAGGAGAGAAGAAGCAGCTTTGTGGTCTCATTTTCCAGTGGGATTCCACAGAGCAAGATCCTTTGTTAATAATGGAATGGGATTTTCCTCCCTACAGGTTTTCAAAGACCATTTGCTCAGTTTTAGAAATGATTGCATACATTATAATTAAGGCTAGAACCAGATTGTTAACTTTGGCAGGTCAAGAATTTTCAGTTATCTATTTGCCATTGAAAAATGATTATTTCAATTGGGCAATGCAAAATTCTGATGATTTACAATATGCATTCTTAGGTTTTCCAGGTGTTTGTTCCATACACTATCCAGCTCACAAACTACTGCAAGCAAAATTGAATTTCAGAGAAAAACCTAAATTTAGTGAAGAACCTTTACATGCTGTGACTCTCTTCACTGATGGCTCTGGTAAAAGCCACAGGTCCGTTGTGACTTGGTTTAATCAAAAGACTAATGTTTGGGAATCTGATATTCAAACAGTAGAGGGATCCCCTCAAATTGTTGAGCCTGCTGCAGTAGTTTGAGCTTTTCAGCTGTTTCCTCAGCCTTTTAATTTGGTCACAGATTCTGCTTATGTTGCTAATGTAGTCAGGAGAATAGAAGGTTCCATTTTAAAGGATGTTAGTAATGAAACTTTACATCGTTGGCTTTCATGTCTTTTTATAACTTTGCAATATAGAACTAATCCATATTTTGTTTCTCACATTAGGGCGCATTCTTCACTTCCTGGATTTTTAGTGGAAGGAAATGCAAGAGCGGACAAGCTGACAATGGTCATTTCTAACACATTGCCAAATAGTTTTGAACAAGCAAAATTGAGTCGTGCCTTTTTCCACCAAAATGCACAAGCACTCATGCAAATGTTCCAAATCACTTAAAGTCAAGCTAAAGCTATCATTCATACTTGCCCTGACTGTCAATTGGTACAACCTCCTGTTTCTACAGGAGCAATCAACCCCCGAGGCTTACAAAGCCTACAGTTGTGGCAAACAGATGTTACTAAATAGCCTTCTTTTGGTAAATTTAAAAATATTCATGTTTCCATAGACACGTTCTCTGGTGCAGTTTTTGCTTCCCTTCACACAAGTGATACTGGCAGCCATGCCTGTCATCATTTCCTGCAAGCTTTTGCTTCATTGGGTATACCCCAAGAAGTAAAAACTGACAATGGCCCCGCATACATATCTCAAAAATTGGCCACATTTTTAAATGAATGGGGTGTTCGACACATTTTTGGTATTCCCCACTCTCCCACAAGCCAAGCAATCATTGAAAGAACACATCAAACCTTAAAACGCATATTAGATCAACAGAGAGGGGGAACGGAAATCACCCCACAGATGAGACTGAGTAAGGCTTTGTATGTTTTTAATTTTCTAAATAGTAAAAGTACAGAACCAGATCCACCAATCTTTAGACACTTTTCAAATAGCACACAGGCAAAACTGAAAGAACATCCTCCTCTTCTAATTAGAAACCCTGACTCTGGACAGATGGAAGGTCCGTTTCAATTAATAACGTGGGTCAAAGGGTATGCTTCTATTTCCACAGGTGCTGGAAGAATTAAGTGGGTTCCTGCCAAAAACGTCAAACCGTATCGCACTTCAGAACCTGTTGTCGAGCCTAGAACTGAGGAAGCGAGTACGCAGACATAGACCGAATGGAAGGATCCCGGGTCTCGCCTGACGCCTCTTGTGCCTGACGTTCATTGTGCATCGGTGGAACCCGTGAACTCTGATTTTGTGCCAATTTTTATTTATGAGTATACGAATTAAATGCTGAATGTTTGTTTAACAAAGCTAATTTTTGGCTGAAAATTTAGGTTCTTGTTTTGGTTTAGAAAGAATTCTGCCAAAACTTAGTTCTTGAAAGAGATGGGGCAGAATCAAATGGTATACTTGTTTTGCTTGATTTTAATTGTTTTTTGTCGTGCAGATTTGCCTGAGGATCAACCGAAGACGAATGTTTGGGTGACCTTAGCCAAGGCTGCCGGATCGGATACTATATGTCTGTCTAATTCGGAACCAGAAAAGCCTTTCTCAACCTGTTTGGTTGGTGTGCCAGTGAAAGAGTTTCCTTTGGTCAGAAAAGAATCCAATGGTAAACCAGGTGGAATTGACAATGGAAACAGTCCTTCCTTCAATTGGAACATTTGTTCCAAGAAACTTCTCAGGGCAGCAAATGTTTCAAACAGTTGGGATGTGTTTCTACAGACGGACCAATCTCCACGGCAATTGCCAAAAGGGTATTGGATCATTTGCGGAGACAGAGGTTGGCAAGGCATTCCAGCCCACCTTGAAGGTGGCCCTTGCAGCATTGGTATGCTTACCATAATTGCCCCCACTGCCAAAGCAGTGATGAAAAAGAAACAAAGGAAAACAAGAGCTGTTCCTCATTATGATGAGAACTGTCAGAGTGATTTTATGCCTTGGAATGCCGCCAGAAGGGTTTCAGCAGGTATATTTCTACCCCAATTGGCTTCAGCTGTGGCATTGAGACAATTAGATCGAGTTGGATGTTGGCTGAGCAAACAAGCTAATGCCACATCCTCCGCAATCAGTGATATGTTGACCAATGTTGATAGTATTAGACATGCTACTCTTCAAAACAGAGCAGCCATTGATTTTCTCTTACTGGCACAAGGACATGGTTGTGAGGAATTGGAAGGTTTGTGTTGTATGAATTTGTCTGATCATTCTGAATCCATTCCCAAAAGCATTCAAAAATTAAAGGATCTGACAGCCCAAATTAAAGAAGACGGAGGTTCCTGGTTGGATGATTTGTATCAAAATTGCAGTTTTGCACCTTGGCTAAGGCAACTTTGCAAGATAGGTCTTTACATATTAGGTGTTCTAATACTGATATTGATAGTGGTACCTTGTATACTCTGTTGTGTTCGGCGAATGATGAACAAAACAGTCCGAGAAGTTTTTGTCATTCAAGCAGGAGAATTAGGAAGTAGAAGCACAGAGAGTGTACGAAATCTCACGAAAGCAGTAGATGAGGGTATTGACATGAACGAAGGTTTTGAATTAAGGCCTTGGAATCGACCAGAGTTTTTTGAACGATGCCTTGTGACTGTTGCCAAACATATCTCTTTCAGGGATTGGGTCTTCACAGCATTAAGTTGCTGTGCCGTAATATAGCAATGCTTCAGTTTAGTGAAAATAGGTCTTCAGCAGATAATAAGCAGAAATTTTGCAATAGAGCTATGAAACGCAAATAGCAAGCGACAAGAAAATGAAAGCTTCTGGGTCAAACAGAGAGGGGGAAATGTTGGAATCCATAAGGTTAGAGGATTTTTAAGAAATGGTTAAAAAGAAGTATGTAGGCCTTAGACTGGAGTTTTGTTAGCATTGCAGAAAAGTTTCCCATGCAAGCAGAAAAAGTTTTCCATGCAAGCAGAAAAGTTTCCCAAGCAGTAGACGTGACAAATAACAATAGGCTTCTGTAGAATTGGCTTTAGGATGGCAACAAGGTTATTTAATGTATATCTTTAGAAGGTTAGCATGAATAGAACTCTGTTCTTTGTCTCTTATCAACTAGTCTTTGTTTTAGCTATGATTACCTATGTTTTATAAGATTGGATAGAATGCTTGTCAATATGTGTTTTCTGTGTCTGATTGGCTGAATTCTAGTCTGAGATGATTTTATGTATTGCTGTATGAGCCCTGTTGAAGGAGACATTTTTTGGTGTGGATCAGTGAGCTGTCATGTCTCCATTTTGTATTTTGAGACTGATGTGCTGGAAATAAAAGCAAAAATCTCTTCACTGGTCTGGTTACCATGTTATCCATATTTGGATATTTTGCCGCGGCCTAGTGGGTTCCTTTTTTAAGGCGTGGGTTCCTGACACCATTGGACTTATACCTGTCCCGTCCCCCGCATATTGCTGCCCCGTGTGAGGACGTAGAATAGAAGAAAAACAAAGAAAAATCGTGGAAGCACCAGCCGCGGAGACCCAAGTGTTAACAAGGAGGACACTGTATCATCTCTCCCGCCGAAACCAAGAAAATTGTAAGTAACTTATCTCGGGAGAGCGCTTGGGTGACGTTGGGAGGAAAAATAGAGAAAAAGAAAATTATTAAAAGAGCACAAAAATGGGAACGAATTTATCAGAAGTTGAATGGGATGTTTTTCATCAATTAGAGACAATGTTACAAGAAAAAGGTCACTCTGAAATTTCAAAAACTGAGCTTAAAAACTTACTTATCTGGGTTAAAGCGAATACGCAAGATTTAAATCTGCAGTCTGCTTTTTCTTTTAATTTTTGGGATCAGATAAACTGGAGAATCTATAATCTAGTCTCTCTCAAAAAAGATGAAAGCTTAAGAGAACTTGTGCCGGTTTGTAGTGCGCTGTTGTAGTGCTTTTTTAAACAAAGTGATAAAAATAAGATCAACTTGGACTCAGAAAACAGAGCTTCTGGTTCTCTCTCACGAAATTCCAGTAAACCAGAGACTGTGTGTGTATCGGAGAATGTTACAAGTGTTGTTGCAAATGCTGAAAGTATTGCTTTGAACTCTGTTGAACAAAATCTTTCTTCTCTCTCTCTGGGAAAAAATGAGACTCTTTCGGACTTTTCTTCGCGTTGTTCTGTTAATGTAAAAATATGTGACTCTTGTAAGGGGGATGGAACAAAGTGTGTAAAAGATGGAAATGAAAAAGTGACTGTACTTCCTAAAATTGTTTGTGCAGGGACACTGAAACCTGAATTGGATTCTGTTGGGCCTGGGGTGGAGGCTGAGGTGGCTGCTTCCACTCGGGAAATTGTGGTTCCAGGGAACTCTTTTTCAGTTAAGCAAAACCATGGTTGTTCTGGTGTTTGTCAATCTATAGATACAGAGAAAGAAAAATTGGCTTTAAGGGTGGAGTCCTTTGAAAGGAAGAGATGGAAGAAACTCGCGACTGTGTTGTTGCTGAAATTCAAAAAGCTGGACTTGAAATCTCTGCAACGAAAATTCAACAAGTTTCACCTTAGAAGTACCTGGGATGGAAGATGACTGAGACGACAAGAACACCACAAAAAATTCAGATCCGAACCAGAGTCAACAACCTACAAGAGTTACAACAACTTCTAGGAGAAATCAACTGGGTCAGACCGATGTTGGGAATCACCAATGATGAACTGAGTCCGCTCTTCCATTTGCTGAGAGGAAGTTGCGACATCACTTCGCCAAGAACTTTAACCCCTGAAGCTCGTGCTGCTCTCGACAAAGTCACAGAAGCTCTTCAAAAAAGACAAGCTCATCGCTGCGTTCCTGAAAATCCTTTCTTTCTTGCAATCTTAGGAGAGAAGAAGCAGCTTTGTGGTCTCATTTTCCAGTGGGATTCCACAGAACAAGATCCTTTGTTAATAATGGAATGGGATTTTCCTCCCTACAGGTTTTCAAAGACCATTTGCTCAGTTTTAGAAATGATTGCATACATTATAATTAAGGCTAGAACCAGATTGTTAACTTTGGCAGGTCAAGAATTTTCAGTTATCTATTTGCCATTGAAAAATGATTATTTCAATTGGGCAATGCAAAATTCTGATGATTTACAATATGCATTCTTAGGTTTTCCAGGTGTTTGTTCCATACACTATCCAGCTCACAAACTACTGCAAGCAAAATTGAGTTTCAGAGAAAAACCTAAATTTAGTGAAGAACCTTTACGTGCTGTGACTCTCTTCACTGATGGCTCTGGTAAAAGCCACAAGTCCGTTGTGACTTGGTTTAATCAAAAGACTAATGTTTGGGAATCTGATATTCAAACAGTAGAGGGATCCCCTCAAATTGTTGAGCCTGCTGCAGTAGTTTGAGCTTTTCAACTGTTTCCTCAGCCTTTTAATTTGGTCACAGATTCTGCTTATGTTGCTAATGTAGTCAGGAGAATAGAAGGTTCCATTTTAAAGGATGTTAGTAATGAAACTTTACATCGTTGGCTTTCATGTCTTTTTATAACTTTGCAATATAGAACTAATCCATATTTTGTTTCTCACATTAGGGCGCATTCTTCGCTTCCTGGATTTTTAGTGGAAGGAAATGCAAGAGCGGACAAGCTGACAATGGTCATTTCTAACACATTGCCAAATAGTTTTGAACAAGCAAAATTGAGTCATGCCTTTTTCCACCAAAATGCACAAGCACTCATGCAAATGTTCCAAATCACTTAAAGTCAAGCTAAAGCTATCATTCATACTTGCCCTGACTGTCAATTGGTACAACCTCCTGTTTCTACAGGAGCAATCAACCCCCGAGGCTTACAAAGCCTACAGTTGTGGCAAACAGATGTTACTAAATAGCCTTCTTTTGGTAAATTTAAAAATATTCATGTTTCCATAGACACGTTCTCTGGTGCAGTTTTTGCTTCCCTTCACACAAGTGATACTGGCAGCCATGCCTGTCATCATTTCCTGCAAGCTTTTGCTTCATTGGGTATACCCCAAGAAGTAAAAACTGACAATGGCCCCGCATACATATCTCAAAAATTGGCCACATTTTTAAATGAATGGGGTGTTCGACACATTTTTGGTATTCCCCACTCTCCCACAAGCCAAGCAATCATTGAAAGAACACATCAAACCTTAAAACGCATATTAGATCAACAGAGAGGGGGAACGGAAATCACCCCACAGATGAGACTGAGTAAGGCTTTGTATGTTTTTAATTTTCTAAATAGTAAAAGTACAGAACCAGATCCACCAATCTTTAGACACTTTTCAAATAGCACACAGGCAAAACTGAAAGAACATCCTCCTCTTCTAATTAGAAACCCTGACTCTGGACAGATGGAAGGTCCGTTTCAATTAATAACGTGGGGCAAAGGGTATACTTCTATTTCCACAGGTGCTGGAAGAATTAAGTGGGTTCCTGCCAAAAACGTCAAACCGTATCGCACTTCAGAACCTGTTGTCGAGCCTAGAACTGAGGAAGCGAGTACGCAGACGTAGACCGAATGGAAGGATCCCGGGTCTCGCCTGACGCCTCTTGTGCCTGACGTTCATTGTGCATCGGTGGAACCCGTGAACTCTGATTTTGTGCCAATTTTTATTTATGAGTATACGAATTAAATGCTGAATGTTTGTTTAACAAAGCTAATTTTTGGCTGAAAATTTAGGTTCTTGTTTTGGTTTAGAAAGAATTCTGCCAAAACTTAGTTCTTGAAAGAGATGGGGCAGAATCAAATGGTATACTTGTTTTGCTTGATTTTAATTGTTTTTTGTCGTGCAGATTTGCCTGAGGATCAACCGAAGACGAATGTTTGGGTGACCTTAGCCAAGGCTGCCGGATCGGATACTATATGTCTGTCTAATTCGGAACCAGAAAAGCCTTTCTCAACCTGTTTGGTTGGTGTGCCAGTGAAAGAGTTTCCTTTGGTCAGAAAAGAATCCAATGGTAAACCAGGTGGAATTGACAATGGAAACAGTCCTTCCTTCAATTGGAACATTTGTTCCAAGAAACTTCTCAGGGCAGCAAATGTTTCAAACAGTTGGGATGTGTTTCTACAGACGGACCAATCTCCACGGCAATTGCCAAAAGGGTATTGGATCATTTGCGGAGACAGAGGTTGGCAAGGCATTCCAGCCCACCTTGAAGGTGGCCCTTGCAGCATTGGTATGCTTACCATAATTGCCCCCACTGCCAAAGCAGTGATGAAAAAGAAACAAAGGAAAACGAGAGCTGTTCCTCATTATGATGAGAACTGTCAGAGTGATTTTATGCCTTGGAATGCCGCCAGAAGGGTTTCAGCAGGTATATTTCTACCCCAATTGGCTTCAGCTGTGGCATTGAGACAATTAGATCGAGTTGGATGTTGGCTGAGCAAACAAGCTAATGCCACATCCTCCGCAATCAGTGATATGTTGACCAATGTTGATAGTATTAGACATGCTACTCTTCAAAACAGAGCAGCCATTGATTTTCTCTTACTGGCACAAGGACATGGTTGTGAGGAATTGGAAGGTTTGTGTTGTATGAATTTGTCTGATCATTCTGAATCCATTCCCAAAAGCATTCAAAAATTAAAGGATCTGACAGCCCAAATTAAAGAAGACGGAGGTTCCTGGTTGGATGATTTGTATCAAAATTGCAGTTTTGCACCTTGGCTAAGGCAACTTTGCAAGATAGGTCTTTACATATTAGGTGTTCTAATACTGATATTGATAGTGGTACCTTGTATACTCTGTTGTGTTCGGCGAATGATGAACAAAACAGTCCGAGAAGTTTTTGTCATTCAAGCAGGAGAATTAGGAAGTAGAAGCACAGAGAGTGTACGAAATCTCACGAAAGCAGTAGATGAGGGTATTGACATGAACGAAGGTTTTGAATTAAGGCCTTGGAATCGACCAGAGTTTTTTGAACGATGCCTTGTGACTGTTGCCAAACATATCTCTTTCAGGGATTGGGTCTTCACAGCATTAAGTTGCTGTGCCGTAATATAGCGATGCTTCAGTTTAGTGAAAATAGGTCTTCAGCAGATAATAAGCAGAAATTTTGCAATAGAGCTATGAAACGCAAATAGCAAGCGACAAGAAAATGAAAGCTTCTGGGTCAAACAGAGAGGGGGAAATGTTGGAATCCATAAGGTTAGAGGATTTTTAAGAAATGGTTAAAAAGAAGTATGTAGGCCTTAGACTGGAGTTTTGTTAGCATTGCAGAAAAGTTTCCCATGCAAGCAGAAAAAGTTTTCCATGCAAGCAGAAAAGTTTCCCAAGCAGTAGACGTGACAAATAACAATAGGCTTCTGTAGAATTGGCTTTAGGATGGCAACAAGGTTATTTAATGTATATCTTTAGAAGGTTAGCATGAATAGAACTCTGTTCTTTGTCTCTTATCAACTAGTCTTTGTTTTAGCTACGATTACCTATGTTTTATAAGATTGGATAGAATGCTTGTCAATATGTGTTTTCTGTGTCTGATTGGCTGAATTCTAGTCTGAGATGATTTTATGTATTGCTGTATGAGCCCTGTTGAAGGAGACATTTTTTGGTGTGGATCAGTGAGCTGTCATGTCTCCATTTTGTATTTTGAGACTGATGTGCTGGAAATAAAAGCAAAAATCTCTTCACTGGTCTGGTTACCATGTTATCCATATTTGGATATTTTGCCGCGGCCTAGTGGGTTCCTTTTTTAAGGCGTGGGTTCCTGACACCATTGGACTTATACCTGTCCCGTCCCCCGCATATTGCTGCCCCGTGTGAGGACGTAGAATAGAAGAAAAACAAAGAAAAATCGTGGAAGCACCAGCCGCGGAGACCCAAGTGTTAACAAGGAGGACACTGTATCATCTCTCCCGCCGAAACCAAGAAAATTGTAAGTAACTTATCTCGGGAGAGCGCTTGGGTGACGTTGGGAGGAAAAATAGAGAAAAAGAAAATTATTAAAAGAGCACAAAAATGGGAACGAATTTATCAGAAGATGAATGGGATGTTTTTCATCAATTAGAGACAATGTTACAAGAAAAAGGTCACTCTGAAATTTCAAAAACTGAGCTTAAAAACTTACTTATCTGGGTTAAAGCGAATACGCAAGATTTAAATCTGCAGTCTGCTTTTTCTTTTCATTTTTGGGATCAGATAAACTGGAGAATCTATAATCTAGTCTCTCTCAAAAAAGATGAAAGCTTAAGAGAACTTGTGCCGGTTTGTAGTGCGCTGTTGTAGTGCTTTTTTAAACAAAGTGATAAAAATAAGATCAACTTGGACTCAGAAAACAGAGCTTCTGGTTCTCTCTCACGAAATTCCAGTAAACCAGAGACTGTGTGTGTATCGGAGAATGTTACAAGTGTTGTTGCAAATGCTGAAAGTATTGCTTTGAACTCTGTTGAACAAAATCTTTCTTCTCTCTCTCTGGGAAAAAATGAGACTCTTTCGGACTTTTCTTCGCGTTGTTCTGTTAATGTAAAAATATGTGACTCTTGTAAGGGGGATGGAACAAAGTGTGTAAAAGATGGAAATGAAAAAGTGACTGTACTTCCTAAAATTGTTTGTGCAGGGACACTGAAACCTGAATTGGATTCTGTTGGGCCTGGGGTGGAGGCTGAGGTGGCTGCTTCCACTCGGGAAATTGTGGTTCCAGGGAACTCTTTTTCAGTTAAGCAAAACCATGGTTGTTCTGGTGTTTGTCAATCTATAGATACAGAGAAAGAAAAATTGGCTTTAAGGGTGGAGTCCTTTGAAAGGAAGAGATGGAAGAAACTCGCGACTGTGTTGTTGCTGAAATTCAAAAAGCTGGACTTGAAATCTCTGCAACGAAAATTCAACAAGTTTCACCTTAGAAGTACCTGGGATGGAAGATGACTGAGACGACAAGAACACCACAAAAAATTCAGATCCGAACCAGAGTCAACAACCTACAAGAGTTACAACAACTTCTAGGAGAAATCAACTGGGTCAGACCGATGTTGGGAATCACCAATGATGAACTGAGTCCGCTCTTCCATTTGCTGAGAGGAAGTTGCGACATCACTTCGCCAAGAACTTTAACCCCTGAAGCTCGTGCTGCTCTCGACAAAGTCACAGAAGCTCTTCAAAAAAGACAAGCTCATCGCTGCGTTCCTGAAAATCCTTTCTTTCTTGCAATCTTAGGAGAGAAGAAGCAGCTTTGTGGTCTCATTTTCCAGTGGGATTCCACAGAACAAGATCCTTTGTTAATAATGGAATGGGATTTTCCTCCCTACAGGTTTTCAAAGACCATTTGCTCAGTTTTAGAAATGATTGCATACATTATAATTAAGGCTAGAACCAGATTGTTAACTTTGGCAGGTCAAGAATTTTCAGTTATCTATTTGCCATTGAAAAATGATTATTTCAATTGGGCAATGCAAAATTCTGATGATTTACAATATGCATTCTTAGGTTTTCCAGGTGTTTGTTCCATACACTATCCAGCTCACAAACTACTGCAAGCAAAATTGAGTTTCAGAGAAAAACCTAAATTTAGTGAAGAACCTTTACGTGCTGTGACTCTCTTCACTGATGGCTCTGGTAAAAGCCACAAGTCCGTTGTGACTTGGTTTAATCAAAAGACTAATGTTTGGGAATCTGATATTCAAACAGTAGAGGGATCCCCTCAAATTGTTGAGCCTGCTGCAGTAGTTTGAGCTTTTCAACTGTTTCCTCAGCCTTTTAATTTGGTCACAGATTCTGCTTATGTTGCTAATGTAGTCAGGAGAATAGAAGGTTCCATTTTAAAGGATGTTAGTAATGAAACTTTACATCGTTGGCTTTCATGTCTTTTTATAACTTTGCAATATAGAACTAATCCATATTTTGTTTCTCACATTAGGGCGCATTCTTCGCTTCCTGGATTTTTAGTGGAAGGAAATGCAAGAGCGGACAAGCTGACAATGGTCATTTCTAACACATTGCCAAATAGTTTTGAACAAGCAAAATTGAGTCATGCCTTTTTCCACCAAAATGCACAAGCACTCATGCAAATGTTCCAAATCACTTAAAGTCAAGCTAAAGCTATCATTCATACTTGCCCTGACTGTCAATTGGTACAACCTCCTGTTTCTACAGGAGCAATCAACCCCCGAGGCTTACAAAGCCTACAGTTGTGGCAAACAGATGTTACTAAATAGCCTTCTTTTGGTAAATTTAAAAATATTCATGTTTCCATAGACACGTTCTCTGGTGCAGTTTTTGCTTCCCTTCACACAAGTGATACTGGCAGCCATGCCTGTCATCATTTCCTGCAAGCTTTTGCTTCATTGGGTATACCCCAAGAAGTAAAAACTGACAATGGCCCCGCATACATATCTCAAAAATTGGCCACATTTTTAAATGAATGGGGTGTTCGACACATTTTTGGTATTCCCCACTCTCCCACAAGCCAAGCAATCATTGAAAGAACACATCAAACCTTAAAACGCATATTAGATCAACAGAGAGGGGGAACGGAAATCACCCCACAGATGAGACTGAGTAAGGCTTTGTATGTTTTTAATTTTCTAAATAGTAAAAGTACAGAACCAGATCCACCAATCTTTAGACACTTTTCAAATAGCACACAGGCAAAACTGAAAGAACATCCTCCTCTTCTAATTAGAAACCCTGACTCTGGACAGATGGAAGGTCCGTTTCAATTAATAACGTGGGGCAAAGGGTATACTTCTATTTCCACAGGTGCTGGAAGAATTAAGTGGGTTCCTGCCAAAAACGTCAAACCGTATCGCACTTCAGAACCTGTTGTCGAGCCTAGAACTGAGGAAGCGAGTACGCAGACGTAGACCGAATGGAAGGATCCCGGGTCTCGCCTGACGCCTCTTGTGCCTGACGTTCATTGTGCATCGGTGGAACCCGTGAACTCTGATTTTGTGCCAATTTTTATTTATGAGTATACGAATGAAATGCTGAATGTTTGTTTAACAAAGCTAATTTTTGGCTGAAAATTTAGGTTCTTGTTTTGGTTTAGAAAGAATTCTGCCAAAACTTAGTTCTTGAAAGAGATGGGGCAGAATCAAATGGTATACTTGTTTTGCTTGATTTTAATTGTTTTTTGTCGTGCAGATTTGCCTGAGGATCAACCGAAGACGAATGTTTGGGTGACCTTAGCCAAGGCTGCCGGATCGGATACTATATGTCTGTCTAATTCGGAACCAGAAAAGCCTTTCTCAACCTGTTTGGTTGGTGTGCCAGTGAAAGAGTTTCCTTTGGTCAGAAAAGAATCCAATGGTAAACCAGGTGGAATTGACAATGGAAACAGTCCTTCCTTCAATTGGAACATTTGTTCCAAGAAACTTCTCAGGGCAGCAAATGTTTCAAACAGTTGGGATGTGTTTCTACAGACGGACCAATCTCCACGGCAATTGCCAAAAGGGTATTGGATCATTTGCGGAGACAGAGGTTGGCAAGGCATTCCAGCCCACCTTGAAGGCGGCCCTTGCAGCATTGGTATGCTTACCATAATTGCCCCCACTGCCAAAGCAGTGATGAAAAAGAAACAAAGGAAAACAAGAGCTGTTCCTCATTATGATGAGAACTGTCAGAGTGATTTTATGCCTTGGAATGCCGCCAGAAGGGTTTCAGCAGGTATATTTCTACCCCAATTGGCTTCAGCTGTGGCATTGAGACAATTAGATCGAGTTGGATGTTGGCTGAGCAAACAAGCTAATGCCACATCCTCCGCAATCAGTGATATGTTGACCAATGTTGATAGTATTAGACATGCTACTCTTCAAAACAGAGCAGCCATTGATTTTCTCTTACTGGCACAAGGACATGGTTGTGAGGAATTGGAAGGTTTGTGTTGTATGAATTTGTCTGATCATTCTGAATCCATTCCCAAAAGCATTCAAAAATTAAAGGATCTGACAGCCCAAATTAAAGAAGACGGAGGTTCCTGGTTGGATGATTTGTATCAAAATTGCAGTTTTGCACCTTGGCTAAGGCAACTTTGCAAGATAGGTCTTTACATATTAGGTGTTCTAATACTGATATTGATAGTGGTACCTTGTATACTCTGTTGTGTTCGGCGAATGATGAACAAAACAGTCCGAGAAGTTTTTGTCATTCAAGCAGGAGAATTAGGAAGTAGAAGCACAGAGAGTGTACGAAATCTCACGAAAGCAGTAGATGAGGGTATTGACATGAACGAAGGTTTTGAATTAAGGCCTTGGAATCGACCAGAGTTTTTTGAACGATGCCTTGTGACTGTTGCCAAACATATCTCTTTCAGGGATTGGGTCTTCACAGCATTAAGTTGCTGTGCCGTAATATAGCGATGCTTCAGTTTAGTGAAAATAGGTCTTCAGCAGATAATAAGCAGAAATTTTGCAATAGAGCTATGAAACGCAAATAGCAAGCGACAAGAAAATGAAAGCTTCTGGGTCAAACAGAGAGGGGGAAATGTTGGAATCCATAAGGTTAGAGGATTTTTAAGAAATGGTTAAAAAGAAGTATGTAGGCCTTAGACTGGAGTTTTGTTAGCATTGCAGAAAAGTTTCCCATGCAAGCAGAAAAAGTTTTCCATGCAAGCAGAAAAGTTTCCCAAGCAGTAGACGTGACAAATAACAATAGGCTTCTGTAGAATTGGCTTTAGGATGGCAACAAGGTTATTTAATGTATATCTTTAGAAGGTTAGCATGAATAGAACTCTGTTCTTTGTCTCTTATCAACTAGTCTTTGTTTTAGCTACGATTACCTATGTTTTATAAGATTGGATAGAATGCTTGTCAATATGTGTTTTCTGTGTCTGATTGGCTGAATTCTAGTCTGAGATGATTTTATGTATTGCTGTATGAGCCCTGTTGAAGGAGACATTTTTTGGTGTGGATCAGTGAGCTGTCATGTCTCCATTTTGTATTTTGAGACTGATGTGCTGGAAATAAAAGCAAAAATCTCTTCACTGGTCTGGTTACCATGTTATCCATATTTGGATATTTTGCCGCGGCCTAGTGGGTTCCTTTTTTAAGGCGTGGGTTCCTGACACCATTGGACTTATACCTGTCCCGTCCCCCGCATATTGCTGCCCCGTGTGAGGACGTAGAATAGAAGAAAAACAAAGAAAAATCGTGGAAGCACCAGCCGCGGAGACCCAAGTGTTAACAAGGAGGACACTGTATCATCTCTCCCGCCGAAACCAAGAAAATTGTAAGTAACTTATCTCGGGAGAGCGCTTGGGTGACGTTGGGAGGAAAAATAGAGAAAAAGAAAATTATTAAAAGAGCACAAAAATGGGAACGAATTTATCAGAAGTTGAATGGGATGTTTTTCATCAATTAGAGACAATGTTACAAGAAAAAGGTCACTCTGAAATTTCAAAAACTGAGCTTAAAAACTTACTTATCTGGGTTAAAGCGAATACGCAAGATTTAAATCTGCAGTCTGCTTTTTCTTTTCATTTTTGGGATCAGATAAACTGGAGAATCTATAATCTAGTCTCTCTCAAAAAAGATGAAAGCTTAAGAGAACTTGTGCCGGTTTGTAGTGCGCTGTTGTAGTGCTTTTTTAAACAAAGTGATAAAAATAAGATCAACTTGGACTCAGAAAACAGAGCTTCTGGTTCTCTCTCACGAAATTCCAGTAAACCAGAGACTGTGTGTGTATCGGAGAATGTTACAAGTGTTGTTGCAAATGCTGAAAGTATTGCTTTGAACTCTGTTGAACAAAATCTTTCTTCTCTCTCTCTGGGAAAAAATGAGACTCTTTCGGACTTTTCTTCGCGTTGTTCTGTTAATGTAAAAATATGTGACTCTTGTAAGGGGGATGGAACAAAGTGTGTAAAAGATGGAAATGAAAAAGTGACTGTACTTCCTAAAATTGTTTGTGCAGGGACACTGAAACCTGAATTGGATTCTGTTGGGCCTGGGGTGGAGGCTGAGGTGGCTGCTTCCACTCGGGAAATTGTGGTTCCAGGGAACTCTTTTTCAGTTAAGCAAAACCATGGTTGTTCTGGTGTTTGTCAATCTATAGATACAGAGAAAGAAAAATTGGCTTTAAGGGTGGAGTCCTTTGAAAGGAAGAGATGGAAGAAACTCGCGACTGTGTTGTTGCTGAAATTCAAAAAGCTGGACTTGAAATCTCTGCAACGAAAATTCAACAAGTTTCACCTTAGAAGTACCTGGGATGGAAGATGACTGAGACGACAAGAACACCACAAAAAATTCAGATCCGAACCAGAGTCAACAACCTACAAGAGTTACAACAACTTCTAGGAGAAATCAACTGGGTCAGACCGATGTTGGGAATCACCAATGATGAACTGAGTCCGCTCTTCCATTTGCTGAGAGGAAGTTGCGACATCACTTCGCCAAGAACTTTAACCCCTGAAGCTCGTGCTGCTCTCGACAAAGTCACAGAAGCTCTTCAAAAAAGACAAGCTCATCGCTGCGTTCCTGAAAATCCTTTCTTTCTTGCAATCTTAGGAGAGAAGAAGCAGCTTTGTGGTCTCATTTTCCAGTGGGATTCCACAGAACAAGATCCTTTGTTAATAATGGAATGGGATTTTCCTCCCTACAGGTTTTCAAAGACCATTTGCTCAGTTTTAGAAATGATTGCATACATTATAATTAAGGCTAGAACCAGATTGTTAACTTTGGCAGGTCAAGAATTTTCAGTTATCTATTTGCCATTGAAAAATGATTATTTCAATTGGGCAATGCAAAATTCTGATGATTTACAATATGCATTCTTAGGTTTTCCAGGTGTTTGTTCCATACACTATCCAGCTCACAAACTACTGCAAGCAAAATTGAGTTTCAGAGAAAAACCTAAATTTAGTGAAGAACCTTTACGTGCTGTGACTCTCTTCACTGATGGCTCTGGTAAAAGCCACAAGTCCGTTGTGACTTGGTTTAATCAAAAGACTAATGTTTGGGAATCTGATATTCAAACAGTAGAGGGATCCCCTCAAATTGTTGAGCCTGCTGCAGTAGTTTGAGCTTTTCAACTGTTTCCTCAGCCTTTTAATTTGGTCACAGATTCTGCTTATGTTGCTAATGTAGTCAGGAGAATAGAAGGTTCCATTTTAAAGGATGTTAGTAATGAAACTTTACATCGTTGGCTTTCATGTCTTTTTATAACTTTGCAATATAGAACTAATCCATATTTTGTTTCTCACATTAGGGCGCATTCTTCGCTTCCTGGATTTTTAGTGGAAGGAAATGCAAGAGCGGACAAGCTGACAATGGTCATTTCTAACACATTGCCAAATAGTTTTGAACAAGCAAAATTGAGTCATGCCTTTTTCCACCAAAATGCACAAGCACTCATGCAAATGTTCCAAATCACTTAAAGTCAAGCTAAAGCTATCATTCATACTTGCCCTGACTGTCAATTGGTACAACCTCCTGTTTCTACAGGAGCAATCAACCCCCGAGGCTTACAAAGCCTACAGTTGTGGCAAACAGATGTTACTAAATAGCCTTCTTTTGGTAAATTTAAAAATATTCATGTTTCCATAGACACGTTCTCTGGTGCAGTTTTTGCTTCCCTTCACACAAGTGATACTGGCAGCCATGCCTGTCATCATTTCCTGCAAGCTTTTGCTTCATTGGGTATACCCCAAGAAGTAAAAACTGACAATGGCCCCGCATACATATCTCAAAAATTGGCCACATTTTTAAATGAATGGGGTGTTCGACACATTTTTGGTATTCCCCACTCTCCCACAAGCCAAGCAATCATTGAAAGAACACATCAAACCTTAAAACGCATATTAGATCAACAGAGAGGGGGAACGGAAATCACCCCACAGATGAGACTGAGTAAGGCTTTGTATGTTTTTAATTTTCTAAATAGTAAAAGTACAGAACCAGATCCACCAATCTTTAGACACTTTTCAAATAGCACACAGGCAAAACTGAAAGAACATCCTCCTCTTCTAATTAGAAACCCTGACTCTGGACAGATGGAAGGTCCGTTTCAATTAATAACGTGGGGCAAAGGGTATACTTCTATTTCCACAGGTGCTGGAAGAATTAAGTGGGTTCCTGCCAAAAACGTCAAACCGTATCGCACTTCAGAACCTGTTGTCGAGCCTAGAACTGAGGAAGCGAGTACGCAGACGTAGACCGAATGGAAGGATCCCGGGTCTCGCCTGACGCCTCTTGTGCCTGACGTTCATTGTGCATCGGTGGAACCCGTGAACTCTGATTTTGTGCCAATTTTTATTTATGAGTATACGAATGAAATGCTGAATGTTTGTTTAACAAAGCTAATTTTTGGCTGAAAATTTAGGTTCTTGTTTTGGTTTAGAAAGAATTCTGCCAAAACTTAGTTCTTGAAAGAGATGGGGCAGAATCAAATGGTATACTTGTTTTGCTTGATTTTAATTGTTTTTTGTCGTGCAGATTTGCCTGAGGATCAACCGAAGACGAATGTTTGGGTGACCTTAGCCAAGGCTGCCGGATCGGATACTATATGTCTGTCTAATTCGGAACCAGAAAAGCCTTTCTCAACCTGTTTGGTTGGTGTGCCAGTGAAAGAGTTTCCTTTGGTCAGAAAAGAATCCAATGGTAAACCAGGTGGAATTGACAATGGAAACAGTCCTTCCTTCAATTGGAACATTTGTTCCAAGAAACTTCTCAGGGCAGCAAATGTTTCAAACAGTTGGGATGTGTTTCTACAGACGGACCAATCTCCACGGCAATTGCCAAAAGGGTATTGGATCATTTGCGGAGACAGAGGTTGGCAAGGCATTCCAGCCCACCTTGAAGGTGGCCCTTGCAGCATTGGTATGCTTACCATAATTGCCCCCACTGCCAAAGCAGTGATGAAAAAGAAACAAAGGAAAACGAGAGCTGTTCCTCATTATGATGAGAACTGTCAGAGTGATTTTATGCCTTGGAATGCCGCCAGAAGGGTTTCAGCAGGTATATTTCTACCCCAATTGGCTTCAGCTGTGGCATTGAGACAATTAGATCGAGTTGGATGTTGGCTGAGCAAACAAGCTAATGCCACATCCTCCGCAATCAGTGATATGTTGACCAATGTTGATAGTATTAGACATGCTACTCTTCAAAACAGAGCAGCCATTGATTTTCTCTTACTGGCACAAGGACATGGTTGTGAGGAATTGGAAGGTTTGTGTTGTATGAATTTGTCTGATCATTCTGAATCCATTCCCAAAAGCATTCAAAAATTAAAGGATCTGACAGCCCAAATTAAAGAAGACGGAGGTTCCTGGTTGGATGATTTGTATCAAAATTGCAGTTTTGCACCTTGGCTAAGGCAACTTTGCAAGATAGGTCTTTACATATTAGGTGTTCTAATACTGATATTGATAGTGGTACCTTGTATACTCTGTTGTGTTCGGCGAATGATGAACAAAACAGTCCGAGAAGTTTTTGTCATTCAAGCAGGAGAATTAGGAAGTAGAAGCACAGAGAGTGTACGAAATCTCACGAAAGCAGTAGATGAGGGTATTGACATGAACGAAGGTTTTGAATTAAGGCCTTGGAATCGACCAGAGTTTTTTGAACGATGCCTTGTGACTGTTGCCAAACATATCTCTTTCAGGGATTGGGTCTTCACAGCATTAAGTTGCTGTGCCGTAATATAGCGATGCTTCAGTTTAGTGAAAATAGGTCTTCAGCAGATAATAAGCAGAAATTTTGCAATAGAGCTATGAAACGCAAATAGCAAGCGACAAGAAAATGAAAGCTTCTGGGTCAAACAGAGAGGGGGAAATGTTGGAATCCATAAGGTTAGAGGATTTTTAAGAAATGGTTAAAAAGAAGTATGTAGGCCTTAGACTGGAGTTTTGTTAGCATTGCAGAAAAGTTTCCCATGCAAGCAGAAAAAGTTTTCCATGCAAGCAGAAAAGTTTCCCAAGCAGTAGACGTGACAAATAACAATAGGCTTCTGTAGAATTGGCTTTAGGATGGCAACAAGGTTATTTAATGTATATCTTTAGAAGGTTAGCATGAATAGAACTCTGTTCTTTGTCTCTTATCAACTAGTCTTTGTTTTAGCTACGATTACCTATGTTTTATAAGATTGGATAGAATGCTTGTCAATATGTGTTTTCTGTGTCTGATTGGCTGAATTCTAGTCTGAGATGATTTTATGTATTGCTGTATGAGCCCTGTTGAAGGAGACATTTTTTGGTGTGGATCAGTGAGCTGTCATGTCTCCATTTTGTATTTTGAGACTGATGTGCTGGAAATAAAAGCAAAAATCTCTTCACTGGTCTGGTTACCATGTTATCCATATTTGGATATTTTGCCGCGGCCTAGTGGGTTCCTTTTTTAAGGCGTGGGTTCCTGACACCATTGGACTTATACCTGTCCCGTCCCCCGCATATTGCTGCCCCGTGTGAGGACGTAGAATAGAAGAAAAACAAAGAAAAATCGTGGAAGCACCAGCCGCGGAGACCCAAGTGTTAACAAGGAGGACACTGTATCATCTCTCCCGCCGAAACCAAGAAAATTGTAAGTAACTTATCTCGGGAGAGCGCTTGGGTGACGTTGGGAGGAAAAATAGAGAAAAAGAAAATTATTAAAAGAGCACAAAAATGGGAACGAATTTATCAGAAGATGAATGGGATGTTTTTCATCAATTAGAGACAATGTTACAAGAAAAAGGTCACTCTGAAATTTCAAAAACTGAGCTTAAAAACTTACTTATCTGGGTTAAAGCGAATACGCAAGATTTAAATCTGCAGTCTGCTTTTTCTTTTCATTTTTGGGATCAGATAAACTGGAGAATCTATAATCTAGTCTCTCTCAAAAAAGATGAAAGCTTAAGAGAACTTGTGCCGGTTTGTAGTGCGCTGTTGTAGTGCTTTTTTAAACAAAGTGATAAAAATAAGATCAACTTGGACTCAGAAAACAGAGCTTCTGGTTCTCTCTCACGAAATTCCAGTAAACCAGAGACTGTGTGTGTATCGGAGAATGTTACAAGTGTTGTTGCAAATGCTGAAAGTATTGCTTTGAACTCTGTTGAACAAAATCTTTCTTCTCTCTCTCTGGGAAAAAATGAGACTCTTTCGGACTTTTCTTCGCGTTGTTCTGTTAATGTAAAAATATGTGACTCTTGTAAGGGGGATGGAACAAAGTGTGTAAAAGATGGAAATGAAAAAGTGACTGTACTTCCTAAAATTGTTTGTGCAGGGACACTGAAACCTGAATTGGATTCTGTTGGGCCTGGGGTGGAGGCTGAGGTGGCTGCTTCCACTCGGGAAATTGTGGTTCCAGGGAACTCTTTTTCAGTTAAGCAAAACCATGGTTGTTCTGGTGTTTGTCAATCTATAGATACAGAGAAAGAAAAATTGGCTTTAAGGGTGGAGTCCTTTGAAAGGAAGAGATGGAAGAAACTCGCGACTGTGTTGTTGCTGAAATTCAAAAAGCTGGACTTGAAATCTCTGCAACGAAAATTCAACAAGTTTCACCTTAGAAGTACCTGGGATGGAAGATGACTGAGACGACAAGAACACCACAAAAAATTCAGATCCGAACCAGAGTCAACAACCTACAAGAGTTACAACAACTTCTAGGAGAAATCAACTGGGTCAGACCGATGTTGGGAATCACCAATGATGAACTGAGTCCGCTCTTCCATTTGCTGAGAGGAAGTTGCGACATCACTTCGCCAAGAACTTTAACCCCTGAAGCTCGTGCTGCTCTCGACAAAGTCACAGAAGCTCTTCAAAAAAGACAAGCTCATCGCTGCGTTCCTGAAAATCCTTTCTTTCTTGCAATCTTAGGAGAGAAGAAGCAGCTTTGTGGTCTCATTTTCCAGTGGGATTCCACAGAACAAGATCCTTTGTTAATAATGGAATGGGATTTTCCTCCCTACAGGTTTTCAAAGACCATTTGCTCAGTTTTAGAAATGATTGCATACATTATAATTAAGGCTAGAACCAGATTGTTAACTTTGGCAGGTCAAGAATTTTCAGTTATCTATTTGCCATTGAAAAATGATTATTTCAATTGGGCAATGCAAAATTCTGATGATTTACAATATGCATTCTTAGGTTTTCCAGGTGTTTGTTCCATACACTATCCAGCTCACAAACTACTGCAAGCAAAATTGAGTTTCAGAGAAAAACCTAAATTTAGTGAAGAACCTTTACGTGCTGTGACTCTCTTCACTGATGGCTCTGGTAAAAGCCACAAGTCCGTTGTGACTTGGTTTAATCAAAAGACTAATGTTTGGGAATCTGATATTCAAACAGTAGAGGGATCCCCTCAAATTGTTGAGCCTGCTGCAGTAGTTTGAGCTTTTCAACTGTTTCCTCAGCCTTTTAATTTGGTCACAGATTCTGCTTATGTTGCTAATGTAGTCAGGAGAATAGAAGGTTCCATTTTAAAGGATGTTAGTAATGAAACTTTACATCGTTGGCTTTCATGTCTTTTTATAACTTTGCAATATAGAACTAATCCATATTTTGTTTCTCACATTAGGGCGCATTCTTCGCTTCCTGGATTTTTAGTGGAAGGAAATGCAAGAGCGGACAAGCTGACAATGGTCATTTCTAACACATTGCCAAATAGTTTTGAACAAGCAAAATTGAGTCATGCCTTTTTCCACCAAAATGCACAAGCACTCATGCAAATGTTCCAAATCACTTAAAGTCAAGCTAAAGCTATCATTCATACTTGCCCTGACTGTCAATTGGTACAACCTCCTGTTTCTACAGGAGCAATCAACCCCCGAGGCTTACAAAGCCTACAGTTGTGGCAAACAGATGTTACTAAATAGCCTTCTTTTGGTAAATTTAAAAATATTCATGTTTCCATAGACACGTTCTCTGGTGCAGTTTTTGCTTCCCTTCACACAAGTGATACTGGCAGCCATGCCTGTCATCATTTCCTGCAAGCTTTTGCTTCATTGGGTATACCCCAAGAAGTAAAAACTGACAATGGCCCCGCATACATATCTCAAAAATTGGCCACATTTTTAAATGAATGGGGTGTTCGACACATTTTTGGTATTCCCCACTCTCCCACAAGCCAAGCAATCATTGAAAGAACACATCAAACCTTAAAACGCATATTAGATCAACAGAGAGGGGGAACGGAAATCACCCCACAGATGAGACTGAGTAAGGCTTTGTATGTTTTTAATTTTCTAAATAGTAAAAGTACAGAACCAGATCCACCAATCTTTAGACACTTTTCAAATAGCACACAGGCAAAACTGAAAGAACATCCTCCTCTTCTAATTAGAAACCCTGACTCTGGACAGATGGAAGGTCCGTTTCAATTAATAACGTGGGGCAAAGGGTATACTTCTATTTCCACAGGTGCTGGAAGAATTAAGTGGGTTCCTGCCAAAAACGTCAAACCGTATCGCACTTCAGAACCTGTTGTCGAGCCTAGAACTGAGGAAGCGAGTACGCAGACGTAGACCGAATGGAAGGATCCCGGGTCTCGCCTGACGCCTCTTGTGCCTGACGTTCATTGTGCATCGGTGGAACCCGTGAACTCTGATTTTGTGCCAATTTTTATTTATGAGTATACGAATTAAATGCTGAATGTTTGTTTAACAAAGCTAATTTTTGGCTGAAAATTTAGGTTCTTGTTTTGGTTTAGAAAGAATTCTGCCAAAACTTAGTTCTTGAAAGAGATGGGGCAGAATCAAATGGTATACTTGTTTTGCTTGATTTTAATTGTTTTTTGTCGTGCAGATTTGCCTGAGGATCAACCGAAGACGAATGTTTGGGTGACCTTAGCCAAGGCTGCCGGATCGGATACTATATGTCTGTCTAATTCGGAACCAGAAAAGCCTTTCTCAACCTGTTTGGTTGGTGTGCCAGTGAAAGAGTTTCCTTTGGTCAGAAAAGAATCCAATGGTAAACCAGGTGGAATTGACAATGGAAACAGTCCTTCCTTCAATTGGAACATTTGTTCCAAGAAACTTCTCAGGGCAGCAAATGTTTCAAACAGTTGGGATGTGTTTCTACAGACGGACCAATCTCCACGGCAATTGCCAAAAGGGTATTGGATCATTTGCGGAGACAGAGGTTGGCAAGGCATTCCAGCCCACCTTGAAGGTGGCCCTTGCAGCATTGGTATGCTTACCATAATTGCCCCCACTGCCAAAGCAGTGATGAAAAAGAAACAAAGGAAAACGAGAGCTGTTCCTCATTATGATGAGAACTGTCAGAGTGATTTTATGCCTTGGAATGCCGCCAGAAGGGTTTCAGCAGGTATATTTCTACCCCAATTGGCTTCAGCTGTGGCATTGAGACAATTAGATCGAGTTGGATGTTGGCTGAGCAAACAAGCTAATGCCACATCCTCCGCAATCAGTGATATGTTGACCAATGTTGATAGTATTAGACATGCTACTCTTCAAAACAGAGCAGCCATTGATTTTCTCTTACTGGCACAAGGACATGGTTGTGAGGAATTGGAAGGTTTGTGTTGTATGAATTTGTCTGATCATTCTGAATCCATTCACAAAAGCATTCAAAAATTAAAGGATCTGACAGCCCAAATTAAAGAAGACGGAGGTTCCTGGTTGGATGATTTGTATCAAAATTGCAGTTTTGCACCTTGGCTAAGGCAACTTTGCAAGATAGGTCTTTACATATTAGGTGTTCTAATACTGATATTGATAGTGGTACCTTGTATACTCTGTTGTGTTCGGCGAATGATGAACAAAACAGTCCGAGAAGTTTTTGTCATTCAAGCAGGAGAATTAGGAAGTAGAAGCACAGAGAGTGTACGAAATCTCACGAAAGCAGTAGATGAGGGTATTGACATGAACGAAGGTTTTGAATTAAGGCCTTGGAATCGACCAGAGTTTTTTGAACGATGCCTTGTGACTGTTGCCAAACATATCTCTTTCAGGGATTGGGTCTTCACAGCATTAAGTTGCTGTGCCGTAATATAGCGATGCTTCAGTTTAGTGAAAATAGGTCTTCAGCAGATAATAAGCAGAAATTTTGCAATAGAGCTATGAAACGCAAATAGCAAGCGACAAGAAAATGAAAGCTTCTGGGTCAAACAGAGAGGGGGAAATGTTGGAATCCATAAGGTTAGAGGATTTTTAAGAAATGGTTAAAAAGAAGTATGTAGGCCTTAGACTGGAGTTTTGTTAGCATTGCAGAAAAGTTTCCCATGCAAGCAGAAAAAGTTTTCCATGCAAGCAGAAAAGTTTCCCAAGCAGTAGACGTGACAAATAACAATAGGCTTCTGTAGAATTGGCTTTAGGATGGCAACAAGGTTATTTAATGTATATCTTTAGAAGGTTAGCATGAATAGAACTCTGTTCTTTGTCTCTTATCAACTAGTCTTTGTTTTAGCTACGATTACCTATGTTTTATAAGATTGGATAGAATGCTTGTCAATATGTGTTTTCTGTGTCTGACTGGCTGAATTCTAGTCTGAGATGATTTTATGTATTGCTGTATGAGCCCTGTTGAAGGAGACATTTTTTGGTGTGGATCAGTGAGCTGTCATGTCTCCATTTTGTATTTTGAGACTGATGTGCTGGAAATAAAAGCAAAAATCTCTTCACTGGTCTGGTTACCATGTTATCCATATTTGGATATTTTGCCGCGGCCTAGTGGGTTCCTTTTTTAAGGCGTGGGTTCCTGACACCATTGGACTTATACCTGTCCCGTCCCCCGCATATTGCTGCCCCGTGTGAGGACGTAGAATAGAAGAAAAACAAAGAAAAATCGTGGAAGCACCAGCCGCGGAGACCCAAGTGTTAACAAGGAGGACACTGTATCATCTCTCCCGCCGAAACCAAGAAAATTGTAAGTAACTTATCTCGGGAGAGCGCTTGGGTGACGTTGGGAGGAAAAATAGAGAAAAAGAAAATTATTAAAAGAGCACAAAAATGGGAACGAATTTATCAGAAGATGAATGGGATGTTTTTCATCAATTAGAGACAATGTTACAAGAAAAAGGTCACTCTGAAATTTCAAAAACTGAGCTTAAAAACTTACTTATCTGGGTTAAAGCGAATACGCAAGATTTAAATCTGCAGTCTGCTTTTTCTTTTCATTTTTGGGATCAGATAAACTGGAGAATCTATAATCTAGTCTCTCTCAAAAAAGATGAAAGCTTAAGAGAACTTGTGCCGGTTTGTAGTGCGCTGTTGTAGTGCTTTTTTAAACAAAGTGATAAAAATAAGATCAACTTGGACTCAGAAAACAGAGCTTCTGGTTCTATCTCACGAAATTCCAGTAAACCAGAGACTGTGTGTGTATCGGAGAATGTTACAAGTGTTGTTGCAAATGCTGAAAGTATTGCTTTGAACTCTGTTGAACAAAATCTTTCTTCTCTCTCTCTGGGAAAAAATGAGACTCTTTCGGACTTTTCTTCGCGTTGTTCTGTTAATGTAAAAATATGTGACTCTTGTAAGGGGGATGGAACAAAGTGTGTAAAAGATGGAAATGAAAAAGTGACTGTACTTCCTAAAATTGTTTGTGCAGGGACACTGAAACCTGAATTGGATTCTGTTGGGCCTGGGGTGGAGGCTGAGGTGGCTGCTTCCACTCGGGAAATTGTGGTTCCAGGGAACTCTTTTTCAGTTAAGCAAAACCATGGTTGTTCTGGTGTTTGTCAATCTATAGATACAGAGAAAGAAAAATTGGCTTTAAGGGTGGAGTCCTTTGAAAGGAAGAGATGGAAGAAACTCGCGACTGTGTTGTTGCTGAAATTCAAAAAGCTGGACTTGAAATCTCTGCAACGAAAATTCAACAAGTTTCACCTTAGAAGTACCTGGGATGGAAGATGACTGAGACGACAAGAACACCACAAAAAATTCAGATCCGAACCAGAGTCAACAACCTACAAGAGTTACAACAACTTCTAGGAGAAATCAACTGGGTCAGACCGATGTTGGGAATCACCAATGATGAACTGAGTCCGCTCTTCCATTTGCTGAGAGGAAGTTGCGACATCACTTCGCCAAGAACTTTAACCCCTGAAGCTCGTGCTGCTCTCGACAAAGTCACAGAAGCTCTTCAAAAAAGACAAGCTCATCGCTGCGTTCCTGAAAATCCTTTCTTTCTTGCAATCTTAGGAGAGAAGAAGCAGCTTTGTGGTCTCATTTTCCAGTGGGATTCCACAGAGCAAGATCCTTTGTTAATAATGGAATGGGATTTTCCTCCCTACAGGTTTTCAAAGACCATTTGCTCAGTTTTAGAAATGATTGCATACATTATAATTAAGGCTAGAACCAGATTGTTAACTTTGGCAGGTCAAGAATTTTCAGTTATCTATTTGCCATTGAAAAATGATTATTTCAATTGGGCAATGCAAAATTCTGATGATTTACAATATGCATTCTTAGGTTTTCCAGGTGTTTGTTCCATACACTATCCAGCTCACAAACTACTGCAAGCAAAATTGAGTTTCAGAGAAAAACCTAAATTTAGTGAAGAACCTTTACATGCTGTGACTCTCTTCACTGATGGCTCTGGTAAAAGCCACAGGTCCGTTGTGACTTGGTTTAATCAAAAGACTAATGTTTGGGAATCTGATATTCAAACAGTAGAGGGATCCCCTCAAATTGTTGAGCCTGCTGCAGTAGTTTGAGCTTTTCAGCTGTTTCCTCAGCCTTTTAATTTGGTCACAGATTCTGCTTATGTTGCTAATGTAGTCAGGAGAATAGAAGGTTCCATTTTAAAGGATGTTAGTAATGAAACTTTACATCGTTGGCTTTCATGTCTTTTTATAACTTTGCAATATAGAACTAATCCATATTTTGTTTCTCACATTAGGGCGCATTCTTCACTTCCTGGATTTTTAGTGGAAGGAAATGCAAGAGCGGACAAGCTGACAATGGTCATTTCTAACACATTGCCAAATAGTTTTGAACAAGCAAAATTGAGTCGTGCCTTTTTCCACCAAAATGCACAAGCACTCATGCAAATGTTCCAAATCACTTAAAGTCAAGCTAAAGCTATCATTCATACTTGCCCTGACTGTCAATTGGTACAACCTCCTGTTTCTACAGGAGCAATCAACCCCCGAGGCTTACAAAGCCTACAGTTGTGGCAAACAGATGTTACTAAATAGCCTTCTTTTGGTAAATTTAAAAATATTCATGTTTCCATAGACACGTTCTCTGGTGCAGTTTTTGCTTCCCTTCACACAAGTGATACTGGCAGCCATGCCTGTCATCATTTCCTGCAAGCTTTTGCTTCATTGGGTATACCCCAAGAAGTAAAAACTGACAATGGCCCCGCATACATATCTCAAAAATTGGCCACATTTTTAAATGAATGGGGTGTTCGACACATTTTTGGTATTCCCCACTCTCCCACAAGCCAAGCAATCATTGAAAGAACACATCAAACCTTAAAACGCATATTAGATCAACAGAGAGGGGGAACGGAAATCACCCCACAGATGAGACTGAGTAAGGCTTTGTATGTTTTTAATTTTCTAAATAGTAAAAGTACAGAACCAGATCCACCAATCTTTAGACACTTTTCAAATAGCACACAGGCAAAACTGAAAGAACATCCTCCTCTTCTAATTAGAAACCCTGACTCTGGACAGATGGAAGGTCCGTTTCAATTAATAACGTGGGTCAAAGGGTATGCTTCTATTTCCACAGGTGCTGGAAGAATTAAGTGGGTTCCTGCCAAAAACGTCAAACCGTATCGCACTTCAGAACCTGTTGTCGAGCCTAGAACTGAGGAAGCGAGTACGCAGACGTAGACCGAATGGAAGGATCCCGGGTCTCGCCTGACGCCTCTTGTGCCTGACGTTCATTGTGCATCGGTGGAACCCGTGAACTCTGATTTTGTGCCAATTTTTATTTATGAGTATACGAATGAAATGCTGAATGTTTGTTTAACAAAGCTAATTTTTGGCTGAAAATTTAGGTTCTTGTTTTGGTTTAGAAAGAATTCTGCCAAAACTTAGTTCTTGAAAGAGATGGGGCAGAATCAAATGGTATACTTGTTTTGCTTGATTTTAATTGTTTTTTGTCGTGCAGATTTGCCTGAGGATCAACCGAAGACGAATGTTTGGGTGACCTTAGCCAAGGCTGCCGGATCGGATACTATATGTCTGTCTAATTCGGAACCAGAAAAGCCTTTCTCAACCTGTTTGGTTGGTGTGCCAGTGAAAGAGTTTCCTTTGGTCAGAAAAGAATCCAATGGTAAACCAGGTGGAATTGACAATGGAAACAGTCCTTCCTTCAATTGGAACATTTGTTCCAAGAAACTTCTCAGGGCAGCAAATGTTTCAAACAGTTGGGATGTGTTTCTACAGACGGACCAATCTCCACGGCAATTGCCAAAAGGGTATTGGATCATTTGCGGAGACAGAGGTTGGCAAGGCATTCCAGCCCACCTTGAAGGTGGCCCTTGCAGCATTGGTATGCTTACCATAATTGCCCCCACTGCCAAAGCAGTGATGAAAAAGAAACAAAGGAAAACAAGAGCTGTTCCTCATTATGATGAGAACTGTCAGAGTGATTTTATGCCTTGGAATGCCGCCAGAAGGGTTTCAGCAGGTATATTTCTACCCCAATTGGCTTCAGCTGTGGCATTGAGACAATTAGATCGAGTTGGATGTTGGCTGAGCAAACAAGCTAATGCCACATCCTCCGCAATCAGTGATATGTTGACCAATGTTGATAGTATTAGACATGCTACTCTTCAAAACAGAGCAGCCATTGATTTTCTCTTACTGGCACAAGGACATGGTTGTGAGGAATTGGAAGGTTTGTGTTGTATGAATTTGTCTGATCATTCTGAATCCATTCACAAAAGCATTCAAAAATTAAAGGATCTGACAGCCCAAATTAAAGAAGACGGAGGTTCCTGGTTGGATGATTTGTATCAAAATTGCAGTTTTGCACCTTGGCTAAGGCAACTTTGCAAGATAGGTCTTGACATATTAGGTGTTCTAATACTGATATTGATAGTGGTACCTTGTATACTCTGTTGTGTTCGGCGAATGATGAACAAAACAGTCCGAGAAGTTTTTGTCATTCAAGCAGGAGAATTAGGAAGTAGAAGCACAGAGAGTGTACGAAATCTCACGAAAGCAGTAGATGAGGGTATTGACATGAACGAAGGTTTTGAATTAAGGCCTTGGAATCGACCAGAGTTTTTTGAACGATGCCTTGTGACTGTTGCCAAACATATCTCTTTCAGGGATTGGGTCTTCACAGCATTAAGTTGCTGTGCCGTAATATAGCAATGCTTCAGTTTAGTGAAAATAGGTCTTCAGCAGATAATAAGCAGAAATTTTGCAATAGAGCTATGAAACGCAAATAGCAAGCGACAAGAAAATGAAAGCTTCTGGGTCAAACAGAGAGGGGGAAATGTTGGAATCCATAAGGTTAGAGGATTTTTAAGAAATGGTTAAAAAGAAGTATGTAGGCCTTAGACTGGAGTTTTGTTAGCATTGCAGAAAAGTTTCCCATGCAAGCAGAAAAAGTTTTCCATGCAAGCAGAAAAGTTTCCCAAGCAGTAGACGTGACAAATAACAATAGGCTTCTGTAGAATTGGCTTTAGGATGGCAACAAGGTTATTTAATGTATATCTTTAGAAGGTTAGCATGAATAGAACTCTGTTCTTTGTCTCTTATCAACTAGTCTTTGTTTTAGCTACGATTACCTATGTTTTATAAGATTGGATAGAATGCTTGTCAATATGTGTTTTCTGTGTCTGATTGGCTGAATTCTAGTCTGAGATGATTTTATGTATTGCTGTATGAGCCCTGTTGAAGGAGACATTTTTTGGTGTGGATCAGTGAGCTGTCATGTCTCCATTTTGTATTTTGAGACTGATGTGCTGGAAATAAAAGCAAAAATCTCTTCACTGGTCTGGTTACCATGTTATCCATATTTGGATATTTTGCCGCGGCCTAGTGGGTTCCTTTTTTAAGGCGTGGGTTCCTGACACCATTGGACTTATACCTGTCCCGTCCCCCGCATATTGCTGCCCCGTGTGAGGACGTAGAATAGAAGAAAAACAAAGAAAAATCGTGGAAGCACCAGCCGCGGAGACCCAAGTGTTAACAAGGAGGACACTGTATCATCTCTCCCGCCGAAACCAAGAAAATTGTAAGTAACTTATCTCGGGAGAGCGCTTGGGTGACGTTGGGAGGAAAAATAGAGAAAAAGAAAATTATTAAAAGAGCACAAAAATGGGAACGAATTTATCAGAAGATGAATGGGATGTTTTTCATCAATTAGAGACAATGTTACAAGAAAAAGGTCACTCTGAAATTTCAAAAACTGAGCTTAAAAACTTACTTATCTGGGTTAAAGCGAATACGCAAGATTTAAATCTGCAGTCTGCTTTTTCTTTTCATTTTTGGGATCAGATAAACTGGAGAATCTATAATCTAGTCTCTCTCAAAAAAGATGAAAGCTTAAGAGAACTTGTGCCGGTTTGTAGTGCGCTGTTGTAGTGCTTTTTTAAACAAAGTGATAAAAATAAGATCAACTTGGACTCAGAAAACAGAGCTTCTGGTTCTATCTCACGAAATTCCAGTAAACCAGAGACTGTGTGTGTATCGGAGAATGTTACAAGTGTTGTTGCAAATGCTGAAAGTATTGCTTTGAACTCTGTTGAACAAAATCTTTCTTCTCTCTCTCTGGGAAAAAATGAGACTCTTTCGGACTTTTCTTCGCGTTGTTCTGTTAATGTAAAAATATGTGACTCTTGTAAGGGGGATGGAACAAAGTGTGTAAAAGATGGAAATGAAAAAGTGACTGTACTTCCTAAAATTGTTTGTGCAGGGACACTGAAACCTGAATTGGATTCTGTTGGGCCTGGGGTGGAGGCTGAGGTGGCTGCTTCCACTCGGGAAATTGTGGTTCCAGGGAACTCTTTTTCAGTTAAGCAAAACCATGGTTGTTCTGGTGTTTGTCAATCTATAGATACAGAGAAAGAAAAATTGGCTTTAAGGGTGGAGTCCTTTGAAAGGAAGAGATGGAAGAAACTCGCGACTGTGTTGTTGCTGAAATTCAAAAAGCTGGACTTAAAATCTCTGCAACGAAAATTCAACAAGTTTCACCTTAGAAGTACCTGGGATGGAAGATGACTGAGACGACAAGAACACCACAAAAAATTCAGATCCGAACCAGAGTCAACAACCTACAAGAGTTACAACAACTTCTAGGAGAAATCAACTGGGTCAGACCGATGTTGGGAATCACCAATGATGAACTGAGTCCGCTCTTCCATTTGCTGAGAGGAAGTTGCGACATCACTTCGCCAAGAACTTTAACCCCTGAAGCTCGTGCTGCTCTCGACAAAGTCACAGAAGCTCTTCAAAAAAGACAAGCTCATCGCTGCGTTCCTGAAAATCCTTTCTTTCTTGCAATCTTAGGAGAGAAGAAGCAGCTTTGTGGTCTCATTTTCCAGTGGGATTCCACAGAGCAAGATCCTTTGTTAATAATGGAATGGGATTTTCCTCCCTACAGGTTTTCAAAGACCATTTGCTCAGTTTTAGAAATGATTGCATACATTATAATTAAGGCTAGAACCAGATTGTTAACTTTGGCAGGTCAAGAATTTTCAGTTATCTATTTGCCATTGAAAAATGATTATTTCAATTGGGCAATGCAAAATTCTGATGATTTACAATATGCATTCTTAGGTTTTCCAGGTGTTTGTTCCATACACTATCCAGCTCACAAACTACTGCAAGCAAAATTGAGTTTCAGAGAAAAACCTAAATTTAGTGAAGAACCTTTACATGCTGTGACTCTCTTCACTGATGGCTCTGGTAAAAGCCACAGGTCCGTTGTGACTTGGTTTAATCAAAAGACTAATGTTTGGGAATCTGATATTCAAACAGTAGAGGGATCCCCTCAAATTGTTGAGCCTGCTGCAGTAGTTTGAGCTTTTCAACTGTTTCCTCAGCCTTTTAATTTGGTCACAGATTCTGCTTATGTTGCTAATGTAGTCAGGAGAATAGAAGGTTCCATTTTAAAGGATGTTAGTAATGAAACTTTACATCGTTGGCTTTCATGTCTTTTTATAACTTTGCAATATAGAACTAATCCATATTTTGTTTCTCACATTAGGGCGCATTCTTCGCTTCCTGGATTTTTAGTGGAAGGAAATGCAAGAGCGGACAAGCTGACAATGGTCATTTCTAACACATTGCCAAATAGTTTTGAACAAGCAAAATTGAGTCATGCCTTTTTCCACCAAAATGCACAAGCACTCATGCAAATGTTCCAAATCACTTAAAGTCAAGCTAAAGCTATCATTCATACTTGCCCTGACTGTCAATTGGTACAACCTCCTGTTTCTACAGGAGCAATCAACCCCCGAGGCTTACAAAGCCTACAGTTGTGGCAAACAGATGTTACTAAATAGCCTTCTTTTGGTAAATTTAAAAATATTCATGTTTCCATAGACACGTTCTCTGGTGCAGTTTTTGCTTCCCTTCACACAAGTGATACTGGCAGCCATGCCTGTCATCATTTCCTGCAAGCTTTTGCTTCATTGGGTATACCCCAAGAAGTAAAAACTGACAATGGCCCCGCATACATATCTCAAAAATTGGCCACATTTTTAAATGAATGGGGTGTTCGACACATTTTTGGTATTCCCCACTCTCCCACAAGCCAAGCAATCATTGAAAGAACACATCAAACCTTAAAACGCATATTAGATCAACAGAGAGGGGGAACGGAAATCACCCCACAGATGAGACTGAGTAAGGCTTTGTATGTTTTTAATTTTCTAAATAGTAAAAGTACAGAACCAGATCCACCAATCTTTAGACACTTTTCAAATAGCACACAGGCAAAACTGAAAGAACATCCTCCTCTTCTAATTAGAAACCCTGACTCTGGACAGATGGAAGGTCCGTTTCAATTAATAACGTGGGGCAAAGGGTATACTTCTATTTCCACAGGTGCTGGAAGAATTAAGTGGGTTCCTGCCAAAAACGTCAAACCGTATCGCACTTCAGAACCTGTTGTCGAGCCTAGAACTGAGGAAGCGAGTACGCAGACGTAGACCGAATGGAAGGATCCCGGGTCTCGCCTGACGCCTCTTGTGCCTGACGTTCATTGTGCATCGGTGGAACCCGTGAACTCTGATTTTGTGCCAATTTTTATTTATGAGTATACGAATTAAATGCTGAATGTTTGTTTAACAAAGCTAATTTTTGGCTGAAAATTTAGGTTCTTGTTTTGGTTTAGAAAGAATTCTGCCAAAACTTAGTTCTTGAAAGAGATGGGGCAGAATCAAATGGTATACTTGTTTTGCTTGATTTTAATTGTTTTTTGTCGTGCAGATTTGCCTGAGGATCAACTGAAGACGAATGTTTGGGTGACCTTAGCCAAGGCTGCCGGATCGGATACTATATGTCTGTCTAATTCGGAACCAGAAAAGCCTTTCTCAACCTGTTTGGTTGGTGTGCCAGTGAAAGAGTTTCCTTTGGTCAGAAAAGAATCCAATGGTAAACCAGGTGGAATTGACAATGGAAACAGTCCTTCCTTCAATTGGAACATTTGTTCCAAGAAACTTCTCAGGGCAGCAAATGTTTCAAACAGTTGGGATGTGTTTCTACAGACGGACCAATCTCCACGGCAATTGCCAAAAGGGTATTGGATCATTTGCGGAGACAGAGGTTGGCAAGGCATTCCAGCCCACCTTGAAGGTGGCCCTTGCAGCATTGGTATGCTTACCATAATTGCCCCCACTGCCAAAGCAGTGATGAAAAAGAAACAAAGGAAAACAAGAGCTGTTCCTCATTATGATGAGAACTGTCAGAGTGATTTTATGCCTTGGAATGCCGCCAGAAGGGTTTCAGCAGGTATATTTCTACCCCAATTGGCTTCAGCTGTGGCATTGAGACAATTAGATCGAGTTGGATGTTGGCTGAGCAAACAAGCTAATGCCACATCCTCCGCAATCAGTGATATGTTGACCAATGTTGATAGTATTAGACATGCTACTCTTCAAAACAGAGCAGCCATTGATTTTCTCTTACTGGCACAAGGACATGGTTGTGAGGAATTGGAAGGTTTGTGTTGTATGAATTTGTCTGATCATTCTGAATCCATTCACAAAAGCATTCAAAAATTAAAGGATCTGACAGCCCAAATTAAAGAAGACGGAGGTTCCTGGTTGGATGATTTGTATCAAAATTGCAGTTTTGCACCTTGGCTAAGGCAACTTTGCAAGATAGGTCTTTACATATTAGGTGTTCTAATACTGATATTGATAGTGGTACCTTGTATACTCTGTTGTGTTCGGCGAATGATGAACAAAACAGTCCGAGAAGTTTTTGTCATTCAAGCAGGAGAATTAGGAAGTAGAAGCACAGAGAGTGTACGAAATCTCACGAAAGCAGTAGATGAGGGTATTGACATGAACGAAGGTTTTGAATTAAGGCCTTGGAATCGACCAGAGTTTTTTGAACGATGCCTTGTGACTGTTGCCAAACATATCTCTTTCAGGGATTGGGTCTTCACAGCATTAAGTTGCTGTGCCGTAATATAGCAATGCTTCAGTTTAGTGAAAATAGGTCTTCAGCAGTTAATAAGCAGAAATTTTGCAATAGAGCTATGAAACGCAAATAGCAAGCGACAAGAAAATGAAAGCTTCTGGGTCAAACAGAGAGGGGGAAATGTTGGAATCCATAAGGTTAGAGGATTTTTAAGAAATGGTTAAAAAGAAGTATGTAGGCCTTAGACTGGAGTTTTGTTAGCATTGCAGAAAATTTCCCATGCAAGCAGAAAAAGTTTTCCATGCAAGCAGAAAAGTTTCCCAAGCAGTAGACGTGACAAATAACAATAGGCTTCTGTAGAATTGGCTTTAGGATGGCAACAAGGTTATTTAATGTATATCTTTAGAAGGTTAGCATGAATAGAACTCTGTTCTTTGTCTCTTATCAACTAGTCTTTGTTTTAGCTACGATTACCTATGTTTTATAAGATTGGATAGAATGCTTGTCAAGATGTGTTTTCTGTGTCTGATTGGCTGAATTCTAGTCTGAGATGATTTTATGTATTGCTGTATGAGCCCTGTTGAAGGAGACATTTTTTGGTGTGGATCAGTGAGCTGTCATGTCTCCATTTTGTATTTTGAGACTGATGTGCTGGAAATAAAAGCAAAAATCTCTTCACTGGTCTGGTTACCATGTTATCCATATTTGGATATTTTGCCGCGGCCTAGTGGGTTCCTTTTTTAAGGCGTGGGTTCCTGACACCATTGGACTTATACCTGTCCCGTCCCCCGCATATTGCTGCCCCGTGTGAGGACGTAGAATAGAAGAAAAACAAAGAAAAATCGTGGAAGCACCAGCCGCGGAGACCCAAGTGTTAACAAGGAGGACACTGTATCATCTCTCCCGCCGAAACCAAGAAAATTGTAAGTAACTTATCTCAGGAGAGCGCTTGGGTGACGTTGGGAGGAAAAATAGAGAAAAAGAAAATTATTAAAAGAGCACAAAAATGGGAACGAATTTATCAGAAGTTGAATGGGATGTTTTTCATCAATTAGAGACAATGTTACAAGAAAAAGGTCACTCTGAAATTTCAAAAACTGAGCTTAAAAACTTACTTATCTGGGTTAAAGCGAATACGCAAGATTTAAATCTGCAGTCTGCTTTTTCTTTTCATTTTTGGGATCAGATAAACTGGAGAATCTATAATCTAGTCTCTCTCAAAAAAGATGAAAGCTTAAGAGAACTTGTGCCGGTTTGTAGTGCGCTGTTGTAGTGCTTTTTTAAACAAAGTGATAAAAATAAGATCAACTTGGACTCAGAAAACAGAGCTTCTGGTTCTATCTCACGAAATTCCAGTAAACCAGAGACTGTGTGTGTATCGGAGAATGTTACAAGTGTTGTTGCAAATGCTGAAAGTATTGCTTTGAACTCTGTTGAACAAAATCTTTCTTCTCTCTCTCTGGGAAAAAATGAGACTCTTTCGGACTTTTCTTCGCGTTGTTCTGTTAATGTAAAAATATGTGACTCTTGTAAGGGGGATGGAACAAAGTGTGTAAAAGATGGAAATGAAAAAGTGACTGTACTTCCTAAAATTGTTTGTGCAGGGACACTGAAACCTGAATTGGATTCTGTTGGGCCTGGGGTGGAGGCTGAGGTGGCTGCTTCCACTCGGGAAATTGTGGTTCCAGGGAACTCTTTTTCAGTTAAGCAAAACCATGGTTGTTCTGGTGTTTGTCAATCTATAGATACAGAGAAAGAAAAATTGGCTTTAAGGGTGGAGTCCTTTGAAAGGAAGAGATGGAAGAAACTCGCGACTGTGTTGTTGCTGAAATTCAAAAAGCTGGACTTGAAATCTCTGCAACGAAAATTCAACAAGTTTCACCTTAGAAGTACCTGGGATGGAAGATGACTGAGACGACAAGAACACCACAAAAAATTCAGATCCGAACCAGAGTCAACAACCTACAAGAGTTACAACAACTTCTAGGAGAAATCAACTGGGTCAGACCGATGTTGGGAATCACCAATGATGAACTGAGTCCGCTCTTCCATTTGCTGAGAGGAAGTTGCGACATCACTTCGCCAAGAACTTTAACCCCTGAAGCTCGTGCTGCTCTCGACAAAGTCACAGAAGCTCTTCAAAAAAGACAAGCTCATCGCTGCGTTCCTGAAAATCCTTTCTTTCTTGCAATCTTAGGAGAGAAGAAGCAGCTTTGTGGTCTCATTTTCCAGTGGGATTCCACAGAGCAAGATCCTTTGTTAATAATGGAATGGGATTTTCCTCCCTACAGGTTTTCAAAGACCATTTGCTCAGTTTTAGAAATGATTGCATACATTATAATTAAGGCTAGAACCAGATTGTTAACTTTGGCAGGTCAAGAATTTTCAGTTATCTATTTGCCATTGAAAAATGATTATTTCAATTGGGCAATGCAAAATTCTGATGATTTACAATATGCATTCTTAGGTTTTCCAGGTGTTTGTTCCATACACTATCCAGCTCACAAACTACTGCAAGCAAAATTGAGTTTCAGAGAAAAACCTAAATTTAGTGAAGAACCTTTACATGCTGTGACTCTCTTCACTGATGGCTCTGGTAAAAGCCACAGGTCCGTTGTGACTTGGTTTAATCAAAAGACTAATGTTTGGGAATCTGATATTCAAACAGTAGAGGGATCCCCTCAAATTGCTGAGCCTGCTGCAGTAGTTTGAGCTTTTCAGCTGTTTCCTCAGCCTTTTAATTTGGTCACAGATTCTGCTTATGTTGCTAATGTAGTCAGGAGAATAGAAGGTTCCATTTTAAAGGATGTTAGTAATGAAACTTTACATCGTTGGCTTTCATGTCTTTTTATAACTTTGCAATATAGAACTAATCCATATTTTGTTTCTCACATTAGGGCGCATTCTTCACTTCCTGGATTTTTAGTGGAAGGAAATGCAAGAGCGGACAAGCTGACAATGGTCATTTCTAACACATTGCCAAATAGTTTTGAACAAGCAAAATTGAGTCGTGCCTTTTTCCACCAAAATGCACAAGCACTCATGCAAATGTTCCAAATCACTTAAAGTCAAGCTAAAGCTATCATTCATACTTGCCCTGACTGTCAATTGGTACAACCTCCTGTTTCTACAGGAGCAATCAACCCCCGAGGCTTACAAAGCCTACAGTTGTGGCAAACAGATGTTACTAAATAGCCTTCTTTTGGTAAATTTAAAAATATTCATGTTTCCATAGACACGTTCTCTGGTGCAGTTTTTGCTTCCCTTCACACAAGTGATACTGGCAGCCATGCCTGTCATCATTTCCTGCAAGCTTTTGCTTCATTGGGTATACCCCAAGAAGTAAAAACTGACAATGGCCCCGCATACATATCTCAAAAATTGGCCACATTTTTAAATGAATGGGGTGTTCGACACATTTTTGGTATTCCCCACTCTCCCACAAGCCAAGCAATCATTGAAAGAACACATCAAACCTTAAAACGCATATTAGATCAACAGAGAGGGGGAACGGAAATCACCCCACAGATGAGACTGAGTAAGGCTTTGTATGTTTTTAATTTTCTAAATAGTAAAAGTACAGAACCAGATCCACCAATCTTTAGACACTTTTCAAATAGCACACAGGCAAAACTGAAAGAACATCCTCCTCTTCTAATTAGAAACCCTGACTCTGGACAGATGGAAGGCCCGTTTCAATTAATAACGTGGGGCAAAGGGTATGCTTCTATTTCCACAGGTGCTGGAAGAATTAAGTGGGTTCCTGCCAAAAACGTCAAACCGTATCGCACTTCAGAACCTGTTGTCGAGCCTAGAACTGAGGAAGCGAGTACGCAGACGTAGACCGAATGGAAGGATCCCGGGTCTCGCCTGACGCCTCTTGTGCCTGACGTTCATTGTGCATCGGTGGAACCCGTGAACTCTGATTTTGTGCCAATTTTTATTTATGAGTATACGAATGAAATGCTGAATGTTTGTTTAACAAAGCTAATTTTTGGCTGAAAATTTAGGTTCTTGTTTTGGTTTAGAAAGAATTCTGCCAAAACTTAGTTCTTGAAAGAGATGGGGCAGAATCAAATGGTATACTTGTTTTGCTTGATTTTAATTGTTTTTTGTCGTGCAGATTTGCCTGAGGATCAACCGAAGACGAATGTTTGGGTGACCTTAGCCAAGGCTGCCGGATCGGATACTATATGTCTGTCTAATTCGGAACCAGAAAAGCCTTTCTCAACCTGTTTGGTTGGTGTGCCAGTGAAAGAGTTTCCTTTGGTCAGAAAAGAATCCAATGGTAAACCAGGTGGAATTGACAATGGAAACAGTCCTTCCTTCAATTGGAACATTTGTTCCAAGAAACTTCTCAGGGCAGCAAATGTTTCAAACAGTTGGGATGTGTTTCTACAGACGGACCAATCTCCACGGCAATTGCCAAAAGGGTATTGGATCATTTGCGGAGACAGAGGTTGGCAAGGCATTCCAGCCCACCTTGAAGGTGGCCCTTGCAGCATTGGTATGCTTACCATAATTGCCCCCACTGCCAAAGCAGTGATGAAAAAGAAACAAAGGAAAACAAGAGCTGTTCCTCATTATGATGAGAACTGTCAGAGTGATTTTATGCCTTGGAATGCCGCCAGAAGGGTTTCAGCAGGTATATTTCTACCCCAATTGGCTTCAGCTGTGGCATTGAGACAATTAGATCGAGTTGGATGTTGGCTGAGCAAACAAGCTAATGCCACATCCTCCGCAATCAGTGATATGTTGACCAATGTTGATAGTATTAGACATGCTACTCTTCAAAACAGAGCAGCCATTGATTTTCTCTTACTGGCACAAGGACATGGTTGTGAGGAATTGGAAGGTTTGTGTTGTATGAATTTGTCTGATCATTCTGAATCCATTCACAAAAGCATTCAAAAATTAAAGGATCTGACAGCCCAAATTAAAGAAGACAGAGGTTCCTGGTTGGATGATTTGTATCAAAATTGCAGTTTTGCACCTTGGCTAAGGCAACTTTGCAAGATAGGTCTTGACATATTAGGTGTTCTAATACTGATATTGATAGTGGTACCTTGTATACTCTGTTGTGTTCGGCGAATGATGAACAAAACAGTCCGAGAAGTTTTTGTCATTCAAGCAGGAGAATTAGGAAGTAGAAGCACAGAGAGTGTACGAAATCTCACGAAAGCAGTAGATTGACATGTAGTATTGACATGAACGAAGGTTTTGAATTAAGGCCTTGGAATCGACCAGAGTTTTTTGAACGATGCCTTGTGACTGTTGCCAAACATATCTCTTTCAGGGATTGGGTCTTCACAGCATTAAGTTGCTGTGCCGTAATATAGCGATGCTTCAGTTTAGTGAAAATAGGTCTTCAGCAGATAATAAGCAGAAATTTTGCAATAGAGCTATGAAACGCAAATAGCAAGCGACAAGAAAATGAAAGCTTCTGGGTCAAACAGAGAGGGGGAAATGTTGGAATCCATAAGGTTAGAGGATTTTTAAGAAATGGTTAAAAAGAAGTATGTAGGCCTTAGACTGGAGTTTTGTTAGCATTGCAGAAAAGTTTCCCATGCAAGCAGAAAAAGTTTTCCATGCAAGCAGAAAAGTTTCCCAAGCAGTAGACGTGACAAATAACAATAGGCTTCTGTAGAATTGGCTTTAGGATGGCAACAAGGTTATTTAATGTATATCTTTAGTAGGTTAGCATGAATAGAACTCTGTTCTTTGTCTCTTATCAACTAGTCTTTGTTTTAGCTACGATTACCTATGTTTTATAAGATTGGATAGAATGCTTGTCAATATGTGTTTTCTGTGTCTGACTGGCTGAATTCTAGTCTGAGATGATTTTATGTATTGCTGTATGAGCCCTGTTGAAGGAGACATTTTTTGGTGTGGATCAGTGAGCTGTCATGTCTCCATTTTGTATTTTGAGACTGATGTGCTGGAAATAAAAGCAAAAATCTCTTCACTGGTCTGGTTACCATGTTATCCATATTTGGATATTTTGCCGCGGCCTAGTGGGTTCCTTTTTTAAGGCGTGGGTTCCTGACACCATTGGACTTATACCTGTCCTGTCCCCCGCATATTGCTGCCCCGTGTGAGGACGTAGAATAGAAGAAAAACAAAGAAAAATCGTGGAAGCACCAGCCGCGGAGACCCAAGTGTTAACAAGGAGGACACTGTATCATCTCTCCCGCCGAAACCAAGAAAATTGTAAGTAACTTATCTCAGGAGAGCGCTTGGGTGACGTTGGGAGGAAAAATAGAGAAAAAGAAAATTATTAAAAGAGCACAAAAATGGGAACGAATTTATCAGAAGTTGAATGGGATGTTTTTCATCAATTAGAGACAATGTTACAAGAAAAAGGTCACTCTGAAATTTCAAAAACTGAGCTTAAAAACTTACTTATCTGGGTTAAAGCGAATACGCAAGATTTAAATCTGCAGTCTGCTTTTTCTTTTCATTTTTGGGATCAGATAAACTGGAGAATCTATAATCTAGTCTCTCTCAAAAAAGATGAAAGCTTAAGAGAACTTGTGCCGGTTTGTAGTGCGCTGTTGTAGTGCTTTTTTAAACAAAGTGATAAAAATAAGATCAACTTGGACTCAGAAAACAGAGCTTCTGGTTCTCTCTCACGAAATTCCAGTAAACCAGAGACTGTGTGTGTATCGGAGAATGTTACAAGTGTTGTTGCAAATGCTGAAAGTATTGCTTTGAACTCTGTTGAACAAAATCTTTCTTCTCTCTCTCTGGGAAAAAATGAGACTCTTTCGGACTTTTCTTCGCGTTGTTCTGTTAATGTAAAAATATGTGACTCTTGTAAGGGGGATGGAACAAAGTGTGTAAAAGATGGAAATGAAAAAGTGACTGTACTTCCTAAAATTGTTTGTGCAGGGACACTGAAACCTGAATTGGATTCTGTTGGGCCTGGGGTGGAGGCTGAGGTGGCTGCTTCCACTCGGGAAATTGTGGTTCCAGGGAACTCTTTTTCAGTTAAGCAAAACCATGGTTGTTCTGGTGTTTGTCAATCTATAGATACAGAGAAAGAAAAATTGGCTTTAAGGGTGGAGTCCTTTGAAAGGAAGAGATGGAAGAAACTCGCGACTGTGTTGTTGCTGAAATTCAAAAAGCTGGACTTGAAATCTCTGCAACGAAAATTCAACAAGTTTCACCTTAGAAGTACCTGGGATGGAAGATGACTGAGACGACAAGAACACCACAAAAAATTCAGATCCGAACCAGAGTCAACAACCTACAAGAGTTACAACAACTTCTAGGAGAAATCAACTGGGTCAGACCGATGTTGGGAATCACCAATGATGAACTGAGTCCGCTCTTCCATTTGCTGAGAGGAAGTTGCGACATCACTTCGCCAAGAACTTTAACCCCTGAAGCTCGTGCTGCTCTCGACAAAGTCACAGAAGCTCTTCAAAAAAGACAAGCTCATCGCTGCGTTCCTGAAAATCCTTTCTTTCTTGCAATCTTAGGAGAGAAGAAGCAGCTTTGTGGTCTCATTTTCCAGTGGGATTCCACAGAGCAAGATCCTTTGTTAATAATGGAATGGGATTTTCCTCCCTACAGGTTTTCAAAGACCATTTGCTCAGTTTTAGAAATGATTGCATACATTATAATTAAGGCTAGAACCAGATTGTTAACTTTGGCAGGTCAAGAATTTTCAGTTATCTATTTGCCATTGAAAAATGATTATTTCAATTGGGCAATGCAAAATTCTGATGATTTACAATATGCATTCTTAGGTTTTCCAGGTGTTTGTTCCATACACTATCCAGCTCACAAACTACTGCAAGCAAAATTGAGTTTCAGAGAAAAACCTAAATTGAGTGAAGAACCTTTACATGCTGTGACTCTCTTCACTGATGGCTCTGGTAAAAGCCACAGGTCCGTTGTGACTTGGTTTAATCAAAAGACTAATGTTTGGGAATCTGATATTCAAACAGTAGAGGGATCCCCTCAAATTGTTGAGCCTGCTGCAGTAGTTTGAGCTTTTCAGCTGTTTCCTCAGCCTTTTAATTTGGTCACAGATTCTGCTTATGTTGCTAATGTAGTCAGGAGAATAGAAGGTTCCATTTTAAAGGATGTTAGTAATGAAACTTTACATCGTTGGCTTTCATGTCTTTTTATAACTTTGCAATATAGAACTAATCCATATTTTGTTTCTCACATTAGGGCGCATTCTTCACTTCCTGGATTTTTAGTGGAAGGAAATGCAAGAGCGGACAAGCTGACAATGGTCATTTCTAACACATTGCCAAATAGTTTTGAACAAGCAAAATTGAGTCGTGCCTTTTTCCACCAAAATGCACAAGCACTCATGCAAATGTTCCAAATCACTTAAAGTCAAGCTAAAGCTATCATTCATACTTGCCCTGACTGTCAATTGGTACAACCTCCTGTTTCTACAGGAGCAATCAACCCCCGAGGCTTACAAAGCCTACAGTTGTGGCAAACAGATGTTACTAAATAGCCTTCTTTTGGTAAATTTAAAAATATTCATGTTTCCATAGACACGTTCTCTGGTGCAGTTTTTGCTTCCCTTCACACAAGTGATACTGGCAGCCATGCCTGTCATCATTTCCTGCAAGCTTTTGCTTCATTGGGTATACCCCAAGAAGTAAAAACTGACAATGGCCCCGCATACATATCTCAAAAATTGGCCACATTTTTAAATGAATGGGGTGTTCGACACATTTTTGGTATTCCCCACTCTCCCACAAGCCAAGCAATCATTGAAAGAACACATCAAACCTTAAAACGCATATTAGATCAACAGAGAGGGGGAACGGAAATCACCCCACAGATGAGACTGAGTAAGGCTTTGTATGTTTTTAATTTTCTAAATAGTAAAAGTACAGAACCAGATCCACCAATCTTTAGACACTTTTCAAATAGCACACAGGCAAAACTGAAAGAACATCCTCCTCTTCTAATTAGAAACCCTGACTCTGGACAGATGGAAGGCCCGTTTCAATTAATAACGTGGGGCAAAGGGTATGCTTCTATTTCCACAGGTGCTGGAAGAATTAAGTGGGTTCCTGCCAAAAACGTCAAACCGTATCGCACTTCAGAACCTGTTGTCGAGCCTAGAACTGAGGAAGCGAGTACGCAGACGTAGACCGAATGGAAGGATCCCGGGTCTCGCCTGACGCCTCTTGTGCCTGACGTTCATTGTGCATCGGTGGAACCCGTGAACTCTGATTTTGTGCCAATTTTTATTTATGAGTATACGAATGAAATGCTGAATGTTTGTTTAACAAAGCTAATTTTTGGCTGAAAATTTAGGTTCTTGTTTTGGTTTAGAAAGAATTCTGCCAAAACTTAGTTCTTGAAAGAGATGGGGCAGAATCAAATGGTATACTTGTTTTGCTTGATTTTAATTGTTTTTTGTCGTGCAGATTTGCCTGAGGATCAACCGAAGACGAATGTTTGGGTGACCTTAGCCAAGGCTGCCGGATCGGATACTATATGTCTGTCTAATTCGGAACCAGAAAAGCCTTTCTCAACCTGTTTGGTTGGTGTGCCAGTGAAAGAGTTTCCTTTGGTCAGAAAAGAATCCAATGGTAAACCAGGTGGAATTGACAATGGAAACAGTCCTTCCTTCAATTGGAACATTTGTTCCAAGAAACTTCTCAGGGCAGCAAATGTTTCAAACAGTTGGGATGTGTTTCTACAGACGGACCAATCTCCACGGCAATTGCCAAAAGGGTATTGGATCATTTGCGGAGACAGAGGTTGGCAAGGCATTCCAGCCCACCTTGAAGGTGGCCCTTGCAGCATTGGTATGCTTACCATAATTGCCCCCACTGCCAAAGCAGTGATGAAAAAGAAACAAAGGAAAACAAGAGCTGTTCCTCATTATGATGAGAACTGTCAGAGTGATTTTATGCCTTGGAATGCCGCCAGAAGGGTTTCAGCAGGTATATTTCTACCCCAATTGGCTTCAGCTGTGGCATTGAGACAATTAGATCGAGTTGGATGTTGGCTGAGCAAACAAGCTAATGCCACATCCTCCGCAATCAGTGATATGTTGACCAATGTTGATAGTATTAGACATGCTACTCTTCAAAACAGAGCAGCCATTGATTTTCTCTTACTGGCACAAGGACATGGTTGTGAGGAATTGGAAGGTTTGTGTTGTATGAATTTGTCTGATCATTCTGAATCCATTCACAAAAGCATTCAAAAATTAAAGGATCTGACAGCCCAAATTAAAGAAGACAGAGGTTCCTGGTTGGATGATTTGTATCAAAATTGCAGTTTTGCACCTTGGCTAAGGCAACTTTGCAAGATAGGTCTTGACATATTAGGTGTTCTAATACTGATATTGATAGTGGTACCTTGTATACTCTGTTGTGTTCGGCGAATGATGAACAAAACAGTCCGAGAAGTTTTTGTCATTCAAGCAGGAGAATTAGGAAGTAGAAGCACAGAGAGTGTACGAAATCTCACGAAAGCAGTAGATTGACATGTAGTATTGACATGAACGAAGGTTTTGAATTAAGGCCTTGGAATCGACCAGAGTTTTTTGAACGATGCCTTGTGACTGTTGCCAAACATATCTCTTTCAGGGATTGGGTCTTCACAGCATTAAGTTGCTGTGCCGTAATATAGCGATGCTTCAGTTTAGTGAAAATAGGTCTTCAGCAGATAATAAGCAGAAATTTTGCAATAGAGCTATGAAACGCAAATAGCAAGCGACAAGAAAATGAAAGCTTCTGGGTCAAACAGAGAGGGGGAAATGTTGGAATCCATAAGGTTAGAGGATTTTTAAGAAATGGTTAAAAAGAAGTATGTAGGCCTTAGACTGGAGTTTTGTTAGCATTGCAGAAAAGTTTCCCATGCAAGCAGAAAAAGTTTTCCATGCAAGCAGAAAAGTTTCCCAAGCAGTAGACGTGACAAATAACAATAGGCTTCTGTAGAATTGGCTTTAGGATGGCAACAAGGTTATTTAATGTATATCTTTAGTAGGTTAGCATGAATAGAACTCTGTTCTTTGTCTCTTATCAACTAGTCTTTGTTTTAGCTACGATTACCTATGTTTTATAAGATTGGATAGAATGCTTGTCAATATGTGTTTTCTGTGTCTGACTGGCTGAATTCTAGTCTGAGATGATTTTATGTATTGCTGTATGAGCCCTGTTGAAGGAGACATTTTTTGGTGTGGATCAGTGAGCTGTCATGTCTCCATTTTGTATTTTGAGACTGATGTGCTGGAAATAAAAGCAAAAATCTCTTCACTGGTCTGGTTACCATGTTATCCATATTTGGATATTTTGCCGCGGCCTAGTGGGTTCCTTTTTTAAGGCGTGGGTTCCTGACACCATTGGACTTATACCTGTCCCGTCCCCCGCATATTGCTGCCCCGTGTGAGGACGTAGAATAGAAGAAAAACAAAGAAAAATCGTGGAAGCACCAGCCGCGGAGACCCAAGTGTTAACAAGGAGGACACTGTATCATCTCTCCCGCCGAAACCAAGAAAATTGTAAGTAACTTATCTCAGGAGAGCGCTTGGGTGATGTTGGGAGGAAAAATAGAGAAAAAGAAAATTATTAAAAGAGCACAAAAATGGGAACGAATTTATCAGAAGTTGAATGGGATGTTTTTCATCAATTAGAGACAATGTTACAAGAAAAAGGTCACTCTGAAATTTCAAAAACTGAGCTTAAAAACTTACTTATCTGGGTTAAAGCGAATACGCAAGATTTAAATCTGCAGTCTGCTTTTTCTTTTCATTTTTGGGATCAGATAAACTGGAGAATCTATAATCTAGTCTCTCTCAAAAAAGATGAAAGCTTAAGAGAACTTGTGCCGGTTTGTAGTGCGCTGTTGTAGTGCTTTTTTAAACAAAGTGATAAAAATAAGATCAACTTGGACTCAGAAAACAGAGCTTCTGGTTCTCTCTCACGAAATTCCAGTAAACCAGAGACTGTGTGTGTATCGGAGAATGTTACAAGTGTTGTTGCAAATGCTGAAAGTATTGCTTTGAACTCTGTTGAACAAAATCTTTCTTCTCTCTCTCTGGGAAAAAATGAGACTCTTTCGGACTTTTCTTCGCGTTGTTCTGTTAATGTAAAAATATGTGACTCTTGTAAGGGGGATGGAACAAAGTGTGTAAAAGATGGAAATGAAAAAGTGACTGTACTTCCTAAAATTGTTTGTGCAGGGACACTGAAACCTGAATTGGATTCTGTTGGGCCTGGGGTGGAGGCTGAGGTGGCTGCTTCCACTCGGGAAATTGTGGTTCCAGGGAACTCTTTTTCAGTTAAGCAAAACCATGGTTGTTCTGGTGTTTGTCAATCTATAGATACAGAGAAAGAAAAATTGGCTTTAAGGGTGGAGTCCTTTGAAAGGAAGAGATGGAAGAAACTCGCGACTGTGTTGTTGCTGAAATTCAAAAAGCTGGACTTGAAATCTCTGCAACGAAAATTCAACAAGTTTCACCTTAGAAGTACCTGGGATGGAAGATGACTGAGACGACAAGAACACCACAAAAAATTCAGATCCGAACCAGAGTCAACAACCTACAAGAGTTACAACAACTTCTAGGAGAAATCAACTGGGTCAGACCGATGTTGGGAATCACCAATGATGAACTGAGTCCGCTCTTCCATTTGCTGAGAGGAAGTTGCGACATCACTTCGCCAAGAACTTTAACCCCTGAAGCTCGTGCTGCTCTCGACAAAGTCACAGAAGCTCTTCAAAAAAGACAAGCTCATCGCTGCGTTCCTGAAAATCCTTTCTTTCTTGCAATCTTAGGAGAGAAGAAGCAGCTTTGTGGTCTCATTTTCCAGTGGGATTCCACAGAGCAAGATCCTTTGTTAATAATGGAATGGGATTTTCCTCCCTACAGGTTTTCAAAGACCATTTGCTCAGTTTTAGAAATGATTGCATACATTATAATTAAGGCTAGAACCAGATTGTTAACTTTGGCAGGTCAAGAATTTTCAGTTATCTATTTGCCATTGAAAAATGATTATTTCAATTGGGCAATGCAAAATTCTGATGATTTACAATATGCATTCTTAGGTTTTCCAGGTGTTTGTTCCATACACTATCCAGCTCACAAACTACTGCAAGCAAAATTGAGTTTCAGAGAAAAACCTAAATTTAGTGAAGAACCTTTACATGCTGTGACTCTCTTCACTGATGGCTCTGGTAAAAGCCACAGGTCCGTTGTGACTTGGTTTAATCAAAAGACTAATGTTTGGGAATCTGATATTCAAACAGTAGAGGGATCCCCTCAAATTGTTGAGCCTGCTGCAGTAGTTTGAGCTTTTCAGCTGTTTCCTCAGCCTTTTAATTTGGTCACAGATTCTGCTTATGTTGCTAATGTAGTCAGGAGAATAGAAGGTTCCATTTTAAAGGATGTTAGTAATGAAACTTTACATCGTTGGCTTTCATGTCTTTTTATAACTTTGCAATATAGAACTAATCCATATTTTGTTTCTCACATTAGGGCGCATTCTTCACTTCCTGGATTTTTAGTGGAAGGAAATGCAAGAGCGGACAAGCTGACAATGGTCATTTCTAACACATTGCCAAATAGTTTTGAACAAGCAAAATTGAGTCGTGCCTTTTTCCACCAAAATGCACAAGCACTCATGCAAATGTTCCAAATCACTTAAAGTCAAGCTAAAGCTATCATTCATACTTGCCCTGACTGTCAATTGGTACAACCTCCTGTTTCTACAGGAGCAATCAACCCCCGAGGCTTACAAAGCCTACAGTTGTGGCAAACAGATGTTACTAAATAGCCTTCTTTTGGTAAATTTAAAAATATTCATGTTTCCATAGACACGTTCTCTGGTGCAGTTTTTGCTTCCCTTCACACAAGTGATACTGGCAGCCATGCCTGTCATCATTTCCTGCAAGCTTTTGCTTCATTGGGTATACCCCAAGAAGTAAAAACTGACAATGGCCCCGCATACATATCTCAAAAATTGGCCACATTTTTAAATGAATGGGGTGTTCGACACATTTTTGGTATTCCCCACTCTCCCACAAGCCAAGCAATCATTGAAAGAACACATCAAACCTTAAAACGCATATTAGATCAACAGAGAGGGGGAACGGAAATCACCCCACAGATGAGACTGAGTAAGGCTTTGTATGTTTTTAATTTTCTAAATAGTAAAAGTACAGAACCAGATCCACCAATCTTTAGACACTTTTCAAATAGCACACAGGCAAAACTGAAAGAACATCCTCCTCTTCTAATTAGAAACCCTGACTCTGGACAGATGGAAGGCCCGTTTCAATTAATAACGTGGGGCAAAGGGTATGCTTCTATTTCCACAGGTGCTGGAAGAATTAAGTGGGTTCCTGCCAAAAACGTCAAACCGTATCGCACTTCAGAACCTGTTGTCGAGCCTAGAACTGAGGAAGCGAGTACGCAGACGTAGACCGAATGGAAGGATCCCGGGTCTCGCCTGACGCCTCTTGTGCCTGACGTTCATTGTGCATCGGTGGAACCCGTGAACTCTGATTTTGTGCCAATTTTTATTTATGAGTATACGAATGAAATGCTGAATGTTTGTTTAACAAAGCTAATTTTTGGCTGAAAATTTAGGTTCTTGTTTTGGTTTAGAAAGAATTCTGCCAAAACTTAGTTCTTGAAAGAGATGGGGCAGAATCAAATGGTATACTTGTTTTGCTTGATTTTAATTGTTTTTTGTCGTGCAGATTTGCCTGAGGATCAACCGAAGACGAATGTTTGGGTGACCTTAGCCAAGGCTGCCGGATCGGATACTATATGTCTGTCTAATTCGGAACCAGAAAAGCCTTTCTCAACCTGTTTGGTTGGTGTGCCAGTGAAAGAGTTTCCTTTGGTCAGAAAAGAATCCAATGGTAAACCAGGTGGAATTGACAATGGAAACAGTCCTTCCTTCAATTGGAACATTTGTTCCAAGAAACTTCTCAGGGCAGCAAATGTTTCAAACAGTTGGGATGTGTTTCTACAGACGGACCAATCTCCACGGCAATTGCCAAAAGGGTATTGGATCATTTGCGGAGACAGAGGTTGGCAAGGCATTCCAGCCCACCTTGAAGGTGGCCCTTGCAGCATTGGTATGCTTACCATAATTGCCCCCACTGCCAAAGCAGTGATGAAAAAGAAACAAAGGAAAACGAGAGCTGTTCCTCATTATGATGAGAACTGTCAGAGTGATTTTATGCCTTGGAATGCCGCCAGAAGGGTTTCAGCAGGTATATTTCTACCCCAATTGGCTTCAGCTGTGGCATTGAGACAATTAGATCGAGTTGGATGTTGGCTGAGCAAACAAGCTAATGCCACATCCTCCGCAATCAGTGATATGTTGACCAATGTTGATAGTATTAGACATGCTACTCTTCAAAACAGAGCAGCCATTGATTTTCTCTTACTGGCACAAGGACATGGTTGTGAGGAATTGGAAGGTTTGTGTTGTATGAATTTGTCTGATCATTCTGAATCCATTCACAAAAGCATTCAAAAATTAAAGGATCTGACAGCCCAAATTAAAGAAGACGGAGGTTCCTGGTTGGATGATTTGTATCAAAATTGCAGTTTTGCACCTTGGCTAAGGCAACTTTGCAAGATAGGTCTTGACATATTAGGTGTTCTAATACTGATATTGATAGTGGTACCTTGTATACTCTGTTGTGTTCGGCGAATGATGAACAAAACAGTCCGAGAAGTTTTTGTCATTCAAGCAGGAGAATTAGGAAGTAGAAGCACAGAGAGTGTACGAAATCTCACGAAAGCAGTAGATGAGGGTATTGACATGAACGAAGGTTTTGAATTAAGGCCTTGGAATCGACCAGAGTTTTTTGAACGATGCCTTGTGACTGTTGCCAAACATATCTCTTTCAGGGATTGGGTCTTCACAGCATTAAGTTGCTGTGCCGTAATATAGCGATGCTTCAGTTTAGTGAAAATAGTTCTTCAGCAGATAATAAGCAGAAATTTTGCAATAGAGCTATGAAACGCAAATAGCAAGCGACAAGAAAATGAAAGCTTCTGGGTCAAACAGAGAGGGGGAAATGTTGGAATCCATAAGGTTAGAGGATTTTTAAGAAATGGTTAAAAAGAAGTATGTAGGCCTTAGACTGGAGTTTTGTTAGCATTGCAGAAAAGTTTCCCATGCAAGCAGAAAAAGTTTTCCATGCAAGCAGAAAAGTTTCCCAAGCAGTAGACGTGAAAAATAACAATAGGCTTCTGTAGAATTGGCTTTAGGATGGCAACAAGGTTATTTAATGTATATCTTTAGTAGGTTAGCATGAATAGAACTCTGTTCTTTGTCTCTTATCAACCAGTCTTTGTTTTAGCTACGATTACCTATGTTTTATAAGATTGGATAGAATGCTTGTCAATATGTGTTTTCTGTGTCTGACTGGCTGAATTCTAGTCTGAGATGATTTTATGTATTGCTGTATGAGCCCTGTTGAAGGAGACATTTTTTGGTGTGGATCAGTGAGCTGTCATGTCTCCATTTTGTATTTTGAGACTGATGTGCTGGAAATAAAAGCAAAAATCTCTTCACTGGTCTGGTTACCATGTTATCCATATTTGGATATTTTGCCGCGGCCTAGTGGGTTCCTTTTTTAAGGCGTGGGTTCCTGACACCATTGGACTTATACCTGTCCCGTCCCCCGCATATTGCTGCCCCGTGTGAGGACGTAGAATAGAAGAAAAACAAAGAAAAATCGTGGAAGCACCAGCCGCGGAGACCCAAGTGTTAACAAGGAGGACACTGTATCATCTCTCCCGCCGAAACCAAGAAAATTGTAAGTAACTTATCTCGGGAGAGCGCTTGGGTGACGTTGGGAGGAAAAATAGAGAAAAAGAAAATTATTAAAAGAGCACAAAAATGGGAACGAATTTATCAGAAGTTGAATGGGATGTTTTTTATCAATTAGAGACAATGTTACAAGAAAAAGGTCACTCTGAAATTTCAAAAACTGAGCTTAAAAACTTACTTATCTGGGTTAAAGCGAATACGCAAGATTTAAATCTGCAGTCTGCTTTTTCTTTTCATTTTTGGGATCAGATAAACTGGAGAATCTATAATCTAGTCTCTCTCAAAAAAGATGAAAGCTTAAGAGAACTTGTGCCGGTTTGTAGTGCGCTGTTGTAGTGCTTTTTTAAACAAAGTGATAAAAATAAGATCAACTTGGACTCAGAAAACAGAGCTTCTGGTTCTCTCTCACGAAATTCCAGTAAACCAGAGACTGTGTGTGTATCGGAGAATGTTACAAGTGTTGTTGCAAATGCTGAAAGTATTGCTTTGAACTCTGTTGAACAAAATCTTTCTTCTCTCTCTCTGGGAAAAAATGAGACTCTTTCGGACTTTTCTTCGCGTTGTTCTGTTAATGTAAAAATATGTGACTCTTGTAAGGGAGATGGAACAAAGTGTGTAAAAGATGGAAATGAAAAAGTGACTGTACTTCCTAAAATTGTTTGTGCAGGGACACTGAAACCTGAATTGGATTCTGTTGGGCCTGGGGTGGAGGCTGAGGTGGCTGCTTCCACTCGGGAAATTGTGGTTCCAGGGAACTCTTTTTCAGTTAAGCAAAACCATGGTTGTTCTGGTGTTTGTCAATCTATAGATACAGAGAAAGAAAAATTGGCTTTAAGGGTGGAGTCCTTTGAAAGGAAGAGATGGAAGAAACTCGCGACTGTGTTGTTGCTGAAATTCAAAAAGCTGGACTTGAAATCTCTGCAACGAAAATTCAACAAGTTTCACCTTAGAAGTACCTGGGATGGAAGATGACTGAGACGACAAGAACACCACAAAAAATTCAGATCCGAACCAGAGTCAACAACCTACAAGAGTTACAACAACTTCTAGGAGAAATCAACTGGGTCAGACCGATGTTGGGAATCACCAATGATGAACTGAGTCCGCTCTTCCATTTGCTGAGAGGAAGTTGCGACATCACTTCGCCAAGAACTTTAACCCCTGAAGCTCGTGCTGCTCTCGACAAAGTCACAGAAGCTCTTCAAAAAAGACAAGCTCATCGCTGCGTTCCTGAAAATCCTTTCTTTCTTGCAATCTTAGGAGAGAAGAAGCAGCTTTGTGGTCTCATTTTCCAGTGGGATTCCACAGAGCAAGATCCTTTGTTAATAATGGAATGGGATTTTCCTCCCTACAGGTTTTCAAAGACCATTTGCTCAGTTTTAGAAATGATTGCATACATTATAATTAAGGCTAGAACCAGATTGTTAACTTTGGCAGGTCAAGAATTTTCAGTTATCTATTTGCCATTGAAAAATGATTATTTCAATTGGGCAATGCAAAATTCTGATGATTTACAATATGCATTCTTAGGTTTTCCAGGTGTTTGTTCCATACACTATCCAGCTCACAAACTACTGCAAGCAAAATTGAGTTTCAGAGAAAAACCTAAATTTAGTGAAGAACCTTTACATGCTGTGACTCTCTTCACTGATGGCTCTGGTAAAAGCCACAGGTCCGTTGTGACTTGGTTTAATCAAAAGACTAATGTTTGGGAATCTGATATTCAAACAGTAGAGGGATCCCCTCAAATTGTTGAGCCTGCTGCAGTAGTTTGAGCTTTTCAGCTGTTTCCTCAGCCTTTTAATTTGGTCACAGATTCTGCTTATGTTGCTAATGTAGTCAGGAGAATAGAAGGTTCCATTTTAAAGGATGTTAGTAATGAAACTTTACATCGTTGGCTTTCATGTCTTTTTATAACTTTGCAATATAGAACTAATCCATATTTTGTTTCTCACATTAGGGCGCATTCTTCACTTCCTGGATTTTTAGTGGAAGGAAATGCAAGAGCGGACAAGCTGACAATGGTCATTTCTAACACATTGCCAAATAGTTTTGAACAAGCAAAATTGAGTCGTGCCTTTTTCCACCAAAATGCACAAGCACTCATGCAAATGTTCCAAATCACTTAAAGTCAAGCTAAAGCTATCATTCATACTTGCCCTGACTGTCAATTGGTACAACCTCCTGTTTCTACAGGAGCAATCAACCCCCGAGGCTTACAAAGCCTACAGTTGTGGCAAACAGATGTTACTAAATAGCCTTCTTTTGGTAAATTTAAAAATATTCATGTTTCCATAGACACGTTCTCTGGTGCAGTTTTTGCTTCCCTTCACACAAGTGATACTGGCAGCCATGCCTGTCATCATTTCCTGCAAGCTTTTGCTTCATTGGGTATACCCCAAGAAGTAAAAACTGACAATGGCCCCGCATACATATCTCAAAAATTGGCCACATTTTTAAATGAATGGGGTGTTCGACACATTTTTGGTATTCCCCACTCTCCCACAAGCCAAGCAATCATTGAAAGAACACATCAAACCTTAAAACGCATATTAGATCAACAGAGAGGGGGAACGGAAATCACCCCACAGATGAGACTGAGTAAGGCTTTGTATGTTTTTAATTTTCTAAATAGTAAAAGTACAGAACCAGATCCACCAATCTTTAGACACTTTTCAAATAGCACACAGGCAAAACTGAAAGAACATCCTCCTCTTCTAATTAGAAACCCTGACTCTGGACAGATGGAAGGTCCGTTTCAATTAATAACGTGGGGCAAAGGGTATGCTTCTATTTCCACAGGTGCTGGAAGAATTAAGTGGGTTCCTGCCAAAAACGTCAAACCGTATCGCACTTCAGAACCTGTTGTCGAGCCTAGAACTGAGGAAGCGAGTACGCAGACGTAGACCGAATGGAAGGATCCCGGGTCTCGCCTGACGCCTCTTGTGCCTGACGTTCATTGTGCATCGGTGGAACCCGTGAACTCTGATTTTGTGCCAATTTTTATTTATGAGTATACGAATTAAATGCTGAATGTTTGTTTAACAAAGCTAATTTTTGGCTGAAAATTTAGGTTCTTGTTTTGGTTTAGAAAGAATTCTGCCAAAACTTAGTTCTTGAAAGAGATGGGGCAGAATCAAATGGTATACTTGTTTTGCTTGATTTTAATTGTTTTTTGTCGTGCAGATTTGCCTGAGGATCAACCGAAGACGAATGTTTGGGTGACCTTAGCCAAGGCTGCCGGATCGGATACTATATGTCTGTCTAATTCGGAACCAGAAAAGCCTTTCTCAACCTGTTTGGTTGGTGTGCCAGTGAAAGAGTTTCCTTTGGTCAGAAAAGAATCCAATGGTAAACCAGGTGGAATTGACAATGGAAACAGTCCTTCCTTCAATTGGAACATTTGTTCCAAGAAACTTCTCAGGGCAGCAAATGTTTCAAACAGTTGGGATGTGTTTCTACAGACGGACCAATCTCCACGGCAATTGCCAAAAGGGTATTGGATCATTTGCGGAGACAGAGGTTGGCAAGGCATTCCAGCCCACCTTGAAGGTGGCCCTTGCAGCATTGGTATGCTTACCATAATTGCCCCCACTGCCAAAGCAGTGATGAAAAAGAAACAAAGGAAAACGAGAGCTGTTCCTCATTATGATGAGAACTGTCAGAGTGATTTTATGCCTTGGAATGCCGCCAGAAGGGTTTCAGCAGGTATATTTCTACCCCAATTGGCTTCAGCTGTGGCATTGAGACAATTAGATCGAGTTGGATGTTGGCTGAGCAAACAAGCTAATGCCACATCCTCCGCAATCAGTGATATGTTGACCAATGTTGATAGTATTAGACATGCTACTCTTCAAAACAGAGCAGCCATTGATTTTCTCTTACTGGCACAAGGACATGGTTGTGAGGAATTGGAAGGTTTGTGTTGTATGAATTTGTCTGATCATTCTGAATCCATTCACAAAAGCATTCAAAAATTAAAGGATCTGACAGCCCAAATTAAAGAAGACGGAGGTTCCTGGTTGGATGATTTGTATCAAAATTGCAGTTTTGCACCTTGGCTAAGGCAACTTTGCAAGATAGGTCTTGACATATTAGGTGTTCTAATACTGATATTGATAGTGGTACCTTGTATACTCTGTTGTGTTCGTCGAATGATGAACAAAACAGTCCGAGAAGTTTTTGTCATTCAAGCAGGAGAATTAGGAAGTAGAAGCACGGAGAGTGTACGAAATCTCACGAAAGCAGTAGATTGACATGTAGTATTGACATGAACGAAGGTTTTGAATTAAGGCCTTGGAATCGACCAGAGTTTTTTGAACGATGCCTTGTGACTGTTGCCAAACATATCTCTTTCAGGGATTGGGTCTTCACAGCATTAAGTTGCTGTGCCGTAATATAGCGATGCTTCAGTTTAGTGAAAATAGGTCTTCAGCAGATAATAAGCAGAAATTTTGCAATAGAGCTATGAAACGCAAATAGCAAGCGACAAGAAAATGAAAGCTTCTGGGTCAAACAGAGAGGGGGAAATGTTGGAATCCATAAGGTTAGAGGATTTTTAAGAAATGGTTAAAAAGAAGTATGTAGGCCTTAGACTGGAGTTTTGTTAGCATTGCAGAAAAGTTTCCCATGCAAGCAGAAAAAGTTTTCCATGCAAGCAGAAAAGTTTCCCAAGCAGTAGACGTGACAAATAACAATAGGCTTCTGTAGAATTGGCTTTAGGATGGCAACAAGGTTATTTAATGCGTATCTTTAGAAGGTTAGCATGAATAGAACTCTGTTCTTTGTCTCTTATCAACTAGTCTTTGTTTTAGCTACGATTACCTATGTTTTATAAGATTGGATAGAATGCTTGTCAATATGTGTTTTCTGTGTCTGACTGGCTGAATTCTAGTCTGAGATGATTTTATGTATTGCTGTATGAGCCCTGTTGAAGGAGACATTTTTTGGTGTGGATCAGTGAGCTGTCATGTCTCCATTTTGTATTTTGAGACTGATGTGCTGGAAATAAAAGCAAAAATCTCTTCACTGGTCTGGTTACCATGTTATCCATATTTGGATATTTTGCCGCGGCCTAGTGGGTTCCTTTTTTAAGGCGTGGGTTCCTGACACCATTGGACTTATACCTGTCCCGTCCCCCGCATATTGCTGCCCCGTGTGAGGACGTAGAATAGAAGAAAAACAAAGAAAAATCGTGGAAGCACCAGCCGCGGAGACCCAAGTGTTAACAAGGAGGACACTGTATCATCTCTCCCGCCGAAACCAAGAAAATTGTAAGTAACTTATCTCGGGAGAGCGCTTGGGTGACGTTGGGAGGAAAAATAGAGAAAAAGAAAATTATTAAAAGAGCACAAAAATGGGAACGAATTTATCAGAAGTTGAATGGGATGTTTTTCATCAATTAGAGACAATGTTACAAGAAAAAGGTCACTCTGAAATTTCAAAAACTGAGCTTAAAAACTTACTTATCTGGGTTAAAGCGAATACGCAAGATTTAAATCTGCAGTCTGCTTTTTCTTTTCATTTTTGGGATCAGATAAACTGGAGAATCTATAATCTAGTCTCTCTCAAAAAAGATGAAAGCTTAAGAGAACTTGTGCCGGTTTGTAGTGCGCTGTTGTAGTGCTTTTTTAAACAAAGTGATAAAAATAAGATCAACTTGGACTCAGAAAACAGAGCTTCTGGTTCTCTCTCACGAAATTCCAGTAAACCAGAGACTGTGTGTGTATCGGAGAATGTTACAAGTGTTGTTGCAAATGCTGAAAGTATTTCTTTGAACTCTGTTGAACAAAATCTTTCTTCTCTCTCTCTGGGAAAAAATGAGACTCTTTCGGACTTTTCTTCGCGTTGTTCTGTTAATGTAAAAATATGTGACTCTTGTAAGGGGGATGGAACAAAGTGTGTAAAAGATGGAAATGAAAAAGTGACTGTACTTCCTAAAATTGTTTGTGCAGGGACACTGAAACCTGAATTGGATTCTGTTGGGCCTGGGGTGGAGGCTGAGGTGGCTGCTTCCACTCGGGAAATTGTGGTTCCAGGGAACTCTTTTTCAGTTAAGCAAAACCATGGTTGTTCTGGTGTTTGTCAATCTATAGATACAGAGAAAGAAAAATTGGCTTTAAGGGTGGAGTCCTTTGAAAGGAAGAGATGGAAGAAACTCGCGACTGTGTTGTTGCTGAAATTCAAAAAGCTGGACTTGAAATCTCTGCAACGAAAATTCAACAAGTTTCACCTTAGAAGTACCTGGGATGGAAGATGACTGAGACGACAAGAACACCACAAAAAATTCAGATCCGAACCAGAGTCAACAACCTACAAGAGTTACAACAACTTCTAGGAGAAATCAACTGGGTCAGACCGATGTTGGGAATCACCAATGATGAACTGAGTCCGCTCTTCCATTTGCTGAGAGGAAGTTGCGACATCACTTCGCCAAGAACTTTAACCCCTGAAGCTCGTGCTGCTCTCGACAAAGTCACAGAAGCTCTTCAAAAAAGACAAGCTCATCGCTGCGTTCCTGAAAATCCTTTCTTTCTTGCAATCTTAGGAGAGAAGAAGCAGCTTTGTGGTCTCATTTTCCAGTGGGATTCCACAGAGCAAGATCCTTTGTTAATAATGGAATGGGATTTTCCTCCCTACAGGTTTTCAAAGACCATTTGCTCAGTTTTAGAAATGATTGCATACATTATAATTAAGGCTAGAACCAGATTGTTAACTTTGGCAGGTCAAGAATTTTCAGTTATCTATTTGCCATTGAAAAATGATTATTTCAATTGGGCAATGCAAAATTCTGATGATTTACAATATGCATTCTTAGGTTTTCCAGGTGTTTGTTCCATACACTATCCAGCTCACAAACTACTGCAAGCAAAATTGAGTTTCAGAGAAAAACCTAAATTTAGTGAAGAACCTTTACATGCTGTGACTCTCTTCACTGATGGCTCTGGTAAAAGCCAAGGTCCGTTGTGACTTGGTTTAATCAAAAGACTAATGTTTGGGAATCTGATATTCAAACAGTAGAGGGATCCCCTCAAATTGTTGAGCCTGCTGCAGTAGTTTGAGCTTTTCAGCTGTTTCCTCAGCCTTTTAATTTGGTCACAGATTCTGCTTATGTTGCTAATGTAGTCAGGAGAATAGAAGGTTCCATTTTAAAGGATGTTAGTAATGAAACTTTACATCGTTGGCTTTCATGTCTTTTTATAACTTTGCAATATAGAACTAATCCATATTTTGTTTCTCACATTAGGGCGCATTCTTCACTTCCTGGATTTTTAGTGGAAGGAAATGCAAGAGCGGACAAGCTGACAATGGTCATTTCTAACACATTGCCAAATAGTTTTGAACAAGCAAAATTGAGTCGTGCCTTTTTCCACCAAAATGCACAAGCACTCATGCAAATGTTCCAAATCACTTAAAGTCAAGCTAAAGCTATCATTCATACTTGCCCTGACTGTCAATTGGTACAACCTCCTGTTTCTACAGGAGCAATCAACCCCCGAGGCTTACAAAGCCTACAGTTGTGGCAAACAGATGTTACTAAATAGCCTTCTTTTGGTAAATTTAAAAATATTCATGTTTCCATAGACACGTTCTCTGGTGCAGTTTTTGCTTCCCTTCACACAAGTGATACTGGCAGCCATGCCTGTCATCATTTCCTGCAAGCTTTTGCTTCATTGGGTATACCCCAAGAAGTAAAAACTGACAATGGCCCCGCATACATATCTCAAAAATTGGCCACATTTTTAAATGAATGGGGTGTTCGACACATTTTTGGTATTCCCCACTCTCCCACAAGCCAAGCAATCATTGAAAGAACACATCAAACCTTAAAACGCATATTAGATCAACAGAGAGGGGGAACGGAAATCACCCCACAGATGAGACTGAGTAAGGCTTTGTATGTTTTTAATTTTCTAAATAGTAAAAGTACAGAACCAGATCCACCAATCTTTAGAGACTTTTCAAATAGCACACAGGCAAAACTGAAAGAACATCCTCCTCTTCTAATTAGAAACCCTGACTCTGGACAGATGGAAGGTCCGTTTCAATTAATAACGTGGGGCAAAGGGTATGCTTCTATTTCCACAGGTGCTGGAAGAATTAAGTGGGTTCCTGCCAAAAACGTCAAACCGTATCGCACTTCAGAACCTGTTGTCGAGCCTAGAACTGAGGAAGCGAGTACGCAGACGTAGACCGAATGGAAGGATCCCGGGTCTCGCCTGACGCCTCTTGTGCCTGACGTTCATTGTGCATCGGTGGAACCCGTGAACTCTGATTTTGTGCCAATTTTTATTTATGAGTATACGAATGAAATGCTGAATGTTTGTTTAACAAAGCTAATTTTTGGCTGAAAATTTAGGTTCTTGTTTTGGTTTAGAAAGAATTCTGCCAAAACTTAGTTCTTGAAAGAGATGGGGCAGAATCAAATGGTATACTTGTTTTGCTTGATTTTAATTGTTTTTTGTCGTGCAGATTTGCCTGAGGATCAACCGAAGACGAATGTTTGGGTGACCTTAGCCAAGGCTGCCGGATCGGATACTATATGTCTGTCTAATTCGGAACCAGAAAAGCCTTTCTCAACCTGTTTGGTTGGTGTGCCAGTGAAAGAGTTTCCTTTGGTCAGAAAAGAATCCAATGGTAAACCAGGTGGAATTGACAATGGAAACAGTCCTTCCTTCAATTGGAACATTTGTTCCAAGAAACTTCTCAGGGCAGCAAATGTTTCAAACAGTTGGGATGTGTTTCTACAGACGGACCAATCTCCACGGCAATTGCCAAAAGGGTATTGGATCATTTGCGGAGACAGAGGTTGGCAAGGCATTCCAGCCCACCTTGAAGGTGGCCCTTGCAGCATTGGTATGCTTACCATAATTGCCCCCACTGCCAAAGCAGTGATGAAAAAGAAACAAAGGAAAACAAGAGCTGTTCCTCATTATGATGAGAACTGTCAGAGTGATTTTATGCCTTGGAATGCCGCCAGAAGGGTTTCAGCAGGTATATTTCTACCCCAATTGGCTTCAGCTGTGGCATTGAGACAATTAGATCGAGTTGGATGTTGGCTGAGCAAACAAGCTAATGCCACATCCTCCGCAATCAGTGATATGTTGACCAATGTTGATAGTATTAGACATGCTACTCTTCAAAACAGAGCAGCCATTGATTTTCTCTTACTGGCACAAGGACATGGTTGTGAGGAATTGGAAGGTTTGTGTTGTATGAATTTGTCTGATCATTCTGAATCCATTCACAAAAGCATTCAAAAATTCAAGGATCTGACAGCCCAAATTAAAGAAGACGGAGGTTCCTGGTTGGATGATTTGTATCAAAATTGCAGTTTTGCACCTTGGCTAAGGCAACTTTGCAAGATAGGTCTTTACATATTAGGTGTTCTAATACTGATATTGATAGTGGTACCTTGTATACTCTGTTGTGTTCGGCGAATGATGAACAAAACAGTCCGAGAAGTTTTTGTCATTCAAGCAGGAGAATTAGGAAGTAGAAGCACAGAGAGTGTACGAAATCTCACGAAAGCAGTAGATGAGGGTATTGACATGAACGAAGGTTTTGAATTAAGGCCTTGGAATCGACCAGAGTTTTTTGAACGATGCCTTGTGACTGTTGCCAAACATATCTCTTTCAGGGATTGGGTCTTCACAGCATTAAGTTGCTGTGCCGTAATATAGCGATGCTTCAGTTTAGTGAAAATAGGTCTTCAGCAGATAATAAGCAGAAATTTTGCAATAGAGCTATGAAACGCAAATAGCAAGCGACAAGAAAATGAAAGCTTCTGGGTCAAACAGAGAGGGGGAAATGTTGGAATCCATAAGGTTAGAGGATTTTTAAGAAATGGTTAAAAAGAAGTATGTAGGCCTTAGACTGGAGTTTTGTTAGCATTGCAGAAAAGTTTCCCATGCAAGCAGAAAAAGTTTTCCATGCAAGCAGAAAAGTTTCCCAAGCAGTAGACGTGACAAATAACAATAGGCTTCTGTAGAATTGGCTTTAGGATGGCAACAAGGTTATTTAATGTATATCTTTAGAAGGTTAGCATGAATAGAACTCTGTTCTTTGTCTCTTATCAACTAGTCTTTGTTTTAGCTACGATTACCTATGTTTTATAAGATTGGATAGAATGCTTGTCAATATGTGTTTTCTGTGTCTGACTGGCTGAATTCTAGTCTGAGATGATTTTATGTATTGCTGTATGAGCCCTGTTGAAGGAGACATTTTTTGGTGTGGATCAGTGAGCTGTCATGTCTCCATTTTGTATTTTGAGACTGATGTGCTGGAAATAAAAGCAAAAATCTCTTCACTGGTCTGGTTACCATGTTATCCATATTTGGATATTTTGCCGCGGCCTAGTGGGTTCCTTTTTTAAGGCGTGGGTTCCTGACACCATTGGACTTATACCTGTCCCGTCCCCCGCATATTGCTGCCCCGTGTGAGGACGTAGAATAGAAGAAAAACAAAGAAAAATCGTGGAAGCACCAGCCGCGGAGACCCAAGTGTTAACAAGGAGGACACTGTATCATCTCTCCCGCCGAAACCAAGAAAATTGTAAGTAACTTATCTCGGGAGAGCGCTTGGGTGACGTTGGGAGGAAAAATAGAGAAAAAGAAAATTATTAAAAGAGCACAAAAATGGGAAAGAATTTATCAGAAGTTGAATGGGATGTTTTTCATCAATTAGAGACAATGTTACAAGAAAAAGGTCACTCTGAAATTTCAAAAACTGAGCTTAAAAACTTACTTATCTGGGTTAAAGCGAATACGCAAGATTTAAATCTGCAGTCTGCTTTTTCTTTTCATTTTTGGGATCAGATAAACTGGAGAATCTATAATCTAGTCTCTCTCAAAAAAGATGAAAGCTTAAGAGAACTTGTGCCGGTTTGTAGTGCGCTATTGTAGTGCTTTTTTAAACAAAGTGATAAAAATAAGATCAACTTGGACTCAGAAAACAGAGCTTCTGGTTCTCTCTCACGAAATTCCAGTAAACCAGAGACTGTGTGTGTATCGGAGAATGTTACAAGTGTTGTTGCAAATGCTGAAAGTATTGCTTTGAACTCTGTTGAACAAAATCTTTCTTCTCTCTCTCTGGGAAAAAATGAGACTCTTTCGGACTTTTCTTCGCGTTGTTCTGTTAATGTAAAAATATGTGACTCTTGTAAGGGGGATGGAACAAAGTGTGTAAAAGATGGAAATGAAAAAGTGACTGTACTTCCTAAAATTGTTTGTGCAGGGACACTGAAACCTGAATTGGATTCTGTTGGGCCTGGGGTGGAGGCTGAGGTGGCTGCTTCCACTCGGGAAATTGTGGTTCCAGGGAACTCTTTTTCAGTTAAGCAAAACCATGGTTGTTCTGGTGTTTGTCAATCTATAGATACAGAGAAAGAAAAATTGGCTTTAAGGGTGGAGTCCTTTGAAAGGAAGAGATGGAAGAAACTCGCGACTGTGTTGTTGCTGAAATTCAAAAAGCTGGACTTGAAATCTCTGCAACGAAAATTCAACAAGTTTCACCTTAGAAGTACCTGGGATGGAAGATGACTGAGACGACAAGAACACCACAAAAAATTCAGATCCGAACCAGAGTCAACAACCTACAAGAGTTACAACAACTTCTAGGAGAAATCAACTGGGTCAGACCGATGTTGCGAATCACCAATGATGAACTGAGTCCGCTCTTCCATTTGCTGAGAGGAAGTTGCGACATCACTTCGCCAAGAACTTTAACCCCTGAAGCTCGTGCTGCTCTCGACAAAGTCACAGAAGCTCTTCAAAAAAGACAAGCTCATCGCTGCGTTCCTGAAAATCCTTTCTTTCTTGCAATCTTAGGAGAGAAGAAGCAGCTTTGTGGTCTCATTTTCCAGTGGGATTCCACAGAGCAAGATCCTTTGTTAATAATGGAATGGGATTTTCCTCCCTACAGGTTTTCAAAGACCATTTGCTCAGTTTTAGAAATGATTGCATACATTATAATTAAGGCTAGAACCAGATTGTTAACTTTGGCAGGTCAAGAATTTTCAGTTATCTATTTGCCATTGAAAAATGATTAATTCAATTGGGCAATGCAAAATTCTGATGATTTACAATATGCATTCTTAGGTTTTCCAGGTGTTTGTTCCATACACTATCCAGCTCACAAACTACTGCAAGCAAAATTGAGTTTCAGAGAAAAACCTAAATTTAGTGAAGAACCTTTACGTGCTGTGACTCTCTTCACTGATGGCTCTGGTAAAAGCCACAAGTCCGTTGTGACTTGGTTTAATCAAAAGACTAATGTTTGGGAATCTGATATTCAAACAGTAGAGGGATCCCCTCAAATTGTTGAGCCTGCTGCAGTAGTTTGAGCTTTTCAGCTGTTTCCTCAGCCTTTTAATTTGGTCACAGATTCTGCTTATGTTGCTAATGTAGTCAGGAGAATAGAAGGTTCCATTTTAAAGGATGTTAGTAATGAAACTTTACATCGTTGGCTTTCATGTCTTTTTATAACTTTGCAATATAGAACTAATCCATATTTTGTTTCTCACATTAGGGCGCATTCTTCACTTCCTGGATTTTTAGTGGAAGGAAATGCAAGAGCGGACAAGCTGACAATGGTCATTTCTAACACATTGCCAAATAGTTTTGAACAAGCAAAATTGAGTCGTGCCTTTTTCCGCCAAAATGCACAAGCACTCATGCAAATGTTCCAAATCACTTAAAGTCAAGCTAAAGCTATCATTCATACTTGCCCTGACTGTCAATTGGTACAACCTCCTGTTTCTACAGGAGCAATCAACCCCCGAGGCTTACAAAGCCTACAGTTGTGGCAAACAGATGTTACTAAATAGCCTTCTTTTGGTAAATTTAAAAATATTCATGTTTCCATAGACACGTTCTCTGGTGCAGTTTTTGCTTCCCTTCACACAAGTGATACTGGCAGCCATGCCTGTCATCATTTCCTGCAAGCTTTTGCTTCATTGGGTATACCCCAAGAAGTAAAAACTGACAATGGCCCCGCATACATATCTCAAAAATTGGCCACATTTTTAAATGAATGGGGTGTTCGACACATTTTTGGTATTCCCCACTCTCCCACAAGCCAAGCAATCATTGAAAGAACACATCAAACCTTAAAACGCATATTAGATCAACAGAGAGGGGGAACGGAAATCACCCCACAGATGAGACTGAGTAAGGCTTTGTATGTTTTTAATTTTCTAAATAGTAAAAGTACAGAACCAGATCCACCAATCTTTAGAGACTTTTCAAATAGCACACAGGCAAAACTGAAAGAACATCCTCCTCTTCTAATTAGAAACCCTGACTCTGGACAGATGGAAGGTCCGTTTCAATTAATAACGTGGGGCAAAGGGTATGCTTCTATTTCCACAGGTGCTGGAAGAATTAAGTGGGTTCCTGCCAAAAACGTCAAACCGTATCGCACTTCAGAACCTGTTGTCGAGCCTAGAACTGAGGAAGCGAGTACGCAGACGTAGACCGAATGGAAGGATCCCGGGTCTCGCCTGACGCCTCTTGTGCCTGACGTTCATTGTGCATCGGTGGAACCCGTGAACTCTGATTTTGTGCCAATTTTTATTTATGAGTATACGAATGAAATGCTGAATGTTTGTTTAACAAAGCTAATTTTTGGCTGAAAATTTAGGTTCTTGTTTTGGTTTAGAAAGAATTCTGCCAAAACTTAGTTCTTGAAAGAGATGGGGCAGAATCAAATGGTATACTTGTTTTGCTTGATTTTAATTGTTTTTTGTCGTGCAGATTTGCCTGAGGATCAACCGAAGACGAATGTTTGGGTGACCTTAGCCAAGGCTGCCGGATCGGATACTATATGTCTGTCTAATTCGGAACCAGAAAAGCCTTTCTCAACCTGTTTGGTTGGTGTGCCAGTGAAAGAGTTTCCTTTGGTCAGAAAAGAATCCAATGGTAAACCAGGTGGAATTGACAATGGAAACAGTCCTTCCTTCAATTGGAACATTTGTTCCAAGAAACTTCTCAGGGCAGCAAATGTTTCAAACAGTTGGGATGTGTTTCTACAGACGGACCAATCTCCACGGCAATTGCCAAAAGGGTATTGGATCATTTGCGGAGACAGAGGTTGGCAAGGCATTCCAGCCCACCTTGAAGGTGGCCCTTGCAGCATTGGTATGCTTACCATAATTGCCCCCACTGCCAAAGCAGTGATGAAAAAGAAACAAAGGAAAACGAGAGCTGTTCCTCATTATGATGAGAACTGTCAGAGTGATTTTATGCCTTGGAATGCCGCCAGAAGGGTTTCAGCAGGTATATTTCTACCCCAATTGGCTTCAGCTGTGGCATTGAGACAATTAGATCGAGTTGGATGTTGGCTGAGCAAACAAGCTAATGCCACATCCTCCGCAATCAGTGATATGTTGACCAATGTTGATAGTATTAGACATGCTACTCTTCAAAACAGAGCAGCCATTGATTTTCTCTTACTGGCACAAGGACATGGTTGTGAGGAATTGGAAGGTTTGTGTTGTATGAATTTGTCTGATCATTCTGAATCCATTCACAAAAGCATTCAAAAATTCAAGGATCTGACAGCCCAAATTAAAGAAGACGGAGGTTCCTGGTTGGATGATTTGTATCAAAATTGCAGTTTTGCACCTTGGCTAAGGCAACTTTGCAAGATAGGTCTTTACATATTAGGTGTTCTAATACTGATATTGATAGTGGTACCTTGTATACTCTGTTGTGTTCGGCGAATGATGAACAAAACAGTCCGAGAAGTTTTTGTCATTCAAGCAGGAGAATTAGGAAGTAGAAGCACAGAGAGTGTACGAAATCTCACGAAAGCAGTAGATGAGGGTATTGACATGAACGAAGGTTTTGAATTAAGGCCTTGGAATCGACCAGAGTTTTTTGAACGATGCCTTGTGACTGTTGCCAAACATATCTCTTTCAGGGATTGGGTCTTCACAGCATTAAGTTGCTGTGCCGTAATATAGCGATGCTTCAGTTTAGTGAAAATAGGTCTTCAGCAGATAATAAGCAGAAATTTTGCAATAGAGCTATGAAACGCAAATAGCAAGCGACAAGAAAATGAAAGCTTCTGGGTCAAACAGAGAGGGGGAAATGTTGGAATCCATAAGGTTAGAGGATTTTTAAGAAATGGTTAAAAAGAAGTATGTAGGCCTTAGACTGGAGTTTTGTTAGCATTGCAGAAAAGTTTCCCATGCAAGCAGAAAAAGTTTTCCATGCAAGCAGAAAAGTTTCCCAAGCAGTAGACGTGACAAATAACAATAGGCTTCTGTAGAATTGGCTTTAGGATGGCAACAAGGTTATTTAATGTATATCTTTAGAAGGTTAGCATGAATAGAACTCTGTTCTTTGTCTCTTATCAACTAGTCTTTGTTTTAGCTACGATTACCTATGTTTTATAAGATTGGATAGAATGCTTGTCAATATGTGTTTTCTGTGTCTGACTGGCTGAATTCTAGTCTGAGATGATTTTATGTATTGCTGTATGAGCCCTGTTGAAGGAGACATTTTTTGGTGTGGATCAGTGAGCTGTCATGTCTCCATTTTGTATTTTGAGACTGATGTGCTGGAAATAAAAGCAAAAATCTCTTCACTGGTCTGGTTACCATGTTATCCATATTTGGATATTTTGCCGCGGCCTAGTGGGTTCCTTTTTTAAGGCGTGGGTTCCTGACACCATTGGACTTATACCTGTCCCGTCCCCCGCATATTGCTGCCCCGTGTGAGGACGTAGAATAGAAGAAAAACAAAGAAAAATCGTGGAAGCACCAGCCGCGGAGACCCAAGTGTTAACAAGGAGGACACTGTATCATCTCTCCCGCCGAAACCAAGAAAATTGTAAGTAACTTATCTCGGGAGAGCGCTTGGGTGACGTTGGGAGGAAAAATAGAGAAAAAGAAAATTATTAAAAGAGCACAAAAATGGGAAAGAATTTATCAGAAGTTGAATGGGATGTTTTTCATCAATTAGAGACAATGTTACAAGAAAAAGGTCACTCTGAAATTTCAAAAACTGAGCTTAAAAACTTACTTATCTGGGTTAAAGCGAATACGCAAGATTTAAATCTGCAGTCTGCTTTTTCTTTTCATTTTTGGGATCAGATAAACTGGAGAATCTATAATCTAGTCTCTCTCAAAAAAGATGAAAGCTTAAGAGAACTTGTGCCGGTTTGTAGTGCGCTATTGTAGTGCTTTTTTAAACAAAGTGATAAAAATAAGATCAACTTGGACTCAGAAAACAGAGCTTCTGGTTCTCTCTCACGAAATTCCAGTAAACCAGAGACTGTGTGTGTATCGGAGAATGTTACAAGTGTTGTTGCAAATGCTGAAAGTATTGCTTTGAACTCTGTTGAACAAAATCTTTCTTCTCTCTCTCTGGGAAAAAATGAGACTCTTTCGGACTTTTCTTCGCGTTGTTCTGTTAATGTAAAAATATGTGACTCTTGTAAGGGGGATGGAACAAAGTGTGTAAAAGATGGAAATGAAAAAGTGACTGTACTTCCTAAAATTGTTTGTGCAGGGACACTGAAACCTGAATTGGATTCTGTTGGGCCTGGGGTGGAGGCTGAGGTGGCTGCTTCCACTCGGGAAATTGTGGTTCCAGGGAACTCTTTTTCAGTTAAGCAAAACCATGGTTGTTCTGGTGTTTGTCAATCTATAGATACAGAGAAAGAAAAATTGGCTTTAAGGGTGGAGTCCTTTGAAAGGAAGAGATGGAAGAAACTCGCGACTGTGTTGTTGCTGAAATTCAAAAAGCTGGACTTGAAATCTCTGCAACGAAAATTCAACAAGTTTCACCTTAGAAGTACCTGGGATGGAAGATGACTGAGACGACAAGAACACCACAAAAAATTCAGATCCGAACCAGAGTCAACAACCTACAAGAGTTACAACAACTTCTAGGAGAAATCAACTGGGTCAGACCGATGTTGCGAATCACCAATGATGAACTGAGTCCGCTCTTCCATTTGCTGAGAGGAAGTTGCGACATCACTTCGCCAAGAACTTTAACCCCTGAAGCTCGTGCTGCTCTCGACAAAGTCACAGAAGCTCTTCAAAAAAGACAAGCTCATCGCTGCGTTCCTGAAAATCCTTTCTTTCTTGCAATCTTAGGAGAGAAGAAGCAGCTTTGTGGTCTCATTTTCCAGTGGGATTCCACAGAGCAAGATCCTTTGTTAATAATGGAATGGGATTTTCCTCCCTACAGGTTTTCAAAGACCATTTGCTCAGTTTTAGAAATGATTGCATACATTATAATTAAGGCTAGAACCAGATTGTTAACTTTGGCAGGTCAAGAATTTTCAGTTATCTATTTGCCATTGAAAAATGATTAATTCAATTGGGCAATGCAAAATTCTGATGATTTACAATATGCATTCTTAGGTTTTCCAGGTGTTTGTTCCATACACTATCCAGCTCACAAACTACTGCAAGCAAAATTGAGTTTCAGAGAAAAACCTAAATTTAGTGAAGAACCTTTACGTGCTGTGACTCTCTTCACTGATGGCTCTGGTAAAAGCCACAAGTCCGTTGTGACTTGGTTTAATCAAAAGACTAATGTTTGGGAATCTGATATTCAAACAGTAGAGGGATCCCCTCAAATTGTTGAGCCTGCTGCAGTAGTTTGAGCTTTTCAGCTGTTTCCTCAGCCTTTTAATTTGGTCACAGATTCTGCTTATGTTGCTAATGTAGTCAGGAGAATAGAAGGTTCCATTTTAAAGGATGTTAGTAATGAAACTTTACATCGTTGGCTTTCATGTCTTTTTATAACTTTGCAATATAGAACTAATCCATATTTTGTTTCTCACATTAGGGCGCATTCTTCACTTCCTGGATTTTTAGTGGAAGGAAATGCAAGAGCGGACAAGCTGACAATGGTCATTTCTAACACATTGCCAAATAGTTTTGAACAAGCAAAATTGAGTCGTGCCTTTTTCCGCCAAAATGCACAAGCACTCATGCAAATGTTCCAAATCACTTAAAGTCAAGCTAAAGCTATCATTCATACTTGCCCTGACTGTCAATTGGTACAACCTCCTGTTTCTACAGGAGCAATCAACCCCCGAGGCTTACAAAGCCTACAGTTGTGGCAAACAGATGTTACTAAATAGCCTTCTTTTGGTAAATTTAAAAATATTCATGTTTCCATAGACACGTTCTCTGGTGCAGTTTTTGCTTCCCTTCACACAAGTGATACTGGCAGCCATGCCTGTCATCATTTCCTGCAAGCTTTTGCTTCATTGGGTATACCCCAAGAAGTAAAAACTGACAATGGCCCCGCATACATATCTCAAAAATTGGCCACATTTTTAAATGAATGGGGTGTTCGACACATTTTTGGTATTCCCCACTCTCCCACAAGCCAAGCAATCATTGAAAGAACACATCAAACCTTAAAACGCATATTAGATCAACAGAGAGGGGGAACGGAAATCACCCCACAGATGAGACTGAGTAAGGCTTTGTATGTTTTTAATTTTCTAAATAGTAAAAGTACAGAACCAGATCCACCAATCTTTAGACACTTTTCAAATAGCACACAGGCAAAACTGAAAGAACATCCTCCTCTTCTAATTAGAAACCCTGACTCTGGACAGATGGAAGGTCCGTTTCAATTAATAACGTGGGGCAAAGGGTATGCTTCTATTTCCACAGGTGCTGGAAGAATTAAGTGGGTTCCTGCCAAAAACGTCAAACCGTATCGCACTTCAGAACCTGTTGTCGAGCCTAGAACTGAGGAAGCGAGTACGCAGACGTAGACCGAATGGAAGGATCCCGGGTCTCGCCTGACGCCTCTTGTGCCTGACGTTCATTGTGCATCGGTGGAACCCGTGAACTCTGATTTTGTGCCAATTTTTATTTATGAGTATACGAATGAAATGCTGAATGTTTGTTTAACAAAGCTAATTTTTGGCTGAAAATTTAGGTTCTTGTTTTGGTTTAGAAAGAATTCTGCCAAAACTTAGTTCTTGAAAGAGATGGGGCAGAATCAAATGGTATACTTGTTTTGCTTGATTTTAATTGTTTTTTGTCGTGCAGATTTGCCTGAGGATCAACCGAAGACGAATGTTTGGGTGACCTTAGCCAAGGCTGCCAGATCGGATACTATATGTCTGTCTAATTTGGAACCAGAAAAGCCTTTCTCAACCTGTTTGGTTGGTGTGCCAGTGAAAGAGTTTCCTTTGGTCAGAAAAGAATCCAATGGTAAACCAGGTGGAATTGACAATGGAAAGAGTCCTTCCTTCAATTGGAACATTTGTTCCAAGAAACTTCTCAGGGCAGCAAATGTTTCAAACAGTTGGGATGTGTTTCTACAGACGGACCAATCTCCACGGCAATTGCCAAAAGGGTATTGGATCATTTGCGGAGACAGAGGTTGGCAAGGCATTCCAGCCCACCTTGAAGGTGGCCCTTGCAGCATTGGTATGCTTACCATAATTGCCCCCACTGCCAAAGCAGTGATGAAAAAGAAACAAAGGAAAACAAGAGCTGTTCCTCATTATGATGAGAACTGTCAGAGTGATTTTATGCCTTGGAATGCCGCCAGAAGGGTTTCAGCAGGTATATTTCTACCCCAATTGGCTTCAGCTGTGGCATTGAGACAATTAGATCGAGTTGGATGTTGGCTGAGCAAACAAGCTAATGCCACATCCTCCGCAATCAGTGATATGTTGACCAATGTTGATAGTATTAGACATGCTACTCTTCAAAACAGAGCAGCCATTGATTTTCTCTTACTGGCACAAGGACATGGTTGTGAGGAATTGGAAGGTTTGTGTTGTATGAATTTGTCTGATCATTCTGAATCCATTCACAAAAGCATTCAAAAATTAAAGGATCTGACAGCCCAAATTAAAGAAGACGGAGGTTCCTGGTTGGATGATTTGTATCAAAATTGCAGTTTTGCACCTTGGCTAAGGCAACTTTGCAAGATAGGTCTTTACATATTAGGTGTTCTAATACTGATATTGATAGTGGTACCTTGTATACTCTGTTGTGTTCGGCGAATGATGAACAAAACAGTCCGAGAAGTTTTTGTCATTCAAGCAGGAGAATTAGGAAGTAGAAGCACAGAGAGTGTACGAAATCTCACGAAAGCAGTAGATGAGGGCATTGACATGAACGAAGGTTTTGAATTAAGGCCTTGGAATCGACCAGAGTTTTTTGAACGATGCCTTGTGACTGTTGCCAAACATATCTCTTTCAGGGATTGGGTCTTCACAGCATTAAGTTGCTGTGCCGTAATATAGTGATGCTTCAGTTTAGTGAAAATAGGTCTTCAGCAGATAATAAGCAGAAATTTTGCAATAGAGCTATGAAACGCAAATAGCAAGCGACAAGAAAATGAAAGCTTCTGGGTCAAACAGAGAGGGGGAAATGTTGGAATCCATAAGGTTAGAGGATTTTTAAGAAATGGTTAAAAAGAAGTATGTAGGCCTTAGACTGGAGTTTTGTTAGCATTGCAGAAAAGTTTCCCATGCAAGCAGAAAAAGTTTTCCATGCAAGCAGAAAAGTTTCCCAAGCAGTAGACGTGACAAATAACAATAGGCTTCTGTAGAATTGGCTTTAGGATGGCAACAAGGTTATTTAATGTATATCTTTAGAAGGTTAGCATGAATAGAACTCTGTTCTTTGTCTCTTATCAACTAGTCTTTGTTTTAGCTACGATTACCTATGTTTTATAAGATTGGATAGAATGCTTGTCAAGATGTGTTTTCTGTGTCTGATTGGCTGAATTCTAGTCTGAGATGATTTTATGTATTGCTGTATGAGCCCTGTTGAAGGAGACATTTTTCGGTGTGGATCAGTGAGGTGTCATGTCTCCATTTTGTATTTTGAGACTGATGTGCTGGAAATAAAAGCAAAAATCTCTTCACTGGTCTGGTTACCATGTTATCCATATTTGGATATTTTGCCGCGGCCTAGTGGGTTCCTTTTTTAAGGCGTGGGTTCCTGACACCATTGGACTTATACCTGTCCCGTCCCCCGCATATTGCTGCCCCGTGTGAGGACGTAGAATAGAAGAAAAACAAAGAAAAATCGTGGAAGCACCAGCCGCGGAGACCCAAGTGTTAACAAGGAGGACACTGTATCATCTCTCCCGCCGAAACCAAGAAAATTGTAAGTAACTTATCTCGGGAGAGCGCTTGGGTGACGTTGGGAGGAAAAATAGAGAAAAAGAAAATTATTAAAAGAGCACAAAAATGGGAACGAATTTATCAGAAGTTGAATGGGATGTTTTTCATCAATTAGAGACAATGTTACAAGAAAAAGGTCACTCTGAAATTTCAAAAACTGAGCTTAAAAACTTACTTATCTGGGTTAAAGCGAATACGCAAGATTTAAATCTGCAGTCTGCTTTTTCTTTTCATTTTTGGGATCAGATAAACTGGAGAATCTATAATCTAGTCTCTCTCAAAAAAGATGAAAGCTTAAGAGAACTTGTGCCGGTTTGTAGTGCGCTGTTGTAGTGCTTTTTTAAACAAAGTGATAAAAATAAGATCAACTTGGACTCAGAAAACAGAGCTTCTGGTTCTCTCTCACGAAATTCCAGTAAACCAGAGACTGTGTGTGTATCGGAGAATGTTACAAGTGTTGTTGCAAATGCTGAAAGTATTGCTTTGAACTCTGTTGAACAAAATCTTTCTTCTCTCTCTCTGGGAAAAAATGAGACTCTTTCGGACTTTTCTTCGCGTTGTTCTGTTAATGTAAAAATATGTGACTCTTGTAAGGGGGATGGAACAAAGTGTGTAAAAGATGGAAATGAAAAAGTGACTGTACTTCCTAAAATTGTTTGTGCAGGGACACTGAAACCTGAATTGGATTCTGTTGGGCCTGGGGTGGAGGCTGAGGTGGCTGCTTCCACTCGGGAAATTGTGGTTCCAGGGAACTCTTTTTCAGTTAAGCAAAACCATGGTTGTTCTGGTGTTTGTCAATCTATAGATACAGAGAAAGAAAAATTGGCTTTAAGGGTGGAGTCCTTTGAAAGGAAGAGATGGAAGAAACTCGCGACTGTGTTGTTGCTGAAATTCAAAAAGCTGGACTTGAAATCTCTGCAACGAAAATTCAACAAGTTTCACCTTAGAAGTACCTGGGATGGAAGATGACTGAGACGACAAGAACACCACAAAAAATTCAGATCCGAACCAGAGTCAACAACCTACAAGAGTTACAACAACTTCTAGGAGAAATCAACTGGGTCAGACCGATGTTGGGAATCACCAATGATGAACTGAGTCCGCTCTTCCATTTGCTGAGAGGAAGTTGCGACATCACTTCGCCAAGAACTTTAACCCCTGAAGCTCGTGCTGCTCTCGACAAAGTCACAGAAGCTCTTCAAAAAAAAAGACAAGCTCATCGCTGCGTTCCTGAAAATCCTTTCTTTCTTGCAATCTTAGGAGAGAAGAAGCAGCTTTGTGGTCTCATTTTCCAGTGGGATTCCACAGAGCAAGATCCTTTGTTAATAATGGAATGGGATTTTCCTCCCTACAGGTTTTCAAAGACCATTTGCTCAGTTTTAGAAATGATTGCATACATTATAATTAAGGCTAGAACCAGATTGTTAACTTTGGCAGGTCAAGAATTTTCAGTTATCTATTTGCCATTGAAAAATGATTATTTCAATTGGGCAATGCAAAATTCTGATGATTTACAATATGCATTCTTAGGTTTTCCAGGTGTTTGTTCCATACACTATCCAGCTCACAAACTACTGCAAGCAAAATTGAGTTTCAGAGAAAAACCTAAATTGAGTGAAGAACCTTTACATGCTGTGACTCTCTTCACTGATGGCTCTGGTAAAAGCCACAAGTCCGTTGTGACTTGGTTTAATCAAAAGACTAATGTTTGGGAATCTGATATTCAAACAGTAGAGGGATCCCCTCAAATTGTTGAGCCTGCTGCAGTAGTTTGAGCTTTTCAGCTGTTTCCTCAGCCTTTTAATTTGGTCACAGATTCTGCTTATGTTGCTAATGTAGTCAGGAGAATAGAAGGTTCCATTTTAAAGGATGTTAGTAATGAAACTTTACATCGTTGGCTTTCATGTCTTTTTATAACTTTGCAATATAGAACTAATCCATATTTTGTTTCTCACATTAGGGCGCATTCTTCACTTCCTGGATTTTTAGTGGAAGGAAATGCAAGAGCGGACAAGCTGACAATGGTCATTTCTAACACATTGCCAAATAGTTTTGAACAAGCAAAATTGAGTCGTGCCTTTTTCCACCAAAATGCACAAGCACTCATGCAAATGTTCCAAATCACTTAAAGTCAAGCTAAAGCTATCATTCATACTTGCCCTGACTGTCAATTGGTACAACCTCCTGTTTCTACAGGAGCAATCAACCCCCGAGGCTTACAAAGCCTACAGTTGTGGCAAACAGATGTTACTAAATAGCCTTCTTTTGGTAAATTTAAAAATATTCATGTTTCCATAGACACGTTCTCTGGTGCAGTTTTTGCTTCCCTTCACACAAGTGATACTGGCAGCCATGCCTGTCATCATTTCCTGCAAGCTTTTGCTTCATTGGGTATACCCCAAGAAGTAAAAACTGACAATGGCCCCGCATACATATCTCAAAAATTGGCCACATTTTTAAATGAATGGGGTGTTCGACACATTTTTGGTATTCCCCACTCTCCCACAAGCCAAGCAATCATTGAAAGAACACATCAAACCTTAAAACGCATATTAGATCAACAGAGAGGGGGAACGGAAATCACCCCACAGATGAGACTGAGTAAGGCTTTGTATGTTTTTAATTTTCTAAATAGTAAAAGTACAGAACCAGATCCACCAATCTTTAGACACTTTTCAAATAGCACACAGGCAAAACTGAAAGAACATCCTCCTCTTCTAATTAGAAACCCTGACTCTGGACAGATGGAAGGTCCGTTTCAATTAATAACGTGGGGCAAAGGGTATGCTTCTATTTCCACAGGTGCTGGAAGAATTAAGTGGGTTCCTGCCAAAAACGTCAAACCGTATCGCACTTCAGAACCTGTTGTCGAGCCTAGAACTGAGGAAGCGAGTACGCAGACGTAGACCGAATGGAAGGATCCCGGGTCTCGCCTGACGCCTCTTGTGCCTGACGTTCATTGTGCATCGGTGGAACCCGTGAACTCTGATTTTGTGCCAATTTTTATTTATGAGTATACGAATGAAATGCTGAATGTTTGTTTAACAAAGCTAATTTTTGGCTGAAAATTTAGGTTCTTGTTTTGGTTTAGAAAGAATTCTGCCAAAACTTAGTTCTTGAAAGAGATGGGGCAGAATCAAATGGTATACTTGTTTTGCTTGATTTTAATTGTTTTTTGTCGTGCAGATTTGCCTGAGGATCAACCGAAGACGAATGTTTGGGTGACCTTAGCCAAGGCTGCCGGATCGGATACTATATGTCTGTCTAATTCGGAACCAGAAAAGCCTTTCTCAACCTGTTTGGTTGGTGTGCCAGTGAAAGAGTTTCCTTTGGTCAGAAAAGAATCCAATGGTAAACCAGGTGGAATTGACAATGGAAACAGTCCTTCCTTCAATTGGAACATTTGTTCCAAGAAACTTCTCAGGGCAGCAAATGTTTCAAACAGTTGGGATGTGTTTCTACAGACGGACCAATCTCCACGGCAATTGCCAAAAGGGTATTGGATCATTTGCGGAGACAGAGGTTGGCAAGGCATTCCAGCCCACCTTGAAGGTGGCCCTTGCAGCATTGGTATGCTTACCATAATTGCCCCCACTGCCAAAGCAGTGATGAAAAAGAAACAAAGGAAAACAAGAGCTGTTCCTCATTATGATGAGAACTGTCAGAGTGATTTTATGCCTTGGAATGCCGCCAGAAGGGTTTCAGCAGGTATATTTCTACCCCAATTGGCTTCAGCTGTGGCATTGAGACAATTAGATCGAGTTGGATGTTGGCTGAGCAAACAAGCTAATGCCACATCCTCCGCAATCAGTGATATGTTGACCAATGTTGATAGTATTAGACATGCTACTCTTCAAAACAGAGCAGCCATTGATTTTCTCTTACTGGCACAAGGACATGGTTGTGAGGAATTGGAAGGTTTGTGTTGTATGAATTTGTCTGATCATTCTGAATCCATTCACAAAAGCATTCAAAAATTAAAGGATCTGACAGCCCAAATTAAAGAAGACGGAGGTTCCTGGTTGGATGATTTGTATCAAAATTGCAGTTTTGCACCTTGGCTAAGGCAACTTTGCAAGATAGGTCTTTACATATTAGGTGTTCTAATACTGATATTGATAGTGGTACCTTGTATACTCTGTTGTGTTCGGCGAATGATGAACAAAACAGTCCGAGAAGTTTTTGTCATTCAAGCAGGAGAATTAGGAAGTAGAAGCACAGAGAGTGTACGAAATCTCACGAAAGCAGTAGATGAGGGTATTGACATGAACGAAGGTTTTGAATTAAGGCCTTGGAATCGACCAGAGTTTTTTGAACGATGCCTTGTGACTGTTGCCAAACATAGCTCTTTCAGGGATTGGGTCTTCACAGCATTAAGTTGCTGTGCCGTAATATAGCGATGCTTCAGTTTAGTGAAAATAGGTCTTCAGCAGATAATAAGCAGAAATTTTGCAATAGAGCTATGAAACGCAAATAGCAAGCGACAAGAAAATGAAAGCTTCTGGGTCAAACAGAGAGGGGGAAATGTTGGAATCCATAAGGTTAGAGGATTTTTAAGAAATGGTTAAAAAGAAGTATGTAGGCCTTAGACTGGAGTTTTGTTAGCATTGCAGAAAAGTTTCCCATGCAAGCAGAAAAAGTTTTCCATGCAAGCAGAAAAGTTTCCCAAGCAGTAGACGTGACAAATAACAATAGGCTTCTGTAGAATTGGCTTTAGGATGGCAACAAGGTTATTTAATGTATATCTTTAGAAGGTTAGCATGAATAGAACTCTGTTCTTTGTCTCTTATCAACTAGTCTTTGTTTTAGCTACGATTACCTATGTTTTATAAGATTGGATAGAATGCTTGTCAAGATGTGTTTTCTGTGTCTGATTGGCTGAATTCTAGTCTGAGATGATTTTATGTATTGCTGTATGAGCCCTGTTGAAGGAGACATTTTTTGGTGTGGATCAGTGAGGTGTCATGTCTCCATTTTGTATTTTGAGACTGATGTGCTGGAAATAAAAGCAAAAATCTCTTCACTGGTCTGGTTACCATGTTATCCATATTTGGATATTTTGCCGCGGCCTAGTGGGTTCCTTTTTTAAGGCGTGGGTTCCTGACACCATTGGACTTATACCTGTCCCGTCCCCCGCATATTGCTGCCCCGTGTGAGGACGTAGAATAGAAGAAAAACAAAGAAAAATCGTGGAAGCACCAGCCGCGGAGACCCAAGTGTTAACAAGGAGGACACTGTATCATCTCTCCCGCCGAAACCAAGAAAATTGTAAGTAACTTATCTCGGGAGAGCGCTTGGGTGACGTTGGGAGGAAAAATAGAGAAAAAGAAAATTATTAAAAGAGCACAAAAATGGGAACGAATTTATCAGAAGTTGAATGGGATGTTTTTTATCAATTAGAGACAATGTTACAAGAAAAAGGTCACTCTGAAATTTCAAAAACTGAGCTTAAAAACTTACTTATCTGGGTTAAAGCGAATACGCAAGATTTAAATCTGCAGTCTGCTTTTTCTTTTCATTTTTGGGATCAGATAAACTGGAGAATCTATAATCTAGTCTCTCTCAGAAAAGATGAAAGCTTAAGAGAACTTGTGCCGGTTTGTAGTGCGCTATTGTAGTGCTTTTTTAAACAAAGTGATAAAAATAAGATCAACTTGGACTCAGAAAACAGAGCTTCTGGTTCTCTCTCACGAAATTCCAGTAAACCAGAGACTGTGTGTGTATCGGAGAATGTTACAAGTGTTGTTGCAAATGCTGAAAGTATTGCTTTGAACTCTGTTGAACAAAATCTTTCTTCTCTCTCTCTGGGAAAAAATGAGACTCTTTCGGACTTTTCTTCGCGTTGTTCTGTTAATGTAAAAATATGTGACTCTTGTAAGGGGGATGGAACAAAGTGTGTAAAAGATGGAAATGAAAAAGTGACTGTACTTCCTAAAATTGTTTGTGCAGGGACACTGAAACCTGAATTGGATTCTGTTGGGCCTGGGGTGGAGGCTGAGGTGGCTGCTTCCACTCGGGAAATTGTGGTTCCAGGGAACTCTTTTTCAGTTAAGCAAAACCATGGTTGTTCTGGTGTTTGTCAATCTATAGATACAGAGAAAGAAAAATTGGCTTTAAGGGTGGAGTCCTTTGAAAGGAAGAGATGGAAGAAACTCGCGACTGTGTTGTTGCTGAAATTCAAAAAGCTGGACTTGAAATCTCTGCAACGAAAATTCAACAAGTTTCACCTTAGAAGTACCTGGGATGGAAGATGACTGAGACGACAAGAACACCACAAAAAATTCAGATCCGAACCAGAGTCAACAACCTACAAGAGTTACAACAACTTCTAGGAGAAATCAACTGGGTCAGACCGATGTTGGGAATCACCAATGATGAACTGAGTCCGCTCTTCCATTTGCTGAGAGGAAGTTGCGACATCACTTCGCCAAGAACTTTAACCCCTGAAGCTCGTGCTGCTCTCGACAAAGTCACAGAAGCTCTTCAAAAAAGACAAGCTCATCGCTGCGTTCCTGAAAATCCTTTCTTTCTTGCAATCTTAGGAGAGAAGAAGCAGCTTTGTGGTCTCATTTTCCAGTGGGATTCCACAGAACAAGATCCTTTGTTAATAATGGAATGGGATTTTCCTCCCTACAGGTTTTCAAAGACCATTTGCTCAGTTTTAGAAATGATTGCATACATTATAATTAAGGCTAGAACCAGATTGTTAACTTTGGCAGGTCAAGAATTTTCAGTTATCTATTTGCCATTGAAAAATGATTATTTCAATTGGGCAATGCAAAATTCTGATGATTTACAATATGCATTCTTAGGTTTTCCAGGTGTTTGTTCCATACACTATCCAGCTCACAAACTACTGCAAGCAAAATTGAGTTTCAGAGAAAAACCTAAATTTAGTGAAGAACCTTTACATGCTGTGACTCTCTTCACTGATGGCTCTGGTAAAAGCCACAAGTCCGTTGTGACTTGGTTTAATCAAAAGACTAATGTTTGGGAATCTGATATTCAAACAGTAGAGGGATCCCCTCAAATTGTTGAGCCTGCTGCAGTAGTTTGAGCTTTTCAGCTGTTTCCTCAGCCTTTTAATTTGGTCACAGATTCTGCTTATGTTGCTAATGTAGTCAGGAGAATAGAAGGTTCCATTTTAAAGGATGTTAGTAATGAAACTTTACATCGTTGGCTTTCATGTCTTTTTATAACTTTGCAATATAGAACTAATCCATATTTTGTTTCTCACATTAGGGCGCATTCTTCACTTCCTGGATTTTTAGTGGAAGGAAATGCAAGAGCGGACAAGCTGACAATGGTCATTTCTAACACATTGCCAAATAGTTTTGAACAAGCAAAATTGAGTCGTGCCTTTTTCCACCAAAATGCACAAGCACTCATGCAAATGTTCCAAATCACTTAAAGTCAAGCTAAAGCTATCATTCATACTTGCCCTGACTGTCAATTGGTACAACCTCCTGTTTCTACAGGAGCAATCAATCCCCGAGGCTTACAAAGCCTACAGTTGTGGCAAACAGATGTTACTAAATAGCCTTCTTTTGGTAAATTTAAAAATATTCATGTTTCCATAGACACGTTCTCTGGTGCAGTTTTTGCTTCCCTTCACACAAGTGATACTGGCAGCCATGCCTGTCATCATTTCCTGCAAGCTTTTGCTTCATTGGGTATACCCCAAGAAGTAAAAACTGACAATGGCCCCGCATACATATCTCAAAAATTGGCCACATTTTTAAATGAATGGGGTGTTCGACACATTTTTGGTATTCCCCACTCTCCCACAAGCCAAGCAATCATTGAAAGAACACATCAAACCTTAAAACGCATATTAGATCAACAGAGAGGGGGAACGGAAATCACCCCACAGATGAGACTGAGTAAGGCTTTGTATGTTTTTAATTTTCTAAATAGTAAAAGTACAGAACCAGATCCACCAATCTTTAGAGACTTTTCAAATAGCACACAGGCAAAACTGAAAGAACATCCTCCTCTTCTAATTAGAAACCCTGACTCTGGACAGATGGAAGGTCCGTTTCAATTAATAACGTGGGGCAAAGGGTATGCTTCTATTTCCACAGGTGCTGGAAGAATTAAGTGGGTTCCTGCCAAAAACGTCAAACCGTATCGCACTTCAGAACCTGTTGTCGAGCCTAGAACTGAGGAAGCGAGTACGCAGACGTAGACCGAATGGAAGGATCCCGGGTCTCGCCTGACGCCTCTTGTGCCTGACGTTCATTGTGCATCGGTGGAACCCGTGAACTCTGATTTTGTGCCAATTTTTATTTATGAGTATACGAATGAAATGCTGAATGTTTGTTTAACAAAGCTAATTTTTGGCTGAAAATTTAGGTTCTTGTTTTGGTTTAGAAAGAATTCTGCCAAAACTTAGTTCTTGAAAGAGATGGGGCAGAATCAAATGGTATACTTGTTTTGCTTGATTTTAATTGTTTTTTGTCGTGCAGATTTGCCTGAGGATCAACCGAAGACGAATGTTTGGGTGACCTTAGCCAAGGCTGCCGGATCGGATACTATATGTCTGTCTAATTCGGAACCAGAAAAGCCTTTCTCAACCTGTTTGGTTGGTGTGCCAGTGAAAGAGTTTCCTTTGGTCAGAAAAGAATCCAATGGTAAACCAGGTGGAATTGACAATGGAAACAGTCCTTCCTTCAATTGGAACATTTGTTCCAAGAAACTTCTCAGGGCAGCAAATGTTTCAAACAGTTGGGATGTGTTTCTACAGACGGACCAATCTCCACGGCAATTGCCAAAAGGGTATTGGATCATTTGCGGAGACAGAGGTTGGCAAGGCATTCCAGCCCACCTTGAAGGTGGCCCTTGCAGCATTGGTATGCTTACCATAATTGCCCCCACTGCCAAAGCAGTGATGAAAAAGAAACAAAGGAAAACGAGAGCTGTTCCTCATTATGATGAGAACTGTCAGAGTGATTTTATGCCTTGGAATGCCGCCAGAAGGGTTTCAGCAGGTATATTTCTACCCCAATTGGCTTCAGCTGTGGCATTGAGACAATTAGATCGAGTTGGATGTTGGCTGAGCAAACAAGCTAATGCCACATCCTCCGCAATCAGTGATATGTTGACCAATGTTGATAGTATTAGACATGCTACTCTTCAAAACAGAGCAGCCATTGATTTTCTCTTACTGGCACAAGGACATGGTTGTGAGGAATTGGAAGGTTTGTGTTGTATGAATTTGTCTGATCATTCTGAATCCATTCACAAAAGCATTCAAAAATTCAAGGATCTGACAGCCCAAATTAAAGAAGACGGAGGTTCCTGGTTGGATGATTTGTATCAAAATTGCAGTTTTGCACCTTGGCTAAGGCAACTTTGCAAGATAGGTCTTTACATATTAGGTGTTCTAATACTGATATTGATAGTGGTACCTTGTATACTCTGTTGTGTTCGGCGAATGATGAACAAAACAGTCCGAGAAGTTTTTGTCATTCAAGCAGGAGAATTAGGAAGTAGAAGCACAGAGAGTGTACGAAATCTCACGAAAGCAGTAGATGAGGGTATTGACATGAACGAAGGTTTTGAATTAAGGCCTTGGAATCGACCAGAGTTTTTTGAACGATGCCTTGTGACTGTTGCCAAACATAGCTCTTTCAGGGATTGGGTCTTCACAGCATTAAGTTGCTGTGCCGTAATATAGCGATGCTTCAGTTTAGTGAAAATAGGTCTTCAGCAGATAATAAGCAGAAATTTTGCAATAGAGCTATGAAACGCAAATAGCAAGCGACAAGAAAATGAAAGCTTCTGGGTCAAACAGAGAGGGGGAAATGTTGGAATCCATAAGGTTAGAGGATTTTTAAGAAATGGTTAAAAAGAAGTATGTAGGCCTTAGACTGGAGTTTTGTTAGCATTGCAGAAAAGTTTCCCATGCAAGCAGAAAAAGTTTTCCATGCAAGCAGAAAAGTTTCCCAAGCAGTAGACGTGACAAATAACAATAGGCTTCTGTAGAATTGGCTTTAGGATGGCAACAAGGTTATTTAATGTATATCTTTAGAAGGTTAGCATGAATAGAACTCTGTTCTTTGTCTCTTATCAACTAGTCTTTGTTTTAGCTACGATTACCTATGTTTTATAAGATTGGATAGAATGCTTGTCAAGATGTGTTTTCTGTGTCTGATTGGCTGAATTCTAGTCTGAGATGATTTTATGTATTGCTGTATGAGCCCTGTTGAAGGAGACATTTTTTGGTGTGGATCAGTGAGGTGTCATGTCTCCATTTTGTATTTTGAGACTGATGTGCTGGAAATAAAAGCAAAAATCTCTTCACTGGTCTGGTTACCATGTTATCCATATTTGGATATTTTGCCGCGGCCTAGTGGGTTCCTTTTTTAAGGCGTGGGTTCCTGACACCATTGGACTTATACCTGTCCCGTCCCCCGCATATTGCTGCCCCGTGTGAGGACGTAGAATAGAAGAAAAACAAAGAAAAATCGTGGAAGCACCAGCCGCGGAGACCCAAGTGTTAACAAGGAGGACACTGTATCATCTCTCCCGCCGAAACCAAGAAAATTGTAAGTAACTTATCTCGGGAGAGCGCTTGGGTGACGTTGGGAGGAAAAATAGAGAAAAAGAAAATTATTAAAAGAGCACAAAAATGGGAACGAATTTATCAGAAGTTGAATGGGATGTTTTTTATCAATTAGAGACAATGTTACAAGAAAAAGGTCACTCTGAAATTTCAAAAACTGAGCTTAAAAACTTACTTATCTGGGTTAAAGCGAATACGCAAGATTTAAATCTGCAGTCTGCTTTTTCTTTTCATTTTTGGGATCAGATAAACTGGAGAATCTATAATCTAGTCTCTCTCAGAAAAGATGAAAGCTTAAGAGAACTTGTGCCGGTTTGTAGTGCGCTATTGTAGTGCTTTTTTAAACAAAGTGATAAAAATAAGATCAACTTGGACTCAGAAAACAGAGCTTCTGGTTCTCTCTCACGAAATTCCAGTAAACCAGAGACTGTGTGTGTATCGGAGAATGTTACAAGTGTTGTTGCAAATGCTGAAAGTATTGCTTTGAACTCTGTTGAACAAAATCTTTCTTCTCTCTCTCTGGGAAAAAATGAGACTCTTTCGGACTTTTCTTCGCGTTGTTCTGTTAATGTAAAAATATGTGACTCTTGTAAGGGGGATGGAACAAAGTGTGTAAAAGATGGAAATGAAAAAGTGACTGTACTTCCTAAAATTGTTTGTGCAGGGACACTGAAACCTGAATTGGATTCTGTTGGGCCTGGGGTGGAGGCTGAGGTGGCTGCTTCCACTCGGGAAATTGTGGTTCCAGGGAACTCTTTTTCAGTTAAGCAAAACCATGGTTGTTCTGGTGTTTGTCAATCTATAGATACAGAGAAAGAAAAATTGGCTTTAAGGGTGGAGTCCTTTGAAAGGAAGAGATGGAAGAAACTCGCGACTGTGTTGTTGCTGAAATTCAAAAAGCTGGACTTGAAATCTCTGCAACGAAAATTCAACAAGTTTCACCTTAGAAGTACCTGGGATGGAAGATGACTGAGACGACAAGAACACCACAAAAAATTCAGATCCGAACCAGAGTCAACAACCTACAAGAGTTACAACAACTTCTAGGAGAAATCAACTGGGTCAGACCGATGTTGGGAATCACCAATGATGAACTGAGTCCGCTCTTCCATTTGCTGAGAGGAAGTTGCGACATCACTTCGCCAAGAACTTTAACCCCTGAAGCTCGTGCTGCTCTCGACAAAGTCACAGAAGCTCTTCAAAAAAGACAAGCTCATCGCTGCGTTCCTGAAAATCCTTTCTTTCTTGCAATCTTAGGAGAGAAGAAGCAGCTTTGTGGTCTCATTTTCCAGTGGGATTCCACAGAACAAGATCCTTTGTTAATAATGGAATGGGATTTTCCTCCCTACAGGTTTTCAAAGACCATTTGCTCAGTTTTAGAAATGATTGCATACATTATAATTAAGGCTAGAACCAGATTGTTAACTTTGGCAGGTCAAGAATTTTCAGTTATCTATTTGCCATTGAAAAATGATTATTTCAATTGGGCAATGCAAAATTCTGATGATTTACAATATGCATTCTTAGGTTTTCCAGGTGTTTGTTCCATACACTATCCAGCTCACAAACTACTGCAAGCAAAATTGAGTTTCAGAGAAAAACCTAAATTTAGTGAAGAACCTTTACATGCTGTGACTCTCTTCACTGATGGCTCTGGTAAAAGCCACAAGTCCGTTGTGACTTGGTTTAATCAAAAGACTAATGTTTGGGAATCTGATATTCAAACAGTAGAGGGATCCCCTCAAATTGTTGAGCCTGCTGCAGTAGTTTGAGCTTTTCAGCTGTTTCCTCAGCCTTTTAATTTGGTCACAGATTCTGCTTATGTTGCTAATGTAGTCAGGAGAATAGAAGGTTCCATTTTAAAGGATGTTAGTAATGAAACTTTACATCGTTGGCTTTCATGTCTTTTTATAACTTTGCAATATAGAACTAATCCATATTTTGTTTCTCACATTAGGGCGCATTCTTCACTTCCTGGATTTTTAGTGGAAGGAAATGCAAGAGCGGACAAGCTGACAATGGTCATTTCTAACACATTGCCAAATAGTTTTGAACAAGCAAAATTGAGTCGTGCCTTTTTCCACCAAAATGCACAAGCACTCATGCAAATGTTCCAAATCACTTAAAGTCAAGCTAAAGCTATCATTCATACTTGCCCTGACTGTCAATTGGTACAACCTCCTGTTTCTACAGGAGCAATCAATCCCCGAGGCTTACAAAGCCTACAGTTGTGGCAAACAGATGTTACTAAATAGCCTTCTTTTGGTAAATTTAAAAATATTCATGTTTCCATAGACACGTTCTCTGGTGCAGTTTTTGCTTCCCTTCACACAAGTGATACTGGCAGCCATGCCTGTCATCATTTCCTGCAAGCTTTTGCTTCATTGGGTATACCCCAAGAAGTAAAAACTGACAATGGCCCCGCATACATATCTCAAAAATTGGCCACATTTTTAAATGAATGGGGTGTTCGACACATTTTTGGTATTCCCCACTCTCCCACAAGCCAAGCAATCATTGAAAGAACACATCAAACCTTAAAACGCATATTAGATCAACAGAGAGGGGGAACGGAAATCACCCCACAGATGAGACTGAGTAAGGCTTTGTATGTTTTTAATTTTCTAAATAGTAAAAGTACAGAACCAGATCCACCAATCTTTAGAGACTTTTCAAATAGCACACAGGCAAAACTGAAAGAACATCCTCCTCTTCTAATTAGAAACCCTGACTCTGGACAGATGGAAGGTCCGTTTCAATTAATAACGTGGGGCAAAGGGTATGCTTCTATTTCCACAGGTGCTGGAAGAATTAAGTGGGTTCCTGCCAAAAACGTCAAACCGTATCGCACTTCAGAACCTGTTGTCGAGCCTAGAACTGAGGAAGCGAGTACGCAGACGTAGACCGAATGGAAGGATCCCGGGTCTCGCCTGACGCCTCTTGTGCCTGACGTTCATTGTGCATCGGTGGAACCCGTGAACTCTGATTTTGTGCCAATTTTTATTTATGAGTATACGAATGAAATGCTGAATGTTTGTTTAACAAAGCTAATTTTTGGCTGAAAATTTAGGTTCTTGTTTTGGTTTAGAAAGAATTCTGCCAAAACTTAGTTCTTGAAAGAGATGGGGCAGAATCAAATGGTATACTTGTTTTGCTTGATTTTAATTGTTTTTTGTCGTGCAGATTTGCCTGAGGATCAACCGAAGACGAATGTTTGGGTGACCTTAGCCAAGGCTGCCGGATCGGATACTATATGTCTGTCTAATTCGGAACCAGAAAAGCCTTTCTCAACCTGTTTGGTTGGTGTGCCAGTGAAAGAGTTTCCTTTGGTCAGAAAAGAATCCAATGGTAAACCAGGTGGAATTGACAATGGAAACAGTCCTTCCTTCAATTGGAACATTTGTTCCAAGAAACTTCTCAGGGCAGCAAATGTTTCAAACAGTTGGGATGTGTTTCTACAGACGGACCAATCTCCACGGCAATTGCCAAAAGGGTATTGGATCATTTGCGGAGACAGAGGTTGGCAAGGCATTCCAGCCCACCTTGAAGGTGGCCCTTGCAGCATTGGTATGCTTACCATAATTGCCCCCACTGCCAAAGCAGTGATGAAAAAGAAACAAAGGAAAACGAGAGCTGTTCCTCATTATGATGAGAACTGTCAGAGTGATTTTATGCCTTGGAATGCCGCCAGAAGGGTTTCAGCAGGTATATTTCTACCCCAATTGGCTTCAGCTGTGGCATTGAGACAATTAGATCGAGTTGGATGTTGGCTGAGCAAACAAGCTAATGCCACATCCTCCGCAATCAGTGATATGTTGACCAATGTTGATAGTATTAGACATGCTACTCTTCAAAACAGAGCAGCCATTGATTTTCTCTTACTGGCACAAGGACATGGTTGTGAGGAATTGGAAGGTTTGTGTTGTATGAATTTGTCTGATCATTCTGAATCCATTCACAAAAGCATTCAAAAATTCAAGGATCTGACAGCCCAAATTAAAGAAGACGGAGGTTCCTGGTTGGATGATTTGTATCAAAATTGCAGTTTTGCACCTTGGCTAAGGCAACTTTGCAAGATAGGTCTTTACATATTAGGTGTTCTAATACTGATATTGATAGTGGTACCTTGTATACTCTGTTGTGTTCGGCGAATGATGAACAAAACAGTCCGAGAAGTTTTTGTCATTCAAGCAGGAGAATTAGGAAGTAGAAGCACAGAGAGTGTACGAAATCTCACGAAAGCAGTAGATGAGGGTATTGACATGAACGAAGGTTTTGAATTAAGGCCTTGGAATCGACCAGAGTTTTTTGAACGATGCCTTGTGACTGTTGCCAAACATAGCTCTTTCAGGGATTGGGTCTTCACAGCATTAAGTTGCTGTGCCGTAATATAGCGATGCTTCAGTTTAGTGAAAATAGGTCTTCAGCAGATAATAAGCAGAAATTTTGCAATAGAGCTATGAAACGCAAATAGCAAGCGACAAGAAAATGAAAGCTTCTGGGTCAAACAGAGAGGGGGAAATGTTGGAATCCATAAGGTTAGAGGATTTTTAAGAAATGGTTAAAAAGAAGTATGTAGGCCTTAGACTGGAGTTTTGTTAGCATTGCAGAAAAGTTTCCCATGCAAGCAGAAAAAGTTTTCCATGCAAGCAGAAAAGTTTCCCAAGCAGTAGACGTGACAAATAACAATAGGCTTCTGTAGAATTGGCTTTAGGATGGCAACAAGGTTATTTAATGTATATCTTTAGAAGGTTAGCATGAATAGAACTCTGTTCTTTGTCTCTTATCAACTAGTCTTTGTTTTAGCTACGATTACCTATGTTTTATAAGATTGGATAGAATGCTTGTCAAGATGTGTTTTCTGTGTCTGATTGGCTGAATTCTAGTCTGAGATGATTTTATGTATTGCTGTATGAGCCCTGTTGAAGGAGACATTTTTCGGTGTGGATCAGTGAGGTGTCATGTCTCCATTTTGTATTTTGAGACTGATGTGCTGGAAATAAAAGCAAAAATCTCTTCACTGGTCTGGTTACCATGTTATCCATATTTGGATATTTTGCCGCGGCCTAGTGGGTTCCTTTTTTAAGGCGTGGGTTCCTGACACCATTGGACTTATACCTGTCCCGTCCCCCGCATATTGCTGCCCCGTGTGAGGACGTAGAATAGAAGAAAAACAAAGAAAAATCGTGGAAGCACCAGCCGCGGAGACCCAAGTGTTAACAAGGAGGACACTGTATCATCTCTCCCGCCGAAACCAAGAAAATTGTAAGTAACTTATCTCGGGAGAGCGCTTGGGTGACGTTGGGAGGAAAAATAGAGAAAAAGAAAATTATTAAAAGAGCACAAAAATGGGGACGAATTTATCAGAAGTTGAATGGGATGTTTTTTATCAATTAGAGACAATGTTACAAGAAAAAGGTCACTCTGAAATTTCAAAAACTGAGCTTAAAAACTTACTTATCTGGGTTAAAGCGAATACGCAAGATTTAAATCTGCAGTCTGCTTTTTCTTTTCATTTTTGGGATCAGATAAACTGGAGAATCTATAATCTAGTCTCTCTCAAAAAAGATGAAAGCTTAAGAGAACTTGTGCCGGTTTGTAGTGCGCTGTTGTAGTGCTTTTTTAAACAAAGTGATAAAAATAAGATCAACTTGGACTCAGAAAACAGAGCTTCTGGTTCTCTCTCACGAAATTCCAGTAAACCAGAGACTGTGTGTGTATCGGAGAATGTTACAAGTGTTGTTGCAAATGCTGAAAGTATTGCTTTGAACTCTGTTGAACAAAATCTTTCTTCTCTCTCTCTGGGAAAAAATGAGACTCTTTCGGACTTTTCTTCGCGTTGTTCTGTTAATGTAAAAATATGTGACTCTTGTAAGGGGGATGGAACAAAGTGTGTAAAAGATGGAAATGAAAAAGTGACTGTACTTCCTAAAATTGTTTGTGCAGGGACACTGAAACCTGAATTGGATTCTGTTGGGCCTGGGGTGGAGGCTGAGGTGGCTGCTTCCACTCGGGAAATTGTGGTTCCAGGGAACTCTTTTTCAGTTAAGCAAAACCATGGTTGTTCTGGTGTTTGTCAATCTATAGATACAGAGAAAGAAAAATTGGCTTTAAGGGTGGACTCCTTTGAAAGGAAGAGATGGAAGAAACTCGCGACTGTGTTGTTGCTGAAATTCAAAAAGCTGGACTTGAAATCTCTGCAACGAAAATTCAACAAGTTTCACCTTAGAAGTACCTGGGATGGAAGATGACTGAGACGACAAGAACACCACAAAAAATTCAGATCCGAACCAGAGTCAACAACCTACAAGAGTTACAACAACTTCTAGGAGAAATCAACTGGGTCAGACCGATGTTGGGAATCACCAATGATGAACTGAGTCCGCTCTTCCATTTGCTGAGAGGAAGTTGCGACATCACTTCGCCAAGAACTTTAACCCCTGAAGCTCGTGCTGCTCTCGACAAAGTCACAGAAGCTCTTCAAAAAAGACAAGCTCATCGCTGCGTTCCTGAAAATCCTTTCTTTCTTGCAATCTTAGGAGAGAAGAAGCGGCTTTGTGGTCTCATTTTCCAGTGGGATTCCACAGAGCAAGATCCTTTGTTAATAATGGAATGGGATTTTCCTCCCTACAGGTTTTCAAAGACCATTTGCTCAGTTTTAGAAATGATTGCATACATTATAATTAAGGCTAGAACCAGATTGTTAACTTTGGCAGGTCAAGAATTTTCAGTTATCTATTTGCCATTGAAAAATGATTATTTCAATTGGGCAATGCAAAATTCTGATGATTTACAATATGCATTCTTAGGTTTTCCAGGTGTTTGTTCCATACACTATCCAGCTCACAAACTACTGCAAGCAAAATTGAGTTTCAGAGAAAAACCTAAATTGAGTGAAGAACCTTTACATGCTGTGACTCTCTTCACTGATGGCTCTGGTAAAAGCCACAAGTCCGTTGTGACTTGGTTTAATCAAAAGACTAATGTTTGGGAATCTGATATTCAAACAGTAGAGGGATCCCCTCAAATTGTTGAGCCTGCTGCAGTAGTTTGAGCTTTTCAGCTGTTTCCTCAGCCTTTTAATTTGGTCACAGATTCTGCTTATGTTGCTAATGTAGTCAGGAGAATAGAAGGTTCCATTTTAAAGGATGTTAGTAATGAAACTTTACATCGTTGGCTTTCATGTCTTTTTATAACTTTGCAATATAGAACTAATCCATATTTTGTTTCTCACATTAGGGCGCATTCTTCGCTTCCTGGATTTTTAGTGGAAGGAAATGCAAGAGCGGACAAGCTGACAATGGTCATTTCTAACACATTGCCAAATAGTTTTGAACAAGCAAAATTGAGTCGTGCCTTTTTCCACCAAAATGCACAAGCACTCATGCAAATGTTCCAAATCACTTAAAGTCAAGCTAAAGCTATCATTCATACTTGCCCTGACTGTCAATTGGTACAACCTCCTGTTTCTACAGGAGCAATCAACCCCCGAGGCTTACAAAGCCTACAGTTGTGGCAAACAGATGTTACTAAATAGCCTTCTTTTGGTAAATTTAAAAATATTCATGTTTCCATAGACACGTTCTCTGGTGCAGTTTTTGCTTCCCTTCACACAAGTGATACTGGCAGCCATGCCTGTCATCATTTCCTGCAAGCTTTTGCTTCATTGGGTATACCCCAAGAAGTAAAAACTGACAATGGCCCCGCATACATATCTCAAAAATTGGCCACATTTTTAAATGAATGGGGTGTTCGACACATTTTTGGTATTCCCCACTCTCCCACAAGCCAAGCAATCATTGAAAGAACACATCAAACCTTAAAACGCATATTAGATCAACAGAGAGGGGGAACGGAAATCACCCCACAGATGAGACTGAGTAAGGCTTTGTATGTTTTTAATTTTCTAAATAGTAAAAGTACAGAACCAGATCCACCAATCTTTAGACACTTTTCAAATAGCACACAGGCAAAACTGAAAGAACATCCTCCTCTTCTAATTAGAAACCCTGACTCTGGACAGATGGAAGGCCCGTTTCAATTAATAACGTGGGGCAAAGGGTATGCTTCTATTTCCACAGGTGCTGGAAGAATTAAGTGGGTTCCTGCCAAAAACGTCAAACCGTATCGCACTTCAGAACCTGTTGTCGAGCCTAGAACTGAGGAAGCGAGTACGCAGACGTAGACCGAATGGAAGGATCCCGGGTCTCGCCTGACGCCTCTTGTGCCTGACGTTCATTGTGCATCGGTGGAACCCGTGAACTCTGATTTTGTGCCAATTTTTATTTATGAGTATACGAATGAAATGCTGAATGTTTGTTTAACAAAGCTAATTTTTGGCTGAAAATTTAGGTTCTTGTTTTGGTTTAGAAAGAATTCTGCCAAAACTTAGTTCTTGAAAGAGATGGGGCAGAATCAAATGGTATACTTGTTTTGCTTGATTTTAATTGTTTTTTGTCGTGCAGATTTGCCTGAGGATCAACCGAAGACGAATGTTTGGGTGACCTTAGCCAAGGCTGCCAGATCGGATACTATATGTCTGTCTAATTCGGAACCAGAAAAGCCTTTCTCAACCTGTTTGGTTGGTGTGCCAGTGAAAGAGTTTCCTTTGGTCAGAAAAGAATCCAATGGTAAACCAGGTGGAATTGACAATGGAAACAGTCCTTCCTTCAATTGGAACATTTGTTCCAAGAAACTTCTCAGGGCAGCAAATGTTTCAAACAGTTGGGATGTGTTTCTACAGACGGACCAATCTCCACGGCAATTGCCAAAAGGGTATTGGATCATTTGCGGAGACAGAGGTTGGCAAGGCATTCCAGCCCACCTTGAAGGTGGCCCTTGCAGCATTGGTATGCTTACCATAATTGCCCCCACTGCCAAAGCAGTGATGAAAAAGAAACAAAGGAAAACGAGAGCTGTTCCTCATTATGATGAGAACTGTCAGAGTGATTTTATGCCTTGGAATGCCGCCAGAAGGGTTTCAGCAGGCATATTTCTACCCCAATTGGCTTCAGCTGTGGCATTGAGACAATTAGATCGAGTTGGATGTTGGCTGAGCAAACAAGCTAATGCCACATCCTCCGCAATCAGTGATATGTTGACCAATGTTGATAGTATTAGACATGCTACTCTTCAAAACAGAGCAGCCATTGATTTTCTCTTACTGGCACAAGGACATGGTTGTGAGGAATTGGAAGGTTTGTGTTGTATGAATTTGTCTGATCATTCTGAATCCATTCACAAAAGCATTCAAAAATTAAAGGATCTGACAGCCCAAATTAAAGAAGACGGAGGTTCCTGGTTGGATGATTTGTATCAAAATTGCAGTTTTGCACCTTGGCTAAGGCAACTTTGCAAGATAGGTCTTTACATATTAGGTGTTCTAATACTGATATTGATAGTGGTACCTTGTGTACTCTGTTGTGTTCGGCGAATGATGAACAAAACAGTCCGAGAAGTTTTTGTCATTCAAGCAGGAGAATTAGGAAGTAGAAGCACAGAGAGTGTACGAAATCTCACGAAAGCAGTAGATGAGGGTATTGACATGAACGAAGGTTTTGAATTAAGGCCTTGGAATCGACCAGAGTTTTTTGAACGATGCCTTGTGACTGTTGCCAAACATATCTCTTTCAGGGATTGGGTCTTCACAGCATTAAGTTGCTGTGCCGTAATATAGCGATGCTTCAGTTTAGTGAAAATAGGTCTTCAGCAGATAATAAGCAGAAATTTTGCAATAGAGCTATGAAACGCAAATAGCAAGCGACAAGAAAATGAAAGCTTCTGGGTCAAACAGAGAGGGGGAAATGTTGGAATCCATAAGGTTAGAGGATTTTTAAGAAATGGTTAAAAAGAAGTATGTAGGCCTTAGACTGGAGTTTTGTTAGCATTGCAGAAAAGTTTCCCATGCAAGCAGAAAAAGTTTTCCATGCAAGCAGAAAAGTTTCCCAAGCAGTAGACGTGACAAATAACAATAGGCTTCTGTAGAATTGGCTTTAGGATGGCAACAAGGTTATTTAATGTATATCTTTAGAAGGTTAGCATGAATAGAACTCTGTTCTTTGTCTCTTATCAACTAGTCTTTGTTTTAGCTACGATTACCTATGTTTTATAAGATTGGATAGAATGCTTGTCAATATGTGTTTTCTGTGTCTGATTGGCTGAATTCTAGTCTGAGATGATTTTATGTATTGCTGTATGAGCCCTGTTGAAGGAGACATTTTTCGGTGTGGATCAGTGAGGTGTAATGTCTCCATTTTGTATTTTGAGACTGATGTGCTGGAAATAAAAGCAAAAATCTCTTCACTGGTCTGGTTACCATGTTATCCATATTTGGATATTTTGCCGCGGCCTAGTGGGTTCCTTTTTTAAGGCGTGGGTTCCTGACACCATTGGACTTATACCTGTCCCGTCCCCCGCATATTGCTGCCCCGTGTGAGGACGTAGAATAGAAGAAAAACAAAGAAAAATCGTGGAAGCACCAGCCGCGGAGACCCAAGTGTTAACAAGGAGGGCACTGTATCATCTCTCCCGCCGAAACCAAGAAAATTGTAAGTAGCTTATCTCGGGAGAGCGCTTGGGTGACGTTGGGAGGAAAAATAGAGAAAAAGAAAATTATTAAAAGAGCACAAAAATGGGAACGAATTTATCAGAAGTTGAATGGGATGTTTTTCATCAATTAGAGACAATGTTACAAGAAAAAGGTCACTCTGAAATTTCAAAAACTGAGCTTAAAAACTTACTTATCTGGGTTAAAGCGAATACGCAAGATTTAAATCTGCAGTCTGCTTTTTCTTTTCATTTTTGGGATCAGATAAACTGGAGAATCTATAATCTAGTCTCTCTCAAAAAAGATGAAAGCTTAAGAGAACTTGTGCCGGTTTGTAGTGCGCTGTTGTAGTGCTTTTTTAAACAAAGTGATAAAAATAAGATCAACTTGGACTCAGAAAACAGAGCTTCTGGTTCTATCTCACGAAATTCCAGTAAACCAGAGACTGTGTGTGTATCGGAGAATGTTACAAGTGTTGTTGCAAATGCTGAAAGTATTGCTTTGAACTCTGTTGAACAAAATCTTTCTTCTCTCTCTCTGGGAAAAAATGAGACTCTTTCGGACTTTTCTTCGCGTTGTTCTGTTAATGTAAAAATATGTGACTCTTGTAAGGGGGATGGAACAAAGTGTGTAAAAGATGGAAATGAAAAAGTGACTGTACTTCCTAAAATTGTTTGTGCAGGGACACTGAAACCTGAATTGGATTCTGTTGGGCCTGGGGTGGAGGCTGAGGTGGCTGCTTCCACTCGGGAAATTGTGGTTCCAGGGAACTCTTTTTCAGTTAAGCAAAACCATGGTTGTTCTGGTGTTTGTCAATCTATAGATACAGAGAAAGAAAAATTGGCTTTAAGGGTGGAGTCCTTTGAAAGGAAGAGATGGAAGAAACTCGTGACTGTGTTGTTGCTGAAATTCAAAAAGCTGGACTTGAAATCTCTGCAACGAAAATTCAACAAGTTTCACCTTAGAATACCTGGGATGGAAGATGACTGAGACGACAAGAACACCACAAAAAATTCAGATCCGAACCAGAGTCAACAACCTACAAGAGTTACAACAACTTCTAGGAGAAATCAACTGGGTCAGACCGATGTTGGGAATCACCAATGATGAACTGAGTCCGCTCTTCCATTTGCTGAGAGGAAGTTGCGACATCACTTCGCCAAGAACTTTAACCCCTGAAGCTCGTGCTGCTCTCGACAAAGTCACAGAAGCTCTTCAAAAAAGACAAGCTCATCGCTGCGTTCCTGAAAATCCTTTCTTTCTTGCAATCTTAGGAGAGAAGAAGCAGCTTTGTGGTCTCATTTTCCAGTGGGATTCCACAGAGCAAGATCCTTTGTTAATAATGGAATGGGATTTTCCTCCCTACAGGTTTTCAAAGACCATTTGCTCAGTTTTAGAAATGATTGCATACATTATAATTAAGGCTAGAACCAGATTGTTAACTTTGGCAGGTCAAGAATTTTCAGTTATCTATTTGCCATTGAAAAATGATTATTTCAATTGGGCAATGCAAAATTCTGATGATTTACAATATGCATTCTTAGGTTTTCCAGGTGTTTGTTCCATACACTATCCAGCTCACAAACTACTGCAAGCAAAATTGAGTTTCAGAGAAAAACCTAAATTTAGTGAAGAACCTTTACATGCTGTGACTCTCTTCACTGATGGCTCTGGTAAAAGCCACAAGTCCGTTGTGACTTGGTTTAATCAAAAGACTAATGTTTGGGAATCTGATATTCAAACAGTAGAGGGATCCCCTCAAATTGTTGAGCCTGCTGCAGTAGTTTGAGCTTTTCAGCTGTTTCCTCAGCCTTTTAATTTGGTCACAGATTCTGCTTATGTTGCTAATGTAGTCAGGAGAATAGAAGGTTCCATTTTAAAGGATGTTAGTAATGAAACTTTACATCGTTGGCTTTCATGTCTTTTTATAACTTTGCAATATAGAACTAATCCATATTTTGTTTCTCACATTAGGGCGCATTCTTCGCTTCCTGGATTTTTAGTGGAAGGAAATGCAAGAGCGGACAAGCTGACAATGGTCATTTCTAACACATTGCCAAATAGTTTTGAACAAGCAAAATTGAGTCATGCCTTTTTCCACCAAAATGCACAAGCACTCATGCAAATGTTCCAAATCACTTAAAGTCAAGCTAAAGCTATCATTCATACTTGCCCTGACTGTCAATTGGTACAACCTCCTGTTTCTACAGGAGCAATCAACCCCCGAGGCTTACAAAGCCTACAGTTGTGGCAAACAGATGTTACTAAATAGCCTTCTTTTGGTAAATTTAAAAATATTCATGTTTCCATAGACACGTTCTCTGGTGCAGTTTTTGCTTCCCTTCACACAAGTGATACTGGCAGCCATGCCTGTCATCATTTCCTGCAAGCTTTTGCTTCATTGGGTATACCCCAAGAAGTAAAAACTGACAATGGCCCCGCATACATATCTCAAAAATTGGCCACATTTTTAAATGAATGGGGTGTTCGACACATTTTTGGTATTCCCCACTCTCCCACAAGCCAAGCAATCATTGAAAGAACACATCAAACCTTAAAACGCATATTAGATCAACAGAGAGGGGGAACGGAAATCACCCCACAGATGAGACTGAGTAAGGCTTTGTATGTTTTTAATTTTCTAAATAGTAAAAGTACAGAACCAGATCCACCAATCTTTAGACACTTTTCAAATAGCACACAGGCAAAACTGAAAGAACATCCTCCTCTTCTAATTAGAAACCCTGACTCTGGACAGATGGAAGGTCCGTTTCAATTAATAACGTGGGGCAAAGGGTATGCTTCTATTTCCACAGGTGCTGGAAGAATTAAGTGGGTTCCTGCCAAAAACGTCAAACCGTATCGCACTTCAGAACCTGTTGTCGAGCCTAGAACTGAGGAAGCGAGTACGCAGACGTAGACCGAATGGAAGGATCCCGGGTCTCGCCTGACGCCTCTTGTGCCTGACGTTCATTGTGCATCAGTGGAACCCGTGAACTCTGATTTTGTGCCAATTTTTATTTATGAGTATACGAATTAAATGCTGAATGTTTGTTTAACAAAGCTAATTTTTGGCTGAAAATTTAGGTTCTTGTTTTGGTTTAGAAAGAATTCTGCCAAAACTTAGTTCTTGAAAGAGATGGGGCAGAATCAAATGGTATACTTGTTTTGCTTGATTTTAATTGTTTTTTGTCGTGCAGATTTGCCTGAGGATCAACCGAAGACGAATGTTTGGGTGACCTTAGCCAAGGCTGCCAGATCGGATACTATATGTCTGTCTAATTCGGAACCAGAAAAGCCTTTCTCAACCTGTTTGGTTGGTGTGCCAGTGAAAGAGTTTCCTTTGGTCAGAAAAGAATCCAATGGTAAACCAGGTGGAATTGACAATGGAAACAGTCCTTCCTTCAATTGGAACATTTGTTCCAAGAAACTTCTCAGGGCAGCAAATGTTTCAAACAGTTGGGATGTGTTTCTACAGACGGACCAATCTCCACGGCAATTGCCAAAAGGGTATTGGATCATTTGCGGAGACAGAGGTTGGCAAGGCATTCCAGCCCACCTTGAAGGTGGCCCTTGCAGCATTGGTATGCTTACCATAATTGCCCCCACTGCCAAAGCAGTGATGAAAAAGAAACAAAGGAAAACGAGAGCTGTTCCTCATTATGATGAGAACTGTCAGAGTGATTTTATGCCTTGGAATGCCGCCAGAAGGGTTTCAGCAGGTATATTTCTACCCCAATTGGCTTCAGCTGTGGCATTGAGACAATTAGATCGAGTTGGATGTTGGCTGAGCAAACAAGCTAATGCCACATCCTCCGCAATCAGTGATATGTTGACCAATGTTGATAGTATTAGACATGCTACTCTTCAAAACAGAGCAGCCATTGATTTTCTCTTACTGGCACAAGGACATGGTTGTGAGGAATTGGAAGGTTTGTGTTGTATGAATTTGTCTGATCATTCTGAATCCATTCACAAAAGCATTCAAAAATTCAAGGATCTGACAGCCCAAATTAAAGAAGACGGAGGTTCCTGGTTGGATGATTTGTATCAAAATTGCAGTTTTGCACCTTGGCTAAGGCAACTTTGCAAGATAGGTCTTTACATATTAGGTGTTCTAATACTGATATTGATAGTGGTACCTTGTATACTCTGTTGTGTTCGGCGAATGATGAACAAAACAGTCCGAGAAGTTTTTGTCATTCAAGCAGGAGAATTAGGAAGTAGAAGCACAGAGAGTGTACGAAATCTCACGAAAGCAGTAGATGAGGGTATTGACATGGACGAAGGTTTTGAATTAAGGCCTTGGAATCGACCAGAGTTTTTTGAACGATGTCTTGTGACTGTTGCCAAACATATCTCTTTCAGGGATTGGGTCTTCACAGCATTAAGTTGCTGTGCCGTAATATAGCAATGCTTCAGTTTAGTGAAAATAGGTCTTCAGCAGATAATAAGCAGAAATTTTGCAATAGAGCTATGAAACGCAAATAGCAAGCGACAAGAAAATGAAAGCTTCTGGGTCAAACAGAGAGGGGGAAATGTTGGAATCCATAAGGTTAGAGGATTTTTAAGAAATGGTTAAAAAGAAGTATGTAGGCCTTAGACTGGAGTTTTGTTAGCATTGCAGAAAAGTTTCCCATGCAAGCAGAAAAAGTTTTCCATGCAAGCAGAAAAGTTTCCCAAGCAGTAGACGTGACAAATAACAATAGGCTTCTGTAGAATTGGCTTTAGGATGGCAACAAGGTTATTTAATGTATATCTTTAGAAGGTTAGCATGAATAGAACTCTGTTCTTTGTCTCTTATCAACTAGTCTTTGTTTTAGCTACGATTACCTATGTTTTATAAGGTTGGATAGAATGCTTGTCAATATGTGTTTTCTGTGTCTGATTGGCTGAATTCTAGTCTGAGATGATTTTATGTATTGCTGTATGAGCCCTGTTGAAGGAGACATTTTTTGGTGTGGATCAGTGAGCTGTCATGTCTCCATTTTGTATTTTGAGACTGATGTGCTGGAAATAAAAGCAAAAATCTCTTCACTGGTCTGGTTACCATGTTATCCATATTTGGATATTTTGCCGCGGCCTAGTGGGTTCCTTTTTTAAGGCGTGGATTCCTGACACCATTGGACTTATACCTGTCCCGTCCCCCGCATATTGCTGCCCCGTGTGAGGACGTAGAATAGAAGAAAAACAAAGAAAAATCGTGGAAGCACCAGCCGCGGAGACCCAAGTGTTAACAAGGAGGACACTGTATCATCTCTCCCGCCAAAACCAAGAAAATTGTAAGCAACTTATCTCGGGAGAGCGCTTGGGTGACGTTGGGAGGAAAAATAGAGAAAAAGAAAATTATTAAAAGAGCACAAAAATGGGAACGAATTTATCAGAAGTTGAATGGGATGTTTTTTATCAATTAGAGACAATGTTACAAGAAAAAGGTCACTCTGAAATTTCAAAAACTGAGCTTAAAAACTTACTTATCTGGGTTAAAGCGAATACGCAAGATTTAAATCTGCAGTCTGCTTTTTCTTTTCATTTTTGGGATCAGATAAACTGGAGAATCTATAATCTAGTCTCTCTCAAAAAAGATGAAAGCTTAAGAGAACTTGTGCCGGTTTGTAGTGCGCTGTTGTAGTGCTTTTTTAAACAAAGTGATAAAAATAAGATCAACTTGGACTCAGAAAACAGAGCTTCTGGTTCTATCTCACGAAATTCCAGTAAACCAGAGACTGTGTGTGTATCGGAGAATGTTACAAGTGTTGTTGCAAATGCTGAAAGTATTGCTTTGAACTCTGTTGAACAAAATCTTTCTTCTCTCTCTCTGGGAAAAAATGAGACTCTTTCGGACTTTTCTTCGCGTTGTTCTGTTAATGTAAAAATATGTGACTCTTGTAAGGGGGATGGAACAAAGTGTGTAAAAGATGGAAATGAAAAAGTGACTGTACTTCCTAAAATTGTTTGTGCAGGGACACTGAAACCTGAATTGGATTCTGTTGGGCCTGGGGTGGAGGCTGAGGTGGCTGCTTCCACTCGGGAAATTGTGGTTCCAGGGAACTCTTTTTCAGTTAAGCAAAACCATGGTTGTTCTGGTGTTTGTCAATCTATAGATACAGAGAAAGAAAAATTGGCTTTAAGGGTGGAGTCCTTTGAAAGGAAGAGATGGAAGAAACTCGCGACTGTGTTGTTGCTGAAATTCAAAAAGCTGGACTTGAAATCTCTGCAACGAAAATTCAACAAGTTTCACCTTAGAAGTACCTGGGATGGAAGATGACTGAGACGACAAGAACACCACAAAAAATTCAGATCCGAACCAGAGTCAACAACCTACAAGAGTTACAACAACTTCTAGGAGAAATCAACTGGGTCAGACCGATGTTGGGAATCACCAATGATGAACTGAGTCCGCTCTTCCATTTGCTGAGAGGAAGTTGCGACATCACTTCGCCAAGAACTTTAACCCCTGAAGCTCGTGCTGCTCTCGACAAAGTCACAGAAGCTCTTCAAAAAAGACAAGCTCATCGCTGCGTTCCTGAAAATCCTTTCTTTCTTGCAATCTTAGGAGAGAAGAAGCAGCTTTGTGGTCTCATTTTCCAGTGGGATTCCACAGAACAAGATCCTTTGTTAATAATGGAATGGGATTTTCCTCCCTACAGGTTTTCAAAGACCATTTGCTCAGTTTTAGAAATGATTGCATACATTATAATTAAGGCTAGAACCAGATTGTTAACTTTGGCAGGTCAAGAATTTTCAGTTATCTATTTGCCATTGAAAAATGATTATTTCAATTGGGCAATGCAAAATTCTGATGATTTACAATATGCATTCTTAGGTTTTCCAGGTGTTTGTTCCATACACTATCCAGCTCACAAACTACTGCAAGCAAAATTGAGTTTCAGAGAAAAACCTAAATTTAGTGAAGAACCTTTACGTGCTGTGACTCTCTTCACTGATGGCTCTGGTAAAAGCCACAAGTCCGTTGTGACTTGGTTTAATCAAAAGACTAATGTTTGGGAATCTGATATTCAAACAGTAGAGGGATCCCCTCAAATTGTTGAGCCTGCTGCAGTAGTTTGAGCTTTTCAGCTGTTTCCTCAGCCTTTTAATTTGGTCACAGATTCTGCTTATGTTGCTAATGTAGTCAGGAGAATAGAAGGTTCCATTTTAAAGGATGTTAGTAATGAAACTTTACATCGTTGGCTTTCATGTCTTTTTATAACCTTGCAATATAGTACTAATCCATATTTTGTTTCTCACATTAGGGCGCATTCTTCGCTTCCTGGATTTTTAGTGGAAGGAAATGCAAGAGCGGACAAGCTGACAATGGTCATTTCTAACACATTGCCAAATAGTTTTGAACAAGCAAAATTGAGTCATGCCTTTTTCCACCAAAATGCACAAGCAGTCATGCAAATGTTCCAAATCACTTAAAGTCAAGCTAAAGCTATCATTCATACTTGCCCTGACTGTCAATTGGTACAACCTCCTGTTTCTACAGGAGCAATCAACCCCCGAGGCTTACAAAGCCTACAGTTGTGGCAAACAGATGTTACTAAATAGCCTTCTTTTGGTAAATTTAAAAATATTCATGTTTCCATAGACACGTTCTCTGGTGCAGTTTTTGCTTCCCTTCACACAAGTGATACTGGCAGCCATGCCTGTCATCATTTCCTGCAAGCTTTTGCTTCATTGGGTATACCCCAAGAAGTAAAAACTGACAATGGCCCCGCATACATATCTCAAAAATTGGCCACATTTTTAAATGAATGGGGTGTTCGACACATTTTTGGTACTCCCCACTCTCCCACAAGCCAAGCAATCATTGAAAGAACACATCAAACCTTAAAACGCATATTAGATCAACAGAGAGGGGGAACGGAAATCACCCCACAGATGAGACTGAGTAAGGCTTTGTATGTTTTTAATTTTCTAAATAGTAAAAGTACAGAACCAGATCCACCAATCTTTAGACACTTTTCAAATAGCACACAGGCAAAACTGAAAGAACATCCTCCTCTTCTAATTAGAAACCCTGACTCTGAACAGATGGAAGGTCCGTTTCAATTAATAACGTGGGGCAAAGGGTATGCTTCTATTTCCACAGGTGCTGGAAGAATTAAGTGGGTTCCTGCCAAAAACGTCAAACCGTATCGCACTTCAGAACCTGTTGTCGAGCCTAGAACTGAGGAAGCGAGTACGCAGATGTAGACCGAATGGAAGGATCCCGGGTCTCGCCTGACGCCTCTTGTGCCTGACGTTCATTGTGCATCGGTGGAACCCGTGAACTCTGATTTTGTGCCAATTTTTATTTATGAGTATACGAATTAAATGCTGAATGTTTGTTTAACAAAGCTAATTTTTGGCTGAAAATTTAGGTTCTTGTTTTGGTTTAGAAAGAATTCTGCCAAAACTTAGTTCTTGAAAGAGATGGGGCAGAATCAAATGGTATACTTGTTTTGCTTGATTTTAATTGTTTTTTGTCGTGCAGATTTGCCTGAGGATCAACCGAAGACGAATGTTTGGGTGACCTTAGCCAAGGCTGCCAGATCGGATACTATATGTCTGTCTAATTCGGAACCAGAAAAGCCTTTCTCAACCTGTTTGGTTGGTGTGCCAGTGAAAGAGTTTCCTTTGGTCAGAAAAGAATCCAATGGTAAACCAGGTGGAATTGACAATGGAAACAGTCCTTCCTTCAATTGGAACATTTGTTCCAAGAAACTTCTCAGGGCAGCAAATGTTTCAAACAGTTGGGATGTGTTTCTACAGACGGACCAATCTCCACGGCAATTGCCAAAAGGGTATTGGATCATTTGCGGAGACAGAGGTTGGCAAGGCATTCCAGCCCACCTTGAAGGTGGCCCTTGCAGCATTGGTATGCTTACCATAATTGCCCCCACTGCCAAAGCAGTGATGAAAAAGAAACAAAGGAAAACGAGAGCTGTTCCTCATTATGATGAGAACTGTCAGAGTGATTTTATGCCTTGGAATGCCGCCAGAAGGGTTTCAGCAGGTATATTTCTACCCCAATTGGCTTCAGCTGTGGCATTGAGACAATTAGATCGAGTTGGATGTTGGCTGAGCAAACAAGCTAATGCCACATCCTCCGCAATCAGTGATATGTTGACCAATGTTGATAGTATTAGACATGCTACTCTTCAAAACAGAGCAGCCATTGATTTTCTCTTACTGGCACAAGGACATGGTTGTGAGGAATTGGAAGGTTTGTGTTGTATGAATTTGTCTAATCATTCTGAATCCATTCACAAAAGCATTCAAAAATTAAAGGATCTGACAGCCCAAATTAAAGAAGATGGAGGTTCCTGGTTGGATGATTTGTATCAAAATTGCAGTTTTGCACCTTGGCTAAGGCAACTTTGCAAGATAGGTCTTTACATATTAGGTGTTCTAATACTGATATTGATAGTGGTACCTTGTATACTCTGTTGTGTTCGGCGAATGATGAACAAAACAGTCCGAGAAGTTTTTGTCATTCAAGCAGGAGAATTAGGAAGTAGAAGCACAGAGAGTGTACGAAATCTCACGAAAGCAGTAGATGAGGGTATTGACATGGACGAATGTTTTGAATTAAGGCCTTGGAATCGACCAGAGTTTTTTGAACGATGCCTTGTGACTGTTGCCAAACATATCTCTTTCAGGGATTGGGTCTTCACAGCATTAAGTTGCTGTGCCATAATATAGCAATGCTTCAGTTTAGTGAAAATAGGTCTTCAGCAGATAATAAGCAGAAATTTTGCAATAGAGCTATGAAACGCAAATAGCAAGCGACAAGAAAATGAAAGCTTCTGGGTCAAACAGAGAGGGGGAAATGTTGGAATCCATAAGGTTAGAGGATTTTTAAGAAATGGTTAAAAAGAAGTATGTAGGCCTTAGACTGGAGTTTTGTTAGCATTGCAGAAAAGTTTCCCATGCAAGCAGAAAAAGTTTTCCATGCAAGCAGAAAAGTTTCCCAAGCAGTAGACGTGACAAATAACAATAGGCTTCTGTAGAATTGGCTTTAGGATGGCAACAAGGTTATTTAATGTATGTCTTTAGAAGGTTAGCATGAATAGAACTCTGTTCTTTGTCTCTTATCAACTAGTCTTTGTTTTAGCTACGATTACCTATGTTTTATAAGATTGGATAGAATGCTTGTCAAGATGTGTTTTCTGTGTCTGATTGGCTGAATTCTAGTCTGAGATGATTTTATGTATTGCTGTATGAGCCCTGTTGAAGGAGACATTTTTTGGTGTGGATCAGTGAGCTGTCATGTCTCCATTTTGTATTTTGAGACTGATGTGCTGGAAATAAAAGCAAAAATCTCTTCACTGGTCTGGTTACCATGTTATCCATATTTGGATATTTTGCCGCGGCCTAGTGGGTTCCTTTTTTAAGGCGTGGGTTCCTGACACCATTGGACTTATACCTGTCCCGTCCCCCGCATATTGCTGCCCCGTGTGAGGACGTAGAATAGAAGAAAAACAAAGAAAAATCGTGGAAGCACCAGCCGCGGAGACCCAAGTGTTAACAAGGAGGACTCTGTATCATCTCTCCCGCCGAAACCAAGAAAATTGTAAGCAACTTATCTCGGGAGAGCGCTTGGGTGACGTTGGGAGGAAAAATAGAGAAAAAGAAAATTATTAAAAGAGCACAAAAATGGGGACGAATTTATCAGAAGTTGAATGGGATGTTTTTTATCAATTAGAGACAATGTTACAAGAAAAAGGTCACTCTGAAATTTCAAAAACTGAGCTTAAAAACTTACTTATCTGGGTTAAAGCGAATACGCAAGATTTAAATCTGCAGTCTGCTTTTTCTTTTCATTTTTGGGATCAGATAAACTGGAGAATCTATAATCTAGTCTCTCTCAAAAAAGATGAAAGCTTAAGAGAACTTGTGCCGGTTTGTAGTGCGCTGTTGTAGTGCTTATTTAAACAAAGTGATAAAAATAAGATCAACTTGGACTCAGAAAACAGAGCTTCTGGTTCTATCTCACGAAATTCCAGTAAACCAGAGACTGTGTGTGTATCGGAGAATGTTACAAGTGTTGTTGCAAATGCTGAAAGTATTGCTTTGAACTCTGTTGAACAAAATCTTTCTTCTCTCTCTCTGGGAAAAAATGAGACTCTTTCGGACTTTTCTTCGCGTTGTTCTGTTAATGTAAAAATATGTGACTCTTGTAAGGGGGATGGAACAAAGTGTGTAAAAGATGGAAATGAAAAAGTGACTGTACTTCCTAAAATTGTTTGTGCAGGGACACTGAAACCTGAATTGGATTCTGTTGGGCCTGGGGTGGAGGCTGAGGTGGCTGCTTCCACTCGGGAAATTGTGGTTCCAGGGAACTCTTTTTCAGTTAAGCAAAACCATGGTTGTTCTGGTGTTTGTCAATCTATAGATACAGAGAAAGAAAAATTGGCTTTAAGGGTGGAGTCCTTTGAAAGGAAGAGATGGAAGAAACTCGCGACTGTGTTGTTGCTGAAATTCAAAAAGCTGGACTTGAAATCTCTGCAACGAAAATTCAACAAGTTTCACCTTAGAAGTACCTGGGATGGAAGATGACTGAGACGACAAGAACACCACAAAAAATTCAGATCCGAACCAGAGTCAACAACCTACAAGAGTTACAACAACTTCTAGGAGAAATCAACTGGGTCAGACCGATGTTGGGAATCACCAATGATGAACTGAGTCCGCTCTTCCATTTGCTGAGAGGAAGTTGCGATATCACTTCGCCAAGAACTTTAACCCCTGAAGCTCGTGCTGCTCTCGACAAAGTCACAGAAGCTCTTCAAAAAAGACAAGCTCATCGCTGCGTTCCTGAAAATCCTTTCTTTCTTGCAATCTTAGGAGAGAAGAAGCAGCTTTGTGGTCTCATTTTCCAGTGGGATTCCACAGAACAAGATCCTTTGTTAATAATGGAATGGGATTTTCCTCCCTACAGGTTTTCAAAGACCATTTGCTCAGTTTTAGAAATGATTGCATACATTAAAATTAAGGCTAGAACCAGATTGTTAACTTTGGCAGGTCAAGAATTTTCAGTTATCTATTTGCCATTGAAAAATGATTATTTCAATTGGGCAATGCAAAATTCTGATGATTTACAATATGCATTCTTAGGTTTTCCAGGTGTTTGTTCCATACACTATCCAGCTCACAAACTACTGCAAGCAAAATTGAGTTTCAGAGAAAAACCTAAATTGAGTGAAGAACCTTTACATGCTGTGACTCTCTTCACTGATGGCTCTGGTAAAAGCCACAAGTCCGTTGTGACTTGGTTTAATCAAAAGACTAATGTTTGGGAATCTGATATTCAAACAGTAGAGGGATCCCCTCAAATTGTTGAGCCTGCTGCAGTAGTTTGAGCTTTTCAGCTGTTTCCTCAGCCTTTTAATTTGGTCACAGATTCTGCTTATGTTGCTAATGTAGTCAGGAGAATAGAAGGTTCCATTTTAAAGGATGTTAGTAATGAAACTTTACATCGTTGGCTTTCATGTCTTTTTATAACTTTGCAATATAGAACTAATCCATATTTTGTTTCTCACATTAGGGCGCATTCTTCACTTCCTGGATTTTTAGTGGAAGGAAATGCAAGAGCGGACAAGCTGACAATGGTCATTTCTAACACATTGCCAAATAGTTTTGAACAAGCAAAATTGAGTCGTGCCTTTTTCCACCCAAATGCACAAGCACTCATGCAAATGTTCCAAATCACTTAAAGTCAAGCTAAAGCTATCATTCATACTTGCCCTGACTGTCAATTGGTACAACCTCCTGTTTCTACAGGAGCAATCAACCCCCGAGGCTTACAAAGCCTACAGTTGTGGCAAACAGATGTTACTAAATAGCCTTCTTTTGGTAAATTTAAAAATATTCATGTTTCCATAGACACGTTCTCTGGTGCAGTTTTTGCTTCCCTTCACACAAGTGATACTGGCAGCCATGCCTGTCATCATTTCCTGCAAGCTTTTGCTTCATTGGGTATACCCCAAGAAGTAAAAACTGACAATGGCCCCGCATACATATCTCAAAAATTGGCCACATTTTTAAATGAATGGGGTGTTCGACACATTTTTGGTATTCCCCACTCTCCCACAAGCCAAGCAATCATTGAAAGAACACACCAAACCTTAAAACGCATATTAGATCAACAGAGAGGGGGAACGGAAATCACCCCACAGATGAGACTGAGTAAGGCTTTGTATGTTTTTAATTTTCTAAATAGTAAAAGTACAGAACCAGATCCACCAATCTTTAGACACTTTTCAAATAGCACACAGGCAAAACTGAAAGAACATCCTCCTCTTCTAATTAGAAACCCTGACTCTGGACAGATGGAAGGTCCGTTTCAATTAATAACGTGGGGCAAAGGGTATGCTTCCATTTCCACAGGTGCTGGAAGAATTAAGTGGGTTCCTGCCAAAAACGTCAAACCGTATCGCACTTCAGAACCTGTTGTCGAGCCTAGAACTGAGGAAGCGAGTACGCAGACGTAGACCGAATGGAAGGATCCCGGGTCTCGCCTGACGCCTCTTGTGCCTGACGTTCATTGTGCATCGGTGGAACCCGTGAACTCTGATTTTGTGCCAATTTTTATTTATGAGTATACGAATGAAATGCTGAATGTTTGTTTAACAAAGCTAATTTTTGGCTGAAAATTTAGGTTCTTGTTTTGGTTTAGAAAGAATTCTGCCAAAACTTAGTTCTTGAAAGAGATGGGGCAGAATCAAATGGTATACTTGTTTTGCTTGATTTTAATTGTTTTTTGTCGTGCAGATTTGCCTGAGGATCAACCGAAGACGAATGTTTGGGTGACCTTAGCCAAGGCTGCCAGATCGGATACTATATGTCTGTCTAATTCGGAACCAGAAAAGCCTTTCTCAACCTGTTTGGTTGGTGTGCCAGTGAAAGAGTTTCCTTTGGTCAGAAAAGAATCCAATGGTAAACCAGGTGGAATTGACAATGGAAACAGTCCTTCCTTCAATTGGAACATTTGTTCCAAGAAACTTCTCAGGGCAGCAAATGTTTCAAACAGTTGGGATGTGTTTCTACAGACGGACCAATCTCCACGGCAATTGCCAAAAGGGTATTGGATCATTTGCGGAGACAGAGGTTGGCAAGGCATTCCAGCCCACCTTGAAGGTGGCCCTTGCAGCATTGGTATGCTTACCATAATTGCCCCCACTGCCAAAGCAGTGATGAAAAAGAAACAAAGGAAAACGAGAGCTGTTCCTCATTATGATGAGAACTGTCAGAGTGATTTTATGCCTTGGAATGCCGCCAGAAGGGTTTCAGCAGGTATATTTCTACAGCCCAAATTAAAGAAGATGGAGGTTCCTGGTTGGATGATTTTTATCAAAATTGCAGTTTTGCACCTTGGCTAAGGCAACTTTGCAAGATAGGTCTTTACATATTAGGTGTTCTAATACTGATATTGATAGTGGTACCTTGTATACTCTGTTGTGTTCGGCGAATGATGAACAAAACAGTCCGAGAAGTTTTTGTCATTCAAGCAGGAGAATTAGGAAGTAGAAGCACAGAGAGTGTACGAAATCTCACGAAAGCAGTAGATGAGGGTATTGACATGAACGAAGGTTTTGAATTAAGGCCTTGGAATCGACCAGAGTTTTTTGAACGATGCCTTGTGACTGTTGCCAAACATATCTCTTTCAGGGATTGGGTCTTCACAGCATTAAGTTGCTGTGCCGTAATATAGCAATGCTTCAGTTTAGTGAAAATAGGTCTTCAGCAGATAATAAGCAGAAATTTTGCAATAGAGCTATGAAACGCAAATAGCAAGCGACAAGAAAATGAAAGCTTCTGGGTCAAACAGAGAGGGGGAAATGTTGGAATCCATAAGGTTAGAGGATTTTTAAGAAATGGTTAAAAAGAAGTATGTAGGCCTTAGACTGGAGTTTTGTTAGCATTGCAGAAAAGTTTTCCATGCAAGCAGAAAAAGTTTTCCATGCAAGCAGAAAAGTTTCCCAAGCAGTAGACGTGACAAATAACAATAGGCTTCTGTAGAATTGGCTTTAGGATGGCAACAAGGTTATTTAATGTATATCTTTAGAAGGTTAGCATGAATAGAACTCTGTTCTTTGTCTCTTATCAACTAGTCTTTGTTTTAGCTACGATTACCTATGTTTTATAAGATTGGATAGAATGCTTGTCAAGATGTGTTTTCTGTGTCTGATTGGCTGAATTCTAGTCTGAGATGATTTTATGTATTGCTGTATGAGCCCTGTTGAAGGAGACATTTTTTGGTGTGGATCAGTGAGCTGTCATGTCTCCATTTTGTATTTTGAGACTGATGTGCTGGAAATAAAAGCAAAAATCTCTTCACTGGTCTGGTTACCATGTTATCCATATTTGGATATTTTGCCGCGGCCTAGTGGGTTCCTTTTTTAAGGCGTGGGTTCCTGACACCATTGGACTTATACCTGTCCCGTCCCCCGCATATTGCTGCCCCGTGTGAGGACGTAGAATAGAAGAAAAACAAAGAAAAATCGTGGAAGCACCAGCCGCGGAGACCCAAGTGTTAACAAGGAGGACACTGTATCATCTCTCCCGCCGAAACCAAGAAAATTGTAAGTAACTTATCTCGGGAGAGCGCTTGGGTGACGTTGGGAGGAAAAATAGAGAAAAAGAAAATTATTAAAAGAGCACAAAAATGGGGACGAATTTATCAGAAGTTGAATGGGATGTTTTTTATCAATTAGAGACAATGTTACAAGAAAAAGGTCACTCTGAAATTTCAAAAACTGAGCTTAAAAACTTACTTATCTGGGTTAAAGCGAATACGCAAGATTTAAATCTGCAGTCTGCTTTTTCTTTTCATTTTTGGGATCAGATAAACTGGAGAATCTATAATCTAGTCTCTCTCAAAAAAGATGAAAGCTTAAGAGAACTTGTGCCGGTTTGTAGTGCGCTGTTGTAGTGCTTTTTTAAACAAAGTGATAAAAATAAGATCAACTTGGACTCAGAAAACAGAGCTTCTGGTTCTATCTCACGAAATTCCAGTAAACCAGAGACTGTGTGTGTATCGGAGAATGTTACAAGTGTTGTTGCAAATGCTGAAGGTATTGCTTTGAACTCTGTTGAACAAAATCTTTCTTCTCTCTCTCTGGGAAAAAATGAGACTCTTTCGGACTTTTCTTCGCGTTGTTCTGTTAATGTAAAAATATGTGACTCTTGTAAGGGGGATGGAACAAAGTGTGTAAAAGATGGAAATGAAAAAGTGACTGTACTTCCTAAAATTGTTTGTGCAGGGACACTGAAACCTGAATTGGATTCTGTTGGGCCTGGGGTGGAGGCTGAGGTGGCTGCTTCCACTCGGGAAATTGTGGTTCCAGGGAACTCTTTTTCAGTTAAGCAAAACCATGGTTGTTCTGGTGTTTGTCAATCTATAGATACAGAGAAAGAAAAATTGGCTTTAAGGGTGGAGTCCTTTGAAAGGAAGAGATGGAAGAAACTCGCGACTGTGTTGTTGCTGAAATTCAAAAAGCTGGACTTGAAATCTCTGCAACGAAAATTCAACAAGTTTCACCTTAGAAGTACCTGGGATGGAAGATGACTGAGACGACAAGAACACCACAAAAAATTCAGATCCGAACCAGAGTCAACAACCTACAAGAGTTACAACAACTTCTAGGAGAAATCAACTGGGTCAGACCGATGTTGGGAATCACCAATGATGAACTGAGTCCGCTCTTCCATTTGCTGAGAGGAAGTTGCGACATCACTTCGCCAAGAACTTTAACCCCTGAAGCTCGTGCTGCTCTCGACAAAGTCACAGAAGCTCTTCAAAAAAGACAAGCTCATCGCTGCGTTCCTGAAAATCCTTTCTTTCTTGCAATCTTAGGAGAGAAGAAGCAGCTTTGTGGTCTCATTTTCCAGTGGGATTCCACAGAACAAGATCCTTTGTTAATAATGGAATGGGATTTTCCTCCCTACAGGTTTTCAAAGACCATTTGCTCAGTTTTAGAAATGATTGCATACATTATAATTAAGGCTAGAACCAGATTGTTAACTTTGGCAGGTCAAGAATTTTCAGTTATCTATTTGCCATTGAAAAATGATTATTTCAATTGGGCAATGCAAAATTCTGATGATTTACAATATGCATTCTTAGGTTTTCCAGGTGTTTGTTCCATACACTATCCAGCTCACAAACTACTGCAAGCAAAATTGAGTTTCAGAGAAAAACCTAAATTGAGTGAAGAACCTTTACATGCTGTGACTCTCTTCACTGATGGCTCTGGTAAAAGCCACAAGTCCGTTGTGACTTGGTTTAATCAAAAGACTAATGTTTGGGAATCTGATATTCAAACAGTAGAGGGATCCCCTCAAATTGTTGAGCCTGCTGCAGTAGTTTGAGCTTTTCAGCTGTTTCCTCAGCCTTTTAATTTGGTCACAGATTCTGCTTATGTTGCTAATGTAGTCAGGAGAATAGAAGGTTCCATTTTAAAGGATGTTAGTAATGAAACTTTACATCGTTGGCTTTCATGTCTTTTTATAACTTTGCAATATAGAACTAATCCATATTTTGTTTCTCACATTAGGGCGCATTCTTCACTTCCTGGATTTTTAGTGGAAGGAAATGCAAGAGCGGACAAGCTGACAATGGTCATTTCTAACACATTGCCAAATAGTTTTGAACAAGCAAAATTGAGTCGTGCCTTTTTCCACCAAAATGCACAAGCACTCATGCAAATGTTCCAAATCACTTAAAGTCAAGCTAAAGCTATCATTCATACTTGCCCTGACTGTCAATTGGTACAACCTCCTGTTTCTACAGGAGCAATCAACCCCCGAGGCTTACAAAGCCTACAGTTGTGGCAAACAGATGTTACTAAATAGCCTTCTTTTGGTAAATTTAAAAATATTCATGTTTCCATAGACACGTTCTCTGGTGCAGTTTTTGCTTCCCTTCACACAAGTGATACTGGCAGCCATGCCTGTCATCATTTCCTGCAAGCTTTTGCTTCATTGGGTATACCCCAAGAAGTAAAAACTGACAATGGCCCCGCATACATATCTCAAAAATTGGCCACATTTTTAAATGAATGGGGTGTTCGACACATTTTTGGTATTCCCCACTCTCCCACAAGCCAAGCAATCATTGAAAGAACACATCAAACCTTAAAACGCATATTAGATCAACAGAGAGGGGGAACGGAAATCACCCCACAGATGAGACTGAGTAAGGCTTTGTATGTTTTTAATTTTCTAAATAGTAAAAGTACAGAACCAGATCCACCAATCTTTAGACACTTTTCAAATAGCACACAGGCAAAACTGAAAGAACATCCTCCTCTTCTAATTAGAAACCCTGACTCTGGACAGATGGAAGGTCCGTTTCAATTAATAACGTGGGGCAAAGGGTATGCTTCTATTTCCACAGGTGCTGGAAGAATTAAGTGGGTTCCTGCCAAAAACGTCAAACCGTATCGCACTTCAGAACCTGTTGTCGAGCCTAGAACTGAGGAAGCGAGTACGCAGACGTAGACCGAATGGAAGGATCCCGGGTCTCGCCTGACGCCTCTTGTGCCTGACGTTCATTGTGCATCGGTGGAACCCGTGAACTCTGATTTTGTGCCAATTTTTATTTATGAGTATACGAATTAAATGCTGAATGTTTGTTTAACAAAGCTAATTTTTGGCTGAAAATTTAGGTTCTTGTTTTGGTTTAGAAAGAATTCTGCCAAAACTTAGTTCTTGAAAGAGATGGGGCAGAATCAAATGGTATACTTGTTTTGCTTGATTTTAATTGTTTTTTGTCGTGCAGATTTGCCTGAGGATCAACCGAAGACGAATGTTTGGGTGACCTTAGCCAAGGCTGCCAGATCGGATACTATATGTCTGTCTAATTCGGAACCAGAAAAGCCTTTCTCAACCTGTTTGGTTGGTGTGCCAGTGAAAGAGTTTCCTTTGGTCAGAAAAGAATCCAATGGTAAACCAGGTGGAATTGACAATGGAAACAGTCCTTCCTTCAATTGGAACATTTGTTCCAAGAAACTTCTCAGGGCAGCAAATGTTTCAAACAGTTGGGATGTGTTTCTACAGACGGACCAATCTCCACGGCAATTGCCAAAAGGGTATTGGATCATTTGCGGAGACAGAGGTTGGCAAGGCATTCCAGCCCACCTTGAAGGTGGCCCTTGCAGCATTGGTATGCTTACCATAATTGCCCCCACTGCCAAAGCAGTGATGAAAAAGAAACAAAGGAAAACGAGAGCTGTTCCTCATTATGATGAGAACTGTCAGAGTGATTTTATGCCTTGGAATGCCGCCAGAAGGGTTTCAGCAGGTATATTTCTACCCCAATTGGCTTCAGCTGTGGCATTGAGACAATTAGATCGAGTTGGATGTTGGCTGAGCAAACAAGCTAATGCCACATCCTCCGCAATCAGTGATATGTTGACCAATGTTGATAGTATTAGACATGCTACTCTTCAAAACAGAGCAGCCATTGATTTTCTCTTACTGGCACAAGGACATGGTTGTGAGGAATTGGAAGGTTTGTGTTGTATGAATTTGTCTGATCATTCTGAATCCATTCACAAAAGCATTCAAAAATTAAAGGATCTGACAGCCCAAATTAAAGAAGACGGAGGTTCCTGGTTGGATGATTTGTATCAAAATTGCAGTTTTGCACCTTGGCTAAGGCAACTTTGCAAGATAGGTCTTTACATATTAGGTGTTCTAATACTGATATTGATAGTGGTACCTTGTATACTCTGTTGTGTTCGGCGAATGATGAACAAAACAGTCCGAGAAGTTTTTGTCATTCAAGCAGGAGAATTAGGAAGTAGAAGCACAGAGAGTGTACGAAATCTCACGAAAGCAGTAGATGAGGGTATTGACATGAACGAAGGTTTTGAAGTAAGGCCTTGGAATCGACCAGAGTTTTTTGAACGATGCCTTGTGACTGTTGCCAAACATATCTCTTTCAGGGATTGGGTCTTCACAGCATTAAGTTGCTGTGCCGTAATATAGCAATGCTTCAGTTTAGTGAAAATAGGTCTTCAGCAGATAATAAGCAGAAATTTTGCAATAGAGCTATGAAACGCAAATAGCAAGCGACAAGAAAATGAAAGCTTCTGGGTCAAACAGAGAGGGGGAAATGTTGGAATCCATAAGGTTAGAGGATTTTTAAGAAATGGTTAAAAAGAAGTATGTAGGCCTTAGACTGGAGTTTTGTTAGCATTGCAGAAAAGTTTCCCATGCAAGCAGAAAAAGTTTTCCATGCAAGCAGAAAAGTTTCCCAAGCAGTAGATGTGACAAATAACAATAGGCTTCTGTAGAATTGGCTTTAGGATGGCAACAAGGTTATTTAATGTATATCTTTAGAAGGTTAGCATGAATAGAACTCTGTTCTTTGTCTCTTATCAACTAGTCTTTGTTTTAGCTACGATTACCTATGTTTTATAAGATTGGATAGAATGCTTGTCAAGATGTGTTTTCTGTGTCTGATTGGCTGAATTCTAGTCTGAGATGATTTTATGTATTGCTGTATGAGCCCTGTTGAAGGAGACATTTTTTGGTGTGGTTCAGTGAGCTGTCATGTCTCCATTTTGTATTTTGAGACTGATGTGCTGGAAATAAAAGCAAAAATCTCTTCACTGGTCTGGTTACCATGTTATCCATATTTGGATATTTTGCCGCGGCCTAGTGGGTTCCTTTTTTAAGGCGTGGGTTCCTGACACCATTGGACTTATACCTGTCCCGTCCCCCGCATATTGCTGCCCCGTGTGAGGACGTAGAATAGAAGAAAAACAAAGAAAAATCGTGGAAGCACCAGCCGCGGAGACCCAAGTGTTAACAAGGAGGACACTGTATCATCTCTCCCGCCGAAACCAAGAAAATTGTAAGTAACTTATCTCGGGAGAGCGCTTGGGTGACGTTGGGAGGAAAAATAGAGAAAAAGAAAATTATTAAAAGAGCACAAAAATGGGGACGAATTTATCAGAAGATGAATGGGATGTTTTTCATCAATTAGAGACAATGTTACAAGAAAAAGGTCACTCTGAAATTTCAAAAACTGAGCTTAAAAACTTACTTATCTGGGTTAAAGCGAATACGCAAGATTTAAATCTGCAGTCTGCTTTTTCTTTTCATTTTTGGGATCAGATAAACTGGAGAATCTATAATCTAGTCTCTCTCAAAAAAGATGAAAGCTTAAGAGAACTTGTGCCGGTTTGTAGTGCGCTGTTGTAGTGCTTTTTTAAACAAAGTGATAAAAATAAGATCAACTTGGACTCAGAAAACAGAGCTTCTGGTTCTATCTCACGAAATTCCAGTAAACCAGAGACTGTGTGTGTATCGGAGAATGTTACAAGTGTTGTTGCAAATGCTGAAAGTATTGCTTTGAACTCTGTTGAACAAAATCTTTCTTCTCTCTCTCTGGGAAAAAATGAGACTCTTTCGGACTTTTCTTCGCGTTGTTCTGTTAATGTAAAAATATGTGACTCTTGTAAGGGGGATGGAACAAAGTGTGTAAAAGATGGAAATGAAAAAGTGACTGTACTTCCTAAAATTGTTTGTGCAGGGACACTGAAATCTGAATTGGATTCTGTTGGGCCTGGGGTAGAGGCTGAGGTGGCTGCTTCCACTCGGGAAATTGTGGTTCCAGGGAACTCTTTTTCAGTTAAGCAAAACCATGGTTGTTCTGGTGTTTGTCAATCTATAGATACAGAGAAAGAAAAATTGGCTTTAAGGGTGGAGTCCTTTGAAAGGAAGAGATGGAAGAAACTCGCGACTGTGTTGTTGCTGAAATTCAAAAAGCTGGACTTGAAATCTCTGCAACGAAAATTCAACAAGTTTCACCTTAGAAGTACCTGGGATGGAAGATGACTGAGACGACAAGAACACCACAAAAAATTCAGATCCGAACCAGAGTCAACAACCTACAAGAGTTACAACAACTTCTAGGAGAAATCAACTGGGTCAGACCGATGTTGGGAATCACCAATGATGAACTGAGTCCGCTCTTCCATTTGCTGAGAGGAAGTTGCGACATCACTTCGCCAAGAACTTTAACCCCTGAAGCTCGTGCTGCTCTCGACAAAGTCACAGAAGCTCTTCAAAAAAGACAAGCTCATCGCTGCGTTCCTGAAAATCCTTTCTTTCTTGCAATCTTAGGAGAGAAGAAGCAGCTTTGTGGTCTCATTTTCCAGTGGGATTCCACAGAACAAGATCCTTTGTTAATAATGGAATGGGATTTTCCTCCCTACAGGTTTTCAAAGACCATTTGCTCAGTTTTAGAAATGATTGCATACATTATAATTAAGGCTAGAACCAGATTGTTAACTTTGGCAGGTCAAGAATTTTCAGTTATCTATTTGCCATTGAAAAATGATTATTTCAATTGGGCAATGCAAAATTCTGATGATTTACAATATGCATTCTTAGGTTTTCCAGATGTTTGTTCCATACACTATCCAGCTCACAAACTACTGCAAGCAAAATTGAGTTTCAGAGAAAAACCTAAATTGAGTGAAGAACCTTTACATGCTGTGACTCTCTTCACTGATGGCTCTGGTAAAAGCCACAAGTCCGTTGTGACTTGGTTTAATCAAAAGACTAATGTTTGGGAATCTGATATTCAAACAGTAGAGGGATCCCCTCAAATTGTTGAGCCTGCTGCAGTAGTTTGAGCTTTTCAGCTGTTTCCTCAGCCTTTTAATTTGGTCACAGATTCTGCTTATGTTGCTAATGTAGTCAGGAGAATAGAAGGTTCCATTTTAAAGGATGTTAGTAATGAAACTTTACATCGTTGGCTTTCATGTCTTTTTATAACTTTGCAATATAGAACTAATCCATATTTTGTTTCTCACATTAGGGCGCATTCTTCACTTCCTGGATTTTTAGTGGAAGGAAATGCAAGAGCGGACAAGCTGACAATGGTCATTTCTAACACATTGCCAAATAGTTTTGAACAAGCAAAATTGAGTCGTGCCTTTTTCCACCAAAATGCACAAGCACTCATGCAAATGTTCCAAATCACTTAAAGTCAAGCTAAAGCTATCATTCATACTTGCCCTGACTGTCAATTGGTACAACCTCCTGTTTCTACAGGAGCAATCAACCCCCGAGGCTTACAAAGCCTACAGTTGTGGCAAACAGATGTTACTAAATAGCCTTCTTTTGGTAAATTTAAAAATATTCATGTTTCCATAGACACGTTCTCTGGTGCAGTTTTTGCTTCCCTTCACACAAGTGATACTGGCAGCCATGCCTGTCATCATTTCCTGCAAGCTTTTGCTTCATTGGGTATACCCCAAGAAGTAAAAACTGACAATGGCCCCGCATACATATCTCAAAAATTGGCCACATTTTTAAATGAATGGGGTGTTCGACACATTTTTGGTATTCCCCACTCTCCCACAAGCCAAGCAATCATTGAAAGAACACATCAAACCTTAAAACGCATATTAGATCAACAGAGAGGGGGAACGGAAATCACCCCACAGATGAGACTGAGTAAGGCTTTGTATGTTTTTAATTTTCTAAATAGTAAAAGTACAGAACCAGATCCACCAATCTTTAGACACTTTTCAAATAGCACACAGGCAAAACTGAAAGAACATCCTCCTCTTCTAATTAGAAACCCTGACTCTGGACAGATGGAAGGTCCGTTTCAATTAATAACGTGGGGCAAAGGGTATGCTTCTATTTCCACAGGTGCTGGAAGAATTAAGTGGGTTCCTGCCAAAAACGTCAAACCGTATCGCACTTCAGAACCTGTTGTCGAGCCTAGAACTGAGGAAGCGAGTACGCAGACGTAGACCGAATGGAAGGATCCCGGGTCTCGCCTGACGCCTCTTGTGCCTGACGTTCATTGTGCATCGGTGGAACCCGTGAACTCTGATTTTGTGCCAATTTTTATTTATGAGTATACGAATTAAATGCTGAATGTTTGTTTAACAAAGCTAATTTTTGGCTGAAAATTTAGGTTCTTGTTTTGGTTTAGAAAGAATTCTGCCAAAACTTAGTTCTTGAAAGAGATGGGGCAGAATCAAATGGTATACTTGTTTTGCTTGATTTTAATTGTTTTTTGTCGTGCAGATTTGCCTGAGGATCAACCGAAGACGAATGTTTGGGTGACCTTAGCCAAGGCTGCCAGATCGGATACTATATGTCTGTCTAATTCGGAACCAGAAAAGCCTTTCTCAACCTGTTTGGTTGGTGTGCCAGTGAAAGAGTTTCCTTTGGTCAGAAAAGAATCCAATGGTAAACCAGGTGGAATTGACAATGGAAACAGTCCTTCCTTCAATTGGAACATTTGTTCCAAGAAACTTCTCAGGGCAGCAAATGTTTCAAACAGTTGGGATGTGTTTCTACAGACGGACCAATCTCCACGGCAATTGCCAAAAGGGTATTGGATCATTTGCGGAGACAGAGGTTGGCAAGGCATTCCAGCCCACCTTGAAGGTGGCCCTTGCAGCATTGGTATGCTTACCATAATTGCCCCCACTGCCAAAGCAGTGATGAAAAAGAAACAAAGGAAAACGAGAGCTGTTCCTCATTATGATGAGAACTGTCAGAGTGATTTTATGCCTTGGAATGCCGCCAGAAGGGTTTCAGCAGGTATATTTCTACCCCAATTGGCTTCAGCTGTGGCATTGAGACAATTAGATCGAGTTGGATGTTGGCTGAGCAAACAAGCTAATGCCACATCCTCCGCAATCAGTGATATGTTGACCAATGTTGATAGTATTAGACATGCTACTCTTCAAAACAGAGCAGCCATTGATTTTCTCTTACTGGCACAAGGACATGGTTGTGAGGAATTGGAAGGTTTGTGTTGTATGAATTTGTCTGATCATTCTGAATCCATTCACAAAAGCATTCAAAAATTAAAGGATCTGACAGCCCAAATTAAAGAAGACGGAGGTTCCTGGTTGGATGATTTGTATCAAAATTGCAGTTTTGCACCTTGGCTAAGGCAACTTTGCAAGATAGGTCTTTACATATTAGGTGTTCTAATACTGATATTGATAGTGGTACCTTGTATACTCTGTTGTGTTCGGCGAATGATGAACAAAACAGTCCGAGAAGTTTTTGTCATTCAAGCAGGAGAATTAGGAAGTAGAAGCACAGAGAGTGTACGAAATCTCACGAAAGCAGTAGATGAGGGTATTGACATGAACGAAGGTTTTGAAGTAAGGCCTTGGAATCGACCAGAGTTTTTTGAACGATGCCTTGTGACTGTTGCCAAACATATCTCTTTCAGGGATTGGGTCTTCACAGCATTAAGTTGCTGTGCCGTAATATAGCAATGCTTCAGTTTAGTGAAAATAGGTCTTCAGCAGATAATAAGCAGAAATTTTGCAATAGAGCTATGAAACGCAAATAGCAAGCGACAAGAAAATGAAAGCTTCTGGGTCAAACAGAGAGGGGGAAATGTTGGAATCCATAAGGTTAGAGGATTTTTAAGAAATGGTTAAAAAGAAGTATGTAGGCCTTAGACTGGAGTTTTGTTAGCATTGCAGAAAAGTTTTCCATGCAAGCAGAAAAAGTTTTCCATGCAAGCAGAAAAGTTTCCCAAGCAGTAGACGTGACAAATAACAATAGGCTTCTGTAGAATTGGCTTTAGGATGGCAACAAGGTTATTTAATGTATATCTTTAGAAGGTTAGCATGAATAGAACTCTGTTCTTTGTCTCTTATCAACTAGTCTTTGTTTTAGCTACGATTACCTATGTTTTATAAGATTGGATAGAATGCTTGTCAAGATGTGTTTTCTGTGTCTGATTGGCTGAATTCTAGTCTGAGATGATTTTATGTATTGCTGTATGAGCCCTGTTGAAGGAGACATTTTTTGGTGTGGATCAGTGAGCTGTCATGTCTCCATTTTGTATTTTGAGACTGATGTGCTGGAAATAAAAGCAAAAATCTCTTCACTGGTCTGGTTACCATGTTATCCATATTTGGATATTTTGCCGCGGCCTAGTGGGTTCCTTTTTTAAGGCGTGGGTTCCTGACACCATTGGACTTATACCTGTCCCGTCCCCCGCATATTGCTGCCCCGTGTGAGGACGTAGAATAGAAGAAAAACAAAGAAAAATCGTGGAAGCACCAGCCGCGGAGACCCAAGTGTTAACAAGGAGGACACTGTATCATCTCTCCCGCCGAAACCAAGAAAATTGTAAGTAACTTATCTCGGGAGAGCGCTTGGGTGACGTTGGGAGGAAAAATAGAGAAAAAGAAAATTATTAAAAGAGCACAAAAATGGGGACGAATTTATCAGAAGTTGAATGGGATGTTTTTTATCAATTAGAGACAATGTTACAAGAAAAAGGTCACTCTGAAATTTCAAAAACTGAGCTTAAAAACTTACTTATCTGGGTTAAAGCGAATACGCAAGATTTAAATCTGCAGTCTGCTTTTTCTTTTCATTTTTGGGATCAGATAAACTGGAGAATCTATAATCTAGTCTCTCTCAAAAAAGATGAAAGCTTAAGAGAACTTGTGCCGGTTTGTAGTGCGCTGTTGTAGTGCTTTTTTAAACAAAGTGATAAAAATAAGATCAACTTGGACTCAGAAAACAGAGCTTCTGGTTCTATCTCACGAAATTCCAGTAAACCAGAGACTGTGTGTGTATCGGAGAATGTTACAAGTGTTGTTGCAAATGCTGAAGGTATTGCTTTGAACTCTGTTGAACAAAATCTTTCTTCTCTCTCTCTGGGAAAAAATGAGACTCTTTCGGACTTTTCTTCGCGTTGTTCTGTTAATGTAAAAATATGTGACTCTTGTAAGGGGGATGGAACAAAGTGTGTAAAAGATGGAAATGAAAAAGTGACTGTACTTCCTAAAATTGTTTGTGCAGGGACACTGAAACCTGAATTGGATTCTGTTGGGCCTGGGGTGGAGGCTGAGGTGGCTGCTTCCACTCGGGAAATTGTGGTTCCAGGGAACTCTTTTTCAGTTAAGCAAAACCATGGTTGTTCTGGTGTTTGTCAATCTATAGATACAGAGAAAGAAAAATTGGCTTTAAGGGTGGAGTCCTTTGAAAGGAAGAGATGGAAGAAACTCGCGACTGTGTTGTTGCTGAAATTCAAAAAGCTGGACTTGAAATCTCTGCAACGAAAATTCAACAAGTTTCACCTTAGAAGTACCTGGGATGGAAGATGACTGAGACGACAAGAACACCACAAAAAATTCAGATCCGAACCAGAGTCAACAACCTACAAGAGTTACAACAACTTCTAGGAGAAATCAACTGGGTCAGACCGATGTTGGGAATCACCAATGATGAACTGAGTCCGCTCTTCCATTTGCTGAGAGGAAGTTGCGACATCACTTCGCCAAGAACTTTAACCCCTGAAGCTCGTGCTGCTCTCGACAAAGTCACAGAAGCTCTTCAAAAAAGACAAGCTCATCGCTGCGTTCCTGAAAATCCTTTCTTTCTTGCAATCTTAGGAGAGAAGAAGCAGCTTTGTGGTCTCATTTTCCAGTGGGATTCCACAGAACAAGATCCTTTGTTAATAATGGAATGGGATTTTCCTCCCTACAGGTTTTCAAAGACCATTTGCTCAGTTTTAGAAATGATTGCATACATTATAATTAAGGCTAGAACCAGATTGTTAACTTTGGCAGGTCAAGAATTTTCAGTTATCTATTTGCCATTGAAAAATGATTATTTCAATTGGGCAATGCAAAATTCTGATGATTTACAATATGCATTCTTAGGTTTTCCAGGTGTTTGTTCCATACACTATCCAGCTCACAAACTACTGCAAGCAAAATTGAGTTTCAGAGAAAAACCTAAATTGAGTGAAGAACCTTTACATGCTGTGACTCTCTTCACTGATGGCTCTGGTAAAAGCCACAAGTCCGTTGTGACTTGGTTTAATCAAAAGACTAATGTTTGGGAATCTGATATTCAAACAGTAGAGGGATCCCCTCAAATTGTTGAGCCTGCTGCAGTAGTTTGAGCTTTTCAGCTGTTTCCTCAGCCTTTTAATTTGGTCACAGATTCTGCTTATGTTGCTAATGTAGTCAGGAGAATAGAAGGTTCCATTTTAAAGGATGTTAGTAATGAAACTTTACATCGTTGGCTTTCATGTCTTTTTATAACTTTGCAATATAGAACTAATCCATATTTTGTTTCTCACATTAGGGCGCATTCTTCACTTCCTGGATTTTTAGTGGAAGGAAATGCAAGAGCGGACAAGCTGACAATGGTCATTTCTAACACATTGCCAAATAGTTTTGAACAAGCAAAATTGAGTCGTGCCTTTTTCCACCAAAATGCACAAGCACTCATGCAAATGTTCCAAATCACTTAAAGTCAAGCTAAAGCTATCATTCATACTTGCCCTGACTGTCAATTGGTACAACCTCCTGTTTCTACAGGAGCAATCAACCCCCGAGGCTTACAAAGCCTACAGTTGTGGCAAACAGATGTTACTAAATAGCCTTCTTTTGGTAAATTTAAAAATATTCATGTTTCCATAGACACGTTCTCTGGTGCAGTTTTTGCTTCCCTTCACACAAGTGATACTGGCAGCCATGCCTGTCATCATTTCCTGCAAGCTTTTGCTTCATTGGGTATACCCCAAGAAGTAAAAACTGACAATGGCCCCGCATACATATCTCAAAAATTGGCCACATTTTTAAATGAATGGGGTGTTCGACGCATTTTTGGTATTCCCCACTCTCCCACAAGCCAAGCAATCATTGAAAGAACACATCAAACCTTAAAACGCATATTAGATCAACAGAGAGGGGGAACGGAAATCACCCCACAGATGAGACTGAGTAAGGCTTTGTATGTTTTTAATTTTCTAAGTAGTAAAAGTACAGAACCAGATCCACCAATCTTTAGACACTTTTCAAATAGCACACAGGCAAAACTGAAAGAACATCCTCCTCTTCTAATTAGAAACCCTGACTCTGGACAGATGGAAGGTCCGTTTCAATTAATAACGTGGGGCAAAGGGTATGCTTCTATTTCCACAGGTGCTGGAAGAATTAAGTGGGTTCCTGCCAAAAACGTCAAACCGTATCGCACTTCAGAACCTGTTGTCGAGCCTAGAACTGAGGAAGCGAGTACGCAGACGTAGACCGAATGGAAGGATCCCGGGTCTCGCCTGACGCCTCTTGTGCCTGACGTTCATTGTGCATCGGTGGAACCCGTGAACTCTGATTTTGTGCCAATTTTTATTTATGAGTATACGAATTAAATGCTGAATGTTTGTTTAACAAAGCTAATTTTTGGCTGAAAATTTAGGTTCTTGTTTTGGTTTAGAAAGAATTCTGCCAAAACTTAGTTCTTGAAAGAGATGGGGCAGAATCAAATGGTATACTTGTTTTGCTTGATTTCATTTGTTTTTTGTCGTGCAGATTTGCCTGAGGATCAACCGAAGACGAATGTTTGGGTGACCTTAGCCAAGGCTGCCAGATCGGATACTATATGTCTGTCTAATTCGGAACCAGAAAAGCCTTTCTCAACCTGTTTGGTTGGTGTGCCAGTGAAAGAGTTTCCTTTGGTCAGAAAAGAATCCAATGGTAAACCAGGTGGAATTGACAATGGAAACAGTCCTTCCTTCAATTGGAACATTTGTTCCAAGAAACTTCTCAGGGCAGCAAATGTTTCAAACAGTTGGGATGTGTTTCTACAGACGGACCAATCTCCACGGCAATTGCCAAAAGGGTATTGGATCATTTGCGGAGACAGAGGTTGGCAAGGCATTCCAGCCCACCTTGAAGGTGGCCCTTGCAGCATTGGTATGCTTACCATAATTGCCCCCACTGCCAAAGCAGTGATGAAAAAGAAACAAAGGAAAACGAGAGCTGTTCCTCATTATGATGAGAACTGTCAGAGTGATTTTATGCCTTGGAATGCCGCCAGAAGGGTTTCAGCAGGTATATTTCTACCCCAATTGGCTTCAGCTGTGGCATTGAGACAATTAGATCGAGTTGGATGTTGGCTGAGCAAACAAGCTAATGCCACATCCTCCGCAATCAGTGATATGTTGACCAATGTTGATAGTATTAGACATGCTACTCTTCAAAACAGAGCAGCCATTGATTTTCTCTTCCTGGCACAAGGACATGGTTGTGAGGAATTGGAAGGTTTGTGTTGTATGAATTTGTCTGATCATTCTGAATCCATTCACAAAAGCATTCAAAAATTAAAGGATCTGACAGCCCAAATTAAAGAAGACGGAGGTTCCTGGTTGGATGATTTGTATCAAAATTGCAGTTTTGCACCTTGGCTAAGGCAACTTTGCAAGATAGGTCTTTACATATTAGGTGTTCTAATACTGATATTGATAGTGGTACCTTGTATACTCTGTTGTGTTCGGCGAATGATGAACAAAACAGTCCGAGAAGTTTTTGTCATTCAAGCAGGAGAATTAGGAAGTAGAAGCACAGAGAGTGTACGAAATCTCACGAAAGCAGTAGATGAGGGTATTGACATGAACGAAGGTTTTGAAGTAAGGCCTTGGAATCGACCAGAGTTTTTTGAACGATGCCTTGTGACTGTTGCCAAACATATCTCTTTCAGGGATTGGGTCTTCACAGCATTAAGTTGCTGTGCCGTAATATAGCAATGCTTCAGTTTAGTGAAAATAGGTCTTCAGCAGATAATAAGCAGAAATTTTGCAATAGAGCTATGAAACGCAAATAGCAAGCGACAAGAAAATGAAAGCTTCTGGGTCAAACAGAGAGGGGGAAATGTTGGAATCCATAAGGTTAGAGGATTTTTAAGAAATGGTTAAAAAGAAGTATGTAGGCCTTAGACTGGAGTTTTGTTAGCATTGCAGAAAAGTTTCCCATGCAAGCAGAAAAAGTTTTCCATGCAAGCAGAAAAGTTTCCCAAGCAGTAGATGTGACAAATAACAATAGGCTTCTGTAGAATTGGCTTTAGGATGGCAACAAGGTTATTTAATGTATATCTTTAGAAGGTTAGCATGAATAGAACTCTGTTCTTTGTCTCTTATCAACTAGTCTTTGTTTTAGCTACGATTACCTATGTTTTATAAGATTGGATAGAATGCTTGTCAAGATGTGTTTTCTGTGTCTGATTGGCTGAATTCTAGTCTGAGATGATTTTATGTATTGCTGTATGAGCCCTGTTGAAGGAGACATTTTTTGGTGTGGTTCAGTGAGCTGTCATGTCTCCATTTTGTATTTTGAGACTGATGTGCTGGAAATAAAAGCAAAAATCTCTTCACTGGTCTGGTTACCATGTTATCCATATTTGGATATTTTGCCGCGGCCTAGTGGGTTCCTTTTTTAAGGCGTGGGTTCCTGACACCATTGGACTTATACCTGTCCCGTCCCCCGCATATTGCTGCCCCGTGTGAGGACGTAGAATAGAAGAAAAACAAAGAAAAATCGTGGAAGCACCAGCCGCGGAGACCCAAGTGTTAACAAGGAGGACACTGTATCATCTCTCCCGCCGAAACCAAGAAAATTGTAAGTAACTTATCTCGGGAGAGCGCTTGGGTGACGTTGGGAGGAAAAATAGAGAAAAAGAAAATTATTAAAAGAGCACAAAAATGGGGACGAATTTATCAGAAGATGAATGGGATGTTTTTCATCAATTAGAGACAATGTTACAAGAAAAAGGTCACTCTGAAATTTCAAAAACTGAGCTTAAAAACTTACTTATCTGGGTTAAAGCGAATACGCAAGATTTAAATCTGCAGTCTGCTTTTTCTTTTCATTTTTGGGATCAGATAAACTGGAGAATCTATAATCTAGTCTCTCTCAAAAAAGATGAAAGCTTAAGAGAACTTGTGCCGGTTTGTAGTGCGCTGTTGTAGTGCTTTTTTAAACAAAGTGATAAAAATAAGATCAACTTGGACTCAGAAAACAGAGCTTCTGGTTCTATCTCACGAAATTCCAGTAAACCAGAGACTGTGTGTGTATCGGAGAATGTTACAAGTGTTGTTGCAAATGCTGAAAGTATTGCTTTGAACTCTGTTGAACAAAATCTTTCTTCTCTCTCTCTGGGAAAAAATGAGACTCTTTCGGACTTTTCTTCGCGTTGTTCTGTTAATGTAAAAATATGTGACTCTTGTAAGGGGGATGGAACAAAGTGTGTAAAAGATGGAAATGAAAAAGTGACTGTACTTCCTAAAATTGTTTGTGCAGGGACACTGAAATCTGAATTGGATTCTGTTGGGCCTGGGGTGGAGGCTGAGGTGGCTGCTTCCACTCGGGAAATTGTGGTTCCAGGGAACTCTTTTTCAGTTAAGCAAAACCATGGTTGTTCTGGTGTTTGTCAATCTATAGATACAGAGAAAGAAAAATTGGCTTTAAGGGTGGAGTCCTTTGAAAGGAAGAGATGGAAGAAACTCGCGACTGTGTTGTTGCTGAAATTCAAAAAGCTGGACTTGAAATCTCTGCAACGAAAATTCAACAAGTTTCACCTTAGAAGTACCTGGGATGGAAGATGACTGAGACGACAAGAACACCACAAAAAATTCAGATCCGAACCAGAGTCAACAACCTACAAGAGTTACAACAACTTCTAGGAGAAATCAACTGGGTCAGACCGATGTTGGGAATCACCAATGATGAACTGAGTCCGCTCTTCCATTTGCTGAGAGGAAGTTGCGACATCACTTCGCCAAGAACTTTAACCCCTGAAGCTCGTGCTGCTCTCGACAAAGTCACAGAAGCTCTTCAAAAAAGACAAGCTCATCGCTGCGTTCCTGAAAATCCTTTCTTTCTTGCAATCTTAGGAGAGAAGAAGCAGCTTTGTGGTCTCATTTTCCAGTGGGATTCCACAGAACAAGATCCTTTGTTAATAATGGAATGGGATTTTCCTCCCTACAGGTTTTCAAAGACCATTTGCTCAGTTTTAGAAATGATTGCATACATTATAATTAAGGCTAGAACCAGATTGTTAACTTTGGCAGGTCAAGAATTTTCAGTTATCTATTTGCCATTGAAAAATGATTATTTCAATTGGGCAATGCAAAATTCTGATGATTTACAATATGCATTCTTAGGTTTTCCAGGTGTTTGTTCCATACACTATCCAGCTCACAAACTACTGCAAGCAAAATTGAGTTTCAGAGAAAAACCTAAATTGAGTGAAGAACCTTTACATGCTGTGACTCTCTTCACTGATGGCTCTGGTAAAAGCCACAAGTCCGTTGTGACTTGGTTTAATCAAAAGACTAATGTTTGGGAATCTGATATTCAAACAGTAGAGGGATCCCCTCAAATTGTTGAGCCTGCTGCAGTAGTTTGAGCTTTTCAGCTGTTTCCTCAGCCTTTTAATTTGGTCACAGATTCTGCTTATGTTGCTAATGTAGTCAGGAGAATAGAAGGTTCCATTTTAAAGGATGTTAGTAATGAAACTTTACATCGTTGGCTTTCATGTCTTTTTATAACTTTGCAATATAGAACTAATCCATATTTTGTTTCTCACATTAGGGCGCATTCTTCACTTCCTGGATTTTTAGTGGAAGGAAATGCAAGAGCGGACAAGCTGACAATGGTCATTTCTAACACATTGCCAAATAGTTTTGAACAAGCAAAATTGAGTCGTGCCTTTTTCCACCCAAATGCACAAGCACTCATGCAAATGTTCCAAATCACTTAAAGTCAAGCTAAAGCTATCATTCATACTTGCCCTGACTGTCAATTGGTACAACCTCCTGTTTCTACAGGAGCAATCAACCCCCGAGGCTTACAAAGCCTACAGTTGTGGCAAACAGATGTTACTAAATAGCCTTCTTTTGGTAAATTTAAAAATATTCATGTTTCCATAGACACGTTCTCTGGTGCAGTTTTTGCTTCCCTTCACACAAGTGATACTGGCAGCCATGCCTGTCATCATTTCCTGCAAGCTTTTGCTTCATTGGGTATACCCCAAGAAGTAAAAACTGACAATGGCCCCGCATACATATCTCAAAAATTGGCCACATTTTTAAATGAATGGGGTGTTCGACGCATTTTTGGTATTCCCCACTCTCCCACAAGCCAAGCAATCATTGAAAGAACACATCAAACCTTAAAACGCATATTAGATCAACAGAGAGGGGGAACGGAAATCACCCCACAGATGAGACTGAGTAAGGCTTTGTATGTTTTTAATTTTCTAAGTAGTAAAAGTACAGAACCAGATCCACCAATCTTTAGACACTTTTCAAATAGCACACAGGCAAAACTGAAAGAACATCCTCCTCTTCTAATTAGAAACCCTGACTCTGGACAGATGGAAGGTCCGTTTCAATTAATAACGTGGGGCAAAGGGTATGCTTCTATTTCCACAGGTGCTGGAAGAATTAAGTGGGTTCCTGCCAAAAACGTCAAACCGTATCGCACTTCAGAACCTGTTGTCGAGCCTAGAACTGAGGAAGCGAGTACGCAGACGTAGACCGAATGGAAGGATCCCGGGTCTCGCCTGACGCCTCTTGTGCCTGACGTTCATTGTGCATCGGTGGAACCCGTGAACTCTGATTTTGTGCCAATTTTTATTTATGAGTATACGAATTAAATGCTGAATGTTTGTTTAACAAATCTAATTTTTGGCTGAAAATTTAGGTTCTTGTTTTGGTTTAGAAAGAATTCTGCCAAAACTTAGTTCTTGAAAGAGATGGGGCAGAATCAAATGGTATACTTGTTTTGCTTGATTTTAATTGTTTTTTGTCGTGCAGATTTGCCTGAGGATCAACCGAAGACGAATGTTTGGGTGACCTTAGCCAAGGCTGCCAGATCGGATACTATATGTCTGTCTAATTCGGAACCAGAAAAGCCTTTCTCAACCTGTTTGGTTGGTGTGCCAGTGAAAGAGTTTCCTTTGGTCAGAAAAGAATCCAATGGTAAACCAGGTGGAATTGACAATGGAAACAGTCCTTCCTTCAATTGGAACATTTGTTCCAAGAAACTTCTCAGGGCAGCAAATGTTTCAAACAGTTGGGATGTGTTTCTACAGACGGACCAATCTCCACGGCAATTGCCAAAAGGGTATTGGATCATTTGCGGAGACAGAGGTTGGCAAGGCATTCCAGCCCACCTTGAAGGTGGCCCTTGCAGCATTGGTATGCTTACCATAATTGCCCCCACTGCCAAAGCAGTGATGAAAAAGAAACAAAGGAAAACAAGAGCTGTTCCTCATTATGATGAGAACTGTCAGAGTGATTTTATGCCTTGGAATGCCGCCAGAAGGGTTTCAGCAGGTATATTTCTACCTCAATTGGCTTCAGCTGTGGCATTGAGACAATTAGATCGAGTTGGATGTTGGCTGAGCAAACAAGCTAATGCCACATCCTCCGCAATCAGTGATATGTTGACCAATGTTGATAGTATTAGACATGCTACTCTTCAAAACAGAGCAGCCATTGATTTTCTCTTACTGGCACAAGGACATGGTTGTGAGGAATTGGAAGGTTTGTGTTGTATGAATTTGTCTGATCATTCTGAATCCATTCACAAAAGCATTCAAAAATTAAAGGATCTGACAGCCCAAATTAAAGAAGACGGAGGTTCCTGGTTGGATGATTTGTATCAAAATTGCAGTTTTGCACCTTGGCTAAGGCAACTTTGCAAGATAGGTCTTGACATATTAGGTGTTCTAATACTGATATTGATAGTGGTACCTTGTATACTCTGTTGTGTTCGGCGAATGATGAACAAAACAGTCCGAGAAGTTTTTGTCATTCAAGCAGGAGAATTAGGAAGTAGAAGCACAGAGAGTGTACGAAATCTCACGAAAGCAGTAGATGAGGGTATTGACATGAACGAAGGTTTTGAATTAAGGCCTTGGAATCGACCAGAGTTTTTTGAACGATGCCTTGTGACTGTTGCCAAACATATCTCTTTCAGGGATTGGGTCTTCACAGCATTAAGTTGCTGTGCCGTAATATAGCAATGCTTCAGTTTAGTGAAAATAGGTCTTCAGCAGATAATAAGCAGAAATTTTGCAATAGAGCTATGAAACGCAAATAGCAAGCGACAAGAAAATGAAAGCTTCTGGGTCAAACAGAGAGGGGGAAATGTTGGAATCCATAAGGTTAGAGGATTTTTAAGAAATGGTTAAAAAGAAGTATGTAGGCCTTAGACTGGAGTTTTGTTAGCATTGCAGAAAAGTTTCCCATGCAAGCAGAAAAAGTTTTCCATGCAAGCAGAAAAGTTTCCCAAGCAGTAGACGTGACAAATAACAATAGGCTTCTGTAGAATTGGCTTTAGGATGGCAACAAGGTTATTTAATGTATATCTTTAGAAGGTTAGCATGAATAGAACTCTGTTCTTTGTCTCTTATCAACTAGTCTTTGTTTTAGCTACGATTACCTATGTTTTAAAAGGTTGGATAGAATGCTTGTCAATATGTGTTTTCTGTGTCTGATTGGCTGAATTCTAGTCTGAGATGATTTTATGTATTGCTGTATGAGCCCTGTTGAAGGAGACATTTTTTGGTGTGGATCAGTGAGCTGTCATGTCTCCATTTTGTATTTTGAGACTGATGTGCTGGAAATAAAAGCAAAAATCTCTTCACTGGTCTGGTTACCATGTTATCCATATTTGGATATTTTGCCGCGGCCTAGTGGGTTCCTTTTTTAAGGCGTGGGTTCCTGACACCATTGGACTTATACCTGTCCCGTCCCCCGCATATTGCTGCCCCGTGTGAGGACGTAGAATAGAAGAAAAACAAAGAAAAATCGTGGAAGCACCAGCCGCGGAGACCCAAGTGTTAACAAGGAGGACACTGTATCATCTCTCCCGCCGAAACCAAGAAAATTGTAAGCAACTTATCTCGGGAGAGCGCTTGGGTGACGTTGGGAGGAAAAATAGAGAAAAAGAAAATTATTAAAAGAGCACAAAAATGGGAACGAATTTATCAGAAGTTGAATGGGATGTTTTTCATCAATTAGAGACAATGTTACAAGAAAAAGGTCACTCTGAAATTTCAAAAACTGAGCTTAAAAACTTACTTATCTGGGTTAAAGCGAATACGCAAGATTTAAATCTGCAGTCTGCTTTTTCTTTTCATTTTTGGGATCAGATAAACTGGAGAATCTATAATCTAGTCTCTCTCAAAAAAGATGAAAGCTTAAGAGAACTTGTGCCGGTTTGTAGTGCGCTGTTGTAGTGCTTTTTTAAACAAAGTGATAAAAATAAGATCAACTTGGACTCAGAAAACAGAGCTTCTGGTTCTATCTCACGAAATTCCAGTAAACCAGAGACTGTGTGTGTATTGGAGAATGTTACAAGTGTTGTTGCAAATGCTGAAAGTATTGCTTTGAACTCTGTTGAACAAAATCTTTCTTCTCTCTCTCTCTGGGAAAAAATGAGACTCTTTTGGACTTTTCTTTGCGTTGTTCTGTTAATGTAAAAATATGTGACTCTTGTAAGGGGGATGGAACAAAGTGTGTAAAAGATGGAAATGAAAAAGTGACTGTACTTCCTAAAATTGTTTGTGCAGGGACACTGAAACCTGAATTGGATTCTGTTGGGCCTGGGGTGGAGGCTGAGGTGGCTGCTTCCACTCGGGAAATTGTGGTTCCAGGGAACTCTTTTTCAGTTAAGCAAAACCATGGTTGTTCTGGTGTTTGTCAATCTATAGATACAGAGAAAGAAAAATTGGCTTTAAGGGTGGAGTCCTTTGAAAGGAAGAGATGGAAGAAACTCGCGACTGTGTTGTTGCTGAAATTCAAAAAGCTGGACTTGAAATCTCTGCAACGAAAATTCAACAAGTTTCACCTTAGAAGTACCTGGGATGGAAGATGACTGAGACGACAAGAACACCACAAAAAATTCAGATCCGAACCAGAGTCAACAACCTACAAGAGTTACAACAACTTCTAGGAGAAATCAACTGGGTCAGACCGATGTTGGGAATCACCAATGATGAACTGAGTCCGCTCTTCCATTTGCTGAGAGGAAGTTGCGACATCACTTCGCCAAGAACTTTAACCCCTGAAGCTCGTGCTGCTCTCGACAAAGTCACAGAAGCTCTTCAAAAAAGACAAGCTCATCGCTGCGTTCCTGAAAATCCTTTCTTTCTTGCAATCTTAGGAGAGAAGAAGCAGCTTTGTGGTCTCATTTTCCAGTGGGATTCCACAGAACAAGATCCTTTGTTAATAATGGAATGGGATTTTCCTCCCTACAGGTTTTCAAAGACCATTTGCTCAGTTTTAGAAATGATTGCATACATTATAATTAAGGCTAGAACCAGATTGTTAACTTTGGCAGGTCAAGAATTTTCAGTTATCTATTTGCCATTGAAAAATGATTATTTCAATTGGGCAATGCAAAATTCTGATGATTTACAATATGCATTCTTAGGTTTTCCAGGTGTTTGTTCCATACACTATCCAGCTCACAAACTACTGCAAGCAAAATTGAGTTTCAGAGAAAAACCTAAATTGAGTGAAGAACCTTTACATGCTGTGACTCTCTTCACTGATGGCTCTGGTAAAAGCCACAAGTCCGTTGTGACTTGGTTTAATCAAAAGACTAATGTTTGGGAATCTGATATTCAAACAGTAGAGGGATCCCCTCAAATTGTTGAGCCTGCTGCAGTAGTTTGAGCTTTTCAGCTGTTTCCTCAGCCTTTTAATTTGGTCACAGATTCTGCTTATGTTGCTAATGTAGTCAGGAGAATAGAAGGTTCCATTTTAAAGGATGTTAGTAATGAAACTTTACATCGTTGGCTTTCATGTCTTTTTATAACTTTGCAATATAGAACTAATCCATATTTTGTTTCTCACATTAGGGCGCATTCTTCACTTCCTGGATTTTTAGTGGAAGGAAATGCAAGAGCGGACAAGCTGACAATGGTCATTTCTAACACATTGCCAAATAGTTTTGAACAAGCAAAATTGAGTCGTGCCTTTTTCCACCCAAATGCACAAGCACTCATGCAAATGTTCCAAATCACTTAAAGTCAAGCTAAAGCTATCATTCATACTTGCCCTGACTGTCAATTGGTACAACCTCCTGTTTCTACAGGAGCAATCAACCCCCGAGGCTTACAAAGCCTACAGTTGTGGCAAACAGATGTTACTAAATAGCCTTCTTTTGGTAAATTTAAAAATATTCATGTTTCCATAGACACGTTCTCTGGTGCAGTTTTTGCTTCCCTTCACACAAGTGATACTGGCAGCCATGCCTGTCATCATTTCCTGCAAGCTTTTGCTTCATTGGGTATACCCCAAGAAGTAAAAACTGACAATGGCCCCGCATACATATCTCAAAAATTGGCCACATTTTTAAATGAATGGGGTGTTCGACACATTTTTGGTATTCCCCACTCTCCCACAAGCCAAGCAATCATTGAAAGAACACATCAAACCTTAAAACGCATATTAGATCAACAGAGAGGGGGAACGGAAATCACCCCACAGATGAGACTGAGTAAGGCTTTGTATGTTTTTAATTTTCTAAATAGTAAAAGTACAGAACCAGATCCACCAATCTTTAGACACTTTTCAAATGGCACACAGGCAAAACTGAAAGAACATCCTCCTCTTCTAATTAGAAACCCTGACTCTGGACAGATGGAAGGTCCGTTTCAATTAATAACGTGGGGCAAAGGGTATGCTTCTATTTCCACAGGTGCTGGAAGAATTAAGTGGGTTCCTGCCAAAAACGTCAAACCGTATCGCACTTCAGAACCTGTTGTCGAGCCTAGAACTGAGGAAGCGAGTACGCAGACGTAGACCGAATGGAAGGATCCCGGGTCTCGCCTGACGCCTCTTGTGCCTGACGTTCATTGTGCATCGGTGGAACCCGTGAACTCTGATTTTGTGCCAATTTTTATTTATGAGTATACGAATTAAATGCTGAATGTTTGTTTAACAAAGCTAATTTTTGGCTGAAAATTTAGGTTCTTGTTTTGGTTTAGAAAGAATTCTGCCAAAACTTAGTTCTTGAAAGAGATGGGGCAGAATCAAATGGTATACTTGTTTTGCTTGATTTTAATTGTTTTTTGTCGTGCAGATTTGCCTGAGGATCAACCGAAGACGAATGTTTGGGTGACCTTAGCCAAGGCTGCCAGATCGGATACTATATGTCTGTCTAATTCGGAACCAGAAAAGCCTTTCTCAACCTGTTTGGTTGGTGTGCCAGTGAAAGAGTTTCCTTTGGTCAGAAAAGAATCCAATGGTAAACCAGGTGGAATTGACAATGGAAACAGTCCTTCCTTCAATTGGAACATTTGTTCCAAGAAACTTCTCAGGGCAGCAAATGTTTCAAACAGTTGGGATGTGTTTCTACAGACGGACCAATCTCCACGGCAATTGCCAAAAGGGTATTGGATCATTTGCGGAGACAGAGGTTGGCAAGGCATTCCAGCCCACCTTGAAGGTGGCCCTTGCAGCATTGGTATGCTTACCATAATTGCCCCCACTGCCAAAGCAGTGATGAAAAAGAAACAAAGGAAAACAAGAGCTGTTCCTCATTATGATGAGAACTGTCAGAGTGATTTTATGCCTTGGAATGCCGCCAGAAGGGTTTCAGCAGGTATATTTCTACCTCAATTGGCTTCAGCTGTGGCATTGAGACAATTAGATCGAGTTGGATGTTGGCTGAGCAAACAAGCTAATGCCACATCCTCCGCAATCAGTGATATGTTGACCAATGTTGATAGTATTAGACATGCTACTCTTCAAAACAGAGCAGCCATTGATTTTCTCTTACTGGCACAAGGACATGGTTGTGAGGAATTGGAAGGTTTGTGTTGTATGAATTTGTCTGATCATTCTGAATCCATTCACAAAAGCATTCAAAAATTAAAGGATCTGACAGCCCAAATTAAAGAAGACGGAGGTTCCTGGTTGGATGATTTGTATCAAAATTGCAGTTTTGCACCTTGGCTAAGGCAACTTTGCAAGATAGGTCTTGACATATTAGGTGTTCTAATACTGATATTGATAGTGGTACCTTGTATACTCTGTTGTGTTCGGCGAATGATGAACAAAACAGTCCGAGAAGTTTTTGTCATTCAAGCAGGAGAATTAGGAAGTAGAAGCACAGAGAGTGTACGAAATCTCACGAAAGCAGTAGATGAGGGTATTGACATGAACGAAGGTTTTGAATTAAGGCCTTGGAATCGACCAGAGTTTTTTGAACGATGCCTTGTGACTGTTGCCAAACATATCTCTTTCAGGGATTGGGTCTTCACAGCATTAAGTTGCTGTGCCGTAATATAGCAATGCTTCAGTTTAGTGAAAATAGGTCTTCAGCAGATAATAAGCAGAAATTTTGCAATAGAGCTATGAAACGCAAATAGCAAGCGACAAGAAAATGAAAGCTTCTGGGTCAAACAGAGAGGGGGAAATGTTGGAATCCATAAGGTTAGAGGATTTTTAAGAAATGGTTAAAAAGAAGTATGTAGGCCTTAGACTGGAGTTTTGTTAGCATTGCAGAAAAGTTTCCCATGCAAGCAGAAAAAGTTTTCCATGCAAGCAGAAAAGTTTCCCAAGCAGTAGACGTGACAAATAACAATAGGCTTCTGTAGAATTGGCTTTAGGATGGCAACAAGGTTATTTAATGTATATCTTTAGAAGGTTAGCATGAATAGAACTCTGTTCTTTGTCTCTTATCAACTAGTCTTTGTTTTAGCTACGATTACCTATGTTTTATAAGGTTGGATAGAATGCTTGTCAATATGTGTTTTCTGTGTCTGATTGGCTGAATTCTAGTCTGAGATGATTTTATGTATTGCTGTATGAGCCCTGTTGAAGGAGACATTTTTTGGTGTGGATCAGTGAGCTGTCATGTCTCCATTTTGTATTTTGAGACTGATGTGCTGGAAATAAAAGCAAAAATCTCTTCACTGGTCTGGTTACCATGTTATCCATATTTGGATATTTTGCCGCGGCCTAGTGGGTTCCTTTTTTAAGGCGTGGGTTCCTGACACCATTGGACTTATACCTGTCCCGTCCCCCGCATATTGCTGCCCCGTGTGAGGACGTAGAATAGAAGAAAAACAAAGAAAAATCGTGGAAGCACCAGCCGCGGAGACCCAAGTGTTAACAAGGAGGACACTGTATCATCTCTCCCGCCGAAACCAAGAAAATTGTAAGCAACTTATCTCGGGAGAGCGCTTGGGTGACGTTGGGAGGAAAAATAGAGAAAAAGAAAATTATTAAAAGAGCACAAAAATGGGAACGAATTTATCAGAAGTTGAATGGGATGTTTTTCATCAATTAGAGACAATGTTACAAGAAAAAGGTCACTCTGAAATTTCAAAAACTGAGCTTAAAAACTTACTTATCTGGGTTAAAGCGAATACGCAAGATTTAAATCTGCAGTCTGCTTTTTCTTTTCATTTTTGGGATCAGATAAACTGGAGAATCTATAATCTAGTCTCTCTCAAAAAAGATGAAAGCTTAAGAGAACTTGTGCCGGTTTGTAGTGCGCTGTTGTAGTGCTTTTTTAAACAAAGTGATAAAAATAAGATCAACTTGGACTCAGAAAACAGAGCTTCTGGTTCTATCTCACGAAATTCCAGTAAACCAGAGACTGTGTGTGTATCGGAGAATGTTACAAGTGTTGTTGCAAATGCTGAAAGTATTGCTTTGAACTCTGTTGAACAAAATCTTTCTTCTCTCTCTCTCTGGGAAAAAATGAGACTCTTTTGGACTTTTCTTTGCGTTGTTCTGTTAATGTAAAAATATGTGACTCTTGTAAGGGGGATGGAACAAAGTGTGTAAAAGATGGAAATGAAAAAGTGACTGTACTTCCTAAAATTGTTTGTGCAGGGACACTGAAACCTGAATTGGATTCTGTTGGGCCTGGGGTGGAGGCTGAGGTGGCTGCTTCCACTCGGGAAATTGTGGTTCCAGGGAACTCTTTTTCAGTTAAGCAAAACCATGGTTGTTCTGGTGTTTGTCAATCTATAGATACAGAGAAAGAAAAATTGGCTTTAAGGGTGGAGTCCTTTGAAAGGAAGAGATGGAAGAAACTCGCGACTGTGTTGTTGCTGAAATTCAAAAAGCTGGACTTGAAATCTCTGCAACGAAAATTCAACAAGTTTCACCTTAGAAGTACCTGGGATGGAAGATGACTGAGACGACAAGAACACCACAAAAAATTCAGATCCGAACCAGAGTCAACAACCTACAAGAGTTACAACAACTTCTAGGAGAAATCAACTGGGTCAGACCGATGTTGGGAATCACCAATGATGAACTGAGTCCGCTCTTCCATTTGCTGAGAGGAAGTTGCGACATCACTTCGCCAAGAACTTTAACCCCTGAAGCTCGTGCTGCTCTCGACAAAGTCACAGAAGCTCTTCAAAAAAGACAAGCTCATCGCTGCGTTCCTGAAAATCCTTTCTTTCTTGCAATCTTAGGAGAGAAGAAGCAGCTTTGTGGTCTCATTTTCCAGTGGGATTCCACAGAACAAGATCCTTTGTTAATAATGGAATGGGATTTTCCTCCCTACAGGTTTTCAAAGACCATTTGCTCAGTTTTAGAAATGATTGCATACATTATAATTAAGGCTAGAACCAGATTGTTAACTTTGGCAGGTCAAGAATTTTCAGTTATCTATTTGCCATTGAAAAATGATTATTTCAATTGGGCAATGCAAAATTCTGATGATTTACAATATGCATTCTTAGGTTTTCCAGGTGTTTGTTCCATACACTATCCAGCTCACAAACTACTGCAAGCAAAATTGAGTTTCAGAGAAAAACCTAAATTGAGTGAAGAACCTTTACATGCTGTGACTCTCTTCACTGATGGCTCTGGTAAAAGCCACAAGTCCGTTGTGACTTGGTTTAATCAAAAGACTAATGTTTGGGAATCTGATATTCAAACAGTAGAGGGATCCCCTCAAATTGTTGAGCCTGCTGCAGTAGTTTGAGCTTTTCAGCTGTTTCCTCAGCCTTTTAATTTGGTCACAGATTCTGCTTATGTTGCTAATGTAGTCAGGAGAATAGAAGGTTCCATTTTAAAGGATGTTAGTAATGAAACTTTACATCGTTGGCTTTCATGTCTTTTTATAACTTTGCAATATAGAACTAATCCATATTTTGTTTCTCACATTAGGGCGCATTCTTCACTTCCTGGATTTTTAGTGGAAGGAAATGCAAGAGCGGACAAGCTGACAATGGTCATTTCTAACACATTGCCAAATAGTTTTGAACAAGCAAAATTGAGTCGTGCCTTTTTCCACCCAAATGCACAAGCACTCATGCAAATGTTCCAAATCACTTAAAGTCAAGCTAAAGCTATCATTCATACTTGCCCTGACTGTCAATTGGTACAACCTCCTGTTTCTACAGGAGCAATCAACCCCCGAGGCTTACAAAGCCTACAGTTGTGGCAAACAGATGTTACTAAATAGCCTTCTTTTGGTAAATTTAAAAATATTCATGTTTCCATAGACACGTTCTCTGGTGCAGTTTTTGCTTCCCTTCACACAAGTGATACTGGCAGCCATGCCTGTCATCATTTCCTGCAAGCTTTTGCTTCATTGGGTATACCCCAAGAAGTAAAAACTGACAATGGCCCCGCATACATATCTCAAAAATTGGCCACATTTTTAAATGAATGGGGTGTTCGACACATTTTTGGTATTCCCCACTCTCCCACAAGCCAAGCAATCATTGAAAGAACACATCAAACCTTAAAACGCATATTAGATCAACAGAGAGGGGGAACGGAAATCACCCCACAGATGAGACTGAGTAAGGCTTTGTATGTTTTTAATTTTCTAAATAGTAAAAGTACAGAACCAGATCCACCAATCTTTAGACACTTTTCAAATGGCACACAGGCAAAACTGAAAGAACATCCTCCTCTTCTAATTAGAAACCCTGACTCTGGACAGATGGAAGGTCCGTTTCAATTAATAACGTGGGGCAAAGGGTATGCTTCTATTTCCACAGGTGCTGGAAGAATTAAGTGGGTTCCTGCCAAAAACGTCAAACCGTATCGCACTTCAGAACCTGTTGTCGAGCCTAGAACTGAGGAAGCGAGTACGCAGACGTAGACCGAATGGAAGGATCCCGGGTCTCGCCTGACGCCTCTTGTGCCTGACGTTCATTGTGCATCGGTGGAACCCGTGAACTCTGATTTTGTGCCAATTTTTATTTATGAGTATACGAATTAAATGCTGAATGTTTGTTTAACAAAGCTAATTTTTGGCTGAAAATTTAGGTTCTTGTTTTGGTTTAGAAAGAATTCTGCCAAAACTTAGTTCTTGAAAGAGATGGGGCAGAATCAAATGGTATACTTGTTTTGCTTGATTTTAATTGTTTTTTGTCGTGCAGATTTGCCTGAGGATCAACCGAAGACGAATGTTTGGGTGACCTTAGCCAAGGCTGCCAGATCGGATACTATATGTCTGTCTAATTCGGAACCAGAAAAGCCTTTCTCAACCTGTTTGGTTGGTGTGTCAGTGAAAGAGTTTCCTTTGATCAGAAAAGAATCCAATGGTAAACCAGGTGGAATTGACAATGGAAACAGTCCTTCCTTCAATTGGAACATTTGTTCCAAGAAACTTCTCAGGGCAGCAAATGTTTCAAACAGTTGGGATGTGTTTCTACAGACGGACCAATCTCCACGGCAATTGCCAAAAGGGTATTGGATCATTTGCGGAGACAGAGGTTGGCAAGGCATTCCAGCCCACCTTGAAGGTGGCCCTTGCAGCATTGGTATGCTTACCATAATTGCCCCCACTGCCAAAGCAGTGATGAAAAAGAAACAAAGGAAAACAAGAGCTGTTCCTCATTATGATGAGAACTGTCAGAGTGATTTTATGCCTTGGAATGCCGCCAGAAGGGTTTCAGCAGGTCTATTTCTACCCCAATTGGCTTCAGCTGTGGCATTGAGACAATTAGATCGAGTTGGATGTTGGCTGAGCAAACAAGCTAATGCCACATCCTCCGCAATCAGTGATATGTTGACCAATGTTGATAGTATTAGACATGCTACTCTTCAAAACAGAGCAGCCATTGATTTTCTCTTACTGGCACAAGGACATGGTTGTGAGGAATTGGAAGGTTTGTGTTGTATGAATTTGTCTGATCATTCTGAATCCATTCACAAAAGCATTCAAAAATTAAAGGATCTGACAGCCCAAATTAAAGAAGATGGAGGTTCCTGGTTGGATGATTTGTATCAAAATTGCAGTTTTGCACCTTGGCTAAGGCAACTTTGCAAGATAGGTCTTTACATATTAGGTGTTCTAATACTGATATTGATAGTGGTACCTTGTATACTCTGTTGTGTTCGGCGAATGATGAACAAAACAGTCCGAGAAGTTTTTGTCATTCAAGCAGGAGAATTAGGAAGTAGAAGCACAGAGAGTGTACGAAATCTCACGAAAGCAGTAGATGAGGGTATTGACATGAACGAAGGTTTTGAATTAAGGCCTTGGAATCGACCAGAGTTTTTTGAACGATGCCTTGTGACTGTTGCCAAACATATCTCTTTCAGGGATTGGGTCTTCACAGCATTAAGTTGCTGTGCCGTAATATAGCAATGCTTCAGTTTAGTGAAAATAGGTCTTCAGCAGATAATAAGCAGAAATTTTGCAATAGAGCTATGAAACGCAAATAGCAAGCGACAAGAAAATGAAAGCTTCTGGGTCAAACAGAGAGGGGGAAATGTTGGAATCCATAAGGTTAGAGGATTTTTAAGAAATGGTTAAAAAGAAGTATGTAGGCCTTAGACTGGAGTTTTGTTAGCATTGCAGAAAAGTTTCCCATGCAAGCAGAAAAAGTTTTCCATGCAAGCAGAAAAGTTTCCCAAGCAGTAGACGTGACAAATAACAATAGGCTTCTGTAGAATTGGCTTTAGGATGGCAACAAGGTTATTTAATGTATATCTTTAGAAGGTTAGCATGAATAGAACTCTGTTCTTTGTCTCTTATCAACTAGTCTTTGTTTTAGCTACGATTACCTATGTTTTATAAGGTTGGATAGAATGCTTGTCAATATGTGTTTTCTGTGTCTGATTGGCTGAATTCTAGTCTGAGATGATTTTATGTATTGCTGTATGAGCCCTGTTGAAGGAGACATTTTTTGGTGTGGTTCAGTGAGCTGTCATGTCTCCATTTTGTATTTTGAGACTGATGTGCTGGAAATAAAAGCAAAAATCTCTTCACTGGTCTGGTTACCATGTTATCCATATTTGGATATTTTGCCGCGGCCTAGTGGGTTCCTTTTTTAAGGCGTGGGTTCCTGACACCATTGGACTTATACCTGTCCCGTCCCCCGCATATTGCTGCCCTGTGTGAGGACGTAGAATAGAAGAAAAACAAAGAAAAATCGTGGAAGTACCAGCCGCGGAGACCCAAGTGTTAACAAGGAGGACACTGTATCATCTCTCCCGCCGAAACCAAGAAAATTGTAAGCAACTTATCTCGGGAGAGCGCTTGGGTGACGTTGGGAGGAAAAATAGAGAAAAAGAAAATTATTAAAAGAGCACAAAAATGGGAACGAATTTATCAGAAGTTGAATGGGATGTTTTTCATCAATTAGAGACAATGTTACAAGAAAAAGGTCACTCTGAAATTTCAAAAACTGAGCTTAAAAACTTACTTATCTGGGTTAAAGCGAATACGCAAGATTTAAATCTGCAGTCTGCTTTTTCTTTTCATTTTTGGGATCAGATAAACTGGAGAATCTATAATCTAGTCTCTCTCAAAAAAGATGAAAGCTTAAGAGAACTTGTGCCGGTTTGTAGTGCGCTGTTGTAGTGCTTTTTTAAACAAAGTGATAAAAATAAGATCAACTTGGACTCAGAAAACAGAGCTTCTGGTTCTATCTCACGAAATTCCAGTAAACCAGAGACTGTGTGTGTATCGGAGAATGTTACAAGTGTTGTTGCAAATGCTGAAAGTATTGCTTTGAACTCTGTTGAACAAAATCTTTCTTCTCTCTCTCTCTGGGAAAAAATGAGACTCTTTTGGACTTTTCTTTGCGTTGTTCTGTTAATGTAAAAATATGTGACTCTTGTAAGGGGGATGGAACAAAGTGTGTAAAAGATGGAAATGAAAAAGTGACTGTACTTCCTAAAATTGTTTGTGCAGGGACACTGAAACCTGAATTGGATTCTGTTGGGCCTGGGGTGGAGGCTGAGGTGGCTGCTTCCACTCGGGAAATTGTGGTTCCAGGGAACTCTTTTTCAGTTAAGCAAAACCATGGTTGTTCTGGTGTTTGTCAATCTATAGATACAGAGAAAGAAAAATTGGCTTTAAGGGTGGAGTCCTTTGAAAGGAAGAGATGGAAGAAACTCGCGACTGTGTTGTTGCTGAAATTCAAAAAGCTGGACTTGAAATCTCTGCAACGAAAATTCAACAAGTTTCACCTTAGAAGTACCTGGGATGGAAGATGACTGAGACGACAAGAACACCACAAAAAATTCAGATCCGAACCAGAGTCAACAACCTACAAGAGTTACAACAACTTCTAGGAGAAATCAACTGGGTCAGACCGATGTTGGGAATCACCAATGATGAACTGAGTCCGCTCTTCCATTTGCTGAGAGGAAGTTGCGACATCACTTCGCCAAGAACTTTAACCCCTGAAGCTCGTGCTGCTCTCGACAAAGTCACAGAAGCTCTTCAAAAAAGACAAGCTCATCGCTGCGTTCCTGAAAATCCTTTCTTTCTTGCAATCTTAGGAGAGAAGAAGCAGCTTTGTGGTCTCATTTTCCAGTGGGATTCCACAGAGCAAGATCCTTTGTTAATAATGGAATGGGATTTTCCTCCCTACAGGTTTTCAAAGACCATTTGCTCAGTTTTAGAAATGATTGCATACATTATAATTAAGGCTAGAACCAGATTGTTAACTTTGGCAGGTCAAGAATTTTCAGTTATCTATTTGCCATTGAAAAATGATTATTTCAATTGGGCAATGCAAAATTCTGATGATTTACAATATGCATTCTTAGGTTTTCCAGGTGTTTGTTCCATACACTATCCAGCTCACAAACTACTGCAAGCAAAATTGAGTTTCAGAGAAAAACCTAAATTTAGTGAAGAACCTTTACATGCTGTGACTCTCTTCACTGATGGCTCTGGTGTCGGGAGTTTAGTTCAAGCACGGCTTAAAGAAAAAGGCCATGAAGGCATACAATTGAGAGAAAAGTAAAAGGTAGTTGCAAAGCAGTTCCAAAGCAGTTCCCAGCCTGACTTCTATAAACAATTAAAACAATTAGACTCTTTCAGGCATCATTGTATAAACAATAAAGTTCTCAGGCAGTCTTCTCATAACAAGTGTAACACTCTCTCTGGGAAAAGATGGCACCCTGAGAACAGATGTGGAAGTTTTGGGAACCGTTCAGAACACAGTGAGAACACTGGTTTTGTTTTGTGTAAACAATCAACGGTGTAGTAAAACAAAAGGTGTGGTTAGAGTTTTCTCTGTTAGCCTATCATAAACCTGTATTTTGGAATATGCATGAAGTTCGTTAACACTATTATTTAAGCTGACTGATCGATCAATAAATCGAGTTCGATGCATCAAAGGATTGGTCGTTCTCCCCTCACTTCAACACTCTGGTAAAAGCCACAAGTCCGTTGTGACTTGGTTTAATCAAAAGACTAATGTTTGGGAATCTGATATTCAAACAGTAGAGGGATCCCCTCAAATTGTTGAGCCTGCTGCAGTAGTTTGAGCTTTTCAGCTGTTTCCTCAGCCTTTTAATTTGGTCACAGATTCTGCTTATGTTGCTAATGTAGTCAGGAGAATAGAAGGTTCCATTTTAAAGGATGTTAGTAATGAAACTTTACATCGTTGGCTTTCATGTCTTTTTATAACTTTGCAATATAGAACTAATCCATATTTTGTTTCTCACATTAGGGCGCATTCTTCACTTCCTGGATTTTTAGTGGAAGGAAATGCAAGAGCGGACAAGCTGACAATGGTCATTTCTAACACATTGCCAAATAGTTTTGAACAAGCAAAATTGAGTCATGCCTTTTTCCACCAAAATGCACAAGCACTCATGCAAATGTTCCAAATCACTTAAAGTCAAGCTAAAGCTATCATTCATACTTGCCCTGACTGTCAATTGGTACAACCTCCTGTTTCTACAGGAGCAATCAACCCCCGAGGCTTACAAAGCCTACAGTTGTGGCAAACAGATGTTACTAAATAGCCTTCTTTTGGTAAATTTAAAAATATTCATGTTTCCATAGACACGTTCTCTGGTGCAGTTTTTGCTTCCCTTCACACAAGTGATACTGGCAGCCATGCCTGTCATCATTTCCTGCAAGCTTTTGCTTCATTGGGTATACCCCAAGAAGTAAAAACTGACAATGGCCCCGCATACATATCTCAAAAATTGGCCACATTTTTAAATGAATGGGGTGTTCGACACATTTTTGGTATTCCCCACTCTCCCACAAGCCAAGCAATCATTGAAAGAACACATCAAACCTTAAAACGCATATTAGATCAACAGAGAGGGGGAACGGAAATCACCCCACAGATGAGACTGAGTAAGGCTTTGTATGTTTTTAATTTTCTAAGTAGTAAAAGTACAGAACCAGATCCACCAATCTTTAGACACTTTTCAAATAGCACACAGGCAAAACTGAAAGAACATCCTCCTCTTCTAATTAGAAACCCTGACTCTGGACAGATGGAAGGTCCGTTTCAATTAATAACGTGGGGCAAAGGGTATGCTTCTATTTCCACAGGTGCTGGAAGAATTAAGTGGGTTCCTGCCAAAAACGTCAAACCGTATCGCACTTCAGAACCTGTTGTCGAGCCTAGAACTGAGGAAGCGAGTACGCAGACGTAGACCGAATGGAAGGATCCCGGGTCTCGCCTGACGCCTCTTGTGCCTGACGTTCATTGTGCATCGGTGGAACCCGTGAACTCTGATTTTGTGCCAATTTTTATTTATGAGTATACGAATTAAATGCTGAATGTTTGTTTAACAAAGCTAATTTTTGACTGAAAATTTAGGTTCTTGTTTTGGTTTAGAAAGAATTCTGCCAAAACTTAGTTCTTGAAAGAGATGGGGCAGAATCAAATGGTATACTTGTTTTGCTTGATTTTAATTGTTTTTTGTCGTGCAGATTTGCCTGAGGATCAACCGAAGACGAATGTTTGGGTGACCTTAGCCAAGGCTGCCAGATCGGATACTATATGTCTGTCTAATTCGGAACCAGAAAAGCCTTTCTCAACCTGTTTGGTTGGTGTGCCAGTGAAAGAGTTTCCTTTGGTCAGAAAAGAATCCAATGGTAAACCAGGTGGAATTGACAATGGAAACAGTCCTTCCTTCAATTGGAACATTTGTTCCAAGAAACTTCTCAGGGCAGCAAATGTTTCAAACAGTTGGGATGTGTTTCTACAGACGGACCAATCTCCACGGCAATTGCCAAAAGGGTATTGGATCATTTGCGGAGACAGAGGTTGGCAAGGCATTCCAGCCCACCTTGAAGGTGGCCCTTGCAGCATTGGTATGCTTACCATAATTGCCCCCACTGCCAAAGCAGTGATGAAAAAGAAACAAAGGAAAACGAGAGCTGTTCCTCATTATGATGAGAACTGTCAGAGTGATTTTATGCCTTGGAATGCCGCCAGAAGGGTTTCAGCAGGTATATTTCTACCCCAATTGGCTTCAGCTGTGGCATTGAGACAATTAGATCGAGTTGGATGTTGGCTGAGCAAACAAGCTAATGCCACATCCTCCGCAATCAGTGATATGTTGACCGATGTTGATAGTATTAGACATGCTACTCTTCAAAACAGAGCAGCCATTGATTTTCTCTTACTGGCACAAGGACATGGTTGTGAGGAATTGGAAGGTTTGTGTTGTATGAATTTGTCTGATCATTCTGAATCCATTCACAAAAGCATTCAAAAATTAAAGGATCTGACAGCCCAAATTAAAGAAGACGGAGGTTCCTGGTTGGATGATTTGTATCAAAATTGCAGTTTTGCACCTTGGCTAAGGCAACTTTGCAAGATAGGTCTTTACATATTAGGCGTTCTAATACTGATATTGATAGTGGTACCTTGTATACTCTGTTGTGTACGGCGAATGATGAACAAAACAGTCCGAGAAGTTTTTGTCATTCAAGCAGGAGAATTAGGAAGTAGAAGCACAGAGAGTGTACGAAATCTCACGAAAGCAGTAGATGAGGGTATTGACATGAACGAAGGTTTTGAATTAAGGCCTTGGAATCGACCAGAGTTTTTTGAACGATGCCTTGTGACTGTTGCCAAACATATCTCTTTCAGGGATTGGGTCTTCACAGCATTAAGTTGCTGTGCCGTAATATAGCAATGCTTCAGTTTAGTGAAAATAGGTCTTCAGCAGATAATAAGCAGAAATTTTGCAATAGAGCTATGAAACGCAAATAGCAAGCGACAAGAAAATGAAAGCTTCTGGGTCAAACAGAGAGGGGGAAATGTTGGAATCCATAAGGTTAGAGGATTTTTAAGAAATGGTTAAAAAGAAGTATGTAGGCCTTAGACTGGAGTTTTGTTAGCATTGCAGAAAAGTTTCCCATGCAAGCAGAAAAAGTTTTCCATGCAAGCAGAAAAGTTTCCCAAGCAGTAGACGTGACAAATAACAATAGGCTTCTGTAGAATTGGCTTTAGGATGGCAACAAGGTTATTTAATGTATATCTTTAGAAGGTTAGCATGAATAGAACTCTGTTCTTTGTCTCTTATCAACTAGTCTTTGTTTTAGCTACGATTACCTATGTTTTATAAGATTGGATAGAATGCTTGTCAATATGTGTTTTCTGTGTCTGATTGGCTGAATTCTAGTCTGAGATGATTTTATGTATTGCTGTATGAGCCCTGTTGAAGGAGACATTTTTTGGTGTGGATCAGTGAGCTGTCATGTCTCCATTTTGTATTTTGAGACTGATGTGCTGGAAATAAAAGCAAAAATCTCTTCACTGATCTGGTTACCATGTTATCCATATTTGGATATTTTGCCGCGGCCTAGTGGGTTCCTTTTTTAAGGCGTGGGTTCCTGACACCATTGGACTTATACCTGTCCCGTCCCCCGCATATTGCTGCCCCGTGTGAGGACGTAGAATAGAAGAAAAACAAAGAAAAATCGTGGAAGCACCAGCCGCGGAGACCCAAGTGTTAACAAGGAGGACACTGTATCATCTCTCCCGCCGAAACCAAGAAAATTGTAAGTAACTTATCTCGGGAGAGCGCTTGGGTGACGTTGGGAGGAAAAATAGAGAAAAAGAAAATTATTAAAAGACCACAAAAATGGGAACGAATTTATCAGAAGTTGAATGGGATGTTTTTTATCAATTAGAGACAATGTTACAAGAAAAAGGTCACTCTGAAATTTCAAAAACTGAGCTTAAAAACTTACTTATCTGGGTTAAAGCGAATACGCAAGATTTAAATCTGCAGTCTGCTTTTTCTTTTCATTTTTGGGATCAGATAAACTGGAGAATCTATAATCTAGTCTCTCTCAAAAAAGATGAAAGCTTAAGAGAACTTGTGCCGGTTTGTAGTGCGCTGTTGTAGTGCTTTTTTAAACAAAGTGATAAAAATAAGATCAACTTGGACTCAGAAAACAGAGCTTCTGGTTCTATCTCACGAAATTCCAGTAAACCAGAGACTGTGTGTGTATCGGAGAATGTTACAAGTGTTGTTGCAAATGCTGAAAGTATTGCTTTGAACTCTGTTGAACAAAATCTTTCTTCTCTCTCTCTGGGAAAAAATGAGACTCTTTCGGACTTTTCTTCGCGTTGTTCTGTTAATGTAAAAATATGTGACTCTTGTAAGGGGGATGGAACAAAGTGTGTAAAAGATGGAAATGAAAAAGTGACTGTACTTCCTAAAATTGTTTGTGCAGGGACACTGAAACCTGAATTGGATTCTGTTGGGCCTGGGGTGGAGGCTGAGGTGGCTGCTTCCACTCGGGAAATTGTGGTTCCAGGGAACTCTTTTTCAGTTAAGCAAAACCATGGTTGTTCTGGTGTTTGTCAATCTATAGATACAGAGAAAGAAAAATTGGCTTTAAGGGTGGAGTCCTTTGAAAGGAAGAGATGGAAGAAACTCGCGACTGTGTTGTTGCTGAAATTCAAAAAGCTGGACTTGAAATCTCTGCAACGAAAATTCAACAAGTTTCACCTTAGAAGTACCTGGGATGGAAGATGACTGAGACGACAAGAACACCACAAAAAATTCAGATCCGAACCAGAGTCAACAACCTACAAGAGTTACAACAACTTCTAGGAGAAATCAACTGGGTCAGACCGATGTTGGGAATCACCAATGATGAACTGAGTCCGCTCTTCCATTTGCTGAGAGGAAGTTGCGACATCACTTCGCCAAGAACTTTAACCCCTGAAGCTCGTGCTGCTCTCGACAAAGTCACAGAAGCTCTTCAAAAAAAAAAGACAAGCTCATCGCTGCGTTCCTGAAAATCCTTTCTTTCTTGCAATCTTAGGAGAGAAGAAGCAGCTTTGTGGTCTCATTTTCCAGTGGGATTCCACAGAACAAGATCCTTTGTTAATAATGGAATGGGATTTTCCTCCCTACAGGTTTTCAAAGACCATTTGCTCAGTTTTAGAAATGATTGCATACATTATAATTAAGGCTAGAACCAGATTGTTAACTTTGGCAGGTCAAGAATTTTCAGTTATCTATTTGCCATTGAAAAATGATTATTTCAATTGGGCAATGCAAAATTCTGATGATTTACAATATGCATTCTTAGGTTTTCCAGGTGTTTGTTCCATACACTATCCAGCTCACAAACTACTGCAAGCAAAATTGAGTTTCAGAGAAAAACCTAAATTTAGTGAAGAACCTTTACATGCTGTGACTCTCTTCACTGATGGCTCTGGTGTCGGGAGTTTAGTTCAAGCACGGCTTAAAGAAAAAGGCCATGAAGGCATACAATTGAGAGAAAAGTAAAAGGTAGTTGCAAATCAGTTCCAAAGCAGTTCCCAGCCTGACTTCTATAAACAATTAAAACAATTAGACTCTTTCAGGCATCATTGTATAAACAATAAAGTTCTCAGGCAGTCTTCTCATAACAAGTGTAACACTCTCTCTGGGAAAAGATGGCACCCTGAGAACAGATGTGGAAGTTTTGGGAACCGTTCATATCACAGTGAGAACACTGGTTTTGTTTTGTGTAAACAATCAACGGTGTAGTAAAACAAAAGGTGTGGTTAGAGTTTTCTCTGTTAGCCTATCATAAACCTGTATTTTGGAATATGCATGAAGTTCGTTAACACTATTATTTAAGCTGACTGATCGATCAATAAATCGAGTTCGATGCATCAAAGGATTGGTCGTTCTCCCCTCACTTCAACAAATGGTGACCACCCGGACGTGATAGCGGACACGACGATCGCGACCACCACGGGGATTGCGAACACCACGAGAAGTGAGGACTGGTTCAGGCTCCGAAGCAGCGGGAGCGGCAAATAAGCGCGAAACCAAAGCGGAGGAAAAAAAGCCGCCAATACGCGCCGTGCCCTGGCGACCATATTAGATGGGTCCAGCTGATACGTGTGGCCGATGCCTGGAAAACGCTGCTAGGTAAAAGTGCGCACTTAAAAGAGGTATGGAAAGGCAAGCCACATATGAACCTTTTATTATGTTTTTGCAAAAAAGGCAAATTAAGGGAATAGACTTACGGAAGGAATTGCAAGTTCTTTTGGCTTATGGTCTGGAATGGGGAGTCTTCGTGAATCCCCACACAGTTTACGAGTTAACGGAATTGCGTGAATTCGGTGATTTATTGTCAGAGGCTGCTTTAGAGAGTGGTAAAACTGCCAAGAAGCTAGGCAAGCCATGGCGAGTGATATATGGTGCACTGTTTTACTATGTCTCTGAGTGCAAGACAGCGGCCGCAGCCCGTGGAGCTTGCGAGTCTGTGCTACTCCGAACTCGGCACGGGCGCTCCGCCATGGCGAGCAGCCCCGGCGAGCGACGCGGGAGCGGAGGCAGCGGCGGGGAGAGCGGAGCCGCCGCCGCGGGAGCCGAGGTGCGCCGCCCCGGGAGAGAGCGAAGCCGCCGCGGGGGGAGCCGCCACGGGTGCAGCGGTGCCTGCAGCGGAGTCAGCCTGCCGGCGAGTAAACAGAGATCCGAGCGCAGCGGGGGGGTTTTCGCCCGCTCCGACACACGCGCCGCGGGACTGGAGCGCTTTTTGCAGCGGGAGCGTTTCTCCCTCCCCCCACAGCCGGCAAAAACTTCAGTTTAAGACCTAACAGCCTAATGGATGCCTCGGTCTAAGACCTAACAGCCTAATGGATGTAACTTTTGTCAACAAAAGGAAAAGATCCCTGTTGAAATTAAGAAACAAGTGATGGTAAACAAGGAAAGTTAAAGGCACTTTTGTTCTTCCTGGCAGAGACTATGAAACAGGAATCAGCGTACTGTATGCATGGGTCAAATTTCGGCCGATTTGGCTCGGCATTGGTTATGCTGTCTTGAAATCACCTGCATTAACAAAAACTTTAACATCAGAAGCCCGGATGGTTCAGTCAGTGGAACATCAGACTCTAAAATTATATTTTGAAAAGTTTAAAAATGTTAAGATGTATTGGATTGATTGTATGAGTGAGATTGTATGAGTGTGCTTTTTGGTATAAATGCTGCAGCAGAAACGTGAGAAAGGTTGTTTTGATTTAGTGTTTTGGAGTCAGGCCTGTGGGTGAGTGATAGTGAATGCTATATTTTATGTTTATAGTAAGTTATCTGTTATTAAGTAGTTTAAGGTAAATTATTTATTAAGTGCCGTTCTATTAAGGTTAAGTTTGTTAAGTTTATTTTCTGTTAAGTTTGAGGTCTGTTAAGTTTAAATTGTATATTAGGTTAAGTTAGATTCTGTTAAGTTTGATCTTACATTATTTACAAATAAGTCTGTTATTTAAAGTCAGTTAAGTTTTGTTATAGTTAAGTTTTATTAGAATTAAGAGATTTTACATGTAAGTTCTGCTGATTTAAAAATCTATTAACTTTAAGTAAAGATAAGCTTAAGTAATGTTAAGATCTATTAAGTTTAAATATTTTAAGTTTAAGTGCTATTAAGTTTAAGTGATGTTAGATAGATTTATGCTTTTACGATAGACGTTTATTTTATGGCTTGTGTGCAAAGTGTTGTTGTGAACTTCAGAGAAACCTTGCTAGCTGAAAATACTATTTAATTATTAGAATTGCCTATTCTTATGTTGCAAAGAGTGTAACACAGCTAGCCCATAGAATTTTGAAGCCAGTTAAGTTCTGTTAATTTACAAATAAGTCTGCTAAGTTAGATATTTTAAGTGCTTTAAGTGTATACTATTTTCTCACCACTCCAAATCAACAAAGGACTGAGAATCGCCCAGCTGATGCCATTTCAGCCAAATGACTAAAGGATTACAGACTGTAAAACAGATTTTGAACTTTTCTGAGAGGCCCGGGGAAGGGGTGGATGTGAAAATCTCAAGGACAAAAAGGATTGTTTTCAGACTTGCCGTTCACCTCCTCTCCAGGTTCACATGAATGAAAACAGCTAGCAGCTGTCTTTTCTTAGTCCAATTACCACCTATCTTGCAATGCCTGATAAGGCAGGACATTGTGGCTCAGCTGAGGGTGGGTTTAACCCTTTGGGATAAAACGCCGTTGCCGGAGGACCAGAGAACTGATTGACATTATTGAATCATTATCATCTTTCCATATAAAAGGACCGGCAAAAGAGAACTGCCTTGAATGTCACAGCCCAAATTGTGCTGCTTGGGTTGCACTGTGTTGTGGGGGTTGTGACAGGACTTTTTGGGTGGACCAGTTGTCACTTTTTCATTTATGGTGTAATACCTGTAATTATAGACATAACTGGGAACATAATTGGGAGTGGGCACTACGGAATGAAACAGGACTAAATACTGCCTCAGCTTTAGATCTTTATGAATCGCATGAGCAGAAAATCTTGGCTTATTATCGGTGGGAGGTACAGTGTATTTTGAAAAGGATTAAAGCTCAAAGTGCATCATATATTACCTCTGTAAGGTGTAGAAAACTGGTGCCTTTAACACAACATTCCGTTGTAGGGCCTATAAAAGGAGATCCCAATCAGGCATTAGACAACTGCATTAGAAGGTTACAAAGGTGTGGTCTTCGGGTCTCGGGAACAGTAAGGTTAAAAACTGATAAGAAGAAAGTCAAAGTAAAACCAGGAAAATGAGGTTTCCTTTTATTATATTACTTGGTGTAGTGGTAGCTGAAGAATTAAAGGTAACACATTTTAGTCAACCTAGAGATAATGTATGGCTAACACTTGCTAGGCAGATTAATCAGTCGTCGCTTTGTCTCAGCATTGGAGGAGTTACTAACCCTTTTCGAACATGTTTGGTAGGACTTCCAGTATGGTCTCCTCAAGAATTCTGCAGTTTTATTAATAACCGTGCCTTATGTATGCGCAGTATGGTAAATATCAAATTGCCTGCACAAAAAGGGTATACTGCCAGTCAGAGTGATGGCTACCGCCAATGCCTGTTAATTCAATCACTTAATATTCCTTTGCATTCTCCACCTGAGGAATTGGAGCTTTTCGGGAGTGCAAATGCTAGCATGACCAGCACTTCTGACGGTGGGTGGTTTAGCTTTGATTATTCTAATCCTCAAAAGATGAATCCACATACACAAACGTGGGCTACCCTGGATTCAGCTCTAAAGCCAAACATAGTGTCTAAACAACTCTACAATCATTGTAAAGGCTCTAGCATCATGACACCTAAGAAATTACCTAAGGGCATATTTCTAATTTGCGGAGATAGAGCCTGGAATGGTATACCTGCCCAGCCTCAGTGTGGACCTTGTTATTTAGGCAAGTTATCTCTATTCCACCCTAATATATCTGTGCTAATGCAATTAAGCCATAAGATAAGCAGGCAAAAGCGTAGCTTACATAATTTAGACTGTAGTCAAATAGGAGATCCATGGTTCTGGAGTAAATTTAAGCAAGTGATGGTTTCAGCTTTCCTACCATGGGGTGCTGCAAGCAAAGCATTGACTCTAGCAAAACAAATAGGGTGTTGGGCTAAGGGTGAACTGAATAAAACTTCACAGATATTAGATATGTTAACTTCAGATGTACAAAGTGTTAATCACGCTGTTCTACAAAATAGAGCTGCTATAGATTTCTTACTATCAGCACAAGGCCATGAGTGTGAAGAGTTTGAAAAGATGTGTTGCATGAACTTATCTGATCATTCTGTATCTATTCATGCTAAGTTAAAAGAGCTACGACTAAGATTTAACAAACTTAAAGAAGAAGAAAGATTAAGTATTGATGAGTAGCTGAAAAGTTTCAGATTGGGACCCTGGCTAAGAAACCTTATAACATATGCTATAGGGATATTAGGAGTACTCTTATTGCTTTTACTTATATTACCTTGTTTCTGTAGCTGTATTCAAAAGATGGTTAATAGGATGATAGAGAAAACCTGGCAAACTAAACTCCTTTCTCTCAAAGAAAAAAGCGGGGGAAATGTCGGGAGTTTAGTTCAAGCATGGCTTAAAGAAAAAGGCCATGAAGGCATACAATTGAGAGAAAAGTAAAAGGTAGTTGCAAAGCAGTTCCAAAGCAGTTCCCAGCCTGACTTCTATAAACAATTAAAACAATTAGACTCTTTCAGGCATCATTGTATAAACAATAAAGTTCTCAGGCAGTCTTCTCATAACAAGTGTAACACTCTCTCTGGGAAAAGATGGCACCCTGAGAACAGATGTGGAAGTTTTGGGAACTGTTCATATCACAGTGAGAACACTGGTTTTGTTTTGTGTAAACAATCAACGGTGTAGTAAAACAAAAGGTGTGGTTAGAGTTTTCTCTGTTAGCCTATCATAAACCTGTATTTTGGAATATGCATGAAGTTCGTTAACACTATTATTTAAGCTGACTGATCGATCAATAAATCGAGTTCGATGCATCAAAGGATTGGTCGTTCTCCCCTCACTTCAACACTCTGGTAAAAGCCACAAGTCCGTTGTGACTTGGTTTAATCAAAAGACTAATGTTTGGGAATCTGATATTCAAACAGTAGAGGGATCCCCTCAAATTGTTGAGCCTGCTGCAGTAGTTTGAGCTTTTCAGCTGTTTCCTCAGCCTTTTAATTTGGTCACAGATTCTGCTTATGTTGCTAATGTAGTCAGGAGAATAGAAGGTTCCATTTTAAAGGATGTTAGTAATGAAACTTTACATCGTTGGCTTTCATGTCTTTTTATAACTTTGCAATATAGAACTAATCCATATTTTGTTTCTCACATTAGGGCGCATTCTTCGCTTCCTGGATTTTTAGTGGAAGGAAATGCAAGAGCGGGCAAGCTGACAATGGTCATTTCTAACACATTGCCAAATAGTTTTGAACAAGCAAAATTGAGTCATGCCTTTTTCCACCAAAATGCACAAGCACTCATGCAAATGTTCCAAATCACTTAAAGTCAAGCTAAAGCTATCATTCATACTTGCCCTGACTGTCAATTGGTACAACCTCCTGTTTCTACAGGAGCAATCAACCCCCGAGGCTTACAAAGCCTACAGTTGTGGCAAACAGATGTTACTAAATAGCCTTCTTTTGGTAAATTTAAAAATATTCATGTTTCCATAGACACGTTCTCTGGTGCAGTTTTTGCTTCCCTTCACACAAGTGATACTGGCAGCCATGCCTGTCATCATTTCCTGCAAGCTTTTGCTTCATTGGGTATACCCCAAGAAGTAAAAACTGACAATGGCCCCGCATACATATCTCAAAAATTGGCCACATTTTTAAATGAATGGGGTGTTCGACACATTTTTGGTACTCCCCACTCTCCCACAAGCCAAGCAATCATTGAAAGAACACATCAAACCTTAAAACGCATATTAGATCAACAGAGAGGGGGAACGGAAATCACCCCACAGATGAGACTGAGTAAGGCTTTGTATGTTTTTAATTTTCTAAATAGTAAAAGTACAGAACCAGATCCACCAATCTTTAGACACTTTTCAAATAGCACACAGGCAAAACTGAAAGAACATCCTCCTCTTCTAATTAGAAACCCTGACTCTGGACAGATGGAAGGTCCGTTTCAATTAATAACGTGGGGCAAAGGGTATGCTTCTATTTCCACAGGTGCTGGAAGAATTAAGTGGGTTCCTGCCAAAAACGTCAAACCGTATCGCACTTCAGAACCTGTTGTCGAGCCTAGAACTGAGGAAGCGAGTACGCAGACGTAGACCGAATGGAAGGATCCCGGGTCTCGCCTGACGCCTCTTGTGCCTGACGTTCATTGTGCATCGGTGGAACCCGTGAACTCTGATTTTGTGCCAATTTTTATTTATGAGTATACGAATTAAATGCTGAATGTTTGTTTAACAAAGCTAATTTTTGGCTGAAAATTTAGGTTCTTGTTTTGGTTTAGAAAGAATTCTGCCAAAACTTAGTTCTTGAAAGAGATGGGGCAGAATCAAATGGTATACTTGTTTTGCTTGATTTTAATTGTTTTTTGTCGTGCAGATTTGCCTGAGGATCAACCGAAGACGAATGTTTGGGTGACCTTAGCCAAGGCTGCCGGATCGGATACTATATGTCTGTCTAATTCGGAACCAGAAAAGCCTTTCTCAACCTGTTTGGTTGGTGTGCCAGTGAAAGAGTTTCCTTTGGTCAGAAAAGAATCCAATGGTAAACCAGGTGGAATTGACAATGGAAACAGTCCTTCCTTCAATTGGAACATTTGTTCCAAGAAACTTCTCAGGGCAGCAAATGTTTCAAACAGTTGGGATGTGTTTCTACAGACGGACCAATCTCCACGGCAATTGCCAAAAGGGTATTGGATCATTTGCGGAGACAGAGGTTGGCAAGGCATTCCAGCCCACCTTGAAGGTGGCCCTTGCAGCATTGGTATGCTTACCATAATTGCCCCCACTGCCAAAGCAGTGATGAAAAAGAAACAAAGGAAAACGAGAGCTGTTCCTCATTATGATGAGAACTGTCAGAGTGATTTTATGCCTTGGAATGCCGCCAGAAGGGTTTCAGCAGGTATATTTCTACCCCAATTGGCTTCAGCTGTGGCATTGAGACAATTAGATCGAGTTGGATGTTGGCTGAGCAAACAAGCTAATGCCACATCCTCCGCAATCAGTGATATGTTGACCGATGTTGATAGTATTAGACATGCTACTCTTCAAAACAGAGCAGCCATTGATTTTCTCTTACTGGCACAAGGACATGGTTGTGAGGAATTGGAAGGTTTGTGTTGTATGAATTTGTCTGATCATTCTGAATCCATTCACAAAAGCATTCAAAAATTAAAGGATCTGACAGCCCAAATTAAAGAAGACGGAGGTTCCTGGTTGGATGATTTGTATCAAAATTGCAGTTTTGCACCTTGGCTAAGGCAACTTTGCAAGATAGGTCTTTACATATTAGGTGTTCTAATACTGATATTGATAGTGGTACCTTGTATACTCTGTTGTGTTCGGCGAATGATGAACAAAACAGTCCGAGAAGTTTTTGTCATTCAAGCAGGAGAATTAGGAAGTAGAAGCACAGAGAGTGTACGAAATCTCACGAAAGCAGTAGATGAGGGTATTGACATGGACGAAGGTTTTGAATTAAGGCCTTGGAATCGACCAGAGTTTTTTGAACGATGCCTTGTGACTGTTGCCAAACATATCTCTTTCAGGGATTGGGTCTTCACAGCATTAAGTTGCTGTGCCGTAATATAGCAATGCTTCAGTTTAGTGAAAATAGGTCTTCAGCAGATAATAAGCAGAAATTTTGCAATAGAGCTATGAAACGCAAATAGCAAGCGACAAGAAAATGAAAGCTTCTGGGTCAAACAGAGAGGGGGAAATGTTGGAATCCATAAGGTTAGAGGATTTTTAAGAAATGGTTAAAAAGAAGTATGTAGGCCTTAGACTGGAGTTTTGTTAGCATTGCAGAAAAGTTTCCCATGCAAGCAGAAAAAGTTTTCCATGCAAGCAGAAAAGTTTCCCAAGCAGTAGACGTGACAAATAACAATAGGCTTCTGTAGAATTGGCTTTAGGATGGCAACAAGGTTATTTAATGTATGTCTTTAGAAGGTTAGCATGAATAGAACTCTGTTCTTTGTCTCTTATCAACTAGTCTTTGTTTTAGCTACGATTACCTATGTTTTATAAGATTGGATAGAATGCTTGTCAATATGTGTTTTCTGTGTCTGATTGGCTGAATTCTAGTCTGAGATGATTTTATGTATTGCTGTATGAGCCCTGTTGAAGGAGACATTTTTTGGTGTGGATCAGTGAGCTGTCATGTCTCCATTTTGTATTTTGAGACTGATGTGCTGGAAATAAAAGCAAAAATCTCTTCACTGGTCTGGTTACCATGTTATCCATATTTGGATATTTTGCCGCGGCCTAGTGGGTTCCTTTTTTAAGGCGTGGGTTCCTGACACCATTGGACTTATACCTGTCCCGTCCCCCGCATATTGCTGCCCCGTGTGAGGACGTAGAATAGAAGAAAAACAAAGAAAAATCGTGGAAGCACCAGCCGCGGAGACCCAAGTGTTAACAAGGAGGACACTGTATCATCTCTCCCGCCGAAACCAAGAAAATTGTAAGCAACTTATCTCGGGAGAGCGCTTGGGTGACGTTGGGAGGAAAAATAGAGAAAAAGAAAATTATTAAAAGAGCACAAAAATGGGAACGAATTTATCAGAAGTTGAATGGGATGTTTTTCATCAATTAGAGACAATGTTACAAGAAAAAGGTCACTCTGAAATTTCAAAAACTGAGCTTAAAAACTTACTTATCTGGGTTAAAGCGAATACGCAAGATTTAAATCTGCAGTCTGCTTTTTCTTTTCATTTTTGGGATCAGATAAACTGGAGAATCTATAATCTAGTCTCTCTCAAAAAAGATGAAAGCTTAAGAGAACTTGTGCCGGTTTGTAGTGCGCTGTTGTAGTGCTTTTTTAAACAAAGTGATAAAAATAAGATCAACTTGGACTCAGAAAACAGAGCTTCTGGTTCTCTCTCACGAAATTCCAGTAAACCAGAGACTGTGTGTGTATCGGAGAATGTTACAAGTGTTGTTGCAAATGCTGAAGGTATTGCTTTGAACTCTGTTGAACAAAATCTTTCTTCTCTCTCTCTGGGAAAAAATGAGACTCTTTCGGACTTTTCTTCGCGTTGTTCTGTTAATGTAAAAATATGTGACTCTTGTAAGGGGGATGGAACAAAGTGTGTAAAAGATGGAAATGAAAAAGTGACTGTACTTCCTAAAATTGTTTGTGCAGGGACACTGAAACCTGAATTGGATTCTGTTGGGCCTGGGGTGGAGGCTGAGGTGGCTGCTTCCACTCGGGAAATTGTGGTTCCAGGGAACTCTTTTTCAGTTAAGCAAAACCATGGTTGTTCTGGTGTTTGTCAATCTATAGATACAGAGAAAGAAAAATTGGCTTTAAGGGTGGAGTCCTTTGAAAGGAAGAGATGGAAGAAACTCGCGACTGTGTTGTTGCTGAAATTCAAAAAGCTGGACTTGAAATCTCTGCAACGAAAATTCAACAAGTTTCACCTTAGAAGTACCTGGGATGGAAGATGACTGAGACGACAAGAACACCACAAAAAATTCAGATCCGAACCAGAGTCAACAACCTACAAGAGTTACAACAACTTCTAGGAGAAATCAACTGGGTCAGACCGATGTTGGGAATCACCAATGATGAACTGAGTCCGCTCTTCCATTTGCTGAGAGGAAGTTGCGACATCACTTCGCCAAGAACTTTAACCCCTGAAGCTCGTGCTGCTCTCGACAAAGTCACAGAAGCTCTTCAAAAAAGACAAGCTCATCGCTGCGTTCCTGAAAATCCTTTCTTTCTTGCAATCTTAGGAGAGAAGAAGCAGCTTTGTGGTCTCATTTTCCAGTGGGATTCCACAGAACAAGATCCTTTGTTAATAATGGAATGGGATTTTCCTCCCTACAGGTTTTCAAAGACCATTTGCTCAGTTTTAGAAATGATTGCATACATTATAATTAAGGCTAGAACCAGATTGTTAACTTTGGCAGGTCAAGAATTTTCAGTTATCTATTTGCCATTGAAAAATGATTATTTCAATTGGGCAATGCAAAATTCTGATGATTTACAATATGCATTCTTAGGTTTTCCAGGTGTTTGTTCCATACACTATCCAGCTCACAAACTACTGCAAGCAAAATTGAGTTTCAGAGAAAAACCTAAATTGAGTGAAGAACCTTTACGTGCTGTGACTCTCTTCACTGATGGCTCTGGTAAAAGCCACAAGTCCGTTGTGACTTGGTTTAATCAAAAGACTAATGTTTGGGAATCTGATATTCAAACAGTAGAGGGATCCCCTCAAATTGTTGAGCCTGCTGCAGTAGTTTGAGCTTTTCAGCTGTTTCCTCAGCCTTTTAATTTGGTCACAGATTCTGCTTATGTTGCTAATGTAGTCAGGAGAATAGAAGGTTCCATTTTAAAGGATGTTAGTAATGAAACTTTACATCGTTGGCTTTCATGTCTTTTTATAACTTTGCAATATAGAACTAATCCATATTTTGTTTCTCACATTAGGGCGCATTCTTCGCTTCCTGGATTTTTAGTGGAAGGAAATGCAAGAGCGGGCAAGCTGACAATGGTCATTTCTAACACATTGCCAAATAGTTTTGAACAAGCAAAATTGAGTCATGCCTTTTTCCACCAAAATGCACAAGCACTCATGCAAATGTTCCAAATCACTTAAAGTCAAGCTAAAGCTATCATTCATACTTGCCCTGACTGTCAATTGGTACAACCTCCTGTTTCTACAGGAGCAATCAACCCCCGAGGCTTACAAAGCCTACAGTTGTGGCAAACAGATGTTACTAAATAGCCTTCTTTTGGTAAATTTAAAAATATTCATGTTTCCATAGACACGTTCTCTGGTGCAGTTTTTGCTTCCCTTCACACAAGTGATACTGGCAGCCATGCCTGTCATCATTTCCTGCAAGCTTTTGCTTCATTGGGTATACCCCAAGAAGTAAAAACTGACAATGGCCCCGCATACATATCTCAAAAATTGGCCACATTTTTAAATGAATGGGGTGTTCGACACATTTTTGGTATTCCCCACTCTCCCACAAGCCAAGCAATCATTGAAAGAACACATCAAACCTTAAAACGCATATTAGATCAACAGAGAGGGGGAACGGAAATCACCCCACAGATGAGACTGAGTAAGGCTTTGTATGTTTTTAATTTTCTAAATAGTAAAAGTACAGAACCAGATCCACCAATCTTTAGACACTTTTCAAATAGCACACAGGCAAAACTGAAAGAACATCCTCCTCTTCTAATTAGAAACCCTGACTCTGGACAGATGGAAGGTCCGTTTCAATTAATAACGTGGGGCAAAGGGTATGCTTCTATTTCCACAGGTGCTGGAAGAATTAAGTGGGTTCCTGCCAAAAACGTCAAACCGTATCGCACTTCAGAACCTGTTGTCGAGCCTAGAACTGAGGAAGCGAGTACGCAGACGTAGACCGAATGGAAGGATCCCGGGTCTCGCCTGACGCCTCTTGTGCCTGACGTTCATTGTGCATCGGTGGAACCCGTGAACTCTGATTTTGTGCCAATTTTTATTTATGAGTATACGAATTAAATGCTGAATGTTTGTTTAACAAAGCTAATTTTTGGCTGAAAATTTAGGTTCTTGTTTTGGTTTAGAAAGAATTCTGCCAAAACTTAGTTCTTGAAAGAGATGGGGCAGAATCAAATGGTATACTTGTTTTGCTTGATTTTAATTGTTTTTTGTCGTGCAGATTTGCCTGAGGATCAACCGAAGACGAATGTTTGGGTGACCTTAGCCAAGGCTGCCGGATCGGATACTATATGTCTGTCTAATTCGGAACCAGAAAAGCCTTTCTCAACCTGTTTGGTTGGTGTGCCAGTGAAAGAGTTTCCTTTGGTCAGAAAAGAATCCAATGGTAAACCAGGTGGAATTGACAATGGAAACAGTCCTTCCTTCAATTGGAACATTTGTTCCAAGAAACTTCTCAGGGCAGCAAATGTTTCAAACAGTTGGGATGTGTTTCTACAGACGGACCAATCTCCACGGCAATTGCCAAAAGGGTATTGGATCATTTGCGGAGACAGAGGTTGGCAAGGCATTCCAGCCCACCTTGAAGGTGGCCCTTGCAGCATTGGTATGCTTACCATAATTGCCCCCACTGCCAAAGCAGTGATGAAAAAGAAACAAAGGAAAACGAGAGCTGTTCCTCATTATGATGAGAACTGTCAGAGTGATTTTATGCCTTGGAATGCCGCCAGAAGGGTTTCAGCAGGTATATTTCTACCCCAATTGGCTTCAGCTGTGGCATTGAGACAATTAGATCGAGTTGGATGTTGGCTGAGCAAACAAGCTAATGCCACATCCTCCGCAATCAGTGATATGTTGACCGATGTTGATAGTATTAGACATGCTACTCTTCAAAACAGAGCAGCCATTGATTTTCTCTTACTGGCACAAGGACATGGTTGTGAGGAATTGGAAGGTTTGTGTTGTATGAATTTGTCTGATCATTCTGAATCCATTCACAAAAGCATTCAAAAATTAAAGGATCTGACAGCCCAAATTAAAGAAGACGGAGGTTCCTGGTTGGATGATTTGTATCAAAATTGCAGTTTTGCACCTTGGCTAAGGCAACTTTGCAAGATAGGTCTTTACATATTAGGCGTTCTAATACTGATATTGATAGTGGTACCTTGTATACTCTGTTGTGTACGGCGAATGATGAACAAAACAGTCCGAGAAGTTTTTGTCATTCAAGCAGGAGAATTAGGAAGTAGAAGCACAGAGAGTGTACGAAATCTCACGAAAGCAGTAGATGAGGGTATTGACATGGACGAAGGTTTTGAATTAAGGCCTTGGAATCGACCAGAGTTTTTTGAACGATGCCTTGTGACTGTTGCCAAACATATCTCTTTCAGGGATTGGGTCTTCACAGCATTAAGTTGCTGTGCCGTAATATAGCAATGCTTCAGTTTAGTGAAAATAGGTCTTCAGCAGATAATAAGCAGAAATTTTGCAATAGAGCTATGAAACGCAAATAGCAAGCGACAAGAAAATGAAAGCTTCTGGGTCAAACAGAGAGGGGGAAATGTTGGAATCCATAAGGTTAGAGGATTTTTAAGAAATGGTTAAAAAGAAGTATGTAGGCCTTAGACTGGAGTTTTGTTAGCATTGCAGAAAAGTTTCCCATGCAAGCAGAAAAAGTTTTCCATGCAAGCAGAAAAGTTTCCCAAGCAGTAGACGTGACAAATAACAATAGGCTTCTGTAGAATTGGCTTTAGGATGGCAACAAGGTTATTTAATGTATGTCTTTAGAAGGTTAGCATGAATAGAACTCTGTTCTTTGTCTCTTATCAACTAGTCTTTGTTTTAGCTACGATTACCTATGTTTTATAAGATTGGATAGAATGCTTGTCAATATGTGTTTTCTGTGTCTGATTGGCTGAATTCTAGTCTGAGATGATTTTATGTATTGCTGTATGAGCCCTGTTGAAGGAGACATTTTTTGGTGTGGATCAGTGAGCTGTCATGTCTCCATTTTGTATTTTGAGACTGATGTGCTGGAAATAAAAGCAAAAATCTCTTCACTGGTCTGGTTACCATGTTATCCATATTTGGATATTTTGCCGCGGCCTAGTGGGTTCCTTTTTTAAGGCGTGGGTTCCTGACACCATTGGACTTATACCTGTCCCGTCCCCCGCATATTGCTGCCCCGTGTGAGGACGTAGAATAGAAGAAAAACAAAGAAAAATCGTGGAAGCACCAGCCGCGGAGACCCAAGTGTTAACAAGGAGGACACTGTATCATCTCTCCCGCCGAAACCAAGAAAATTGTAAGCAACTTATCTCGGGAGAGCGCTTGGGTGACGTTGGGAGGAAAAATAGAGAAAAAGAAAATTATTAAAAGAGCACAAAAATGGGAACGAATTTATCAGAAGTTGAATGGGATGTTTTTTATCAATTAGAGACAATGTTACAAGAAAAAGGTCACTCTGAAATTTCAAAAACTGAGCTTAAAAACTTACTTATCTGGGTTAAAGCGAATACGCAAGATTTAAATCTGCAGTCTGCTTTTTCTTTTCATTTTTGGGATCAGATAAACTGGAGAATCTATAATCTAGTCTCTCTCAAAAAAGATGAAAGCTTAAGAGAACTTGTGCCGGTTTGTAGTGCGCTGTTGTAGTGCTTTTTTAAACAAAGTGATAAAAATAAGATCAACTTGGACTCAGAAAACAGAGCTTCTGGTTCTCTCTCACGAAATTCCAGTAAACCAGAGACTGTGTGTGTATCGGAGAATGTTACAAGTGTTGTTGCAAATGCTGAAGGTATTGCTTTGAACTCTGTTGAACAAAATCTTTCTTCTGTCTCTCTGGGAAAAAATGAGACTCTTTCGGACTTTTCTTCGCGTTGTTCTGTTAATGTAAAAATATGTGACTCTTGTAAGGGGGATGGAACAAAGTGTGTAAAAGATGGAAATGAAAAAGTGACTGTACTTCCTAAAATTGTTTGTGCAGGGACACTGAAACCTGAATTGGATTCTGTTGGGCCTGGGGTGGAGGCTGAGGTGGCTGCTTCCACTCGGGAAATTGTGGTTCCAGGGAACTCTTTTTCAGTTAAGCAAAACCATGGTTGTTCTGGTGTTTGTCAATCTATAGATACAGAGAAAGAAAAATTGGCTTTAAGGGTGGAGTCCTTTGAAAGGAAGAGATGGAAGAAAGTCGCGACTGTGTTGTTGCTGAAATTCAAAAAGCTGGACTTGAAATCTCTGCAACGAAAATTCAACAAGTTTCACCTTAGAAGTACCTGGGATGGAAGATGACTGAGACGACAAGAACACCACAAAAAATTCAGATCCGAACCAGAGTCAACAACCTACAAGAGTTACAACAACTTCTAGGAGAAATCAACTGGGTCAGACCGATGTTGGGAATCACCAATGATGAACTGAGTCCGCTCTTCCATTTGCTGAGAGGAAGTTGCGACATCACTTCGCCAAGAACTTTAACCCCTGAAGCTCGTGCTGCTCTCGACAAAGTCACAGAAGCTCTTCAAAAAAGACAAGCTCATCGCTGCGTTCCTGAAAATCCTTTCTTTCTTGCAATCTTAGGAGAGAAGAAGCAGCTTTGTGGTCTCATTTTCCAGCGGGATTCCACAGAACAAGATCCTTTGTTAATAATGGAATGGGATTTTCCTCCCTACAGGTTTTCAAAGACCATTTGCTCAGTTTTAGAAATGATTGCATACATTATAATTAAGGCTAGAACCAGATTGTTAACTTTGGCAGGTCAAGAATTTTCAGTTATCTATTTGCCATTGAAAAATGATTATTTCAATTGGGCAATGCAAAATTCTGATGATTTACAATATGCATTCTTAGGTTTTCCAGGTGTTTGTTCCATACACTATCCAGCTCACAAACTACTGCAAGCAAAATTGAGTTTCAGAGAAAAACCTAAATTGAGTGAAGAACCTTTACGTGCTGTGACTCTCTTCACTGATGGCTCTGGTAAAAGCCACAAGTCCGTTGTGACTTGGTTTAATCAAAAGACTAATGTTTGGGAATCTGATATTCAAACAGTAGAGGGATCCCCTCAAATTGTTGAGCCTGCTGCAGTAGTTTGAGCTTTTCAGCTGTTTCCTCAGCCTTTTAATTTGGTCACAGATTCTGCTTATGTTGCTAATGTAGTCAGGAGAATAGAAGGTTCCATTTTAAAGGATGTTAGTAATGAAACTTTACATCGTTGGCTTTCATGTCTTTTTATAACTTTGCAATATAGAACTAATCCATATTTTGTTTCTCACATTAGGGCGCATTCTTCGCTTCCTGGATTTTTAGTGGAAGGAAATGCAAGAGCGGGCAAGCTGACAATGGTCATTTCTAACACATTGCCAAATAGTTTTGAACAAGCAAAATTGAGTCATGCCTTTTTCCACCCAAATGCACAAGCACTCATGCAAATGTTCCAAATCACTTAAAGTCAAGCTAAAGCTATCATTCATACTTGCCCTGACTGTCAATTGGTACAACCTCCTGTTTCTACAGGAGCAATCAACCCCCGAGGCTTACAAAGCCTACAGTTGTGGCAAACAGATGTTACTAAATAGCCTTCTTTTGGTAAATTTAAAAATATTCATGTTTCCATAGACACGTTCTCTGGTGCAGTTTTTGCTTCCCTTCACACAAGTGATACTGGCAGCCATGCCTGTCATCATTTCCTGCAAGCTTTTGCTTCATTGGGTATACCCCAAGAAGTAAAAACTGACAATGGCCCCGCATACATATCTCAAAAATTGGCCACATTTTTAAATGAATGGGGTGTTCGACGCATTTTTGGTATTCCCCAGTCTCCCACAAGCCAAGCAATCATTGAAAGAACACATCAAACCTTAAAACGCATATTAGATCAACAGAGAGGGGGAACGGAAATCACCCCACAGATGAGACTGAGTAAGGCTTTGTATGTTTTTAATTTTCTAAATAGTAAAAGTACAGAACCAGATCCACCAATCTTTAGACACTTTTCAAATAGCACACAGGCAAAACTGAAAGAACATCCTCCTCTTCTAATTAGAAACCCTGACTCTGGACAGATGGAAGGTCCGTTTCAATTAATAACGTGGGGCAAAGGGTATGCTTCTATTTCCACAGGTGCTGGAAGAATTAAGTGGGTTCCTGCCAAAAACGTCAAACCGTATCGCACTTCAGAACCTGTTGTCGAGCCTAGAACTGAGGAAGCGAGTACGCAGACGTAGACCGAATGGAAGGATCCCGGGTCTCGCCTGACGCCTCTTGTGCCTGACGTTCATTGTGCATCGGTGGAACCCGTGAACTCTGATTTTGTGCCAATTTTTATTTATGAGTATACGAATTAAATGCTGAATGTTTGTTTAACAAAGCTAATTTTTGGCTGAAAATTTAGGTTCTTGTTTTGGTTTAGAAAGAATTCTGCCAAAACTTAGTTCTTGAAAGAGATGGGGCAGAATCAAATGGTATACTTGTTTTGCTTGATTTCAATTGTTTTTTGTCGTGCAGATTTGCCTGAGGATCAACCGAAGACGAATGTTTGGGTGACCTTAGCCAAGGCTGCCGGATCGGATACTATATGTCTGTCTAATTCGGAACCAGAAAAGCCTTTCTCAACCTGTTTGGTTGGTGTGCCAGTGAAAGAGTTTCCTTTGGTCAGAAAAGAATCCAATGGTAAACCAGGTGGAATTGACAATGGAAACAGTCCTTCCTTCAATTGGAACATTTGTTCCAAGAAACTTCTCAGGGCAGCAAATGTTTCAAACAGTTGGGATGTGTTTCTACAGACGGACCAATCTCCACGGCAATTGCCAAAAGGGTATTGGATCATTTGCGGAGACAGAGGTTGGCAAGGCATTCCAGCCCACCTTGAAGGTGGCCCTTGCAGCATTGGTATGCTTACCATAATTGCCCCCACTGCCAAAGCAGTGATGAAAAAGAAACAAAGGAAAACAAGAGCTGTTCCTCATTATGATGAGAACTGTCAGAGTGATTTTATGCCTTGGAATGCCGCCAGAAGGGTTTCAGCAGGTATATTTCTACCCCAATTGGCTTCAGCTGTGGCATTGAGACAATTAGATCGAGTTGGATGTTGGCTGAGCAAACAAGCTAATGCCACATCCTCCGCAATCAGTGATATGTTGACCAATGTTGATAGTATTAGACATGCTACTCTTCAAAACAGAGCAGCCATTGATTTTCTCTTACTGGCACAAGGACATGGTTGTGAGGAATTGGAAGGTTTGTGTTGTATGAATTTGTCTGATCATTCTGAATCCATTCACAAAAGCATTCAAAAATTAAAGGATCTGACAGCCCAAATTAAAGAAGATGGAGGTTCCTGGTTGGATGATTTGTATCAAAATTGCAGTTTTGCACCTTGGCTAAGGCAACTTTGCAAGATAGGTCTTTACATATTAGGTGTTCTAATACTGATATTGATAGTGGTACCTTGTATACTCTGTTGTGTTCGGCGAATGATGAACAAAACAGTCCGAGAAGTTTTTGTCATTCAAGCAGGAGAATTAGGAAGTAGAAGCACAGAGAGTGTACGAAATCTCACGAAAGCAGTAGATGAGGGTATTGACATGAACGAAGGTTTTGAATTAAGGCCTTGGAATCGACCAGAGTTTTTTGAACGATGCCTTGTGACTGTTGCCAAACATATCTCTTTCAGGGATTGGGTCTTCACAGCATTAAATTGCTGTGCCGTAATATAGCAATGCTTCAGTTTAGTGAAAATAGGTCTTCAGCAGATAATAAGCAGAAATTTTGCAATAGAGCTATGAAACGCAAATAGCAAGCGACAAGAAAATGAAAGCTTCTGGGTCAAACAGAGAGGGGGAAATGTTGGAATCCATAAGGTTAGAGGATTTTTAGGAAATGGTTAAAAAGAAGTATGTAGGCCTTAGACTGGAGTTTTGTTAGCATTGCAGAAAAGTTTCCCATGCAAGCAGAAAAAGTTTTCCATGCAAGCAGAAAAGTTTCCCAAGCAGTAGACGTGACAAATAACAATAGGCTTCTGTAGAATTGGCTTTAGGATGGCAACAAGGTTATTTAATGTATATCTTTAGAAGGTTAGCATGAATAGAACTCTGTTCTTTGTCTCTTATCAACTAGTCTTTGTTTTAGCTACGATTACCTATGTTTTATAAGATTGGATAGAATGCTTGTCAATATGTGTTTTCTGTGTCTGATTGGCTGAATTCTAGTCTGAGATGATTTTATGTATTGCTGTATGAGCCCTGTTGAAGGAGACATTTTTTGGTGTGGATCAGTGAGCTGTCATGTCTCCATTTTGTATTTTGAGACTGATGTGCTGGAAATAAAAGCAAAAATCTCTTCACTGGTCTGGTTACCATGTTATCCATATTTGGATATTTTGCCGCGGCCTAGTGGGTTCCTTTTTTAAGGCGTGGGTTCCTGACACCATTGGACTTATACCTGTCCCGTCCCCCGCATATTGCTGCCCCGTGTGAGGACGTAGAATAGAAGAAAAACAAAGAAAAATCGTGGAAGCACCAGCCGCGGAGACCCAAGTGTTAACAAGGAGGACACTGTATCATCTCTCCCGCCGAAACCAAGAAAATTGTAAGTAACTTATCTCGGGAGAGCGCTTGGGTGACGTTGGGAGGAAAAATAGAGAAAAAGAAAATTATTAAAAGAGCACAAAAATGGGAAGGAATTTATCAGAAGTTGAATGGGATGTTTTTTATCAATTAGAGACAATGTTACAAGAAAAAGGTCACTCTGAAATTTCAAAAACTGAGCTTAAAAACTTACTTATCTGGGTTAAAGCGAATACGCAAGATTTAAATCTGCAGTCTGCTTTTTCTTTTCATTTTTGGGATCAGATAAACTGGAGAATCTATAATCTAGTCTCTCTCAAAAAAGATGAAAGCTTAAGAGAACTTGTGCCGGTTTTTAGTGCGCTGTTGTAGTGCTTTTTTAAACAAAGTGATAAAAATAAGATCAACTTGGACTCAGAAAACAGAGCTTCTGGTTCTCTCTCACGAAATTCCAGTAAACCAGAGACTGTGTGTGTATCGGAGAATGTTACAAGTGTTGTTGCAAATGCTGAAAGTATTGCTTTGAACTCTGTTGAACAAAATCTTTCTTCTCTCTCTCTGGGAAAAAATGAGACTCTTTCGGACTTTTCTTCGCGTTGTTCTGTTAATGTAAAAATATGTGACTCTTGTAAGGGGGATGGAACAAAGTGTGTAAAAGATGGAAATGAAAAAGTGACTGTACTTCCTAAAATTGTTTGTGCAGGGACACTGAAACCTGAATTGGATTCTGTTGGGCCTGGGGTGGAGGCTGAGGTGGCTGCTTCCACTCGGGAAATTGTGGTTCCAGGGAACTCTTTTTCAGTTAAGCAAAACCATGGTTGTTCTGGTGTTTGTCAATCTATAGATACAGAGAAAGAAAAATTGGCTTTAAGGGTGGAGTCCTTTGAAAGGAAGAGATGGAAGAAACTCGCGACTGTGTTGTTGCTGAAATTCAAAAAGCTGGACTTGAAATCTCTGCAACGAAAATTCAACAAGTTTCACCTTAGAAGTACCTGGGATGGAAGATGACTGAGACGACAAGAACACCACAAAAAATTCAGATCCGAACCAGAGTCAACAACCTACAAGAGTTACAACAACTTCTAGGAGAAATCAACTGGGTCAGACCGATGTTGGGAATCACCAATGATGAACTGAGTCCGCTCTTCCATTTGCTGAGAGGAAGTTGCGACATCACTTCGCCAAGAACTTTAACCCCTGAAGCTCGTGCTGCTCTCGACAAAGTCACAGAAGCTCTTCAAAAAAGACAAGCTCATCGCTGCGTTCCTGAAAATCCTTTCTTTCTTGCAATCTTAGGAGAGAAGAAGCAGCTTTGTGGTCTCATTTTCCAGTGGGATTCCACAGAACAAGATCCTTTGTTAATAATGGAATGGGATTTTCCTCCCTACAGGTTTTCAAAGACCATTTGCTCAGTTTTAGAAATGATTGCATACATTATAATTAAGGCTAGAACCAGATTGTTAACTTTGGCAGGTCAAGAATTTTCAGTTATCTATTTGCCATTGAAAAATTATTATTTCAATTGGGCAATGCAAAATTCTGATGATTTACAATATGCATCCTTAGGTTTTCCAGGTTTTTGTTCCATACACTATCCAGCTCACAAACTACTGCAAGCAAAATTGAGTTTCAGAGAAAAACCTAAATTTAGTGGAGAACCTTTACATGCTGTGACTCTCTTCACTGATGGCTCTGGTAAAAGCCACAGGTCCGTTGTGACTTGGTTTAATCAAAAGACTAATGTTTGGGAATCTGATATTCAAACAGTAGAGGGATCCCCTCAAATTGTTGAGCCTGCTGCAGTAGTTTGAGCTTTTCAGCTGTTTCCTCAGCCTTTTAATTTGGTCACAGATTCTACTTATGTTGCTAATGTAGTCAGGAGAATAGAAGGTTCCATTTTAAAGGATGTTAGTAATGAAACTTTACATCGTTGGCTTTCATGTCTTTTTATAACTTTGCAATATAGAACTAATCCATATTTTGTTTCTCACATTAGGGCGCATTCTTCACTTCCTGGATTTTTAGTGGAAGGAAATGCAAGAGCGGACAAGCTGACAATGGTCATTTCTAACACATTGCCAAATAGTTTTGAACAAGCAAAATTGAGTCATGCCTTTTTCCACCAAAATGCACAAGCACTCATGCAAATGTTCCAAATCACTTAAGTCAAGCTAAAGCTATCATTCATACTTGCCCTGACTGTCAATTGGTACAACCTCCTGTTTCTACAGGAGCAATCAACCCCCGAGGCTTACAAAGCCTACAGTTGTGGCAAACAGATGTTACTAAATAGCCTTCTTTTGGTAAATTTAAAAATATTCATGTTTCCATAGACACGTTCTCTGGTGCAGTTTTTGCTTCCCTTCACACAAGTGATACTGGCAGCCATGCCTGTCATCATTTCCTGCAAGCTTTTGCTTCATTGGGTATACCCCAAGAAGTAAAAACTGACAATGGCCCCGCATACATATCTCAAAAATTGGCCACATTTTTAAATGAATGGGGTGTTCGACACATTTTTGGTATTCCCCACTCTCCCACAAGCCAAGCAATCATTGAAAGAACACATCAAACCTTAAAACGCATATTAGATCAACAGAGAGGGGGAACGGAAATCACCCCACAGATGAGACTGAGTAAGGCTTTGTATGTTTTTAATTTTCTAAATAGTAAAAGTACAGAACCAGATCCACCAATCTTTAGACACTTTTCAAATAGCACACAGGCAAAACTGAAAGAACATCCTCCTCTTCTAATTAGAAACCCTGACTCTGGACAGATGGAAGGTCCGTTTCAATTAATAACGTGGGGCAAAGGGTATGCTTCTATTTCCACAGGTGCTGGAAGAATTAAGTGGGTTCCTGCCAAAAACGTCAAACCGTATCGCACTTCAGAACCTGTTGTCGAGCCTAGAACTGAGGAAGCGAGTACGCAGACGTAGACCGAATGCAAGGATCCCGGGTCTCGCCTGACGCCTCTTGTGCCTGACGTTCATTGTGCATCGGTGGAACCCGTGAACTCTGATTTTGTGCCAATTTTTATTTATGAGTATACGAATTAAATGCTGAATGTTTGTTTAACAAAGCTAATTTTTGGCTGAAAATTTAGGTTCTTGTTTTGGTTTAGAAAGAATTCTGCCAAAACTTAGTTCTTGAAAGAGATGGGGCAGAATCAAATGGTATACTTGTTTTGCTTGATTTTAATTGTTTTTTGTCGTGCAGATTTGCCTGAGGATCAACCGAAGACGAATGTTTGGGTGACCTTAGCCAAGGCTGCCAGATCGGATACTATATGTCTGTCTAATTCGGAACCAGAAAAGCCTTTCTCAACCTGTTTGGTTGGTGTGCCAGTGAAAGAGTTTCCTTTGGTCAGAAAAGAATCCAATGGTAAACCAGGTGGAATTGACAATGGAAACAGTCCTTCCTTCAATTGGAACATTTGTTCCAAGAAACTTCTCAGGGCAGCAAATGTTTCAAACAGTTGGGATGTGTTTCTACAGACGGACCAATCTCCACGGCAATTGCCAAAAGGGTATTGGATCATTTGCGGAGACAGAGGTTGGCAAGGCATTCCAGCCCACCTTGAAGGTGGCCCTTGCAGCATTGGTATGCTTACCATAATTGCCCCCACTGCCAAAGCAGTGATGAAAAAGAAACAAAGGAAAACGAGAGCTGTTCCTCATTATGATGAGAACTGTCAGAGTGATTTTATGCCTTGGAATGCCGCCAGAAGGGTTTCAGCAGGTATATTTCTACCCCAATTGGCTTCAGCTGTGGCATTGAGACAATTAGATCGAGTTGGATGTTGGCTGAGCAAACAAGCTAATGCCACATCCTCCGCAATCAGTGATATGTTGACCGATGTTGATAGTATTAGACATGCTACTCTTCAAAACAGAGCAGCCATTGATTTTCTCTTACTGGCACAAGGACATGGTTGTGAGGAATTGGAAGGTTTGTGTTGTATGAATTTGTCTGATCATTCTGAATCCATTCACAAAAGCATTCAAAAATTAAAGGATCTGACAGCCCAAATTAAAGAAGATGGAGGTTCCTGGTTGGATGATTTGTATCAAAATTGCAGTTTTGCACCTTGGCTAAGGCAACTTTGCAAGATAGGTCTTTACATATTAGGCGTTCTAATACTGATATTGATAGTGGTACCTTGTATACTCTGTTGTGTTCGGCGAATGATGAACAAAACAGTCCGAGAAGTTTTTGTCATTCAAGCAGGAGAATTAGGAAGTAGAAGCACAGAGAGTGTACGAAATCTCACGAAAGCAGTAGATGAGGGTATTGACATGAACGAAGGTTTTGAATTAAGGCCTTGGAATCGACCAGAGTTTTTTGAACGATGCCTTGTGACTGTTGCCAAACATATCTCTTTCAGGGATTGGGTCTTCACAGCATTAAATTGCTGTGCCGTAATATAGCAATGCTTCAGTTTAGTGAAAATAGGTCTTCAGCAGATAATAAGCAGAAATTTTGCAATAGAGCTATGAAACGCAAATAGCAAGCGACAAGAAAATGAAAGCTTCTGGGTCAAACAGAGAGGGGGAAATGTTGGAATCCATAAGGTTAGAGGATTTTTAAGAAATGGTTAAAAAGAAGTATGTAGGCCTTAGACTGGAGTTTTGTTAGCATTGCAGAAAAGTTTCCCATGCAAGCAGAAAAAGTTTTCCATGCAAGCAGAAAAGTTTCCCAAGCAGTAGACGTGACAACAATAGGCTTCTGTAGAATTGGCTTTAGGATGGCAACAAGGTTATTTAATGTATATCTTTAGAAGGTTAGCATGAATAGAACTCTGTTCTTTGTCTCTTATCAACTAGTCTTTGTTTTAGCTACGATTACCTATGTTTTATAAGATTGGATAGAATGCTTGTCAATATGTGTTTTCTGTGTCTGATTGGCTGAATTCTAGTCTGAGATGATTTTATGTATTGCTGTATGAGCCCTGTTGAAGGAGACATTTTTTGGTGTGGATCAGTGAGCTGTCATGTCTCCATTTTGTATTTTGAGACTGATGTGCTGGAAATAAAAGCAAAAATCTCTTCACTGGTCTGGTTACCATGTTATCCATATTTGGATATTTTGCCGCGGCCTAGTGGGTTCCTTTTTTAAGGTGTGGGTTCCTGACACCATTGGACTTATACCTGTCCCGTCCCCCGCATATTGCTGCCCCGTGTGAGGACGTAGAATAGAAGAAAAACAAAGAAAAATCGTGGAAGCACCAGCCGCGGAGACCCAAGTGTTAACAAGGAGGACACTGTATCATCTCTCCCGCCGAAACCAAGAAAATTGTAAGCAACTTATCTCGGGAGAGCGCTTGGGTGACGTTGGGAGGAAAAATAGAGAAAAAGAAAATTATTAAAAGAGCACAAAAATGGGAACGAATTTATCAGAAGTTGAATGGGATGTTTTTTATCAATTAGAGACAATGTTACAAGAAAAAGGTCACTCTGAAATTTCAAAAACTGAGCTTAAAAACTTACTTATCTGGGTTAAAGCGAATACGCAAGATTTAAATCTGCAGTCTGCTTTTTCTTTTCATTTTTGGGATCAGATAAACTGGAGAATCTATAATCTAGTCTCTCTCAAAAAAGATGAAAGCTTAAGAGAACTTGTGCCGGTTTGTAGTGCGCTGTTGTAGTGCTTTTTTAAACAAAGTGATAAAAATAAGATCAACTTGGACTCAGAAAACAGAGCTTCTGGTTCTATCTCATGAAATTCCAGTAAACCAGAGACTGTGTGTGTATCGGAGAATGTTGCAAGTGTTGTTGCAAATGCTGAAAGTATTGCTTTGAACTCTGTTGAACAAAATCTTTCTTCTCTCTCTCTGGGAAAAAATGAGACTCTTTCGGACTTTTCTTCGCGTTGTTCTGTTAATGTAAAAATATGTGACTCTTGTAAGGGGGATGGAACAAAGTGTGTAAAAGATGGAAATGAAAAAGTGACTGTACTTCCTAAAATTGTTTGTGCAGGGACACTGAAACCTGAATTGGATTCTGTTGGGCCTGGGGTGGAGGCTGAGGTGGCTGCTTCCACTCGGGAAATTGTGGTTCCAGGGAACTCTTTTTCAGTTAAGCAAAACCATGGTTGTTCTGGTGTTTGTCAATCTATAGATACAGAGAAAGAAAAATTGGCTTTAAGGGTGGAGTCCTTTGAAAGGAAGAGATGGAAGAAACTCGCGACTGTGTTGTTGCTGAAATTCAAAAAGCTGGACTTGAAATCTCTGCAACGAAAATTCAACAAGTTTCACCTTAGAAGTACCTGGGATGGAAGATGACTGAGACGACAAGAACACCACAAAAAATTCAGATCCGAACCAGAGTCAACAACCTACAAGAGTTACAACAACTTCTAGGAGAAATCAACTGGGTCAGACCGATGTTGGGAATCACCAATGATGAACTGAGTCCGCTCTTCCATTTGCTGAGAGGAAGTTGCGACATCACTTCGCCAAGAACTTTAACCCCTGAAGCTCGTGCTGCTCTCGACAAAGTCACAGAAGCTCTTCAAAAAAGACAAGCTCATCGCTGCGTTCCTGAAAATCCTTTCTTTCTTGCAATCTTAGGAGAGAAGAAGCAGCTTTGTGGTCTCATTTTCCAGGGGGATTCCACAGAACAAGATCCTTTGATAATAATGGAATGGGATTTTCCTCCCTATAGGTTTTCAAAGACCATTTGCTCAGTTTTAGAAATGATTGCATACATTATAATTAAGGCTAGAACCAGATTGTTAACTTTGGCAGGTCAAGAATTTTCAGTTATCTATTTGCCATTGAAAAATGATTATTTCAATTGGGCAATGCAAAATTCTGATGATTTACAATATGCATTCTTAGGTTTTCCAGGTTTTTGTCCCATACACTATCCAGCTCACAAACTACTGCAAGCAAAATTGAGTTTCAGAGAAAAACCTAAATTGAGTGAAGAACCATTACATGCTGTGACTCTCTTCACTGATGGCTCTGGTAAAAGCCACAAGTCCGTTGTGACTTGGTTTAATCAAAAGACTAATGTTTGGGAATCTGATATTCAAACAGTAGAGGGATCCCCTCAAATTGTTGAGCCTGCTGCAGTAGTTTGAGCTTTTCAGCTGTTTCCTCAGCCTTTTAATTTGGTCACAGATTCTGCTTATGTTGCTAATGTAGTCAGGAGAATAGAAGGTTCCATTTTAAAGGATGTTAGCAATGAAACTTTACATCGTTGGCTTTCATGTCTTTTTATAACTTTGCAATATAGAACTAATCCATATTTTGTTTCTCACATTAGGGCGCATTCTTCACTTCCTGGATTTTTAGTGGAAGGAAATGCAAGAGCGGACAAGCTGACAATGGTCATTTCTAACACATTGCCAAATAGTTTTGAACAAGCAAAATTGAGTCATGCCTTTTTCCACCAAAATGCACAAGCACTCATGCAAATGTTCCAAATCACTTAAAGTCAAGCTAAAGCTATCATTCATACTTGCCCTGACTGTCAATTGGTACAACCTCCTGTTTCTACAGGAGCAATCAACCCCCGAGGCTTACAAAGCCTACAGTTGTGGCAAACAGATGTTACTAAATAGCCTTCTTTTGGTAAATTTAAAAATATTCATGTTTCCATAGACACGTTCTCTGGTGCAGTTTTTGCTTCCCTTCACACAAGTGATACTGGCAGCCATGCCTGTCATCATTTCCTGCAAGCTTTTGCTTCATTGGGTATACCCCAAGAAGTAAAAACTGACAATGGCCCCGCATACATATCTCAAAAATTGGCCACATTTTTAAATGAATGGGGTGTTCGACACATTTTTGGTATTCCCCACTCTCCCACAAGCCAAGCAATCATTGAAAGAACACATCAAACCTTAAAACGCATATTAGATCAACAGAGAGGGGGAACGGAAATCACCCCACAGATGAGACTGAGTAAGGCTTTGTATGTTTTTAATTTTCTAAATAGTAAAAGTACAGAACCAGATCCACCAATCTTTAGACACTTTTCAAATAGCACACAGGCAAAACTGAAAGAACATCCTCCTCTTCTAATTAGAAACCCTGACTCTGGACAGATGGAAGGTCCGTTTCAATTAATAACGTGGGGCAAAGGGTATGCTTCTATTTCCACAGGTGCTGGAAGAATTAAGTGGGTTCCTGCCAAAAACGTCAAACCGTATCGCACTTCAGAACCTGTTGTCGAGCCTAGAACTGAGGAAGCGAGTACGCAGACGTAGACCGAATGGAAGGATCCCGGGTCTCGCCTGACGCCTCTTGTGCCTGACGTTCATTGTGCATCGGTGGAACCCGTGAACTCTGATTTTGTGCCAATTTTTATTTATGAGTATACGAATTAAATGCTAAATGTTTGTTTAACAAAGCTAATTTTTGGCTGAAAATTTAGGTTCTTGTTTTGGTTTAGAAAGAATTCTGCCAAAACTTAGTTCTTGAAAGAGATGGGGCAGAATCAAATGGTATACTTGTTTTGCTTGATTTTAATTGTTTTTTGTCGTGCAGATTTGCCTGAGGATCAACCGAAGACGAATGTTTGGGTGACCTTAGCCAAGGCTGCCAGATCGGATACTATATGTCTGTCTAATTCGGAACCAGAAAAGCCTTTCTCAACCTGTTTGGTTGGTGTGCCAGTGAAAGAGTTTCCTTTGGTCAGAAAAGAATCCAATGGTAAACCAGGTGGAATTGACAATGGAAAGAGTCCTTCCTTCAATTGGAACATTTGTTCCAAGAAACTTCTCAGGGCAGCAAATGTTTCAAACAGTTGGGATGTGTTTCTACAGACGGACCAATCTCCACGGCAATTGCCAAAAGGGTATTGGATCATTTGCGGAGACAGAGGTTGGCAAGGCATTCCAGCCCACCTTGAAGGTGGCCCTTGCAGCATTGGTATGCTTACCATAATTGCCCCCACTGCCAAAGCAGTGATGAAAAAGAAACAAAGGAAAACAAGAGCTGTTCCTCATTATGATGAGAACTGTCAGAGTGATTTTATGCCTTGGAATGCCGCCAGAAGGGTTTCAGCAGGTATATTTCTACCCCAATTGGCTTCAGCTGTGGCATTGAGACAATTAGATCGAGTTGGATGTTGGCTGAGCAAACAAGCTAATGCCACATCCTCCGCAATCAGTGATATGTTGACCAATGTTGATACTATTAGACATGCTACTCTTCAAAACAGAGCAGCCATTGATTTTCTCTTACTGGCACAAGGACATGGTTGTGAGGAATTGGAAGGTTTGTGTTGTATGAATTTGTCTGATCATTCTGAATCCATTCACAAAAGCATTCAAAAATTAAAGGATCTGACAGCCCAAATTAAAGAAGATGGAGGTTCCTGGTTGGATGATTTGTATCAAAATTGCAGTTTTGCACCTTGGCTAAGGCAACTTTGCAAGATAGGTCTTTACATATTAGGTGTTCTAATACTGATATTGATAGTGGTACCTTGTATACTCTGTTGTGTTCGGCGAATGATGAACAAAACAGTCCGAGAAGTTTTTGTCATTCAAGCAGGAGAATTAGGAAGTAGAAGCACAGAGAGTGTACGAAATCTCACGAAAGCAGTAGATGAGGGTATTGACATGAACGAAGGTTTTGAATTAAGGCCTTGGAATCGACCAGAGTTTTTTGAACGATGCCTTGTGACTGTTGCCAAACATATCTCTTTCAGGGATTGGGTCTTCACAGCATTAAGTTGCTGTGCCGTAATATAGCAATGCTTCAGTTTAGTGAAAATAGGTCTTCAGCAGATAATAAGCAGAAATTTTGCAATAGAGCTATGAAACGCAAATAGCAAGCGACAAGAAAATGAAAGCTTCTGGGTCAAACAGAGAGGGGGAAATGTTGGAATCCATAAGGTTAGAGGATTTTTAAGAAATGGTTAAAAAGAAGTATGTAGGCCTTAGACTGGAGTTTTGTTAGCATTGCAGAAAAGTTTCCCATGCAAGCAGAAAAAGTTTTCCATGCAAGCAGAAAAGTTTCCCAAGCAGTAGACGTGACAAATAACAATAGGCTTCTGTAGAATTGGCTTTAGGATGGCAACAAGGTTATTTAATGTATGTCTTTAGAAGGTTAGCATGAATAGAACTCTGTTCTTTGTCTCTTATCAACTAGTCTTTGTTTTAGCTACGATTACCTATGTTTTATAAGATTGGATAGAATGCTTGTCAATATGTGTTTTCTGTGTCTGATTGGCTGAATTCTAGTCTGAGATGATTTTATGTATTGCTGTATGAGCCCTGTTGAAGGAGACATTTTTTGGTGTGGATCAGTGAGCTGTCATGTCTCCATTTTGTATTTTGAGACTGATGTGCTGGAAATAAAAGCAAAAATCTCTTCACTGGTCTGGTTACCATGTTATCCATATTTGGATATTTTGCCGCGGCCTAGTGGGTTCCTTTTTTAAGGCGTGGGTTCCTGACACCATTGGACTTATACCTGTCCCGTCCCCCGCATATTGCTGCCCCGTGTGAGGACGTAGAATAGAAGAAAAACAAAGAAAAATCGTGGAAGCACCAGCCGCGGAGACCCAAGTGTTAACAAGGAGGACACTGTATCATCTCTCCCGCCGAAACCAAGAAAATTGTAAGTAGCTTATCTCGGGAGAGCGCTTGGGTGACGTTGGGAGGAAAAATAGAGAAAAAGAAAATTATTAAAAGAGCACAAAAATGGGAACGAATTTATCAGAAGTTGAATGGGATGTTTTTCATCAATTAGAGACAATGTTACAAGAAAAAGGTCACTCTGAAATTTCAAAAACTGAGCTTAAAAACTTACTTATCTGGGTTAAAGCGAATACGCAAGATTTAAATCTGCAGTCTGCTTTTTCTTTTCATTTTTGGGATCAGATAAACTGGAGAATCTATAATCTAGTCTCTCTCAAAGAAGATGAAAGCTTAAGAGAACTTGTGCCGGTTTGTAGTGCGCTGTTGTAGTGCTTTTTTAAACAAAGTGATAAAAATAAGATCAACTTGGACTCAGAAAACAGAGCTTCTGGTTCTCTCTCACGAAATTCCAGTAAACCAGAGACTGTGTGTGTATCGGAGAATGTTGCAAGTGTTGTTGCAAATGCTGAAAGTATTGCTTTGAACTCTGTTGAACAAAATCTTTCTTCTCTCTCTCTGGGAAAAAATGAGACTCTTTCGGACTTTTCTTCGCGTTGTTCTGTTAATGTAAAAATATGTGACTCTTGTAAGGGGGATGGAACAAAGTGTGTAAAAGATGGAAATGAAAAAGTGACTGTACTTCCTAAAATTGTTTGTGCAGGGACACTGAAACCTGAATTGGATTCTGTTGGGCCTGGGGTGGAGGCTGAGGTGGCTGCTTCCACTCGGGAAATTGTGGTTCCAGGGAACTCTTTTTCAGTTAAGCAAAACCATGGTTGTTCTGGTGTTTGTCAATCTATAGATACAGAGAAAGAAAAATTGGCTTTAAGGGTGGAGTCCTTTGAAAGGAAGAGATGGAAGAAACTCGCGACTGTGTTGTTGCTGAAATTCAAAAAGCTGGACTTGAAATCTCTGCAACGAAAATTCAACAAGTTTCACCTTAGAAGTACCTGGGATGGAAGATGACTGAGACGACAAGAACACCACAAAAAATTTAGATCCGAACCAGAGTCAACAACCTACAAGAGTTACAACAACTTCTAGGAGAAATCAACTGGGTCAGACCGATGTTGGGAATCACCAATGATGAACTGAGTCCGCTCTTCCATTTGCTGAGAGGAAGTTGCGACATCACTTCGCCAAGAACTTTAACCCCTGAAGCTCGTGCTGCTCTCGACAAAGTCACAGAAGCTCTTCAAAAAAAAAGACAAGCTCATCGCTGCGTTCCTGAAAATCCTTTCTTTCTTGCAATCTTAGGAGAGAAGAAGCAGCTTTGTGGTCTCATTTTCCAGTGGGATTCCACAGAACAAGATCCTTTGTTAATAATGGAATGGGATTTTCCTCCCTACAGGTTTTCAAAGACCATTTGCTCAGTTTTAGAAATGATTGCATACATTATAATTAAGGCTAGAACCAGATTGTTAACTTTGGCAGGTCAAGAATTTTCAGTTATCTATTTGCCATTGAAAAATGATTATTTCAATTGGGCAATGCAAAATTCTGATGATTTACAATATGCATTCTTAGGTTTTCCAGGTGTTTGTTCCATACACTATCCAGCTCACAAACTACTGCAAGCAAAATTGAGTTTCAGAGAAAAACCTAAATTGAGTGAAGAACCATTACATGCTGTGACTCTCTTCACTGATGGCTCTGGTAAAAGCCACAAGTCCGTTGTGACTTGGTTTAATCAAAAGACTAATGTTTGGGAATCTGATATTCAAACAGTAGAGGGATCCCCTCAAATTGTTGAGCCTGCTGCAGTAGTTTGAGCTTTTCAGCTGTTTCCTCAGCCTTTTAATTTGGTCACAGATTCTGCTTATGTTGCTAATGTAGTCAGGAGAATAGAAGGTTCCATTTTAAAGGATGTTAGTAATGAAACTTTACATCGTTGGCTTTCATGTCTTTTTATAACTTTGCAATATAGAACTAATCCATATTTTGTTTCTCACATTAGGGCGCATTCTTCGCTTCCTGGATTTTTAGTGGAAGGAAATGCAAGAGCGGACAAGCTGACAATGGTCATTTCTAACACATTGCCAAATAGTTTTGAACAAGCAAAATTGAGTCGTGCCTTTTTCCACCAAAATGCACAAGCACTCATGCAAATGTTCCAAATCACTTAAAGTCAAGCTAAAGCTATCATTCATACTTGCCCTGACTGTCAATTGGTACAACCTCCTGTTTCTACAGGAGCAATCAACCCCCGAGGCTTACAAAGCCTACAGTTGTGGCAAACAGATGTTACTAAATAGCCTTCTTTTGGTAAATTTAAAAATATTCATGTTTCCATAGACACGTTCTCTGGTGCAGTTTTTGCTTCCCTTCACACAAGTGATACTGGCAGCCATGCCTGTCATCATTTCCTGCAAGCTTTTGCTTCATTGGGTATACCCCAAGAAGTAAAAACTGACAATGGCCCCACATACATATCTCAAAAATTGGCCACATTTTTAAATGAATGGAGTGTTCGACACATTTTTGGTATTCCCCACTCTCCCACAAGCCAAGCAATCATTGAAAGAACACATCAAACCTTAAAACGCATATTAGATCAACAGAGAGGGGGAACGGAAATCACCCCACAGATGAGACTGAGTAAGGCTTTGTATGTTTTTAATTTTCTAAATAGTAAAAGTACAGAACCAGATCCACCAATCTTTAGACACTTTTCAAATAGCACACAGGCAAAACTGAAAGAACATCCTCCTCTTCTAATTAGAAACCCTGACTCTGGACAGATGGAAGGTCCGTTTCAATTAATAACGTGGGGCAAAGGGTATGCTTCTATTTCCACAGGTGCTGGAAGAATTAAGTGGGTTCCTGCCAAAAACGTCAAACCGTATCACACTTCAGAACCTGTTGTCGAGCCTAGAACTGAGGAAGCGAGTACGCAGACGTAGACCGAATGGAAGGATCCCGGGTCTCGCCTGACGCCTCTTGTGCCTGACGTTCATTGTGCATCGGTGGAACCCGTGAACTCTGATTTTGTGCCAATTTTTATTTATGAGTATACGAATTAAATGCTGAATGTTTGTTTAACAAAGCTAATTTTTGGCTGAAAATTTAGGTTCTTGTTTTGGTTTAGAAAGAATTCTGCCAAAACTTAGTTCTTGAAAGAGATGGGGCAGAATCAAATGGTATACTTGTTTTGCTTGATTTTAATTGTTTTTTGTCGTGCAGATTTGCCTGAGGATCAACCGAAGACGAATGTTTGGGTGACCTTAGCCAAGGCTGCCGGATCGGATACTATATGTCTGTCTAATTCGGAACCAGAAAAGCCTTTCTCAACCTGTTTGGTTGGTGTGCCAGTGAAAGAGTTTCCTTTGGTCAGAAAAGAATCCAATGGTAAACCAGGTGGAATTGACAATGGAAACAGTCCTTCCTTCAATTGGAACATTTGTTCCAAGAAACTTCTCAGGGCAGCAAATGTTTCAAACAGTTGGGATGTGTTTCTACAGACGGACCAATCTCCACGGCAATTGCCAAAAGGGTATTGGATCATTTGCGGAGACAGAGGTTGGCAAGGCATTCCAGCCCACCTTGAAGGTGGCCCTTGCAGCATTGGTATGCTTACCATAATTGCCCCCACTGCCAAAGCAGTGATGAAAAAGAAACAAAGGAAAACAAGAGCTGTTCCTCATTATGATGAGAACTGTCAGAGTGATTTTATGCCTTGGAATGCCGCCAGAAGGGTTTCAGCAGGTATATTTCTACCCCAATTGGCTTCAGCTGTGGCATTGAGACAATTAGATCGAGTTGGATGTTGGCTGAGCAAACAAGCTAATGCCACATCCTCCGCAATCAGTGATATGTTGACCAATGTTGATACTATTAGACATGCTACTCTTCAAAACAGAGCAGCCATTGATTTTCTCTTACTGGCACAAGGACATGGTTGTGAGGAATTGGAAGGTTTGTGTTGTATGAATTTGTCTGATCATTCTGAATCCATTCACAAAAGCATTCAAAAATTAAAGGATCTGACAGCCCAAATTAAAGAAGATGGAGGTTCCTGGTTGGATGATTTGTATCAAAATTGCAGTTTTGCACCTTGGCTAAGGCAACTTTGCAAGATAGGTCTTTACATATTAGGTGTTCTAATACTGATATTGATAGTGGTACCTTGTGTACTCTGTTGTGTTCGGCGAATGATGAACAAAACAGTCCGAGAAGTTTTTGTCATTCAAGCAGGAGAATTAGGAAGTAGAAGCACAGAGAGTGTACGAAATCTCACGAAAGCAGTAGATGAGGGTATTGACATGAACGAAGGTTTTGAATTAAGGCCTTGGAATCGACCAGAGTTTTTTGAACGATGCCTTGTGACTGTTGCCAAACATATCTCTTTCAGGGATTGGGTCTTCACAGCATTAAGTTGCTGTGCCGTAATATAGCAATGCTACAGTTTAGTGAAAATAGGTCTTCAGCAGATAATAAGCAGAAATTTTGCAATAGAGCTATGAAACGCAAATAGCAAGCGACAAGAAAATGAAAGCTTCTGGGTCAAACAGAGAGGGGGAAATGTTGGAATCCATAAGGTTAGAGGATTTTTAAGAAATGGTTAAAAAGAAGTATGTAGGCCTTAGACTGGAGTTTTGTTAGCATTGCAGAAAAGTTTCCCATGCAAGCAGAAAAAGTTTTCCATGCAAGCAGAAAAGTTTCCCAAGCAGTAGACGTGACAAATAACAATAGGCTTCTGTAGAATTGGCTTTAGGATGGCAACAAGGTTATTTAATGTATATCTTTAGAAGGTTAGCATGAATAGAACTCTGTTCTTTGTCTCTTATCAACTAGTCTTTGTTTTAGCTACGATTACCTATGTTTTATAAGATTGGATAGAATGCTTGTCAATATGTGTTTTCTGTGTCTGATTGGCTGAATTCTAGTCTGAGATGATTTTATGTATTGCTGTATGAGCCCTGTTGAAGGAGACATTTTTTGGTGTGGATCAGTGAGCTGTCATGTCTCCATTTTGTATTTTGAGACTGATGTGCTGGAAATAAAAGCAAAAATCTCTTCACTGGTCTGGTTACCATGTTATCCATATTTGGATATTTTGCCGCGGCCTAGTGGGTTCCTTTTTTAAGGCGTGGGTTCCTGACACCATTGGACTTATACCTGTCCCGTCCCCCGCATATTGCTGCCCCGTGTGAGGACGTAGAATAGAAGAAAAACAAAGAAAAATCGTGGAAGCACCAGCCGCGGAGACCCAAGTGTTAACAAGGAGGACACTGTATCATCTCTCCCGCCGAAACCAAGAAAATTGTAAGTAGCTTATCTCGGGAGAGCGCTTGGGTGACGTTGGGAGGAAAAATAGAGAAAAAGAAAATTATTAAAAGAGCACAAAAATGGGAACGAATTTATCAGAAGTTGAATGGGATGTTTTTCATCAATTAGAGACAATGTTACAAGAAAAAGGTCACTCTGAAATTTCAAAAACTGAGCTTAAAAACTTACTTATCTGGGTTAAAGCGAATACGCAAGATTTAAATCTGCAGTCTGCTTTTTCTTTTCATTTTTGGGATCAGATAAACTGGAGAATCTATAATCTAGTCTCTCTCAAAAAAGATGAAAGCTTAAGAGAACTTGTGCCGGTTTTTAGTGCGCTGTTGTAGTGCTTTTTTAAACAAAGTGATAAAAATAAGATCAACTTGGACTCAGAAAACAGAGCTTCTGGTTCTCTCTCACGAAATTCCAGTAAACCAGAGACTGTGTGTGTATCGGAGAATGTTACAAGTGTTGTTGCAAATGCTGAAAGTATTGCTTTGAACTCTGTTGAACAAAATCTTTCTTCTCTCTCTCTGGGAAAAAATGAGACTCTTTCGGACTTTTCTTCGCGTTGTTCTGTTAATGTAAAAATATGTGACTCTTGTAAGGGGGATGGAACAAAGTGTGTAAAAGATGGAAATGAAAAAGTGACTGTACTTCCTAAAATTGTTTGTGCAGGGACACTGAAACCTGAATTGGATTCTGTTGGGCCTGGGGTGGAGGCTGAGGTGGCTGCTTCCACTCGGGAAATTGTGGTTCCAGGGAACTCTTTTTCAGTTAAGCAAAACCATGGTTGTTCTGGTGTTTGTCAATCTATAGATACAGAGAAAGAAAAATTGGCTTTAAGGGTGGAGTCCTTTGAAAGGAAGAGATGGAAGAAACTCGCGACTGTGTTGTTGCTGAAATTCAAAAAGCTGGACTTGAAATCTCTGCAACGAAAATTCAACAAGTTTCACCTTAGAAGTACCTGGGATGGAAGATGACTGAGACGACAAGAACACCACAAAAAATTCAGATCCGAACCAGAGTCAACAACCTACAAGAGTTACAACAACTTCTAGGAGAAATCAACTGGGTCAGACCGATGTTGGGAATCACCAATGATGAACTGAGTCCGCTCTTCCATTTGCTGAGAGGAAGTTGCGACATCACTTCGCCAAGAACTTTAACCCCTGAAGCTCGTGCTGCTCTCGACAAAGTCACAGAAGCTCTTCAAAAAAAAAAAAACAAGCTCATCGCTGCGTTCCTGAAAATCCTTTCTTTCTTGCAATCTTAGGAGAGAAGAAGCAGCTTTGTGGTCTCATTTTCCAGTGGGATTCCACAGAACAAGATCCTTTGTTAATAATGGAATGGGATTTTCCTCCCTACAGGTTTTCAAAGACCATTTGCTCAGTTTTAGAAATGATTGCATACATTATAATTAAGGCTAGAACCAGATTGTTAACTTTGGCAGGTCAAGAATTTTCAGTTATCTATTTGCCATTGCAAAATGAATATTTCAATTGGGCAATGCAAAATTCTGATGATTTACAATATGCATTCTTAGGTTTTCCAGGTGTTTGTTCCATACACTATCCAGCTCACAAACTACTGCAAGCAAAATTGAGTTTCAGAGAAAAACCTAAATTGAGTGAAGAACCTTTACGTGCTGTGACTCTCTTCACTGATGGCTCTGGTAAAAGCCACAAGTCCGTTGTGACTTGGTTTAATCAAAAGACTAATGTTTGGGAATCTGATATTCAAACAGTAGAGGGATCCCCTCAAATTGTTGAGCCTGCTGCAGTAGTTTGAGCTTTTCAGCTGTTTCCTCAGCCTTTTAATTTGGTCACAGATTCTGCTTATGTTGCTAATGTAGTCAGGAGAATAGAAGGTTCCATTTTAAAGGATGTTAGTAATGAAACTTTACATCGTTGGCTTTCATGTCTTTTTATAACTTTGCAATATAGAACTAATCCATATTTTGTTTCTCACATTAGGGCGCATTCTTCGCTTCCTGGATTTTTAGTGGAAGGAAATGCAAGAGCGGACAAGCTGACAATGGTCATTTCTAACACATTGCCAAATAGTTTTGAACAAGCAAAATTGAGTCATGCCTTTTTCCACCAAAATGCACAAGCACTCATGCAAATGTTCCAAATCACTTAAAGTCAAGCTAAAGCTATCATTCATACTTGCCCTGACTGTCAATTGGTACAACCTCCTGTTTCTACAGGAGCAATCAACCCCCGAGGCTTACAAAGCCTACAGTTGTGGCAAACAGATGTTACTAAATAGCCTTCTTTTGGTAAATTTAAAAATATTCATGTTTCCATAGACACGTTCTCTGGTGCAGTTTTTGCTTCCCTTCACACAAGTGATACTGGCAGCCATGCCTGTCATCATTTCCTGCAAGCTTTTGCTTCATTGGGTATACCCCAAGAAGTAAAAACTGACAATGGCCCCGCATACATATCTCAAAAATTGGCCACATTTTTAAATGAATGGGGTGTTCGACACATTTTTGGTATTCCCCACTCTCCCACAAGCCAAGCAATCATTGAAAGAACACATCAAACCTTAAAACGCATATTAGATCAACAGAGAGGGGGAACGGAAATCACCCCACAGATGAGACTGAGTAAGGCTTTGTATGGTTTTAATTGTCTAAATAGTTCAAGTACAGAACCAGATCCACCAATCTTTAGACACTTTTCAAATAGCACACAGGCAAAACTGAAAGAACATCCTCCTCTTCTAATTAGAAACCCTGACTCTGGACAGATGGAAGGTCCGTTTCAATTAATAACGTGGGGCAAAGGGTATGCTTCTATTTCCACAGGTGCTGGAAGAATTAAGTGGGTTCCTGCCAAAAACGTCAAACCGTATCGCACTTCAGAACCTGTTGTCGAGCCTAGAACTGAGGAAGCGAGTACGCAGACGTAGACCGAATGGAAGGATCCCGGGTCTCGCCTGACGCCTCTTGTGCCTGACGTTCATTGTGCATCGGTGGAACCCGTGAACTCTGATTTTGTGCCAATTTTTATTTATGAGTATACGAATTAAATGCTGAATGTTTGTTTAACAAAGCTAATTTTTGGCTGAAAATTTAGGTTCTTGTTTTGGTTTAGAAAGAATTCTGCCAAAACTTAGTTCTTGAAAGAGATGGGGCAGAATCAAATGGTATACTTGTTTTGCTTGATTTTAATTGTTTTTTGTCGTGCAGATTTGCCTGAGGATCAACCGAAGACGAATGTTTGGGTGACCTTAGCCAAGGCTGCCGGATCGGATACTATATGTCTGTCTAATTCGGAACCAGAAAAGCCTTTCTCAACCTGTTTGGTTGGTGTGCCAGTGAAAGAGTTTCCTTTGGTCAGAAAAGAATCCAATGGTAAACCAGGTGGAATTGACAATGGAAACAGTCCTTCCTTCAATTGGAACATTTGTTCCAAGAAACTTCTCAGGGCAGCAAATGTTTCAAACAGTTGGGATGTGTTTCTACAGACGGACCAATCTCCACGGCAATTGCCAAAAGGGTATTGGATCATTTGCGGAGACAGAGGTTGGCAAGGCATTCCAGCCCACCTTGAAGGTGGCCCTTGCAGCATTGGTATGCTTACCATAATTGCCCCCACTGCCAAAGCAGTGATGAAAAAGAAACAAAGGAAAACAAGAGCTGTTCCTCATTATGATGAGAACTGTCAGAGTGATTTTATGCCTTGGAATGCCGCCAGAAGGGTTTCAGCAGGTATATTTCTACCCCAATTGGCTTCAGCTGTGGCATTGAGACAATTAGATCGAGTTGGATGTTGGCTGAGCAAACAAGCTAATGCCACATCCTCCGCAATCAGTGATATGTTGACCAATGTTGATAGTATTAGACATGCTACTCTTCAAAACAGAGCAGCCATTGATTTTCTCTTACTGGCACAAGGACATGGTTGTGAGGAATTGGAAGGTTTGTGTTGTATGAATTTGTCTGATCATTCTGAATCCATTCACAAAAGCATTCAAAAATTAAAGGATCTGACAGCCCAAATTAAAGAAGATGGAGGTTCCTGGTTGGATGATTTGTATCAAAATTGCAGTTTTGCACCTTGGCTAAGGCAACTTTGCAAGATAGGTCTTTACATATTAGGTGTTCTAATACTGATATTGATAGTGGTACCTTGTATACTCTGTTGTGTTCGGCGAATGATGAACAAAACAGTCCGAGAAGTTTTTGTCATTCAAGCAGGAGAATTAGGAAGTAGAAGCACAGAGAGTGTACGAAATCTCACGAAAGCAGTAGATGAGGGTATTGACATGAACGAAGGTTTTGAATTAAGGCCTTGGAATCGACCAGAGTTTTTTGAACGATGCCTTGTGACTGTTGCCAAACATATCTCTTTCAGGGATTGGGTCTTCACAGCATTAAGTTGCTGTGCCGTAATATAGCAATGCTTCAGTTTAGTGAAAATAGGTCTTCAGCAGATAATAAGCAGAAATTTTGCAATAGAGCTATGAAACGCAAATAGCAAGCGACAAGAAAATGAAAGCTTCTGGGTCAAACAGAGAGGGGGAAATGTTGGAATCCATAAGGTTAGAGGATTTTTAAGAAATGGTTAAAAAGAAGTATGTAGGCCTTAGACTGGAGTTTTGTTAGCATTGCAGAAAAGTTTCCCATGCAAGCAGAAAAAGTTTTCCATGCAAGCAGAAAAGTTTCCCAAGCAGTAGACGTGACAAATAACAATAGGCTTCTGTAGAATTGGCTTTAGGATGGCAACAAGGTTATTTAATGTATGTCTTTAGAAGGTTAGCATGAATAGAACTCTGTTCTTTGTCTCTTATCAACTAGTCTTTGTTTTAGCTACGATTACCTATGTTTTATAAGATTGGATAGAATGCTTGTCAATATGTGTTTTCTGTGTCTGATTGGCTGAATTCTAGTCTGAGATGATTTTATGTATTGCTGTATGAGCCCTGTTGAAGGAGACATTTTTTGGTGTGGATCAGTGAGCTGTCATGTCTCCATTTTGTATTTTGAGACTGATGTGCTGGAAATAAAAGCAAAAATCTCTTCACTGGTCTGGTTACCATGTTATCCATATTTGGATATTTTGCCGCGGCCTAGTGGGTTCCTTTTTTAAGGCGTGGGTTCCTGACACCATTGGACTTATACCTGTCCCGTCCCCCGCATATTGCTGCCCCGTGTGAGGACGTAGAATAGAAGAAAAACAAAGAAAAATCGTGGAAGCACCAGCCGCGGAGACCCAAGTGTTAACAAGGAGGACACTGTATCATCTCTCCCGCCGAAACCAAGAAAATTGTAAGTAGCTTATCTCGGGAGAGCGCTTGGGTGACGTTGGGAGGAAAAATAGAGAAAAAGAAAATTATTAAAAGAGCACAAAAATGGGAACGAATTTATCAGAAGTTGAATGGGATGTTTTTCATCAATTAGAGACAATGTTACAAGAAAAAGGTCACTCTGAAATTTCAAAAACTGAGCTTAAAAACTTACTTATCTGGGTTAAAGCGAATACGCAAGATTTAAATCTGCAGTCTGCTTTTTCTTTTCATTTTTGGGATCAGATAAACTGGAGAATCTATAATCTAGTCTCTCTCAAAAAAGATGAAAGCTTAAGAGAACTTGTGCCGGTTTGTAGTGCGCTGTTGTAGTGCTTTTTTAAACAAAGTGATAAAAATAAGATCAACTTGGACTCAGAAAACAGAGCTTCTGGTTCTCTCTCACGAAATTCCAGTAAACCAGAGACTGTGTGTGTATCGGAGAATGTTACAAGTGTTGTTGCAAATGCTGAAAGTATTGCTTTGAACTCTGTTGAACAAAATCTTTCTTCTCTCTCTCTGGGAAAAAATGAGACTCTTTCGGACTTTTCTTCGCGTTGTTCTGTTAATGTAAAAATATGTGACTCTTGTAAGGGGGATGGAACAAAGTGTGTAAAAGATGGAAATGAAAAAGTGACTGTACTTCCTAAAATTGTTTGTGCAGGGACACTGAAACCTGAATTGGATTCTGTTGGGCCTGGGGTGGAGGCTGAGGTGGCTGCTTCCACTCGGGAAATTGTGGTTCCAGGGAACTCTTTTTCAGTTAAGCAAAACCATGGTTGTGTTCTGGTGTTTGTCAATCTATAGATACAGAGAAAGAAAAATTGGCTTTAAGGGTGGAGTCCTTTGAAAGGAAGAGATGGAAGAAACTCGCGACTGTGTTGTTGCTGAAATTCAAAAAGCTGGACTTGAAATCTCTGCAACGAAAATTCAACAAGTTTCACCTTAGAAGTACCTGGGATGGAAGATGACTGAGACGACAAGAACACCACAAAAAATTCAGATCCGAACCAGAGTCAACAACCTACAAGAGTTACAACAACTTCTAGGAGAAATCAACTGGGTCAGACCGATGTTGGGAATCACCAATGATGAACTGAGTCCGCTCTTCCATTTGCTGAGAGGAAGTTGCGACATCACTTCGCCAAGAACTTTAACCCCTGAAGCTCGTGCTGCTCTCGACAAAGTCACAGAAGCTCTTCAAAAAAAAAGACAAGCTCATCGCTGCGTTCCTGAAAATCCTTTCTTTCTTGCAATCTTAGGAGAGAAGAAGCAGCTTTGTGGTCTCATTTTCCAGTGGGATTCCACAGAACAAGATCCTTTGTTAATAATGGAATGGGATTTTCCTCCCTACAGGTTTTCAAAGACCATTTGCTCAGTTTTAGAAATGATTGCATACATTATAATTAAGGCTAGAACCAGATTGTTAACTTTGGCAGGTCAAGAATTTTCAGTTATCTATTTGCCATTGAAAAATGATTATTTCAATTGGGCAATGCAAAATTCTGATGATTTACAATATGCATTCTTAGGTTTTCCAGGTGTTTGTTCCATACACTATCCAGCTCACAAACTACTGCAAGCAAAATTGAGTTTCAGAGAAAAACCTAAATTTAGTGAAGAACCTTTACATGCTGTGACTCTCTTCACTGATGGCTCTGGTAAAAGCCACAAGTCCGTTGTGACTTGGTTTAATCAAAAGACTAATGTTTGGGAATCTGATATTCAAACAGTAGAGGGATCCCCTCAAATTGTTGAGCCTGCTGCAGTAGTTTGAGCTTTTCAGCTGTTTCCTCAGCCTTTTAATTTGGTCACAGATTCTGCTTATGTTGCTAATGTAGTCAGGAGAATAGAAGGTTCCATTTTAAAGGATGTTAGTAATGAAACTTTACATCGTTGGCTTTCATGTCTTTTTATAACTTTGCAATATAGAACTAATCCATATTTTGTTTCTCACATTAGGGCGCATTCTTCACTTCCTGGATTTTTAGTGGAAGGAAATGCAAGAGCGGACAAGCTGACAATGGTCATTTCTAACACATTGCCAAATAGTTTTGAACAAGCAAAATTGAGTCGTGCCTTTTTCCACCAAAATGCACAAGCACTCATGCAAATGTTCCAAATCACTTAAAGTCAAGCTAAAGCTATCATTCATACTTGCCCTGACTGTCAATTGGTACAACCTCCTGTTTCTACAGGAGCAATCAACCCCCGAGGCTTACAAAGCCTACAGTTGTGGCAAACAGATGTTACTAAATAGCCTTCTTTTGGTAAATTTAAAAATATTCATGTTTCCATAGACACGTTCTCTGGTGCAGTTTTTGCTTCCCTTCACACAAGTGATACTGGCAGCCATGCCTGTCATCATTTCCTGCAAGCTTTTGCTTCATTGGGTATACCCCAGGAAGTAAAAACTGACAATGGCCCCGCATACATATCTCAAAAATTGGCCACATTTTTAAATGAATGGGGTGTTCGACGCATTTTTGGTATTCCCCACTCTCCCACAAGCCAAGCAATCATTGAAAGAACACATCAAACCTTAAAACGCATATTAGATCAACAGAGAGGGGGAACGGAAATCACCCCACAGATGAGACTGAGTAAGGCTTTGTATGTTTTTAATTTTCTAAATAGTAAAAGTACAGAACCAGATCCACCAATCTTTAGACACTTTTCAAATAGCACACAGGCAAAACTGAAAGAACATCCTCCTCTTCTAATTAGAAACCCTGACTCTGGACAGATGGAAGGTCCGTTTCAATTAATAACGTGGGGCAAAGGGTATGCTTCTATTTCCACAGGTGCTGGAAGAATTAAGTGGGTTCCTGCCAAAAACGTCAAACCGTATCGCACTTCAGAACCTGTTGTCGAGCCTAGAACTGAGGAAGCGAGTACGCAGACGTAGACCGAATGGAAGGATCCCGGGTCTCGCCTGACGCCTCTTGTGCCTGACGTTCATTGTGCATCGGTGGAACCCGTGAACTCTGATTTTGTGCCAATTTTTATTTATGAGTATACGAATTAAATGCTGAATGTTTGTTTAACAAAGCTAATTTTTGGCTGAAAATTTAGGTTCTTGTTTTGGTTTAGAAAGAATTCTGCCAAAACTTAGTTCTTGAAAGAGATGGGGCAGAATCAAATGGTATACTTGTTTTGCTTGATTTCAATTGTTTTTTGTCGTGCAGATTTGCCTGAGGATCAACCGAAGACGAATGTTTGGGTGACCTTAGCCAAGGCTGCCGGATCGGATACTATATGTCTGTCTAATTCGGAACCAGAAAAGCCTTTCTCAACCTGTTTGGTTGGTGTGCCAGTGAAAGAGTTTCCTTTGGTCAGAAAAGAATCCAATGGTAAACCAGGTGGAATTGACAATGGAAACAGTCCTTCCTTCAATTGGAACATTTGTTCCAAGAAACTTCTCAGGGCAGCAAATGTTTCAAACAGTTGGGATGTGTTTCTACAGACGGACCAATCTCCACGGCAATTGCCAAAAGGGTATTGGATCATTTGCGGAGACAGAGGTTGGCAAGGCATTCCAGCCCACCTTGAAGGTGGCCCTTGCAGCATTGGTATGCTTACCATAATTGCCCCCACTGCCAAAGCAGTGATGAAAAAGAAACAAAGGAAAACAAGAGCTGTTCCTCATTATGATGAGAACTGTCAGAGTGATTTTATGCCTTGGAATGCCGCCAGAAGGGTTTCAGCAGGTATATTTCTACCCCAATTGGCTTCAGCTGTGGCATTGAGACAATTAGATCGAGTTGGATGTTGGCTGAGCAAACAAGCTAATGCCACATCCTCCGCAATCAGTGATATGTTGACCAATGTTGATAGTATTAGACATGCTACTCTTCAAAACAGAGCAGCCATTGATTTTCTCTTACTGGCACAAGGACATGGTTGTGAGGAATTGGAAGGTTTGTGTTGTATGAATTTGTCTGATCATTCTGAATCCATTCACAAAAGCATTCAAAAATTAAAGGATCTGACAGCCCAAATTAAAGAAGATGGAGGTTCCTGGTTGGATGATTTGTATCAAAATTGCAGTTTTGCACCTTGGCTAAGGCAACTTTGCAAGATAGGTCTTTACATATTAGGTGTTCTAATACTGATATTGATAGTGGTACCTTGTATACTCTGTTGTGTTCGGCGAATGATGAACAAAACAGTCCGAGAAGTTTTTGTCATTCAAGCAGGAGAATTAGGAAGTAGAAGCACAGAGAGTGTACGAAATCTCACGAAAGCAGTAGATGAGGGTATTGACATGAACGAAGGTTTTGAATTAAGGCCTTGGAATCGACCAGAGTTTTTTGAACGATGCCTTGTGACTGTTGCCAAACATATCTCTTTCAGGGATTGGGTCTTCACAGCATTAAGTTGCTGTGCCGTAATATAGCAATGCTTCAGTTTAGTGAAAATAGGTCTTCAGCAGATAATAAGCAGAAATTTTGCAATAGAGCTATGAAACGCAAATAGCAAGCGACAAGAAAATGAAAGCTTCTGGGTCAAACAGAGAGGGGGAAATGTTGGAATCCATAAGGTTAGAGGATTTTTAAGAAATGGTTAAAAAGAAGTATGTAGGCCTTAGACTGGAGTTTTGTTAGCATTGCAGAAAAGTTTCCCATGCAAGCAGAAAAAGTTTTCCATGCAAGCAGAAAAGTTTCCCAAGCAGTAGACGTGACAAATAACAATAGGCTTCTGTAGAATTGGCTTTAGGATGGCAACAAGGTTATTTAATGTATGTCTTTAGAAGGTTAGCATGAATAGAACTCTGTTCTTTGTCTCTTATCAACTAGTCTTTGTTTTAGCTACGATTACCTATGTTTTATAAGATTGGATAGAATGCTTGTCAAGATGTGTTTTCTGTGTCTGATTGGCTGAATTCTAGTCTGAGATGATTTTATGTATTGCTGTATGAGCCCTGTTGAAGGAGACATTTTTTGGTGTGGATCAGTGAGCTGTCATGTCTCCATTTTGTATTTTGAGACTGATGTGCTGGAAATAAAAGCAAAAATCTCTTCACTGGTCTGGTTACCATGTTATCCATATTTGGATATTTTGCCGCGGCCTAGTGGGTTCCTTTTTTAAGGCGTGGGTTCCTGACACCATTGGACTTATACCTGTCCCGTCCCCCGCATATTGCTGCCCCGTGTGAGGACGTAGAATAGAAGAAAAACAAAGAAAAATCGTGGAAGCACCAGCCGCGGAGACCCAAGTGTTAACAAGGAGGACACTGTATCATCTCTCCCGCCGAAACCAAGAAAATTGTAAGTAGCTTATCTCGGGAGAGCGCTTGGGTGACGTTGGGAGGAAAAATAGAGAAAAAGAAAATTATTAAAAGAGCACAAAAATGGGAACGAATTTATCAGAAGTTGAATGGGATGTTTTTCATCAATTAGAGACAATGTTACAAGAAAAAGGTCACTCTGAAATTTCAAAAACTGAGCTTAAAAACTTACTTATCTGGGTTAAAGCGAATACGCAAGATTTAAATCTGCAGTCTGCTTTTTCTTTTCATTTTTGGGATCAGATAAACTGGAGAATCTATAATCTAGTCTCTCTCAAAAAAGATGAAAGCTTAAGAGAACTTGTGCCGGTTTTTAGTGCGCTGTTGTAGTGCTTTTTTAAACAAAGTGATAAAAATAAGATCAACTTGGACTCAGAAAACAGAGCTTCTGGTTCTCTCTCACGAAATTCCAGTAAACCAGAGACTGTGTGTGTATCGGAGAATGTTACAAGTGTTGTTGCAAATGCTGAAAGTATTGCTTTGAACTCTGTTGAACAAAATCTTTCTTCTCTCTCTCTGGGAAAAAATGAGACTCTTTCGGACTTTTCTTCGCGTTGTTCTGTTAATGTAAAAATATGTGACTCTTGTAAGGGGGATGGAACAAAGTGTGTAAAAGATGGAAATGAAAAAGTGACTGTACTTCCTAAAATTGTTTGTGCAGGGACACTGAAACCTGAATTGGATTCTGTTGGGCCTGGGGTGGAGGCTGAGGTGGCTGCTTCCACTCGGGAAATTGTGGTTCCAGGGAACTCTTTTTCAGTTAAGCAAAACCATGGTTGTGTTCTGGTGTTTGTCAATCTATAGATACAGAGAAAGAAAAATTGGCTTTAAGGGTGGAGTCCTTTGAAAGGAAGAGATGGAAGAAACTCGCGACTGTGTTGTTGCTGAAATTCAAAAAGCTGGACTTGAAATCTCTGCAACGAAAATTCAACAAGTTTCACCTTAGAAGTACCTGGGATGGAAGATGACTGAGACGACAAGAACACCACAAAAAATTCAGATCCGAACCAGAGTCAACAACCTACAAGAGTTACAACAACTTCTAGGAGAAATCAACTGGGTCAGACCGATGTTGGGAATCACCAATGATGAACTGAGTCCGCTCTTCCATTTGCTGAGAGGAAGTTGCGACATCACTTCGCCAAGAACTTTAACCCCTGAAGCTCGTGCTGCTCTCGACAAAGTCACAGAAGCTCTTCAAAAAAAAAGACAAGCTCATCGCTGCGTTCCTGAAAATCCTTTCTTTCTTGCAATCTTAGGAGAGAAGAAGCAGCTTTGTGGTCTCATTTTCCAGTGGGATTCCACAGAACAAGATCCTTTGTTAATAATGGAATGGGATTTTCCTCCCTACAGGTTTTCAAAGACCATTTGCTCAGTTTTAGAAATGATTGCATACATTATAATTAAGGCTAGAACCAGATTGTTAACTTTGGCAGGTCAAGAATTTTCAGTTATCTATTTGCCATTGAAAAATGATTATTTCAATTGGGCAATGCAAAATTCTGATGATTTACAATATGCATTCTTAGGTTTTCCAGGTGTTTGTTCCATACACTATCCAGCTCACAAACTACTGCAAGCAAAATTGAGTTTCAGAGAAAAACCTAAATTTAGTGAAGAACCTTTACATGCTGTGACTCTCTTCACTGATGGCTCTGGTAAAAGCCACAAGTCCGTTGTGACTTGGTTTAATCAAAAGACTAATGTTTGGGAATCTGATATTCAAACAGTAGAGGGATCCCCTCAAATTGTTGAGCCTGCTGCAGTAGTTTGAGCTTTTCAGCTGTTTCCTCAGCCTTTTAATTTGGTCACAGATTCTGCTTATGTTGCTAATGTAGTCAGGAGAATAGAAGGTTCCATTTTAAAGGATGTTAGTAATGAAACTTTACATCGTTGGCTTTCATGTCTTTTTATAACTTTGCAATATAGAACTAATCCATATTTTGTTTCTCACATTAGGGCGCATTCTTCACTTCCTGGATTTTTAGTGGAAGGAAATGCAAGAGCGGACAAGCTGACAATGGTCATTTCTAACACATTGCCAAATAGTTTTGAACAAGCAAAATTGAGTCGTGCCTTTTTCCACCAAAATGCACAAGCACTCATGCAAATGTTCCAAATCACTTAAAGTCAAGCTAAAGCTATCATTCATACTTGCCCTGACTGTCAATTGGTACAACCTCCTGTTTCTACAGGAGCAATCAACCCCCGAGGCTTACAAAGCCTACAGTTGTGGCAAACAGATGTTACTAAATAGCCTTCTTTTGGTAAATTTAAAAATATTCATGTTTCCATAGACACGTTCTCTGGTGCAGTTTTTGCTTCCCTTCACACAAGTGATACTGGCAGCCATGCCTGTCATCATTTCCTGCAAGCTTTTGCTTCATTGGGTATACCCCAGGAAGTAAAAACTGACAATGGCCCCGCATACATATCTCAAAAATTGGCCACATTTTTAAATGAATGGGGTGTTCGACACATTTTTGGTATTCCCCACTCTCCCACAAGCCAAGCAATCATTGAAAGAACACATCAAACCTTAAAACGCATATTAGATCAACAGAGAGGGGGAACGGAAATCACCCCACAGATGAGACTGAGTAAGGCTTTGTATGTTTTTAATTTTCTAAATAGTAAAAGTACAGAACCAGATCCACCAATCTTTAGACACTTTTCAAATAGCACACAGGCAAAACTGAAAGAACATCCTCCTCTTCTAATTAGAAACCCTGACTCTGGACAGATGGAAGGTCCGTTTCAATTAATAACGTGGGGCAAAGGGTATGCTTCTATTTCCACAGGTGCTGGAAGAATTAAGTGGGTTCCTGCCAAAAACGTCAAACCGTATCGCACTTCAGAACCTGTTGTCGAGCCTAGAACTGAGGAAGCGAGTACGCAGACGTAGACCGAATGGAAGGATCCCGGGTCTCGCCTGACGCCTCTTGTGCCTGACGTTCATTGTGCATCGGTGGAACCCGTGAACTCTGATTTTGTGCCAATTTTTATTTATGAGTATACGAATTAAATGCTGAATGTTTGTTTAACAAAGCTAATTTTTGGCTGAAAATTTAGGTTCTTGTTTTGGTTTAGAAAGAATTCTGCCAAAACTTAGTTCTTGAAAGAGATGGGGCAGAATCAAATGGTATACTTGTTTTGCTTGATTTCAATTGTTTTTTGTCGTGCAGATTTGCCTGAGGATCAACCGAAGACGAATGTTTGGGTGACCTTAGCCAAGGCTGCCGGATCGGATACTATATGTCTGTCTAATTCGGAACCAGAAAAGCCTTTCTCAACCTGTTTGGTTGGTGTGCCAGTGAAAGAGTTTCCTTTGGTCAGAAAAGAATCCAATGGTAAACCAGGTGGAATTGACAATGGAAACAGTCCTTCCTTCAATTGGAACATTTGTTCCAAGAAACTTCTCAGGGCAGCAAATGTTTCAAACAGTTGGGATGTGTTTCTACAGACGGACCAATCTCCACGGCAATTGCCAAAAGGGTATTGGATCATTTGCGGAGACAGAGGTTGGCAAGGCATTCCAGCCCACCTTGAAGGTGGCCCTTGCAGCATTGGTATGCTTACCATAATTGCCCCCACTGCCAAAGCAGTGATGAAAAAGAAACAAAGGAAAACAAGAGCTGTTCCTCATTATGATGAGAACTGTCAGAGTGATTTTATGCCTTGGAATGCCGCCAGAAGGGTTTCAGCAGGTATATTTCTACCCCAATTGGCTTCAGCTGTGGCATTGAGACAATTAGATCGAGTTGGATGTTGGCTGAGCAAACAAGCTAATGCCACATCCTCCGCAATCAGTGATATGTTGACCAATGTTGATAGTATTAGACATGCTACTCTTCAAAACAGAGCAGCCATTGATTTTCTCTTACTGGCACAAGGACATGGTTGTGAGGAATTGGAAGGTTTGTGTTGTATGATTTTGTCTGATCATTCTGAATCCATTCACAAAAGCATTCAAAAATTAAAGGATCTGACAGCCCAAATTAAAGAAGATGGAGGTTCCTGGTTGGATGATTTGTATCAAAATTGCAGTTTTGCACCTTGGCTAAGGCAACTTTGCAAGATAGGTCTTTACATATTAGGTGTTCTAATACTGATATTGATAGTGGTACCTTGTATACTCTGTTGTGTTCGGCGAATGATGAACAAAACAGTCCGAGAAGTTTTTGTCATTCAAGCAGGAGAATTAGGAAGTAGAAGCACAGAGAGTGTACGAAATCTCACGAAAGCAGTAGATGAGGGTATTGACATGAACGAAGGTTTTAAATTAAGGCCTTGGAATCGACCAGAGTTTTTTGAACGATGCCTTGTGACTGTTGCCAAACATATCTCTTTCAGGGATTGGGTCTTCACAGCGTTAAGTTGCTGTGCCGTAATATAGCAATGCTTCAGTTTAGTGAAAATAGGTCTTCAGCAGATAATAAGCAGAAATTTTGCAATAGAGCTATGAAACGCAAATAGCAAGCGACAAGAAAATGAAAGCTTCTGGGTCAAACAGAGAGGGGGAAATGTTGGAATCCATAAGGTTAGAGGATTTTTAAGAAATGGTTAAAAAGAAGTATGTAGGCCTTAGACTGGAGTTTTGTTAGCATTGCAGAAAAGTTTCCCATGCAAGCAGAAAAAGTTTTCCATGCAAGCAGAAAAGTTTCCCAAGCAGTAGACGTGACAAATAACAATAGGCTTCTGTAGAATTGGCTTTAGGATGGCAACAAGGTTATTTAATGTATATCTTTAGAAGGTTAGCATGAATAGAACTCTGTTCTTTGTCTCTTATCAACTAGTCTTTGTTTTAGCTACGATTACCTATGTTTTATAAGATTGGATAGAATGCTTGTCAATATGTGTTTTCTGTGTCTGATTGGCTGAATTCTAGTCTGAGATGATTTTATGTATTGCTGTATGAGCCCTGTTGAAGGAGACATTTTTTGGTGTGGATCAGTGAGCTGTCATGTCTCCATTTTGTATTTTGAGACTGATGTGCTGGAAATAAAAGCAAAAATCTCTTCACTGGTCTGGTTACCATGTTATCCATATTTGGATATTTTGCCGCGGCCTAGTGGGTTCCTTTTTTAAGGCGTGGGTTCCTGACACCATTGGACTTATACCTGTCCCGTCCCCCGCATATTGCTGCCCCGTGTGAGGACGTAGAATAGAAGAAAAACAAAGAAAAATCGTGGAAGCACCAGCCGCGGAGACCCAAGTGTTAACAAGGAGGACACTGTATCATCTCTCCCGCCGAAACCAAGAAAATTGTAAGTAGCTTATCTCGGGAGAGCGCTTGGGTGACGTTGGGAGGAAAAATAGAGAAAAAGAAAATTATTAAAAGAGCACAAAAATGGGAACGAATTTATCAGAAGTTGAATGGGATGTTTTTCATCAATTAGAGACAATGTTACAAGAAAAAGGTCACTCTGAAATTTCAAAAACTGAGCTTAAAAACTTACTTATCTGGGTTAAAGCGAATACGCAAGATTTAAATCTGCAGTCTGCTTTTTCTTTTCATTTTTGGGATCAGATAAACTGGAGAATCTATAATCTAGTCTCTCTCAAAAAAGATGAAAGCTTAAGAGAACTTGTGCCGGTTTGTAGTGCGCTGTTGTAGTGCTTTTTTAAACAAAGTGATAAAAATAAGATCAACTTGGACTCAGAAAACAGAGCTTCTGGTTCTCTCTCACGAAATTCCAGTAAACCAGAGACTGTGTGTGTATCGGAGAATGTTACAAGTGTTGTTGCAAATGCTGAAAGTATTGCTTTGAACTCTGTTGAACAAAATCTTTCTTCTCTCTCTCTGGGAAAAAATGAGACTCTTTCGGACTTTTCTTCGCGTTGTTCTGTTAATGTAAAAATATGTGACTCTTGTAAGGGGGATGGAACAAAGTGTGTAAAAGATGGAAATGAAAAAGTGACTGTACTTCCTAAAATTGTTTGTGCAGGGACACTGAAACCTGAATTGGATTCTGTTGGGCCTGGGGTGGAGGCTGAGGTGGCTGCTTCCACTCGGGAAATTGTGGTTCCAGGGAACTCTTTTTCAGTTAAGCAAAACCATGGTTGTGTTCTGGTGTTTGTCAATCTATAGATACAGAGAAAGAAAAATTGGCTTTAAGGGTGGAGTCCTTTGAAAGGAAGAGATGGAAGAAACTCGCGACTGTGTTGTTGCTGAAATTCAAAAAGCTGGACTTGAAATCTCTGCAACGAAAATTCAACAAGTTTCACCTTAGAAGTACCTGGGATGGAAGATGACTGAGACGACAAGAACACCACAAAAAATTCAGATCCGAACCAGAGTCAACAACCTACAAGAGTTACAACAACTTCTAGGAGAAATCAACTGGGTCAGACCGATGTTGGGAATCACCAATGATGAACTGAGTCCGCTCTTCCATTTGCTGAGAGGAAGTTGCGACATCACTTCGCCAAGAACTTTAACCCCTGAAGCTCGTGCTGCTCTCGACAAAGTCACAGAAGCTCTTCAAAAAAAAAGACAAGCTCATCGCTGCGTTCCTGAAAATCCTTTCTTTCTTGCAATCTTAGGAGAGAAGAAGCAGCTTTGTGGTCTCATTTTCCAGTGGGATTCCACAGAGCAAGATCCTTTGTTAATAATGGAATGGGATTTTCCTCCCTACAGGTTTTCAAAGACCATTTGCTCAGTTTTAGAAATGATTGCATACATTATAATTAAGGCTAGAACCAGATTGTTAACTTTGGCAGGTCAAGAATTTTCAGTTATCTATTTGCCATTGAAAAATGATTATTTCAATTGGGCAATGCAAAATTCTGATGATTTACAATATGCATTCTTAGGTTTTCCAGGTGTTTGTTCCATACACTATCCAGCTCACAAACTACTGCAAGCAAAATTGAGTTTCAGAGAAAAACCTAAATTTAGTGAAGAACCTTTACATGCTGTGACTCTCTTCACTGATGGCTCTGGTAAAAGCCACAAGTCCGTTGTGACTTGGTTTAATCAAAAGACTAATGTTTGGGAATCTGATATTCAAACAGTAGAGGGATCCCCTCAAATTGTTGAGCCTGCTGCAGTAGTTTGAGCTTTTCAGCTGTTTCCTCAGCCTTTTAATTTGGTCACAGATTCTGCTTATGTTGCTAATGTAGTCAGGAGAATAGAAGGTTCCATTTTAAAGGATGTTAGTAATGAAACTTTACATCGTTGGCTTTCATGTCTTTTTATAACTTTGCAATATAGAACTAATCCATATTTTGTTTCTCACATTAGGGCGCATTCTTCACTTCCTGGATTTTTAGTGGAAGGAAATGCAAGAGCGGACAAGCTGACAATGGTCATTTCTAACACATTGCCAAATAGTTTTGAACAAGCAAAATTGAGTCGTGCCTTTTTCCACCAAAATGCACAAGCACTCATGCAAATGTTCCAAATCACTTAAAGTCAAGCTAAAGCTATCATTCATACTTGCCCTGACTGTCAATTGGTACAACCTCCTGTTTCTACAGGAGCAATCAACCCCCGAGGCTTACAAAGCCTACAGTTGTGGCAAACAGATGTTACTAAATAGCCTTCTTTTGGTAAATTTAAAAATATTCATGTTTCCATAGACACGTTCTCTGGTGCAGTTTTTGCTTCCCTTCACACAAGTGATACTGGCAGCCATGCCTGTCATCATTTCCTGCAAGCTTTTGCTTCATTGGGTATACCCCAAGAAGTAAAAACTGACAATGGCCCCGCATACATATCTCAAAAATTGGCCACATTTTTAAATGAATGGGGTGTTCGACACATTTTTGGTATTCCCCACTCTCCCACAAGCCAAGCAATCATTGAAAGAACACATCAAACCTTAAAACGCATATTAGATCAACAGAGAGGGGGAACGGAAATCACCCCACAGATGAGACTGAGTAAGGCTTTGTATGTTTTTAATTTTCTAAATAGTAAAAGTACAGAACCAGATCCACCAATCTTTAGACACTTTTCAAATAGCACACAGGCAAAACTGAAAGAACATCCTCCTCTTCTAATTAGAAACCCTGACTCTGGACAGATGGAAGGTCCGTTTCAATTAATAACGTGGGGCAAAGGGTATGCTTCTATTTCCATAGGTGCTGGAAGAATTAAGTGGGTTCCTGCCAAAAACGTCAAACCGTATCGCACTTCAGAACCTGTTGTCGAGCCTAGAACTGAGGAAGCGAGTACGCAGACGTAGACCGAATGGAAGGATCCCGGGTCTCGCCTGACGCCTCTTGTGCCTGACGTTCATTGTGCATCGGTGGAACCCGTGAACTCTGATTTTGTGCCAATTTTTATTTATGAGTATACGAATTAAATGCTGAATGTTTGTTTAACAAAGCTAATTTTTGGCTGAAAATTTAGGTTCTTGTTTTGGTTTAGAAAGAATTCTGCCAAAACTTAGTTCTTGAAAGAGATGGGGCAGAATCAAATGGTATACCTGTTTTGCTTGATTTCAATTGTTTTTTGTCGTGCAGATTTGCCTGAGGATCAACCGAAGACGAATGTTTGGGTGACCTTAGCCAAGGCTGCCGGATCGGATACTATATGTCTGTCTAATTCGGAACCAGAAAAGCCTTTCTCAACCTGTTTGGTTGGTGTGCCAGTGAAAGAGTTTCCTTTGGTCAGAAAAGAATCCAATGGTAAACCAGGTGGAATTGACAATGGAAACAGTCCTTCCTTCAATTGGAACATTTGTTCCAAGAAACTTCTCAGGGCAGCAAATGTTTCAAACAGTTGGGATGTGTTTCTACAGACGGACCAATCTCCACGGCAATTGCCAAAAGGGTATTGGATCATTTGCGGAGACAGAGGTTGGCAAGGCATTCCAGCCCACCTTGAAGGTGGCCCTTGCAGCATTGGTATGCTTACCATAATTGCCCCCACTGCCAAAGCAGTGATGAAAAAGAAACAAAGGAAAACAAGAGCTGTTCCTCATTATGATGAGAACTGTCAGAGTGATTTTATGCCTTGGAATGCCGCCAGAAGGGTTTCAGCAGGTATATTTCTACCCCAATTGGCTTCAGCTGTGGCATTGAGACAATTAGATCGAGTTGGATGTTGGCTGAGCAAACAAGCTAATGCCACATCCTCCGCAATCAGTGATATGTTGACCAATGTTGATAGTATTAGACATGCTACTCTTCAAAACAGAGCAGCCATTGATTTTCTCTTACTGGCACAAGGACATGGTTGTGAGGAATTGGAAGGTTTGTGTTGTATGAATTTGTCTGATCATTCTGAATCCATTCACAAAAGCATTCAAAAATTAAAGGATCTGACAGCCCAAATTAAAGAAGATGGAGGTTCCTGGTTGGATGATTTGTATCAAAATTGCAGTTTTGCACCTTGGCTAAGGCAACTTTGCAAGATAGGTCTTTACATATTAGGTGTTCTAATACTGATATTGATAGTGGTACCTTGTATACTCTGTTGTGTTCGGCGAATGATGAACAAAACAGTCCGAGAAGTTTTTGTCATTCAAGCAGGAGAATTAGGAAGTAGAAGCACAGAGAGTGTACGAAATCTCACGAAAGCAGTAGATGAGGGTATTGACATGAACGAAGGTTTTGAATTAAGGCCTTGGAATCGACCAGAGTTTTTTGAACGATGCCTTGTGACTGTTGCCAAACATATCTCTTTCAGGGATTGGGTCTTCACAGCATTAAGTTGCTGTGCCGTAATATAGCAATGCTTCAGTTTAGTGAAAATAGGTCTTCAGCAGATAATAAGCAGAAATTTTGCAATAGAGCTATGAAACGCAAATAGCAAGCGACAAGAAAATGAAAGCTTCTGGGTCAAACAGAGAGGGGGAAATGTTGGAATCCATAAGGTTAGAAGATTTTTAAGAAATGGTTAAAAAGAAGTATGTAGGCCTTAGACTGGAGTTTTGTTAGCATTGCAGAAAAGTTTCCCATGCAAGCAGAAAAAGTTTTCCATGCAAGCAGAAAAGTTTCCCAAGCAGTAGACGTGACAAATAACAATAGGCTTCTGTAGAATTGGCTTTAGGATGGCAACAAGGTTATTTAATGTATATCTTTAGAAGGTTAGCATGAATAGAACTCTGTTCTTTGTCTCTTATCAACTAGTCTTTGTTTTAGCTACGATTACCTATGTTTTATAAGATTGGATAGAATGCTTGTCAATATGTGTTTTCTGTGTCTGATTGGCTGAATTCTAGTCTGAGATGATTTTATGTATTGCTGTATGAGCCCTGTTGAAGGAGACATTTTTTGGTGTGGATCAGTGAGCTGTCATGTCTCCATTTTGTATTTTGAGACTAATGTGCTGGAAATAAAAGCAAAAATCTCTTCACTGGTCTGGTTACCATGTTATCCATATTTGGATATTTTGCCGCGGCCTAGTGGGTTCCTTTTTTAAGGCGTGGGTTCCTGACACCATTGGACTTATACCTGTCCCGTCCCCCGCATATTGCTGCCCCGTGTGAGGACGTAGAATAGAAGAAAAACAAAGAAAAATCGTGGAAGCACCAGCCGCGGAGACCCAAGTGTTAACAAGGAGGACACTGTATCATCTCTCCTGCCGAAACCAAGAAAATTGTAAGTAACTTATCTCGGGAGAGCGCTTGGGTGACGTTGGGAGGAAAAATAGAGAAAAAGAAAATTATTAAAAGAGCACAAAAATGGGAACGAATTTATCAGAAGTTGAATGGGATGTTTTTCATCAATTAGAGACAATGTTACAAGAAAAAGGTCACTCTGAAATTTCAAAAACTGAGCTTAAAAACTTACTTATCTGGGTTAAAGCGAATACGCAAGATTTAAATCTGCAGTCTGCTTTTTCTTTTCATTTTTGGGATCAGATAAACTGGAGAATCTATAATCTAGTCTCTCTCAAAAAAGATGAAAGCTTAAGAGAACTTGTGCCGGTTTGTAGTGCGCTGTTGTAGTGCTTTTTTAAACAAAGTGATAAAAATAAGATCAACTTGGACTCAGAAAACAGAGCTTCTGGTTCTCTCTCACGAAATTCCAGTAAACCAGAGACTGTGTGTGTATCGGAGAATGTTACAAGTGTTGTTGCAAATGCTGAAAGTATTGCTTTGAACTCTGTTGAACAAAATCTTTCTTCTCTCTCTCTGGGAAAAAATGAGACTCTTTCGGACTTTTCTTCGCGTTGTTCTGTTAATGTAAAAATATGTGACTCTTGTAAGGGGGATGGAACAAAGTGTGTAAAAGATGGAAATGAAAAAGTGACTGTACTTCCTAAAATTGTTTGTGCAGGGACACTGAAACCTGAATTGGATTCTGTTGGGCCTGGGGTGGAGGCTGAGGTGGCTGCTTCCACTCGGGAAATTGTGGTTCCAGGGAACTCTTTTTCAGTTAAGCAAAACCATGGTTGTTCTGGTGTTTGTCAATCTATAGATACAGAGAAAGAAAAATTGGCTTTAAGGGTGGAGTCCTTTGAAAGGAAGAGATGGAAGAAACTCGCGACTGTGTTGTTGCTGAAATTGAAAAAGCTGGACTTGAAATCTCTGCAACGAAAATTCAACAAGTTTCACCTTAGAAGTACCTGGGATGGAAGATGACTGAGACGACAAGAACACCACAAAAAATTCAGATCCGAACCAGAGTCAACAACCTACAAGAGTTACAACAACTTCTAGGAGAAATCAACTGGGTCAGACCGATGTTGGGAATCACCAATGATGAACTGAGTCCGCTCTTCCATTTGCTGAGAGGAAGTTGCGACATCACTTCGCCAAGAACTTTAACCCCTGAAGCTCGTGCTGCTCTCGACAAAGTCACAGAAGCTCTTCAAAAAAGACAAGCTCATCGCTGCGTTCCTGAAAATCCTTTCTTTCTTGCAATCTTAGGAGAGAAGAAGCAGCTTTGTGGTCTCATTTTCCAGTGGGATTCCACAGAACAAGATCCTTTGTTAATAATGGAATGGGATTTTCCTCCCTACAGGTTTTCAAAGACCATTTGCTCAGTTTTAGAAATGATTGCATACATTATAATTAAGGCTAGAACCAGATTGTTAACTTTGGCAGGTCAAGAATTTTCAGTTATCTATTTGCCATTGAAAAATGATTATTTCAATTGGGCAATGCAAAATTCTGATGATTTACAATATGCATTCTTAGGTTTTCCAGGTGTTTGTTCCATACACTATCCAGCTCACAAACTACTGCAAGCAAAATTGAGTTTCAGAGAAAAACCTAAATTTAGTGAAGAACCTTTACATGCTGTGACTCTCTTCACTGATGGCTCTGGTAAAAGCCACAAGTCCGTTGTGACTTGGTTTAATCAAAAGACTAATGTTTGGGAATCTGATATTCAAACAGTAGAGGGATCCCCTCAAATTGTTGAGCCTGCTGCAGTAGTTTGAGCTTTTCAGCTGTTTCCTCAGCCTTTTAATTTGGTCACAGATTCTGCTTATGTTGCTAATGTAGTCAGGAGAATAGAAGGTTCCATTTTAAAGGATGTTAGTAATGAAACTTTACATCGTTGGCTTTCATGTCTTTTTATAACTTTGCAATATAGAACTAATCCATATTTTGTTTCTCACATTAGGGCGCATTCTTCACTTCCTGGATTTTTAGTGGAAGGAAATGCAAGAGCGGACAAGCTGACAATGGTCATTTCTAACACATTGCCAAATAGTTTTGAACAAGCAAAATTGAGTCGTGCCTTTTTCCACCAAAATGCACAAGCACTCATGCAAATGTTCCAAATCACTTAAAGTCAAGCTAAAGCTATCATTCATACTTGCCCTGACTGTCAATTGGTACAACCTCCTGTTTCTACAGGAGCAATCAACCCCCGAGGCTTACAAAGCCTACAGTTGTGGCAAACAGATGTTACTAAATAGCCTTCTTTTGGTAAATTTAAAAATATTCATGTTTCCATAGACACGTTCTCTGGTGCAGTTTTTGCTTCCCTTCACACAAGTGATACTGGCAGCCATGCCTGTCATCATTTCCTGCAAGCTTTTGCTTCATTGGGTATACCCCAGGAAGTAAAAACTGACAATGGCCCCGCATACATATCTCAAAAATTGGCCACATTTTTAAATGAATGGGGTGTTCGACGCATTTTTGGTATTCCCCACTCTCCCACAAGCCAAGCAATCATTGAAAGAACACATCAAACCTTAAAACGCATATTAGATCAACAGAGAGGGGGAACGGAAATCACCCCACAGATGAGACTGAGTAAGGCTTTGTATGTTTTTAATTTTCTAAATAGTAAAAGTACAGAACCAGATCCACCAATCTTTAGACACTTTTCAAATAGCACACAGGCAAAACTGAAAGAACATCCTCCTCTTCTAATTAGAAACCCTGACTCTGGACAGATGGAAGGTCCGTTTCAATTAATAACGTGGGGCAAAGGGTATGCTTCTATTTCCACAGGTGCTGGAAGAATTAAGTGGGTTCCTGCCAAAAACGTCAAACCGTATCGCACTTCAGAACCTGTTGTCGAGCCTAGAACTGAGGAAGCGAGTACGCAGACGTAGACCGAATGGAAGGATCCCGGGTCTCGCCTGACGCCTCTTGTGCCTGACGTTCATTGTGCATCGGTGGAACCCGTGAACTCTGATTTTGTGCCAATTTTTATTTATGAGTATACGAATTAAATGCTGAATGTTTGTTTAACAAAGCTAATTTTTGGCTGAAAATTTAGGTTCTTGTTTTGGTTTAGAAAGAATTCTGCCAAAACTTAGTTCTTGAAAGAGATGGGGCAGAATCAAATGGTATACTTGTTTTGCTTGATTTCAATTGTTTTTTGTCGTGCAGATTTGCCTGAGGATCAACCGAAGACGAATGTTTGGGTGACCTTAGCCAAGGCTGCCGGATCGGATACTATATGTCTGTCTAATTCGGAACCAGAAAAGCCTTTCTCAACCTGTTTGGTTGGTGTGCCAGTGAAAGAGTTTCCTTTGGTCAGAAAAGAATCCAATGGTAAACCAGGTGGAATTGACAATGGAAACAGTCCTTCCTTCAATTGGAACATTTGTTCCAAGAAACTTCTCAGGGCAGCAAATGTTTCAAACAGTTGGGATGTGTTTCTACAGACGGACCAATCTCCACGGCAATTGCCAAAAGGGTATTGGATCATTTGCGGAGACAGAGGTTGGCAAGGCATTCCAGCCCACCTTGAAGGTGGCCCTTGCAGCATTGGTATGCTTACCATAATTGCCCCCACTGCCAAAGCAGTGATGAAAAAGAAACAAAGGAAAACAAGAGCTGTTCCTCATTATGATGAGAACTGTCAGAGTGATTTTATGCCTTGGAATGCCGCCAGAAGGGTTTCAGCAGGTATATTTCTACCCCAATTGGCTTCAGCTGTGGCATTGAGACAATTAGATCGAGTTGGATGTTGGCTGAGCAAACAAGCTAATGCCACATCCTCCGCAATCAGTGATATGTTGACCAATGTTGATAGTATTAGACATGCTACTCTTCAAAACAGAGCAGCCATTGATTTTCTCTTACTGGCACAAGGACATGGTTGTGAGGAATTGGAAGGTTTGTGTTGTATGATTTTGTCTGATCATTCTGAATCCATTCACAAAAGCATTCAAAAATTAAAGGATCTGACAGCCCAAATTAAAGAAGATGGAGGTTCCTGGTTGGATGATTTGTATCAAAATTGCAGTTTTGCACCTTGGCTAAGGCAACTTTGCAAGATAGGTCTTTACATATTAGGTGTTCTAATACTGATATTGATAGTGGTACCTTGTATACTCTGTTGTGTTCGGCGAATGATGAACAAAACAGTCCGAGAAGTTTTTGTCATTCAAGCAGGAGAATTAGGAAGTAGAAGCACAGAGAGTGTACGAAATCTCACGAAAGCAGTAGATGAGGGTATTGACATGAACGAAGGTTTTAAATTAAGGCCTTGGAATCGACCAGAGTTTTTTGAACGATGCCTTGTGACTGTTGCCAAACATATCTCTTTCAGGGATTGGGTCTTCACAGCGTTAAGTTGCTGTGCCGTAATATAGCAATGCTTCAGTTTAGTGAAAATAGGTCTTCAGCAGATAATAAGCAGAAATTTTGCAATAGAGCTATGAAACGCAAATAGCAAGCGACAAGAAAATGAAAGCTTCTGGGTCAAACAGAGAGGGGGAAATGTTGGAATCCATAAGGTTAGAGGATTTTTAAGAAATGGTTAAAAAGAAGTATGTAGGCCTTAGACTGGAGTTTTGTTAGCATTGCAGAAAAGTTTCCCATGCAAGCAGAAAAAGTTTTCCATGCAAGCAGAAAAGTTTCCCAAGCAGTAGACGTGACAAATAACAATAGGCTTCTGTAGAATTGGCTTTAGGATGGCAACAAGGTTATTTAATGTATATCTTTAGAAGGTTAGCATGAATAGAACTCTGTTCTTTGTCTCTTATCAACTAGTCTTTGTTTTAGCTACGATTACCTATGTTTTATAAGATTGGATAGAATGCTTGTCAATATGTGTTTTCTGTGTCTGATTGGCTGAATTCTAGTCTGAGATGATTTTATGTATTGCTGTATGAGCCCTGTTGAAGGAGACATTTTTTGGTGTGGATCAGTGAGCTGTCATGTCTCCATTTTGTATTTTGAGACTGATGTGCTGGAAATAAAAGCAAAAATCTCTTCACTGGTCTGGTTACCATGTTATCCATATTTGGATATTTTGCCGCGGCCTAGTGGGTTCCTTTTTTAAGGCGTGGGTTCCTGACACCATTGGACTTATACCTGTCCCGTCCCCCGCATATTGCTGCCCCGTGTGAGGACGTAGAATAGAAGAAAAACAAAGAAAAATCGTGGAAGCACCAGCCGCGGAGACCCAAGTGTTAACAAGGAGGACACTGTATCATCTCTCCCGCCGAAACCAAGAAAATTGTAAGTAGCTTATCTCGGGAGAGCGCTTGGGTGACGTTGGGAGGAAAAATAGAGAAAAAGAAAATTATTAAAAGAGCACAAAAATGGGAACGAATTTATCAGAAGTTGAATGGGATGTTTTTCATCAATTAGAGACAATGTTACAAGAAAAAGGTCACTCTGAAATTTCAAAAACTGAGCTTAAAAACTTACTTATCTGGGTTAAAGCGAATACGCAAGATTTAAATCTGCAGTCTGCTTTTTCTTTTCATTTTTGGGATCAGATAAACTGGAGAATCTATAATCTAGTCTCTCTCAAAAAAGATGAAAGCTTAAGAGAACTTGTGCCGGTTTGTAGTGCGCTGTTGTAGTGCTTTTTTAAACAAAGTGATAAAAATAAGATCAACTTGGACTCAGAAAACAGAGCTTCTGGTTCTATCTCACGAAATTCCAGTAAACCAGAGACTGTGTGTGTATCGGAGAATGTTACAAGTGTTGTTGCAAATGCTGAAAGTATTGCTTTGAACTCTGTTGAACAAAATCTTTCTTCTCTCTCTCTGGGAAAAAATGAGACTCTTTCGGACTTTTCTTCGCGTTGTTCTGTTAATGTAAAAATATGTGACTCTTGTAAGGGGGATGGAACAAAGTGTGTAAAAGATGGAAATGAAAAAGTGACTGTACTTCCTAAAATTGTTTGTGCAGGGACACTGAAACCTGAATTGGATTCTGTTGGGCCTGGGGTGGAGGCTGAGGTGGCTGCTTCCACTCGGGAAATTGTGGTTCCAGGGAACTCTTTTTCAGTTAAGCAAAACCATGGTTGTGTTCTGGTGTTTGTCAATCTATAGATACAGAGAAAGAAAAATTGGCTTTAAGGGTGGAGTCCTTTGAAAGGAAGAGATGGAAGAAACTCGCGACTGTGTTGTTGCTGAAATTCAAAAAGCTGGACTTGAAATCTCTGCAACGAAAATTCAACAAGTTTCACCTTAGAAGTACCTGGGATGGAAGATGACTGAGACGACAAGAACACCACAAAAAATTCAGATCCGAACCAGAGTCAACAACCTACAAGAGTTACAACAACTTCTAGGAGAAATCAACTGGGTCAGACCGATGTTGGGAATCACCAATGATGAACTGAGTCCGCTCTTCCATTTGCTGAGAGGAAGTTGCGACATCACTTCGCCAAGAACTTTAACCCCTGAAGCTCGTGCTGCTCTCGACAAAGTCACAGAAGCTCTTCAAAAAAAAAGACAAGCTCATCGCTGCGTTCCTGAAAATCCTTTCTTTCTTGCAATCTTAGGAGAGAAGAAGCAGCTTTGTGGTCTCATTTTCCAGTGGGATTCCACAGAGCAAGATCCTTTGTTAATAATGGAATGGGATTTTCCTCCCTACAGGTTTTCAAAGACCATTTGCTCAGTTTTAGAAATGATTGCATACATTATAATTAAGGCTAGAACCAGATTGTTAACTTTGGCAGGTCAAGAATTTTCAGTTATCTATTTGCCATTGAAAAATGATTATTTCAATTGGGCAATGCAAAATTCTGATGATTTACAATATGCATTCTTAGGTTTTCCAGGTGTTTGTTCCATACACTATCCAGCTCACAAACTACTGCAAGCAAAATTGAGTTTCAGAGAAAAACCTAAATTTAGTGAAGAACCTTTACATGCTGTGACTCTCTTCACTGATGGCTCTGGTAAAAGCCACAAGTCCGTTGTGACTTGGTTTAATCAAAAGACTAATGTTTGGGAATCTGATATTCAAACAGTAGAGGGATCCCCTCAAATTGTTGAGCCTGCTGCAGTAGTTTGAGCTTTTCAGCTGTTTCCTCAGCCTTTTAATTTGGTCACAGATTCTGCTTATGTTGCTAATGTAGTCAGGAGAATAGAAGGTTCCATTTTAAAGGATGTTAGTAATGAAACTTTACATCGTTGGCTTTCATGTCTTTTTATAACTTTGCAATATAGAACTAATCCATATTTTGTTTCTCACATTAGGGCGCATTCTTCACTTCCTGGATTTTTAGTGGAAGGAAATGCAAGAGCGGACAAGCTGACAATGGTCATTTCTAACACATTGCCAAATAGTTTTGAACAAGCAAAATTGAGTCGTGCCTTTTTCCACCAAAATGCACAAGCACTCATGCAAATGTTCCAAATCACTTAAAGTCAAGCTAAAGCTATCATTCATACTTGCCCTGACTGTCAATTGGTACAACCTCCTGTTTCTACAGGAGCAATCAACCCCCGAGGCTTACAAAGCCTACAGTTGTGGCAAACAGATGTTACTAAATAGCCTTCTTTTGGTAAATTTAAAAATATTCATGTTTCCATAGACACGTTCTCTGGTGCAGTTTTTGCTTCCCTTCACACAAGTGATACTGGCAGCCATGCCTGTCATCATTTCCTGCAAGCTTTTGCTTCATTGGGTATACCCCAAGAAGTAAAAACTGACAATGGCCCCGCATACATATCTCAAAAATTGGCCACATTTTTAAATGAATGGGGTGTTCGACACATTTTTGGTATTCCCCACTCTCCCACAAGCCAAGCAATCATTGAAAGAACACATCAAACCTTAAAACGCATATTAGATCAACAGAGAGGGGGAACGGAAATCACCCCACAGATGAGACTGAGTAAGGCTTTGTATGTTTTTAATTTTCTAAATAGTAAAAGTACAGAACCAGATCCACCAATCTTTAGACACTTTTCAAATAGCACACAGGCAAAACTGAAAGAACATCCTCCTCTTCTAATTAGAAACCCTGACTCTGGACAGATGGAAGGTCCGTTTCAATTAATAACGTGGGGCAAAGGGTATGCTTCTATTTCCATAGGTGCTGGAAGAATTAAGTGGGTTCCTGCCAAAAACGTCAAACCGTATCGCACTTCAGAACCTGTTGTCGAGCCTAGAACTGAGGAAGCGAGTACGCAGACGTAGACCGAATGGAAGGATCCCGGGTCTCGCCTGACGCCTCTTGTGCCTGACGTTCATTGTGCATCGGTGGAACCCGTGAACTCTGATTTTGTGCCAATTTTTATTTATGAGTATACGAATTAAATGCTGAATGTTTGTTTAACAAAGCTAATTTTTGGCTGAAAATTTAGGTTCTTGTTTTGGTTTAGAAAGAATTCTGCCAAAACTTAGTTCTTGAAAGAGATGGGGCAGAATCAAATGGTATACCTGTTTTGCTTGATTTCAATTGTTTTTTGTCGTGCAGATTTGCCTGAGGATCAACCGAAGACGAATGTTTGGGTGACCTTAGCCAAGGCTGCCGGATCGGATACTATATGTCTGTCTAATTCGGAACCAGAAAAGCCTTTCTCAACCTGTTTGGTTGGTGTGCCAGTGAAAGAGTTTCCTTTGGTCAGAAAAGAATCCAATGGTAAACCAGGTGGAATTGACAATGGAAACAGTCCTTCCTTCAATTGGAACATTTGTTCCAAGAAACTTCTCAGGGCAGCAAATGTTTCAAACAGTTGGGATGTGTTTCTACAGACGGACCAATCTCCACGGCAATTGCCAAAAGGGTATTGGATCATTTGCGGAGACAGAGGTTGGCAAGGCATTCCAGCCCACCTTGAAGGTGGCCCTTGCAGCATTGGTATGCTTACCATAATTGCCCCCACTGCCAAAGCAGTGATGAAAAAGAAACAAAGGAAAACAAGAGCTGTTCCTCATTATGATGAGAACTGTCAGAGTGATTTTATGCCTTGGAATGCCGCCAGAAGGGTTTCAGCAGGTATATTTCTACCCCAATTGGCTTCAGCTGTGGCATTGAGACAATTAGATCGAGTTGGATGTTGGCTGAGCAAACAAGCTAATGCCACATCCTCCGCAATCAGTGATATGTTGACCAATGTTGATAGTATTAGACATGCTACTCTTCAAAACAGAGCAGCCATTGATTTTCTCTTACTGGCACAAGGACATGGTTGTGAGGAATTGGAAGGTTTGTGTTGTATGAATTTGTCTGATCATTCTGAATCCATTCACAAAAGCATTCAAAAATTAAAGGATCTGACAGCCCAAATTAAAGAAGATGGAGGTTCCTGGTTGGATGATTTGTATCAAAATTGCAGTTTTGCACCTTGGCTAAGGCAACTTTGCAAGATAGGTCTTTACATATTAGGTGTTCTAATACTGATATTGATAGTGGTACCTTGTATACTCTGTTGTGTTCGGCGAATGATGAACAAAACAGTCCGAGAAGTTTTTGTCATTCAAGCAGGAGAATTAGGAAGTAGAAGCACAGAGAGTGTACGAAATCTCACGAAAGCAGTAGATGAGGGTATTGACATGAACGAAGGTTTTGAATTAAGGCCTTGGAATCGACCAGAGTTTTTTGAACGATGCCTTGTGACTGTTGCCAAACATATCTCTTTCAGGGATTGGGTCTTCACAGCATTAAGTTGCTGTGCCGTAATATAGCAATGCTTCAGTTTAGTGAAAATAGGTCTTCAGCAGATAATAAGCAGAAATTTTGCAATAGAGCTATGAAACGCAAATAGCAAGCGACAAGAAAATGAAAGCTTCTGGGTCAAACAGAGAGGGGGAAATGTTGGAATCCATAAGGTTAGAAGATTTTTAAGAAATGGTTAAAAAGAAGTATGTAGGCCTTAGACTGGAGTTTTGTTAGCATTGCAGAAAAGTTTCCCATGCAAGCAGAAAAAGTTTTCCATGCAAGCAGAAAAGTTTCCCAAGCAGTAGACGTGACAAATAACAATAGGCTTCTGTAGAATTGGCTTTAGGATGGCAACAAGGTTATTTAATGTATATCTTTAGAAGGTTAGCATGAATAGAACTCTGTTCTTTGTCTCTTATCAACTAGTCTTTGTTTTAGCTACGATTACCTATGTTTTATAAGATTGGATAGAATGCTTGTCAATATGTGTTTTCTGTGTCTGATTGGCTGAATTCTAGTCTGAGATGATTTTATGTATTGCTGTATGAGCCCTGTTGAAGGAGACATTTTTTGGTGTGGATCAGTGAGCTGTCATGTCTCCATTTTGTATTTTGAGACTGATGTGCTGGAAATAAAAGCAAAAATCTCTTCACTGGTCTGGTTACCATGTTATCCATATTTGGATATTTTGCCGCGGCCTAGTGGGTTCCTTTTTTAAGGCGTGGGTTCCTGACACCATTGGACTTATACCTGTCCCGTCCCCCGCATATTGCTGCCCCGTGTGAGGACGTAGAATAGAAGAAAAACAAAGAAAAATCGTGGAAGCACCAGCCGCGGAGACCCAAGTGTTAACAAGGAGGACACTGTATCATCTCTCCTGCCGAAACCAAGAAAATTGTAAGTAACTTATCTCGGGAGAGCGCTTGGGTGACGTTGGGAGGAAAAATAGAGAAAAAGAAAATTATTAAAAGAGCACAAAAATGGGAACGAATTTATCAGAAGTTGAATGGGATGTTTTTCATCAATTAGAGACAATGTTACAAGAAAAAGGTCACTCTGAAATTTCAAAAACTGAGCTTAAAAACTTACTTATCTGGGTTAAAGCGAATACGCAAGATTTAAATCTGCAGTCTGCTTTTTCTTTTCATTTTTGGGATCAGATAAACTGGAGAATCTATAATCTAGTCTCTCTCAAAAAAGATGAAAGCTTAAGAGAACTTGTGCCGGTTTGTAGTGCGCTGTTGTAGTGCTTTTTTAAACAAAGTGATAAAAATAAGATCAACTTGGACTCAGAAAACAGAGCTTCTGGTTCTCTCTCACGAAATTCCAGTAAACCAGAGACTGTGTGTGTATCGGAGAATGTTACAAGTGTTGTTGCAAATGCTGAAAGTATTGCTTTGAACTCTGTTGAACAAAATCTTTCTTCTCTCTCTCTGGGAAAAAATGAGACTCTTTCGGACTTTTCTTCGCGTTGTTCTGTTAATGTAAAAATATGTGACTCTTGTAAGGGGGATGGAACAAAGTGTGTAAAAGATGGAAATGAAAAAGTGACTGTACTTCCTAAAATTGTTTGTGCAGGGACACTGAAACCTGAATTGGATTCTGTTGGGCCTGGGGTGGAGGCTGAGGTGGCTGCTTCCACTCGGGAAATTGTGGTTCCAGGGAACTCTTTTTCAGTTAAGCAAAACCATGGTTGTTCTGGTGTTTGTCAATCTATAGATACAGAGAAAGAAAAATTGGCTTTAAGGGTGGAGTCCTTTGAAAGGAAGAGATGGAAGAAACTCGCGACTGTGTTGTTGCTGAAATTGAAAAAGCTGGACTTGAAATCTCTGCAACGAAAATTCAACAAGTTTCACCTTAGAAGTACCTGGGATGGAAGATGACTGAGACGACAAGAACACCACAAAAAATTCAGATCCGAACCAGAGTCAACAACCTACAAGAGTTACAACAACTTCTAGGAGAAATCAACTGGGTCAGACCGATGTTGGGAATCACCAATGATGAACTGAGTCCGCTCTTCCATTTGCTGAGAGGAAGTTGCGACATCACTTCGCCAAGAACTTTAACCCCTGAAGCTCGTGCTGCTCTCGACAAAGTCACAGAAGCTCTTCAAAAAAGACAAGCTCATCGCTGCGTTCCTGAAAATCCTTTCTTTCTTGCAATCTTAGGAGAGAAGAAGCAGCTTTGTGGTCTCATTTTCCAGTGGGATTCCACAGAACAAGATCCTTTGTTAATAATGGAATGGGATTTTCCTCCCTACAGGTTTTCAAAGACCATTTGCTCAGTTTTAGAAATGATTGCATACATTATAATTAAGGCTAGAACCAGATTGTTAACTTTGGCAGGTCAAGAATGTTCAGTTATCTATTTGCCATTGAAAAATGATTATTTCAATTGGGCAATGCAAAATTCTGATGATTTACAATATGCATTCTTAGGTTTTCCAGGTGTTTGTTCCATACACTATCCAGCTCACAAACTACTGCAAGCAAAATTGAGTTTCAGAGAAAAACCTAAATTGAGTGAAGAACCTTTACATGCTGTGACTCTCTTCACTGATGGCTCTGGTAAAAGCCACAAGTCCGTTGTGACTTGGTTTAATCAAAAGACTAATGTTTGGGAATCTGATATTCAAACAGTAGAGGGATCCCCTCAAATTGTTGAGCCTGCTGCAGTAGTTTGAGCTTTTCAGCTGTTTCCTCAGCCTTTTAATTTGGTCACAGATTCTGCTTATGTTGCTAATGTAGTCAGGAGAATAGAAGGTTCCATTTTAAAGGATGTTAGTAATGAAACTTTACATCGTTGGCTTTCATGTCTTTTTATAACTTTGCAATATAGAACTAATCCATATTTTGTTTCTCACATTAGGGCGCATTCTTCACTTCCTGGATTTTTAGTGGAAGGAAATGCAAGAGCGGACAAGCTGACAATGGTCATTTCTAACACATTGCCAAATAGTTTTGAACAAGCAAAATTGAGTCGTGCCTTTTTCCACCAAAATGCACAAGCACTCATGCAAATGTTCCAAATCACTTAAAGTCAAGCTAAAGCTATCATTCATACTTGCCCTGACTGTCAATTGGTACAACCTCCTGTTTCTACAGGAGCAATCAACCCCCGAGGCTTACAAAGCCTACAGTTGTGGCAAACAGATGTTACTAAATAGCCTTCTTTTGGTAAATTTAAAAATATTCATGTTTCCATAGACACGTTCTCTGGTGCAGTTTTTGCTTCCCTTCACACAAGTGATACTGGCAGCCATGCCTGTCATCATTTCCTGCAAGCTTTTGCTTCATTGGGTATACCCCAGGAAGTAAAAACTGACAATGGCCCCGCATACATATCTCAAAAATTGGCCACATTTTTAAATGAATGGGGTGTTCGACACATTTTTGGTATTCCCCACTCTCCCACAAGCCAAGCAATCATTGAAAGAACACATCAAACCTTAAAACGCATATTAGATCAACAGAGAGGGGGAACGGAAATCACCCCACAGATGAGACTGAGTAAGGCTTTGTATGTTTTTAATTTTCTAAATAGTAAAAGTACAGAACCAGATCCACCAATCTTTAGACACTTTTCAAATAGCACACAGGCAAAACTGAAAGAACATCCTCCTCTTCTAATTAGAAACCCTGACTCTGGACAGATGGAAGGTCCGTTTCAATTAATAACGTGGGGCAAAGGGTATGCTTCTATTTCCACAGGTGCTGGAAGAATTAAGTGGGTTCCTGCCAAAAACGTCAAACCGTATCGCACTTCAGAACCTGTTGTCGAGCCTAGAACTGAGGAAGCGAGTACGCAGACGTAGACCGAATGGAAGGATCCCGGGTCTCGCCTGACGCCTCTTGTGCCTGACGTTCATTGTGCATCGGTGGAACCCGTGAACTCTGATTTTGTGCCAATTTTTATTTATGAGTATACGAATTAAATGCTGAATGTTTGTTTAACAAAGCTAATTTTTGGCTGAAAATTTAGGTTCTTGTTTTGGTTTAGAAAGAATTCTGCCAAAACTTAGTTCTTGAAAGAGATGGGGCAGAATCAAATGGTATACTTGTTTTGCTTGATTTCAATTGTTTTTTGTCGTGCAGATTTGCCTGAGGATCAACCGAAGACGAATGTTTGGGTGACCTTAGCCAAGGCTGCCGGATCGGATACTATATGTCTGTCTAATTCGGAACCAGAAAAGCCTTTCTCAACCTGTTTGGTTGGTGTGCCAGTGAAAGAGTTTCCTTTGGTCAGAAAAGAATCCAATGGTAAACCAGGTGGAATTGACAATGGAAACAGTCCTTCCTTCAATTGGAACATTTGTTCCAAGAAACTTCTCAGGGCAGCAAATGTTTCAAACAGTTGGGATGTGTTTCTACAGACGGACCAATCTCCACGGCAATTGCCAAAAGGGTATTGGATCATTTGCGGAGACAGAGGTTGGCAAGGCATTCCAGCCCACCTTGAAGGTGGCCCTTGCAGCATTGGTATGCTTACCATAATTGCCCCCACTGCCAAAGCAGTGATGAAAAAGAAACAAAGGAAAACAAGAGCTGTTCCTCATTATGATGAGAACTGTCAGAGTGATTTTATGCCTTGGAATGCCGCCAGAAGGGTTTCAGCAGGTATATTTCTACCCCAATTGGCTTCAGCTGTGGCATTGAGACAATTAGATCGAGTTGGATGTTGGCTGAGCAAACAAGCTAATGCCACATCCTCCGCAATCAGTGATATGTTGACCAATGTTGATAGTATTAGACATGCTACTCTTCAAAACAGAGCAGCCATTGATTTTCTCTTACTGGCACAAGGACATGGTTGTGAGGAATTGGAAGGTTTGTGTTGTATGAATTTGTCTGATCATTCTGAATCCATTCACAAAAGCATTCAAAAATTAAAGGATCTGACAGCCCAAATTAAAGAAGATGGAGGTTCCTGGTTGGATGATTTGTATCAAAATTGCAGTTTTGCACCTTGGCTAAGGCAACTTTGCAAGATAGGTCTTTACATATTAGGTGTTCTAATACTGATATTGATAGTGGTACCTTGTATACTCTGTTGTGTTCGGCGAATGATGAACAAAACAGTCCGAGAAGTTTTTGTCATTCAAGCAGGAGAATTAGGAAGTAGAAGCACAGAGAGTGTACGAAATCTCACGAAAGCAGTAGATGAGGGTATTGACATGAACGAAGGTTTTGAATTAAGGCCTTGGAATCGACCAGAGTTTTTTGAACGATGCCTTGTGACTGTTGCCAAACATATCTCTTTCAGGGATTGGGTCTTCACAGCATTAAGTTGCTGTGCCGTAATATAGCAATGCTTCAGTTTAGTGAAAATAGGTCTTCAGCAGATAATAAGCAGAAATTTTGCAATAGAGCTATGAAACGCAAATAGCAAGCGACAAGAAAATGAAAGCTTCTGGGTCAAACAGAGAGGGGGAAATGTTGGAATCCATAAGGTTAGAGGATTTTTAAGAAATGGTTAAAAAGAAGTATGTAGGCCTTAGACTGGAGTTTTGTTAGCATTGCAGAAAAGTTTCCCATGCAAGCAGAAAAAGTTTTCCATGCAAGCAGAAAAGTTTCCCAAGCAGTAGACGTGACAAATAACAATAGGCTTCTGTAGAATTGGCTTTAGGATGGCAACAAGGTTATTTAATGTATATCTTTAGAAGGTTAGCATGAATAGAACTCTGTTCTTTGTCTCTTATCAACTAGTCTTTGTTTTAGCTACGATTACCTATGTTTTATAAGATTGGATAGAATGCTTGTCAATATGTGTTTTCTGTGTCTGATTGGCTGAATTCTAGTCTGAGATGATTTTATGTATTGCTGTATGAGCCCTGTTGAAGGAGACATTTTTTGGTGTGAATCAGTGAGCTGTCATGTCTCCATTTTGTATTTTGAGACTGATGTGCTGGAAATAAAAGCAAAAATCTCTTCACTGGTCTGGTTACCATGTTATCCATATTTGGATATTTTGCCGCGGCCTAGTGGGTTCCTTTTTTAAGGCGTGGGTTCCTGACACCATTGGACTTATACCTGTCCCGTCCCCCGCATATTGCTGCCCCGTGTGAGGACGTAGAATAGAAGAAAAACAAAGAAAAATCGTGGAAGCACCAGCCGCGGAGACCCAAGTGTTAACAAGGAGGACACTGTATCATCTCTCCCGCCGAAACCAAGAAAATTGTAAGTAACTTATCTCGGGAGAGCGCTTGGGTGACGTTGGGAGGAAAAATAGAGAAAAAGAAAATTATTAAAAGAGCACAAAAATGGGAACGAATTTATCAGAAGTTGAATGGGATGTTTTTCATCAATTAGAGACAATGTTACAAGAAAAAGGTCACTCTGAAATTTCAAAAACTGAGCTTAAAAACTTACTTATCTGGGTTAAAGCGAATACGCAAGATTTAAATCTGCAGTCTGCTTTTTCTTTTCATTTTTGGGATCAGATAAACTGGAGAATCTATAATCTAGTCTCTCTCAAAAAAGATGAAAGCTTAAGAGAACTTGTGCCGGTTTGTAGTGCGCTGTTGTAGTGCTTTTTTAAACAAAGTGATAAAAATAAGATCAACTTGGACTCAGAAAACAGAGCTTCTGGTTCTCTCTCACGAAATTCCAGTAAACCAGAGACTGTGTGTGTATCGGAGAATGTTACAAGTGTTGTTGCAAATGCTGAAAGTATTGCTTTGAACTCTGTTGAACAAAATCTTTCTTCTCTCTCTCTGGGAAAAAATGAGACTCTTTCGGACTTTTCTTCGCGTTGTTCTGTTAATGTAAAAATATGTGACTCTTGTAAGGGGGATGGAACAAAGTGTGTAAAAGATGGAAATGAAAAAGTGACTGTACTTCCTAAAATTGTTTGTGCAGGGACACTGAAACCTGAATTGGATTCTGTTGGGCCTGGGGTGGAGGCTGAGGTGGCTGCTTCCACTCGGGAAATTGTGGTTCCAGGGAACTCTTTTTCAGTTAAGCAAAACCATGGTTGTTCTGGTGTTTGTCAATCTATAGATACAGAGAAAGAAAAATTGGCTTTAAGGGTGGAGTCCTTTGAAAGGAAGAGATGGAAGAAACTCGCGACTGTGTTGTTGCTGAAATTCAAAAAGCTGGACTTGAAATCTCTGCAACGAAAATTCAACAAGTTTCACCTTAGAAGTACCTGGGATGGAAGATGACTGAGACGACAAGAACACCACAAAAAATTCAGATCCGAACCAGAGTCAACAACCTACAAGAGTTACAACAACTTCTAGGAGAAATCAACTGGGTCAGACCGATGTTGGGAATCACCAATGATGAACTGAGTCCGCTCTTCCATTTGCTGAGAGGAAGTTGCGACATCACTTCGCCAAGAACTTTAACCCCTGAAGCTCGTGCTGCTCTCGACAAAGTCACAGAAGCTCTTCAAAAAAAAAGACAAGCTCATCGCTGCGTTCCTGAAAATCCTTTCTTTCTTGCAATCTTAGGAGAGAAGAAGCAGCTTTGTGGTCTCATTTTCCAGTGGGATTCCACAGAACAAGATCCTTTGTTAATAATGGAATGGGATTTTCCTCCCTACAGGTTTTCAAAGACCATTTGCTCAGTTTTAGAAATGATTGCATACATTATAATTAAGGCTAGAACCAGATTGTTAACTTTGGCAGGTCAAGAATGTTCAGTTATCTATTTGCCATTGAAAAATGATTATTTCAATTGGGCAATGCAAAATTCTGATGATTTACAATATGCATTCTTAGGTTTTCCAGGTGTTTGTTCCATACACTATCCAGCTCACAAACTACTGCAAGCAAAATTGAGTTTCAGAGAAAAACCTAAATTTAGTGAAGAACCTTTACATGCTGTGACTCTCTTCACTGATGGCTCTGGTAAAAGCCACAAGTCCGTTGTGACTTGGTTTAATCAAAAGACTAATGTTTGGGAATCTGATATTCAAACAGTAGAGGGATCCCCTCAAATTGTTGAGCCTGCTGCAGTAGTTTGAGCTTTTCAGCTGTTTCCTCAGCCTTTTAATTTGGTCACAGATTCTGCTTATGTTGCTAATGTAGTCAGGAGAATAGAAGGTTCCATTTTAAAGGATGTTAGTAATGAAACTTTACATCGTTGGCTTTCATGTCTTTTTATAACTTTGCAATATAGAACTAATCCATATTTTGTTTCTCACATTAGGGCGCATTCTTCACTTCCTGGATTTTTAGTGGAAGGAAATGCAAGAGCGGACAAGCTGACAATGGTCATTTCTAACACATTGCCAAATAGTTTTGAACAAGCAAAATTGAGTCATGCCTTTTTCCACCAAAATGCACAAGCACTCATGCAAATGTTCCAAATCACTTAAAGTCAAGCTAAAGCTATCATTCATACTTGCCCTGACTGTCAATTGGTACAACCTCCTGTTTCTACAGGAGCAATCAACCCCCGAGGCTTACAAAGCCTACAGTTGTGGCAAACAGATGTTACTAAATAGCCTTCTTTTGGTAAATTTAAAAATATTCATGTTTCCATAGACACGTTCTCTGGTGCAGTTTTTGCTTCCCTTCACACAAGTGATACTGGCAGCCATGCCTGTCATCATTTCCTGCAAGCTTTTGCTTCATTGGGTATACCCCAGGAAGTAAAAACTGACAATGGCCCCGCATACATATCTCAAAAATTGGCCACATTTTTAAATGAATGGGGTGTTCGACGCATTTTTGGTATTCCCCAGTCTCCCACAAGCCAAGCAATCATTGAAAGAACACATCAAACCTTAAAACGCATATTAGATCAACAGAGAGGGGGAACGGAAATCACCCCACAGATGAGACTGAGTAAGGCTTTGTATGTTTTTAATTTTCTAAATAGTAAAAGTACAGAACCAGATCCACCAATCTTTAGACACTTTTCAAATAGCACACAGGCAAAACTGAAAGAACATCCTCCTCTTCTAATTAGAAACCCTGACTCTGGACAGATGGAAGGTCCGTTTCAATTAATAACGTGGGGCAAAGGGTATGCTTCTATTTCCACAGGTGCTGGAAGAATTAAGTGGGTTCCTGCCAAAAACGTCAAACCGTATCGCACTTCAGAACCTGTTGTCGAGCCTAGAACTGAGGAAGCGAGTACGCAGACGTAGACCGAATGGAAGGATCCCGGGTCTCGCCTGACGCCTCTTGTGCCTGACGTTCATTGTGCATCGGTGGAACCCGTGAACTCTGATTTTGTGCCAATTTTTATTTATGAGTATACGAATTAAATGCTGAATGTTTGTTTAACAAAGCTAATTTTTGGCTGAAAATTTAGGTTCTTGTTTTGGTTTAGAAAGAATTCTGCCAAAACTTAGTTCTTGAAAGAGATGGGGCAGAATCAAATGGTATACTTGTTTTGCTTGATTTCATTTGTTTTTTGTCGTGCAGATTTGCCTGAGGATCAACCGAAGACGAATGTTTGGGTGACCTTAGCCAAGGCTGCCAGATCGGATACTATATGTCTGTCTAATTCGGAACCAGAAAAGCCTTTCTCAACCTGTTTGGTTGGTGTGCCAGTGAAAGAGTTTCCTTTGGTCAGAAAAGAATCCAATGGTAAACCAGGTGGAATTGACAATGGAAACAGTCCTTCCTTCAATTGGAACATTTGTTCCAAGAAACTTCTCAGGGCAGCAAATGTTTCAAACAGTTGGGATGTGTTTCTACAGACGGACCAATCTCCACGGCAATTGCCAAAAGGGTATTGGATCATTTGCGGAGACAGAGGTTGGCAAGGCATTCCAGCCCACCTTGAAGGTGGCCCTTGCAGCATTGGTATGCTTACCATAATTGCCCCCACTGCCAAAGCAGTGATGAAAAAGAAACAAAGGAAAACAAGAGCTGTTCCTCATTATGATGAGAACTGTCAGAGTGATTTTATGCCTTGGAATGCCGCCAGAAGGGTTTCAGCAGGTATATTTCTACCCCAATTGGCTTCAGCTGTGGCATTGAGACAATTAGATCGAGTTGGATGTTGGCTGAGCAAACAAGCTAATGCCACATCCTCCGCAATCAGTGATATGTTGACCAATGTTGATAGTATTAGACATGCTACTCTTCAAAACAGAGCAGCCATTGATTTTCTCTTACTGGCACAAGGACATGGTTGTGAGGAATTGGAAGGTTTGTGTTGTATGAATTTGTCTGATCATTCTGAATCCATTCACAAAAGCATTCAAAAATTAAAGGATCTGACAGCCCAAATTAAAGAAGATGGAGGTTCCTGGTTGGATGATTTGTATCAAAATTGCAGTTTTGCACCTTGGCTAAGGCAACTTTGCAAGATAGGTCTTTACATATTAGGTGTTCTAATACTGATATTGATAGTGGTACCTTGTATACTCTGTTGTGTTCGGCGAATGATGAACAAAACAGTCCGAGAAGTTTTTGTCATTCAAGCAGGAGAATTAGGAAGTAGAAGCACAGAGAGTGTACGAAATCTCACGAAAGCAGTAGATGAGGGTATTGACATGAACGAAGGTTTTGAATTAAGGCCTTGGAATCGACCAGAGTTTTTTGAACGATGCCTTGTGACTGTTGCCAAACATATCTCTTTCAGGGATTGGGTCTTCACAGCATTAAGTTGCTGTGCCGTAATATAGCAATGCTTCAGTTTAGTGAAAATAGGTCTTCAGCAGATAATAAGCAGAAATTTTGCAATAGAGCTATGAAACGCAAATAGCAAGCGACAAGAAAATGAAAGCTTCTGGGTCAAACAGAGAGGGGGAAATGTTGGAATCCATAAGGTTAGAGGATTTTTAAGAAATGGTTAAAAAGAAGTATGTAGGCCTTAGACTGGAGTTTTGTTAGCATTGCAGAAAAGTTTCCCATGCAAGCAGAAAAAGTTTTCCATGCAAGCAGAAAAGTTTCCCAAGCAGTAGACGTGACAAATAACAATAGGCTTCTGTAGAATTGGCTTTAGGATGGCAACAAGGTTATTTAATGTATATCTTTAGAAGGTTAGCATGAATAGAACTCTGTTCTTTGTCTCTTATCAACTAGTCTTTGTTTTAGCTACGATTACCTATGTTTTATAAGATTGGATAGAATGCTTGTCAATATGTGTTTTCTGTGTCTGATTGGCTGAATTCTAGTCTGAGATGATTTTATGTATTGCTGTATGAGCCCTGTTGAAGGAGACATTTTTTGGTGTGAATCAGTGAGCTGTCATGTCTCCATTTTGTATTTTGAGACTGATGTGCTGGAAATAAAAGCAAAAATCTCTTCACTGGTCTGGTTACCATGTTATCCATATTTGGATATTTTGCCGCGGCCTAGTGGGTTCCTTTTTTAAGGCGTGGGTTCCTGACACCATTGGACTTATACCTGTCCCGTCCCCCGCATATTGCTGCCCCGTGTGAGGACGTAGAATAGAAGAAAAACAAAGAAAAATCGTGGAAGCACCAGCCGCGGAGACCCAAGTGTTAACAAGGAGGACACTGTATCATCTCTCCCGCGGAAACCAAGAAAATTGTAAGTAACTTATCTCGGGAGAGCGCTTGGGTGACGTTGGGAGGAAAAATAGAGAAAAAGAAAATTATTAAAAGAGCACAAAAATGGGAACGAATTTATCAGAAGTTGAATGGGATGTTTTTCATCAATTAGAGACAATGTTACAAGAAAAAGGTCACTCTGAAATTTCAAAAACTGAGCTTAAAAACTTACTTATCTGGGTTAAAGCGAATACGCAAGATTTAAATCTGCAGTCTGCTTTTTCTTTTCATTTTTGGGATCAGATAAACTGGAGAATCTATAATCTAGTCTCTCTCAAAAAAGATGAAAGCTTAAGAGAACTTGTGCCGGTTTGTAGTGCGCTGTTGTAGTGCTTTTTTAAACAAAGTGATAAAAATAAGATCAACTTGGACTCAGAAAACAGAGCTTCTGGTTCTCTCTCACGAAATTCCAGTAAACCAGAGACTGTGTGTGTATCGGAGAATGTTACAAGTGTTGTTGCAAATGCTGAAAGTATTGCTTTGAACTCTGTTGAACAAAATCTTTCTTCTCTCTCTCTGGGAAAAAATGAGACTCTTTCGGACTTTTCTTCGCGTTGTTCTGTTAATGTAAAAATATGTGACTCTTGTAAGGGAGATGGAACAAAGTGTGTAAAAGATGGAAATGAAAAAGTGACTGTACTTCCTAAAATTGTTTGTGCAGGGACACTGAAACCTGAATTGGATTCTGTTGGGCCTGGGGTGGAGGCTGAGGTGGCTGCTTCCACTCGGGAAATTGTGGTTCCAGGGAACTCTTTTTCAGTTAAGCAAAACCATGGTTGTTCTGGTGTTTGTCAATCTATAGATACAGAGAAAGAAAAATTGGCTTTAAGGGTGGAGTCCTTTGAAAGGAAGAGATGGAAGAAACTCGCGACTGTGTTGTTGCTGAAATTCAAAAAGCTGGACTTGAAATCTCTGCAACGAAAATTCAACAAGTTTCACCTTAGAAGTACCTGGGATGGAAGATGACTGAGACGACAAGAACACCACAAAAAATTCAGATCCGAACCAGAGTCAACAACCTACAAGAGTTACAACAACTTCTAGGAGAAATCAACTGGGTCAGACCGATGTTGGGAATCACCAATGATGAACTGAGTCCGCTCTTCCATTTGCTGAGAGGAAGTTGCGACATCACTTCGCCAAGAACTTTAACCCCTGAAGCTCGTGCTGCTCTCGACAAAGTCACAGAAGCTCTTCAAAAAAGACAAGCTCATCGCTGCGTTCCTGAAAATCCTTTCTTTCTTGCAATCTTAGGAGAGAAGAAGCAGCTTTGTGGTCTCATTTTCCAGTGGGATTCCACAGAACAAGATCCTTTGTTAATAATGGAATGGGATTTTCCTCCCTACAGGTTTTCAAAGACCATTTGCTCAGTTTTAGAAATGATTGCATACATTATAATTAAGGCTAGAACCAGATTGTTAACTTTGGCAGGTCAAGAATGTTCAGTTATCTATTTGCCATTGAAAAATGATTATTTCAATTGGGCAATGCAAAATTCTGATGATTTACAATATGCATTCTTAGGTTTTCCAGGTGTTTGTTCCATACACTATCCAGCTCACAAACTACTGCAAGCAAAATTGAGTTTCAGAGAAAAACCTAAATTTAGTGAAGAACCTTTACATGCTGTGACTCTCTTCACTGATGGCTCTGGTAAAAGCCACAGGTCCGTTGTGACTTGGTTTAATCAAAAGACTAATGTTTGGGAATCTGATATTCAAACAGTAGAGGGATCCCCTCAAATTGTTGAGCCTGCTGCAGTAGTTTGAGCTTTTCAGCTGTTTCCTCAGCCTTTTAATTTGGTCACAGATTCTGCTTATGTTGCTAATGTAGTCAGGAGAATAGAAGGTTCCATTTTAAAGGATGTTAGTAATGAAACTTTACATCGTTGGCTTTCATGTCTTTTTATAACTTTGCAATATAGAACTAATCCATATTTTGTTTCTCACATTAGGGCGCATTCTTCACTTCCTGGATTTTTAGTGGAAGGAAATGCAAGAGCGGACAAGCTGACAATGGTCATTTCTAACACATTGCCAAATAGTTTTGAACAAGCAAAATTGAGTCGTGCCTTTTTCCACCAAAATGCACAAGCACTCATGCAAATGTTCCAAATCACTTAAAGTCAAGCTAAAGCTATCATTCATACTTGCCCTGACTGTCAATTGGTACAACCTCCTGTTTCTACAGGAGCAATCAACCCCCGAGGCTTACAAAGCCTACAGTTGTGGCAAACAGATGTTACTAAATAGCCTTCTTTTGGTAAATTTAAAAATATTCATGTTTCCATAGACACGTTCTCTGGTGCAGTTTTTGCTTCCCTTCACACAAGTGATACTGGCAGCCATGCCTGTCATCATTTCCTGCAAGCTTTTGCTTCATTGGGTATACCCCAGGAAGTAAAAACTGACAATGGCCCCGCATACATATCTCAAAAATTGGCCACATTTTTAAATGAATGGGGTGTTCGACGCATTTTTGGTATTCCCCAGTCTCCCACAAGCCAAGCAATCATTGAAAGAACACATCAAACCTTAAAACGCATATTAGATCAACAGAGAGGGGGAACGGAAATCACCCCACAGATGAGACTGAGTAAGGCTTTGTATGTTTTTAATTTTCTAAATAGTAAAAGTACAGAACCAGATCCACCAATCTTTAGACACTTTTCAAATAGCACACAGGCAAAACTGAAAGAACATCCTCCTCTTCTAATTAGAAACCCTGACTCTGGACAGATGGAAGGTCCGTTTCAATTAATAACGTGGGGCAAAGGGTATGCTTCTATTTCCACAGGTGCTGGAAGAATTAAGTGGGTTCCTGCCAAAAACGTCAAACCGTATCGCACTTCAGAACCTGTTGTCGAGCCTAGAACTGAGGAAGCGAGTACGCAGACGTAGACCGAATGGAAGGATCCCGGGTCTCGCCTGACGCCTCTTGTGCCTGACGTTCATTGTGCATCGGTGGAACCCGTGAACTCTGATTTTGTGCCAATTTTTATTTATGAGTATACGAATTAAATGCTGAATGTTTGTTTAACAAAGCTAATTTTTGGCTGAAAATTTAGGTTCTTGTTTTGGTTTAGAAAGAATTCTGCCAAAACTTAGTTCTTGAAAGAGATGGGGCAGAATCAAATGGTATACTTGTTTTGCTTGATTTTAATTGTTTTTTGTCGTGCAGATTTGCCTGAGGATCAACCGAAGACGAATGTTTGGGTGACCTTAGCCAAGGCTGCCGGATCGGATACTATATGTCTGTCTAATTCGGAACCAGAAAAGCCTTTCTCAACCTGTTTGGTTGGTGTGCCAGTGAAAGAGTTTCCTTTGGTCAGAAAAGAATCCAATGGTAAACCAGGTGGAATTGACAATGGAAACAGTCCTTCCTTCAATTGGAACATTTGTTCCAAGAAACTTCTCAGGGCAGCAAATGTTTCAAACAGTTGGGATGTGTTTCTACAGACGGACCAATCTCCACGGCAATTGCCAAAAGGGTATTGGATCATTTGCGGAGACAGAGGTTGGCAAGGCATTCCAGCCCACCTTGAAGGTGGCCCTTGCAGCATTGGTATGCTTACCATAATTGCCCCCACTGCCAAAGCAGTGATGAAAAAGAAACAAAGGAAAACAAGAGCTGTTCCTCATTATGATGAGAACTGTCAGAGTGATTTTATGCCTTGGAATGCCGCCAGAAGGGTTTCAGCAGGTATATTTCTACCCCAATTGGCTTCAGCTGTGGCATTGAGACAATTAGATCGAGTTGGATGTTGGCTGAGCAAACAAGCTAATGCCACATCCTCCGCAATCAGTGATATGTTGACCAATGTTGATAGTATTAGACATGCTACTCTTCAAAACAGAGCAGCCATTGATTTTCTCTTACTGGCACAAGGACATGGTTGTGAGGAATTGGAAGGTTTGTGTTGTATGAATTTGTCTGATCATTCTGAATCCATTCACAAAAGCATTCAAAAATTAAAGGATCTGACAGCCCAAATTAAAGAAGATGGAGGTTCCTGGTTGGATGATTTGTATCAAAATTGCAGTTTTGCACCTTGGCTAAGGCAACTTTGCAAGATAGGTCTTTACATATTAGGTGTTCTAATACTGATATTGATAGTGGTACCTTGTATACTCTGTTGTGTTCGGCGAATGATGAACAAAACAGTCCGAGAAGTTTTTGTCATTCAAGCAGGAGAATTAGGAAGTAGAAGCACAGAGAGTGTACGAAATCTCACGAAAGCAGTAGATGAGGGTATTGACATGAACGAAGGTTTTGAATTAAGGCCTTGGAATCGACCAGAGTTTTTTGAACGATGCCTTGTGACTGTTGCCAAACATATCTCTTTCAGGGATTGGGTCTTCACAGCATTAAGTTGCTGTGCCGTAATATAGCAATGCTTCAGTTTAGTGAAAATAGGTCTTCAGCAGATAATAAGCAGAAATTTTGCAATAGAGCTATGAAACGCAAATAGCAAGCGACAAGAAAATGAAAGCTTCTGGGTCAAACAGAGAGGGGGAAATGTTGGAATCCATAAGGTTAGAGGATTTTTAAGAAATGGTTAAAAAGAAGTATGTAGGCCTTAGACTGGAGTTTTGTTAGCATTGCAGAAAAGTTTCCCATGCAAGCAGAAAAAGTTTTCCATGCAAGCAGAAAAGTTTCCCAAGCAGTAGACGTGACAAATAACAATAGGCTTCTGTAGAATTGGCTTTAGGATGGCAACAAGGTTATTTAATGTATATCTTTAGAAGGTTAGCATGAATAGAACTCTGTTCTTTGTCTCTTATCAACTAGTCTTTGTTTTAGCTACGATTACCTATGTTTTATAAGATTGGATAGAATGCTTGTCAATATGTGTTTTCTGTGTCTGATTGGCTGAATTCTAGTCTGAGATGATTTTATGTATTGCTGTATGAGCCCTGTTGAAGGAGACATTTTTTGGTGTGGATCAGTGAGCTGTCATGTCTCCATTTTGTATTTTGAGACTGATGTGCTGGAAATAAAAGCAAAAATCTCTTCACTGGTCTGGTTACCATGTTATCCATATTTGGATATTTTGCCGCGGCCTAGTGGGTTCCTTTTTTAAGGCGTGGGTTCCTGACACCATTGGACTTATACCTGTCCCGTCCCCCGCATATTGCTGCCCCGTGTGAGGACGTAGAATAGAAGAAAAACAAAGAAAAATCGTGGAAGCACCAGCCGCGGAGACCCAAGTGTTAACAAGGAGGACACTGTATCATCTCTCCCGCCGAAACCAAGAAAATTGTAAGTAACTTATCTCGGGAGAGCGCTTGGGTGACGTTGGGAGGAAAAATAGAGAAAAAGAAAATTATTAAAAGAGCACAAAAATGGGAACGAATTTATCAGAAGTTGAATGGGATGTTTTTCATCAATTAGAGACAATGTTACAAGAAAAAGGTCACTCTGAAATTTCAAAAACTGAGCTTAAAAACTTACTTATCTGGGTTAAAGCGAATACGCAAGATTTAAATCTGCAGTCTGCTTTTTCTTTTCATTTTTGGGATCAGATAAACTGGAGAATCTATAATCTAGTCTCTCTCAAAAAAGATGAAAGCTTAAGAGAACTTGTGCCGGTTTGTAGTGCGCTGTTGTAGTGCTTTTTTAAACAAAGTGATAAAAATAAGATCAACTTGGACTCAGAAAACAGAGCTTCTGGTTCTCTCTCACGAAATTCCAGTAAACCAGAGACTGTGTGTGTATCGGAGAATGTTACAAGTGTTGTTGCAAATGCTGAAAGTATTGCTTTGAACTCTGTTGAACAAAATCTTTCTTCTCTCTCTCTGGGAAAAAATGAGACTCTTTCGGACTTTTCTTCGCGTTGTTCTGTTAATGTAAAAATATGTGACTCTTGTAAGGGGGATGGAACAAAGTGTGTAAAAGATGGAAATGAAAAAGTGACTGTACTTCCTAAAATTGTTTGTGCAGGGACACTGAAACCTGAATTGGATTCTGTTGGGCCTGGGGTGGAGGCTGAGGTGGCTGCTTCCACTCGGGAAATTGTGGTTCCAGGGAACTCTTTTTCAGTTAAGCAAAACCATGGTTGTTCTGGTGTTTGTCAATCTATAGATACAGAGAAAGAAAAATTGGCTTTAAGGGTGGAGTCCTTTGAAAGGAAGAGATGGAAGAAACTCGCGACTGTGTTGTTGCTGAAATTCAAAAAGCTGGACTTGAAATCTCTGCAACGAAAATTCAACAAGTTTCACCTTAGAAGTACCTGGGATGGAAGATGACTGAGACGACAAGAACACCACAAAAAATTCAGATCCGAACCAGAGTCAACAACCTACAAGAGTTACAACAACTTCTAGGAGAAATCAACTGGGTCAGACCGATGTTGGGAATCACCAATGATGAACTGAGTCCGCTCTTCCATTTGCTGAGAGGAAGTTGCGACATCACTTCGCCAAGAACTTTAACCCCTGAAGCTCGTGCTGCTCTCGACAAAGTCACAGAAGCTCTTCAAAAAAGACAAGCTCATCGCTGCGTTCCTGAAAATCCTTTCTTTCTTGCAATCTTAGGAGAGAAGAAGCAGCTTTGTGGTCTCATTTTCCAGTGGGATTCCACAGAACAAGATCCTTTGTTAATAATGGAATGGGATTTTCCTCCCTACAGGTTTTCAAAGACCATTTGCTCAGTTTTAGAAATGATTGCATACATTATAATTAAGGCTAGAACCAGATTGTTAACTTTGGCAGGTCAAGAATGTTCAGTTATCTATTTGCCATTGAAAAATGATTATTTCAATTGGGCAATGCAAAATTCTGATGATTTACAATATGCATTCTTAGGTTTTCCAGGTGTTTGTTCCATACACTATCCAGCTCACAAACTACTGCAAGCAAAATTGAGTTTCAGAGAAAAACCTAAATTGAGTGAAGAACCTTTACATGCTGTGACTCTCTTCACTGATGGCTCTGGTAAAAGCCACAAGTCCGTTGTGACTTGGTTTAATCAAAAGACTAATGTTTGGGAATCTGATATTCAAACAGTAGAGGGATCCCCTCAAATTGTTGAGCCTGCTGCAGTAGTTTGAGCTTTTCAGCTGTTTCCTCAGCCTTTTAATTTGGTCACAGATTCTGCTTATGTTGCTAATGTAGTCAGGAGAATAGAAGGTTCCATTTTAAAGGATGTTAGTAATGAAACTTTACATCGTTGGCTTTCATGTCTTTTTATAACTTTGCAATATAGAACTAATCCATATTTTGTTTCTCACATTAGGGCGCATTCTTCACTTCCTGGATTTTTAGTGGAAGGAAATGCAAGAGCGGACAAGCTGACAATGGTCATTTCTAACACATTGCCAAATAGTTTTGAACAAGCAAAATTGAGTCGTGCCTTTTTCCACCAAAATGCACAAGCACTCATGCAAATGTTCCAAATCACTTAAAGTCAAGCTAAAGCTATCATTCATACTTGCCCTGACTGTCAATTGGTACAACCTCCTGTTTCTACAGGAGCAATCAACCCCCGAGGCTTACAAAGCCTACAGTTGTGGCAAACAGATGTTACTAAATAGCCTTCTTTTGGTAAATTTAAAAATATTCATGTTTCCATAGACACGTTCTCTGGTGCAGTTTTTGCTTCCCTTCACACAAGTGATACTGGCAGCCATGCCTGTCATCATTTCCTGCAAGCTTTTGCTTCATTGGGTATACCCCAGGAAGTAAAAACTGACAATGGCCCCGCATACATATCTCAAAAATTGGCCACATTTTTAAATGAATGGGGTGTTCGACGCATTTTTGGTATTCCCCAGTCTCCCACAAGCCAAGCAATCATTGAAAGAACACATCAAACCTTAAAACGCATATTAGATCAACAGAGAGGGGGAACGGAAATCACCCCACAGATGAGACTGAGTAAGGCTTTGTATGTTTTTAATTTTCTAAATAGTAAAAGTACAGAACCAGATCCACCAATCTTTAGACACTTTTCAAATAGCACACAGGCAAAACTGAAAGAACATCCTCCTCTTCTAATTAGAAACCCTGACTCTGGACAGATGGAAGGTCCGTTTCAATTAATAACGTGGGGCAAAGGGTATGCTTCTATTTCCACAGGTGCTGGAAGAATTAAGTGGGTTCCTGCCAAAAACGTCAAACCGTATCGCACTTCAGAACCTGTTGTCGAGCCTAGAACTGAGGAAGCGAGTACGCAGACGTAGACCGAATGGAAGGATCCCGGGTCTCGCCTGACGCCTCTTGTGCCTGACGTTCATTGTGCATCGGTGGAACCCGTGAACTCTGATTTTGTGCCAATTTTTATTTATGAGTATACGAATTAAATGCTGAATGTTTGTTTAACAAAGCTAATTTTTGGCTGAAAATTTAGGTTCTTGTTTTGGTTTAGAAAGAATTCTGCCAAAACTTAGTTCTTGAAAGAGATGGGGCAGAATCAAATGGTATACTTGTTTTGCTTGATTTTAATTGTTTTTTGTCGTGCAGATTTGCCTGAGGATCAACCGAAGACGAATGTTTGGGTGACCTTAGCCAAGGCTGCCGGATCGGATACTATATGTCTGTCTAATTCGGAACCAGAAAAGCCTTTCTCAACCTGTTTGGTTGGTGTGCCAGTGAAAGAGTTTCCTTTGGTCAGAAAAGAATCCAATGGTAAACCAGGTGGAATTGACAATGGAAACAGTCCTTCCTTCAATTGGAACATTTGTTCCAAGAAACTTCTCAGGGCAGCAAATGTTTCAAACAGTTGGGATGTGTTTCTACAGACGGACCAATCTCCACGGCAATTGCCAAAAGGGTATTGGATCATTTGCGGAGACAGAGGTTGGCAAGGCATTCCAGCCCACCTTGAAGGTGGCCCTTGCAGCATTGGTATGCTTACCATAATTGCCCCCACTGCCAAAGCAGTGATGAAAAAGAAACAAAGGAAAACAAGAGCTGTTCCTCATTATGATGAGAACTGTCAGAGTGATTTTATGCCTTGGAATGCCGCCAGAAGGGTTTCAGCAGGTCTATTTCTACCCCAATTGGCTTCAGCTGTGGCATTGAGACAATTAGATCGAGTTGGATGTTGGCTGAGCAAACAAGCTAATGCCACATCCTCCGCAATCAGTGATATGTTGACCAATGTTGATAGTATTAGACATGCTACTCTTCAAAACAGAGCAGCCATTGATTTTCTCTTACTGGCACAAGGACATGGTTGTGAGGAATTGGAAGGTTTGTGTTGTATGAATTTGTCTGATCATTCTGAATCCATTCACAAAAGCATTCAAAAATTAAAGGATCTGACAGCCCAAATTAAAGAAGATGGAGGTTCCTGGTTGGATGATTTGTATCAAAATTGCAGTTTTGCACCTTGGCTAAGGCAACTTTGCAAGATAGGTCTTTACATATTAGGTGTTCTAATACTGATATTGATAGTGGTACCTTGTATACTCTGTTGTGTTCGGCGAATGATGAACAAAACAGTCCGAGAAGTTTTTGTCATTCAAGCAGGAGAATTAGGAAGTAGAAGCACAGAGAGTGTACGAAATCTCACGAAAGCAGTAGATGAGGGTATTGACATGAACGAAGGTTTTGAATTAAGGCCTTGGAATCGACCAGAGTTTTTTGAACGATGCCTTGTGACTGTTGCCAAACATATCTCTTTCAGGGATTGGGTCTTCACAGCATTAAGTTGCTGTGCCGTAATATAGCAATGCTTCAGTTTAGTGAAAATAGGTCTTCAGCAGATAATAAGCAGAAATTTTGCAATAGAGCTATGAAACGCAAATAGCAAGCGACAAGAAAATGAAAGCTTCTGGGTCAAACAGAGAGGGGGAAATGTTGGAATCCATAAGGTTAGAGGATTTTTAAGAAATGGTTAAAAAGAAGTATGTAGGCCTTAGACTGGAGTTTTGTTAGCATTGCAGAAAAGTTTCCCATGCAAGCAGAAAAAGTTTTCCATGCAAGCAGAAAAGTTTCCCAAGCAGTAGACGTGACAAATAACAATAGGCTTCTGTAGAATTGGCTTTAGGATGGCAACAAGGTTATTTAATGTATATCTTTAGAAGGTTAGCATGAATAGAACTCTGTTCTTTGTCTCTTATCAACTAGTCTTTGTTTTAGCTACGATTACCTATGTTTTATAAGGTTGGATAGAATGCTTGTCAATATGTGTTTTCTGTGTCTGATTGGCTGAATTCTAGTCTGAGATGATTTTATGTATTGCTGTATGAGCCCTGTTGAAGGAGACATTTTTTGGTGTGGATCAGTGAGCTGTCATGTCTCCATTTTGTATTTTGAGACTGATGTGCTGGAAATAAAAGCAAAAATCTCTTCACTGGTCTGGTTACCATGTTATCCATATTTGGATATTTTGCCGCGGCCTAGTGGGTTCCTTTTTTAAGGCGTGGGTTCCTGACACCATTGGACTTATACCTGTCCCGTCCCCCGCATATTGCTGCCCCGTGTGAGGACGTAGAATAGAAGAAAAACAAAGAAAAATCGTGGAAGCACCAGCCGCGGAGACCCAAGTGTTAACAAGGAGGACACTGTATCATCTCTCCCGCCGAAACCAAGAAAATTGTAAGTAACTTATCTCGGGAGAGCGCTTGGGTGACGTTGGGAGGAAAAATAGAGAAAAAGAAAATTATTAAAAGAGCACAAAAATGGGAACGAATTTATCAGAAGTTGAATGGGATGTTTTTCATCAATTAGAGACAATGTTACAAGAAAAAGGTCACTCTGAAATTTCAAAAACTGAGCTTAAAAACTTACTTATCTGGGTTAAAGCGAATACGCAAGATTTAAATCTGCAGTCTGCTTTTTCTTTTCATTTTTGGGATCAGATAAACTGGAGAATCTATAATCTAGTCTCTCTCAAAAAAGATGAAAGCTTAAGAGAACTTGTGCCGGTTTGTAGTGCGCTGTTGTAGTGCTTTTTTAAACAAAGTGATAAAAATAAGATCAACTTGGACTCAGAAAACAGAGCTTCTGGTTCTCTCTCACGAAATTCCAGTAAACCAGAGACTGTGTGTGTATCGGAGAATGTTACAAGTGTTGTTGCAAATGCTGAAAGTATTGCTTTGAACTCTGTTGAACAAAATCTTTCTTCTCTCTCTCTGGGAAAAAATGAGACTCTTTCGGACTTTTCTTCGCGTTGTTCTGTTAATGTAAAAATATGTGACTCTTGTAAGGGGGATGGAACAAAGTGTGTAAAAGATGGAAATGAAAAAGTGACTGTACTTCCTAAAATTGTTTGTGCAGGGACACTGAAACCTGAATTGGATTCTGTTGGGCCTGGGGTGGAGGCTGAGGTGGCTGCTTCCACTCGGGAAATTGTGGTTCCAGGGAACTCTTTTTCAGTTAAGCAAAACCATGGTTGTTCTGGTGTTTGTCAATCTATAGATACAGAGAAAGAAAAATTGGCTTTAAGGGTGGAGTCCTTTGAAAGGAAGAGATGGAAGAAACTCGCGACTGTGTTGTTGCTGAAATTCAAAAAGCTGGACTTGAAATCTCTGCAACGAAAATTCAACAAGTTTCACCTTAGAAGTACCTGGGATGGAAGATGACTGAGACGACAAGAACACCACAAAAAATTCAGATCCGAACCAGAGTCAACAACCTACAAGAGTTACAACAACTTCTAGGAGAAATCAACTGGGTCAGACCGATGTTGGGAATCACCAATGATGAACTGAGTCCGCTCTTCCATTTGCTGAGAGGAAGTTGCGACATCACTTCGCCAAGAACTTTAACCCCTGAAGCTCGTGCTGCTCTCGACAAAGTCACAGAAGCTCTTCAAAAAAAAAAAGACGAGCTCATCGCTGCGTTCCTGAAAATCCTTTCTTTCTTGCAATCTTAGGAGAGAAGAAGCAGCTTTGTGGTCTCATTTTCCAGTGGGATTCCACAGAACAAGATCCTTTGTTAATAATGGAATGGGATTTTCCTCCCTACAGGTTTTCAAAGACCATTTGCTCAGTTTTAGAAATGATTGCATACATTATAATTAAGGCTAGAACCAGATTGTTAACTTTGGCAGGTCAAGAATTTTCAGTTATCTATTTGCCATTGAAAAATGATTATTTCAATTGGGCAATGCAAAATTCTGATGATTTACAATATGCATTCTTAGGTTTTCCAGGTGTTTGTTCCATACACTATCCAGCTCACAAACTACTGCAAGCAAAATTGAGTTTCAGAGAAAAACCTAAATTTAGTGAAGAACCTTTACATGCTGTGACTCTCTTCACTGATGGCTCTGGTAAAAGCCACAAGTCCGTTGTGACTTGGTTTAATCAAAAGACTAATGTTTGGGAATCTGATATTCAAACAGTAGAGGGATCCCCTCAAATTGTTGAGCCTGCTGCAGTAGTTTGAGCTTTTCAGCTGTTTCCTCAGCCTTTTAATTTGGTCACAGATTCTGCTTATGTTGCTAATGTAGTCAGGAGAATAGAAGGTTCCATTTTAAAGGATGTTAGTAATGAAACTTTACATCGTTGGCTTTCATGTCTTTTTATAACTTTGCAATATAGAACTAATCCATATTTTGTTTCTCACATTAGGGCGCATTCTTCACTTCCTGGATTTTTAGTGGAAGGAAATGCAAGAGCGGACAAGCTGACAATGGTCATTTCTAACACATTGCCAAATAGTTTTGAACAAGCAAAATTGAGTCATGCCTTTTTCCACCCAAATGCACAAGCACTCATGCAAATGTTCCAAATCACTTAAAGTCAAGCTAAAGCTATCATTCATACTTGCCCTGACTGTCAATTGGTACAACCTCCTGTTTCTACAGGAGCAATCAACCCCCGAGGCTTACAAAGCCTACAGTTGTGGCAAACAGATGTTACTAAATAGCCTTCTTTTGGTAAATTTAAAAATATTCATGTTTCCATAGACACGTTCTCTGGTGCAGTTTTTGCTTCCCTTCACACAAGTGATACTGGCAGCCATGCCTGTCATCATTTCCTGCAAGCTTTTGCTTCATTGGGTATACCCCAAGAAGTAAAAACTGACAACGGCCCCGCATACATATCTCAAAAATTGGCCACATTTTTAAATGAATGGGGTGTTCGACGCATTTTTGGTATTCCCCACTCTCCCACAAGCCAAGCAATCATTGAAAGAACACATCAAACCTTAAAACGCATATTAGATCAACAGAGAGGGGGAACGGAAATCACCCCACAGATGAGACTGAGTAAGGCTTTGTATGTTTTTAATTTTCTAAATAGTAAAAGTACAGAACCAGATCCACCAATCTTTAGACACTTTTCAAATAGCACACAGGCAAAACTGAAAGAACATCCTCCTCTTCTAATTAGAAACCCTGACTCTGGACAGATGGAAGGTCCGTTTCAATTAATAACGTGGGGCAAAGGGTATGCTTCTATTTCCACAGGTGCTGGAAGAATTAAGTGGGTTCCTGCCAAAAACGTCAAACCGTATCGCACTTCAGAACCTGTTGTCGAGCCTAGAACTGAGGAAGCGAGTACGCAGACGTAGACCGAATGGAAGGATCCCGGGTCTCGCCTGACGCCTCTTGTGCCTGACGTTCATTGTGCATCGGTGGAACCCGTGAACTCTGATTTTGTGCCAATTTTTATTTATGAGTATACGAATTAAATGCTGAATGTTTGTTTAACAAAGCTAATTTTTGGCTGAAAATTTAGGTTCTTGTTTTGGTTTAGAAAGAATTCTGCCAAAACTTAGTTCTTGAAAGAGATGGGGCAGAATCAAATGGTATACTTGTTTTGCTTGATTTCATTTGTTTTTTGTCGTGCAGATTTGCCTGAGGATCAACCGAAGACGAATGTTTGGGTGACCTTAGCCAAGGCTGCCAGATCGGATACTATATGTCTGTCTAATTCGGAACCAGAAAAGCCTTTCTCAACCTGTTTGGTTGGTGTGCCAGTGAAAGAGTTTCCTTTGGTCAGAAAAGAATCCAATGGTAAACCAGGTGGAATTGACAATGGAAACAGTCCTTCCTTCAATTGGAACATTTGTTCCAAGAAACTTCTCAGGGCAGCAAATGTTTCAAACAGTTGGGATGTGTTTCTACAGACGGACCAATCTCCACGGCAATTGCCAAAAGGGTATTGGATCATTTGCGGAGACAGAGGTTGGCAAGGCATTCCAGCCCACCTTGAAGGTGGCCCTTGCAGCATTGGTATGCTTACCATAATTGCCCCCACTGCCAAAGCAGTGATGAAAAAGAAACAAAGGAAAACAAGAGCTGTTCCTCATTATGATGAGAACTGTCAGAGTGATTTTATGCCTTGGAATGCCGCCAGAAGGGTTTCAGCAGGTATATTTCTACCCCAATTGGCTTCAGCTGTGGCATTGAGACAATTAGATCGAGTTGGATGTTGGCTGAGCAAACAAGCTAATGCCACATCCTCCGCAATCAGTGATATGTTGACCAATGTTGATAGTATTAGACATGCTACTCTTCAAAACAGAGCAGCCATTGATTTTCTCTTACTGGCACAAGGACATGGTTGTGAGGAATTGGAAGGTTTGTGTTGTATGAATTTGTCTGATCATTCTGAATCCATTCACAAAAGCATTCAAAAATTAAAGGATCTGACAGCCCAAATTAAAGAAGATGGAGGTTCCTGGTTGGATGATTTGTATCAAAATTGCAGTTTTGCACCTTGGCTAAGGCAACTTTGCAAGATAGGTCTTTACATATTAGGTGTTCTAATACTGATATTGATAGTGGTACCTTGTATACTCTGTTGTGTTCGGCGAATGATGAACAAAACAGTCCGAGAAGTTTTTGTCATTCAAGCAGGAGAATTAGGAAGTAGAAGCACAGAGAGTGTACGAAATCTCACGAAAGCAGTAGATGAGGGTATTGACATGAACGAAGGTTTTGAATTAAGGCCTTGGAATCGATCAGAGTTTTTTGAACGATGCCTTGTGACTGTTGCCAAACATATCTCTTTCAGGGATTGGGTCTTCACAGCATTAAGTTGCTGTGCCGTAATATAGCAATGCTTCAGTTTAGTGAAAATAGGTCTTCAGCAGATAATAAGCAGAAATTTTGCAATAGAGCTATGAAACGCAAATAGCAAGCGACAAGAAAATGAAAGCTTCTGGGTCAAACAGAGAGGGGGAAATGTTGGAATCCATAAGGTTAGAGGATTTTTAAGAAATGGTTAAAAAGAAGTATGTAGGCCTTAGACTGGAGTTTTGTTAGCATTGCAGAAAAGTTTCCCATGCAAGCAGAAAAAGTTTTCCATGCAAGCAGAAAAGTTTCCCAAGCAGTAGACGTGACAAATAACAATAGGCTTCTGTAGAATTGGCTTTAGGATGGCAACAAGGTTATTTAATGTATATCTTTAGAAGGTTAGCATGAATAGAACTCTGTTCTTTGTCTCTTATCAACTAGTCTTTGTTTTAGCTACGATTACCTATGTTTTATAAGGTTGGATAGAATGCTTGTCAATATGTGTTTTCTGTGTCTGATTGGCTGAATTCTAGTCTGAGATGATTTTATGTATTGCTGTATGAGCCCTGTTGAAGGAGACATTTTTTGGTGTGGATCAGTGAGCTGTCATGTCTCCATTTTGTATTTTGAGACTGATGTGCTGGAAATAAAAGCAAAAATCTCTTCACTGGTCTGGTTACCATGTTATCCATATTTGGATATTTTGCCGCGGCCTAGTGGGTTCCTTTTTTAAGGCGTGGGTTCCTGACACCATTGGACTTATACCTGTCCCGTCCCCCGCATATTGCTGCCCCGTGTGAGGACGTAGAATAGAAGAAAAACAAAGAAAAATCGTGGAAGCACCAGCCGCGGAGACCCAAGTGTTAACAAGGAGGACACTGTATCATCTCTCCCGCCGAAACCAAGAAAATTGTAAGTAACTTATCTCGGGAGAGCGCTTGGGTGACGTTGGGAGGAAAAATAGAGAAAAAGAAAATTATTAAAAGAGCACAAAAATGGGAACGAATTTATCAGAAGTTGAATGGGATGTTTTTCATCAATTAGAGACAATGTTACAAGAAAAAGGTCACTCTGAAATTTCAAAAACTGAGCTTAAAAACTTACTTATCTGGGTTAAAGCGAATACGCAAGATTTAAATCTGCAGTCTGCTTTTTCTTTTCATTTTTGGGATCAGATAAACTGGAGAATCTATAATCTAGTCTCTCTCAAAAAAGATGAAAGCTTAAGAGAACTTGTGCCGGTTTGTAGTGCGCTGTTGTAGTGCTTTTTTAAACAAAGTGATAAAAATAAGATCAACTTGGACTCAGAAAACAGAGCTTCTGGTTCTCTCTCACGAAATTCCAGTAAACCAGAGACTGTGTGTGTATCGGAGAATGTTACAAGTGTTGTTGCAAATGCTGAAAGTATTGCTTTGAACTCTGTTGAACAAAATCTTTCTTCTCTCTCTCTGGGAAAAAATGAGACTCTTTCGGACTTTTCTTCGCGTTGTTCTGTTAATGTAAAAATATGTGACTCTTGTAAGGGGGATGGAACAAAGTGTGTAAAAGATGGAAATGAAAAAGTGACTGTACTTCCTAAAATTGTTTGTGCGGGGACACTGAAACCTGAATTGGATTCTGTTGGGCCTGGGGTGGAGGCTGAGGTGGCTGCTTCCACTCGGGAAATTGTGGTTCCAGGGAACTCTTTTTCAGTTAAGCAAAACCATGGTTGTTCTGGTGTTTGTCAATCTATAGATACAGAGAAAGAAAAATTGGCTTTAAGGGTGGAGTCCTTTGAAAGGAAGAGATGGAAGAAACTCGCGACTGTGTTGTTGCTGAAATTCAAAAAGCTGGACTTGAAATCTCTGCAACGAAAATTCAACAAGTTTCACCTTAGAAGTACCTGGGATGGAAGATGACTGAGACGACAAGAACACCACAAAAAATTCAGATCCGAACCAGAGTCAACAACCTACAAGAGTTACAACAACTTCTAGGAGAAATCAACTGGGTCAGACCGATGTTGGGAATCACCAATGATGAACTGAGTCCGCTCTTCCATTTGCTGAGAGGAAGTTGCGACATCACTTCGCCAAGAACTTTAACCCCTGAAGCTCGTGCTGCTCTCGACAAAGTCACAGAAGCTCTTCAAAAAAAAAAGACAAGCTCATCGCTGCGTTCCTGAAAATCCTTTCTTTCTTGCAATCTTAGGAGAGAAGAAGCAGCTTTGTGGTCTCATTTTCCAGTGGGATTCCACAGAACAAGATCCTTTGTTAATAATGGAATGGGATTTTCCTCCCTACAGGTTTTCAAAGACCATTTGCTCAGTTTTAGAAATGATTGCATACATTATAATTAAGGCTAGAACCAGATTGCTAACTTTGGCAGGTCAAGAATTTTCAGTTATCTATTTGCCATTGAAAAATGATTATTTCAATTGGGCAATGCAAAATTCTGATGATTTACAATATGCATTCTTAGGTTTTCCAGGTGTTTGTTCCATACACTATCCAGCTCACAAACTACTGCAAGCAAAATTGAGTTTCAGAGAAAAACCTAAATTGAGTGAAGAACCTTTACATGCTGTGACTCTCTTCACTGATGGCTCTGGTAAAAGCCACAAGTCCGTTGTGACTTGGTTTAATCAAAAGACTAATGTTTGGGAATCTGATATTCAAACAGTAGAGGGATCCCCTCAAATTGTTGAGCCTGCTGCAGTAGTTTGAGCTTTTCAGCTGTTTCCTCAGCCTTTTAATTTGGTCACAGATTCTGCTTATGTTGCTAATGTAGTCAGGAGAATAGAAGGTTCCATTTTAAAGGATGTTAGTAATGAAACTTTACATCGTTGGCTTTCATGTCTTTTTATAACTTTGCAATATAGAACTAATCCATATTTTGTTTCTCACATTAGGGCGCATTCTTCACTTCCTGGATTTTTAGTGGAAGGAAATGCAAGAACGGACAAGCTGACAATGGTCATTTCTAACACATTGCCAAATAGTTTTGAACAAGCAAAATTGAGTCATGCCTTTTTCCACCCAAATGCACAAGCACTCATGCAAATGTTCCAAATCACTTAAAGTCAAGCTAAAGCTATCATTCATACTTGCCCTGACTGTCAATTGGTACAACCTCCTGTTTCTACAGGAGCAATCAACCCCCGAGGCTTACAAAGCCTACAGTTGTGGCAAACAGATGTTACTAAATAGCCTTCTTTTGGTAAATTTAAAAATATTCATGTTTCCATAGACACGTTCTCTGGTGCAGTTTTTGCTTCCCTTCACACAAGTGATACTGGCAGCCATGCCTGTCATCATTTCCTGCAAGCTTTTGCTTCATTGGGTATACCCCAAGAAGTAAAAACTGACAACGGCCCCGCATACATATCTCAAAAATTGGCCACATTTTTAAATGAATGGGGTGTTCGACGCATTTTTGGTATTCCCCACTCTCCCACAAGCCAAGCAATCATTGAAAGAACACATCAAACCTTAAAACGCATATTAGATCAACAGAGAGGGGGAACGGAAATCACCCCACAGATGAGACTGAGTAAGGCTTTGTATGTTTTTAATTTTCTAAATAGTAAAAGTACAGAACCAGATCCACCAATCTTTAGACACTTTTCAAATAGCACACAGGCAAAACTGAAAGAACATCCTCCTCTTCTAATTAGAAACCCTGACTCTGGACAGATGGAAGGTCCGTTTCAATTAATAACGTGGGGCAAAGGGTATGCTTCTATTTCCACAGGTGCTGGAAGAATTAAGTGGGTTCCTGCCAAAAACGTCAAACCGTATCGCACTTCAGAACCTGTTGTCGAGCCTAGAACTGAGGAAGCGAGTACGCAGACGTAGACCGAATGGAAGGATCCCGGGTCTCGCCTGACGCCTCTTGTGCCTGACGTTCATTGTGCATCGGTGGAACCCGTGAACTCTGATTTTGTGCCAATTTTTATTTATGAGTATACGAATTAAATGCTGAATGTTTGTTTAACAAAGCTAATTTTTGGCTGAAAATTTAGGTTCTTGTTTTGGTTTAGAAAGAATTCTGCCAAAACTTAGTTCTTGAAAGAGATGGGGCAGAATCAAATGGTATACTTGTTTTGCTTGATTTTAATTGTTTTTTGTCGTGCAGATTTGCCTGAGGATCAACCGAAGACGAATGTTTGGGTGACCTTAGCCAAGGCTGCCAGATCGGATACTATATGTCTGTCTAATTCGGAACCAGAAAAGCCTTTCTCAACCTGTTTGGTTGGTGTGCCAGTGAAAGAGTTTCCTTTGGTCAGAAAAGAATCCAATGGTAAACCAGGTGGAATTGACAATGGAAACAGTCCTTCCTTCAATTGGAACATTTGTTCCAAGAAACTTCTCAGGGCAGCAAATGTTTCAAACAGTTGGGATGTGTTTCTACAGACGGACCAATCTCCACGGCAATTGCCAAAAGGGTATTGGATCATTTGCGGAGACAGAGGTTGGCAAGGCATTCCAGCCCACCTTGAAGGTGGCCCTTGCAGCACTGGTATGCTTCCCATAATTGCCCCCACTGCCAAAGCAGTGATGAAAAAGAAACAAAGGAAAACAAGAGCTGTTCCTCATTATGATGAGAACTGTCAGAGTGATTTTATGCCTTGGAATGCCGCCAGAAGGGTTTCAGCAGGTATATTTCTACCCCAATTGGCTTCAGCTGTGGCATTGAGACAATTAGATCGAGTTGGATGTTGGCTGAGCAAACAAGCTAATGCCACATCCTCCGCAATCAGTGATATGTTGACCAATGTTGATAGTATTAGACATGCTACTCTTCAAAACAGAGCAGCCATTGATTTTCTCTTACTGGCACAAGGACATGGTTGTGAGGAATTGGAAGGTTTGTGTTGTATGAATTTGTCTGATCATTCTGAATCCATTCACAAAAGCATTCAAAAATTAAAGGATCTGACAGCCCAAATTAAAGAAGATGGAGGTTCCTGGTTGGATGATTTGTATCAAAATTGCAGTTTTGCACCTTGGCTAAGGCAACTTTGCAAGATAGGTCTTTACATATTAGGTGTTCTAATACTGATATTGATAGTGGTACCTTGTATACTCTGTTGTGTTCGGCGAATGATGAACAAAACAGTCCGAGAAGTTTTTGTCATTCAAGCAGGAGAATTAGGAAGTAGAAGCACAGAGAGTGTACGAAATCTCACGAAAGCAGTAGATGAGGGTATTGACATGAACGAAGGTTTTGAATTAAGGCCTTGGAATCGACCAGAGTTTTTTGAACGATGCCTTGTGACTGTTGCCAAACATATCTCTTTCAGGGATTGGGTCTTCACAGCATTAAGTTGCTGTGCCGTAATATAGCAATGCTTCAGTTTAGTGAAAATAGGTCTTCAGCAGATAATAAGCAGAAATTTTGCAATAGAGCTATGAAACGCAAATAGCAAGCGACAAGAAAATGAAAGCTTCTGGGTCAAACAGAGAGGGGGAAATGTTGGAATCCATAAGGTTAGAGGATTTTTAAGAAATGGTTAAAAAGAAGTATGTAGGCCTTAGACTGGAGTTTTGTTAGCATTGCAGAAAAGTTTCCCATGCAAGCAGAAAAAGTTTTCCATGCAAGCAGAAAAGTTTCCCAAGCAGTAGACGTGACAAATAACAATAGGCTTCTGTAGAATTGGCTTTAGGATGGCAACAAGGTTATTTAATGTATATCTTTAGAAGGTTAGCATGAATAGAACTCTGTTCTTTGTCTCTTATCAACTAGTCTTTGTTTTAGCTACGATTACCTATGTTTTATAAGGTTGGATAGAATGCTTGTCAATATGTGTTTTCTGTGTCTGATTGGCTGAATTCTAGTCTGAGATGATTTTATGTATTGCTGTATGAGCCCTGTTGAAGGAGACATTTTTTGGTGTGGATCAGTGAGCTGTCATGTCTCCATTTTGTATTTTGAGACTGATGTGCTGGAAATAAAAGCAAAAATCTCTTCACTGGTCTGGTTACCATGTTATCCATATTTGGATATTTTGCCGCGGCCTAGTGGGTTCCTTTTTTAAGGCGTGGGTTCCTGACACCATTGGACTTATACCTGTCCCGTCCCCCGCATATTGCTGCCCCGTGTGAGGACGTAGAATAGAAGAAAAACAAAGAAAAATCGTGGAAGCACCAGCCGCGGAGACCCAAGTGTTAACAAGGAGGACACTGTATCATCTCTCCCGCCGAAACCAAGAAAATTGTAAGTAACTTATCTCGGGAGAGCGCTTGGGTGACGTTGGGAGGAAAAATAGAGAAAAAGAAAATTATTAAAAGAGCACAAAAATGGGAACGAATTTATCAGAAGTTGAATGGGATGTTTTTCATCAATTAGAGACAATGTTACAAGAAAAAGGTCACTCTGAAATTTCAAAAACTGAGCTTAAAAACTTACTTATCTGGGTTAAAGCGAATACGCAAGATTTAAATCTGCAGTCTGCTTTTTCTTTTCATTTTTGGGATCAGATAAACTGGAGAATCTATAATCTAGTCTCTCTCAAAAAAGATGAAAGCTTAAGAGAACTTGTGCCGGTTTGTAGTGCGCTGTTGTAGTGCTTTTTTAAACAAAGTGATAAAAATAAGATCAACTTGGACTCAGAAAACAGAGCTTCTGGTTCTCTCTCACGAAATTCCAGTAAACCAGAGACTGTGTGTGTATCGGAGAATGTTACAAGTGTTGTTGCAAATGCTGAAAGTATTGCTTTGAACTCTGTTGAACAAAATCTTTCTTCTCTCTCTCTGGGAAAAAATGAGACTCTTTCGGACTTTTCTTCGCGTTGTTCTGTTAATGTAAAAATATGTGACTCTTGTAAGGGGGATGGAACAAAGTGTGTAAAAGATGGAAATGAAAAAGTGACTGTACTTCCTAAAATTGTTTGTGCGGGGACACTGAAACCTGAATTGGATTCTGTTGGGCCTGGGGTGGAGGCTGAGGTGGCTGCTTCCACTCGGGAAATTGTGGTTCCAGGGAACTCTTTTTCAGTTAAGCAAAACCATGGTTGTTCTGGTGTTTGTCAATCTATAGATACAGAGAAAGAAAAATTGGCTTTAAGGGTGGAGTCCTTTGAAAGGAAGAGATGGAAGAAACTCGCGACTGTGTTGTTGCTGAAATTCAAAAAGCTGGACTTGAAATCTCTGCAACGAAAATTCAACAAGTTTCACCTTAGAAGTACCTGGGATGGAAGATGACTGAGACGACAAGAACACCACAAAAAATTCAGATCCGAACCAGAGTCAACAACCTACAAGAGTTACAACAACTTCTAGGAGAAATCAACTGGGTCAGACCGATGTTGGGAATCACCAATGATGAACTGAGTCCGCTCTTCCATTTGCTGAGAGGAAGTTGCGACATCACTTCGCCAAGAACTTTAACCCCTGAAGCTCGTGCTGCTCTCGACAAAGTCACAGAAGCTCTTCAAAAAAGACAAGCTCATCGCTGCGTTCCTGAAAATCCTTTCTTTCTTGCAATCTTAGGAGAGAAGAAGCAGCTTTGTGGTCTCATTTTCCAGTGGGATTCCACAGAACAAGATCCTTTGTTAATAATGGAATGGGATTTTCCTCCCTACAGGTTTTCAAAGACCATTTGCTCAGTTTTAGAAATGATTGCATACATTATAATTAAGGCTAGAACCAGATTGTTAACTTTGGCAGGTCAAGAATTTTCAGTTATCTATTTGCCATTGAAAAATGATTATTTCAATTGGGCAATGCAAAATTCTGATGATTTACAATATGCATTCTTAGGTTTTCCAGGTGTTTGTTCCATACACTATCCAGCTCACAAACTACTGCAAGCAAAATTGAGTTTCAGAGAAAAACCTAAATTGAGTGAAGAACCTTTACATGCTGTGACTCTCTTCACTGATGGCTCTGGTAAAAGCCACAAGTCCGTTGTGACTTGGTTTAATCAAAAGACTAATGTTTGGGAATCTGATATTCAAACAGTAGAGGGATCCCCTCAAATTGTTGAGCCTGCTGCAGTAGTTTGAGCTTTTCAGCTGTTTCCTCAGCCTTTTAATTTGGTCACAGATTCTGCTTATGTTGCTAATGTAGTCAGGAGAATAGAAGGTTCCATTTTAAAGGATGTTAGTAATGAAACTTTACATCGTTGGCTTTCATGTCTTTTTATAACTTTGCAATATAGAACTAATCCATATTTTGTTTCTCACATTAGGGCGCATTCTTCACTTCCTGGATTTTTAGTGGAAGGAAATGCAAGAGCGGACAAGCTGACAATGGTCATTTCTAACACATTGCCAAATAGTTTTGAACAAGCAAAATTGAGTCGTGCCTTTTTCCACCAAAATGCACAAGCACTCATGCAAATGTTCCAAATCACTTAAAGTCAAGCTAAAGCTATCATTCATACTTGCCCTGACTGTCAATTGGTACAACCTCCTGTTTCTACAGGAGCAATCAACCCCCGAGGCTTACAAAGCCTACAGTTGTGGCAAACAGATGTTACTAAATAGCCTTCTTTTGGTAAATTTAAAAATATTCATGTTTCCATAGACACGTTCTCTGGTGCAGTTTTTGCTTCCCTTCACACAAGTGATACTGGCAGCCATGCCTGTCATCATTTCCTGCAAGCTTTTGCTTCATTGGGTATACCCCAAGAAGTAAAAACTGACAATGGCCCCGCATACATATCTCAAAAATTGGCCACATTTTTAAATGAATGGGGTGTTCGACACATTTTTGGTATTCCCCACTCTCCCACAAGCCAAGCAATCATTGAAAGAACACATCAAACCTTAAAACGCATATTAGATCAACAGAGAGGGGGAACGGAAATCACCCCACAGATGAGACTGAGTAAGGCTTTGTATGTTTTTAATTTTCTAAATAGTAAAAGTACAGAACCAGATCCACCAATCTTTAGACACTTTTCAAATAGCACACAGGCAAAACTGAAAGAACATCCTCCTCTTCTAATTAGAAACCCTGACTCTGGACAGATGGAAGGTCCGTTTCAATTAATAACGTGGGGCAAAGGGTATGCTTCTATTTCCACAGGTGCTGGAAGAATTAAGTGGGTTCCTGCCAAAAACGTCAAACCGTATCGCACTTCAGAACCTGTTGTCGAGCCTAGAACTGAGGAAGCGAGTACGCAGACGTAGACCGAATGGAAGGATCCCGGGTCTCGCCTGACGCCTCTTGTGCCTGACGTTCATTGTGCATCGGTGGAACCCGTGAACTCTGATTTTGTGCCAATTTTTATTTATGAGTATACGAATTAAATGCTGAATGTTTGTTTAACAAAGCTAATTTTTGGCTGAAAATTTAGGTTCTTGTTTTGGTTTAGAAAGAATTCTGCCAAAACTTAGTTCTTGAAAGAGATGGGGCAGAATCAAATGGTATACTTGTTTTGCTTGATTTTAATTGTTTTTTGTCGTGCAGATTTGCCTGAGGATCAACCGAAGACGAATGTTTGGGTGACCTTAGCCAAGGCTGCCGGATCGGATACTATATGTCTGTCTAATTCGGAACCAGAAAAGCCTTTCTCAACCTGTTTGGTTGGTGTGCCAGTGAAAGAGTTTCCTTTGGTCAGAAAAGAATCCAATGGTAAACCAGGTGGAATTGACAATGGAAACAGTCCTTCCTTCAATTGGAACATTTGTTCCAAGAAACTTCTCAGGGCAGCAAATGTTTCAAACAGTTGGGATGTGTTTCTACAGACGGACCAATCTCCACGGCAATTGCCAAAAGGGTATTGGATCATTTGCGGAGACAGAGGTTGGCAAGGCATTCCAGCCCACCTTGAAGGTGGCCCTTGCAGCATTGGTATGCTTACCATAATTGCCCCCACTGCCAAAGCAGTGATGAAAAAGAAACAAAGGAAAACAAGAGCTGTTCCTCATTATGATGAGAACTGTCAGAGTGATTTTATGCCTTGGAATGCCGCCAGAAGGGTTTCAGCAGGTATATTTCTACCCCAATTGGCTTCAGCTGTGGCATTGAGACAATTAGATCGAGTTGGATGTTGGCTGAGCAAACAAGCTAATGCCACATCCTCCGCAATCAGTGATATGTTGACCAATGTTGATAGTATTAGACATGCTACTCTTCAAAACAGAGCAGCCATTGATTTTCTCTTACTGGCACAAGGACATGGTTGTGAGGAATTGGAAGGTTTGTGTTGTATGAATTTGTCTGATCATTCTGAATCCATTCACAAAAGCATTCAAAAATTAAAGGATCTGACAGCCCAAATTAAAGAAGATGGAGGTTCCTGGTTGGATGATTTGTATCAAAATTGCAGTTTTGCACCTTGGCTAAGGCAACTTTGCAAGATAGGTCTTTACATATTAGGTGTTCTAATACTGATATTGATAGTGGTACCTTGTATACTCTGTTGTGTTCGGCGAATGATGAACAAAACAGTCCGAGAAGTTTTTGTCATTCAAGCAGGAGAATTAGGAAGTAGAAGCACAGAGAGTGTACGAAATCTCACGAAAGCAGTAGATGAGGGTATTGACATGAACGAAGGTTTTGAATTAAGGCCTTGGAATCGACCAGAGTTTTTTGAACGATGCCTTGTGACTGTTGCCAAACATATCTCTTTCAGGGATTGGGTCTTCACAGCATTAAGTTGCTGTGCCGTAATATAGCAATGCTTCAGTTTAGTGAAAATAGGTCTTCAGCAGTTAATAAGCAGAAATTTTGCAATAGAGCTATGAAACGCAAATAGCAAGCGACAAGAAAATGAAAGCTTCTGGGTCAAACAGAGAGGGGGAAATGTTGGAATCCATAAGGTTAGAGGATTTTTAAGAAATGGTTAAAAAGAAGTATGTAGGCCTTAGACTGGAGTTTTGTTAGCATTGCAGAAAAGTTTCCCATGCAAGCAGAAAAAGTTTTCCATGCAAGCAGAAAAGTTTCCCAAGCAGTAGACGTGACAAATAACAATAGGCTTCTGTAGAATTGGCTTTAGGATGGCAACAAGGTTATTTAATGTATATCTTTAGAAGGTTAGCATGAATAGAACTCTGTTCTTTGTCTCTTATCAACTAGTCTTTGTTTTAGCTACGATTACCTATGTTTTATAAGATTGGATAGAATGCTTGTCAATATGTGTTTTCTGTGTCTGATTGGCTGAATTCTAGTCTGAGATGATTTTATGTATTGCTGTATGAGCCCTGTTGAAGGAGACATTTTTTGGTGTGGATCAGTGAGCTGTCATGTCTCCATTTTGTATTTTGAGACTGATGTGCTGGAAATAAAAGCAAAAATCTCTTCACTGGTCTGGTTACCATGTTATCCATATTTGGATATTTTGCCGCGGCCTAGTGGGTTCCTTTTTTAAGGCGTGGGTTCCTGACACCATTGGACTTATACCTGTCCCGTCCCCCGCATATTGCTGCCCCGTGTGAGGACGTAGAATAGAAGAAAAACAAAGAAAAATCGTGGAAGCACCAGCCGCGGAGACCCAAGTGTTAACAAGGAGGACACTGTATCATCTCTCCCGCGGAAACCAAGAAAATTGTAAGTAACTTATCTCGGGAGAGCGCTTGGGTGACGTTGGGAGGAAAAATAGAGAAAAAGAAAATTATTAAAAGAGCACAAAAATGGGAACGAATTTATCAGAAGTTGAATGGGATGTTTTTCATCAATTAGAGACAATGTTACAAGAAAAAGGTCACTCTGAAATTTCAAAAACTGAGCTTAAAAACTTACTTATCTGGGTTAAAGAGAATACGCAAGATTTAAATCTGCAGTCTGCTTTTTCTTTTCATTTTTGGGATCAGATAAACTGGAGAATCTATAATCTAGTCTCTCTCAAAAAAGATGAAAGCTTAAGAGAACTTGTGCCGGTTTGTAGTGCGCTGTTGTAGTGCTTTTTTAAACAAAGTGATAAAAATAAGATCAACTTGGACTCAGAAAACAGAGCTTCTGGTTCTATCTCACGAAATTCCAGTAAACCAGAGACTGTGTGTGTATCGGAGAATGTTACAAGTGTTGTTGCAAATGCTGAAAGTATTGCTTTGAACTCTGTTGAACAAAATCTTTCTTCTCTCTCTCTGGGAAAAAATGAGACTCTTTCGGACTTTTCTTCGCGTTGTTCTGTTAATGTAAAAATATGTGACTCTTGTAAGGGGGATGGAACAAAGTGTGTAAAAGATGGAAATGAAAAAGTGACTGTACTTCCTAAAATTGTTTGTGCAGGGACACTGAAACCTGAATTGGATTCTGTTGGGCCTGGGGTGGAGGCTGAGGTGGCTGCTTCCACTCGGGAAATTGTGGTTCCAGGGAACTCTTTTTCAGTTAAGCAAAACCATGGTTGTTCTGGTGTTTGTCAATCTATAGATACAGAGAAAGAAAAATTGGCTTTAAGGGTGGAGTCCTTTGAAAGGAAGAGATGGAAGAAACTCGCGACTGTGTTGTTGCTGAAATTCAAAAAGCTGGACTTGAAATCTCTGCAACGAAAATTCAACAAGTTTCACCTTAGAAGTACCTGGGATGGAAGATGACTGAGACGACAAAACACCACAAAAAATTCAGATCTGAACCAGAGTCAACAACCTACAAGAGTTACAACAACTTCTAGGAGAAATCAACTGGGTCAGACCGATGTTGGGAATCACCAATGATGAACTGAGTCCGCTCTTCCATTTGCTGAGAGGAAGTTGCGACATCACTTCGCCAAGAACTTTAACCCCTGAAGCTCGTGCTGCTCTCGACAAAGTCACAGAAGCTCTTCAAAAAAGACAAGCTCATCGCTGCGTTCCTGAAAATCCTTTCTTTCTTGCAATCTTAGGAGAGAAGAAGCAGCTTTGTGGTCTCATTTTCCAGTGGGATTCCACAGAACAAGATCCTTTGTTAATAATGGAATGGGATTTTCCTCCCTACAGGTTTTCAAAGACCATTTGCTCAGTTTTAGAAATGATTGCATACATTATAATTAAGGCTAGAACCAGATTGTTGACTTTGGCAGGTCAAGAATTTTCAGTTATCTATTTGCCATTGAAAAATGATTATTTCAATTGGGCAATGCAAAATTCTGATGATTTACAATATGCATTCTTAGGTTTTCCAGGTGTTTGTTCCATACACTATCCAGCTCACAAACTACTGCAAGCAAAATTGAGTTTCAGAGAAAAACCTAAATTGAGTGAAGAACCTTTACATGCTGTGACTCTCTTCACTGATGGCTCTGGTAAAAGCCACAAGTCCGTTGTGACTTGGTTTAATCAAAAGACTAATGTTTGGGAATCTGATATTCAAACAGTAGAGGGATCCCCTCAAATTGTTGAGCCTGCTGCAGTAGTTTGAGCTTTTCAGCTGTTTCCTCAGCCTTTTAATTTGGTCACAGATTCTGCTTATGTTGCTAATGTAGTCAGGAGAATAGAAGGTTCCATTTTAAAGGATGTTAGTAATGAAACTTTACATCGTTGGCTTTCATGTCTTTTTATAACTTTGCAATATAGAACTAATCCATATTTTGTTTCTCACATTAGGGCGCATTCTTCACTTCCTGGATTTTTAGTGGAAGGAAATGCAAGAGCGGACAAGCTGACAATGGTCATTTCTAACACATTGCCAAATAGTTTTGAACAAGCAAAATTGAGTCATGCCTTTTTCCACCAAAATGCACAAGCACTCATGCAAATGTTCCAAATCACTTAAAGTCAAGCTAAAGCTATCATTCATACTTGCCCTGACTGTCAATTGGTACAACCTCCTGTTTCTACAGGAGCAATCAACCCCCGAGGCTTACAAAGCCTACAGTTGTGGCAAACAGATGTTACTAAATAGCCTTCTTTTGGTAAATTTAAAAATATTCATGTTTCCATAGACACGTTCTCTGGTGCAGTTTTTGCTTCCCTTCACACAAGTGATACTGGCAGCCATGCCTGTCATCATTTCCTGCAAGCTTTTGCTTCATTGGGTATACCCCAAGAAGTAAAAACTGACAATGGCCCCGCATACATATCTCAAAAATTGGCCACATTTTTAAATGAATGGGGTGTTCGACGCATTTTTGGTATTCCCCACTCTCCCACAAGCCAAGCAATCATTGAAAGAACACATCAAACCTTAAAACGCATATTAGATCAACAGAGAGGGGGAACGGAAATCACCCCACAGATGAGACTGAGTAAGGCTTTGTATGTTTTTAATTTTCTAAATAGTAAAAGTACAGAACCAGATCCACCAATCTTTAGACACTTTTCAAATAGCACACAGGCAAAACTGAAAGAACATCCTCCTCTTCTAATTAGAAACCCTGACTCTGGACAGATGGAAGGTCCGTTTCAATTAATAACGTGGGGCAAAGGGTATGCTTCTATTTCCACAGGTGCTGGAAGAATTAAGTGGGTTCCTGCCAAAAACGTCAAACCGTATCGCACTTCAGAACCTGTTGTCGAGCCTAGAACTGAGGAAGCGAGTACGCAGACGTAGACCGAATGGAAGGATCCCGGGTCTCGCCTGACGCCTCTTGTGCCTGACGTTCATTGTGCATCGGTGGAACCCGTGAACTCTGATTTTGTGCCAATTTTTATTTATGAGTATACGAATTAAATGCTGAATGTTTGTTTAACAAAGCTAATTTTTGGCTGAAAATTTAGGTTCTTGTTTTGGTTTAGAAAGAATTCTGCCAAAACTTAGTTCTTGAAAGAGATGGGGCAGAATCAAATGGTATACTTGTTTTGCTTGATTTTAATTGTTTTTTGTCGTGCAGATTTGCCTGAGGATCAACCGAAGACGAATGTTTGGGTGACCTTAGCCAAGGCTGCCGGATCGGATACTATATGTCTGTCTAATTCGGAACCAGAAAAGCCTTTCTCAACCTGTTTGGTTGGTGTGCCAGTGAAAGAGTTTCCTTTGGTCAGAAAAGAATCCAATGGTAAACCAGGTGGAATTGACAATGGAAACAGTCCTTCCTTCAATTGGAACATTTGTTCCAAGAAACTTCTCAGGGCAGCAAATGTTTCAAACAGTTGGGATGTGTTTCTACAGACGGACCAATCTCCACGGCAATTGCCAAAAGGGTATTGGATCATTTGCGGAGACAGAGGTTGGCAAGGCATTCCAGCCCACCTTGAAGGTGGCCCTTGCAGCATTGGTATGCTTACCATAATTGCCCCCACTGCCAAAGCAGTGATGAAAAAGAAACAAAGGAAAACAAGAGCTGTTCCTCATTATGATGAGAACTGTCAGAGTGATTTTATGCCTTGGAATGCCGCCAGAAGGGTTTCAGCAGGTATATTTCTACCCCAATTGGCTTCAGCTGTGGCATTGAGACAATTAGATCGAGTTGGATGTTGGCTGAGCAAACAAGCTAATGCCACATCCTCCGCAATCAGTGATATGTTGACCAATGTTGATAGTATTAGACATGCTACTCTTCAAAACAGAGCAGCCATTGATTTTCTCTTACTGGCACAAGGACATGGTTGTGAGGAATTGGAAGGTTTGTGTTGTATGAATTTGTCTGATCATTCTGAATCCATTCACAAAAGCATTCAAAAATTAAAGGATCTGACAGCCCAAATTAAAGAAGATGGAGGTTCCTGGTTGGATGATTTGTATCAAAATTGCAGTTTTGCACCTTGGCTAAGGCAACTTTGCAAGATAGGTCTTTACATATTAGGTGTTCTAATACTGATATTGATAGTGGTACCTTGTATACTCTGTTGTGTTCGGCGAATGATGAACAAAACAGTCCGAGAAGTTTTTGTCATTCAAGCAGGAGAATTAGGAAGTAGAAGCACAGAGAGTGTACGAAATCTCACGAAAGCAGTAGATGAGGGTATTGACATGAACGAAGGTTTTGAATTAAGGCCTTGGAATCGACCAGAGTTTTTTGAACGATGCCTTGTGACTGTTGCCAAACATATCTCTTTCAGGGATTGGGTCTTCACAGCATTAAGTTGCTGTGCCGTAATATAGCAATGCTTCAGTTTAGTGAAAATAGGTCTTCAGCAGTTAATAAGCAGAAATTTTGCAATAGAGCTATGAAACGCAAATAGCAAGCGACAAGAAAATGAAAGCTTCTGGGTCAAACAGAGAGGGGGAAATGTTGGAATCCATAAGGTTAGAGGATTTTTAAGAAATGGTTAAAAAGAAGTATGTAGGCCTTAGACTGGAGTTTTGTTAGCATTGCAGAAAAGTTTCCCATGCAAGCAGAAAAAGTTTTCCATGCAAGCAGAAAAGTTTCCCAAGCAGTAGACGTGACAAATAACAATAGGCTTCTGTAGAATTGGCTTTAGGATGGCAACAAGGTTATTTAATGTATATCTTTAGAAGGTTAGCATGAATAGAACTCTGTTCTTTGTCTCTTATCAACTAGTCTTTGTTTTAGCTACGATTACCTATGTTTTATAAGATTGGATAGAATGCTTGTCAATATGTGTTTTCTGTGTCTGATTGGCTGAATTCTAGTCTGAGATGATTTTATGTATTGCTGTATGAGCCCTGTTGAAGGAGACATTTTTTGGTGTGGATCAGTGAGCTGTCATGTCTCCATTTTGTATTTTGAGACTGATGTGCTGGAAATAAAAGCAAAAATCTCTTCACTGGTCTGGTTACCATGTTATCCATATTTGGATATTTTGCCGCGGCCTAGTGGGTTCCTTTTTTAAGGCGTGGGTTCCTGACACCATTGGACTTATACCTGTCCCGTCCCCCGCATATTGCTGCCCCGTGTGAGGACGTAGAATAGAAGAAAAACAAAGAAAAATCGTGGAAGCACCAGCCGCGGAGACCCAAGTGTTAACAAGGAGGACACTGTATCATCTCTCCCGCGGAAACCAAGAAAATTGTAAGTAACTTATCTCGGGAGAGCGCTTGGGTGACGTTGGGAGGAAAAATAGAGAAAAAGAAAATTATTAAAAGAGCACAAAAATGGGAACGAATTTATCAGAAGTTGAATGGGATGTTTTTCATCAATTAGAGACAATGTTACAAGAAAAAGGTCACTCTGAAATTTCAAAAACTGAGCTTAAAAACTTACTTATCTGGGTTAAAGAGAATACGCAAGATTTAAATCTGCAGTCTGCTTTTTCTTTTCATTTTTGGGATCAGATAAACTGGAGAATCTATAATCTAGTCTCTCTCAAAAAAGATGAAAGCTTAAGAGAACTTGTGCCGGTTTGTAGTGCGCTGTTGTAGTGCTTTTTTAAACAAAGTGATAAAAATAAGATCAACTTGGACTCAGAAAACAGAGCTTCTGGTTCTATCTCACGAAATTCCAGTAAACCAGAGACTGTGTGTGTATCGGAGAATGTTACAAGTGTTGTTGCAAATGCTGAAAGTATTGCTTTGAACTCTGTTGAACAAAATCTTTCTTCTCTCTCTCTGGGAAAAAATGAGACTCTTTCGGACTTTTCTTCGCGTTGTTCTGTTAATGTAAAAATATGTGACTCTTGTAAGGGGGATGGAACAAAGTGTGTAAAAGATGGAAATGAAAAAGTGACTGTACTTCCTAAAATTGTTTGTGCAGGGACACTGAAACCTGAATTGGATTCTGTTGGGCCTGGGGTGGAGGCTGAGGTGGCTGCTTCCACTCGGGAAATTGTGGTTCCAGGGAACTCTTTTTCAGTTAAGCAAAACCATGGTTGTTCTGGTGTTTGTCAATCTATAGATACAGAGAAAGAAAAATTGGCTTTAAGGGTGGAGTCCTTTGAAAGGAAGAGATGGAAGAAACTCGCGACTGTGTTGTTGCTGAAATTCAAAAAGCTGGACTTGAAATCTCTGCAACGAAAATTCAACAAGTTTCACCTTAGAAGTACCTGGGATGGAAGATGACTGAGACGACAAAACACCACAAAAAATTCAGATCTGAACCAGAGTCAACAACCTACAAGAGTTACAACAACTTCTAGGAGAAATCAACTGGGTCAGACCGATGTTGGGAATCACCAATGATGAACTGAGTCCGCTCTTCCATTTGCTGAGAGGAAGTTGCGACATCACTTCGCCAAGAACTTTAACCCCTGAAGCTCGTGCTGCTCTCGACAAAGTCACAGAAGCTCTTCAAAAAAGACAAGCTCATCGCTGCGTTCCTGAAAATCCTTTCTTTCTTGCAATCTTAGGAGAGAAGAAGCAGCTTTGTGGTCTCATTTTCCAGTGGGATTCCACAGAACAAGATCCTTTGTTAATAATGGAATGGGATTTTCCTCCCTACAGGTTTTCAAAGACCATTTGCTCAGTTTTAGAAATGATTGCATACATTATAATTAAGGCTAGAACCAGATTGTTGACTTTGGCAGGTCAAGAATTTTCAGTTATCTATTTGCCATTGAAAAATGATTATTTCAATTGGGCAATGCAAAATTCTGATGATTTACAATATGCATTCTTAGGTTTTCCAGGTGTTTGTTCCATACACTATCCAGCTCACAAACTACTGCAAGCAAAATTGAGTTTCAGAGAAAAACCTAAATTGAGTGAAGAACCTTTACATGCTGTGACTCTCTTCACTGATGGCTCTGGTAAAAGCCACAAGTCCGTTGTGACTTGGTTTAATCAAAAGACTAATGTTTGGGAATCTGATATTCAAACAGTAGAGGGATCCCCTCAAATTGTTGAGCCTGCTGCAGTAGTTTGAGCTTTTCAGCTGTTTCCTCAGCCTTTTAATTTGGTCACAGATTCTGCTTATGTTGCTAATGTAGTCAGGAGAATAGAAGGTTCCATTTTAAAGGATGTTAGTAATGAAACTTTACATCGTTGGCTTTCATGTCTTTTTATAACTTTGCAATATAGAACTAATCCATATTTTGTTTCTCACATTAGGGCGCATTCTTCACTTCCTGGATTTTTAGTGGAAGGAAATGCAAGAGCGGACAAGCTGACAATGGTCATTTCTAACACATTGCCAAATAGTTTTGAACAAGCAAAATTGAGTCATGCCTTTTTCCACCAAAATGCACAAGCACTCATGCAAATGTTCCAAATCACTTAAAGTCAAGCTAAAGCTATCATTCATACTTGCCCTGACTGTCAATTGGTACAACCTCCTGTTTCTACAGGAGCAATCAACCCCCGAGGCTTACAAAGCCTACAGTTGTGGCAAACAGATGTTACTAAATAGCCTTCTTTTGGTAAATTTAAAAATATTCATGTTTCCATAGACACGTTCTCTGGTGCAGTTTTTGCTTCCCTTCACACAAGTGATACTGGCAGCCATGCCTGTCATCATTTCCTGCAAGCTTTTGCTTCATTGGGTATACCCCAAGAAGTAAAAACTGACAATGGCCCCGCATACATATCTCAAAAATTGGCCACATTTTTAAATGAATGGGGTGTTCGACGCATTTTTGGTATTCCCCACTCTCCCACAAGCCAAGCAATCATTGAAAGAACACATCAAACCTTAAAACGCATATTAGATCAACAGAGAGGGGGAACGGAAATCACCCCACAGATGAGACTGAGTAAGGCTTTGTATGTTTTTAATTTTCTAAATAGTAAAAGTACAGAACCAGATCCACCAATCTTTAGACACTTTTCAAATAGCACACAGGCAAAACTGAAAGAACATCCTCCTCTTCTAATTAGAAACCCTGACTCTGGACAGATGGAAGGTCCGTTTCAATTAATAACGTGGGGCAAAGGGTATGCTTCTATTTCCACAGGTGCTGGAAGAATTAAGTGGGTTCCTGCCAAAAACGTCAAACCGTATCGCACTTCAGAACCTGTTGTCGAGCCTAGAACTGAGGAAGCGAGTACGCAGACGTAGACCGAATGGAAGGATCCCGGGTCTCGCCTGACGCCTCTTGTGCCTGACGTTCATTGTGCATCGGTGGAACCCGTGAACTCTGATTTTGTGCCAATTTTTATTTATGAGTATACGAATTAAATGCTGAATGTTTGTTTAACAAAGCTAATTTTTGGCTGAAAATTTAGGTTCTTGTTTTGGTTTAGAAAGAATTCTGCCAAAACTTAGTTCTTGAAAGAGATGGGGCAGAATCAAATGGTATACTTGTTTTGCTTGATTTTAATTGTTTTTTGTCGTGCAGATTTGCCTGAGGATCAACCGAAGACGAATGTTTGGGTGACCTTAGCCAAGGCTGCCAGATCGGATACTATATGTCTGTCTAATTCAGAACCAGAAAAGCCTTTCTCAACCTGTTTGGTTGGTGTGCCAGTGAAAGAGTTTCCTTTGGTCAGAAAAGAATCCAATGGTAAACCAGGTGGAATTGACAATGGAAACAGTCCTTCCTTCAATTGGAACATTTGTTCCAAGAAACTTCTCAGGGCAGCAAATGTTTCAAACAGTTGGGATGTGTTTCTACAGACGGACCAATCTCCACGGCAATTGCCAAAAGGGTATTGGATCATTTGCGGAGACAGAGGTTGGCAAGGCATTCCAGCCCACCTTGAAGGTGGCCCTTGCAGCATTGGTATGCTTACCATAATTGCCCCCACTGCCAAAGCAGTGATGAAAAAGAAACAAAGGAAAACGAGAGCTGTTCCTCATTATGATGAGAACTGTCAGAGTGATTTTATGCCTTGGAATGCCGCCAGAAGGGTTTCAGCAGGTATATTTCTACCCCAATTGGCTTCAGCTGTGGCATTGAGACAATTAGATCGAGTTGGATGTTGGCTGAGCAAACAAGCTAATGCCACATCCTCCGCAATCAGTGATATGTTGACCAATGTTGATAGTATTAGACATGCTACTCTTCAAAACAGAGCAGCCATTGATTTTCTCTTACTGGCACAAGGACATGGTTGTGAGGAATTGGAAGGTTTGTGTTGTATGAATTTGTCTGATCATTCTGAATCCATTCACAAAAGCATTCAAAAATTAAAGGATCTGACAGCCCAAATTAAAGAAGATGGAGGTTCCTGGTTGGATGATTTGTATCAAAATTGCAGTTTTGCACCTTGGCTAAGGCAACTTTGCAAGATAGGTCTTTACATATTAGGTGTTCTAATACTGATATTGATAGTGGTACCTTGTATACTCTGTTGTGTTCGGCGAATGATGAACAAAACAGTCCGAGAAGTTTTTGTCATTCAAGCAGGAGAATTAGGAAGTAGAAGCACAGCGAGTGTACGAAATCTCACGAAAGCAGTAGATGAGGGTATTGACATGAACGAAGGTTTTGAATTAAGGCCTTGGAATCGACCAGAGTTTTTTGAACGATGCCTTGTGACTGTTGCCAAACATATCTCTTTCAGGGATTGGGTCTTCACAGCATTAAGTTGCTGTGCCGTAATATAGCAATGCTTCAGTTTAGTGAAAATAGGTCTTCAGCAGATAATAAGCAGAAATTTTGCAATAGAGCTATGAAACGCAAATAGCAAGCGACAAGAAAATGAAAGCTTCTGGGTCAAACAGAGAGGGGGAAATGTTGGAATCCATAAGGTTAGAGGATTTTTAAGAAATGGTTAAAAAGAAGTATGTAGGCCTTAGACTGGAGTTTTGTTAGCATTGCAGAAAAGTTTCCCATGCAAGCAGAAAAAGTTTTCCATGCAAGCAGAAAAGTTTCCCAAGCAGTAGACGTGACAAATAACAATAGGCTTCTGTAGAATTGGCTTTAGGATGGCAACAAGGTTATTTAATGTATATCTTTAGAAGGTTAGCATGAATAGAACTCTGTTCTTTGTCTCTTATCAACTAGTCTTTGTTTTAGCTACGATTACCTATGTTTTATAAGATTGGATAGAATGCTTGTCAATATGTGTTTTCTGTGTCTGATTGGCTGAATTCTAGTCTGAGATGATTTTATGTATTGCTGTATGAGCCCTGTTGAAGGAGACATTTTTTGGTGTGGATCAGTGAGCTGTCATGTCTCCATTTTGTATTTTGAGACTGATGTGCTGGAAATAAAAGCAAAAATCTCTTCACTGGTCTGGTTACCATGTTATCCATATTTGGATATTTTGCCGCGGCCTAGTGGGTTCCTTTTTTAAGGCGTGGGTTCCTGACACCATTGGACTTATACCTGTCCCGTCCCCCGCATATTGCTGCCCCGTGTGAGGACGTAGAATAGAAGAAAAACAAAAATCGTGGAAGCACCAGCCGCGGAGACCCAAGTGTTAACAAGGAGGACACTGTATCATCTCTCCCGCCGAAACCAAGAAAATTGTAAGTAGCTTATCTCGGGAGAGCGCTTGGGTGACGTTGGGAGGAAAAATAGAGAAAAAGAAAATTATTAAAAGAGCACAAAAATGGGAACGAATTTATCAGAAGTTGAATGGGATGTTTTTTATCAATTAGAGACAATGTTACAAGAAAAAGGTCACTCTGAAATTTCAAAAACTGAGCTTAAAAACTTACTTATCTGGGTTAAAGCGAATACGCAAGATTTAAATCTGCAGTCTGCTTTTTCTTTTCATTTTTGGGATCAGATAAACTGGAGAATCTATAATCTAGTCTCTCTCAAAAAAGATGAAAGCTTAAGAGAACTTGTGCCGGTTTGTAGTGCGCTGTTGTAGTGCTTTTTTAAACAAAGTGATAAAAATAAGATCAACTTGGACTCAGAAAACAGAGCTTCTGGTTCTATCTCACGAAATTCCAGTAAACCAGAGACTGTGTGTGTATCGGAGAATGTTACAAGTGTTGTTGCAAATGCTGAAAGTATTGCTTTGAACTCTGTTGAACAAAATCTTTCTTCTCTCTCTCTGGGAAAAAATGAGACTCTTTCGGACTTTTCTTCGCGTTGTTCTGTTAATGTAAAAATATGTGACTCTTGTAAGGGGGATGGAACAAAGTGTGTAAAAGATGGAAATGGAAAAGTGACTGTACTTCCTAAAATTGTTTGTGCAGGGACACTGAAACCTGAATTGGATTCTGTTGGGCCTGGGGTGGAGGCTGAGGTGGCTGCTTCCACTCGGGAAATTGTGGTTCCAGGGAACTCTTTTTCAGTTAAGCAAAACCATGGTTGTTCTGGTGTTTGTCAATCTATAGATACAGAGAAAGAAAAATTGGCTTTAAGGGTGGAGTCCTTTGAAAGGAAGAGATGGAAGAAACTCGCGACTGTGTTGTTGCTGAAATTCAAAAAGCTGGACTTGAAATCTCTGCAACGAAAATTCAACAAGTTTCACCTTAGAAGTACCTGGGATGGAAGATGACTGAGACGACAAGAACACCACAAAAAATTCAGATCCGAACCAGAGTCAACAACCTACAAGAGTTACAACAACTTCTAGGAGAAATCAACTGGGTCAGACCGATGTTGGGAATCACCAATGATGAACTGAGTCCGCTCTTCCATTTGCTGAGAGGAAGTTGCGACATCACTTCGCCAAGAACTTTAACCCCTGAAGCTCGTGCTGCTCTCGACAAAGTCACAGAAGCTCTTCAAAAAAGACAAGCTCATCGCTGCGTTCCTGAAAATCCTTTCTTTCTTGCAATCTTAGGAGAGAAGAAGCAGCTTTGTGGTCTCATTTTCCAGTGGGATTCCACAGAACAAGATCCTTTGTTAATAATGGAATGGGATTTTCCTCCCTACAGGTTTTCAAAGACCATTTGCTCAGTTTTAGAAATGATTGCATACATTATAATTAAGGCTAGAACCAGATTGTTAACTTTGGCAGGTCAAGAATTTTCAGTTATCTATTTGCCATTGAAAAATGATTATTTCAATTGGGCAATGCAAAATTCTGATGATTTACAATATGCATTCTTAGGTTTTCCAGGTGTTTGTTCCATACACTATCCAGCTCACAAACTACTGCAAGCAAAATTGAGTTTCAGAGAAAAACCTAAATTGAGTGAAGAACCTTTACATGCTGTGACTCTCTTCACTGATGGCTCTGGTAAAAGCCACAAGTCCGTTGTGACTTGGTTTAATCAAAAGACTAATGTTTGGGAATCTGATATTCAAACAGTAGAGGGATCCCCTCAAATTGTTGAGCCTGCTGCAGTAGTTTGAGCTTTTCAGCTGTTTCCTCAGCCTTTTAATTTGGTCACAGATTCTGCTTATGTTGCTAATGTAGTCAGGAGAATAGAAGGTTCCATTTTAAAGGATGTTAGTAATGAAACTTTACATCGTTGGCTTTCATGTCTTTTTATAACTTTGCAATATAGAACTAATCCATATTTTGTTTCTCACATTAGGGCGCATTCTTCACTTCCTGGATTTTTAGTGGAAGGAAATGCAAGAGCGGACAAGCTGACAATGGTCATTTCTAACACATTGCCAAATAGTTTTGAACAAGCAAAATTGAGTCATGCCTTTTTCCACCAAAATGCACAAGCACTCATGCAAATGTTCCAAATCACTTAAAGTCAAGCTAAAGCTATCATTCATACTTGCCCTGACTGTCAATTGGTACAACCTCCTGTTTCTACAGGAGCAATCAACCCCTGAGGCTTACAAAGCCTACAGTTGTGGCAAACAGATGTTACTAAATAGCCTTCTTTTGGTAAATTTAAAAATATTCATGTTTCCATAGACACGTTCTCTGGTGCAGTTTTTGCTTCCCTTCACACAAGTGATACTGGCAGCCATGCCTGTCATCATTTCCTGCAAGCTTTTGCTTCATTGGGTATACCCCAAGAAGTAAAAACTGACAATGGCCCCGCATACATATCTCAAAAATTGGCCACATTTTTAAATGAATGGGGTGTTCGACGCATTTTTGGTATTCCCCACTCTCCCACAAGCCAAGCAATCATTGAAAGAACACATCAAACCTTAAAACGCATATTAGATCAACAGAGAGGGGGAACGGAAATCACCCCACAGATGAGACTGAGTAAGGCTTTGTATGTTTTTAATTTTCTAAATAGTAAAAGTACAGAACCAGATCCACCAATCTTTAGACACTTTTCAAATAGCACACAGGCAAAACTGAAAGAACATCCTCCTCTTCTAATTAGAAACCCTGACTCTGGACAGATGGAAGGTCCGTTTCAATTAATAACGTGGGGCAAAGGGTATGCTTCTATTTCCACAGGTGCTGGAAGAATTAAGTGGGTTCCTGCCAAAAACGTCAAACCGTATCGCACTTCAGAACCTGTTGTCGAGCCTAGAACTGAGGAAGCGAGTACGCAGACGTAGACCGAATGGAAGGATCCCGGGTCTTGCCTGACGCCTCTTGTGCCTGACGTTCATTGTGCATCGGTGGAACCCGTGAACTCTGATTTTGTGCCAATTTTTATTTATGAGTATACGAATGAAATGCTGAATGTTTGTTTAACAAAGCTAATTTTTGGCTGAAAATTTAGGTTCTTGTTTTGGTTTAGAAAGAATTCTGCCAAAACTTAGTTCTTGAAAGAGATGGGGCAGAATCAAATGGTATACTTGTTTTGCTTGATTTTAATTGTTTTTTGTCGTGCAGATTTGCCTGAGGATCAACCGAAGACGAATGTTTGGGTGACCTTAGCCAAGGCTGCCGGATCGGATACTATATGTCTGTCTAATTCGGAACCAGAAAAGCCTTTCTCAACCTGTTTGGTTGGTGTGCCAGTGAAAGAGTTTCCTTTGGTCAGAAAAGAATCCAATGGTAAACCAGGTGGAATTGACAATGGAAACAGTCCTTCCTTCAATTGGAACATTTGTTCCAAGAAACTTCTCAGGGCAGCAAATGTTTCAAACAGTTGGGATGTGTTTCTACAGACGGACCAATCTCCACGGCAATTGCCAAAAGGGTATTGGATCATTTGCGGAGACAGAGGTTGGCAAGGCATTCCAGCCCACCTTGAAGGTGGCCCTTGCAGCATTGGTATGCTTACCATAATTGCCCCCACTGCCAAAGCAGTGATGAAAAAGAAACAAAGGAAAACAAGAGCTGTTCCTCATTATGATGAGAACTGTCAGAGTGATTTTATGCCTTGGAATGCCGCCAGAAGGGTTTCAGCAGGTATATTTCTACCCCAATTGGCTTCAGCTGTGGCATTGAGACAATTAGATCGAGTTGGATGTTGGCTGAGCAAACAAGCTAATGCCACATCCTCCGCAATCAGTGATATGTTGACCAATGTTGATAGTATTAGACATGCTACTCTTCAAAACAGAGCAGCCATTGATTTTCTCTTACTGGCACAAGGACATGGTTGTGAGGAATTGGAAGGTTTGTGTTGTATGAATTTGTCTGATCATTCTGAATCCATTCACAAAAGCATTCAAAAATTAAAGGATCTGACAGCCCAAATTAAAGAAGATGGAGGTTCCTGGTTGGATGATTTGTATCAAAATTGCAGTTTTGCACCTTGGCTAAGGCAACTTTGCAAGATAGGTCTTTACATATTAGGTGTTCTAATACTGATATTGATAGTGGTACCTTGTATACTCTGTTGTGTTCGGCGAATGATGAACAAAACAGTCCGAGAAGTTTTTGTCATTCAAGCAGGAGAATTAGGAAGTAGAAGCACAGAGAGTGTACGAAATCTCACGAAAGCAGTAGATGAGGGTATTGACATGAACGAAGGTTTTGAATTAAGGCCTTGGAATCGACCAGAGTTTTTTGAACGATGCCTTGTGACTGTTGCCAAACATATCTCTTTCAGGGATTGGGTCTTCACAGCATTAAGTTGCTGTGCCGTAATATAGCAATGCTTCAGTTTAGTGAAAATAGGTCTTCAGCAGTTAATAAGCAGAAATTTTGCAGTAGAGCTATGAAACGCAAATAGCAAGCGACAAGAAAATGAAAGCTTCTGGGTCAAACAGAGAGGGGGAAATGTTGGAATCCATAAGGTTAGAGGATTTTTAAGAAATGGTTAAAAAGAAGTATGTAGGCCTTAGACTGGAGTTTTGTTAGCATTGCAGAAAAGTTTCCCATGCAAGCAGAAAAAGTTTTCCATGCAAGCAGAAAAGTTTCCCAAGCAGTAGACGTGACAAATAACAATAGGCTTCTGTAGAATTGGCTTTAGGATGGCAACAAGGTTATTTAATGTATATCTTTAGAAGGTTAGCATGAATAGAACTCTGTTCTTTGTCTCTTATCAACTAGTCTTTGTTTTAGCTACGATTACCTATGTTTTATAAGATTGGATAGAATGCTTGTCAATATGTGTTTTCTGTGTCTGATTGGCTGAATTCTAGTCTGAGATGATTTTATGTATTGCTGTATGAGCCCTGTTGAAGGAGACATTTTTTGGTGTGGATCAGTGAGCTGTCATGTCTCCATTTTGTATTTTGAGACTGATGTGCTGGAAATAAAAGCAAAAATCTCTTCACTGGTCTGGTTACCATGTTATCCATATTTGGATATTTTGCCGCGGCCTAGTGGGTTCCTTTTTTAAGGCGTGGGTTCCTGACACCATTGGACTTATACCTGTCCCGTCCCCCGCATATTGCTGCCCCGTGTGAGGACGTAGAATAGAAGAAAAACAAAGAAAAATCGTGGAAGCACCAGCCGCGGAGACCCAAGTGTTAACAAGGAGGACACTGTATCATCTCTCCCGCCGAAACCAAGAAAATTGTAAGTAACTTATCTCGGGAGAGCGCTTGGGTGACGTTGGGAGGAAAAATAGAGAAAAAGAAAATTATTAAAAGAGCACAAAAATGGGAACGAATTTATCAGAAGTTGAATGGGATGTTTTTCATCAATTAGAGACAATGTTACAAGAAAAAGGTCACTCTGAAATTTCAAAAACTGAGCTTAAAAACTTACTTATCTGGGTTAAAGCGAATACGCAAGATTTAAATCTGCAGTCTGCTTTTTCTTTTCATTTTTGGGATCAGATAAACTGGAGAATCTATAATCTAGTCTCTCTCAAAAAAGATGAAAGCTTAAGAGAACTTGTGCCGGTTTGTAGTGCGCTGTTGTAGTGCTTTTTTAAACAAAGTGATAAAAATAAGATCAACTTGGACTCAGAAAACAGAGCTTCTGGTTCTATCTCACGAAATTCCAGTAAACCAGAGACTGTGTGTGTATCGGAGAATGTTACAAGTGTTGTTGCAAATGCTGAAAGTATTGCTTTGAACTCTGTTGAACAAAATCTTTCTTCTCTCTCTCTGGGAAAAAATGAGACTCTTTCGGACTTTTCTTCGCGTTGTTCTGTTAATGTAAAAATATGTGACTCTTGTAAGGGGGATGGAACAAAGTGTGTAAAAGATGGAAATGAAAAAGTGACTGTACTTCCTAAAATTGTTTGTGCGGGGACACTGAAACCTGAATTGGATTCTGTTGGGCCTGGGGTGGAGGCTGAGGTGGCTGCTTCCACTCGGGAAATTGTGGTTCCAGGGAACTCTTTTTCAGTTAAGCAAAACCATGGTTGTTCTGGTGTTTGTCAATCTATAGATACAGAGAAAGAAAAATTGGCTTTAAGGGTGGAGTCCTTTGAAAGGAAGAGATGGAAGAAACTCGTGACTGTGTTGTTGCTGAAATTCAAAAAGCTGGACTTGAAATCTCTGCAACGAAAATTCAACAAGTTTCACCTTAGAAGTACCTGGGATGGAAGATGACTGAGACGACAAGAACACCACAAAAAATTCAGATCCGAACCAGAGTCAACAACCTACAAGAGTTACAACAACTTCTAGGAGAAATCAACTGGGTCAGACCGATGTTGGGAATCACCAATGATGAACTGAGTCCGCTCTTCCATTTGCTGAGAGGAAGTTGCGACATCACTTCGCCAAGAACTTTAACCCCTGAAGCTCGTGCTGCTCTCGACAAAGTCACAGAAGCTCTTCAAAAAAGACAAGCTCATCGCTGCGTTCCTGAAAATCCTTTCTTTCTTGCAATCTTAGGAGAGAAGAAGCAGCTTTGTGGTCTCATTTTCCAGTGGGATTCCACAGAACAAGATCCTTTGTTAATAATGGAATGGGATTTTCCTCCCTACAGGTTTTCAAAGACCATTTGCTCAGTTTTAGAAATGATTGCATACATTATAATTAAGGCTAGAACCAGATTGTTAACTTTGGCAGGTCAAGAATTTTCAGTTATCTATTTGCCATTGAAAAATGATTATTTCAATTGGGCAATGCAAAATTCTGATGATTTACAATATGCATTCTTAGGTTTTCTAGGTGTTTGTTCCATACACTATCCAGCTCACAAACTACTGCAAGCAAAATTGAGTTTCAGAGAAAAACCTAAATTGAGTGAAGAACCTTTACATGCTGTGACTCTCTTCACTGATGGCTCTGGTAAAAGCCACAAGTCCGTTGTGACTTGGTTTAATCAAAAGACTAATGTTTGGGAATCTGATATTCAAACAGTAGAGGGATCCCCTCAAATTGTTGAGCCTGCTGCAGTAGTTTGAGCTTTTCAGCTGTTTCCTCAGCCTTTTAATTTGGTCACAGATTCTGCTTATGTTGCTAATGTAGTCAGGAGAATAGAAGATTCCATTTTAAAGGATGTTAGTAATGAAACTTTACATCGTTGGCTTTCATGTCTTTTTATAACTTTGCAATATAGAACTAATCCATATTTTGTTTCTCACATTAGGGCGCATTCTTCACTTCCTGGATTTTTAGTGGAAGGAAATGCAAGAGCGGACAAGCTGACAATGGTCATTTCTAACACATTGCCAAATAGTTTTGAACAAGCAAAATTGAGTCATGCCTTTTTCCACCAAAATGCACAAGCACTCATGCAAATGTTCCAAATCACTTAAAGTCAAGCTAAAGCTATCATTCATACTTGCCCTGACTGTCAATTGGTACAACCTCCTGTTTCTACAGGAGCAATCAACCCCCGAGGCTTACAAAGCCTACAGTTGTGGCAAACAGATGTTACTAAATAGCCTTCTTTTGATAAATTTAAAAATATTCATGTTTCCATAGACACGTTCTCTGGTGCAGTTTTTGCTTCCCTTCACACAAGTGATACTGGCAGCCATGCCTGTCATCATTTCCTGCAAGCTTTTGCTTCATTGGGTATACCCCAAGAAGTAAAAACTGACAATGGCCCCGCATACATATCTCAAAAATTGGCCACATTTTTAAATGAATGGGGTGTTCGACGCATTTTTGGTATTCCCCACTCTCCCACAAGCCAAGCAATCATTGAAAGAACACATCAAACCTTAAAACGCATATTAGATCAACAGAGAGGGGGAACGGAAATCACCCCACAGATGAGACTGAGTAAGGCTTTGTATGTTTTTAATTTTCTAAATAGTAAAAGTACAGAACCAGATCCACCAATCTTTAGAGACTTTTCAAATAGCACACAGGCAAAACTGAAAGAACATCCTCCTCTTCTAATTAGAAACCCTGACTCTGGACAGATGGAAGGTCCGTTTCAATTAATAACGTGGGGCAAAGGGTATGCTTCTATTTCCACAGGTGCTGGAAGAATTAAGTGGGTTCCTGCCAAAAACGTCAAACCGTATCGCGCTTCAGAACCTGTTGTCGAGCCTAGAACTGAGGAAGCGAGTACGCAGACGTAGACCGAATGGAAGGATCCCGGGTCTCGCCTGACGCCTCTTGTGCCTGACGTTCATTGTGCATCGGTGGAACCCGTGAACTCTGATTTTGTGCCAATTTTTATTTATGAGTATACGAATTAAATGCTGAATGTTTGTTTAACAAAGCTAATTTTTGGCTGAAAATTTAGGTTCTTGTTTTGGTTTAGAAAGAATTCTGCCAAAACTTAGTTCTTGAAAGAGATGGGGCAGAATCAAATGGTATACTTGTTTTGCTTGATTTTAATTGTTTTTTGTCGTGCAGATTTGCCTGAGGATCAACCGAAGACGAATGTTTGGGTGACCTTAGCCAAGGCTGCCGGATCGGATACTATATGTCTGTCTAATTCGGAACCAGAAAAGCCTTTCTCAACCTGTTTGGTTGGTGTGCCAGTGAAAGAGTTTCCTTTGGTCAGAAAAGAATCCAATGGTAAACCAGGTGGAATTGACAATGGAAACAGTCCTTCCTTCAATTGGAACATTTGTTCCAAGAAACTTCTCAGGGCAGCAAATGTTTCAAACAGTTGGGATGTGTTTCTACAGACGGACCAATCTCCACGGCAATTGCCAAAAGGGTATTGGATCATTTGCGGAGACAGAGGTTGGCAAGGCATTCCAGCCCACCTTGAAGGTGGCCCTTGCAGCATTGGTATGCTTCCCATAATTGCCCCCACTGCCAAAGCAGTGATGAAAAAGAAACAAAGGAAAACAAGAGCTGTTCCTCATTATGATGAGAACTGTCAGAGTGATTTTATGCCTTGGAATGCCGCCAGAAGGGTTTCAGCAGGTATATTTCTACCCCAATTGGCTTCAGCTGTGGCATTGAGACAATTAGATCGAGTTGGATGTTGGCTGAGCAAACAAGCTAATGCCACATCCTCCGCAATCAGTGATATGTTGACCAATGTTGATAGTATTAGACATGCTACTCTTCAAAACAGAGCAGCCATTGATTTTCTCTTACTGGCACAAGGACATGGTTGTGAGGAATTGGAAGGTTTGTGTTGTATGAATTTGTCTGATCATTCTGAATCCATTCACAAAAGCATTCAAAAATTAAAGGATCTGACAGCCCAAATTAAAGAAGATGGAGGTTCCTGGTTGGATGATTTGTATCAAAATTGCAGTTTTGCACCTTGGCTAAGGCAACTTTGCAAGATAGGTCTTTACATATTAGGTGTTCTAATACTGATATTGATAGTGGTACCTTGTATACTCTGTTGTGTTCGGCGAATGATGAACAAAACAGTCCGAGAAGTTTTTGTCATTCAAGCAGGAGAATTAGGAAGTAGAAGCACAGAGAGTGTACGAAATCTCACGAAAGCAGTAGATGAGGGTATTGACATGAACGAAGGTTTTGAATTAAGGCCTTGGAATCGACCAGAGTTTTTTGAACGATGCCTTGTGACTGTTGCCAAACATATCTCTTTCAGGGATTGGGTCTTCACAGCATTAAGTTGCTGTGCCGTAATATAGCAATGCTTCAGTTTAGTGAAAATAGGTCTTCAGCAGATAATAAGCAGAAATTTTGCAATAGAGCTATGAAACGCAAATAGCAAGCGACAAGAAAATGAAAGCTTCTGGGTCAAACAGAGAGGGGGAAATGTTGGAATCCATAAGGTTAGAGGATTTTTAAGAAATGGTTAAAAAGAAGTATGTAGGCCTTAGACTGGAGTTTTGTTAGCATTGCAGAAAAGTTTCCCATGCAAGCAGAAAAAGTTTTCCATGCAAGCAGAAAAGTTTCCCAAGCAGTAGACGTGACAAATAACAATAGGCTTCTGTAGAATTGGCTTTAGGATGGCAACAAGGTTATTTAATGTATATCTTTAGAAGGTTAGCATGAATAGAACTCTGTTCTTTGTCTCTTATCAACTAGTCTTTGTTTTAGCTACGATTACCTATGTTTTATAAGATTGGATAGAATGCTTGTCAATATGTGTTTTCTGTGTCTGATTGGCTGAATTCTAGTCTGAGATGATTTTATGTATTGCTGTATGAGCCCTGTTGAAGGAGACATTTTTTGGTGTGGATCAGTGAGCTGTCATGTCTCCATTTTGTATTTTGAGACTGATGTGCTGGAAATAAAAGCAAAAATCTCTTCACTGGTCTGGTTACCATGTTATCCATATTTGGATATTTTGCCGCGGCCTAGTGGGTTCCTTTTTTAAGGCGTGGGTTCCTGACACCATTGGACTTATACCTGTCCCGTCCCCCGCATATTGCTGCCCCGTGTGAGGACGTAGAATAGAAGAAAAACAAAGAAAAATCGTGGAAGCACCAGCCGCGGAGACCCAAGTGTTAACAAGGAGGACACTGTATCATCTCTCCCGCCGAAACCAAGAAAATTGTAAGTAACTTATCTCGGGAGAGCGCTTGGGTGACGTTGGGAGGAAAAATAGAGAAAAAGAAAATTATTAAAAGAGCACAAAAATGGGAACGAATTTATCAGAAGTTGAATGGGATGTTTTTCATCAATTAGAGACAATGTTACAAGAAAAAGGTCACTCTGAAATTTCAAAAACTGAGCTTAAAAACTTACTTATCTGGGTTAAAGCGAATACACAAGATTTAAATCTGCAGTCTGCTTTTTCTTTTCATTTTTGGGATCAGATAAACTGGAGAATCTATAATCTAGTCTCTCTCAAAAAAGATGAAAGCTTAAGAGAACTTGTGCCGGTTTGTAGTGCGCTGTTGTAGTGCTTTTTTAAACAAAGTGATAAAAATAAGATCAACTTGGACTCAGAAAACAGAGCTTCTGGTTCTATCTCACGAAATTCCAGTAAACCAGAGACTGTGTGTGTATCGGAGAATGTTACAAGTGTTGTTGCAAATGCTGAAAGTATTGCTTTGAACTCTGTTGAACAAAATCTTTCTTCTCTCTCTCTGGGAAAAAATGAGACTCTTTCGGACTTTTCTTCGCGTTGTTCTGTTAATGTAAAAATATGTGACTCTTGTAAGGGGGATGGAACAAAGTGTGTAAAAGATGGAAATGAAAAAGTGACTGTACTTCCTAAAATTGTTTGTGCAGGGACACTGAAACCTGAATTGGATTCTGTTGGGCCTGGGGTGGAGGCTGAGGTGGCTGCTTCCACTCGGGAAATTGTGGTTCCAGGGAACTCTTTTTCAGTTAAGCAAAACCATGGTTGTTCTGGTGTTTGTCAATCTATAGATACAGAGAAAGAAAAATTGGCTTTAAGGGTGGAGTCCTTTGAAAGGAAGAGATGGAAGAAACTCGCGACTGTGTTGTTGCTGAAATTCAAAAAGCTGGACTTGAAATCTCTGCAACGAAAATTCAACAAGTTTCACCTTAGAAGTACCTGGGATGGAAGATGACTGAGACGACAAGAACACCACAAAAAATTCAGATCCGAACCAGAGTCAACAACCTACAAGAGTTACAACAACTTCTAGGAGAAATCAACTGGGTCAGACCGATGTTGGGAATCACCAATGATGAACTGAGTCCGCTCTTCCATTTGCTGAGAGGAAGTTGCGACATCACTTCGCCAAGAACTTTAACCCCTGAAGCTCGTGCTCCTCTCGACAAAGTCACAGAAGCTCTTCAAAAAAAAAAGACAAGCTCATCGCTGCGTTCCTGAAAATCCTTTCTTTCTTGCAATCTTAGGAGAGAAGAAGCAGCTTTGTGGTCTCATTTTCCAGTGGGATTCCACAGAACAAGATCCTTTGTTAATAATGGAATGGGATTTTCCTCCCTACAGGTTTTCAAAGACCATTTGCTCAGTTTTAGAAATGATTGCATACATTATAATTAAGGCTAGAACCAGATTGCTAACTTTGGCAGGTCAAGAATTTTCAGTTATCTATTTGCCATTGAAAAATGATTATTTCAATTGGGCAATGCAAAATTCTGATGATTTACAATATGCATTCTTAGGTTTTCCAGGTGTTTGTTCCATACACTATCCAGCTCACAAACTACTGCAAGCAAAATTGAGTTTCAGAGAAAAACCTAAATTGAGTGAAGAACCTTTACATGCTGTGACTCTCTTCACTGATGGCTCTGGTAAAAGCCACAAGTCCGTTGTGACTTGGTTTAATCAAAAGACTAATGTTTGGGAATCTGATATTCAAACAGTAGAGGGATCCCCTCAAATTGTTGAGCCTGCTGCAGTAGTTTGAGCTTTTCAGCTGTTTCCTCAGCCTTTTAATTTGGTCACAGATTCTGCTTATGTTGCTAATGTAGTCAGGAGAATAGAAGGTTCCATTTTAAAGGATGTTAGTAATGAAACTTTACATCGTTGGCTTTCATGTCTTTTTATAACTTTGCAATATAGAACTAATCCATATTTTGTTTCTCACATTAGGGCGCATTCTTCACTTCCTGGATTTTTAGTGGAAGGAAATGCAAGAACGGACAAGCTGACAATGGTCATTTCTAACACATTGCCAAATAGTTTTGAACAAGCAAAATTGAGTCATGCCTTTTTCCACCAAAATGCACAAGCACTCATGCAAATGTTCCAAATCACTTAAAGTCAAGCTAAAGCTATCATTCATACTTGCCCTGACTGTCAATTGGTACAACCTCCTGTTTCTACAGGAGCAATCAACCCCCGAGGCTTACAAAGCCTACAGTTGTGGCAAACAGATGTTACTAAATAGCCTTCTTTTGGTAAATTTAAAAATATTCATGTTTCCATAGACACGTTCTCTGGTGCAGTTTTTGCTTCCCTTCACACAAGTGATACTGGCAGCCATGCCTGTCATCATTTCCTGCAAGCTTTTGCTTCATTGGGTATACCCCAAGAAGTAAAAACTGACAATGGCCCCGCATACATATCTCAAAAATTGGCCACATTTTTAAATGAATGGGGTGTTCGACGCATTTTTGGTATTCCCCACTCTCCCACAAGCCAAGCAATCATTGAAAGAACACATCAAACCTTAAAACGCATATTAGATCAACAGAGAGGGGGAACGGAAATCACCCCACAGATGAGACTGAGTAAGGCTTTGTATGTTTTTAATTTTCTAAATAGTAAAAGTACAGAACCAGATCCACCAATCTTTAGACACTTTTCAAATAGCACACAGGCAAAACTGAAAGAACATCCTCCTCTTCTAATTAGAAACCCTGACTCTGGACAGATGGAAGGTCCGTTTCAATTAATAACGTGGGGCAAAGGGTATGCTTCTATTTCCACAGGTGCTGGAAGAATTAAGTGGGTTCCTGCCAAAAACGTCAAACCGTATCGCACTTCAGAACCTGTTGTCGAGCCTAGAACTGAGGAAGCGAGTACGCAGACGTAGACCGAATGGAAGGATCCCGGGTCTCGCCTGACGCCTCTTGTGCCTGACGTTCATTGTGCATCGGTGGAACCCGTGAACTCTGATTTTGTGCCAATTTTTATTTATGAGTATACGAATTAAATGCTGAATGTTTGTTTAACAAAGCTAATTTTTGGCTGAAAATTTAGGTTCTTGTTTTGGTTTAGAAAGAATTCTGCCAAAACTTAGTTCTTGAAAGAGATGGGGCAGAATCAAATGGTATACTTGTTTTGCTTGATTTTAATTGTTTTTTGTCGTGCAGATTTGCCTGAGGATCAACCGAAGACGAATGTTTGGGTGACCTTAGCCAAGGCTGCCAGATCGGATACTATATGTCTGTCTAATTCGGAACCAGAAAAGCCTTTCTCAACCTGTTTGGTTGGTGTGCCAGTGAAAGAGTTTCCTTTGGTCAGAAAAGAATCCAATGGTAAACCAGGTGGAATTGACAATGGAAACAGTCCTTCCTTCAATTGGAACATTTGTTCCAAGAAACTTCTCAGGGCAGCAAATGTTTCAAACAGTTGGGATGTGTTTCTACAGACGGACCAATCTCCACGGCAATTGCCAAAAGGGTATTGGATCATTTGCGGAGACAGAGGTTGGCAAGGCATTCCAGCCCACCTTGAAGGTGGCCCTTGCAGCACTGGTATGCTTCCCATAATTGCCCCCACTGCCAAAGCAGTGATGAAAAAGAAACAAAGGAAAACAAGAGCTGTTCCTCATTATGATGAGAACTGTCAGAGTGATTTTATGCCTTGGAATGCCGCCAGAAGGGTTTCAGCAGGTATATTTCTACCCCAATTGGCTTCAGCTGTGGCATTGAGACAATTAGATCGAGTTGGATGTTGGCTGAGCAAACAAGCTAATGCCACATCCTCCGCAATCAGTGATATGTTGACCAATGTTGATAGTATTAGACATGCTACTCTTCAAAACAGAGCAGCCATTGATTTTCTCTTACTGGCACAAGGACATGGTTGTGAGGAATTGGAAGGTTTGTGTTGTATGAATTTGTCTGATCATTCTGAATCCATTCACAAAAGCATTCAAAAATTAAAGGATCTGACAGCCCAAATTAAAGAAGATGGAGGTTCCTGGTTGGATGATTTGTATCAAAATTGCAGTTTTGCACCTTGGCTAAGGCAACTTTGCAAGATAGGTCTTTACATATTAGGTGTTCTAATACTGATATTGATAGTGGTACCTTGTATACTCTGTTGTGTTCGGCGAATGATGAACAAAACAGTCCGAGAAGTTTTTGTCATTCAAGCAGGAGAATTAGGAAGTAGAAGCACAGAGAGTGTACGAAATCTCACGAAAGCAGTAGATGAGGGTATTGACATGAACGAAGGTTTTGAATTAAGGCCTTGGAATCGACCAGAGTTTTTTGAACGATGCCTTGTGACTGTTGCCAAACATATCTCTTTCAGGGATTGGGTCTTCACAGCATTAAGTTGCTGTGCCGTAATATAGCAATGCTTCAGTTTAGTGAAAATAGGTCTTCAGCAGATAATAAGCAGAAATTTTGCAATAGAGCTATGAAACGCAAATAGCAAGCGACAAGAAAATGAAAGCTTCTGGGTCAAACAGAGAGGGGGAAATGTTGGAATCCATAAGGTTAGAGGATTTTTAAGAAATGGTTAAAAAGAAGTATGTAGGCCTTAGACTGGAGTTTTGTTAGCATTGCAGAAAAGTTTCCCATGCAAGCAGAAAAAGTTTTCCATGCAAGCAGAAAAGTTTCCCAAGCAGTAGACGTGACAAATAACAATAGGCTTCTGTAGAATTGGCTTTAGGATGGCAACAAGGTTATTTAATGTATATCTTTAGAAGGTTAGCATGAATAGAACTCTGTTCTTTGTCTCTTATCAACTAGTCTTTGTTTTAGCTACGATTACCTATGTTTTATAAGATTGGATAGAATGCTTGTCAATATGTGTTTTCTGTGTCTGATTGGCTGAATTCTAGTCTGAGATGATTTTATGTATTGCTGTATGAGCCCTGTTGAAGGAGACATTTTTTGGTGTGGATCAGTGAGCTGTCATGTCTCCATTTTGTATTTTGAGACTGATGTGCTGGAAATAAAAGCAAAAATCTCTTCACTGGTCTGGTTACCATGTTATCCATATTTGGATATTTTGCCGCGGCCTAGTGGGTTCCTTTTTTAAGGCGTGGGTTCCTGACACCATTGGACTTATACCTGTCCCGTCCCCCGCATATTGCTGCCCCGTGTGAGGACGTAGAATAGAAGAAAAACAAAGAAAAATCGTGGAAGCACCAGCCGCGGAGACCCAAGTGTTAACAAGGAGGACACTGTATCATCTCTCCCGCCGAAACCAAGAAAATTGTAAGTAACTTATCTCGGGAGAGCGCTTGGGTGACGTTGGGAGGAAAAATAGAGAAAAAGAAAATTATTAAAAGAGCACAAAAATGGGAACGAATTTATCAGAAGTTGAATGGGATGTTTTTCATCAATTAGAGACAATGTTACAAGAAAAAGGTCACTCTGAAATTTCAAAAACTGAGCTTAAAAACTTACTTATCTGGGTTAAAGTGAATACGCAAGATTTAAATCTGCAGTCTGCTTTTTCTTTTCATTTTTGGGATCAGATAAACTGGAGAATCTATAATCTAGTCTCTCTCAAAAAAGATGAAAGCTTAAGAGAACTTGTGCCGGTTTGTAGTGCGCTGTTGTAGTGCTTTTTTAAACAAAGTGATAAAAATAAGATCAACTTGGACTCAGAAAACAGAGCTTCTGGTTCTATCTCACGAAATTCCAGTAAACCAGAGACTGTGTGTGTATCGGAGAATGTTACAAGTGTTGTTGCAAATGCTGAAAGTATTGCTTTGAACTCTGTTGAACAAAATCTTTCTTCTCTCTCTCTGGGAAAAAATGAGACTCTTTCGGACTTTTCTTCACGTTGTTCTGTTAATGTAAAAATATGTGACTCTTGTAAGGGGGATGGAACAAAGTGTGTAAAAGATGGAAATGAAAAAGTGACTGTACTTCCTAAAATTGTTTGTGCAGGGACACTGAAACCTGAATTGGATTCTGTTGGGCCTGGGGTGGAGGCTGAGGTGGCTGCTTCCACTCGGGAAATTGTGGTTCCAGGGAACTCTTTTTCAGTTAAGCAAAACCATGGTTGTTCTGGTGTTTGTCAATCTATAGATACAGAGAAAGAAAAATTGGCTTTAAGGGTGGAGTCCTTTGAAAGGAAGAGATGGAAGAAACTCGCGACTGTGTTGTTGCTGAAATTCAAAAAGCTGGACTTGAAATCTCTGCAATGAAAATTCAACAAGTTTCACCTTAGAAGTACCTGGGATGGAAGATGACTGAGACGACAAGAACACCACAAAAAATTCAGATCCGAACCAGAGTCAACAACCTACAAGAGTTACAACAACTTCTAGGAGAAATCAACTGGGTCAGACCGATGTTGGGAATCACCAATGATGAACTGAGTCCGCTCTTCCATTTGCTGAGAGGAAGTTGCGACATCACTTCGCCAAGAACTTTAACCCCTGAAGCTCGTGCTGCTCTCGACAAAGTCACAGAAGCTCTTCAAAAAAGACAAGCTCATCGCTGCGTTCCTGAAAATCCTTTCTTTCTTGCAATCTTAGGAGAGAAGAAGCAGCTTTGTGGTCTCATTTTCCAGTGGGATTCCACAGAACAAGATCCTTTGTTAATAATGGAATGGGATTTTCCTCCCTACAGGTTTTCAAAGACCATTTGCTCAGTTTTAGAAATGATTGCATACATTATAATTAAGGCTAGAACCAGATTGTTAACTTTGGCAGGTCAAGAATTTTCAGTTATCTATTTGCCATTGAAAAATGATTATTTCAATTGGGCAATGCAAAATTCTGATGATTTACAATATGCATTCTTAGGTTTTCCAGGTGTTTGTTCCATACACTATCCAGCTCACAAACTACTGCAAGCAAAATTGAGTTTCAGAGAAAAACCTAAATTGAGTGAAGAACCTTTACATGCTGTGACTCTCTTCACTGATGGCTCTGGTAAAAGCCACAAGTCCGTTGTGACTTGGTTTAATCAAAAGACTAATGTTTGGGAATCTGATATTCAAACAGTAGAGGGATCCCCTCAAATTGTTGAGCCTGCTGCAGTAGTTTGAGCTTTTCAGCTGTTTCCTCAGCCTTTTAATTTGGTCACAGATTCTGCTTATGTTGCTAATGTAGTCAGGAGAATAGAAGGTTCCATTTTAAAGGATGTTAGTAATGAAACTTTACATCGTTGGCTTTCATGTCTTTTTATAACTTTGCAATATAGAACTAATCCATATTTTGTTTCTCACATTAGGGCGCATTCTTCACTTCCTGGATTTTTAGTGGAAGGAAATGCAAGAGCGGACAAGCTGACAATGGTCATTTCTAACACATTGCCAAATAGTTTTGAACAAGCAAAATTGAGTCATGCCTTTTTCCACCAAAATGCACAAGCACTCATGCAAATGTTCCAAATCACTTAAAGTCAAGCTAAAGCTATCATTCATACTTGCCCTGACTGTCAATTGGTACAACCTCCTGTTTCTACAGGAGCAATCAACCCCTGAGGCTTACAAAGCCTACAGTTGTGGCAAACAGATGTTACTAAATAGCCTTCTTTTGGTAAATTTAAAAATATTCATGTTTCCATAGACACGTTCTCTGGTGCAGTTTTTGCTTCCCTTCACACAAGTGATACTGGCAGCCATGCCTGTCATCATTTCCTGCAAGCTTTTGCTTCATTGGGTATACCCCAAGAAGTAAAAACTGACAATGGCCCCGCATACATATCTCAAAAATTGGCCACATTTTTAAATGAATGGGGTGTTCGACGCATTTTTGGTATTCCCCACTCTCCCACAAGCCAAGCAATCATTGAAAGAACACATCAAACCTTAAAACGCATATTAGATCAACAGAGAGGGGGAACGGAAATCACCCCACAGATGAGACTGAGTAAGGCTTTGTATGTTTTTAATTTTCTAAATAGTAAAAGTACAGAACCAGATCCACCAATCTTTAGACACTTTTCAAATAGCACACAGGCAAAACTGAAAGAACATCCTCCTCTTCTAATTAGAAACCCTGACTCTGGACAGATGGAAGGTCCGTTTCAATTAATAACGTGGGGCAAAGGGTATGCTTCTATTTCCACAGGTGCTGGAAGAATTAAGTGGGTTCCTGCCAAAAACGTCAAACCGTATCGCACTTCAGAACCTGTTGTCGAGCCTAGAACTGAGGAAGCGAGTACGCAGACGTAGACCGAATGGAAGGATCCCGGGTCTTGCCTGACGCCTCTTGTGCCTGACGTTCATTGTGCATCGGTGGAACCCGTGAACTCTGATTTTGTGCCAATTTTTATTTATGAGTATACGAATGAAATGCTGAATGTTTGTTTAACAAAGCTAATTTTTGGCTGAAAATTTAGGTTCTTGTTTTGGTTTAGAAAGAATTCTGCCAAAACTTAGTTCTTGAAAGAGATGGGGCAGAATCAAATGGTATACTTGTTTTGCTTGATTTTAATTGTTTTTTGTCGTGCAGATTTGCCTGAGGATCAACCGAAGACGAATGTTTGGGTGACCTTAGCCAAGGCTGCCGGATCGGATACTATATGTCTGTCTAATTCGGAACCAGAAAAGCCTTTCTCAACCTGTTTGGTTGGTGTGCCAGTGAAAGAGTTTCCTTTGGTCAGAAAAGAATCCAATGGTAAACCAGGTGGAATTGACAATGGAAACAGTCCTTCCTTCAATTGGAACATTTGTTCCAAGAAACTTCTCAGGGCAGCAAATGTTTCAAACAGTTGGGATGTGTTTCTACAGACGGACCAATCTCCACGGCAATTGCCAAAAGGGTATTGGATCATTTGCGGAGACAGAGGTTGGCAAGGCATTCCAGCCCACCTTGAAGGTGGCCCTTGCAGCATTGGTATGCTTACCATAATTGCCCCCACTGCCAAAGCAGTGATGAAAAAGAAACAAAGGAAAACAAGAGCTGTTCCTCATTATGATGAGAACTGTCAGAGTGATTTTATGCCTTGGAATGCCGCCAGAAGGGTTTCAGCAGGTATATTTCTACCCCAATTGGCTTCAGCTGTGGCATTGAGACAATTAGATCGAGTTGGATGTTGGCTGAGCAAACAAGCTAATGCCACATCCTCCGCAATCAGTGATATGTTGACCAATGTTGATAGTATTAGACATGCTACTCTTCAAAACAGAGCAGCCATTGATTTTCTCTTACTGGCACAAGGACATGGTTGTGAGGAATTGGAAGGTTTGTGTTGTATGAATTTGTCTGATCATTCTGAATCCATTCACAAAAGCATTCGAAAATTAAAGGATCTGACAGCCCAAATTAAAGAAGACGGAGGTTCCTGGTTGGATGATTTGTATCAAAATTGCAGTTTTGCACCTTGGCTAAGGCAACTTTGCAAGATAGGTCTTTACATATTAGGTGTTCTAATACTGATATTGATAGTGGTACCTTGTATACTCTGTTGTGTTCGGCGAATGATGAACAAAACAGTCCGAGAAGTTTTTGTCATTCAAGCAGGAGAATTAGGAAGTAGAAGCACAGAGAGTGTACGAAATCTCACGAAAGCAGTAGATGAGGGTATTGACATGAACGAAGGTTTTGAATTAAGGCCTTGGAATCGACCAGAGTTTTTTGAACGATGCCTTGTGACTGTTGCCAAACATATCTCTTTCAGGGATTGGGTCTTCACAGCATTAAGTTGCTGTGCCGTAATATAGCAATGCTTCAGTTTAGTGAAAATAGGTCTTCAGCAGTTAATAAGCAGAAATTTTGCAGTAGAGCTATGAAACGCAAATAGCAAGCGACAAGAAAATGAAAGCTTCTGGGTCAAACAGAGAGGGGGAAATGTTGGAATCCATAAGGTTAGAGGATTTTTAAGAAATGGTTAAAAAGAAGTATGTAGGCCTTAGACTGGAGTTTTGTTAGCATTGCAGAAAAGTTTCCCATGCAAGCAGAAAAAGTTTTCCATGCAAGCAGAAAAGTTTCCCAAGCAGTAGACGTGACAAATAACAATAGGCTTCTGTAGAATTGGCTTTAGGATGGCAACAAGGTTATTTAATGTATATCTTTAGAAGGTTAGCATGAATAGAACTCTGTTCTTTGTCTCTTATCAACTAGTCTTTGTTTTAGCTACGATTACCTATGTTTTATAAGATTGGATAGAATGCTTGTCAATATGTGTTTTCTGTGTCTGATTGGCTGAATTCTAGTCTGAGATGATTTTATGTATTGCTGTATGAGCCCTGTTGAAGGAGACATTTTTTGGTGTGGATCAGTGAGCTGTCATGTCTCCATTTTGTATTTTGAGACTGATGTGCTGGAAATAAAAGCAAAAATCTCTTCACTGGTCTGGTTACCATGTTATCCATATTTGGATATTTTGCCGCGGCCTAGTGGGTTCCTTTTTTAAGGCGTGGGTTCCTGACACCATTGGACTTATACCTGTCCCGTCCCCCGCATATTGCTGCCCCGTGTGAGGACGTAGAATAGAAGAAAAACAAAGAAAAATCGTGGAAGCACCAGCCGCGGAGACCCAAGTGTTAACAAGGAGGACACTGTATCATCTCTCCCGCCGAAACCAAGAAAATTGTAAGTAACTTATCTTGGGAGAGCGCTTGGGTGACGTTGGGAGGAAAAATAGAGAAAAAGAAAATTATTAAAAGAGCACAAAAATGGGAACGAATTTATCAGAAGTTGAATGGGATGTTTTTCATCAATTAGAGACAATGTTACAAGAAAAAGGTCACTCTGAAATTTCAAAAACTGAGCTTAAAAACTTACTTATCTGGGTTAAAGCGAATACGCAAGATTTAAATCTGCAGTCTGCTTTTTCTTTTCATTTTTGGGATCAGATAAACTGGAGAATCTATAATCTAGTCTCTCTCAAAAAAGATGAAAGCTTAAGAGAACTTGTGCCGGTTTGTAGTGCGCTGTTGTAGTGCTTTTTTAAACAAAGTGATAAAAATAAGATCAACTTGGACTCAGAAAACAGAGCTTCTGGTTCTATCTCACGAAATTCCAGTAAACCAGAGACTGTGTGTGTATCGGAGAATGTTACAAGTGTTGTTGCAAATGCTGAAAGTATTGCTTTGAACTCTGTTGAACAAAATCTTTCTTCTCTCTCTCTGGGAAAAAATGAGACTCTTTCGGACTTTTCTTCGCGTTGTTCTGTTAATGTAAAAATATGTGACTCTTGTAAGGGGGATGGAACAAAGTGTGTAAAAGATGGAAATGAAAAAGTGACTGTACTTCCTAAAATTGTTTGTGCGGGGACACTGAAACCTGAATTGGATTCTGTTGGGCCTGGGGTGGAGGCTGAGGTGGCTGCTTCCACTCGGGAAATTGTGGTTCCAGGGAACTCTTTTTCAGTTAAGCAAAACCATGGTTGTTCTGGTGTTTGTCAATCTATAGATACAGAGAAAGAAAAATTGGCTTTAAGGGTGGAGTCCTTTGAAAGGAAGAGATGGAAGAAACTCGTGACTGTGTTGTTGCTGAAATTCAAAAAGCTGGACTTGAAATCTCTGCAACGAAAATTCAACAAGTTTCACCTTAGAAGTACCTGGGATGGAAGATGACTGAGACGACAAGAACACCACAAAAAATTCAGATCCGAACCAGAGTCAACAACCTACAAGAGTTACAACAACTTCTAGGAGAAATCAACTGGGTCAGACCGATGTTGGGAATCACCAATGATGAACTGAGTCCGCTCTTCCATTTGCTGAGAGGAAGTTGCGACATCACTTCGCCAAGAACTTTAACCCCTGAAGCTCGTGCTGCTCTCGACAAAGTCACAGAAGCTCTTCAAAAAAGACAAGCTCATCGCTGCGTTCCTGAAAATCCTTTCTTTCTTGCAATCTTAGGAGAGAAGAAGCAGCTTTGTGGTCTCATTTTCCAGTGGGATTCCACAGAACAAGATCCTTTGTTAATAATGGAATGGGATTTTCCTCCCTACAGGTTTTCAAAGACCATTTGCTCAGTTTTAGAAATGATTGCATACATTATAATTAAGGCTAGAACCAGATTGTTAACTTTGGCAGGTCAAGAATTTTCAGTTATCTATTTGCCATTGAAAAATGATTATTTCAATTGGGCAATGCAAAATTCTGATGATTTACAATATGCATTCTTAGGTTTTCTAGGTGTTTGTTCCATACACTATCCAGCTCACAAACTACTGCAAGCAAAATTGAGTTTCAGAGAAAAACCTAAATTGAGTGAAGAACCTTTACATGCTGTGACTCTCTTCACTGATGGCTCTGGTAAAAGCCACAAGTCCGTTGTGACTTGGTTTAATCAAAAGACTAATGTTTGGGAATCTGATATTCAAACAGTAGAGGGATCCCCTCAAATTGTTGAGCCTGCTGCAGTAGTTTGAGCTTTTCAGCTGTTTCCTCAGCCTTTTAATTTGGTCACAGATTCTGCTTATGTTGCTAATGTAGTCAGGAGAATAGAAGATTCCATTTTAAAGGATGTTAGTAATGAAACTTTACATCGTTGGCTTTCATGTCTTTTTATAACTTTGCAATATAGAACTAATCCATATTTTGTTTCTCACATTAGGGCGCATTCTTCACTTCCTGGATTTTTAGTGGAAGGAAATGCAAGAGCGGACAAGCTGACAATGGTCATTTCTAACACATTGCCAAATAGTTTTGAACAAGCAAAATTGAGTCATGCCTTTTTCCACCAAAATGCACAAGCACTCATGCAAATGTTCCAAATCACTTAAAGTCAAGCTAAAGCTATCATTCATACTTGCCCTGACTGTCAATTGGTACAACCTCCTGTTTCTACAGGAGCAATCAACCCCCGAGGCTTACAAAGCCTACAGTTGTGGCAAACAGATGTTACTAAATAGCCTTCTTTTGATAAATTTAAAAATATTCATGTTTCCATAGACACGTTCTCTGGTGCAGTTTTTGCTTCCCTTCACACAAGTGATACTGGCAGCCATGCCTGTCATCATTTCCTGCAAGCTTTTGCTTCATTGGGTATACCCCAAGAAGTAAAAACTGACAATGGCCCCGCATACATATCTCAAAAATTGGCCACATTTTTAAATGAATGGGGTGTTCGACGCATTTTTGGTATTCCCCACTCTCCCACAAGCCAAGCAATCATTGAAAGAACACATCAAACCTTAAAACGCATATTAGATCAACAGAGAGGGGGAACGGAAATCACCCCACAGATGAGACTGAGTAAGGCTTTGTATGTTTTTAATTTTCTAAATAGTAAAAGTACAGAACCAGATCCACCAATCTTTAGACACTTTTCAAATAGCACACAGGCAAAACTGAAAGAACATCCTCCTCTTCTAATTAGAAACCCTGACTCTGGACAGATGGAAGGTCCGTTTCAATTAATAACGTGGGGCAAAGGGTATGCTTCTATTTCCACAGGTGCTGGAAGAATTAAGTGGGTTCCTGCCAAAAACGTCAAACCGTATCGCACTTCAGAACCTGTTGTCGAGCCTAGAACTGAGGAAGCGAGTACGCAGACGTAGACCGAATGGAAGGATCCCGGGTCTCGCCTGACGCCTCTTGTGCCTGACGTTCATTGTGCATCGGTGGAACCCGTGAACTCTGATTTTGTGCCAATTTTTATTTATGAGTATACGAATTAAATGCTGAATGTTTGTTTAACAAAGCTAATTTTTGGCTGAAAATTTAGGTTCTTGTTTTGGTTTAGAAAGAATTCTGCCAAAACTTAGTTCTTGAAAGAGATGGGGCAGAATCAAATGGTATACTTGTTTTGCTTGATTTCATTTGTTTTTTGTCGTGCAGATTTGCCTGAGGATCAACCGAAGACGAATGTTTGGGTGACCTTAGCCAAGGCTGCCGGATCGGATACTATATGTCTGTCTAATTCGGAACCAGAAAAGCCTTTCTCAACCTGTTTGGTTGGTGTGCCAGTGAAAGAGTTTCCTTTGGTCAGAAAAGAATCCAATGGTAAACCAGGTGGAATTGACAATGGAAACAGTCCTTCCTTCAATTGGAACATTTGTTCCAAGAAACTTCTCAGGGCAGCAAATGTTTCAAACAGTTGGGATGTGTTTCTACAGACGGACCAATCTCCACGGCAATTGCCAAAAGGGTATTGGATCATTTGCGGAGACAGAGGTTGGCAAGGCATTCCAGCCCACCTTGAAGGTGGCCCTTGCAGCATTGGTATGCTTCCCATAATTGCCCCCACTGCCAAAGCAGTGATGAAAAAGAAACAAAGGAAAACAAGAGCTGTTCCTCATTATGATGAGAACTGTCAGAGTGATTTTATGCCTTGGAATGCCGCCAGAAGGGTTTCAGCAGGTATATTTCTACCCCAATTGGCTTCAGCTGTGGCATTGAGACAATTAGATCGAGTTGGATGTTGGCTGAGCAAACAAGCTAATGCCACATCCTCCGCAATCAGTGATATGTTGACCAATGTTGATAGTATTAGACATGCTACTCTTCAAAACAGAGCAGCCATTGATTTTCTCTTACTGGCACAAGGACATGGTTGTGAGGAATTGGAAGGTTTGTGTTGTATGAATTTGTCTGATCATTCTGAATCCATTCACAAAAGCATTCAAAAATTAAAGGATCTGACAGCCCAAATTAAAGAAGATGGAGGTTCCTGGTTGGATGATTTGTATCAAAATTGCAGTTTTGCACCTTGGCTAAGGCAACTTTGCAAGATAGGTCTTTACATATTAGGTGTTCTAATACTGATATTGATAGTGGTACCTTGTATACTCTGTTGTGTTCGGCGAATGATGAACAAAACAGTCCGAGAAGTTTTTGTCATTCAAGCAGGAGAATTAGGAAGTAGAAGCACAGAGAGTGTACGAAATCTCACGAAAGCAGTAGATGAGGGTATTGACATGAACGAAGGTTTTGAATTAAGGCCTTGGAATCGACCAGAGTTTTTTGAACGATGCCTTGTGACTGTTGCCAAACATATCTCTTTCAGGGATTGGGTCTTCACAGCATTAAGTTGCTGTGCCGTAATATAGCAATGCTTCAGTTTAGTGAAAATAGGTCTTCAGCAGATAATAAGCAGAAATTTTGCAATAGAGCTATGAAACGCAAATAGCAAGCGACAAGAAAATGAAAGCTTCTGGGTCAAACAGAGAGGGGGAAATGTTGGAATCCATAAGGTTAGAGGATTTTTAAGAAATGGTTAAAAAGAAGTATGTAGGCCTTAGACTGGAGTTTTGTTAGCATTGCAGAAAAGTTTCCCATGCAAGCAGAAAAAGTTTTCCATGCAAGCAGAAAAGTTTCCCAAGCAGTAGACGTGACAAATAACAATAGGCTTCTGTAGAATTGGCTTTAGGATGGCAACAAGGTTATTTAATGTATATCTTTAGAAGGTTAGCATGAATAGAACTCTGTTCTTTGTCTCTTATCAACTAGTCTTTGTTTTAGCTACGATTACCTATGTTTTATAAGATTGGATAGAATGCTTGTCAATATGTGTTTTCTGTGTCTGATTGGCTGAATTCTAGTCTGAGATGATTTTATGTATTGCTGTATGAGCCCTGTTGAAGGAGACATTTTTTGGTGTGGATCAGTGAGCTGTCATGTCTCCATTTTGTATTTTGAGACTGATGTGCTGGAAATAAAAGCAAAAATCTCTTCACTGGTCTGGTTACCATGTTATCCATATTTGGATATTTTGCCGCGGCCTAGTGGGTTCCTTTTTTAAGGCGTGGGTTCCTGACACCATTGGACTTATACCTGTCCCGTCCCCCGCATATTGCTGCCCCGTGTGAGGACGTAGAATAGAAGAAAAACAAAGAAAAATCGTGGAAGCACCAGCCGCGGAGACCCAAGTGTTAACAAGGAGGACACTGTATCATCTCTCCCGCCGAAACCAAGAAAATTGTAAGTAACTTATCTCGGGAGAGCGCTTGGGTGACGTTGGGAGGAAAAATAGAGAAAAAGAAAATTATTAAAAGAGCACAAAAATGGGAACGAATTTATCAGAAGTTGAATGGGATGTTTTTCATCAATTAGAGACAATGTTACAAGAAAAAGGTCACTCTGAAATTTCAAAAACTGAGCTTAAAAACTTACTTATCTGGGTTAAAGCGAATACGCAAGATTTAAATCTGCAGTCTGCTTTTTCTTTTCATTTTTGGGATCAGATAAACTGGAGAATCTATAATCTAGTCTCTCTCAAAAAAGATGAAAGCTTAAGAGAACTTGTGCCGGTTTGTAGTGCGCTGTTGTAGTGCTTTTTTAAACAAAGTGATAAAAATAAGATCAACTTGGACTCAGAAAACAGAGCTTCTGGTTCTATCTCACGAAATTCCAGTAAACCAGAGACTGTGTGTGTATCGGAGAATGTTACAAGTGTTGTTGCAAATGCTGAAAGTATTGCTTTGAACTCTGTTGAACAAAATCTTTCTTCTCTCTCTCTGGGAAAAAATGAGACTCTTTCGGACTTTTCTTCGCGTTGTTCTGTTAATGTAAAAATATGTGACTCTTGTAAGGGGGATGGAACAAAGTGTGTAAAAGATGGAAATGAAAAAGTGACTGTACTTCCTAAAATTGTTTGTGCAGGGACACTGAAACCTGAATTGGATTCTGTTGGGCCTGGGGTGGAGGCTGAGGTGGCTGCTTCCACTCGGGAAATTGTGGTTCCAGGGAACTCTTTTTCAGTTAAGCAAAACCATGGTTGTTCTGGTGTTTGTCAATCTATAGATACAGAGAAAGAAAAATTGGCTTTAAGGGTGGAGTCCTTTGAAAGGAAGAGATGGAAGAAACTCGCGACTGTGTTGTTGCTGAAATTCAAAAAGCTGGACTTGAAATCTCTGCAACGAAAATTCAACAAGTTTCACCTTAGAAGTACCTGGGATGGAAGATGACTGAGACGACAAGAACACCACAAAAAATTCAGATCCGAACCAGAGTCAACAACCTACAAGAGTTACAACAACTTCTAGGAGAAATCAACTGGGTCAGACCGATGTTGGGAATCACCAATGATGAACTGAGTCCGCTCTTCCATTTGCTGAGAGGAAGTTGCGACATCACTTCGCCAAGAACTTTAACCCCTGAAGCTCGTGCTGCTCTCGACAAAGTCACAGAAGCTCTTCAAAAAAAAAAGACAAGCTCATCGCTGCGTTCCTGAAAATCCTTTCTTTCTTGCAATCTTAGGAGAGAAGAAGCAGCTTTGTGGTCTCATTTTCCAGTGGGATTCCACAGAACAAGATCCTTTGTTAATAATGGAATGGGATTTTCCTCCCTACAGGTTTTCAAAGACCATTTGCTCAGTTTTAGAAATGATTGCATACATTATAATTAAGGCTAGAACCAGATTGCTAACTTTGGCAGGTCAAGAATTTTCAGTTATCTATTTGCCATTGAAAAATGATTATTTCAATTGGGCAATGCAAAATTCTGATGATTTACAATATGCATTCTTAGGTTTTCCAGGTGTTTGTTCCATACACTATCCAGCTCACAAACTACTGCAAGCAAAATTGAGTTTCAGAGAAAAACCTAAATTGAGTGAAGAACCTTTACATGCTGTGACTCTCTTCACTGATGGCTCTGGTAAAAGCCACAAGTCCGTTGTGACTTGGTTTAATCAAAAGACTAATGTTTGGGAATCTGATATTCAAACAGTAGAGGGATCCCCTCAAATTGTTGAGCCTGCTGCAGTAGTTTGAGCTTTTCAGCTGTTTCCTCAGCCTTTTAATTTGGTCACAGATTCTGCTTATGTTGCTAATGTAGTCAGGAGAATAGAAGGTTCCATTTTAAAGGATGTTAGTAATGAAACTTTACATCGTTGGCTTTCATGTCTTTTTATAACTTTGCAATATAGAACTAATCCATATTTTGTTTCTCACATTAGGGCGCATTCTTCACTTCCTGGATTTTTAGTGGAAGGAAATGCAAGAACGGACAAGCTGACAATGGTCATTTCTAACACATTGCCAAATAGTTTTGAACAAGCAAAATTGAGTCATGCCTTTTTCCACCAAAATGCACAAGCACTCATGCAAATGTTCCAAATCACTTAAAGTCAAGCTAAAGCTATCATTCATACTTGCCCTGACTGTCAATTGGTACAACCTCCTGTTTCTACAGGAGCAATCAACCCCCGAGGCTTACAAAGCCTACAGTTGTGGCAAACAGATGTTACTAAATAGCCTTCTTTTGATAAATTTAAAAATATTCATGTTTCCATAGACACGTTCTCTGGTGCAGTTTTTGCTTCCCTTCACACAAGTGATACTGGCAGCCATGCCTGTCATCATTTCCTGCAAGCTTTTGCTTCATTGGGTATACCCCAAGAAGTAAAAACTGACAATGGCCCCGCATACATATCTCAAAAATTGGCCACATTTTTAAATGAATGGGGTGTTCGACGCATTTTTGGTATTCCCCACTCTCCCACAAGCCAAGCAATCATTGAAAGAACACATCAAACCTTAAAACGCATATTAGATCAACAGAGAGGGGGAACGGAAATCACCCCACAGATGAGACTGAGTAAGGCTTTGTATGTTTTTATTTTCTAAATAGTAAAAGTACAGAACCAGATCCACCAATCTTTAGACACTTTTCAAATAGCACACAGGCAAAACTGAAAGAACATCCTCCTCTTCTAATTAGAAACCCTGACTCTGGACAGATGGAAGGTCCATTTCAATTAATAACGTGGGGCAAAGGGTATGCTTCTATTTCCACAGGTGCTGGAAGAATTAAGTGGGTTCCTGCCAAAAACGTCAAACCGTATCGCACTTCAGAACCTGTTGTCGAGCCTAGAACTGAGGAAGCGAGTACGCAGACGTAGACCGAATGGAAGGATCCCGGGTCTCGCCTGACGCCTCTTGTGCCTGACGTTCATTGTGCATCGGTGGAACCCGTGAACTCTGATTTTGTGCCAATTTTTATTTATGAGTATACGAATTAAATGCTGAATGTTTGTTTAACAAAGCTAATTTTTGGCTGAAAATTTAGGTTCTTGTTTTGGTTTAGAAAGAATTCTGCCAAAACTTAGTTCTTGAAAGAGATGGGGAAGAATCAAATGGTATACTTGTTTTGCTTGATTTTAATTGTTTTTTGTCGTGCAGATTTGCCTGAGGATCAACCGAAGACGAATGTTTGGGTGACCTTAGCCAAGGCTGCCAGATCGGATACTATATGTCTGTCTAATTCGGAACCAGAAAAGCCTTTCTCAACCTGTTTGGTTGGTGTGCCAGTGAAAGAGTTTCCTTTGGTCAGAAAAGAATCCAATGGTAAACCAGGTGGAATTGACAATGGAAACAGTCCTTCCTTCAATTGGAACATTTGTTCCAAGAAACTTCTCAGGGCAGCAAATGTTTCAAACAGTTGGGATGTGTTTCTACAGACGGACCAATCTCCACGGCAATTGCCAAAAGGGTATTGGATCATTTGCGGAGACAGAGGTTGGCAAGGCATTCCAGCCCACCTTGAAGGTGGCCCTTGCAGCACTGGTATGCTTCCCATAATTGCCCCCACTGCCAAAGCAGTGATGAAAAAGAAACAAAGGAAAACGAGAGCTGTTCCTCATTATGATGAGAACTGTCAGAGTGATTTTATGCCTTGGAATGCCGCCAGAAGGGTTTCAGCAGGTATATTTCTACCCCAATTGGCTTCAGCTGTGGCATTGAGACAATTAGATCGAGTTGGATGTTGGCTGAGCAAACAAGCTAATGCCACATCCTCCGCAATCAGTGATATGTTGACCAATGTTGATAGTATTAGACATGCTACTCTTCAAAACAGAGCAGCCATTGATTTTCTCTTACTGGCACAAGGACATGGTTGTGAGGAATTGGAAGGTTTGTGTTGTATGAATTTGTCTGATCATTCTGAATCCATTCACAAAAGCATTCAAAAATTAAAGGATCTGACAGCCCAAATTAAAGAAGATGGAGGTTCCTGGTTGGATGATTTGTATCAAAATTGCAGTTTTGCACCTTGGCTAAGGCAACTTTGCAAGATAGGTCTTTACATATTAGGTGTTCTAATACTGATATTGATAGTGGTACCTTGTATACTCTGTTGTGTTCGGCGAATGATGAACAAAACAGTCCGAGAAGTTTTTGTCATTCAAGCAGGAGAATTAGGAAGTAGAAGCACAGAGAGTGTACGAAATCTCACGAAAGCAGTAGATGAGGGTATTGACATGAACGAAGGTTTTGAATTAAGGCCTTGGAATCGACCAGAGTTTTTTGAACGATGCCTTGTGACTGTTGCCAAACATATCTCTTTCAGGGATTGGGTCTTCACAGCATTAAGTTGCTGTGCCGTAATATAGCAATGCTTCAGTTTAGTGAAAATAGGTCTTCAGCAGATAATAAGCAGAAATTTTGCAATAGAGCTATGAAACGCAAATAGCAAGCGACAAGAAAATGAAAGCTTCTGGGTCAAACAGAGAGGGGGAAATGTTGGAATCCATAAGGTTAGAGGATTTTTAAGAAATGGTTAAAAAGAAGTATGTAGGCCTTAGACTGGAGTTTTGTTAGCATTGCAGAAAAGTTTCCCATGCAAGCAGAAAAAGTTTTCCATGCAAGCAGAAAAGTTTCCCAAGCAGTAGACGTGACAAATAACAATAGGCTTCTGTAGAATTGGCTTTAGGATGGCAACAAGGTTATTTAATGTATATCTTTAGAAGGTTAGCATGAATAGAACTCTGTTCTTTGTCTCTTATCAACTAGTCTTTGTTTTAGCTACGATTACCTATGTTTTATAAGATTGGATAGAATGCTTGTCAATATGTGTTTTCTGTGTCTGATTGGCTGAATTCTAGTCTGAGATGATTTTATGTATTGCTGTATGAGCCCTGTTGAAGGAGACATTTTTTGGTGTGGATCAGTGAGCTGTCATGTCTCCATTTTGTATTTTGAGACTGATGTGCTGGAAATAAAAGCAAAAATCTCTTCACTGGTCTGGTTACCATGTTATCCATATTTGGATATTTTGCCGCGGCCTAGTGGGTTCCTTTTTTAAGGCGTGGGTTCCTGACACCATTGGACTTATACCTGTCCCGTCCCCCGCATATTGCTGCCCCGTGTGAGGACGTAGAATAGAAGAAAAACAAAGAAAAATCGTGGAAGCACCAGCCGCGGAGACCCAAGTGTTAACAAGGAGGACACTGTATCATCTCTCCCGCCGAAACCAAGAAAATTGTAAGTAACTTATCTCGGGAGAGCGCTTGGGTGACGTTGGGAGGAAAAATAGAGAAAAAGAAAATTATTAAAAGAGCACAAAAATGGGAACGAATTTATCAGAAGTTGAATGGGATGTTTTTCATCAATTAGAGACAATGTTACAAGAAAAAGGTCACTCTGAAATTTCAAAAACTGAGCTTAAAAACTTACTTATCTGGGTTAAAGCGAATACGCAAGATTTAAATCTGCAGTCTGCTTTTTCTTTTCATTTTTGGGATCAGATAAACTGGAGAATCTATAATCTAGTCTCTCTCAAAAAAGATGAAAGCTTAAGAGAACTTGTGCCGGTTTGTAGTGCGCTGTTGTAGTGCTTTTTTAAACAAAGTGATAAAAATAAGATCAACTTGGACTCAGAAAACAGAGCTTCTGGTTCTATCTCACGAAATTCCAGTAAACCAGAGACTGTGTGTGTATCGGAGAATGTTACAAGTGTTGTTGCAAATGCTGAAAGTATTGCTTTGAACTCTGTTGAACAAAATCTTTCTTCTCTCTCTCTGGGAAAAAATGAGACTCTTTCGGACTTTTCTTCGCGTTGTTCTGTTAATGTAAAAATATGTGACTCTTGTAAGGGGGATGGAACAAAGTGTGTAAAAGATGGAAATGAAAAAGTGACTGTACTTCCTAAAATTGTTTGTGCAGGGACACTGAAACCTGAATTGGATTCTGTTGGGCCTGGGGTGGAGGCTGAGGTGGCTGCTTCCACTCGGGAAATTGTGGTTCCAGGGAACTCTTTTTCAGTTAAGCAAAACCATGGTTGTTCTGGTGTTTGTCAATCTATAGATACAGAGAAAGAAAAATTGGCTTTAAGGGTGGAGTCCTTTGAAAGGAAGAGATGGAAGAAACTCGCGACTGTGTTGTTGCTGAAATTCAAAAAGCTGGACTTGAAATCTCTGCAACGAAAATTCAACAAGTTTCACCTTAGAAGTACCTGGGATGGAAGATGACTGAGACGACAAGAACACCACAAAAAATTCAGATCCGAACCAGAGTCAACAACCTACAAGAGTTACAACAACTTCTAGGAGAAATCAACTGGGTCAGACCGATGTTGGGAATCACCAATGATGAACTGAGTCCGCTCTTCCATTTGCTGAGAGGAAGTTGCGACATCACTTCGCCAAGAACTTTAACCCCTGAAGCTCGTGCTGCTCTCGACAAAGTCACAGAAGCTCTTCAAAAAAAAAAGACAAGCTCATCGCTGCGTTCCTGAAAATCCTTTCTTTCTTGCAATCTTAGGAGAGAAGAAGCAGCTTTGTGGTCTCATTTTCCAGTGGGATTCCACAGAACAAGATCCTTTGTTAATAATGGAATGGGATTTTCCTCCCTACAGGTTTTCAAAGACCATTTGCTCAGTTTTAGAAATGATTGCATACATTATAATTAAGGCTAGAACCAGATTGCTAACTTTGGCAGGTCAAGAATTTTCAGTTATCTATTTGCCATTGAAAAATGATTATTTCAATTGGGCAATGCAAAATTCTGATGATTTACAATATGCATTCTTAGGTTTTCCAGGTGTTTGTTCCATACACTATCCAGCTCACAAACTACTGCAAGCAAAATTGAGTTTCAGAGAAAAACCTAAATTGAGTGAAGAACCTTTACATGCTGTGACTCTCTTCACTGATGGCTCTGGTAAAAGCCACAAGTCCGTTGTGACTTGGTTTAATCAAAAGACTAATGTTTGGGAATCTGATATTCAAACAGTAGAGGGATCCCCTCAAATTGTTGAGCCTGCTGCAGTAGTTTGAGCTTTTCAGCTGTTTCCTCAGCCTTTTAATTTGGTCACAGATTCTGCTTATGTTGCTAATGTAGTCAGGAGAATAGAAGGTTCCATTTTAAAGGATGTTAGTAATGAAACTTTACATCGTTGGCTTTCATGTCTTTTTATAACTTTGCAATATAGAACTAATCCATATTTTGTTTCTCACATTAGGGCGCATTCTTCACTTCCTGGATTTTTAGTGGAAGGAAATGCAAGAACGGACAAGCTGACAATGGTCATTTCTAACACATTGCCAAATAGTTTTGAACAAGCAAAATTGAGTCATGCCTTTTTCCACCAAAATGCACAAGCACTCATGCAAATGTTCCAAATCACTTAAAGTCAAGCTAAAGCTATCATTCATACTTGCCCTGACTGTCAATTGGTACAACCTCCTGTTTCTACAGGAGCAATCAACCCCCGAGGCTTACAAAGCCTACAGTTGTGGCAAACAGATGTTACTAAATAGCCTTCTTTTGGTAAATTTAAAAATATTCATGTTTCCATAGACACGTTCTCTGGTGCAGTTTTTGCTTCCCTTCACACAAGTGATACTGGCAGCCATGCCTGTCATCATTTCCTGCAAGCTTTTGCTTCATTGGGTATACCCCAAGAAGTAAAAACTGACAATGGCCCCGCATACATATCTCAAAAATTGGCCACATTTTTAAATGAATGGGGTGTTCGACGCATTTTTGGTATTCCCCACTCTCCCACAAGCCAAGCAATCATTGAAAGAACACATCAAACCTTAAAACGCATATTAGATCAACAGAGAGGGGGAACGGAAATCACCCCACAGATGAGACTGAGTAAGGCTTTGTATGTTTTTAATTTTCTAAATAGTAAAAGTACAGAACCAGATCCACCAATCTTTAGACACTTTTCAAATAGCACACAGGCAAAACTGAAAGAACATCCTCCTCTTCTAATTAGAAACCCTGACTCTGGACAGATGGAAGGTCCGTTTCAATTAATAACGTGGGGCAAAGGGTATGCTTCTATTTCCACAGGTGCTGGAAGAATTAAGTGGGTTCCTGCCAAAAACGTCAAACCGTATCGCACTTCAGAACCTGTTGTCGAGCCTAGAACTGAGGAAGCGAGTACGCAGACGTAGACCGAATGGAAGGATCCCGGGTCTCGCCTGACGCCTCTTGTGCCTGACGTTCATTGTGCATCGGTGGAACCCGTGAACTCTGATTTTGTGCCAATTTTTATTTATGAGTATACGAATTAAATGCTGAATGTTTGTTTAACAAAGCTAATTTTTGGCTGAAAATTTAGGTTCTTGTTTTGGTTTAGAAAGAATTCTGCCAAAACTTAGTTCTTGAAAGAGATGGGGCAGAATCAAATGGTATACTTGTTTTGCTTGATTTTAATTGTTTTTTGTCGTGCAGATTTGCCTGAGGATCAACCGAAGACGAATGTTTGGGTGACCTTAGCCAAGGCTGCCAGATCGGATACTATATGTCTGTCTAATTCGGAACCAGAAAAGCCTTTCTCAACCTGTTTGGTTGGTGTGCCAGTGAAAGAGTTTCCTTTGGTCAGAAAAGAATCCAATGGTAAACCAGGTGGAATTGACAATGGAAACAGTCCTTCCTTCAATTGGAACATTTGTTCCAAGAAACTTCTCAGGGCAGCAAATGTTTCAAACAGTTGGGATGTGTTTCTACAGACGGACCAATCTCCACGGCAATTGCCAAAAGGGTATTGGATCATTTGCGGAGACAGAGGTTGGCAAGGCATTCCAGCCCACCTTGAAGGTGGCCCTTGCAGCACTGGTATGCTTCCCATAATTGCCCCCACTGCCAAAGCAGTGATGAAAAAGAAACAAAGGAAAACAAGAGCTGTTCCTCATTATGATGAGAACTGTCAGAGTGATTTTATGCCTTGGAATGCCGCCAGAAGGGTTTCAGCAGGTATATTTCTACCCCAATTGGCTTCAGCTGTGGCATTGAGACAATTAGATCGAGTTGGATGTTGGCTGAGCAAACAAGCTAATGCCACATCCTCCGCAATCAGTGATATGTTGACCAATGTTGATAGTATTAGACATGCTACTCTTCAAAACAGAGCAGCCATTGATTTTCTCTTACTGGCACAAGGACATGGTTGTGAGGAATTGGAAGGTTTGTGTTGTATGAATTTGTCTGATCATTCTGAATCCATTCACAAAAGCATTCAAAAATTAAAGGATCTGACAGCCCAAATTAAAGAAGATGGAGGTTCCTGGTTGGATGATTTGTATCAAAATTGCAGTTTTGCACCTTGGCTAAGGCAACTTTGCAAGATAGGTCTTTACATATTAGGTGTTCTAATACTGATATTGATAGTGGTACCTTGTATACTCTGTTGTGTTCGGCGAATGATGAACAAAACAGTCCGAGAAGTTTTTGTCATTCAAGCAGGAGAATTAGGAAGTAGAAGCACAGAGAGTGTACGAAATCTCACGAAAGCAGTAGATGAGGGTATTGACATGAACGAAGGTTTTGAATTAAGGCCTTGGAATCGACCAGAGTTTTTTGAACGATGCCTTGTGACTGTTGCCAAACATATCTCTTTCAGGGATTGGGTCTTCACAGCATTAAGTTGCTGTGCCGTAATATAGCAATGCTTCAGTTTAGTGAAAATAGGTCTTCAGCAGTTAATAAGCAGAAATTTTGCAGTAGAGCTATGAAACGCAAATAGCAAGCAACAAGAAAATGAAAGCTTCTGGGTCAAACAGAGAGGGGGAAATGTTGGAATCCATAAGGTTAGAGGATTTTTAAGAAATGGTTAAAAAGAAGTATGTAGGCCTTAGACTGGAGTTTTGTTAGCATTGCAGAAAAGTTTCCCATGCAAGCAGAAAAAGTTTTCCATGCAAGCAGAAAAGTTTCCCAAGCAGTAGACGTGACAAATAACAATAGGCTTCTGTAGAATTGGCTTTAGGATGGCAACAAGGTTATTTAATGTATATCTTTAGAAGGTTAGCATGAATAGAACTCTGTTCTTTGTCTCTTATCAACTAGTCTTTGTTTTAGCTACGATTACCTATGTTTTATAAGATTGGATAGAATGCTTGTCAATATGTGTTTTCTGTGTCTGATTGGCTGAATTCTAGTCTGAGATGATTTTATGTATTGCTGTATGAGCCCTGTTGAAGGAGACATTTTTTGGTGTGGATCAGTGAGCTGTCATGTCTCCATTTTGTATTTTGAGACTGATGTGCTGGAAATAAAAGCAAAAATCTCTTCACTGGTCTGGTTACCATGTTATCCATATTTGGATATTTTGCCGCGGCCTAGTGGGTTCCTTTTTTAAGGCGTGGGTTCCTGACACCATTGGACTTATACCTGTCCCGTCCCCCGCATATTGCTGCCCCGTGTGAGGACGTAGAATAGAAGAAAAACAAAGAAAAATCGTGGAAGCACCAGCCGCGGAGACCCAAGTGTTAACAAGGAGGACACTGTATCATCTCTCCCGCCGAAACCAAGAAAATTGTAAGTAACTTATCTCGGGAGAGCGCTTGGGTGACGTTGGGAGGAAAAATAGAGAAAAAGAAAATTATTAAAAGAGCACAAAAATGGGAACGAATTTATCAGAAGTTGAATGGGATGTTTTTCATCAATTAGAGACAATGTTACAAGAAAAAGGTCACTCTGAAATTTCAAAAACTGAGCTTAAAAACTTACTTATCTGGGTTAAAGCGAATACGCAAGATTTAAATCTGCAGTCTGCTTTTTCTTTTCATTTTTGGGATCAGATAAACTGGAGAATCTATAATCTAGTCTCTCTCAAAAAAGATGAAAGCTTAAGAGAACTTGTGCCGGTTTGTAGTGCGCTGTTGTAGTGCTTTTTTAAACAAAGTGATAAAAATAAGATCAACTTGGACTCAGAAAACAGAGCTTCTGGTTCTATCTCACGAAATTCCAGTAAACCAGAGACTGTGTGTGTATCGGAGAATGTTACAAGTGTTGTTGCAAATGCTGAAAGTATTGCTTTGAACTCTGTTGAACAAAATCTTTCTTCTCTCTCTCTGGGAAAAAATGAGACTCTTTCGGACTTTTCTTCGCGTTGTTCTGTTAATGTAAAAATATGTGACTCTTGTAAGGGGGATGGAACAAAGTGTGTAAAAGATGGAAATGAAAAAGTGACTGTACTTCCTAAAATTGTTTGTGCGGGGACACTGAAACCTGAATTGGATTCTGTTGGGCCTGGGGTGGAGGCTGAGGTGGCTGCTTCCACTCGGGAAATTGTGGTTCCAGGGAACTCTTTTTCAGTTAAGCAAAACCATGGTTGTTCTGGTGTTTGTCAATCTATAGATACAGAGAAAGAAAAATTGGCTTTAAGGGTGGAGTCCTTTGAAAGGAAGAGATGGAAGAAACTCGTGACTGTGTTGTTGCTGAAATTCAAAAAGCTGGACTTGAAATCTCTGCAACGAAAATTCAACAAGTTTCACCTTAGAAGTACCTGGGATGGAAGATGACTGAGACAACAAGAACACCACAAAAAATTCAGATCCGAACCAGAGTCAACAACCTACAAGAGTTACAACAACTTCTAGGAGAAATCAACTGGGTCAGACTGATGTTGGGAATCACCAATGATGAACTGAGTCCGCTCTTCCATTTGCTGAGAGGAAGTTGCGACATCACTTCGCCAAGAACTTTAACCCCTGAAGCTCGTGCTGCTCTCGACAAAGTCACAGAAGCTCTTCAAAAAAGACAAGCTCATCGCTGCGTTCCTGAAAATCCTTTCTTTCTTGCAATCTTAGGAGAGAAGAAGCAGCTTTGTGGTCTCATTTTCCAGTGGGATTCCACAGAACAAGATCCTTTGTTAATAATGGAATGGGATTTTCCTCCCTACAGGTTTTCAAAGACCATTTGCTCAGTTTTAGAAATGATTGCATACATTATAATTAAGGCTAGAACCAGATTGTTGACTTTGGCAGGTCAAGAATTTTCAGTTATCTATTTGCCATTGAAAAATGATTATTTCAATTGGGCAATGCAAAATTCTGATGATTTACAATATGCATTCTTAGGTTTTCCAGGTGTTTGTTCCATACACTATCCAGCTCACAAACTACTGCAAGCAAAATTGAGTTTCAGAGAAAAACCTAAATTTAGTGAAGAACCTTTACATGCTGTGACTCTCTTCACTGATGGCTCTGGTAAAAGCCACAAGTCCGTTGTGACTTGGTTTAATCAAAAGACTAATGTTTGGGAATCTGATATTCAAACAGTAGAGGGATCCCCTCAAATTGTTGAGCCTGCTGCAGTAGTTTGAGCTTTTCAGCTGTTTCCTCAGCCTTTTAATTTGGTCACAGATTCTGCTTATGTTGCTAATGTAGTCAGGAGAATAGAAGGTTCCATTTTAAAGGATGTTAGTAATGAAACTTTACATCGTTGGCTTTCATGTCTTTTTATAACTTTGCAATATAGAACTAATCCATATTTTGTTTCTCACATTAGGGCGCATTCTTCACTTCCTGGATTTTTAGTGGAAGGAAATGCAAGAACGGACAAGCTGACAATGGTCATTTCTAACACATTGCCAAATAGTTTTGAACAAGCAAAATTGAGTCATGCCTTTTTCCACCAAAATGCACAAGCACTCATGCAAATGTTCCAAATCACTTAAAGTCAAGCTAAAGCTATCATTCATACTTGCCCTGACTGTCAATTGGTACAACCTCCTGTTTCTACAGGAGCAATCAACCCCCGAGGCTTACAAAGCCTACAGTTGTGGCAAACAGATGTTACTAAATAGCCTTCTTTTGGTAAATTTAAAAATATTCATGTTTCCATAGACACGTTCTCTGGTGCAGTTTTTGCTTCCCTTCACACAAGTGATACTGGCAGCCATGCCTGTCATCATTTCCTGCAAGCTTTTGCTTCATTGGGTATACCCCAAGAAGTAAAAACTGACAATGGCCCCGCATACATATCTCAAAAATTGGCCACATTTTTAAATGAATGGGGTGTTCGACACATTTTTGGTATTCCCCACTCTCCCACAAGCCAAGCAATCATTGAAAGAACACATCAAACCTTAAAACGCATATTAGATCAACAGAGAGGGGGAACGGAAATCACCCCACAGATGAGACTGAGTAAGGCTTTGTATGTTTTTAATTTTCTAAATAGTAAAAGTACAGAACCAGATCCACCAATCTTTAGACACTTTTCAAATAGCACACAGGCAAAACTGAAAGAACATCCTCCTCTTCTAATTAGAAACCCTGACTCTGGACAGATGGAAGGTCCGTTTCAATTAATAACGTGGGGCAAAGGGTATGCTTCTATTTCCACAGGTGCTGGAAGAATTAAGTGGGTTCCTGCCAAAAACGTCAAACCGTATCGCACTTCAGAACCTGTTGTCGAGCCTAGAACTGAGGAAGCGAGTACGCAGACGTAGACCGAATGGAAGGATCCCGGGTCTCGCCTGACGCCTCTTGTGCCTGACGTTCATTGTGCATCGGTGGAACCCGTGAACTCTGATTTTGTGCCAATTTTTATTTATGAGTATACGAATTAAATGCTGAATGTTTGTTTAACAAAGCTAATTTTTGGCTGAAAATTTAGGTTCTTGTTTTGGTTTAGAAAGAATTCTGCCAAAACTTAGTTCTTGAAAGAGATGGGGCAGAATCAAATGGTATACTTGTTTTGCTTGATTTCATTTGTTTTTTGTCGTGCAGATTTGCCTGAGGATCAACCGAAGACGAATGTTTGGGTGACCTTAGCCAAGGCTGCCGGATCGGATACTATATGTCTGTCTAATTCGGAACCAGAAAAGCCTTTCTCAACCTGTTTGGTTGGTGTGCCAGTGAAAGAGTTTCCTTTGGTCAGAAAAGAATCCAATGGTAAACCAGGTGGAATTGACAATGGAAACAGTCCTTCCTTCAATTGGAACATTTGTTCCAAGAAACTTCTCAGGGCAGCAAATGTTTCAAACAGTTGGGATGTGTTTCTACAGACGGACCAATCTCCACGGCAATTGCCAAAAGGGTATTGGATCATTTGCGGAGACAGAGGTTGGCAAGGCATTCCAGCCCACCTTGAAGGTGGCCCTTGCAGCATTGGTATGCTTCCCATAATTGCCCCCACTGCCAAAGCAGTGATGAAAAAGAAACAAAGGAAAACAAGAGCTGTTCCTCATTATGATGAGAACTGTCAGAGTGATTTTATGCCTTGGAATGCCGCCAGAAGGGTTTCAGCAGGTATATTTCTACCCCAATTGGCTTCAGCTGTGGCATTGAGACAATTAGATCGAGTTGGATGTTGGCTGAGCAAACAAGCTAATGCCACATCCTCCGCAATCAGTGATATGTTGACCAATGTTGATAGTATTAGACATGCTACTCTTCAAAACAGAGCAGCCATTGATTTTCTCTTACTGGCACAAGGACATGGTTGTGAGGAATTGGAAGGTTTGTGTTGTATGAATTTGTCTGATCATTCTGAATCCATTCACAAAAGCATTCAAAAATTAAAGGATCTGACAGCCCAAATTAAAGAAGATGGAGGTTCCTGGTTGGATGATTTGTATCAAAATTGCAGTTTTGCACCTTGGCTAAGGCAACTTTGCAAGATAGGTCTTTACATATTAGGTGTTCTAATACTGATATTGATAGTGGTACCTTGTATACTCTGTTGTGTTCGGCGAATGATGAACAAAACAGTCCGAGAAGTTTTTGTCATTCAAGCAGGAGAATTAGGAAGTAGAAGCACAGAGAGTGTACGAAATCTCACGAAAGCAGTAGATGAGGGTATTGACATGAACGAAGGTTTTGAATTAAGGCCTTGGAATCGACCAGAGTTTTTTGAACGATGCCTTGTGACTGTTGCCAAACATATCTCTTTCAGGGATTGGGTCTTCACAGCATTAAGTTGCTGTGCCGTAATATAGCAATGCTTCAGTTTAGTGAAAATAGGTCTTCAGCAGATAATAAGCAGAAATTTTGCAATAGAGCTATGAAACGCAAATAGCAAGCGACAAGAAAATGAAAGCTTCTGGGTCAAACAGAGAGGGGGAAATGTTGGAATCCATAAGGTTAGAGGATTTTTAAGAAATGGTTAAAAAGAAGTATGTAGGCCTTAGACTGGAGTTTTGTTAGCATTGCAGAAAAGTTTCCCATGCAAGCAGAAAAAGTTTTCCATGCAAGCAGAAAAGTTTCCCAAGCAGTAGACGTGACAAATAACAATAGGCTTCTGTAGAATTGGCTTTAGGATGGCAACAAGGTTATTTAATGTATATCTTTAGAAGGTTAGCATGAATAGAACTCTGTTCTTTGTCTCTTATCAACTAGTCTTTGTTTTAGCTACGATTACCTATGTTTTATAAGATTGGATAGAATGCTTGTCAATATGTGTTTTCTGTGTCTGATTGGCTGAATTCTAGTCTGAGATGATTTTATGTATTGCTGTATGAGCCCTGTTGAAGGAGACATTTTTTGGTGTGGATCAGTGAGCTGTCATGTCTCCATTTTGTATTTTGAGACTGATGTGCTGGAAATAAAAGCAAAAATCTCTTCACTGGTCTGGTTACCATGTTATCCATATTTGGATATTTTGCCGCGGCCTAGTGGGTTCCTTTTTTAAGGCGTGGGTTCCTGACACCATTGGACTTATACCTGTCCCGTCCCCCGCATATTGCTGCCCCGTGTGAGGACGTAGAATAGAAGAAAAACAAAGAAAAATCGTGGAAGCACCAGCCGCGGAGACCCAAGTGTTAACAAGGAGGACACTGTATCATCTCTCCCGCCGAAACCAAGAAAATTGTAAGTAACTTATCTCGGGAGAGCGCTTGGGTGACGTTGGGAGGAAAAATAGAGAAAAAGAAAATTATTAAAAGAGCACAAAAATGGGAACGAATTTATCAGAAGTTGAATGGGATGTTTTTCATCAATTAGAGACAATGTTACAAGAAAAAGGTCACTCTGAAATTTCAAAAACTGAGCTTAAAAACTTACTTATCTGGGTTAAAGCGAATACGCAAGATTTAAATCTGCAGTCTGCTTTTTCTTTTCATTTTTGGGATCAGATAAACTGGAGAATCTATAATCTAGTCTCTCTCAAAAAAGATGAAAGCTTAAGAGAACTTGTGCCGGTTTGTAGTGCGCTGTTGTAGTGCTTTTTTAAACAAAGTGATAAAAATAAGATCAACTTGGACTCAGAAAACAGAGCTTCTGGTTCTATCTCACGAAATTCCAGTAAACCAGAGACTGTGTGTGTATCGGAGAATGTTACAAGTGTTGTTGCAAATGCTGAAAGTATTGCTTTGAACTCTGTTGAACAAAATCTTTCTTCTCTCTCTCTGGGAAAAAATGAGACTCTTTCGGACTTTTCTTCGCGTTGTTCTGTTAATGTAAAAATATGTGACTCTTGTAAGGGGGATGGAACAAAGTGTGTAAAAGATGGAAATGAAAAAGTGACTGTACTTCCTAAAATTGTTTGTGCAGGGACACTGAAACCTGAATTGGATTCTGTTGGGCCTGGGGTGGAGGCTGAGGTGGCTGCTTCCACTCGGGAAATTGTGGTTCCAGGGAACTCTTTTTCAGTTAAGCAAAACCATGGTTGTTCTGGTGTTTGTCAATCTATAGATACAGAGAAAGAAAAATTGGCTTTAAGGGTGGAGTCCTTTGAAAGGAAGAGATGGAAGAAACTCGCGACTGTGTTGTTGCTGAAATTCAAAAAGCTGGACTTGAAATCTCTGCAACGAAAATTCAACAAGTTTCACCTTAGAAGTACCTGGGATGGAAGATGACTGAGACGACAAGAACACCACAAAAAATTCAGATCCGAACCAGAGTCAACAACCTACAAGAGTTACAACAACTTCTAGGAGAAATCAACTGGGTCAGACCGATGTTGGGAATCACCAATGATGAACTGAGTCCGCTCTTCCATTTGCTGAGAGGAAGTTGCGACATCACTTCGCCAAGAACTTTAACCCCTGAAGCTCGTGCTGCTCTCGACAAAGTCACAGAAGCTCTTCAAAAAAAAAAGACAAGCTCATCGCTGCGTTCCTGAAAATCCTTTCTTTCTTGCAATCTTAGGAGAGAAGAAGCAGCTTTGTGGTCTCATTTTCCAGTGGGATTCCACAGAACAAGATCCTTTGTTAATAATGGAATGGGATTTTCCTCCCTACAGGTTTTCAAAGACCATTTGCTCAGTTTTAGAAATGATTGCATACATTATAATTAAGGCTAGAACCAGATTGCTAACTTTGGCAGGTCAAGAATTTTCAGTTATCTATTTGCCATTGAAAAATGATTATTTCAATTGGGCAATGCAAAATTCTGATGATTTACAATATGCATTCTTAGGTTTTCCAGGTGTTTGTTCCATACACTATCCAGCTCACAAACTACTGCAAGCAAAATTGAGTTTCAGAGAAAAACCTAAATTGAGTGAAGAACCTTTACATGCTGTGACTCTCTTCACTGATGGCTCTGGTAAAAGCCACAAGTCCGTTGTGACTTGGTTTAATCAAAAGACTAATGTTTGGGAATCTGATATTCAAACAGTAGAGGGATCCCCTCAAATTGTTGAGCCTGCTGCAGTAGTTTGAGCTTTTCAGCTGTTTCCTCAGCCTTTTAATTTGGTCACAGATTCTGCTTATGTTGCTAATGTAGTCAGGAGAATAGAAGGTTCCATTTTAAAGGATGTTAGTAATGAAACTTTACATCGTTGGCTTTCATGTCTTTTTATAACTTTGCAATATAGAACTAATCCATATTTTGTTTCTCACATTAGGGCGCATTCTTCACTTCCTGGATTTTTAGTGGAAGGAAATGCAAGAACGGACAAGCTGACAATGGTCATTTCTAACACATTGCCAAATAGTTTTGAACAAGCAAAATTGAGTCATGCCTTTTTCCACCAAAATGCACAAGCACTCATGCAAATGTTCCAAATCACTTAAAGTCAAGCTAAAGCTATCATTCATACTTGCCCTGACTGTCAATTGGTACAACCTCCTGTTTCTACAGGAGCAATCAACCCCCGAGGCTTACAAAGCCTACAGTTGTGGCAAACAGATGTTACTAAATAGCCTTCTTTTGATAAATTTAAAAATATTCATGTTTCCATAGACACGTTCTCTGGTGCAGTTTTTGCTTCCCTTCACACAAGTGATACTGGCAGCCATGCCTGTCATCATTTCCTGCAAGCTTTTGCTTCATTGGGTATACCCCAAGAAGTAAAAACTGACAATGGCCCCGCATACATATCTCAAAAATTGGCCACATTTTTAAATGAATGGGGTGTTCGACGCATTTTTGGTATTCCCCACTCTCCCACAAGCCAAGCAATCATTGAAAGAACACATCAAACCTTAAAACGCATATTAGATCAACAGAGAGGGGGAACGGAAATCACCCCACAGATGAGACTGAGTAAGGCTTTGTATGTTTTTATTTTCTAAATAGTAAAAGTACAGAACCAGATCCACCAATCTTTAGACACTTTTCAAATAGCACACAGGCAAAACTGAAAGAACATCCTCCTCTTCTAATTAGAAACCCTGACTCTGGACAGATGGAAGGTCCATTTCAATTAATAACGTGGGGCAAAGGGTATGCTTCTATTTCCACAGGTGCTGGAAGAATTAAGTGGGTTCCTGCCAAAAACGTCAAACCGTATCGCACTTCAGAACCTGTTGTCGAGCCTAGAACTGAGGAAGCGAGTACGCAGACGTAGACCGAATGGAAGGATCCCGGGTCTCGCCTGACGCCTCTTGTGCCTGACGTTCATTGTGCATCGGTGGAACCCGTGAACTCTGATTTTGTGCCAATTTTTATTTATGAGTATACGAATTAAATGCTGAATGTTTGTTTAACAAAGCTAATTTTTGGCTGAAAATTTAGGTTCTTGTTTTGGTTTAGAAAGAATTCTGCCAAAACTTAGTTCTTGAAAGAGATGGGGAAGAATCAAATGGTATACTTGTTTTGCTTGATTTTAATTGTTTTTTGTCGTGCAGATTTGCCTGAGGATCAACCGAAGACGAATGTTTGGGTGACCTTAGCCAAGGCTGCCAGATCGGATACTATATGTCTGTCTAATTCGGAACCAGAAAAGCCTTTCTCAACCTGTTTGGTTGGTGTGCCAGTGAAAGAGTTTCCTTTGGTCAGAAAAGAATCCAATGGTAAACCAGGTGGAATTGACAATGGAAACAGTCCTTCCTTCAATTGGAACATTTGTTCCAAGAAACTTCTCAGGGCAGCAAATGTTTCAAACAGTTGGGATGTGTTTCTACAGACGGACCAATCTCCACGGCAATTGCCAAAAGGGTATTGGATCATTTGCGGAGACAGAGGTTGGCAAGGCATTCCAGCCCACCTTGAAGGTGGCCCTTGCAGCACTGGTATGCTTCCCATAATTGCCCCCACTGCCAAAGCAGTGATGAAAAAGAAACAAAGGAAAACGAGAGCTGTTCCTCATTATGATGAGAACTGTCAGAGTGATTTTATGCCTTGGAATGCCGCCAGAAGGGTTTCAGCAGGTATATTTCTACCCCAATTGGCTTCAGCTGTGGCATTGAGACAATTAGATCGAGTTGGATGTTGGCTGAGCAAACAAGCTAATGCCACATCCTCCGCAATCAGTGATATGTTGACCAATGTTGATAGTATTAGACATGCTACTCTTCAAAACAGAGCAGCCATTGATTTTCTCTTACTGGCACAAGGACATGGTTGTGAGGAATTGGAAGGTTTGTGTTGTATGAATTTGTCTGATCATTCTGAATCCATTCACAAAAGCATTCAAAAATTAAAGGATCTGACAGCCCAAATTAAAGAAGATGGAGGTTCCTGGTTGGATGATTTGTATCAAAATTGCAGTTTTGCACCTTGGCTAAGGCAACTTTGCAAGATAGGTCTTTACATATTAGGTGTTCTAATACTGATATTGATAGTGGTACCTTGTATACTCTGTTGTGTTCGGCGAATGATGAACAAAACAGTCCGAGAAGTTTTTGTCATTCAAGCAGGAGAATTAGGAAGTAGAAGCACAGAGAGTGTACGAAATCTCACGAAAGCAGTAGATGAGGGTATTGACATGAACGAAGGTTTTGAATTAAGGCCTTGGAATCGACCAGAGTTTTTTGAACGATGCCTTGTGACTGTTGCCAAACATATCTCTTTCAGGGATTGGGTCTTCACAGCATTAAGTTGCTGTGCCGTAATATAGCAATGCTTCAGTTTAGTGAAAATAGGTCTTCAGCAGATAATAAGCAGAAATTTTGCAATAGAGCTATGAAACGCAAATAGCAAGCGACAAGAAAATGAAAGCTTCTGGGTCAAACAGAGAGGGGGAAATGTTGGAATCCATAAGGTTAGAGGATTTTTAAGAAATGGTTAAAAAGAAGTATGTAGGCCTTAGACTGGAGTTTTGTTAGCATTGCAGAAAAGTTTCCCATGCAAGCAGAAAAAGTTTTCCATGCAAGCAGAAAAGTTTCCCAAGCAGTAGACGTGACAAATAACAATAGGCTTCTGTAGAATTGGCTTTAGGATGGCAACAAGGTTATTTAATGTATATCTTTAGAAGGTTAGCATGAATAGAACTCTGTTCTTTGTCTCTTATCAACTAGTCTTTGTTTTAGCTACGATTACCTATGTTTTATAAGATTGGATAGAATGCTTGTCAATATGTGTTTTCTGTGTCTGATTGGCTGAATTCTAGTCTGAGATGATTTTATGTATTGCTGTATGAGCCCTGTTGAAGGAGACATTTTTTGGTGTGGATCAGTGAGCTGTCATGTCTCCATTTTGTATTTTGAGACTGATGTGCTGGAAATAAAAGCAAAAATCTCTTCACTGGTCTGGTTACCATGTTATCCATATTTGGATATTTTGCCGCGGCCTAGTGGGTTCCTTTTTTAAGGCGTGGGTTCCTGACACCATTGGACTTATACCTGTCCCGTCCCCCGCATATTGCTGCCCCGTGTGAGGACGTAGAATAGAAGAAAAACAAAGAAAAATCGTGGAAGCACCAGCCGCGGAGACCCAAGTGTTAACAAGGAGGACACTGTATCATCTCTCCCGCCGAAACCAAGAAAATTGTAAGTAACTTATCTCGGGAGAGCGCTTGGGTGACGTTGGGAGGAAAAATAGAGAAAAAGAAAATTATTAAAAGAGCACAAAAATGGGAACGAATTTATCAGAAGTTGAATGGGATGTTTTTCATCAATTAGAGACAATGTTACAAGAAAAAGGTCACTCTGAAATTTCAAAAACTGAGCTTAAAAACTTACTTATCTGGGTTAAAGCGAATACGCAAGATTTAAATCTGCAGTCTGCTTTTTCTTTTCATTTTTGGGATCAGATAAACTGGAGAATCTATAATCTAGTCTCTCTCAAAAAAGATGAAAGCTTAAGAGAACTTGTGCCGGTTTGTAGTGCGCTGTTGTAGTGCTTTTTTAAACAAAGTGATAAAAATAAGATCAACTTGGACTCAGAAAACAGAGCTTCTGGTTCTATCTCACGAAATTCCAGTAAACCAGAGACTGTGTGTGTATCGGAGAATGTTACAAGTGTTGTTGCAAATGCTGAAAGTATTGCTTTGAACTCTGTTGAACAAAATCTTTCTTCTCTCTCTCTGGGAAAAAATGAGACTCTTTCGGACTTTTCTTCGCGTTGTTCTGTTAATGTAAAAATATGTGACTCTTGTAAGGGGGATGGAACAAAGTGTGTAAAAGATGGAAATGAAAAAGTGACTGTACTTCCTAAAATTGTTTGTGCAGGGACACTGAAACCTGAATTGGATTCTGTTGGGCCTGGGGTGGAGGCTGAGGTGGCTGCTTCCACTCGGGAAATTGTGGTTCCAGGGAACTCTTTTTCAGTTAAGCAAAACCATGGTTGTTCTGGTGTTTGTCAATCTATAGATACAGAGAAAGAAAAATTGGCTTTAAGGGTGGAGTCCTTTGAAAGGAAGAGATGGAAGAAACTCGCGACTGTGTTGTTGCTGAAATTCAAAAAGCTGGACTTGAAATCTCTGCAACGAAAATTCAACAAGTTTCACCTTAGAAGTACCTGGGATGGAAGATGACTGAGACGACAAGAACACCACAAAAAATTCAGATCCGAACCAGAGTCAACAACCTACAAGAGTTACAACAACTTCTAGGAGAAATCAACTGGGTCAGACCGATGTTGGGAATCACCAATGATGAACTGAGTCCGCTCTTCCATTTGCTGAGAGGAAGTTGCGACATCACTTCGCCAAGAACTTTAACCCCTGAAGCTCGTGCTGCTCTCGACAAAGTCACAGAAGCTCTTCAAAAAAAAAAGACAAGCTCATCGCTGCGTTCCTGAAAATCCTTTCTTTCTTGCAATCTTAGGAGAGAAGAAGCAGCTTTGTGGTCTCATTTTCCAGTGGGATTCCACAGAACAAGATCCTTTGTTAATAATGGAATGGGATTTTCCTCCCTACAGGTTTTCAAAGACCATTTGCTCAGTTTTAGAAATGATTGCATACATTATAATTAAGGCTAGAACCAGATTGCTAACTTTGGCAGGTCAAGAATTTTCAGTTATCTATTTGCCATTGAAAAATGATTATTTCAATTGGGCAATGCAAAATTCTGATGATTTACAATATGCATTCTTAGGTTTTCCAGGTGTTTGTTCCATACACTATCCAGCTCACAAACTACTGCAAGCAAAATTGAGTTTCAGAGAAAAACCTAAATTGAGTGAAGAACCTTTACATGCTGTGACTCTCTTCACTGATGGCTCTGGTAAAAGCCACAAGTCCGTTGTGACTTGGTTTAATCAAAAGACTAATGTTTGGGAATCTGATATTCAAACAGTAGAGGGATCCCCTCAAATTGTTGAGCCTGCTGCAGTAGTTTGAGCTTTTCAGCTGTTTCCTCAGCCTTTTAATTTGGTCACAGATTCTGCTTATGTTGCTAATGTAGTCAGGAGAATAGAAGGTTCCATTTTAAAGGATGTTAGTAATGAAACTTTACATCGTTGGCTTTCATGTCTTTTTATAACTTTGCAATATAGAACTAATCCATATTTTGTTTCTCACATTAGGGCGCATTCTTCACTTCCTGGATTTTTAGTGGAAGGAAATGCAAGAACGGACAAGCTGACAATGGTCATTTCTAACACATTGCCAAATAGTTTTGAACAAGCAAAATTGAGTCATGCCTTTTTCCACCAAAATGCACAAGCACTCATGCAAATGTTCCAAATCACTTAAAGTCAAGCTAAAGCTATCATTCATACTTGCCCTGACTGTCAATTGGTACAACCTCCTGTTTCTACAGGAGCAATCAACCCCCGAGGCTTACAAAGCCTACAGTTGTGGCAAACAGATGTTACTAAATAGCCTTCTTTTGGTAAATTTAAAAATATTCATGTTTCCATAGACACGTTCTCTGGTGCAGTTTTTGCTTCCCTTCACACAAGTGATACTGGCAGCCATGCCTGTCATCATTTCCTGCAAGCTTTTGCTTCATTGGGTATACCCCAAGAAGTAAAAACTGACAATGGCCCCGCATACATATCTCAAAAATTGGCCACATTTTTAAATGAATGGGGTGTTCGACGCATTTTTGGTATTCCCCACTCTCCCACAAGCCAAGCAATCATTGAAAGAACACATCAAACCTTAAAACGCATATTAGATCAACAGAGAGGGGGAACGGAAATCACCCCACAGATGAGACTGAGTAAGGCTTTGTATGTTTTTAATTTTCTAAATAGTAAAAGTACAGAACCAGATCCACCAATCTTTAGACACTTTTCAAATAGCACACAGGCAAAACTGAAAGAACATCCTCCTCTTCTAATTAGAAACCCTGACTCTGGACAGATGGAAGGTCCGTTTCAATTAATAACGTGGGGCAAAGGGTATGCTTCTATTTCCACAGGTGCTGGAAGAATTAAGTGGGTTCCTGCCAAAAACGTCAAACCGTATCGCACTTCAGAACCTGTTGTCGAGCCTAGAACTGAGGAAGCGAGTACGCAGACGTAGACCGAATGGAAGGATCCCGGGTCTCGCCTGACGCCTCTTGTGCCTGACGTTCATTGTGCATCGGTGGAACCCGTGAACTCTGATTTTGTGCCAATTTTTATTTATGAGTATACGAATTAAATGCTGAATGTTTGTTTAACAAAGCTAATTTTTGGCTGAAAATTTAGGTTCTTGTTTTGGTTTAGAAAGAATTCTGCCAAAACTTAGTTCTTGAAAGAGATGGGGCAGAATCAAATGGTATACTTGTTTTGCTTGATTTTAATTGTTTTTTGTCGTGCAGATTTGCCTGAGGATCAACCGAAGACGAATGTTTGGGTGACCTTAGCCAAGGCTGCCAGATCGGATACTATATGTCTGTCTAATTCGGAACCAGAAAAGCCTTTCTCAACCTGTTTGGTTGGTGTGCCAGTGAAAGAGTTTCCTTTGGTCAGAAAAGAATCCAATGGTAAACCAGGTGGAATTGACAATGGAAACAGTCCTTCCTTCAATTGGAACATTTGTTCCAAGAAACTTCTCAGGGCAGCAAATGTTTCAAACAGTTGGGATGTGTTTCTACAGACGGACCAATCTCCACGGCAATTGCCAAAAGGGTATTGGATCATTTGCGGAGACAGAGGTTGGCAAGGCATTCCAGCCCACCTTGAAGGTGGCCCTTGCAGCACTGGTATGCTTCCCATAATTGCCCCCACTGCCAAAGCAGTGATGAAAAAGAAACAAAGGAAAACAAGAGCTGTTCCTCATTATGATGAGAACTGTCAGAGTGATTTTATGCCTTGGAATGCCGCCAGAAGGGTTTCAGCAGGTATATTTCTACCCCAATTGGCTTCAGCTGTGGCATTGAGACAATTAGATCGAGTTGGATGTTGGCTGAGCAAACAAGCTAATGCCACATCCTCCGCAATCAGTGATATGTTGACCAATGTTGATAGTATTAGACATGCTACTCTTCAAAACAGAGCAGCCATTGATTTTCTCTTACTGGCACAAGGACATGGTTGTGAGGAATTGGAAGGTTTGTGTTGTATGAATTTGTCTGATCATTCTGAATCCATTCACAAAAGCATTCAAAAATTAAAGGATCTGACAGCCCAAATTAAAGAAGATGGAGGTTCCTGGTTGGATGATTTGTATCAAAATTGCAGTTTTGCACCTTGGCTAAGGCAACTTTGCAAGATAGGTCTTTACATATTAGGTGTTCTAATACTGATATTGATAGTGGTACCTTGTATACTCTGTTGTGTTCGGCGAATGATGAACAAAACAGTCCGAGAAGTTTTTGTCATTCAAGCAGGAGAATTAGGAAGTAGAAGCACAGAGAGTGTACGAAATCTCACGAAAGCAGTAGATGAGGGTATTGACATGAACGAAGGTTTTGAATTAAGGCCTTGGAATCGACCAGAGTTTTTTGAACGATGCCTTGTGACTGTTGCCAAACATATCTCTTTCAGGGATTGGGTCTTCACAGCATTAAGTTGCTGTGCCGTAATATAGCAATGCTTCAGTTTAGTGAAAATAGGTCTTCAGCAGATAATAAGCAGAAATTTTGCAATAGAGCTATGAAACGCAAATAGCAAGCGACAAGAAAATGAAAGCTTCTGGGTCAAACAGAGAGGGGGAAATGTTGGAATCCATAAGGTTAGAGGATTTTTAAGAAATGGTTAAAAAGAAGTATGTAGGCCTTAGACTGGAGTTTTGTTAGCATTGCAGAAAAGTTTCCCATGCAAGCAGAAAAAGTTTTCCATGCAAGCAGAAAAGTTTCCCAAGCAGTAGACGTGACAAATAACAATAGGCTTCTGTAGAATTGGCTTTAGGATGGCAACAAGGTTATTTAATGTATATCTTTAGAAGGTTAGCATGAATAGAACTCTGTTCTTTGTCTCTTATCAACTAGTCTTTGTTTTAGCTACGATTACCTATGTTTTATAAGATTGGATAGAATGCTTGTCAATATGTGTTTTCTGTGTCTGATTGGCTGAATTCTAGTCTGAGATGATTTTATGTATTGCTGTATGAGCCCTGTTGAAGGAGACATTTTTTGGTGTGGATCAGTGAGCTGTCATGTCTCCATTTTGTATTTTGAGACTGATGTGCTGGAAATAAAAGCAAAAATCTCTTCACTGGTCTGGTTACCATGTTATCCATATTTGGATATTTTGCCGCGGCCTAGTGGGTTCCTTTTTTAAGGCGTGGGTTCCTGACACCATTGGACTTATACCTGTCCCGTCCCCCGCATATTGCTGCCCCGTGTGAGGACGTAGAATAGAAGAAAAACAAAGAAAAATCGTGGAAGCACCAGCCGCGGAGACCCAAGTGTTAACAAGGAGGACACTGTATCATCTCTCCCGCCGAAACCAAGAAAATTGTAAGTAACTTATCTCGGGAGAGCGCTTGGGTGACGTTGGGAGGAAAAATAGAGAAAAAGAAAATTATTAAAAGAGCACAAAAATGGGAACGAATTTATCAGAAGTTGAATGGGATGTTTTTCATCAATTAGAGACAATGTTACAAGAAAAAGGTCACTCTGAAATTTCAAAAACTGAGCTTAAAAACTTACTTATCTGGGTTAAAGCGAATACGCAAGATTTAAATCTGCAGTCTGCTTTTTCTTTTCATTTTTGGGATCAGATAAACTGGAGAATCTATAATCTAGTCTCTCTCAAAAAAGATGAAAGCTTAAGAGAACTTGTGCCGGTTTGTAGTGCGCTGTTGTAGTGCTTTTTTAAACAAAGTGATAAAAATAAGATCAACTTGGACTCAGAAAACAGAGCTTCTGGTTCTATCTCACGAAATTCCAGTAAACCAGAGACTGTGTGTGTATCGGAGAATGTTACAAGTGTTGTTGCAAATGCTGAAAGTATTGCTTTGAACTCTGTTGAACAAAATCTTTCTTCTCTCTCTCTGGGAAAAAATGAGACTCTTTCGGACTTTTCTTCGCGTTGTTCTGTTAATGTAAAAATATGTGACTCTTGTAAGGGGGATGGAACAAAGTGTGTAAAAGATGGAAATGAAAAAGTGACTGTACTTCCTAAAATTGTTTGTGCAGGGACACTGAAACCTGAATTGGATTCTGTTGGGCCTGGGGTGGAGGCTGAGGTGGCTGCTTCCACTCGGGAAATTGTGGTTCCAGGGAACTCTTTTTCAGTTAAGCAAAACCATGGTTGTTCTGGTGTTTGTCAATCTATAGATACAGAGAAAGAAAAATTGGCTTTAAGGGTGGAGTCCTTTGAAAGGAAGAGATGGAAGAAACTCGCGACTGTGTTGTTGCTGAAATTCAAAAAGCTGGACTTGAAATCTCTGCAACGAAAATTCAACAAGTTTCACCTTAGAAGTACCTGGGATGGAAGATGACTGAGACAACAAGAACACCACAAAAAATTCAGATCCGAACCAGAGTCAACAACCTACAAGAGTTACAACAACTTCTAGGAGAAATCAACTGGGTCAGACTGATGTTGGGAATCACCAATGATGAACTGAGTCCGCTCTTCCATTTGCTGAGAGGAAGTTGCGACATCACTTCGCCAAGAACTTTAACCCCTGAAGCTCGTGCTGCTCTCGACAAAGTCACAGAAGCTCTTCAAAAAAGACAAGCTCATCGCTGCGTTCCTGAAAATCCTTTCTTTCTTGCAATCTTAGGAGAGAAGAAGCAGCTTTGTGGTCTCATTTTCCAGTGGGATTCCACAGAACAAGATCCTTTGTTAATAATGGAATGGGATTTTCCTCCCTACAGGTTTTCAAAGACCATTTGCTCAGTTTTAGAAATGATTGCATACATTATAATTAAGGCTAGAACCAGATTGTTGACTTTGGCAGGTCAAGAATTTTCAGTTATCTATTTGCCATTGAAAAATGATTATTTCAATTGGGCAATGCAAAATTCTGATGATTTACAATATGCATTCTTAGGTTTTCCAGGTGTTTGTTCCATACACTATCCAGCTCACAAACTACTGCAAGCAAAATTGAGTTTCAGAGAAAAACCTAAATTTAGTGAAGAACCTTTACATGCTGTGACTCTCTTCACTGATGGCTCTGGTAAAAGCCACAAGTCCGTTGTGACTTGGTTTAATCAAAAGACTAATGTTTGGGAATCTGATATTCAAACAGTAGAGGGATCCCCTCAAATTGTTGAGCCTGCTGCAGTAGTTTGAGCTTTTCAGCTGTTTCCTCAGCCTTTTAATTTGGTCACAGATTCTGCTTATGTTGCTAATGTAGTCAGGAGAATAGAAGGTTCCATTTTAAAGGATGTTAGTAATGAAACTTTACATCGTTGGCTTTCATGTCTTTTTATAACTTTGCAATATAGAACTAATCCATATTTTGTTTCTCACATTAGGGCGCATTCTTCACTTCCTGGATTTTTAGTGGAAGGAAATGCAAGAACGGACAAGCTGACAATGGTCATTTCTAACACATTGCCAAATAGTTTTGAACAAGCAAAATTGAGTCATGCCTTTTTCCACCAAAATGCACAAGCACTCATGCAAATGTTCCAAATCACTTAAAGTCAAGCTAAAGCTATCATTCATACTTGCCCTGACTGTCAATTGGTACAACCTCCTGTTTCTACAGGAGCAATCAACCCCCGAGGCTTACAAAGCCTACAGTTGTGGCAAACAGATGTTACTAAATAGCCTTCTTTTGGTAAATTTAAAAATATTCATGTTTCCATAGACACGTTCTCTGGTGCAGTTTTTGCTTCCCTTCACACAAGTGATACTGGCAGCCATGCCTGTCATCATTTCCTGCAAGCTTTTGCTTCATTGGGTATACCCCAAGAAGTAAAAACTGACAATGGCCCCGCATACATATCTCAAAAATTGGCCACATTTTTAAATGAATGGGGTGTTCGACACATTTTTGGTATTCCCCACTCTCCCACAAGCCAAGCAATCATTGAAAGAACACATCAAACCTTAAAACGCATATTAGATCAACAGAGAGGGGGAACGGAAATCACCCCACAGATGAGACTGAGTAAGGCTTTGTATGTTTTTAATTTTCTAAATAGTAAAAGTACAGAACCAGATCCACCAATCTTTAGACACTTTTCAAATAGCACACAGGCAAAACTGAAAGAACATCCTCCTCTTCTAATTAGAAACCCTGACTCTGGACAGATGGAAGGTCCATTTCAATTAATAACGTGGGGCAAAGGGTATGCTTCTATTTCCACAGGTGCTGGAAGAATTAAGTGGGTTCCTGCCAAAAACGTCAAACCGTATCGCACTTCAGAACCTGTTGTCGAGCCTAGAACTGAGGAAGCGAGTACGCAGACGTAGACCGAATGGAAGGATCCCGGGTCTCGCCTGACGCCTCTTGTGCCTGACGTTCATTGTGCATCGGTGGAACCCGTGAACTCTGATTTTGTGCCAATTTTTATTTATGAGTATACGAATTAAATGCTGAATGTTTGTTTAACAAAGCTAATTTTTGGCTGAAAATTTAGGTTCTTGTTTTGGTTTAGAAAGAATTCTGCCAAAACTTAGTTCTTGAAAGAGATGGGGCAGAATCAAATGGTATACTTGTTTTGCTTGATTTCATTTGTTTTTTGTCGTGCAGATTTGCCTGAGGATCAACCGAAGACGAATGTTTGGGTGACCTTAGCCAAGGCTGCCGGATCGGATACTATATGTCTGTCTAATTCGGAACCAGAAAAGCCTTTCTCAACCTGTTTGGTTGGTGTGCCAGTGAAAGAGTTTCCTTTGGTCAGAAAAGAATCCAATGGTAAACCAGGTGGAATTGACAATGGAAACAGTCCTTCCTTCAATTGGAACATTTGTTCCAAGAAACTTCTCAGGGCAGCAAATGTTTCAAACAGTTGGGATGTGTTTCTACAGACGGACCAATCTCCACGGCAATTGCCAAAAGGGTATTGGATCATTTGCGGAGACAGAGGTTGGCAAGACATTCCAGCCCACCTTGAAGGTGGCCCTTGCAGCACTGGTATGCTTCCCATAATTGCCCCCACTGCCAAAGCAGTGATGAAAAAGAAACAAAGGAAAACAAGAGCTGTTCCTCATTATGATGAGAACTGTCAGAGTGATTTTATGCCTTGGAATGCCGCCAGAAGGGTTTCAGCAGGTATATTTCTACCCCAATTGGCTTCAGCTGTGGCATTGAGACAATTAGATCGAGTTGGATGTTGGCTGAGCAAACAAGCTAATGCCACATCCTCCGCAATCAGTGATATGTTGACCAATGTTGATAGTATTAGACATGCTACTCTTCAAAACAGAGCAGCCATTGATTTTCTCTTACTGGCACAAGGACATGGTTGTGAGGAATTGGAAGGTTTGTGTTGTATGAATTTGTCTGATCATTCTGAATCCATTCACAAAAGCATTCAAAAATTAGAGGATCTGACAGCCCAAATTAAAGAAGATGGAGGTTCCTGGTTGGATGATTTGTATCAAAATTGCAGTTTTGCACCTTGGCTAAGGCAACTTTGCAAGATAGGTCTTTACATATTAGGTGTTCTAATACTGATATTGATAGTGGTACCTTGTATACTCTGTTGTGTTCGGCGAATGATGAACAAAACAGTCCGAGAAGTTTTTGTCATTCAAGCAGGAGAATTAGGAAGTAGAAGCACAGAGAGTGTACGAAATCTCACGAAAGCAGTAGATGAGGGTATTGACATGAACGAAGGTTTTGAATTAAGGCCTTGGAATCGACCAGAGTTTTTTGAACGATGCCTTGTGACTGTTGCCAAACATATCTCTTTCAGGGATTGGGTCTTCACAGCATTAAGTTGCTGTGCCGTAATATAGCAATGCTTCAGTTTAGTGAAAATAGGTCTTCAGCAGATAATAAGCAGAAATTTTGCAATAGAGCTATGAAACGCAAATAGCAAGCGACAAGAAAATGAAAGCTTCTGGGTCAAACAGAGAGGGGGAAATGTTGGAATCCATAAGGTTAGAGGATTTTTAAGAAATGGTTAAAAAGAAGTATGTAGGCCTTAGACTGGAGTTTTGTTAGCATTGCAGAAAAGTTTCCCATGCAAGCAGAAAAAGTTTTCCATGCAAGCAGAAAAGTTTCCCAAGCAGTAGACGTGACAAATAACAATAGGCTTCTGTAGAATTGGCTTTAGGATGGCAACAAGGTTATTTAATGTATATCTTTAGAAGGTTAGCATGAATAGAACTCTGTTCTTTGTCTCTTATCAACTAGTCTTTGTTTTAGCTACGATTACCTATGTTTTATAAGATTGGATAGAATGCTTGTCAATATGTGTTTTCTGTGTCTGATTGGCTGAATTCTAGTCTGAGATGATTTTATGTATTGCTGTATGAGCCCTGTTGAAGGAGACATTTTTTGGTGTGGATCAGTGAGCTGTCATGTCTCCATTTTGTATTTTGAGACTGATGTGCTGGAAATAAAAGCAAAAATCTCTTCACTGGTCTGGTTACCATGTTATCCATATTTGGATATTTTGCCGCGGCCTAGTGGGTTCCTTTTTTAAGGCGTGGGTTCCTGACACCATTGGACTTATACCTGTCCCGTCCCCCGCATATTGCTGCCCCGTGTGAGGACGTAGAATAGAAGAAAAACAAAGAAAAATCGTGGAAGCACCAGCCGCGGAGACCCAAGTGTTAACAAGGAGGACACTGTATCATCTCTCCCACCGAAACCAAGAAAATTGTAAGTAACTTATCTCGGGAGAGCGCTTGGGTGACGTTGGGAGGAAAAATAGAGAAAAAGAAAATTATTAAAAGAGCACAAAAATGGGAACGAATTTATCAGAAGTTGAATGGGATGTTTTTCATCAATTAGAGACAATGTTACAAGAAAAAGGTCACTCTGAAATTTCAAAAACTGAGCTTAAAAACTTACTTATCTGGGTTAAAGCGAATACGCAAGATTTAAATCTGCAGTCTGCTTTTTCTTTTCATTTTTGGGATCAGATAAACTGGAGAATCTATAATCTAGTCTCTCTCAAAAAAGATGAAAGCTTAAGAGAACTTGTGCCGGTTTGTAGTGCGCTGTTGTAGTGCTTTTTTAAACAAAGTGATAAAAATAAGATCAACTTGGACTCAGAAAACAGAGCTTCTGGTTCTATCTCACGAAATTCCAGTAAACCAGAGACTGTGTGTGTATCGGAGAATGTTACAAGTGTTGTTGCAAATGCTGAAAGTATTGCTTTGAACTCTGTTGAACAAAATCTTTCTTCTCTCTCTCTGGGAAAAAATGAGACTCTTTCGGACTTTTCTTCGCGTTGTTCTGTTAATGTGAAAATATGTGACTCTTGTAAGGGGGATGGAACAAAGTGTGTAAAAGATGGAAATGAAAAAGTGACTGTACTTCCTAAAATTGTTTGTGCAGGGACACTGAAACCTGAATTGGATTCTGTTGGGCCTGGGGTGGAGGCTGAGGTGGCTGCTTCCACTCGGGAAATTGTGGTTCCAGGGAACTCTTTTTCAGTTAAGCAAAACCATGGTTGTTCTGGTGTTTGTCAATCTATAGATACAGAGAAAGAAAAATTGGCTTTAAGGGTGGAGTCCTTTGAAAGGAAGAGATGGAAGAAACTCGCGACTGTGTTGTTGCTGAAATTCAAAAAGCTGGACTTGAAATCTCTGCAACGAAAATTCAACAAGTTTCACCTTAGAAGTACCTGGGATGGAAGATGACTGAGACAACAAGAACACCACAAAAAATTCAGATCCGAACCAGAGTCAACAACCTACAAGAGTTACAACAACTTCTAGGAGAAATCAACTGGGTCAGACCGATGTTGGGAATCACCAATGATGAACTGAGTCCGCTCTTCCATTTGCTGAGAGGAAGTTGCGACATCACTTCGCCAAGAACTTTAACCCCTGAAGCTCGTGCTGCTCTCGACAAAGTCACAGAAGCTCTTCAAAAAAGACAAGCTCATCGCTGCGTTCCTGAAAATCCTTTCTTTCTTGCAATCTTAGGAGAGAAGAAGCAGCTTTGTGGTCTCATTTTCCAGTGGGATTCCACAGAACAAGATCCTTTGTTAATAATGGAATGGGATTTTCCTCCCTACAGGTTTTCAAAGACCATTTGCTCAGTTTTAGAAATGATTGCATACATTATAATTAAGGCTAGAACCAGATTGTTGACTTTGGCAGGTCAAGAATTTTCAGTTATCTATTTGCCATTGAAAAATGATTATTTCAATTGGGCAATGCAAAATTCTGATGATTTACAATATGCATTCTTAGGTTTTCCAGGTGTTTGTTCCATACACTATCCAGCTCACAAACTACTGCAAGCAAAATTGAGTTTCAGAGAAAAACCTAAATTTAGTGAAGAACCTTTACATGCTGTGACTCTCTTCACTGATGGCTCTGGTAAAAGCCACAAGTCCGTTGTGACTTGGTTTAATCAAAAGACTAATGTTTGGGAATCTGATATTCAAACAGTAGAGGGATCCCCTCAAATTGTTGAGCCTGCTGCAGTAGTTTGAGCTTTTCAGCTGTTTCCTCAGCCTTTTAATTTGGTCACAGATTCTGCTTATGTTGCTAATGTAGTCAGGAGAATAGAAGGTTCCATTTTAAAGGATGTTAGTAATGAAACTTTACATCGTTGGCTTTCATGTCTTTTTATAACTTTGCAATATAGAACTAATCCATATTTTGTTTCTCACATTAGGGCGCATTCTTCACTTCCTGGATTTTTAGTGGAAGGAAATGCAAGAACGGACAAGCTGACAATGGTCATTTCTAACACATTGCCAAATAGTTTTGAACAAGCAAAATTGAGTCATGCCTTTTTCCACCAAAATGCACAAGCACTCATGCAAATGTTCCAAATCACTTAAAGTCAAGCTAAAGCTATCATTCATACTTGCCCTGACTGTCAATTGGTACAACCTCCTGTTTCTACAGGAGCAATCAACCCCCGAGGCTTACAAAGCCTACAGTTGTGGCAAACAGATGTTACTAAATAGCCTTCTTTTGGTAAATTTAAAAATATTCATGTTTCCATAGACACGTTCTCTGGTGCAGTTTTTGCTTCCCTTCACACAAGTGATACTGGCAGCCATGCCTGTCATCATTTCCTGCAAGCTTTTGCTTCATTGGGTATACCCCAAGAAGTAAAAACTGACAATGGCCCCGCATACATATCTCAAAAATTGGCCACATTTTTAAATGAATGGGGTGTTCGACGCATTTTTGGTATTCCCCACTCTCCCACAAGCCAAGCAATCATTGAAAGAACACATCAAACCTTAAAACGCATATTAGATCAACAGAGAGGGGGAACGGAAATCACCCCACAGATGAGACTGAGTAAGGCTTTGTATGTTTTTAATTTTCTAAATAGTAAAAGTACAGAACCAGATCCACCAATCTTTAGACACTTTTCAAATAGCACACAGGCAAAACTGAAAGAACATCCTCCTCTTCTAATTAGAAACCCTGACTCTGGACAGATGGAAGGTCCGTTTCAATTAATAACGTGGGGCAAAGGGTATGCTTCTATTTCCACAGGTGCTGGAAGAATTAAGTGGGTTCCTGCCAAAAACGTCAAACCGTATCGCACTTCAGAACCTGTTGTCGAGCCTAGAACTGAGGAAGCGAGTACGCAGACGTAGACCGAATGGAAGGATCCCGGGTCTCGCCTGACGCCTCTTGTGCCTGACGTTCATTGTGCATCGGTGGAACCCGTGAACTCTGATTTTGTGCCAATTTTTATTTATGAGTATACGAATTAAATGCTGAATGTTTGTTTAACAAAGCTAAATTTTGGCTGAAAATTTAGGTTCTTGTTTTGGTTTAGAAAGAATTCTGCCAAAACTTAGTTCTTGAAAGAGATGGGGCAGAATCAAATGGTATACTTGTTTTGCTTGATTTTAATTGTTTTTTGTCGTGCAGATTTGCCTGAGGATCAACCGAAGACGAATGTTTGGGTGACCTTAGCCAAGGCTGCCGGATCGGATACTATATGTCTGTCTAATTCGGAACCAGAAAAGCCTTTCTCAACCTGTTTGGTTGGTGTGCCAGTGAAAGAGTTTCCTTTGGTCAGAAAAGAATCCAATGGTAAACCAGGTGGAATTGACAATGGAAACAGTCCTTCCTTCAATTGGAACATTTGTTCCAAGAAACTTCTCAGGGCAGCAAATGTTTCAAACAGTTGGGATGTGTTTCTACAGACGGACCAATCTCCACGGCAATTGCCAAAAGGGTATTGGATCATTTGCGGAGACAGAGGTTGGCAAGGCATTCCAGCCCACCTTGAAGGTGGCCCTTGCAGCATTGGTATGCTTCCCATAATTGCCCCCACTGCCAAAGCAGTGATGAAAAAGAAACAAAGGAAAACAAGAGCTGTTCCTCATTATGATGAGAACTGTCAGAGTGATTTTATGCCTTGGAATGCCGCCAGAAGGGTTTCAGCAGGTATATTTCTACCCCAATTGGCTTCAGCTGTGGCATTGAGACAATTAGATCGAGTTGGATGTTGGCTGAGCAAACAAGCTAATGCCACATCCTCCGCAATCAGTGATATGTTGACCAATGTTGATAGTATTAGACATGCTACTCTTCAAAACAGAGCAGCCATTGATTTTCTCTTACTGGCACAAGGACATGGTTGTGAGGAATTGGAAGGTTTGTGTTGTATGAATTTGTCTGATCATTCTGAATCCATTCACAAAAGCATTCAAAAATTAAAGGATCTGACAGCCCAAATTAAAGAAGATGGAGGTTCCTGGTTGGATGATTTGTATCAAAATTGCAGTTTTGCACCTTGGCTAAGGCAACTTTGCAAGATAGGTCTTTACATATTAGGTGTTCTAATACTGATATTGATAGTGGTACCTTGTATACTCTGTTGTGTTTGGCGAATGATGAACAAAACAGTCCGAGAAGTTTTTGTCATTCAAGCAGGAGAATTAGGAAGTAGAAGCACAGAGAGTGTACGAAATCTCACGAAAGCAGTAGATGAGGGTATTGACATGAACGAAGGTTTTGAATTAAGGCCTTGGAATCGACCAGAGTTTTTTGAACGATGCCTTGTGACTGTTGCCAAACATATCTCTTTCAGGGATTGGGTCTTCACAGCATTAAGTTGCTGTGCCGTAATATAGCAATGCTTCAGTTTAGTGAAAATAGGTCTTCAGCAGATAATAAGCAGAAATTTTGCAATAGAGCTATGAAACGCAAATAGCAAGCGACAAGAAAATGAAAGCTTCTGGGTCAAACAGAGAGGGGGAAATGTTGGAATCCATAAGGTTAGAGGATTTTTAAGAAATGGTTAAAAAGAAGTATGTAGGCCTTAGACTGGAGTTTTGTTAGCATTGCAGAAAAGTTTCCCATGCAAGCAGAAAAAGTTTTCCATGCAAGCAGAAAAGTTTCCCAAGCAGTAGACGTGACAAATAACAATAGGCTTCTGTAGAATTTGCTTTAGGATGGCAACAAGGTTATTTAATGTATATCTTTAGAAGGTTAGCATGAATAGAACTCTGTTCTTTGTCTCTTATCAACTAGTCTTTGTTTTAGCTACGATTACCTATGTTTTATAAGATTGGATAGAATGCTTGTCAATATGTGTTTTCTGTGTCTGATTGGCTGAATTCTAGTCTGAGACGATTTTATGTATTGCTGTATGAGCCCTGTTGAAGGAGACATTTTTTGGTGTGGATCAGTGAGCTGTCATGTCTCCATTTTGTATTTTGAGACTGATGTGCTGGAAATAAAAGCAAAAATCTCTTCACTGGTCTGGTTACCATGTTATCCATATTTGGATATTTTGCCGCGGCCTAGTGGGTTCCTTTTTTAAGGCGTGGGTTCCTGACACCATTGGACTTATACCTGTCCCGTCCCCCGCATATTGCTGCCCCGTGTGAGGACGTAGAATAGAAGAAAAACAAAGAAAAATCGTGGAAGCACCAGCCGCGGAGACCCAAGTGTTAACAAGGAGGACACTGTATCATCTCTCCCGCCGAAACCAAGAAAATTGTAAGTAACTTATCTCGGGAGAGCGCTTGGGTGACGTTGGGAGGAAAAATAGAGAAAAAGAAAATTATTAAAAGAGCACAAAAATGGGAACGAATTTATCAGAAGTTGAATGGGATGTTTTTCATCAATTAGAGACAATGTTACAAGAAAAAGGTCACTCTGAAATTTCAAAAACTGAGCTTAAAAACTTACTTATCTGGGTTAAAGCGAATACGCAAGATTTAAATCTGCAGTCTGCTTTTTCTTTTCATTTTTGGGATCAGATAAACTGGAGAATCTATAATCTAGTCTCTCTCAAAAAAGATGAAAGCTTAAGAGAACTTGTGCCGGTTTGTAGTGCGCTGTTGTAGTGCTTTTTTAAACAAAGTGATAAAAATAAGATCAACTTGGACTCAGAAAACAGAGCTTCTGGTTCTATCTCACGAAATTCCAGTAAACCAGAGACTGTGTGTGTATCGGAGAATGTTACAAGTGTTGTTGCAAATGCTGAAAGTATTGCTTTGAACTCTGTTGAACAAAATCTTTCTTCTCTCTCTCTGGGAAAAAATGAGACTCTTTCGGACTTTTCTTCGCGTTGTTCTGTTAATGTAAAAATATGTGACTCTTGTAAGGGGGATGGAACAAAGTGTGTAAAAGATGGAAATGAAAAAGTGACTGTACTTCCTAAAATTGTTTGTGCAGGGACACTGAAACCTGAATTGGATTCTGTTGGGCCTGGGGTGGAGGCTGAGGTGGCTGCTTCCACTCGGGAAATTGTGGTTCCAGGGAACTCTTTTTCAGTTAAGCAAAACCATGGTTGTTCTGGTGTTTGTCAATCTATAGATACAGAGAAAGAAAAATTGGCTTTAAGGGTGGAGTCCTTTGAAAGGAAGAGATGGAAGAAACTCGCGACTGTGTTGTTGCTGAAATTGAAAAAGCTGGACTTGAAATCTCTGCAACGAAAATTCAACAAGCTTCACCTTAGAAGTACCTGGGATGGAAGATGACTGAGACGACAAGAACACCACAAAAAATTCAGATCCGAACCAGAGTCAACAACCTACAAGAGTTACAACAACTTCTAGGAGAAATCAACTGGGTCAGACCGATGTTGGGAATCACCAATGATGAACTGAGTCCGCTCTTCCATTTGCTGAGAGGAAGTTGCGACATCACTTCGCCAAGAACTTTAACCCCTGAAGCTCGTGCTGCTCTCGACAAAGTCACAGAAGCTCTTCAAAAAAGACAAGCTCATCGCTGCGTTCCTGAAAATCCTTTCTTTCTTGCAATCTTAGGAGAGAAGAAGCAGCTTTGTGGTCTCATTTTCCAGTGGGATTCCACAGAACAAGATCCTTTGTTAATAATGGAATGGGATTTTCCTCCCTACAGGTTTTCAAAGACCATTTGCTCAGTTTTAGAAATGATTGCTTACATTATAATTAAGGCTAGAACCAGATTGTTAACTTTGGCAGGTCAAGAATTTTCAGTTATCTATTTGCCATTGAAAAATGATTATTTCAATTGGGCAATGCAAAATTCTGATGATTTACAATATGCATTCTTAGGTTTTCCAGGTGTTTGTTCCATACACTATCCAGCTCACAAACTACTGCAAGCAAAATTGAGTTTCAGAGAAAAACCTAAATTTAGTGAAGAACCTTTACATGCTGTGACTCTCTTCACTGATGGCTCTGGTAAAAGCCACAAGTCCGTTGTGACTTGGTTTAATCAAAAGACTAATGTTTGGGAATCTGATATTCAAACAGTAGAGGGATCCCCTCAAATTGTTGAGCCTGCTGCAGTAGTTTGAGCTTTTCAGCTGTTTCCTCAGCCTTTTAATTTGGTCACAGATTCTGCTTATGTTGCTAATGTAGTCAGGAGAATAGAAGGTTCCATTTTAAAGGATGTTAGTAATGAAACTTTACATCGTTGGCTTTCATGTCTTTTTATAACTTTGCAATATAGAACTAATCCATATTTTGTTTCTCACATTAGGGCGCATTCTTCACTTCCTGGATTTTTAGTGGAAGGAAATGCAAGAGCGGACAAGCTGACAATGGTCATTTCTAACACATTGCCAAATAGTTTTGAACAAGCAAAATTGAGTCGTGCCTTTTTCCACCAAAATGCACAAGCACTCATGCAAATGTTCCAAATCACTTAAAGTCAAGCTAAAGCTATCATTCATACTTGCCCTGACTGTCAATTGGTACAACCTCCTGTTTCTACAGGAGCAATCAACCCCCGAGGCTTACAAAGCCTACAGTTGTGGCAAACAGATGTTACTAAATAGCCTTCTTTTGGTAAATTTAAAAATATTCATGTTTCCATAGACACGTTCTCTGGTGCAGTTTTTGCTTCCCTTCACACAAGTGATACTGGCAGCCATGCCTGTCATCATTTCCTGCAAGCTTTTGCTTCATTGGGTATACCCCAAGAAGTAAAAACTGACAATGGCCCCGCATACATATCTCAAAAATTGGCCACATTTTTAAATGAATGGGGTGTTCGACGCATTTTTGGTATTCCCCACTCTCCCACAAGCCAAGCAATCATTGAAAGAACACATCAAACCTTAAAACGCATATTAGATCAACAGAGAGGGGGAACGGAAATCACCCCACAGATGAGACTGAGTAAGGCTTTGTATGTTTTTAATTTTCTAAATAGTAAAAGTACAGAACCAGATCCACCAATCTTTAGACACTTTTCAAATAGCACACAGGCAAAACTGAAAGAACATCCTCCTCTTCTAATTAGAAACCCTGACTCTGGACAGATGGAAGGTCCGTTTCAATTAATAACGTGGGGCAAAGGGTATGCTTCTATTTCCACAGGTGCTGGAAGAATTAAGTGGGTTCCTGCCAAAAACGTCAAACCGTATCGCACTTCAGAACCTGTTGTCGAGCCTAGAACTGAGGAAGCGAGTACGCAGACGTAGACCGAATGGAAGGATCCCGGGTCTCGCCTGACGCCTCTTGTGCCTGACGTTCATTGTGCATCGGTGGAACCCGTGAACTCTGATTTTGTGCCAATTTTTATTTATGAGTATACGAATTAAATGCTGAATGTTTGTTTAACAAAGCTAATTTTTGGCTGAAAATTTAGGTTCTTGTTTTGGTTTAGAAAGAATTCTGCCAAAACTTAGTTCTTGAAAGAGATGGGGCAGAATCAAATGGTATACTTGTTTTGCTTGATTTCATTTGTTTTTTGTCGTGCAGATTTGCCTGAGGATCAACCGAAGACGAATGTTTGGGTGACCTTAGCCAAGGCTGCCGGATCGGATACTATATGTCTGTCTAATTCGGAACCAGAAAAGCCTTTCTCAACCTGTTTGGTTGGTGTGCCAGTGAAAGAGTTTCCTTTGGTCAGAAAAGAATCCAATGGTAAACCAGGTGGAATTGACAATGGAAACAGTCCTTCCTTCAATTGGAACATTTGTTCCAAGAAACTTCTCAGGGCAGCAAATGTTTCAAACAGTTGGGATGTGTTTCTACAGACGGACCAATCTCCACGGCAATTGCCAAAAGGGTATTGGATCATTTGCGGAGACAGAGGTTGGCAAGGCATTCCAGCCCACCTTGAAGGTGGCCCTTGCAGCATTGGTATGCTTACCATAATTGCCCCCACTGCCAAAGCAGTGATGAAAAAGAAACAAAGGAAAACAAGAGCTGTTCCTCATTATGATGAGAACTGTCAGAGTGATTTTATGCCTTGGAATGCCGCCAGAAGGGTTTCAGCAGGTATATTTCTACCCCAATTGGCTTCAGCTGTGGCATTGAGACAATTAGATCGAGTTGGATGTTGGCTGAGCAAACAAGCTAATGCCACATCCTCCGCAATCAGTGATATGTTGACCAATGTTGATAGTATTAGACATGCTACTCTTCAAAACAGAGCAGCCATTGATTTTCTCTTACTGGCACAAGGACATGGTTGTGAGGAATTGGAAGGTTTGTGTTGTATGAATTTGTCTGATCATTCTGAATCCATTCACAAAAGCATTCAAAAATTAAAGGATCTGACAGCCCAAATTAAAGAAGATGGAGGTTCCTGGTTGGATGATTTGTATCAAAATTGCAGTTTTGCACCTTGGCTAAGGCAACTTTGCAAGATAGGTCTTTACATATTAGGTGTTCTAATACTGATATTGATAGTGGTACCTTGTATACTCTGTTGTGTTTGGCGAATGATGAACAAAACAGTCCGAGAAGTTTTTGTCATTCAAGCAGGAGAATTAGGAAGTAGAAGCACAGAGAGTGTACGAAATCTCACGAAAGCAGTAGATGAGGGTATTGACATGAACGAAGGTTTTGAATTAAGGCCTTGGAATCGACCAGAGTTTTTTGAACGATGCCTTGTGACTGTTGCCAAACATATCTCTTTCAGGGATTGGGTCTTCACAGCATTAAGTTGCTGTGCCGTAATATAGCAATGCTTCAGTTTAGTGAAAATAGGTCTTCAGCAGATAATAAGCAGAAATTTTGCAATAGAGCTATGAAACGCAAATAGCAAGCGACAAGAAAATGAAAGCTTCTGGGTCAAACAGAGAGGGGGAAATGTTGGAATCCATAAGGTTAGAGGATTTTTAAGAAATGGTTAAAAAGAAGTATGTAGGCCTTAGACTGGAGTTTTGTTAGCATTGCAGAAAAGTTTCCCATGCAAGCAGAAAAAGTTTTCCATGCAAGCAGAAAAGTTTCCCAAGCAGTAGACGTGACAAATAACAATAGGCTTCTGTAGAATTGGCTTTAGGATGGCAACAAGGTTATTTAATGTATATCTTTAGAAGGTTAGCATGAATAGAACTCTGTTCTTTGTCTCTTATCAACTAGTCTTTGTTTTAGCTACGATTACCTATGTTTTATAAGATTGGATAGAATGCTTGTCAATATGTGTTTTCTGTGTCTGATTGGCTGAATTCTAGTCTGAGACGATTTTATGTATTGCTGTATGAGCCCTGTTGAAGGAGACATTTTTTGGTGTGGATCAGTGAGCTGTCATGTCTCCATTTTGTATTTTGAGACTGATGTGCTGGAAATAAAAGCAAAAATCTCTTCACTGGTCTGGTTACCATGTTATCCATATTTGGATATTTTGCCGCGGCCTAGTGGGTTCCTTTTTTAAGGCGTGGGTTCCTGACACCATTGGACTTATACCTGTCCCGTCCCCCGCATATTGCTGCCCCGTGTGAGGACGTAGAATAGAAGAAAAACAAAGAAAAATCGTGGAAGCACCAGCCGCGGAGACCCAAGTGTTAACAAGGAGGACACTGTATCATCTCTCCCGCCGAAACCAAGAAAATTGTAAGTAACTTATCTCGGGAGAGCGCTTGGGTGACGTTGGGAGGAAAAATAGAGAAAAAGAAAATTATTAAAAGAGCACAAAAATGGGAACGAATTTATCAGAAGTTGAATGGGATGTTTTTCATCAATTAGAGACAATGTTACAAGAAAAAGGTCACTCTGAAATTTCAAAAACTGAGCTTAAAAACTTACTTATCTGGGTTAAAGCGAATACGCAAGATTTAAATCTGCAGTCTGCTTTTTCTTTTCATTTTTGGGATCAGATAAACTGGAGAATCTATAATCTAGTCTCTCTCAAAAAAGATGAAAGCTTAAGAGAACTTGTGCCGGTTTGTAGTGCGCTGTTGTAGTGCTTTTTTAAACAAAGTGATAAAAATAAGATCAACTTGGACTCAGAAAACAGAGCTTCTGGTTCTATCTCACGAAATTCCAGTAAACCAGAGACTGTGTGTGTATCGGAGAATGTTACAAGTGTTGTTGCAAATGCTGAAAGTATTGCTTTGAACTCTGTTGAACAAAATCTTTCTTCTCTCTCTCTGGGAAAAAATGAGACTCTTTCGGACTTTTCTTCGCGTTGTTCTGTTAATGTAAAAATATGTGACTCTTGTAAGGGGGATGGAACAAAGTGTGTAAAAGATGGAAATGAAAAAGTGACTGTACTTCCTAAAATTGTTTGTGCAGGGACACTGAAACCTGAATTGGATTCTGTTGGGCCTGGGGTGGAGGCTGAGGTGGCTGCTTCCACTCGGGAAATTGTGGTTCCAGGGAACTCTTTTTCAGTTAAGCAAAACCATGGTTGTTCTGGTGTTTGTCAATCTATAGATACAGAGAAAGAAAAATTGGCTTTAAGGGTGGAGTCCTTTGAAAGGAAGAGATGGAAGAAACTCGCGACTGTGTTGTTGCTGAAATTGAAAAAGCTGGACTTGAAATCTCTGCAACGAAAATTCAACAAGCTTCACCTTAGAAGTACCTGGGATGGAAGATGACTGAGACGACAAGAACACCACAAAAAATTCAGATCCGAACCAGAGTCAACAACCTACAAGAGTTACAACAACTTCTAGGAGAAATCAACTGGGTCAGACCGATGTTGGGAATCACCAATGATGAACTGAGTCCGCTCTTCCATTTGCTGAGAGGAAGTTGCGACATCACTTCGCCAAGAACTTTAACCCCTGAAGCTCGTGCTGCTCTCGACAAAGTCACAGAAGCTCTTCAAAAAAGACAAGCTCATCGCTGCGTTCCTGAAAATCCTTTCTTTCTTGCAATCTTAGGAGAGAAGAAGCAGCTTTGTGGTCTCATTTTCCAGTGGGATTCCACAGAACAAGATCCTTTGTTAATAATGGAATGGGATTTTCCTCCCTACAGGTTTTCAAAGACCATTTGCTCAGTTTTAGAAATGATTGCTTACATTATAATTAAGGCTAGAACCAGATTGTTAACTTTGGCAGGTCAAGAATTTTCAGTTATCTATTTGCCATTGAAAAATGATTATTTCAATTGGGCAATGCAAAATTCTGATGATTTACAATATGCATTCTTAGGTTTTCCAGGTGTTTGTTCCATACACTATCCAGCTCACAAACTACTGCAAGCAAAATTGAGTTTCAGAGAAAAACCTAAATTTAGTGAAGAACCTTTACATGCTGTGACTCTCTTCACTGATGGCTCTGGTAAAAGCCACAAGTCCGTTGTGACTTGGTTTAATCAAAAGACTAATGTTTGGGAATCTGATATTCAAACAGTAGAGGGATCCCCTCAAATTGTTGAGCCTGCTGCAGTAGTTTGAGCTTTTCAGCTGTTTCCTCAGCCTTTTAATTTGGTCACAGATTCTGCTTATGTTGCTAATGTAGTCAGGAGAATAGAAGGTTCCATTTTAAAGGATGTTAGTAATGAAACTTTACATCGTTGGCTTTCATGTCTTTTTATAACTTTGCAATATAGAACTAATCCATATTTTGTTTCTCACATTAGGGCGCATTCTTCACTTCCTGGATTTTTAGTGGAAGGAAATGCAAGAGCGGACAAGCTGACAATGGTCATTTCTAACACATTGCCAAATAGTTTTGAACAAGCAAAATTGAGTCGTGCCTTTTTCCACCAAAATGCACAAGCACTCATGCAAATGTTCCAAATCACTTAAAGTCAAGCTAAAGCTATCATTCATACTTGCCCTGACTGTCAATTGGTACAACCTCCTGTTTCTACAGGAGCAATCAACCCCCGAGGCTTACAAAGCCTACAGTTGTGGCAAACAGATGTTACTAAATAGCCTTCTTTTGGTAAATTTAAAAATATTCATGTTTCCATAGACACGTTCTCTGGTGCAGTTTTTGCTTCCCTTCACACAAGTGATACTGGCAGCCATGCCTGTCATCATTTCCTGCAAGCTTTTGCTTCATTGGGTATACCCCAAGAAGTAAAAACTGACAATGGCCCCGCATACATATCTCAAAAATTGGCCACATTTTTAAATGAATGGGGTGTTCGACGCATTTTTGGTATTCCCCACTCTCCCACAAGCCAAGCAATCATTGAAAGAACACATCAAACCTTAAAACGCATATTAGATCAACAGAGAGGGGGAACGGAAATCACCCCACAGATGAGACTGAGTAAGGCTTTGTATGTTTTTAATTTTCTAAATAGTAAAAGTACAGAACCAGATCCACCAATCTTTAGACACTTTTCAAATAGCACACAGGCAAAACTGAAAGAACATCCTCCTCTTCTAATTAGAAACCCTGACTCTGGACAGATGGAAGGTCCGTTTCAATTAATAACGTGGGGCAAAGGGTATGCTTCTATTTCCACAGGTGCTGGAAGAATTAAGTGGGTTCCTGCCAAAAACGTCAAACCGTATCGCACTTCAGAACCTGTTGTCGAGCCTAGAACTGAGGAAGCGAGTACGCAGACGTAGACCGAATGGAAGGATCCCGGGTCTCGCCTGACGCCTCTTGTGCCTGACGTTCATTGTGCATCGGTGGAACCCGTGAACTCTGATTTTGTGCCAATTTTTATTTATGAGTATACGAATTAAATGCTGAATGTTTGTTTAACAAAGCTAATTTTTGGCTGAAAATTTAGGTTCTTGTTTTGGTTTAGAAAGAATTCTGCCAAAACTTAGTTCTTGAAAGAGATGGGGCAGAATCAAATGGTATACTTGTTTTGCTTGATTTCATTTGTTTTTTGTCGTGCAGATTTGCCTGAGGATCAACCGAAGACGAATGTTTGGGTGACCTTAGCCAAGGCTGCCGGATCGGATACTATATGTCTGTCTAATTCGGAACCAGAAAAGCCTTTCTCAACCTGTTTGGTTGGTGTGCCAGTGAAAGAGTTTCCTTTGGTCAGAAAAGAATCCAATGGTAAACCAGGTGGAATTGACAATGGAAACAGTCCTTCCTTCAATTGGAACATTTGTTCCAAGAAACTTCTCAGGGCAGCAAATGTTTCAAACAGTTGGGATGTGTTTCTACAGACGGACCAATCTCCACGGCAATTGCCAAAAGGGTATTGGATCATTTGCGGAGACAGAGGTTGGCAAGGCATTCCAGCCCACCTTGAAGGTGGCCCTTGCAGCATTGGTATGCTTACCATAATTGCCCCCACTGCCAAAGCAGTGATGAAAAAGAAACAAAGGAAAACAAGAGCTGTTCCTCATTATGATGAGAACTGTCAGAGTGATTTTATGCCTTGGAATGCCGCCAGAAGGGTTTCAGCAGGTATATTTCTACCCCAATTGGCTTCAGCTGTGGCATTGAGACAATTAGATCGAGTTGGATGTTGGCTGAGCAAACAAGCTAATGCCACATCCTCCGCAATCAGTGATATGTTGACCAATGTTGATAGTATTAGACATGCTACTCTTCAAAACAGAGCAGCCATTGATTTTCTCTTACTGGCACAAGGACATGGTTGTGAGGAATTGGAAGGTTTGTGTTGTATGAATTTGTCTGATCATTCTGAATCCATTCACAAAAGCATTCAAAAATTAAAGGATCTGACAGCCCAAATTAAAGAAGATGGAGGTTCCTGGTTGGATGATTTGTATCAAAATTGCAGTTTTGCACCTTGGCTAAGGCAACTTTGCAAGATAGGTCTTTACATATTAGGTGTTCTAATACTGATATTGATAGTGGTACCTTGTATACTCTGTTGTGTTCGGCGAATGATGAACAAAACAGTCCGAGAAGTTTTTGTCATTCAAGCAGGAGAATTAGGAAGTAGAAGCACAGAGAGTGTACGAAATCTCACGAAAGCAGTAGATGAGGGTATTGACATGAACGAAGGTTTTGAATTAAGGCCTTGGAATCGACCAGAGTTTTTTGAACGATGCCTTGTGACTGTTGCCAAACATATCTCTTTCAGGGATTGGGTCTTCACAGCATTAAGTTGCTGTGCCGTAATATAGCAATGCTTCAGTTTAGTGAAAATAGGTCTTCAGCAGATAATAAGCAGAAATTTTGCAATAGAGCTATGAAACGCAAATAGCAAGCGACAAGAAAATGAAAGCTTCTGGGTCAAACAGAGAGGGGGAAATGTTGGAATCCATAAGGTTAGAGGATTTTTAAGAAATGGTTAAAAAGAAGTATGTAGGCCTTAGACTGGAGTTTTGTTAGCATTGCAGAAAAGTTTCCCATGCAAGCAGAAAAAGTTTTCCATGCAAGCAGAAAAGTTTCCCAAGCAGTAGACGTGACAAATAACAATAGGCTTCTGTAGAATTGGCTTTAGGATGGCAACAAGGTTATTTAATGTATGTCTTTAGAAGGTTAGCATGAATAGAACTCTGTTCTTTGTCTCTTATCAACTAGTCTTTGTTTTAGCTACGATTACCTATGTTTTATAAGATTGGATAGAATGCTTGTCAATATGTGTTTTCTGTGTCTGATTGGCTGAATTCTAGTCTGAGATGATTTTATGTATTGCTGTATGAGCCCTGTTGAAGGAGACATTTTTTGGTGTGGATCAGTGAGCTGTCATGTCTCCATTTTGTATTTTGAGACTGATGTGCTGGAAATAAAAGCAAAAATCTCTTCACTGGTCTGGTTACCATGTTATCCATATTTGGATATTTTGCCGCGGCCTAGTGGGTTCCTTTTTTAAGGCGTGGGTTCCTGACACCATTGGACTTATACCTGTCCCGTCCCCCGCATATTGCTGCCCCGTGTGAGGACGTAGAATAGAAGAAAAACAAAGAAAAATCGTGGAAGCACCAGCCGCGGAGACCCAAGTGTTAACAAGGAGGACACTGTATCATCTCTCCCGCCGAAACCAAGAAAATTGTAAGTAACTTATCTCGGGAGAGCGCTTGGGTGACGTTGGGAGGAAAAATAGAGAAAAAGAAAATTATTAAAAGAGCACAAAAATGGGAACGAATTTATCAGAAGTTGAATGGGATGTTTTTCATCAATTAGAGACAATGTTACAAGAAAAAGGTCACTCTGAAATTTCAAAAACTGAGCTTAAAAACTTACTTATCTGGGTTAAAGCGAATACGCAAGATTTAAATCTGCAGTCTGCTTTTTCTTTTCATTTTTGGGATCAGATAAACTGGAGAATCTATAATCTAGTCTCTCTCAAAAAAGATGAAAGCTTAAGAGAACTTGTGCCGGTTTGTAGTGCGCTGTTGTAGTGCTTTTTTAAACAAAGTGATAAAAATAAGATCAACTTGGACTCAGAAAACAGAGCTTCTGGTTCTATCTCACGAAATTCCAGTAAACCAGAGACTGTGTGTGTATCGGAGAATGTTACAAGTGTTGTTGCAAATGCTGAAAGTATTGCTTTGAACTCTGTTGAACAAAATCTTTCTTCTCTCTCTCTGGGAAAAAATGAGACTCTTTCGGACTTTTCTTCGCGTTGTTCTGTTAATGTGAAAATATGTGACTCTTGTAAGGGGGATGGAACAAAGTGTGTAAAAGATGGAAATGAAAAAGTGACTGTACTTCCTAAAATTGTTTGTGCAGGGACACTGAAACCTGAATTGGATTCTGTTGGGCCTGGGGTGGAGGCTGAGGTGGCTGCTTCCACTCGGGAAATTGTGGTTCCAGGGAACTCTTTTTCAGTTAAGCAAAACCATGGTTGTTCTGGTGTTTGTCAATCTATAGATACAGAGAAAGAAAAATTGGCTTTAAGGGTGGAGTCCTTTGAAAGGAAGAGATGGAAGAAACTCGCGACTGTGTTGTTGCTGAAATTCAAAAAGCTGGACTTGAAATCTCTGCAAAGAAAATTCAACAAGTTTCACCTTAGAAGTACCTGGGTCGGAAGATGACTGAGACGACAAGAACACCACAAAAAATTCAGATCCGAACCAGAGTCAACAACCTACAAGAGTTACAACAACTTCTAGGAGAAATCAACTGGGTCAGACCGATGTTGGGAATCACCAATGATGAACTGAGTCCGCTCTTCCATTTGCTGAGAGGAAGTTGCGACATCACTTCGCCAAGAACTTTAACCCCTGAAGCTCGTGCTGCTCTCGACAAAGTCACAGAAGCTCTTCAAAAAAGACAAGCTCATCGCTGCGTTCCTGAAAATCCTTTCTTTCTTGCAATCTTAGGAGAGAAGAAGCAGCTTTGTGGTCTCATTTTCCAGTGGGATTCCACAGAACAAGATCCTTTGTTAATAATGGAATGGGATTTTCCTCCCTACAGGTTTTCAAAGGCCATTTGCTCAGTTTTAGAAATGATTGCATACATTATAATTAAGGCTAGAACCAGATTGTTAACTTTGGCAGGTCAAGAATTTTCAGTTATCTATTTGCCATTGAAAAATGATTATTTCAACTGGGCAATGCAAAATTCTGATGATTTACAATATGCATTCTTAGGTTTTCCAGGTGTTTGTTCCATACACTATCCAGCTCACAAACTACTGCAAGCAAAATTGAGTTTCAGAGAAAAACCTAAATTTAGTGAAGAACCTTTACATGCTGTGACTCTCTTCACTGATGGCTCTGGTAAAAGCCACAAGTCCGTTGTGACTTGGTTTAATCAAAAGACTAATGTTTGGGAATCTGATATTCAAACAGTAGAGGGATCCCCTCAAATTGTTGAGCCTGCTGCAGTAGTTTGAGCTTTTCAGCTGTTTCCTCAGCCTTTTAATTTGGTCACAGATTCTGCTTATGTTGCTAATGTAGTCAGGAGAATAGAAGGTTCCATTTTAAAGGATGTTAGTAATGAAACTTTACATCGTTGGCTTTCATGTCTTTTTATAACTTTGCAATATAGAACTAATCCATATTTTGTTTCTCACATTAGGGCGCATTCTTCACTTCCTGGATTTTTAGTGGAAGGAAATGCAAGAGCGGACAAGCTGACAATGGTCATTTCTAACACATTGCCAAATAGTTTTGAACAAGCAAAATTGAGTCATGCCTTTTTCCACCAAAATGCACAAGCACTCATGCAAATGTTCCAAATCACTTAAAGTCAAGCTAAAGCTATCATTCATACTTGCCCTGACTGTCAATTGGTACAACCTCCTGTTTCTACAGGAGCAATCAACCCCCGAGGCTTACAAAGCCTACAGTTGTGGCAAACAGATGTTACTAAATAGCCTTCTTTTGGTAAATTTAAAAATATTCATGTTTCCATAGACACGTTCTCTGGTGCAGTTTTTGCTTCCCTTCACACAAGTGATACTGGCAGCCATGCCTGTCATCATTTCCTGCAAGCTTTTGCTTCATTGGGTATACCCCAAGAAGTAAAAACTGACAATGGCCCCGCATACATATCTCAAAAATTGGCCACATTTTTAAATGAATGGGGTGTTCGACGCATTTTTGGTATTCCCCACTCTCCCACAAGCCAAGCAATCATTGAAAGAACACATCAAACCTTAAAACGCATATTAGATCAACAGAGAGGGGGAACGGAAATCACCCCACAGATGAGACTGAGTAAGGCTTTGTATGTTTTTAATTTTCTAAATAGTAAAAGTACAGAACCAGATCCACCAATCTTTAGACACTTTTCAAATAGCACACAGGCAAAACTGAAAGAACATCCTCCTCTTCTAATTAGAAACCCTGACTCTGGACAGATGGAAGGTCCGTTTCAATTAATAACGTGGGGCAAAGGGTATGCTTCTATTTCCACAGGTGCTGGAAGAATTAAGTGGGTTCCTGCCAAAAACGTCAAACCGTATCGCACTTCAGAACCTGTTGTCGAGCCTAGAACTGAGGAAGCGAGTACGCAGACGTAGACCGAATGGAAGGATCCCGGGTCTCGCCTGACGCCTCTTGTGCCTGACGTTCATTGTGCATCGGTGGAACCCGTGAACTCTGATTTTGTGCCAATTTTTATTTATGAGTATACGAATTAAATGCTGAATGTTTGTTTAGCAAAGCTAATTTTTGGCTGAAAATTTAGGTTCTTGTTTTGGTTTAGAAAGAATTCTGCCAAAACTTAGTTCTTGAAAGAGATGGGGCAGAATCAAATGGTATACTTGTTTTGCTTGATTTTAATTGTTTTTTGTCGTGCAGATTTGCCTGAGGATCAACCGAAGATGAATGTTTGGGTGACCTTAGCCAAGGCTGCCGGATCGGATACTATATGTCTGTCTAATTCGGAACCAGAAAAGCCTTTCTCAACCTGTTTGGTTGGTGTGCCAGTGAAAGAGTTTCCTTTGGTCAGAAAAGAATCCAATGGTAAACCAGGTGGAATTGACAATGGAAACAGTCCTTCCTTCAATTGGAACATTTGTTCCAAGAAACTTCTCAGGGCAGCAAATGTTTCAAACAGTTGGGATGTGTTTCTACAGACGGACCAATCTCCACGGCAATTGCCAAAAGGGTATTGGATCATTTGCGGAGACAGAGGTTGGCAAGGCATTCCAGCCCACCTTGAAGGTGGCCCTTGCAGCATTGGTATGCTTACCATAATTGCCCCCACTGCCAAAGCAGTGATGAAAAAGAAACAAAGGAAAACAAGAGCTGTTCCTCATTATGATGAGAACTGTCAGAGTGATTTTATGCCTTGGAATGCCGCCAGAAGGGTTTCAGCAGGTATATTTCTACCCCAATTGGCTTCAGCTGTGGCATTGAGACAATTAGATCGAGTTGGATGTTGGCTGAGCAAACAAGCTAATGCCACATCCTCCGCAATCAGTGATATGTTGACCAATGTTGATAGTATTAGACATGCTACTCTTCAAAACAGAGCAGCCATTGATTTTCTCTTACTGGCACAAGGACATGGTTGTGAGGAATTGGAAGGTTTGTGTTGTATGAATTTGTCTGATCATTCTGAATCCATTCACAAAAGCATTCAAAAATTAAAGGATCTGACAGCCCAAATTAAAGAAGATGGAGGTTCCTGGTTGGATGATTTGTATCAAAATTGCAGTTTTGCACCTTGGCTAAGGCAACTTTGCAAGATAGGTCTTTACATATTAGGTGTTCTAATACTGATATTGATAGTGGTACCTTGTATACTCTGTTGTGTTCGGCGAATGATGAACAAAACAGTCCGAGAAGTTTTTGTCATTCAAGCAGGAGAATTAGGAAGTAGAAGCACAGAGAGTGTACGAAATCTCACGAAAGCAGTAGATGAGGGTATTGACATGAACGAAGGTTTTGAATTAAGGCCTTGGAATCGACCAGAGTTTTTTGAACGATGCCTTGTGACTGTTGCCAAACATATCTCTTTCAGGGATTGGGTCTTCACAGCATTAAGTTGCTGTGCCGTAATATAGCAATGCTTCAGTTTAGTGAAAATAGGTCTTCAGCAGATAATAAGCAGAAATTTTGCAATAGAGCTATGAAACACAAATAGCAAGCGACAAGAAAATGAAAGCTTCTGGGTCAAACAGAGAGGGGGAAATGTTGGAATCCATAAGGTTAGAGGATTTTTAAGAAATGGTTAAAAAGAAGTATGTAGGCCTTAGACTGGAGTTTTGTTAGCATTGCAGAAAAGTTTCCCATGCAAGCAGAAAAAGTTTTCCATGCAAGCAGAAAAGTTTCCCAAGCAGTAGACGTGACAAATAACAATAGGCTTCTGTAGAATTGGCTTTAGGATGGCAACAAGGTTATTTAATGTATATCTTTAGAAGGTTAGCATGAATAGAACTCTGTTCTTTGTCTCTTATCAACTAGTCTTTGTTTTAGCTACGATTACCTATGTTTTATAAGATTGGATAGAATGCTTGTCAATATGTGTTTTCTGTGTCTGATTGGCTGAATTCTAGTCTGAGACGATTTTATGTATTGCTGTATGAGCCCTGTTGAAGGAGACATTTTTTGGTGTGGATCAGTGAGCTGTCATGTCTCCATTTTGTATTTTGAGACTGATGTGCTGGAAATAAAAGCAAAAATCTCTTCACTGGTCTGGTTACCATGTTATCCATATTTGGATATTTTGCCGCGGCCTAGTGGGTTCCTTTTTTAAGGCGTGGGTTCCTGACACCATTGGACTTATACCTGTCCCGTCCCCCGCATATTGCTGCCCCGTGTGAGGACGTAGAATAGAAGAAAAACAAAGAAAAATTGTGGAAGCACCAGCCGCGGAGACCCAAGTGTTAACAAGGAGGACACTGTATCATCTCTCCCGCCGAAACCAAGAAAATTGTAAGTAGCTTATCTCGGGAGAGCGCTTGGGTGACGTTGGGAGGAAAAATAGAGAAAAAGAAAATTATTAAAAGAGCACAAAAATGGGAACGAATTTATCAGAAGTTGAATGGGATGTTTTTCATCAATTAGAGACAATGTTACAAGAAAAAGGTCACTCTGAAATTTCAAAAACTGAGCTTAAAAACTTACTTATCTGGGTTAAAGCGAATACGCAAGATTTAAATCTGCAGTCTGCTTTTTCTTTTCATTTTTGGGATCAGATAAACTGGAGAATCTATAATCTAGTCTCTCTCAAAAAAGATGAAAGCTTAAGAGAACTTGTGCCGGTTTGTAGTGCGCTGTTGTAGTGCTTTTTTAAACAAAGTGATAAAAATAAGATCAACTTGGACTCAGAAAACAGAGCTTCTGGTTCTATCTCACGAAATTCCAGTAAACCAGAGACTGTGTGTGTATCGGAGAATGTTACAAGTGTTGTTGCAAATGCTGAAAGTATTGCTTTGAACTCTGTTGAACAAAATCTTTCTTCTCTCTCTCTGGGAAAAAATGAGACTCTTTCGGACTTTTCTTCGCGTTGTTCTGTTAATGTAAAAATATGTGACTCTTGTAAGGGGGATGGAACAAAGTGTGTAAAAGATGGAAATGAAAAAGTGACTGTACTTCCTAAAATTGTTTGTGCAGGGACACTGAAACCTGAATTGGATTCTGTTGGGCCTGGGGTGGAGGCTGAGGTGGCTGCTTCCACTCGGGAAATTGTGGTTCCAGGGAACTCTTTTTCAGTTAAGCAAAACCATGGTTGTTCTGGTGTTTGTCAATCTATAGATACAGAGAAAGAAAAATTGGCTTTAAGGGTGGAGTCCTTTGAAAGGAAGAGATGGAAGAAACTCGCGACTGTGTTGTTGCTGAAATTGAAAAAGCTGGACTTGAAATCTCTGCAACGAAAATTCAACAAGCTTCACCTTAGAAGTACCTGGGATGGAAGATGACTGAGACGACAAGAACACCACAAAAAATTCAGATCCGAACCAGAGTCAACAACCTACAAGAGTTACAACAACTTCTAGGAGAAATCAACTGGGTCAGACCGATGTTGGGAATCACCAATGATGAACTGAGTCCGCTCTTCCATTTGCTGAGAGGAAGTTGCGACATCACTTCGCCAAGAACTTTAACCCCTGAAGCTCGTGCTGCTCTCGACAAAGTCACAGAAGCTCTTCAAAAAAGACAAGCTCATCGCTGCGTTCCTGAAAATCCTTTCTTTCTTGCAATCTTAGGAGAGAAGAAGCAGCTTTGTGGTCTCATTTTCCAGTGGGATTCCACAGAACAAGATCCTTTGTTAATAATGGAATGGGATTTTCCTCCCTACAGGTTTTCAAAGACCATTTGCTCAGTTTTAGAAATGATTGCATACATTATAATTAAGGCTAGAACCAGATTGTTAACTTTGGCAGGTCAAGAATTTTCAGTTATCTATTTGCCATTGAAAAATGATTATTTCAATTGGGCAATGCAAAATTCTGATGATTTACAATATGCATTCTTAGGTTTTCCAGGTGTTTGTTCCATACACTATCCAGCTCACAAACTACTGCAAGCAAAATTGAGTTTCAGAGAAAAACCTAAATTTAGTGAAGAACCTTTACATGCTGTGACTCTCTTCACTGATGGCTCTGGTAAAAGCCACAAGTCCGTTGTGACTTGGTTTAATCAAAAGACTAATGTTTGGGAATCTGATATTCAAACAGTAGAGGGATCCCCTCAAATTGTTGAGCCTGCTGCAGTAGTTTGAGCTTTTCAGCTGTTTCCTCAGCCTTTTAATTTGGTCACAGATTCTGCTTATGTTGCTAATGTAGTCAGGAGAATAGAAGGTTCCATTTTAAAGGATGTTAGTAATGAAACTTTACATCGTTGGCTTTCATGTCTTTTTATAACTTTGCAATATAGAACTAATCCATATTTTGTTTCTCACATTAGGGCGCATTCTTCACTTCCTGGATTTTTAGTGGAAGGAAATGCAAGAGCGGACAAGCTGACAATGGTCATTTCTAACACATTGCCAAATAGTTTTGAACAAGCAAAATTGAGTCGTGCCTTTTTCCACCAAAATGCACAAGCACTCATGCAAATGTTCCAAATCACTTAAAGTCAAGCTAAAGCTATCATTCATACTTGCCCTGACTGTCAATTGGTACAACCTCCTGTTTCTACAGGAGCAATCAACCCCCGAGGCTTACAAAGCCTACAGTTGTGGCAAACAGATGTTACTAAATAGCCTTCTTTTGGTAAATTTAAAAATATTCATGTTTCCATAGACACGTTCTCTGGTGCAGTTTTTGCTTCCCTTCACACAAGTGATACTGGCAGCCATGCCTGTCATCATTTCCTGCAAGCTTTTGCTTCATTGGGTATACCCCAAGAAGTAAAAACTGACAATGGCCCCGCATACATATCTCAAAAATTGGCCACATTTTTAAATGAATGGGGTGTTCGACGCATTTTTGGTATTCCCCACTCTCCCACAAGCCAAGCAATCATTGAAAGAACACATCAAACCTTAAAACGCATATTAGATCAACAGAGAGGGGGAACGGAAATCACCCCACAGATGAGACTGAGTAAGGCTTTGTATGTTTTTAATTTTCTAAATAGTAAAAGTACAGAACCAGATCCACCAATCTTTAGACACTTTTCAAATAGCACACAGGCAAAACTGAAAGAACATCCTCCTCTTCTAATTAGAAACCCTGACTCTGGACAGATGGAAGGTCCGTTTCAATTAATAACGTGGGGCAAAGGGTATGCTTCTATTTCCACAGGTGCTGGAAGAATTAAGTGGGTTCCTGCCAAAAACGTCAAACCGTATCGCACTTCAGAACCTGTTGTCGAGCCTAGAACTGAGGAAGCGAGTACGCAGACGTAGACCGAATGGAAGGATCCCGGGTCTCGCCTGACGCCTCTTGTGCCTGACGTTCATTGTGCATCGGTGGAACCCGTGAACTCTGATTTTGTGCCAATTTTTATTTATGAGTATACGAATTAAATGCTGAATGTTTGTTTAACAAAGCTAATTTTTGGCTGAAAATTTAGGTTCTTGTTTTGGTTTAGAAAGAATTCTGCCAAAACTTAGTTCTTGAAAGAGATGGGGCAGAATCAAATGGTATACTTGTTTTGCTTGATTTCATTTGTTTTTTGTCGTGCAGATTTGCCTGAGGATCAACCGAAGACGAATGTTTGGGTGACCTTAGCCAAGGCTGCCGGATCGGATACTATATGTCTGTCTAATTCGGAACCAGAAAAGCCTTTCTCAACCTGTTTGATTGGTGTGCCAGTGAAAGAGTTTCCTTTGGTCAGAAAAGAATCCAATGGTAAACCAGGTGGAATTGACAATGGAAACAGTCCTTCCTTCAATTGGAACATTTGTTCCAAGAAACTTCTCAGGGCAGCAAATGTTTCAAACAGTTGGGATGTGTTTCTACAGACGGACCAATCTCCACGGCAATTGCCAAAAGGGTATTGGATCATTTGCGGAGACAGAGGTTGGCAAGGCATTCCAGCCCACCTTGAAGGTGGCCCTTGCAGCATTGGTATGCTTACCATAATTGCCCCCACTGCCAAAGCAGTGATGAAAAAGAAACAAAGGAAAACAAGAGCTGTTCCTCATTATGATGAGAACTGTCAGAGTGATTTTATGCCTTGGAATGCCGCCAGAAGGGTTTCAGCAGGTATATTTCTACCCCAATTGGCTTCAGCTGTGGCATTGAGACAATTAGATCGAGTTGGATGTTGGCTGAGCAAACAAGCTAATGCCACATCCTCCGCAATCAGTGATATGTTGACCAATGTTGATAGTATTAGACATGCTACTCTTCAAAACAGAGCAGCCATTGATTTTCTCTTACTGGCACAAGGACATGGTTGTGAGGAATTGGAAGGTTTGTGTTGTATGAATTTGTCTGATCATTCTGAATCCATTCACAAAAGCATTCAAAAATTAAAGGATCTGACAGCCCAAATTAAAGAAGATGGAGGTTCCTGGTTGGATGATTTGTATCAAAATTGCAGTTTTGCACCTTGGCTAAGGCAACTTTGCAAGATAGGTCTTTACATATTAGGTGTTCTAATACTGATATTGATAGTGGTACCTTGTATACTCTGTTGTGTTCGGCGAATGATGAACAAAACAGTCCGAGAAGTTTTTGTCATTCAAGCAGGAGAATTAGGAAGTAGAAGCACAGAGAGTGTACGAAATCTCACGAAAGCAGTAGATGAGGGTATTGACATGAACGAAGGTTTTGAATTAAGGCCTTGGAATCGACCAGAGTTTTTTGAACGATGCCTTGTGACTGTTGCCAAACATATCTCTTTCAGGGATTGGGTCTTCACAGCATTAAGTTGCTGTGCCGTAATATAGCAATGCTTCAGTTTAGTGAAAATAGGTCTTCAGCAGATAATAAGCAGAAATTTTGCAATAGAGCTATGAAACGCAAATAGCAAGCGACAAGAAAATGAAAGCTTCTGGGTCAAACAGAGAGGGGGAAATGTTGGAATCCATAAGGTTAGAGGATTTTTAAGAAATGGTTAAAAAGAAGTATGTAGGCCTTAGACTGGAGTTTTGTTAGCATTGCAGAAAAGTTTCCCATGCAAGCAGAAAAAGTTTTCCATGCAAGCAGAAAAGTTTCCCAAGCAGTAGACGTGACAAATAACAATAGGCTTCTGTAGAATTGGCTTTAGGATGGCAACAAGGTTATTTAATGTATATCTTTAGAAGGTTAGCATGAATAGAACTCTGTTCTTTGTCTCTTATCAACTAGTCTTTGTTTTAGCTACGATTACCTATGTTTTATAAGATTGGATAGAATGCTTGTCAATATGTGTTTTCTGTGTCTGATTGGCTGAATTCTAGTCTGAGATGATTTTATGTATTGCTGTATGAGCCCTGTTGAAGGAGACATTTTTTGGTGTGGATCAGTGAGCTGTCATGTCTCCATTTTGTATTTTGAGACTGATGTGCTGGAAATAAAAGCAAAAATCTCTTCACTGGTCTGGTTACCATGTTATCCATATTTGGATATTTTGCCGCGGCCTAGTGGGTTCCTTTTTTAAGGCGTGGGTTCCTGACACCATTGGACTTATACCTGTTCCGTCCCCCGCATATTGCTGCCCCGTGTGAGGACGTAGAATAGAAGAAAAACAAAGAAAAATCGTGGAAGCACCAGCCGCGGAGACCCAAGTGTTAACAAGGAGGACACTGTATCATCTCTCCCGCCGAAACCAAGAAAATTGTAAGTAACTTATCTCGGGAGAGCGCTTGGGTGACGTTGGGAGGAAAAATAGAGAAAAAGAAAATTATTAAAAGAGCACAAAAATGGGAACGAATTTATCAGAAGTTGAATGGGATGTTTTTCATCAATTAGAGACAATGTTACAAGAAAAAGGTCACTCTGAAATTTCAAAAACTGAGCTTAAAAACTTACTTATCTGGGTTAAAGCGAATACGCAAGATTTAAATCTGCAGTCTGCTTTTTCTTTTCATTTTTGGGATCAGATAAACTGGAGAATCTATAATCTAGTCTCTCTCAAAAAAGATGAAAGCTTAAGAGAACTTGTGCCGGTTTGTAGTGCGCTGTTGTAGTGCTTTTTTAAACAAAGTGATAAAAATAAGATCAACTTGGACTCAGAAAACAGAGCTTCTGGTTCTATCTCACGAAATTCCAGTAAACCAGAGACTGTGTGTGTATCGGAGAATGTTACAAGTGTTGTTGCAAATGCTGAAAGTATTGCTTTGAACTCTGTTGAACAAAATCTTTCTTCTCTCTCTCTGGGAAAAAATGAGACTCTTTCGGACTTTTCTTCGCGTTGTTCTGTTAATGTAAAAATATGTGACTCTTGTAAGGGGGATGGAACAAAGTGTGTAAAAGATGGAAATGAAAAAGTGACTGTACTTCCTAAAATTGTTTGTGCAGGGACACTGAAACCTGAATTGGATTCTGTTGGGCCTGGGGTGGAGGCTGAGGTGGCTGCTTCCACTCGGGAAATTGTGGTTCCAGGGAACTCTTTTTCAGTTAAGCAAAACCATGGTTGTTCTGGTGTTTGTCAATCTATAGATACAGAGAAAGAAAAATTGGCTTTAAGGGTGGAGTCCTTTGAAAGGAAGAGATGGAAGAAACTCGCGACTGTGTTGTTGCTGAAATTCAAAAAGCTGGACTTGAAATCTCTGCAACGAAAATTCAACAAGTTTCACCTTAGAAGTACCTGGGATGGAAGATGACTGAGACAACAAGAACACCACAAAAAATTCAGATCCGAACCAGAGTCAACAACCTACAAGAGTTACAACAACTTCTAGGAGAAATCAACTGGGTCAGACCGATGTTGGGAATCACCAATGATGAACTGAGTCCGCTCTTCCATTTGCTGAGAGGAAGTTGCGACATCACTTCGCCAAGAACTTTAACCCCTGAAGCTCGTGCTGCTCTCGACAAAGTCACAGAAGCTCTTCAAAAAAAAAAGACAAGCTCATCGCTGCGTTCCTGAAAATCCTTTCTTTCTTGCAATCTTAGGAGAGAAGAAGCAGCTTTGTGGTCTCATTTTCCAGTGGGATTCCACAGAACAAGATCCTTTGTTAATAATGGAATGGGATTTTCCTCCCTACAGGTTTTCAAAGACCATTTGCTCAGTTTTAGAAATGATTGCATACATTATAATTAAGGCTAGAACCAGATTGCTAACTTTGGCAGGTCAAGAATTTTCAGTTATCTATTTGCCATTGAAAAATGATTATTTCAATTGGGCAATGCAAAATTCTGATGATTTACAATATGCATTCTTAGGTTTTCCAGGTGTTTGTTCCATACACTATCCAGCTCACAAACTACTGCAAGCAAAATTGAGTTTCAGAGAAAAACCTAAATTGAGTGAAGAACCTTTACATGCTGTGACTCTCTTCACTGATGGCTCTGGTAAAAGCCACAAGTCCGTTGTGACTTGGTTTAATCAAAAGACTAATGTTTGGGAATCTGATATTCAAACAGTAGAGGGATCCCCTCAAATTGTTGAGCCTGCTGCAGTAGTTTGAGCTTTTCAGCTGTTTCCTCAGCCTTTTAATTTGGTCACAGATTCTGCTTATGTTGCTAATGTAGTCAGGAGAATAGAAGGTTCCATTTTAAAGGATGTTAGTAATGAAACTTTACATCGTTGGCTTTCATGTCTTTTTATAACTTTGCAATATAGAACTAATCCATATTTTGTTTCTCACATTAGGGCGCATTCTTCACTTCCTGGATTTTTAGTGGAAGGAAATGCAAGAACGGACAAGCTGACAATGGTCATTTCTAACACATTGCCAAATAGTTTTGAACAAGCAAAATTGAGTCATGCCTTTTTCCACCAAAATGCACAAGCACTCATGCAAATGTTCCAAATCACTTAAAGTCAAGCTAAAGCTATCATTCATACTTGCCCTGACTGTCAATTGGTACAACCTCCTGTTTCTACAGGAGCAATCAACCCCCGAGGCTTACAAAGCCTACAGTTGTGGCAAACAGATGTTACTAAATAGCCTTCTTTTGGTAAATTTAAAAATATTCATGTTTCCATAGACACGTTCTCTGGTGCAGTTTTTGCTTCCCTTCACACAAGTGATACTGGCAGCCATGCCTGTCATCATTTCCTGCAAGCTTTTGCTTCATTGGGTATACCCCAAGAAGTAAAAACTGACAATGGCCCCGCATACATATCTCAAAAATTGGCCACATTTTTAAATGAATGGGGTGTTCGACGCATTTTTGGTATTCCCCACTCTCCCACAAGCCAAGCAATCATTGAAAGAACACATCAAACCTTAAAACGCATATTAGATCAACAGAGAGGGGGAACGGAAATCACCCCACAGATGAGACTGAGTAAGGCTTTGTATGTTTTTAATTTTCTAAATAGTAAAAGTACAGAACCAGATCCACCAATCTTTAGACACTTTTCAAATAGCACACAGGCAAAACTGAAAGAACATCCTCCTCTTCTAATTAGAAACCCTGACTCTGGACAGATGGAAGGTCCGTTTCAATTAATAACGTGGGGCAAAGGGTATGCTTCTATTTCCACAGGTGCTGGAAGAATTAAGTGGGTTCCTGCCAAAAACGTCAAACCGTATCGCACTTCAGAACCTGTTGTCGAGCCTAGAACTGAGGAAGCGAGTACGCAGACGTAGACCGAATGGAAGGATCCCGGGTCTCGCCTGACGCCTCTTGTGCCTGACGTTCATTGTGCATCGGTGGAACCCGTGAACTCTGATTTTGTGCCAATTTTTATTTATGAGTATACGAATTAAATGCTGAATGTTTGTTTAACAAAGCTAATTTTTGGCTGAAAATTTAGGTTCTTGTTTTGGTTTAGAAAGAATTCTGCCAAAACTTAGTTCTTGAAAGAGATGGGGCAGAATCAAATGGTATACTTGTTTTGCTTGATTTTAATTGTTTTTTGTCGTGCAGATTTGCCTGAGGATCAACCGAAGACGAATGTTTGGGTGACCTTAGCCAAGGCTGCCAGATCGGATACTATATGTCTGTCTAATTCGGAACCAGAAAAGCCTTTCTCAACCTGTTTGGTTGGTGTGCCAGTGAAAGAGTTTCCTTTGGTCAGAAAAGAATCCAATGGTAAACCAGGTGGAATTGACAATGGAAACAGTCCTTCCTTCAATTGGAACATTTGTTCCAAGAAACTTCTCAGGGCAGCAAATGTTTCAAACAGTTGGGATGTGTTTCTACAGACGGACCAATCTCCACGGCAATTGCCAAAAGGGTATTGGATCATTTGCGGAGACAGAGGTTGGCAAGGCATTCCAGCCCACCTTGAAGGTGGCCCTTGCAGCACTGGTATGCTTCCCATAATTGCCCCCACTGCCAAAGCAGTGATGAAAAAGAAACAAAGGAAAACAAGAGCTGTTCCTCATTATGATGAGAACTGTCAGAGTGATTTTATGCCTTGGAATGCCGCCAGAAGGGTTTCAGCAGGTATATTTCTACCCCAATTGGCTTCAGCTGTGGCATTGAGACAATTAGATCGAGTTGGATGTTGGCTGAGCAAACAAGCTAATGCCACATCCTCCGCAATCAGTGATATGTTGACCAATGTTGATAGTATTAGACATGCTACTCTTCAAAACAGAGCAGCCATTGATTTTCTCTTACTGGCACAAGGACATGGTTGTGAGGAATTGGAAGGTTTGTGTTGTATGAATTTGTCTGATCATTCTGAATCCATTCACAAAAGCATTCAAAAATTAAAGGATCTGACAGCCCAAATTAAAGAAGATGGAGGTTCCTGGTTGGATGATTTGTATCAAAATTGCAGTTTTGCACCTTGGCTAAGGCAACTTTGCAAGATAGGTCTTTACATATTAGGTGTTCTAATACTGATATTGATAGTGGTACCTTGTATACTCTGTTGTGTTCGGCGAATGATGAACAAAACAGTCCGAGAAGTTTTTGTCATTCAAGCAGGAGAATTAGGAAGTAGAAGCACAGAGAGTGTACGAAATCTCACGAAAGCAGTAGATGAGGGTATTGACATGAACGAAGGTTTTGAATTAAGGCCTTGGAATCGACCAGAGTTTTTTGAACGATGCCTTGTGACTGTTGCCAAACATATCTCTTTCAGGGATTGGGTCTTCACAGCATTAAGTTGCTGTGCCGTAATATAGCAATGCTTCAGTTTAGTGAAAATAGGTCTTCAGCAGATAATAAGCAGAAATTTTGCAATAGAGCTATGAAACGCAAATAGCAAGCGACAAGAAAATGAAAGCTTCTGGGTCAAACAGAGAGGGGGAAATGTTGGAATCCATAAGGTTAGAGGATTTTTAAGAAATGGTTAAAAAGAAGTATGTAGGCCTTAGACTGGAGTTTTGTTAGCATTGCAGAAAAGTTTCCCATGCAAGCAGAAAAAGTTTTCCATGCAAGCAGAAAAGTTTCCCAAGCAGTAGACGTGACAAATAACAATAGGCTTCTGTAGAATTGGCTTTAGGATGGCAACAAGGTTATTTAATGTATATCTTTAGAAGGTTAGCATGAATAGAACTCTGTTCTTTGTCTCTTATCAACTAGTCTTTGTTTTAGCTACGATTACCTATGTTTTATAAGATTGGATAGAATGCTTGTCAATATGTGTTTTCTGTGTCCGATTGGCTGAATTCTAGTCTGAGATGATTTTATGTATTGCTGTATGAGCCCTGTTGAAGGAGACATTTTTTGGTGTGGATCAGTGAGCTGTCATGTCTCCATTTTGTATTTTGAGACTGATGTGCTGGAAATAAAAGCAAAAATCTCTTCACTGGTCTGGTTACCATGTTATCCATATTTGGATATTTTGCCGCGGCCTAGTGGGTTCCTTTTTTAAGGCGTGGGTTCCTGACACCATTGGACTTATACCTGTCCCGTCCCCCGCATATTGCTGCCCCGTGTGAGGACGTAGAATAGAAGAAAAACAAAGAAAAATCGTGGAAGCACCAGCCGCGGAGACCCAAGTGTTAACAAGGAGGACACTGTATCATCTCTCCCGCCGAAACCAAGAAAATTGTAAGTAACTTATCTCGGGAGAGCGCTTGGGTGACGTTGGGAGGAAAAATAGAGAAAAAGAAAATTATTAAAAGAGCACAAAAATGGGAACGAATTTATCAGAAGTTGAATGGGATGTTTTTCATCAATTAGAGACAATGTTACAAGAAAAAGGTCACTCTGAAATTTCAAAAACTGAGCTTAAAAACTTACTTATCTGGGTTAAAGCGAATACGCAAGATTTAAATCTGCAGTCTGCTTTTTCTTTTCATTTTTGGGATCAGATAAACTGGAGAATCTATAATCTAGTCTCTCTCAAAAAAGATGAAAGCTTAAGAGAACTTGTGCCGGTTTGTAGTGCGCTGTTGTAGTGCTTTTTTAAACAAAGTGATAAAAATAAGATCAACTTGGACTCAGAAAACAGAGCTTCTGGTTCTATCTCACGAAATTCCAGTAAACCAGAGACTGTGTGTGTATCGGAGAATGTTACAAGTGTTGTTGCAAATGCTGAAAGTATTGCTTTGAACTCTGTTGAACAAAATCTTTCTTCTCTCTCTCTGGGAAAAAATGAGACTCTTTCGGACTTTTCTTCGCGTTGTTCAGTTAATGTGAAAATATGTGACTCTTGTAAGGGGGATGGAACAAAGTGTGTAAAAGATGGAAATGAAAAAGTGACTGTACTTCCTAAAATTGTTTGTGCAGGGACACTGAAACCTGAATTGGATTCTGTTGGGCCTGGGGTGGAGGCTGAGGTGGCTGCTTCCACTCGGGAAATTGTGGTTCCAGGGAACTCTTTTTCAGTTAAGCAAAACCATGGTTGTTCTGGTGTTTGTCAATCTATAGATACAGAGAAAGAAAAATTGGCTTTAAGGGTGGAGTCCTTTGAAAGGAAGAGATGGAAGAAACTCGCGACTGTGTTGTTGCTGAAATTCAAAAAGCTGGACTTGAAATCTCTGCAAAGAAAATTCAACAAGTTTCACCTTAGAAGTACCTGGGTCGGAAGATGACTGAGACGACAAGAACACCACAAAAAATTCAGATCCGAACCAGAGTCAACAACCTACAAGAGTTACAACAACTTCTAGGAGAAATCAACTGGGTCAGACCGATGTTGGGAATCACCAATGATGAACTGAGTCCGCTCTTCCATTTGCTGAGAGGAAGTTGCGACATCACTTCGCCAAGAACTTTAACCCCTGAAGCTCGTGCTGCTCTCGACAAAGTCACAGAAGCTCTTCAAAAAAGACAAGCTCATCGCTGCGTTCCTGAAAATCCTTTCTTTCTTGCAATCTTAGGAGAGAAGAAGCAGCTTTGTGGTCTCATTTTCCAGTGGGATTCCACAGAACAAGATCCTTTGTTAATAATGGAATGGGATTTTCCTCCCTACAGGTTTTCAAAGGCCATTTGCTCAGTTTTAGAAATGATTGCATACATTATAATTAAGGCTAGAACCAGATTGTTAACTTTGGCAGGTCAAGAATTTTCAGTTATCTATTTGCCATTGAAAAATGATTATTTCAACTGGGCAATGCAAAATTCTGATGATTTACAATATGCATTCTTAGGTTTTCCAGGTGTTTGTTCCATACACTATCCAGCTCACAAACTACTGCAAGCAAAATTGAGTTTCAGAGAAAAACCTAAATTGAGTGAAGAACCTTTACATGCTGTGACTCTCTTCACTGATGGCTCTGGTAAAAGCCACAAGTCCGTTGTGACTTGGTTTAATCAAAAGACTAATGTTTGGGAATCTGATATTCAAACAGTAGAGGGATCCCCTCAAATTGTTGAGCCTGCTGCAGTAGTTTGAGCTTTTCAGCTGTTTCCTCAGCCTTTTAATTTGGTCACAGATTCTGCTTATGTTGCTAATGTAGTCAGGAGAATAGAAGGTTCCATTTTAAAGGATGTTAGTAATGAAACTTTACATCGTTGGCTTTCATGTCTTTTTATAACTTTGCAATATAGAACTAATCCATATTTTGTTTCTCACATTAGGGCGCATTCTTCACTTCCTGGATTTTTAGTGGAAGGAAATGCAAGAGCGGACAAGCTGACAATGGTCATTTCTAACACATTGCCAAATAGTTTTGAACAAGCAAAATTGAGTCATGCCTTTTTCCACCAAAATGCACAAGCACTCATGCAAATGTTCCAAATCACTTAAAGTCAAGCTAAAGCTATCATTCATACTTGCCCTGACTGTCAATTGGTACAACCTCCTGTTTCTACAGGAGCAATCAACCCCCGAGGCTTACAAAGCCTACAGTTGTGGCAAACAGATGTTACTAAATAGCCTTCTTTTGGTAAATTTAAAAATATTCATGTTTCCATAGACACGTTCTCTGGTGCAGTTTTTGCTTCCCTTCACACAAGTGATACTGGCAGCCATGCCTGTCATCATTTCCTGCAAGCTTTTGCTTCATTGGGTATACCCCAAGAAGTAAAAACTGACAATGGCCCCGCATACATATCTCAAAAATTGGCCACATTTTTAAATGAATGGGGTGTTCGACGCATTTTTGGTATTCCCCACTCTCCCACAAGCCAAGCAATCATTGAAAGAACACATCAAACCTTAAAACGCATATTAGATCAACAGAGAGGGGGAACGGAAATCACCCCACAGATGAGACTGAGTAAGGCTTTGTATGTTTTTAATTTTCTAAATAGTAAAAGTACAGAACCAGATCCACCAATCTTTAGACACTTTTCAAATAGCACACAGGCAAAACTGAAAGAACATCCTCCTCTTCTAATTAGAAACCCTGACTCTGGACAGATGGAAGGTCCGTTTCAATTAATAACGTGGGGCAAAGGGTATGCTTCTATTTCCACAGGTGCTGGAAGAATTAAGTGGGTTCCTGCCAAAAACGTCAAACCGTATCGCACTTCAGAACCTGTTGTCGAGCCTAGAACTGAGGAAGCGAGTACGCAGACGTAGACCGAATGGAAGGATCCCGGGTCTCGCCTGACGCCTCTTGTGCCTGACGTTCATTGTGCATCGGTGGAACCCGTGAACTCTGATTTTGTGCCAATTTTTATTTATGAGTATACGAATTAAATGCTGAATGTTTGTTTAACAAAGCTAATTTTTGGCTGAAAATTTAGGTTCTTGTTTTGGTTTAGAAAGAATTCTGCCAAAACTTAGTTCTTGAAAGAGATGGGGCAGAATCAAATGGTATACTTGTTTTGCTTGATTTCATTTGTTTTTTGTCGTGCAGATTTGCCTGAGGATCAACCGAAGACGAATGTTTGGGTGACCTTAGCCAAGGCTGCCGGATCGGATACTATATGTCTGTCTAATTCGGAACCAGAAAAGCCTTTCTCAACCTGTTTGGTTGGTGTGCCAGTGAAAGAGTTTCCTTTGGTCAGAAAAGAATCCAATGGTAAACCAGGTGGAATTGACAATGGAAACAGTCCTTCCTTCAATTGGAACATTTGTTCCAAGAAACTTCTCAGGGCAGCAAATGTTTCAAACAGTTGGGATGTGTTTCTACAGACGGACCAATCTCCACGGCAATTGCCAAAAGGGTATTGGATCATTTGCGGAGACAGAGGTTGGCAAGGCATTCCAGCCCACCTTGAAGGTGGCCCTTGCAGCATTGGTATGCTTACCATAATTGCCCCCACTGCCAAAGCAGTGATGAAAAAGAAACAAAGGAAAACAAGAGCTGTTCCTCATTATGATGAGAACTGTCAGAGTGATTTTATGCCTTGGAATGCCGCCAGAAGGGTTTCAGCAGGTATATTTCTACCCCAATTGGCTTCAGCTGTGGCATTGAGACAATTAGATCGAGTTGGATGTTGGCTGAGCAAACAAGCTAATGCCACATCCTCCGCAATCAGTGATATGTTGACCAATGTTGATAGTATTAGACATGCTACTCTTCAAAACAGAGCAGCCATTGATTTTCTCTTACTGGCACAAGGACATGGTTGTGAGGAATTGGAAGGTTTGTGTTGTATGAATTTGTCTGATCATTCTGAATCCATTCACAAAAGCATTCAAAAATTAAAGGATCTGACAGCCCAAATTAAAGAAGATGGAGGTTCCTGGTTGGATGATTTGTATCAAAATTGCAGTTTTGCACCTTGGCTAAGGCAACTTTGCAAGATAGGTCTTTACATATTAGGTGTTCTAATACTGATATTGATAGTGGTACCTTGTATACTCTGTTGTGTTTGGCGAATGATGAACAAAACAGTCCGAGAAGTTTTTGTCATTCAAGCAGGAGAATTAGGAAGTAGAAGCACAGAGAGTGTACGAAATCTCACGAAAGCAGTAGATGAGGGTATTGACATGAACGAAGGTTTTGAATTAAGGCCTTGGAATCGACCAGAGTTTTTTGAACGATGCCTTGTGACTGTTGCCAAACATATCTCTTTCAGGGATTGGGTCTTCACAGCATTAAGTTGCTGTGCCGTAATATAGCAATGCTTCAGTTTAGTGAAAATAGGTCTTCAGCAGATAATAAGCAGAAATTTTGCAATAGAGCTATGAAACGCAAATAGCAAGCGACAAGAAAATGAAAGCTTCTGGGTCAAACAGAGAGGGGGAAATGTTGGAATCCATAAGGTTAGAGGATTTTTAAGAAATGGTTAAAAAGAAGTATGTAGGCCTTAGACTGGAGTTTTGTTAGCATTGCAGAAAAGTTTCCCATGCAAGCAGAAAAAGTTTTCCATGCAAGCAGAAAAGTTTCCCAAGCAGTAGACGTGACAAATAACAATAGGCTTCTGTAGAATTGGCTTTAGGATGGCAACAAGGTTATTTAATGTATATCTTTAGAAGGTTAGCATGAATAGAACTCTGTTCTTTGTCTCTTATCAACTAGTCTTTGTTTTAGCTACGATTACCTATGTTTTATAAGATTGGATAGAATGCTTGTCAATATGTGTTTTCTGTGTCTGATTGGCTGAATTCTAGTCTGAGACGATTTTATGTATTGCTGTATGAGCCCTGTTGAAGGAGACATTTTTTGGTGTGGATCAGTGAGCTGTCATGTCTCCATTTTGTATTTTGAGACTGATGTGCTGGAAATAAAAGCAAAAATCTCTTCACTGGTCTGGTTACCATGTTATCCATATTTGGATATTTTGCCGCGGCCTAGTGGGTTCCTTTTTTAAGGCGTGGGTTCCTGACACCATTGGACTTATACCTGTCCCGTCCCCCGCATATTGCTGCCCCGTGTGAGGACGTAGAATAGAAGAAAAACAAAGAAAAATCGTGGAAGCACCAGCCGCGGAGACCCAAGTGTTAACAAGGAGGACACTGTATCATCTCTCCCGCCGAAACCAAGAAAATTGTAAGTAACTTATCTCGGGAGAGCGCTTGGGTGACGTTGGGAGGAAAAATAGAGAAAAAGAAAATTATTAAAAGAGCACAAAAATGGGAACGAATTTATCAGAAGTTGAATGGGATGTTTTTCATCAATTAGAGACAATGTTACAAGAAAAAGGTCACTCTGAAATTTCAAAAACTGAGCTTAAAAACTTACTTATCTGGGTTAAAGCGAATACGCAAGATTTAAATCTGCAGTCTGCTTTTTCTTTTCATTTTTGGGATCAGATAAACTGGAGAATCTATAATCTAGTCTCTCTCAAAAAAGATGAAAGCTTAAGAGAACTTGTGCCGGTTTGTAGTGCGCTGTTGTAGTGCTTTTTTAAACAAAGTGATAAAAATAAGATCAACTTGGACTCAGAAAACAGAGCTTCTGGTTCTATCTCACGAAATTCCAGTAAACCAGAGACTGTGTGTGTATCGGAGAATGTTACAAGTGTTGTTGCAAATGCTGAAAGTATTGCTTTGAACTCTGTTGAACAAAATCTTTCTTCTCTCTCTCTGGGAAAAAATGAGACTCTTTCGGACTTTTCTTCGCGTTGTTCTGTTAATGTAAAAATATGTGACTCTTGTAAGGGGGATGGAACAAAGTGTGTAAAAGATGGAAATGAAAAAGTGACTGTACTTCCTAAAATTGTTTGTGCAGGGACACTGAAACCTGAATTGGATTCTGTTGGGCCTGGGGTGGAGGCTGAGGTGGCTGCTTCCACTCGGGAAATTGTGGTTCCAGGGAACTCTTTTTCAGTTAAGCAAAACCATGGTTGTTCTGGTGTTTGTCAATCTATAGATACAGAGAAAGAAAAATTGGCTTTAAGGGTGGAGTCCTTTGAAAGGAAGAGATGGAAGAAACTCGCGACTGTGTTGTTGCTGAAATTGAAAAAGCTGGACTTGAAATCTCTGCAACGAAAATTCAACAAGCTTCACCTTAGAAGTACCTGGGATGGAAGATGACTGAGACGACAAGAACACCACAAAAAATTCAGATCCGAACCAGAGTCAACAACCTACAAGAGTTACAACAACTTCTAGGAGAAATCAACTGGGTCAGACCGATGTTGGGAATCACCAATGATGAACTGAGTCCGCTCTTCCATTTGCTGAGAGGAAGTTGCGACATCACTTCGCCAAGAACTTTAACCCCTGAAGCTCGTGCTGCTCTCGACAAAGTCACAGAAGCTCTTCAAAAAAGACAAGCTCATCGCTGCGTTCCTGAAAATCCTTTCTTTCTTGCAATCTTAGGAGAGAAGAAGCAGCTTTGTGGTCTCATTTTCCAGTGGGATTCCACAGAACAAGATCCTTTGTTAATAATGGAATGGGATTTTCCTCCCTACAGGTTTTCAAAGACCATTTGCTCAGTTTTAGAAATGATTGCATACATTATAATTAAGGCTAGAACCAGATTGTTAACTTTGGCAGGTCAAGAATTTTCAGTTATCTATTTGCCATTGAAAAATGATTATTTCAATTGGGCAATGCAAAATTCTGATGATTTACAATATGCATTCTTAGGTTTTCCAGGTGTTTGTTCCATACACTATCCAGCTCACAAACTACTGCAAGCAAAATTGAGTTTCAGAGAAAAACCTAAATTTAGTGAAGAACCTTTACATGCTGTGACTCTCTTCACTGATGGCTCTGGTAAAAGCCACAAGTCCGTTGTGACTTGGTTTAATCAAAAGACTAATGTTTGGGAATCTGATATTCAAACAGTAGAGGGATCCCCTCAAATTGTTGAGCCTGCTGCAGTAGTTTGAGCTTTTCAGCTGTTTCCTCAGCCTTTTAATTTGGTCACAGATTCTGCTTATGTTGCTAATGTAGTCAGGAGAATAGAAGGTTCCATTTTAAAGGATGTTAGTAATGAAACTTTACATCGTTGGCTTTCATGTCTTTTTATAACTTTGCAATATAGAACTAATCCATATTTTGTTTCTCACATTAGGGCGCATTCTTCACTTCCTGGATTTTTAGTGGAAGGAAATGCAAGAGCGGACAAGCTGACAATGGTCATTTCTAACACATTGCCAAATAGTTTTGAACAAGCAAAATTGAGTCGTGCCTTTTTCCACCAAAATGCACAAGCACTCATGCAAATGTTCCAAATCACTTAAAGTCAAGCTAAAGCTATCATTCATACTTGCCCTGACTGTCAATTGGTACAACCTCCTGTTTCTACAGGAGCAATCAACCCCCGAGGCTTACAAAGCCTACAGTTGTGGCAAACAGATGTTACTAAATAGCCTTCTTTTGGTAAATTTAAAAATATTCATGTTTCCATAGACACGTTCTCTGGTGCAGTTTTTGCTTCCCTTCACACAAGTGATACTGGCAGCCATGCCTGTCATCATTTCCTGCAAGCTTTTGCTTCATTGGGTATACCCCAAGAAGTAAAAACTGACAATGGCCCCGCATACATATCTCAAAAATTGGCCACATTTTTAAATGAATGGGGTGTTCGACGCATTTTTGGTATTCCCCACTCTCCCACAAGCCAAGCAATCATTGAAAGAACACATCAAACCTTAAAACGCATATTAGATCAACAGAGAGGGGGAACGGAAATCACCCCACAGATGAGACTGAGTAAGGCTTTGTATGTTTTTAATTTTCTAAATAGTAAAAGTACAGAACCAGATCCACCAATCTTTAGACACTTTTCAAATAGCACACAGGCAAAACTGAAAGAACATCCTCCTCTTCTAATTAGAAACCCTGACTCTGGACAGATGGAAGGTCCGTTTCAATTAATAACGTGGGGCAAAGGGTATGCTTCTATTTCCACAGGTGCTGGAAGAATTAAGTGGGTTCCTGCCAAAAACGTCAAACCGTATCGCACTTCAGAACCTGTTGTCGAGCCTAGAACTGAGGAAGCGAGTACGCAGACGTAGACCGAATGGAAGGATCCCGGGTCTCGCCTGACGCCTCTTGTGCCTGACGTTCATTGTGCATCGGTGGAACCCGTGAACTCTGATTTTGTGCCAATTTTTATTTATGAGTATACGAATTAAATGCTGAATGTTTGTTTAACAAAGCTAATTTTTGGCTGAAAATTTAGGTTCTTGTTTTGGTTTAGAAAGAATTCTGCCAAAACTTAGTTCTTGAAAGAGATGGGGCAGAATCAAATGGTATACTTGTTTTGCTTGATTTCATTTGTTTTTTGTCGTGCAGATTTGCCTGAGGATCAACCGAAGACGAATGTTTGGGTGACCTTAGCCAAGGCTGCCGGATCGGATACTATATGTCTGTCTAATTCGGAACCAGAAAAGCCTTTCTCAACCTGTTTGGTTGGTGTGCCAGTGAAAGAGTTTCCTTTGGTCAGAAAAGAATCCAATGGTAAACCAGGTGGAATTGACAATGGAAACAGTCCTTCCTTCAATTGGAACATTTGTTCCAAGAAACTTCTCAGGGCAGCAAATGTTTCAAACAGTTGGGATGTGTTTCTACAGACGGACCAATCTCCACGGCAATTGCCAAAAGGGTATTGGATCATTTGCGGAGACAGAGGTTGGCAAGGCATTCCAGCCCACCTTGAAGGTGGCCCTTGCAGCATTGGTATGCTTACCATAATTGCCCCCACTGCCAAAGCAGTGATGAAAAAGAAACAAAGGAAAACAAGAGCTGTTCCTCATTATGATGAGAACTGTCAGAGTGATTTTATGCCTTGGAATGCCGCCAGAAGGGTTTCAGCAGGTATATTTCTACCCCAATTGGCTTCAGCTGTGGCATTGAGACAATTAGATCGAGTTGGATGTTGGCTGAGCAAACAAGCTAATGCCACATCCTCCGCAATCAGTGATATGTTGACCAATGTTGATAGTATTAGACATGCTACTCTTCAAAACAGAGCAGCCATTGATTTTCTCTTACTGGCACAAGGACATGGTTGTGAGGAATTGGAAGGTTTGTGTTGTATGAATTTGTCTGATCATTCTGAATCCATTCACAAAAGCATTCAAAAATTAAAGGATCTGACAGCCCAAATTAAAGAAGATGGAGGTTCCTGGTTGGATGATTTGTATCAAAATTGCAGTTTTGCACCTTGGCTAAGGCAACTTTGCAAGATAGGTCTTTACATATTAGGTGTTCTAATACTGATATTGATAGTGGTACCTTGTATACTCTGTTGTGTTCGGCGAATGATGAACAAAACAGTCCGAGAAGTTTTTGTCATTCAAGCAGGAGAATTAGGAAGTAGAAGCACAGAGAGTGTACGAAATCTCACGAAAGCAGTAGATGAGGGTATTGACATGAACGAAGGTTTTGAATTAAGGCCTTGGAATCGACCAGAGTTTTTTGAACGATGCCTTGTGACTGTTGCCAAACATATCTCTTTCAGGGATTGGGTCTTCACAGCATTAAGTTGCTGTGCCGTAATATAGCAATGCTTCAGTTTAGTGAAAATAGGTCTTCAGCAGATAATAAGCAGAAATTTTGCAATAGAGCTATGAAACGCAAATAGCAAGCGACAAGAAAATGAAAGCTTCTGGGTCAAACAGAGAGGGGGAAATGTTGGAATCCATAAGGTTAGAGGATTTTTAAGAAATGGTTAAAAAGAAGTATGTAGGCCTTAGACTGGAGTTTTGTTAGCATTGCAGAAAAGTTTCCCATGCAAGCAGAAAAAGTTTTCCATGCAAGCAGAAAAGTTTCCCAAGCAGTAGACGTGACAAATAACAATAGGCTTCTGTAGAATTGGCTTTAGGATGGCAACAAGGTTATTTAATGTATATCTTTAGAAGGTTAGCATGAATAGAACTCTGTTCTTTGTCTCTTATCAACTAGTCTTTGTTTTAGCTACGATTACCTATGTTTTATAAGATTGGATAGAATGCTTGTCAATATGTGTTTTCTGTGTCTGATTGGCTGAATTCTAGTCTGAGATGATTTTATGTATTGCTGTATGAGCCCTGTTGAAGGAGACATTTTTTGGTGTGGATCAGTGAGCTGTCATGTCTCCATTTTGTATTTTGAGACTGATGTGCTGGAAATAAAAGCAAAAATCTCTTCACTGGTCTGGTTACCATGTTATCCATATTTGGATATTTTGCCGCGGCCTAGTGGGTTCCTTTTTTAAGGCGTGGGTTCCTGACACCATTGGACTTATACCTGTCCCGTCCCCCGCATATTGCTGCCCCGTGTGAGGACGTAGAATAGAAGAAAAACAAAGAAAAATCGTGGAAGCACCAGCCGCGGAGACCCAAGTGTTAACAAGGAGGACACTGTATCATCTCTCCCGCCGAAACCAAGAAAATTGTAAGTAACTTATCTCGGGAGAGCGCTTGGGTGACGTTGGGAGGAAAAATAGAGAAAAAGAAAATTATTAAAAGAGCACAAAAATGGGAACGAATTTATCAGAAGTTGAATGGGATGTTTTTCATCAATTAGAGACAATGTTACAAGAAAAAGGTCACTCTGAAATTTCAAAAACTGAGCTTAAAAACTTACTTATCTGGGTTAAAGCGAATACGCAAGATTTAAATCTGCAGTCTGCTTTTTCTTTTCATTTTTGGGATCAGATAAACTGGAGAATCTATAATCTAGTCTCTCTCAAAAAAGATGAAAGCTTAAGAGAACTTGTGCCGGTTTGTAGTGCGCTGTTGTAGTGCTTTTTTAAACAAAGTGATAAAAATAAGATCAACTTGGACTCAGAAAACAGAGCTTCTGGTTCTATCTCACGAAATTCCAGTAAACCAGAGACTGTGTGTGTATCGGAGAATGTTACAAGTGTTGTTGCAAATGCTGAAAGTATTGCTTTGAACTCTGTTGAACAAAATCTTTCTTCTCTCTCTCTGGGAAAAAATGAGACTCTTTCGGACTTTTCTTCGCGTTGTTCTGTTAATGTGAAAATATGTGACTCTTGTAAGGGGGATGGAACAAAGTGTGTAAAAGATGGAAATGAAAAAGTGACTGTACTTCCTAAAATTGTTTGTGCAGGGACACTGAAACCTGAATTGGATTCTGTTGGGCCTGGGGTGGAGGCTGAGGTGGCTGCTTCCACTCGGGAAATTGTGGTTCCAGGGAACTCTTTTTCAGTTAAGCAAAACCATGGTTGTTCTGGTGTTTGTCAATCTATAGATACAGAGAAAGAAAAATTGGCTTTAAGGGTGGAGTCCTTTGAAAGGAAGAGATGGAAGAAACTCGCGACTGTGTTGTTGCTGAAATTCAAAAAGCTGGACTTGAAATCTCTGCAAAGAAAATTCAACAAGTTTCACCTTAGAAGTACCTGGGTCGGAAGATGACTGAGACGACAAGAACACCACAAAAAATTCTGATCCGAACCAGAGTCAACAACCTACAAGAGTTACAACAACTTCTAGGAGAAATCAACTGGGTCAGACCGATGTTGGGAATCACCAATGATGAACTGAGTCCGCTCTTCCATTTGCTGAGAGGAAGTTGCGACATCACTTCGCCAAGAACTTTAACCCCTGAAGCTCGTGCTCCTCTCGACAAAGTCACAGAAGCTCTTCAAAAAAGACAAGCTCATCGCTGCGTTCCTGAAAATCCTTTCTTTCTTGCAATCTTAGGAGAGAAGAAGCAGCTTTGTGGTCTCATTTTCCAGTGGGATTCCACAGAACAAGATCCTTTGTTAATAATGGAATGGGATTTTCCTCCCTACAGGTTTTCAAAGGCCATTTGCTCAGTTTTAGAAATGATTGCATACATTATAATTAAGGCTAGAACCAGATTGTTAACTTTGGCAGGTCAAGAATTTTCAGTTATCTATTTGCCATTGAAAAATGATTATTTCAACTGGGCAATGCAAAATTCTGATGATTTACAATATGCATTCTTAGGTTTTCCAGGTGTTTGTTCCATACACTATCCAGCTCACAAACTACTGCAAGCAAAATTGAGTTTCAGAGAAAAACCTAAATTGAGTGAAGAACCTTTACATGCTGTGACTCTCTTCACTGATGGCTCTGGTAAAAGCCACAAGTCCGTTGTGACTTGGTTTAATCAAAAGACTAATGTTTGGGAATCTGATATTCAAACAGTAGAGGGATCCCCTCAAATTGTTGAGCCTGCTGCAGTAGTTTGAGCTTTTCAGCTGTTTCCTCAGCCTTTTAATTTGGTCACAGATTCTGCTTATGTTGCTAATGTAGTCAGGAGAATAGAAGGTTCCATTTTAAAGGATGTTAGTAATGAAACTTTACATCGTTGGCTTTCATGTCTTTTTATAACTTTGCAATATAGAACTAATCCATATTTTGTTTCTCACATTAGGGCGCATTCTTCACTTCCTGGATTTTTAGTGGAAGGAAATGCAAGAGCGGACAAGCTGACAATGGTCATTTCTAACACATTGCCAAATAGTTTTGAACAAGCAAAATTGAGTCATGCCTTTTTCCACCAAAATGCACAAGCACTCATGCAAATGTTCCAAATCACTTAAAGTCAAGCTAAAGCTATCATTCATACTTGCCCTGACTGTCAATTGGTACAACCTCCTGTTTCTACAGGAGCAATCAACCCCCGAGGCTTACAAAGCCTACAGTTGTGGCAAACAGATGTTACTAAATAGCCTTCTTTTGGTAAATTTAAAAATATTCATGTTTCCATAGACACGTTCTCTGGTGCAGTTTTTGCTTCCCTTCACACAAGTGATACTGGCAGCCATGCCTGTCATCATTTCCTGCAAGCTTTTGCTTCATTGGGTATACCCCAAGAAGTAAAAACTGACAATGGCCCCGCATACATATCTCAAAAATTGGCCACATTTTTAAATGAATGGGGTGTTCGACGCATTTTTGGTATTCCCCACTCTCCCACAAGCCAAGCAATCATTGAAAGAACACATCAAACCTTAAAACGCATATTAGATCAACAGAGAGGGGGAACGGAAATCACCCCACAGATGAGACTGAGTAAGGCTTTGTATGTTTTTAATTTTCTAAATAGTAAAAGTACAGAACCAGATCCACCAATCTTTAGACACTTTTCAAATAGCACACAGGCAAAACTGAAAGAACATCCTCCTCTTCTAATTAGAAACCCTGACTCTGGACAGATGGAAGGTCCGTTTCAATTAATAACGTGGGGCAAAGGGTATGCTTCTATTTCCACAGGTGCTGGAAGAATTAAGTGGGTTCCTGCCAAAAACGTCAAACCGTATCGCACTTCAGAACCTGTTGTCGAGCCTAGAACTGAGGAAGCGAGTACGCAGACGTAGACCGAATGGAAGGATCCCGGGTCTCGCCTGACGCCTCTTGTGCCTGACGTTCATTGTGCATCGGTGGAACCCGTGAACTCTGATTTTGTGCCAATTTTTATTTATGAGTATACGAATTAAATGCTGAATGTTTGTTTAGCAAAGCTAATTTTTGGCTGAAAATTTAGGTTCTTGTTTTGGTTTAGAAAGAATTCTGCCAAAACTTAGTTCTTGAAAGAGATGGGGCAGAATCAAATGGTATACTTGTTTTGCTTGATTTTAATTGTTTTTTGTCGTGCAGATTTGCCTGAGGATCAACCGAAGATGAATGTTTGGGTGACCTTAGCCAAGGCTGCCGGATCGGATACTATATGTCTGTCTAATTCGGAACCAGAAAAGCCTTTCTCAACCTGTTTGGTTGGTGTGCCAGTGAAAGAGTTTCCTTTGGTCAGAAAAGAATCCAATGGTAAACCAGGTGGAATTGACAATGGAAACAGTCCTTCCTTCAATTGGAACATTTGTTCCAAGAAACTTCTCAGGGCAGCAAATGTTTCAAACAGTTGGGATGTGTTTCTACAGACGGACCAATCTCCACGGCAATTGCCAAAAGGGTATTGGATCATTTGCGGAGACAGAGGTTGGCAAGGCATTCCAGCCCACCTTGAAGGTGGCCCTTGCAGCATTGGTATGCTTACCATAATTGCCCCCACTGCCAAAGCAGTGATGAAAAAGAAACAAAGGAAAACAAGAGCTGTTCCTCATTATGATGAGAACTGTCAGAGTGATTTTATGCCTTGGAATGCCGCCAGAAGGGTTTCAGCAGGTATATTTCTACCCCAATTGGCTTCAGCTGTGGCATTGAGACAATTAGATCGAGTTGGATGTTGGCTGAGCAAACAAGCTAATGCCACATCCTCCGCAATCAGTGATATGTTGACCAATGTTGATAGTATTAGACATGCTACTCTTCAAAACAGAGCAGCCATTGATTTTCTCTTACTGGCACAAGGACATGGTTGTGAGGAATTGGAAGGTTTGTGTTGTATGAATTTGTCTGATCATTCTGAATCCATTCACAAAAGCATTCAAAAATTAAAGGATCTGACAGCCCAAATTAAAGAAGATGGAGGTTCCTGGTTGGATGATTTGTATCAAAATTGCAGTTTTGCACCTTGGCTAAGGCAACTTTGCAAGATAGGTCTTTACATATTAGGTGTTCTAATACTGATATTGATAGTGGTACCTTGTATACTCTGTTGTGTTCGGCGAATGATGAACAAAACAGTCCGAGAAGTTTTTGTCATTCAAGCAGGAGAATTAGGAAGTAGAAGCACAGAGAGTGTACGAAATCTCACGAAAGCAGTAGATGAGGGTATTGACATGAACGAAGGTTTTGAATTAAGGCCTTGGAATCGACCAGAGTTTTTTGAACGATGCCTTGTGACTGTTGCCAAACATATCTCTTTCAGGGATTGGGTCTTCACAGCATTAAGTTGCTGTGCCGTAATATAGCAATGCTTCAGTTTAGTGAAAATAGGTCTTCAGCAGATAATAAGCAGAAATTTTGCAATAGAGCTATGAAACACAAATAGCAAGCGACAAGAAAATGAAAGCTTCTGGGTCAAACAGAGAGGGGGAAATGTTGGAATCCATAAGGTTAGAGGATTTTTAAGAAATGGTTAAAAAGAAGTATGTAGGCCTTAGACTGGAGTTTTGTTAGCATTGCAGAAAAGTTTCCCATGCAAGCAGAAAAAGTTTTCCATGCAAGCAGAAAAGTTTCCCAAGCAGTAGACGTGACAAATAACAATAGGCTTCTGTAGAATTGGCTTTAGGATGGCAACAAGGTTATTTAATGTATATCTTTAGAAGGTTAGCATGAATAGAACTCTGTTCTTTGTCTCTTATCAACTAGTCTTTGTTTTAGCTACGATTACCTATGTTTTATAAGATTGGATAGAATGCTTGTCAATATGTGTTTTCTGTGTCTGATTGGCTGAATTCTAGTCTGAGACGATTTTATGTATTGCTGTATGAGCCCTGTTGAAGGAGACATTTTTTGGTGTGGATCAGTGAGCTGTCATGTCTCCATTTTGTATTTTGAGACTGATGTGCTGGAAATAAAAGCAAAAATCTCTTCACTGGTCTGGTTACCATGTTATCCATATTTGGATATTTTGCCGCGGCCTAGTGGGTTCCTTTTTTAAGGCGTGGGTTCCTGACACCATTGGACTTATACCTGTCCCGTCCCCCGCATATTGCTGCCCCGTGTGAGGACGTAGAATAGAAGAAAAACAAAGAAAAATCGTGGAAGCACCAGCCGCGGAGACCCAAGTGTTAACAAGGAGGACACTGTATCATCTCTCCCGCCGAAACCAAGAAAATTGTAAGTAACTTATCTCGGGAGAGCGCTTGGGTGACGTTGGGAGGAAAAATAGAGAAAAAGAAAATTATTAAAAGAGCACAAAAATGGGAACGAATTTATCAGAAGTTGAATGGGATGTTTTTCATCAATTAGAGACAATGTTACAAGAAAAAGGTCACTCTGAAATTTCAAAAACTGAGCTTAAAAACTTACTTATCTGGGTTAAAGCGAATACGCAAGATTTAAATCTGCAGTCTGCTTTTTCTTTTCATTTTTGGGATCAGATAAACTGGAGAATCTATAATCTAGTCTCTCTCAAAAAAGATGAAAGCTTAAGAGAACTTGTGCCGGTTTGTAGTGCGCTGTTGTAGTGCTTTTTTAAACAAAGTGATAAAAATAAGATCAACTTGGACTCAGAAAACAGAGCTTCTGGTTCTATCTCACGAAATTCCAGTAAACCAGAGACTGTGTGTGTATCGGAGAATGTTACAAGTGTTGTTGCAAATGCTGAAAGTATTGCTTTGAACTCTGTTGAACAAAATCTTTCTTCTCTCTCTCTGGGAAAAAATGAGACTCTTTCGGACTTTTCTTCGCGTTGTTCTGTTAATGTAAAAATATGTGACTCTTGTAAGGGGGATGGAACAAAGTGTGTAAAAGATGGAAATGAAAAAGTGACTGTACTTCCTAAAATTGTTTGTGCAGGGACACTGAAACCTGAATTGGATTCTGTTGGGCCTGGGGTGGAGGCTGAGGTGGCTGCTTCCACTCGGGAAATTGTGGTTCCAGGGAACTCTTTTTCAGTTAAGCAAAACCATGGTTGTTCTGGTGTTTGTCAATCTATAGATACAGAGAAAGAAAAATTGGCTTTAAGGGTGGAGTCCTTTGAAAGGAAGAGATGGAAGAAACTCGCGACTGTGTTGTTGCTGAAATTGAAAAAGCTGGACTTGAAATCTCTGCAACGAAAATTCAACAAGCTTCACCTTAGAAGTACCTGGGATGGAAGATGACTGAGACGACAAGAACACCACAAAAAATTCTGATCCGAACCAGAGTCAACAACCTACAAGAGTTACAACAACTTCTAGGAGAAATCAACTGGGTCAGACCGATGTTGGGAATCACCAATGATGAACTGAGTCCGCTCTTCCATTTGCTGAGAGGAAGTTGCGACATCACTTCGCCAAGAACTTTAACCCCTGAAGCTCGTGCTGCTCTCGACAAAGTCACAGAAGCTCTTCAAAAAAGACAAGCTCATCGCTGCGTTCCTGAAAATCCTTTCTTTCTTGCAATCTTAGGAGAGAAGAAGCAGCTTTGTGGTCTCATTTTCCAGTGGGATTCCACAGAACAAGATCCTTTGTTAATAATGGAATGGGATTTTCCTCCCTACAGGTTTTCAAAGACCATTTGCTCAGTTTTAGAAATGATTGCATACATTATAATTAAGGCTAGAACCAGATTGTTAACTTTGGCAGGTCAAGAATTTTCAGTTATCTATTTGCCATTGAAAAATGATTATTTCAATTGGGCAATGCAAAATTCTGATGATTTACAATATGCATTCTTAGGTTTTCCAGGTGTTTGTTCCATACACTATCCAGCTCACAAACTACTGCAAGCAAAATTGAGTTTCAGAGAAAAACCTAAATTTAGTGAAGAACCTTTACATGCTGTGACTCTCTTCACTGATGGCTCTGGTAAAAGCCACAAGTCCGTTGTGACTTGGTTTAATCAAAAGACTAATGTTTGGGAATCTGATATTCAAACAGTAGAGGGATCCCCTCAAATTGTTGAGCCTGCTGCAGTAGTTTGAGCTTTTCAGCTGTTTCCTCAGCCTTTTAATTTGGTCACAGATTCTGCTTATGTTGCTAATGTAGTCAGGAGAATAGAAGGTTCCATTTTAAAGGATGTTAGTAATGAAACTTTACATCGTTGGCTTTCATGTCTTTTTATAACTTTGCAATATAGAACTAATCCATATTTTGTTTCTCACATTAGGGCGCATTCTTCACTTCCTGGATTTTTAGTGGAAGGAAATGCAAGAGCGGACAAGCTGACAATGGTCATTTCTAACACATTGCCAAATAGTTTTGAACAAGCAAAATTGAGTCATGCCTTTTTCCACCAAAATGCACAAGCACTCATGCAAATGTTCCAAATCACTTAAAGTCAAGCTAAAGCTATCATTCATACTTGCCCTGACTGTCAATTGGTACAACCTCCTGTTTCTACAGGAGCAATCAACCCCCGAGGCTTACAAAGCCTACAGTTGTGGCAAACAGATGTTACTAAATAGCCTTCTTTTGGTAAATTTAAAAATATTCATGTTTCCATAGACACGTTCTCTGGTGCAGTTTTTGCTTCCCTTCACACAAGTGATACTGGCAGCCATGCCTGTCATCATTTCCTGCAAGCTTTTGCTTCATTGGGTATACCCCAAGAAGTAAAAACTGACAATGGCCCCGCATACATATCTCAAAAATTGGCCACATTTTTAAATGAATGGGGTGTTCGACGCATTTTTGGTATTCCCCACTCTCCCACAAGCCAAGCAATCATTGAAAGAACACATCAAACCTTAAAACGCATATTAGATCAACAGAGAGGGGGAACGGAAATCACCCCACAGATGAGACTGAGTAAGGCTTTGTATGTTTTTAATTTTCTAAATAGTAAAAGTACAGAACCAGATCCACCAATCTTTAGACACTTTTCAAATAGCACACAGGCAAAACTGAAAGAACATCCTCCTCTTCTAATTAGAAACCCTGACTCTGGACAGATGGAAGGTCCGTTTCAATTAATAACGTGGGGCAAAGGGTATGCTTCTATTTCCACAGGTGCTGGAAGAATTAAGTGGGTTCCTGCCAAAAACGTCAAACCGTATCGCACTTCAGAACCTGTTGTCGAGCCTAGAACTGAGGAAGCGAGTACGCAGACGTAGACCGAATGGAAGGATCCCGGGTCTCGCCTGACGCCTCTTGTGCCTGACGTTCATTGTGCATCGGTGGAACCCGTGAACTCTGATTTTGTGCCAATTTTTATTTATGAGTATACGAATTAAATGCTGAATGTTTGTTTAACAAAGCTAATTTTTGGCTGAAAATTTAGGTTCTTGTTTTGGTTTAGAAAGAATTCTGCCAAAACTTAGTTCTTGAAAGAGATGGGGCAGAATCAAATGGTATACTTGTTTTGCTTGATTTCATTTGTTTTTTGTCGTGCAGATTTGCCTGAGGATCAACCGAAGACGAATGTTTGGGTGACCTTAGCCAAGGCTGCCGGATCGGATACTATATGTCTGTCTAATTCGGAACCAGAAAAGCCTTTCTCAACCTGTTTGGTTGGTGTGCCAGTGAAAGAGTTTCCTTTGGTCAGAAAAGAATCCAATGGTAAACCAGGTGGAATTGACAATGGAAACAGTCCTTCCTTCAATTGGAACATTTGTTCCAAGAAACTTCTCAGGGCAGCAAATGTTTCAAACAGTTGGGATGTGTTTCTACAGACGGACCAATCTCCACGGCAATTGCCAAAAGGGTATTGGATCATTTGCGGAGACAGAGGTTGGCAAGGCATTCCAGCCCACCTTGAAGGTGGCCCTTGCAGCATTGGTATGCTTACCATAATTGCCCCCACTGCCAAAGCAGTGATGAAAAAGAAACAAAGGAAAACAAGAGCTGTTCCTCATTATGATGAGAACTGTCAGAGTGATTTTATGCCTTGGAATGCCGCCAGAAGGGTTTCAGCAGGTATATTTCTACCCCAATTGGCTTCAGCTGTGGCATTGAGACAATTAGATCGAGTTGGATGTTGGCTGAGCAAACAAGCTAATGCCACATCCTCCGCAATCAGTGATATGTTGACCAATGTTGATAGTATTAGACATGCTACTCTTCAAAACAGAGCAGCCATTGATTTTCTCTTACTGGCACAAGGACATGGTTGTGAGGAATTGGAAGGTTTGTGTTGTATGAATTTGTCTGATCATTCTGAATCCATTCACAAAAGCATTCAAAAATTAAAGGATCTGACAGCCCAAATTAAAGAAGATGGAGGTTCCTGGTTGGATGATTTGTATCAAAATTGCAGTTTTGCACCTTGGCTAAGGCAACTTTGCAAGATAGGTCTTTACATATTAGGTGTTCTAATACTGATATTGATAGTGGTACCTTGTATACTCTGTTGTGTTCGGCGAATGATGAACAAAACAGTCCGAGAAGTTTTTGTCATTCAAGCAGGAGAATTAGGAAGTAGAAGCACAGAGAGTGTACGAAATCTCACGAAAGCAGTAGATGAGGGTATTGACATGAACGAAGGTTTTGAATTAAGGCCTTGGAATCGACCAGAGTTTTTTGAACGATGCCTTGTGACTGTTGCCAAACATATCTCTTTCAGGGATTGGGTCTTCACAGCATTAAGTTGCTGTGCCGTAATATAGCAATGCTTCAGTTTAGTGAAAATAGGTCTTCAGCAGATAATAAGCAGAAATTTTGCAATAGAGCTATGAAACGCAAATAGCAAGCGACAAGAAAATGAAAGCTTCTGGGTCAAACAGAGAGGGGGAAATGTTGGAATCCATAAGGTTAGAGGATTTTTAAGAAATGGTTAAAAAGAAGTATGTAGGCCTTAGACTGGAGTTTTGTTAGCATTGCAGAAAAGTTTCCCATGCAAGCAGAAAAAGTTTTCCATGCAAGCAGAAAAGTTTCCCAAGCAGTAGACGTGACAAATAACAATAGGCTTCTGTAGAATTGGCTTTAGGATGGCAACAAGGTTATTTAATGTATATCTTTAGAAGGTTAGCATGAATAGAACTCTGTTCTTTGTCTCTTATCAACTAGTCTTTGTTTTAGCTACGATTACCTATGTTTTATAAGATTGGATAGAATGCTTGTCAATATGTGTTTTCTGTGTCTGATTGGCTGAATTCTAGTCTGAGATGATTTTATGTATTGCTGTATGAGCCCTGTTGAAGGAGACATTTTTTGGTGTGGATCAGTGAGCTGTCATGTCTCCATTTTGTATTTTGAGACTGATGTGCTGGAAATAAAAGCAAAAATCTCTTCACTGGTCTGGTTACCATGTTATCCATATTTGGATATTTTGCCGCGGCCTAGTGGGTTCCTTTTTTAAGGCGTGGGTTCCTGACACCATTGGACTTATACCTGTCCCGTCCCCCGCATATTGCTGCCCCGTGTGAGGACGTAGAATAGAAGAAAAACAAAGAAAAATCGTGGAAGCACCAGCCGCGGAGACCCAAGTGTTAACAAGGAGGACACTGTATCATCTCTCCCGCCGAAACCAAGAAAATTGTAAGTAACTTATCTCGGGAGAGCGCTTGGGTGACGTTGGGAGGAAAAATAGAGAAAAAGAAAATTATTAAAAGAGCACAAAAATGGGAACGAATTTATCAGAAGTTGAATGGGATGTTTTTCATCAATTAGAGACAATGTTACAAGAAAAAGGTCACTCTGAAATTTCAAAAACTGAGCTTAAAAACTTACTTATCTGGGTTAAAGCGAATACGCAAGATTTAAATCTGCAGTCTGCTTTTTCTTTTCATTTTTGGGATCAGATAAACTGGAGAATCTATAATCTAGTCTCTCTCAAAAAAGATGAAAGCTTAAGAGAACTTGTGCCGGTTTGTAGTGCGCTGTTGTAGTGCTTTTTTAAACAAAGTGATAAAAATAAGATCAACTTGGACTCAGAAAACAGAGCTTCTGGTTCTATCTCACGAAATTCCAGTAAACCAGAGACTGTGTGTGTATCGGAGAATGTTACAAGTGTTGTTGCAAATGCTGAAAGTATTGCTTTGAACTCTGTTGAACAAAATCTTTCTTCTCTCTCTCTGGGAAAAAATGAGACTCTTTCGGACTTTTCTTCGCGTTGTTCTGTTAATGTAAAAATATGTGACTCTTGTAAGGGGGATGGAACAAAGTGTGTAAAAGATGGAAATGAAAAAGTGACTGTACTTCCTAAAATTGTTTGTGCGGGGACACTGAAACCTGAATTGGATTCTGTTGGGCCTGGGGTGGAGGCTGAGGTGGCTGCTTCCACTCGGGAAATTGTGGTTCCAGGGAACTCTTTTTCAGTTAAGCAAAACCATGGTTGTTCTGGTGTTTGTCAATCTATAGATACAGAGAAAGAAAAATTGGCTTTAAGGGTGGAGTCCTTTGAAAGGAAGAGATGGAAGAAACTCGCGACTGTGTTGTTGCTGAAATTGAAAAAGCTGGACTTGAAATCTCTGCAACGAAAATTCAACAAGTTTCACCTTAGAAGTACCTGGGATGGAAGATGACTGAGACGACAAGAACACCACAAAAAATTCAGATCCGAACCAGAGTCAACAACCTACAAGAGTTACAACAACTTCTAGGAGAAATCAACTGGGTCAGACCGATGTTGGGAATCACCAATGATGAACTGAGTCCGCTCTTCCATTTGCTGAGAGGAAGTTGCGACATCACTTCGCCAAGAACTTTAACCCCTGAAGCTCGTGCTGCTCTCGACAAAGTCACAGAAGCTCTTCAAAAAAGACAAGCTCATCGCTGCGTTCCTGAAAATCCTTTCTTTCTTGCAATCTTAGGAGAGAAGAAGCAGCTTTGTGGTCTCATTTTCCAGTGGGATTCCACAGAACAAGATCCTTTGTTAATAATGGAATGGGATTTTCCTCCCTACAGGTTTTCAAAGACCATTTGCTCAGTTTTAGAAATGATTGCATACATTATAATTAAGGCTAGAACCAGATTGTTAACTTTGGCAGGTCAAGAATTTTCAGTTATCTATTTGCCATTGAAAAATGATTATTTCAATTGGGCAATGCAAAATTCTGATGATTTACAATATGCATTCTTAGGTTTTCTAGGTGTTTGTTCCATACACTATCCAGCTCACAAACTACTGCAAGCAAAATTGAGTTTCAGAGAAAAACCTAAATTTAGTGAAGAACCTTTACATGCTGTGACTCTCTTCACTGATGGCTCTGGTAAAAGCCACAAGTCCGTTGTGACTTGGTTTAATCAAAAGACTAATGTTTGGGAATCTGATATTCAAACAGTAGAGGGATCCCCTCAAATTGTTGAGCCTGCTGCAGTAGTTTGAGCTTTTCAGCTGTTTCCTCAGCCTTTTAATTTGGTCACAGATTCTGCTTATGTTGCTAATGTAGTCAGGAGAATAGAAGGTTCCATTTTAAAGGATGTTAGTAATGAAACTTTACATCGTTGGCTTTCATGTCTTTTTATAACTTTGCAATATAGAACTAATCCATATTTTGTTTCTCACATTAGGGCGCATTCTTCACTTCCTGGATTTTTAGTGGAAGGAAATGCAAGAGCGGACAAGCTGACAATGGTCATTTCTAACACATTGCCAAATAGTTTTGAACAAGCAAAATTGAGTCATGCCTTTTTCCACCAAAATGCACAAGCACTCATGCAAATGTTCCAAATCACTTAAAGTCAAGCTAAAGCTATCATTCATACTTGCCCTGACTGTCAATTGGTACAACCTCCTGTTTCTACAGGAGCAATCAACCCCCGAGGCTTACAAAGCCTACAGTTGTGGCAAACAGATGTTACTAAATAGCCTTCTTTTGGTAAATTTAAAAATATTCATGTTTCCATAGACACGTTCTCTGGTGCAGTTTTTGCTTCCCTTCACACAAGTGATACTGGCAGCCATGCCTGTCATCATTTCCTGCAAGCTTTTGCTTCATTGGGTATACCCCAAGAAGTAAAAACTGACAATGGCCCCGCATACATATCTCAAAAATTGGCCACATTTTTAAATGAATGGGGTGTTCGACGCATTTTTGGTATTCCCCACTCTCCCACAAGCCAAGCAATCATTGAAAGAACACATCAAACCTTAAAACGCATATTAGATCAACAGAGAGGGGGAACGGAAATCACCCCACAGATGAGACTGAGTAAGGCTTTGTATGTTTTTAATTTTCTAAATAGTAAAAGTACAGAACCAGATCCACCAATCTTTAGACACTTTTCAAATAGCACACAGGCAAAACTGAAAGAACATCCTCCTCTTCTAATTAGAAACCCTGACTCTGGACAGATGGAAGGTCCGTTTCAATTAATAACGTGGGGCAAAGGGTATGCTTCTATTTCCACAGGTGCTGGAAGAATTAAGTGGGTTCCTGCCAAAAACGTCAAACCGTATCGCACTTCAGAACCTGTTGTCGAGCCTAGAACTGAGGAAGCGAGTACGCAGACGTAGACCGAATGGAAGGATCCCGGGTCTCGCCTGACGCCTCTTGTGCCTGACGTTCATTGTGCATCGGTGGAACCCGTGAACTCTGATTTTGTGCCAATTTTTATTTATGAGTATACGAATTAAATGCTGAATGTTTGTTTAACAAAGCTAAATTTTGGCTGAAAATTTAGGTTCTTGTTTTGGTTTAGAAAGAATTCTGCCAAAACTTAGTTCTTGAAAGAGATGGGGCAGAATCAAATGGTATACTTGTTTTGCTTGATTTTAATTGTTTTTTGTCGTGCAGATTTGCCTGAGGATCAACCGAAGACGAATGTTTGGGTGACCTTAGCCAAGGCTGCCGGATCGGATACTATATGTCTGTCTAATTCGGAACCAGAAAAGCCTTTCTCAACCTGTTTGGTTGGTGTGCCAGTGAAAGAGTTTCCTTTGGTCAGAAAAGAATCCAATGGTAAACCAGGTGGAATTGACAATGGAAACAGTCCTTCCTTCAATTGGAACATTTGTTCCAAGAAACTTCTCAGGGCAGCAAATGTTTCAAACAGTTGGGATGTGTTTCTACAGACGGACCAATCTCCACGGCAATTGCCAAAAGGGTATTGGATCATTTGCGGAGACAGAGGTTGGCAAGGCATTCCAGCCCACCTTGAAGGTGGCCCTTGCAGCACTGGTATGCTTCCCATAATTGCCCCCACTGCCAAAGCAGTGATGAAAAAGAAACAAAGGAAAACAAGAGCTGTTCCTCATTATGATGAGAACTGTCAGAGTGATTTTATGCCTTGGAATGCCACCAGAAGGGTTTCAGCAGGTATATTTCTACCCCAATTGGCTTCAGCTGTGGCATTGAGACAATTAGATCGAGTTGGATGTTGGCTGAGCAAACAAGCTAATGCCACATCCTCCGCAATCAGTGATATGTTGACCAATGTTGATAGTATTAGACATGCTACTCTTCAAAACAGAGCAGCCATTGATTTTCTCTTACTGGCACAAGGACATGGTTGTGAGGAATTGGAAGGTTTGTGTTGTATGAATTTGTCTGATCATTCTGAATCCATTCACAAAAGCATTCAAAAATTAAAGGATCTGACAGCCCAAATTAAAGAAGATGGAGGTTCCTGGTTGGATGATTTGTATCAAAATTGCAGTTTTGCACCTTGGCTAAGGCAACTTTGCAAGATAGGTCTTTACATATTAGGTGTTCTAATACTGATATTGATAGTGGTACCTTGTATACTCTGTTGTGTTCGGCGAATGATGAACAAAACAGTCCGAGAAGTTTTTGTCATTCAAGCAGGAGAATTAGGAAGTAGAAGCACAGAGAGTGTACGAAATCTCACGAAAGCAGTAGATGAGGGTATTGACATGAACGAAGGTTTTGAATTAAGGCCTTGGAATCGACCAGAGTTTTTTGAACGATGCCTTGTGACTGTTGCCAAACATATCTCTTTCAGGGATTGGGTCTTCACAGCATTAAGTTGCTGTGCCGTAATATAGCAATGCTTCAGTTTAGTGAAAATAGGTCTTCAGCAGATAATAAGCAGAAATTTTGCAATAGAGCTATGAAACGCAAATAGCAAGCGACAAGAAAATGAAAGCTTCTGGGTCAAACAGAGAGGGGGAAATGTTGGAATCCATAAGGTTAGAGGATTTTTAAGAAATGGTTAAAAAGAAGTATGTAGGCCTTAGACTGGAGTTTTGTTAGCATTGCAGAAAAGTTTCCCATGCAAGCAGAAAAAGTTTTCCATGCAAGCAGAAAAGTTTCCCAAGCAGTAGACGTGACAAATAACAATAGGCTTCTGTAGAATTGGCTTTAGGATGGCAACAAGGTTATTTAATGTATATCTTTAGAAGGTTAGCATGAATAGAACTCTGTTCTTTGTCTCTTATCAACTAGTCTTTGTTTTAGCTACGATTACCTATGTTTTATAAGATTGGATAGAATGCTTGTCAATATGTGTTTTCTGTGTCTGATTGGCTGAATTCTAGTCTGAGACGATTTTATGTATTGCTGTATGAGCCCTGTTGAAGGAGACATTTTTTGGTGTGGATCAGTGAGCTGTCATGTCTCCATTTTGTATTTTGAGACTGATGTGCTGGAAATAAAAGCAAAAATCTCTTCACTGGTCTGGTTACCATGTTATCCATATTTGGATATTTTGCCGCGGCCTAGTGGGTTCCTTTTTTAAGGCGTGGGTTCCTGACACCATTGGACTTATACCTGTCCCGTCCCCCGCATATTGCTGCCCCGTGTGAGGACGTAGAATAGAAGAAAAACAAAGAAAAATCGTGGAAGCACCAGCCGCGGAGACCCAAGTGTTAACAAGGAGGACACTGTATCATCTCTCCCGCCGAAACCAAGAAAATTGTAAGTAACTTATCTCGGGAGAGCGCTTGGGTGACGTTGGGAGGAAAAATAGAGAAAAAGAAAATTATTAAAAGAGCACAAAAATGGGAACGAATTTATCAGAAGTTGAATGGGATGTTTTTCATCAATTAGAGACAATGTTACAAGAAAAAGGTCACTCTGAAATTTCAAAAACTGAGCTTAAAAACTTACTTATCTGGGTTAAAGCGAATACGCAAGATTTAAATCTGCAGTCTGCTTTTTCTTTTCATTTTTGGGATCAGATAAACTGGAGAATCTATAATCTAGTCTCTCTCAAAAAAGATGAAAGCTTAAGAGAACTTGTGCCGGTTTGTAGTGCGCTGTTGTAGTGCTTTTTTAAACAAAGTGATAAAAATAAGATCAACTTGGACTCAGAAAACAGAGCTTCTGGTTCTATCTCACGAAATTCCAGTAAACCAGAGACTGTGTGTGTATCGGAGAATGTTACAAGTGTTGTTGCAAATGCTGAAAGTATTGCTTTGAACTCTGTTGAACAAAATCTTTCTTCTCTCTCTCTGGGAAAAAATGAGACTCTTTCGGACTTTTCTTCGCGTTGTTCTGTTAATGTAAAAATATGTGACTCTTGTAAGGGGGATGGAACAAAGTGTGTAAAAGATGGAAATGAAAAAGTGACTGTACTTCCTAAAATTGTTTGTGCGGGGACACTGAAACCTGAATTGGATTCTGTTGGGCCTGGGGTGGAGGCTGAGGTGGCTGCTTCCACTCGGGAAATTGTGGTTCCAGGGAACTCTTTTTCAGTTAAGCAAAACCATGGTTGTTCTGGTGTTTGTCAATCTATAGATACAGAGAAAGAAAAATTGGCTTTAAGGGTGGAGTCCTTTGAAAGGAAGAGATGGAAGAAACTCGCGACTGTGTTGTTGCTGAAATTCAAAAAGCTGGACTTGAAATCTCTGCAAAGAAAATTCAACAAGTTTCACCTTAGAAGTACCTGGGATGGAAGATGACTGAGACGACAAGAACACCACAAAAAATTCAGATCCGAACCAGAGTCAACAACCTACAAGAGTTACAACAACTTCTAGGAGAAATCAACTGGGTCAGACCGATGTTGGGAATCACCAATGATGAACTGAGTCCGCTCTTCCATTTGCTGAGAGGAAGTTGCGACATCACTTCGCCAAGAACTTTAACCCCTGAAGCTCGTGCTGCTCTCGACAAAGTCACAGAAGCTCTTCAAAAAAGACAAGCTCATCGCTGCGTTCCTGAAAATCCTTTCTTTCTTGCAATCTTAGGAGAGAAGAAGCAGCTTTGTGGTCTCATTTTCCAGTGGGATTCCACAGAACAAGATCCTTTGTTAATAATGGAATGGGATTTTCCTCCCTACAGGTTTTCAAAGACCATTTGCTCAGTTTTAGAAATGATTGCATACATTATAATTAAGGCTAGAACCAGATTGTTAACTTTGGCAGGTCAAGAATTTTCAGTTATCTATTTGCCATTGAAAAATGATTATTTCAATTGGGCAATGCAAAATTCTGATGATTTACAATATGCATTCTTAGGTTTTCCAGGTGTTTGTTCCATACACTATCCAGCTCACAAACTACTGCAAGCAAAATTGAGTTTCAGAGAAAAACCTAAATTGAGTGAAGAACCTTTACATGCTGTGACTCTCTTCACTGATGGCTCTGGTAAAAGCCACAAGTCCGTTGTGACTTGGTTTAATCAAAAGACTAATGTTTGGGAATCTGATATTCAAACAGTAGAGGGATCCCCTCAAATTGTTGAGCCTGCTGCAGTAGTTTGAGCTTTTCAGCTGTTTCCTCAGCCTTTTAATTTGGTCACAGATTCTGCTTATGTTGCTAATGTAGTCAGGAGAATAGAAGGTTCCATTTTAAAGGATGTTAGTAATGAAACTTTACATCGTTGGCTTTCATGTCTTTTTATAACTTTGCAATATAGAACTAATCCATATTTTGTTTCTCACATCAGGGCGCATTCTTCACTTCCTGGATTTTTAGTGGAAGGAAATGCAAGAGCGGACAAGCTGACAATGGTCATTTCTAACACATTGCCAAATAGTTTTGAACAAGCAAAATTGAGTCGTGCCTTTTTCCACCAAAATGCACAAGCACTCATGCAAATGTTCCAAATCACTTAAAGTCAAGCTAAAGCTATCATTCATACTTGCCCTGACTGTCAATTGGTACAACCTCCTGTTTCTACAGGAGCAATCAACCCCCGAGGCTTACAAAGCCTACAGTTGTGGCAAACAGATGTTACTAAATAGCCTTCTTTTGGTAAATTTAAAAATATTCATGTTTCCATAGACACGTTCTCTGGTGCAGTTTTTGCTTCCCTTCACACAAGTGATACTGGCAGCCATGCCTGTCATCATTTCCTGCAAGCTTTTGCTTCATTGGGTATACCCCAAGAAGTAAAAACTGACAATGGCCCCGCATACATATCTCAAAAATTGGCCACATTTTTAAATGAATGGGGTGTTCGACGCATTTTTGGTATTCCCCACTCTCCCACAAGCCAAGCAATCATTGAAAGAACACATCAAACCTTAAAACGCATATTAGATCAACAGAGAGGGGGAACGGAAATCACCCCACAGATGAGACTGAGTAAGGCTTTGTATGTTTTTAATTTTCTAAATAGTAAAAGTACAGAACCAGATCCACCAATCTTTAGACACTTTTCAAATAGCACACAGGCAAAACTGAAAGAACATCCTCCTCTTCTAATTAGAAACCCTGACTCTGGACAGATGGAAGGTCCGTTTCAATTAATAACGTGGGGCAAAGGGTATGCTTCTATTTCCACAGGTGCTGGAAGAATTAAGTGGGTTCCTGCCAAAAACGTCAAACCGTATCGCACTTCAGAACCTGTTGTCGAGCCTAGAACTGAGGAAGCGAGTACGCAGACGTAGACCGAATGGAAGGATCCCGGGTCTCGCCTGACGCCTCTTGTGCCTGACGTTCATTGTGCATCGGTGGAACCCGTGAACTCTGATTTTGTGCCAATTTTTATTTATGAGTATACGAATTAAATGCTGAATGTTTGTTTAGCAAAGCTAATTTTTGGCTGAAAATTTAGGTTCTTGTTTTGGTTTAGAAAGAATTCTGCCAAAACTTAGTTCTTGAAAGAGATGGGGCAGAATCAAATGGTATACTTGTTTTGCTTGATTTTAATTGTTTTTTGTCGTGCAGATTTGCCTGAGGATCAACCGAAGATGAATGTTTGGGTGACCTTAGCCAAGGCTGCCGGATCGGATACTATATGTCTGTCTAATTCGGAACCAGAAAAGCCTTTCTCAACCTGTTTGGTTGGTGTGCCAGTGAAAGAGTTTCCTTTGGTCAGAAAAGAATCCAATGGTAAACCAGGTGGAATTGACAATGGAAACAGTCCTTCCTTCAATTGGAACATTTGTTCCAAGAAACTTCTCAGGGCAGCAAATGTTTCAAACAGTTGGGATGTGTTTCTACAGACGGACCAATCTCCACGGCAATTGCCAAAAGGGTATTGGATCATTTGCGGAGACAGAGGTTGGCAAGGCATTCCAGCCCACCTTGAAGGTGGCCCTTGCAGCATTGGTATGCTTACCATAATTGCCCCCACTGCCAAAGCAGTGATGAAAAAGAAACAAAGGAAAACAAGAGCTGTTCCTCATTATGATGAGAACTGTCAGAGTGATTTTATGCCTTGGAATGCCGCCAGAAGGGTTTCAGCAGGTATATTTCTACCCCAATTGGCTTCAGCTGTGGCATTGAGACAATTAGATCGAGTTGGATGTTGGCTGAGCAAACAAGCTAATGCCACATCCTCCGCAATCAGTGATATGTTGACCAATGTTGATAGTATTAGACATGCTACTCTTCAAAACAGAGCAGCCATTGATTTTCTCTTACTGGCACAAGGACATGGTTGTGAGGAATTGGAAGGTTTGTGTTGTATGAATTTGTCTGATCATTCTGAATCCATTCACAAAAGCATTCAAAAATTAAAGGATCTGACAGCCCAAATTAAAGAAGATGGAGGTTCCTGGTTGGATGATTTGTATCAAAATTGCAGTTTTGCACCTTGGCTAAGGCAACTTTGCAAGATAGGTCTTTACATATTAGGTGTTCTAATACTGATATTGATAGTGGTACCTTGTATACTCTGTTGTGTTCGGCGAATGATGAACAAAACAGTCCGAGAAGTTTTTGTCATTCAAGCAGGAGAATTAGGAAGTAGAAGCACAGAGAGTGTACGAAATCTCACGAAAGCAGTAGATGAGGGTATTGACATGAACGAAGGTTTTGAATTAAGGCCTTGGAATCGACCAGAGTTTTTTGAACGATGCCTTGTGACTGTTGCCAAACATATCTCTTTCAGGGATTGGGTCTTCACAGCATTAAGTTGCTGTGCCGTAATATAGCAATGCTTCAGTTTAGTGAAAATAGGTCTTCAGCAGATAATAAGCAGAAATTTTGCAATAGAGCTATGAAACGCAAATAGCAAGCGACAAGAAAATGAAAGCTTCTGGGTCAAACAGAGAGGGGGAAATGTTGGAATCCATAAGGTTAGAGGATTTTTAAGAAATGGTTAAAAAGAAGTATGTAGGCCTTAGACTGGAGTTTTGTTAGCATTGCAGAAAAGTTTCCCATGCAAGCAGAAAAAGTTTTCCATGCAAGCAGAAAAGTTTCCCAAGCAGTAGACGTGACAAATAACAATAGGCTTCTGTAGAATTGGCTTTAGGATGGCAACAAGGTTATTTAATGTATATCTTTAGAAGGTTAGCATGAATAGAACTCTGTTCTTTGTCTCTTATCAACTAGTCTTTGTTTTAGCTACGATTACCTATGTTTTATAAGATTGGATAGAATGCTTGTCAATATGTGTTTTCTGTGTCTGATTGGCTGAATTCTAGTCTGAGATGATTTTATGTATTGCTGTATGAGCCCTGTTGAAGGAGACATTTTTTGGTGTGGATCAGTGAGCTGTCATGTCTCCATTTTGTATTTTGAGACTGATGTGCTGGAAATAAAAGCAAAAATCTCTTCACTGGTCTGGTTACCATGTTATCCATATTTGGATATTTTGCCGCGGCCTAGTGGGTTCCTTTTTTAAGGCGTGGGTTCCTGACACCATTGGACTTATACCTGTCCCGTCCCCCGCATATTGCTGCCCCGTGTGAGGACGTAGAATAGAAGAAAAACAAAGAAAAATCGTGGAAGCACCAACCGCGGAGACCCAAGTGTTAACAAGGAGGACACTGTATCATCTCTCCCGCCGAAACCAAGAAAATTGTAAGTAGCTTATCTCGGGAGAGCGCTTGGGTGACGTTGGGAGGAAAAATAGAGAAAAAGAAAATTATTAAAAGAGCACAAAAATGGGAACGAATTTATCAGAAGTTGAATGGGATGTTTTTCATCAATTAGAGACAATGTTACAAGAAAAAGGTCACTCTGAAATTTCAAAAACTGAGCTTAAAAACTTACTTATCTGGGTTAAAGCGAATACGCAAGATTTAAATCTGCAGTCTGCTTTTTCTTTTCATTTTTGGGATCAGATAAACTGGAGAATCTATAATCTAGTCTCTCTCAAAAAAGATGAAAGCTTAAGAGAACTTGTGCCGGTTTGTAGTGCGCTGTTGTAGTGCTTTTTTAAACAAAGTGATAAAAATAAGATCAACTTGGACTCAGAAAACAGAGCTTCTGGTTCTATCTCACGAAATTCCAGTAAACCAGAGACTGTGTGTGTATCGGAGAATGTTACAAGTGTTGTTGCAAATGCTGAAAGTATTGCTTTGAACTCTGTTGAACAAAATCTTTCTTCTCTCTCTCTGGGAAAAAATGAGACTCTTTCGGACTTTTCTTCGCGTTGTTCTGTTAATGTAAAAAAATGTGACTCTTGAAAGGGGGATGGAACAAAGTGTGTAAAAGATGGAAATGAAAAAGTGACTGTACTTCCTAAAATTGTTTGTGCAGGGACACTGAAACCTGAATTGGATTCTGTTGGGCCTGGGGTGGAGGCTGAGGTGGCTGCTTCCACTCGGGAAATTGTGGTTCCAGGGAACTCTTTTTCAGTTAAGCAAAACCATGGTTGTTCTGGTGTTTGTCAATCTATAGATACAGAGAAAGAAAAATTGGCTTTAAGGGTGGACTCCTTTGAAAGGAAGAGATGGAAGAAACTCGCGACTGTGTTGTTGCTGAAATTCAAAAAGCTGGACTTGAAATCTCTGCAAAGAAAATTCAACAAGTTTCACCTTAGAAGTACCTGGGATGGAAGATGACTGAGACGACAAGAACACCACAAAAAATTCAGATCCGAACCAGAGTCAACAACCTACAAGAGTTACAACAACTTCTAGGAGAAATCAACTGGGTCAGACCGATGTTGGGAATCACCAATGATGAACTGAGTCCGCTCTTCCATTTGCTGAGAGGAAGTTGCGACATCACTTCGCCAAGAACTTTAACCCCTGAAGCTCGTGCTGCTCTCGACAAAGTCACAGAAGCTCTTCAAAAAAGACAAGCTCATTGCTGCGTTCCTGAAAATCCTTTCTTTCTTGCAATCTTAGGAGAGAAGAAGCAGCTTTGTGGTCTCATTTTCCAGTGGGATTCCACAGAACAAGATCCTTTGTTAATAATGGAATGGGATTTTCCTCCCTACAGGTTTTCAAAGACCATTTGCTCAGTTTTAGAAATGATTGCATACATTATAATTAAGGCTAGAACCAGATTGTTAACTTTGGCAGGTCAAGAATTTTCAGTTATCTATTTGCCATTGAAAAATGATTATTTCAATTGGGCAATGCAAAATTCTGATGATTTACAATATGCATTCTTAGGTTTTCCAGGTGTTTGTTCCATACACTATCCAGCTCACAAACTACTGCAAGCAAAATTGAGTTTCAGAGAAAAACCTAAATTGAGTGAAGAACCTTTACATGCTGTGACTCTCTTCACTGATGGCTCTGGTAAAAGCCACAAGTCCGTTGTGACTTGGTTTAATCAAAAGACTAATGTTTGGGAATCTGATATTCAAACAGTAGAGGGATCCCCTCAAATTGTTGAGCCTGCTGCAGTAGTTTGAGCTTTTCAGCTGTTTCCTCAGCCTTTTAATTTGGTCACAGATTCTGCTTATGTTGCTAATGTAGTCAGGAGAATAGAAGGTTCCATTTTAAAGGATGTTAGTAATGAAACTTTACATCGTTGGCTTTCATGTCTTTTTATAACTTTGCAATATAGAACTAATCCATATTTTGTTTCTCACATTAGGGCGCATTCTTCACTTCCTGGATTTTTAGTGGAAGGAAATGCAAGAGCGGACAAGCTGACAATGGTCATTTCTAACACATTGCCAAATAGTTTTGAACAAGCAAAATTGAGTCGTGCCTTTTTCCACCAAAATGCACAAGCACTCATGCAAATGTTCCAAATCACTTAAAGTCAAGCTAAAGCTATCATTCATACTTGCCCTGACTGTCAATTGGTACAACCTCCTGTTTCTACAGGAGCAATCAACCCCCGAGGCTTACAAAGCCTACAGTTGTGGCAAACAGATGTTACTAAATAGCCTTCTTTTGGTAAATTTAAAAATATTCATGTTTCCATAGACACGTTCTCTGGTGCAGTTTTTGCTTCCCTTCACACAAGTGATACTGGCAGCCATGCCTGTCATCATTTCCTGCAAGCTTTTGCTTCATTGGGTATACCCCAAGAAGTAAAAACTGACAATGGCCCCGCATACATATCTCAAAAATTGGCCACATTTTTAAATGAATGGGGTGTTCGACGCATTTTTGGTATTCCCCACTCTCCCACAAGCCAAGCAATCATTGAAAGAACACATCAAACCTTAAAACGCATATTAGATCAACAGAGAGGGGGAACGGAAATCACCCCACAGATGAGACTGAGTAAGGCTTTGTATGTTTTTAATTTTCTAAATAGTAAAAGTACAGAACCAGATCCACCAATCTTTAGACACTTTTCAAATAGCACACAGGCAAAACTGAAAGAACATCCTCCTCTTCTAATTAGAAACCCTGACTCTGGACAGATGGAAGGTCCGTTTCAATTAATAACGTGGGGCAAAGGGTATGCTTCTATTTCCACAGGTGCTGGAAGAATTAAGTGGGTTCCTGCCAAAAACGTCAAACCGTATCGCACTTCAGAACCTGTTGTCGAGCCTAGAACTGAGGAAGCGAGTACGCAGACGTAGACCGAATGGAAGGATCCCGGGTCTCGCCTGACGCCTCTTGTGCCTGACGTTCATTGTGCATCGGTGGAACCCGTGAACTCTGATTTTGTGCCAATTTTTATTTATGAGTATACGAATTAAATGCTGAATGTTTGTTTAGCAAAGCTAATTTTTGGCTGAAAATTTAGGTTCTTGTTTTGGTTTAGAAAGAATTCTGCCAAAACTTAGTTCTTGAAAGAGATGGGGCAGAATCAAATGGTATACTTGTTTTGCTTGATTTTAATTGTTTTTTGTCGTGCAGATTTGCCTGAGGATCAACCGAAGATGAATGTTTGGGTGACCTTAGCCAAGGCTGCCGGATCGGATACTATATGTCTGTCTAATTCGGAACCAGAAAAGCCTTTCTCAACCTGTTTGGTTGGTGTGCCAGTGAAAGAGTTTCCTTTGGTCAGAAAAGAATCCAATGGTAAACCAGGTGGAATTGACAATGGAAACAGTCCTTCCTTCAATTGGAACATTTGTTCCAAGAAACTTCTCAGGGCAGCAAATGTTTCAAACAGTTGGGATGTGTTTCTACAGACGGACCAATCTCCACGGCAATTGCCAAAAGGGTATTGGATCATTTGCGGAGACAGAGGTTGGCAAGGCATTCCAGCCCACCTTGAAGGTGGCCCTTGCAGCATTGGTATGCTTACCATAATTGCCCCCACTGCCAAAGCAGTGATGAAAAAGAAACAAAGGAAAACAAGAGCTGTTCCTCATTATGATGAGAACTGTCAGAGTGATTTTATGCCTTGGAATGCCGCCAGAAGGGTTTCAGCAGGTATATTTCTACCCCAATTGGCTTCAGCTGTGGCATTGAGACAATTAGATCGAGTTGGATGTTGGCTGAGCAAACAAGCTAATGCCACATCCTCCGCAATCAGTGATATGTTGACCAATGTTGATAGTATTAGACATGCTACTCTTCAAAACAGAGCAGCCATTGATTTTCTCTTACTGGCACAAGGACATGGTTGTGAGGAATTGGAAGGTTTGTGTTGTATGAATTTGTCTGATCATTCTGAATCCATTCACAAAAGCATTCAAAAATTAAAGGATCTGACAGCCCAAATTAAAGAAGATGGAGGTTCCTGGTTGGATGATTTGTATCAAAATTGCAGTTTTGCACCTTGGCTAAGGCAACTTTGCAAGATAGGTCTTTACATATTAGGTGTTCTAATACTGATATTGATAGTGGTACCTTGTATACTCTGTTGTGTTCGGCGAATGATGAACAAAACAGTCCGAGAAGTTTTTGTCATTCAAGCAGGAGAATTAGGAAGTAGAAGCACAGAGAGTGTACGAAATCTCACGAAAGCAGTAGATGAGGGTATTGACATGAACGAAGGTTTTGAATTAAGGCCTTGGAATCGACCAGAGTTTTTTGAACGATGCCTTGTGACTGTTGCCAAACATATCTCTTTCAGGGATTGGGTCTTCACAGCATTAAGTTGCTGTGCCGTAATATAGCAATGCTTCAGTTTAGTGAAAATAGGTCTTCAGCAGATAATAAGCAGAAATTTTGCAATAGAGCTATGAAACGCAAATAGCAAGCGACAAGAAAATGAAAGCTTCTGGGTCAAACAGAGAGGGGGAAATGTTGGAATCCATAAGGTTAGAGGATTTTTAAGAAATGGTTAAAAAGAAGTATGTAGGCCTTAGACTGGAGTTTTGTTAGCATTGCAGAAAAGTTTCCCATGCAAGCAGAAAAAGTTTTCCATGCAAGCAGAAAAGTTTCCCAAGCAGTAGACGTGACAAATAACAATAGGCTTCTGTAGAATTGGCTTTAGGATGGCAACAAGGTTATTTAATGTATATCTTTAGAAGGTTAGCATGAATAGAACTCTGTTCTTTGTCTCTTATCAACTAGTCTTTGTTTTAGCTACGATTACCTATGTTTTATAAGATTGGATAGAATGCTTGTCAATATGTGTTTTCTGTGTCTGATTGGCTGAATTCTAGTCTGAGATGATTTTATGTATTGCTGTATGAGCCCTGTTGAAGGAGACATTTTTTGGTGTGGATCAGTGAGCTGTCATGTCTCCATTTTGTATTTTGAGACTGATGTGCTGGAAATAAAAGCAAAAATCTCTTCACTGGTCTGGTTACCATGTTATCCATATTTGGATATTTTGCCGCGGCCTAGTGGGTTCCTTTTTTAAGGCATGGGTTCCTGACACCATTGGACTTATACCTGTCCCGTCCCCCGCATATTGCTGCCCCGTGTGAGGACGTAGAATAGAAGAAAAACAAAGAAAAATCGTGGAAGCACCAGCCGCGGAGACCCAAGTGTTAACAAGGAGGACACTGTATCATGTCTCCCGCCGAAACCAAGAAAATTGTAAGTAACTTATCTCGGGAGAGCGCTTGGGTGACGTTGGGAGGAAAAATAGAGAAAAAGAAAATTATTAAAAGAGCACAAAAATGGGAACGAATTTATCAGAAGTTGAATGGGATGTTTTTCATCAATTAGAGACAATGTTACAAGAAAAAGGTCACTCTGAAATTTCAAAAACTGAGCTTAAAAACTTACTTATCTGGGTTAAAGCGAATACGCAAGATTTAAATCTGCAGTCTGCTTTTTCTTTTCATTTTTGGGATCAGATAAACTGGAGAATCTATAATCTAGTCTCTCTCAAAAAAGATGAAAGCTTAAGAGAACTTGTGCCGGTTTGTAGTGCGCTGTTGTAATGCTTTTTTAAACAAAGTGATAAAAATAAGATCAACTTGGACTCAGAAAACAGAGCTTCTGGTTCTCTCTCACGAAATTCCAGTAAACCAGAGACTGTGTGTGTATCGGAGAATGTTACAAGTGTTGTTGCAAATGCTGAAAGTATTGCTTTGAACTCTGTTGAACAAAATCTTTCTTCTCTCTCTCTGGGAAAAAATGAGACTCTTTCGGACTTTTCTTCGCGTTGTTCTGTTAATGTAAAAATATGTGACTCTTGTAAGGGGGATGGAACAAAGTGTGTAAAAGATGGAAATGAAAAAGTGACTGTACTTCCTAAAATTGTTTGTGCAGGGACACTGAAACCTGAATTGGATTCTGTTGGGCCTGGGGTGGAGGCTGAGGTGGCTGCTTCCACTCGGGAAATTGTGGTTCCAGGGAACTCTTTTTCAGTTAAGCAAAACCATGGTTGTTCTGGTGTTTGTCAATCTATAGATACAGAGAAAGAAAAATTGGCTTTAAGGGTGGAGTCCTTTGAAAGGAAGAGATGGAAGAAACTCGCGACTGTGTTGTTGCTGAAATTCAAAAAGCTGGACTTGAAATCTCTGCAAAGAAAATTCAACAAGTTTCACCTTAGAAGTACCTGGGATGGAAGATGACTGAGACGACAAGAACACCACAAAAAATTCAGATCCGAACCAGAGTCAACAACCTACAAGAGTTACAACAACTTCTAGGAGAAATCAACTGGGTCAGACCGATGTTGGGAATCACCAATGATGAACTGAGTCCGCTCTTCCATTTGCTGAGAGGAAGTTGCGACATCACTTCGCCAAGAACTTTAACCCCTGAAGCTCGTGCTGCTCTCGACAAAGTCACAGAAGCTCTTCAAAAAAGACAAGCTCATCGCTGCGTTCCTGAAAATCCTTTCTTTCTTGCAATCTTAGGAGAGAAGAAGCAGCTTTGTGGTCTCATTTTCCAGTGGGATTCCACAGAACAAGATCCTTTGTTAATAATGGAATGGGATTTTCCTCCCTACAGGTTTTCAAAGACCATTTGCTCAGTTTTAGAAATGATTGCATACATTATAATTAAGGCTAGAACCAGATTGTTAACTTTGGCAGGTCAAGAATTTTCAGTTATCTATTTGCCATTGAAAAATGATTATTTCAATTGGGCAATGCAAAATTCTGATGATTTACAATATGCATTCTTAGGTTTTCCAGGTGTTTGTTCCATACACTATCCAGCTCACAAACTACTGCAAGCAAAATTGAGTTTCAGAGAAAAACCTAAATTTAGTGAAGAACCTTTACATGCTGTGACTCTCTTCACTGATGGCTCTGGTAAAAGCCACAAGTCCTTTGTGACTTGGTTTAATCAAAAGACTAATGTTTGGGAATCTGATATTCAAACAGTAGAGGGATCCCCTCAAATTGTTGAGCCTGCTGCAGTAGTTTGAGCTTTTCAGTTGTTTCCTCAGCCTTTTAATTTGGTCACAGATTCTGCTTATGTTGCTAATGTAGTCAGGAGAATAGAAGGTTCCATTTTAAAGGATGTTAGTAATGAAACTTTACATCGTTGGCTTTCATGTCTTTTTATAACTTTGCAGTATAGAACTAATCCATATTTTGTTTCTCACATTAGGGCGCATTCTTCACTTCCTGGATTTTTAGTGGAAGGAAATGCAAGAGCGGACAAGCTGACAATGGTCATTTCTAACACATTGCCAAATAGTTTTGAACAAGCAAAATTGAGTCATGCCTTTTTCCACCAAAATGCACAAGCACTCATGCAAATGTTCCAAATCACTTAAAGTCAAGCTAAAGCTATCATTCATACTTGCCCTGACTGTCAATTGGTACAACCTCCTGTTTCTACAGGAGCAATCAACCCCCGAGGCTTACAAAGCCTACAGTTGTGGCAAACAGATGTTACTAAATAGCCTTCTTTTGGTAAATTTAAAAATATTCATGTTTCCATAGACACGTTCTCTGGTGCAGTTTTTGCTTCCCTTCACACAAGTGATACTGGCAGCCATGCCTGTCATCATTTCCTGCAAGCTTTTGCTTCATTGGGTATACCCCAAGAAGTAAAAACTGACAATGGCCCCGCATACATATCTCAAAAATTGGCCACATTTTTAAATGAATGGGGTGTTCGACGCATTTTTGGTATTCCCCACTCTCCCACAAGCCAAGCAATCATTGAAAGAACACATCAAACCTTAAAACGCATATTAGATCAACAGAGAGGGGGAACGGAAATCACCCCACAGATGAGACTGAGTAAGGCTTTGTATGTTTTTAATTTTCTAAATAGTAAAAGTACAGAACCAGATCCACCAATCTTTAGACACTTTTCAAATAGCACACAGGCAAAACTGAAAGAACATCCTCCTCTTCTAATTAGAAACCCTGACTCTGGACAGATGGAAGGTCCGTTTCAATTAATAACGTGGGGCAAAGGGTATGCTTCTATTTCCACAGGTGCTGGAAGAATTAAGTGGGTTCCTGCCAAAAACGTCAAACCGTATCGCACTTCAGAACCTGTTGTCGAGCCTAGAACTGAGGAAGCGAGTACGCAGACGTAGACCGAATGGAAGGATCCCGGGTCTCGCCTGACGCCTCTTGTGCCTGACGTTCATTGTGCATCGGTGGAACCCGTGAACTCTGATTTTGTGCCAATTTTTATTTATGAGTATACGAATTAAATGCTGAATGTTTGTTTAACAAAGCTAATTTTTGGCTGAAAATTTAGGTTCTTGTTTTGGTTTAGAAAGAATTCTGCCAAAACTTAGTTCTTGAAAGAGATGGGGCAGAATCAAATGGTATACTTGTTTTGCTTGATTTTAATTGTTTTTTGTCGTGCAGATTTGCCTGAGGATCAACCGAAGACGAATGTTTGGGTGACCTTAGCCAAGGCTGCCAGATCGGATACTATATGTCTGTCTAATTCGGAACCAGAAAAGCCTTTCTCAACCTGTTTGGTTGGTGTGCCAGTGAAAGAGTTTCCTTTGGTCAGAAAAGAATCCAATGGTAAACCAGGTGGAATTGACAATGGAAACAGTCCTTCCTTCAATTGGAACATTTGTTCCAAGAAACTTCTCAGGGCAGCAAATGTTTCAAACAGTTGGGATGTGTTTCTACAGACGGACCAATCTCCACGGCAATTGCCAAAAGGGTATTGGATCATTTGCGGAGACAGAGGTTGGCAAGGCATTCCAGCCCACCTTGAAGGTGGCCCTTGCAGCATTGGTATGCTTACCATAATTGCCCCCACTGCCAAAGCAGTGATGAAAAAGAAACAAAGGAAAACAAGAGCTGTTCCTCATTATGATGAGAACTGTCAGAGTGATTTTATGCCTTGGAATGCCGCCAGAAGGGTTTCAGCAGGTATATTTCTACCCCAATTGGCTTCAGCTGTGGCATTGAGACAATTAGATCGAGTTGGATGTTGGCTGAGCAAACAAGCTAATGCCACATCCTCCGCAATCAGTGATATGTTGACCAATGTTGATAGTATTAGACATGCTACTCTTCAAAACAGAGCAGCCATTGATTTTCTCTTACTGGCACAAGGACATGGTTGTGAGGAATTGGAAGGTTTGTGTTGTATGAATTTGTCTGATCATTCTGAATCCATTCACAAAAGCATTCAAAAATTAAAGGATCTGACAGCCCAAATTAAAGAAGATGGAGGTTCCTGGTTGGATGATTTGTATCAAAATTGCAGTTTTGCACCTTGGCTAAGGCAACTTTGCAAGATAGGTCTTTACATATTAGGTGTTCTAATACTGATATTGATAGTGGTACCTTGTATACTCTGTTGTGTTCGGCGAATGATGAACAAAACAGTCCGAGAAGTTTTTGTCATTCAAGCAGGAGAATTAGGAAGTAGAAGCACAGAGAGTGTACGAAATCTCACGAAAGCAGTAGATGAGGGTATTGACATGAACGAAGGTTTTGAATTAAGGCCTTGGAATCGACCAGAGTTTTTTGAACGATGCCTTGTGACTGTTGCCAAACATATCTCTTTCAGGGATTGGGTCTTCACAGCATTAAGTTGCTGTGCCGTAATATAGCAATGCTTCAGTTTAGTGAAAATAGGTCTTCAGCAGATAATAAGCAGAAATTTTGCAATAGAGCTATGAAACGCAAATAGCAAGCGACAAGAAAATGAAAGCTTCTGGGTCAAACAGAGAGGGGGAAATGTTGGAATCCATAAGGTTAGAGGATTTTTAAGAAATGGTTAAAAAGAAGTATGTAGGCCTTAGACTGGAGTTTTGTTAGCATTGCAGAAAAGTTTCCCATGCAAGCAGAAAAAGTTTTCCATGCAAGCAGAAAAGTTTCCCAAGCAGTAGACGTGACAAATAACAATAGGCTTCTGTAGAATTGGCTTTAGGATGGCAACAAGGTTATTTAATGTATATCTTTAGAAGGTTAGCATGAATAGAACTCTGTTCTTTGTCTCTTATCAACTAGTCTTTGTTTTAGCTACGATTACCTATGTTTTATAAGATTGGATAGAATGCTTGTCAATATGTGTTTTCTGTGTCTGATTGGCTGAATTCTAGTCTGAGATGATTTTATGTATTGCTGTATGAGCCCTGTTGAAGGAGACATTTTTTGGTGTGGATCAGTGAGCTGTCATGTCTCCATTTTGTATTTTGAGACTGATGTGCTGGAAATAAAAGCAAAAATCTCTTCACTGGTCTGGTTACCATGTTATCCATATTTGGATATTTTGCCGCGGCCTAGTGGGTTCCTTTTTTAAGGCATGGGTTCCTGACACCATTGGACTTATACCTGTCCCGTCCCCCGCATATTGCTGCCCCGTGTGAGGACGTAGAATAGAAGAAAAACAAAGAAAAATCGTGGAAGCACCAGCCGCGGAGACCCAAGTGTTAACAAGGAGGACACTGTATCATGTCTCCCGCCGAAACCAAGAAAATTGTAAGTAACTTATCTCGGGAGAGCGCTTGGGTGACGTTGGGAGGAAAAATAGAGAAAAAGAAAATTATTAAAAGAGCACAAAAATGGGAACGAATTTATCAGAAGTTGAATGGGATGTTTTTCATCAATTAGAGACAATGTTACAAGAAAAAGGTCACTCTGAAATTTCAAAAACTGAGCTTAAAAACTTACTTATCTGGGTTAAAGCGAATACGCAAGATTTAAATCTGCAGTCTGCTTTTTCTTTTCATTTTTGGGATCAGATAAACTGGAGAATCTATAATCTAGTCTCTCTCAAAAAAGATGAAAGCTTAAGAGAACTTGTGCCGGTTTGTAGTGCGCTGTTGTAGTGCTTTTTTAAACAAAGTGATAAAAATAAGATCAACTTGGACTCAGAAAACAGAGCTTCTGGTTCTCTCTCACGAAATTCCAGTAAACCAGAGACTGTGTGTGTATCGGAGAATGTTACAAGTGTTGTTGCAAATGCTGAAAGTATTGCTTTGAACTCTGTTGAACAAAATCTTTCTTCTCTCTCTCTGGGAAAAAATGAGACTCTTTCGGACTTTTCTTCGCGTTGTTCTGTTAATGTAAAAATATGTGACTCTTGTAAGGGGGATGGAACAAAGTGTGTAAAAGATGGAAATGAAAAAGTGACTGTACTTCCTAAAATTGTTTGTGCAGGGACACTGAAACCTGAATTGGATTCTGTTGGGCCTGGGGTGGAGGCTGAGGTGGCTGCTTCCACTCGGGAAATTGTGGTTCCAGGGAACTCTTTTTCAGTTAAGCAAAACCATGGTTGTTCTGGTGTTTGTCAATCTATAGATACAGAGAAAGAAAAATTGGCTTTAAGGGTGGAGTCCTTTGAAAGGAAGAGATGGAAGAAACTCGCGACTGTGTTGTTGCTGAAATTCAAAAAGCTGGACTTGAAATCTCTGCAACGAAAATTCAACAAGTTTCACCTTAGAAGTACCTGGGATGGAAGATGACTGAGACGACAAGAACACCACAAAAAATTCAGATCCGAACCAGAGTCAACAACCTACAAGAGTTACAACAACTTCTAGGAGAAATCAACTGGGTCAGACCGATGTTGGGAATCACCAATGATGAACTGAGTCCGCTCTTCCATTTGCTGAGAGGAAGTTGCGACATCACTTCGCCAAGAACTTTAACCCCTGAAGCTCGTGCTGCTCTCGACAAAGTCACAGAAGCTCTTCAAAAAAGACAAGCTCATCGCTGCGTTCCTGAAAATCCTTTCTTTCTTGCAATCTTAGGAGAGAAGATGCAGCTTTGTGGTCTCATTTTCCAGTGGGATTCCACAGAACAAGATCCTTTGTTAATAATGGAATGGGATTTTCCTCCCTACAGGTTTTCAAAGACCATTTGCTCAGTTTTAGAAATGATTGCATACATTATAATTAAGGCTAGAACCAGATTGTTAACTTTGGCAGGTCAAGAATTTTCAGTTATCTATTTGCCATTGAAAAATGATTATTTCAATTGGGCAATGCAAAATTCTGATGATTTACAATATGCATTCTTAGGTTTTCCAGGTGTTTGTTCCATACACTATCCAGCTCACAAACTACTGCAAGCAAAATTGAGTTTCAGAGAAAAACCTAAATTTAGTGAAGAACCTTTACATGCTGTGACTCTCTTCACTGATGGCTCTGGTAAAAGCCTCAAGTCCTTTGTGACTTGGTTTAATCAAAAGACTAATGTTTGGGAATCTGATATTCAAACAGTAGAGGGATCCCCTCAAATTGTTGAGCCTGCTGCAGTAGTTTGAGCTTTTCAGTTGTTTCCTCAGCCTTTTAATTTGGTCACAGATTCTGCTTATGTTGCTAATGTAGTCAGGAGAATAGAAGGTTCCATTTTAAAGGATGTTAGTAATGAAACTTTACATCGTTGGCTTTCATGTCTTTTTATAACTTTGCAGTATAGAACTAATCCATATTTTGTTTCTCACATTAGGGCGCATTCTTCACTTCCTGGATTTTTAGTGGAAGGAAATGCAAGAGCGGACAAGCTGACAATGGTCATTTCTAACACATTGCCAAATAGTTTTGAACAAGCAAAATTGAGTCATGCCTTTTTCCACCAAAATGCACAAGCACTCATGCAAATGTTCCAAATCACTTAAAGTCAAGCTAAAGCTATCATTCATACTTGCCCTGACTGTCAATTGGTACAACCTCCTGTTTCTACAGGAGCAATCAACCCCCGAGGCTTACAAAGCCTACAGTTGTGGCAAACAGATGTTACTAAATAGCCTTCTTTTGGTAAATTTAAAAATATTCATGTTTCCATAGACACGTTCTCTGGTGCAGTTTTTGCTTCCCTTCACACAAGTGATACTGGCAGCCATGCCTGTCATCATTTCCTGCAAGCTTTTGCTTCATTGGGTATACCCCAAGAAGTAAAAACTGACAATGGCCCCGCATACATATCTCAAAAATTGGCCACATTTTTAAATGAATGGGGTGTTCGACGCATTTTTGGTATTCCCAACTCTCCCACAAGCCAAGCAATCATTGAAAGAACACATCAAACCTTAAAACGCATATTAGATCAACAGAGAGGGGGAACGGAAATCACCCCACAGATGAGACTGAGTAAGGCTTTGTATGTTTTTAATTTTCTAAATAGTAAAAGTACAGAACCAGATCCACCAATCTTTAGACACTTTTCAAATAGCACACAGGCAAAACTGAAAGAACATCCTCCTCTTCTAATTAGAAACCCTGACTCTGGACAGATGGAAGGTCCGTTTCAATTAATAACGTGGGGCAAAGGGTATGCTTCTATTTCCACAGGTGCTGGAAGAATTAAGTGGGTTCCTGCCAAAAACATCAAACCGTATCGCACTTCAGAACCTGTTGTCGAGCCTAGAACTGAGGAAGCGAGTACGCAGACGTAGACCGAATGGAAGGATCCCGGGTCTCGCCTGACGCCTCTTGTGCCTGACGTTCATTGTGCATCGGTGGAACCCGTGAACTCTGATTTTGTGCCAATTTTTATTTATGAGTATACGAATTAAATGCTGAATGTTTGTTTAACAAAGCTAATTTTTGGCTGAAAATTTAGGTTCTTGTTTTGGTTTAGAAAGAATTCTGCCAAAACTTAGTTCTTGAAAGAGATGGGGCAGAATCAAATGGTATACTTGTTTTGCTTGATTTTAATTGTTTTTTGTCGTGCAGATTTGCCTGAGGATCAACCGAAGACGAATGTTTGGGTGACCTTAACCAAGGCTGCCGGATCGGATACTATATGTCTGTCTAATTCGGAACCAGAAAAGCCTTTCTCAACCTGTTTGGTTGGTGTGCCAGTGAAAGAGTTTCCTTTGGTCAGAAAAGAATCCAATGGTAAACCAGGTGGAATTGACAATGGAAACAGTCCTTCCTTCAATTGGAACATTTGTTCCAAGAAACTTCTCAGGGCAGCAAATGTTTCAAACAGTTGGGATGTGTTTCTACAGACGGACCAATCTCCACGGCAATTGCCAAAAGGGTATTGGATCATTTGCGGAGACAGAGGTTGGCAAGGCATTCCAGCCCACCTTGAAGGTGGCCCTTGCAGCATTGGTATGCTTACCATAATTGCCCCCACTGCCAAAGCAGTGATGAAAAAGAAACAAAGGAAAACAAGAGCTGTTCCTCATTATGATGAGAACTGTCAGAGTGATTTTATGCCTTGGAATGCCGCCAGAAGGGTTTCAGCAGGTATATTTCTACCCCAATTGGCTTCAGCTGTGGCATTGAGACAATTAGATCGAGTTGGATGTTGGCTGAGCAAACAAGCTAATGCCACATCCTCCGCAATCAGTGATATGTTGACCAATGTTGATAGTATTAGACATGCTACTCTTCAAAACAGAGCAGCCATTGATTTTCTCTTACTGGCACAAGGACATGGTTGTGAGGAATTGGAAGGTTTGTGTTGTATGAATTTGTCTGATCATTCTGAATCCATTCACAAAAGCATTCAAAAATTAAAGGATCTGACAGCCCAAATTAAAGAAGATGGAGGTTCCTGGTTGGATGATTTGTATCAAAATTGCAGTTTTGCACCTTGGCTAAGGCAACTTTGCAAGATAGGTCTTTACATATTAGGTGTTCTAATACTGATATTGATAGTGGTACCTTGTATACTCTGTTGTGTTCGGCGAATGATGAACAAAACAGTCCGAGAAGTTTTTGTCATTCAAGCAGGAGAATTAGGAAGTAGAAGCACAGAGAGTGTACGAAATCTCACGAAAGCAGTAGATGAGGGTATTGACATGAACGAAGGTTTTGAATTAAGGCCTTGGAATCGACCAGAGTTTTTTGAACGATGCCTTGTGACTGTTGCCAAACATATCTCTTTCAGGGATTGGGTCTTCACAGCATTAAGTTGCTGTGCCGTAATATAGCAATGCTTCAGTTTAGTGAAAATAGGTCTTCAGCAGATAATAAGCAGAAATTTTGCAATAGAGCTATGAAACGCAAATAGCAAGCGACAAGAAAATGAAAGCTTCTGGGTCAAACAGAGAGGGGGAAATGTTGGAATCCATAAGGTTAGAGGATTTTTAAGAAATGGTTAAAAAGAAGTATGTAGGCCTTAGACTGGAGTTTTGTTAGCATAGCAGAAAAGTTTCCCATGCAAGCAGAAAAAGTTTTCCATGCAAGCAGAAAAGTTTCCCAAGCAGTAGACGTGACAAATAACAATAGGCTTCTGTAGAATTGGCTTTAGGATGGCAACAAGGTTATTTAATGTATATCTTTAGAAGGTTAGCATGAATAGAACTCTGTTCTTTGTCTCTTATCAACTAGTCTTTGTTTTAGCTACGATTACCTATGTTTTATAAGGTTGGATAGAATGCTTGTCAATATGTGTTTTCTGTGTCTGATTGGCTGAATTCTAGTCTGAGATGATTTTATGTATTGCTGTATGAGCCCTGTTGAAGGAGACATTTTTTGGTGTGGATCAGTGAGCTGTCATGTCTCCATTTTGTATTTTGAGACTGATGTGCTGGAAATAAAAGCAAAAATCTCTTCACTGGTCTGGTTACCATGTTATCCATATTTGGATATTTTGCCGCGGCCTAGTGGGTTCCTTTTTTAAGGCGTGGGTTCCTGACACCATTGGACTTATACCTGTCCCGTCCCCCGCATATTGCTGCCCCGTGTGAGGACGTAGAATAGAAGAAAAACAAAGAAAAATCGTGGAAGCACCAGCCGCGGAGACCCAAGTGTTAACAAGGAGGACACTGTATCATCTCTCCCGCCGAAACCAAGAAAATTGTAAGTAACTTATCTCAGGAGAGCGCTTGGGTGACGTTGGGAGGAAAAATAGAGAAAAAGAAAATTATTAAAAGAGCACAAAAATGGGAACGAATTTATCAGAAGTTGAATGGGATGTTTTTCATCAATTAGAGACAATGTTACAAGAAAAAGGTCACTCTGAAATTTCAAAAACTGAGCTTAAAAACTTACTTATCTGGGTTAAAGCGAATACGCAAGATTTAAATCTGCAGTCTGCTTTTACTTTTCATTTTTGGGATTAGATAAACTGGAGAATCTATAATCTAGTCTCTCTCAAAAAAGATGAAAGCTTAAGAGAACTTATGCTGGTTTGTAGAGCGCTGTTGGAGCGCTGTTTTAAGAAAACGGATAATAATAAGATCAACTTGGACTCAGAAAACAAAGCTTCTGGTTCTGTCTCATTAAATTCCAGTAAACCGGAGACTGTGTGTGTATCGGAGAATGTTACAAGTGTTGTTGAAAATGCTGAAAGTATTGCTTTGAACTCTGTTGAACAAAATCATTCTTCTCTCTCTCTGGGAAAAAATGAGACTCTTTTGGACATTTCTTCACGTTGTTCTGTTAATGTAAAAATATGTGACTCTTGTAAGGGGGATGGAACAAAGTGTGTAAAAGATGGAAATGAAAAAGTGACTGTACTTCCTAAAATTGTTTGTGCAGGGACACTGAAACCTGAATTGGATTCTGTTGGGCCTGGGGTGGAGGCTGAGGTGGCTGCTTCCACTCGGGAAATTGTGGTTCCGGGGAACACTTTTTCACTTAAGCAAAAACATGGTTGTTCTGGTGTTTGTCAATCTATAGATACAGAGAAAGAAAAATTGGCTTTAAGGGTGGAGTCCTTTGAAAGGAAGAGATGGAAAAAACTCGCGACTGTGTTGTTGCTGAAATTCAAAAAGCTGGACTTGAAATCTCTGCAAAGAAAATTCAACAAGTTTCACCTTAGAAGTACCTGGGATGGAAGATGATGGAAGACGAAAATAATACCACAAAAAATTCAGATCCGAACCAGAGTCAACAACCTACAAGAGTTACAACAACTTCTAGGAGAAATCAACTGGGTCAGACCGATGTTGGGAATCACCAATGATGAACTGAGTCCGCTCTTCCATTTGCTGAGAGGAAGTTGCGACATCACTTCGCCAAGAACTTTAACCCCTGAAGCTCGTGCTGCTCTCGACAAAGTCACAGAAGCTCTTCAAAAAAGACAAGCTCATCGCTGCGTTCCTGAAAATCCTTTCTTTCTTGCAATCTTAGGAGAGAAGAAGCAGCTTTGTGGTCTCATTTTCCAGTGGGATGCCACAGAACAAGATCCTTTGTTAATAATGGAATGGGTTTTTCCTCCCTACAGGTTTTCAAAGACCATTTGTGTCACAAAGACAAACACCAGAACAACCATGTATTTGCTTAACTGAAAAAGAGTTCCCCGGAACCACAATATCCCGAGTGGAAGCAGCCACCTCAGCCTCCACCCCAGGCCCAACAGAATCCAATTCAAGTTTCAGTGTCCCTGCACGAACAATTTTAAGAAGTACAGTCACTTTTTCATTTCCATCTTTTACACACTTTGTTCCATCCTCTTACAAGAATCACATATTTTTACATTAACAGAACAACGCGAAGAAAAGTCCAAAAGAGTCTCATTTTTTCCTAGAGAGAGAGAAGAATGATTTTGTTCAACAGAGTTCAAAGCAATACTTTCAGCATTTGCAACAACACTTGTAACATTCTCCGATACACACACAGTCTCCGGTTTACTGGAATTTAATGAGACAGAACCAGAAGCTTTGTTTTCTGAGTCCAAGTTGATCTTATTATTATCCGTTTGTTTAAAACAGCGCTCCAACAGCGCTCTACAAACCGGCATAAGTTCTCTTAAGCTTTCATCTTTTTTGAGAGAGACTAGATTATAGATTCTCCAGTTTATCTGATCCCAAAAATGAAAAGTAAAAGCAGTCTGCAGATTTAAATCTTGCGTATTCGCTTTAACCCAGATAAGTAAGTTTTTAAGCTCAGTTTTTGAAATTTCAGAGTGACCTTTTTCTTGTAACATTGTCTCTAATTGATGGAAAACATCCCATTCAACTTTTGATAAATTCGTTCCCATTTTTGTGTTCTTTTAATAATTTTCTTTTTCTCTATTTTGCCTCCCAAAGTCACCCAAGCGCTCTCCCGAGATAAGTTACTTACGATTTTCTTGGCTTCGGCGGGAGAGATGATACAGTGTCCTCCTTGTTAACACTTGGGTCTCCGCAGCTGTTACTTCCACGATTTTTCTTTGTTTTTCTTCTATTCTACGTCCCCACACGAGGCACCAATATGCGAGGGACGGGACAGGTATAAGTCCAATAGTGTCAGGAACCCACGCCTTAAAAAAGGAACCCACTAGGTCGCGGCAAAATATCCAAATATGGATAACATGGTAACCAGACCAGTGAAGAGATTTTTGCTTTTATTTCCAGCACATCAGTCTCAAAATACAAAATGGAGACATGACAGCTCACTGATCCACACCAAAAAATGTCTCCTTCAACAGGGCTCATACAGCAATACATAAAATCATCTCAGACTAGAATTCAGCCAATCAGACACAGAAAACACATATTGACAAGCATTCTATCCAATCTTATAAAACATAGGTAATCGTAGCTAAAACAAAGACTAGTTGATAAGAGACAAAGAACAGAGTTCTATTCATGCTAACCTTCTAAAGATATACATTAAATAACCTTGTTGCCATCCTAAAGCCAATTCTACAGAAGCCTATTGTTATTTGTCACGTCTACTGCTTGGGAAACTTTTCTGCTTGCATGGAAAACTTTTTCTGCTTGCATGGGAAACTTTTCTGCAATGCTAACAAAACTCCAGTCTAAGGCCTACATACTTCTTTTTAACCATTTCTTAAAAATCCTCTAACCTTATGGATTCCAACATTTCCCCCTCTCTGTTTGACCCAGAAGCTTTCATTTTCTTGTCGCTTGCTATTTGCGTTTCATAGCTCTATTGCAAAATTTCTGCTTATTATCTGCTGAAGACCTATTTTCACTAAACTGAAGCATTGCTATATTACGGCACAGCAACTTAATGCTGTGAAGACCCAATCCCTGAAAGAGAGATATGAATCACGTTTGGCAACAGTCACAAGGCATCGTTCAAAAAACTCTGGTCGATTCCAAGGCCTTAATTCAAAATCTTCGTTCATGTCAATACCCTCATCTACTGCTTTCGTGAGATTTCGTACACTCTCTGTGCTTCTACTTCCTAATTCTCCTGCTTGAATGACAAAAACTTCTCGGACTGTTTTGTTCATCATTCGCCGAACACAACAGAGTATACAAGGTGCCACTATCAATATCAGTATTAGAACACCTAATATGTAAAGACCTATCTTGCAAAGTTGCCTTAGCCAAGGTGCAAAACTGCAATTTTGAAACAAATCATCCAACCAGGAACCTCCATCTTCTTTAATTTGGGCTGTCAGATCCTTTAATTTTTGAATGCTTTTGTGAATGGATTCAGAACAATCAGACAAATTCATACAACACAAACCTTCAAATTCCTCACAACCATGTCCTTGTGCCAGTAAGAGAAAATCAATGGCTGCTCTGTTTTGAAGAGTAGCATGTCTAATACTATCAACATTGGTCAACATATCACTGATTGCGGAGGATGTGGCATTAGCTTGTTTGCTCAGCCAACATCCAACTCGATCTAATTGTCTCAATGCCACAGCTGAAGCCAATTGGGGTAGAAATATACCTGCTGAAACCCTTCTGGCGGCATTCCAAGGCATAAAATCACTCTGACAGTTCTCATCATAATGAGGAACAGCTCTTGTTTTCCTTTGTTTCTTTTTCATCACTGCTTTGGCAGTGGGGGCAATTATGGTAAGCATAACAATGCTACAAGGGCCACCTTCAAGGTGGGCTGGAATGCCTTGCCAACCTCTGTCTCCGCAAATGATCCAATACCCTTTTGGCAATTGCCGTGGAGATTGGTCCGTCTCCAGAAACACATCCCAACTGTTTGAAACATTTGCTGCCCTGAGAAGTTTTTTCGAACAAATGTTCCAATTGAAGGAAGGACTGTTTCCATTGTCAATTCCACCTGGTTTACCATTGGATTCTTTTCTGACCAAAGGAAACTCTTTCACTGGCACACCAACCAAACAGGTTGAGAAAGGCTTTTCTGGTTCCGAATTAGACAGGCATATAGTATCCGATCCGGCAGCCTTGGCTAAAGTCACCCAAACATTCGTTTTCGGTTGATCCACAGGCAAATCTGCACGACAAAAAACAATTAACATCAAGCAAAACAAGTATACCATTTGATTCTGCCCCATCTCTTTCAAGAACTAAGTTTTGGCAGAATTCTTTCTAAACCAAAACAAGAACCTAAATTTTCAGCCAAAAATTAGCTTTGTTAAACAAACATTCAGCATTCAATTCGTATACTCATAAATAACATTGGCACAAAATCAGAGTTCATGGGTTCCACCGATGCACAAAGAACGTCAGGCACAAGAGGCGTCAGGCGAGACCCGGGATCCTTCCATTCGGTCCACGTCTGCGTACTCGCTTCCTCAGTTCTAGGCTCGACAACAGGTTCTGAAGTGCGATACGGTTTGACGTTTTTGGCAGGAACCCACTTAATTCTTCCAGCACCTGTGGAAATAGAAGCATACCCTTTGCCCCACGTTATTAATTGAAACGGGCCTTCCATCTGTCCAGAGTCAGGGTTTCTAATTAGAAGAGGAGGATGTTCTTTCAGTTTTGCCTGTGTGCTATCTGAAAAGTGTCTAAAGATTGGTGGATCTGGTTCTGTACTTGAACTATTTAGAAAATTGAAACCATACAAAGCCTTACTCAGTCTCATCTGTGGGGTGATTTCCGTTCCCCCTCTCTGTTGATCTAATATGCGTTTTAAGGTTTGATGTGTTCTTTCAATGATTGCTTGGCTTGTGGGAGAGTGGGGAATACCAAAAATGTGTCGAACACCCCATTCATTTAAAAATGTGGCCAATTTTTGAGATATGTATGCGGGACCATTGTCAGTTTTTACTTCTTGGGGTATACCCAATGAAGCAAAAGCTTGCAGGAAATGATGACAGGCATGGCTGCCAGTTTCACCTGTGTGAAGGGAAGCAAAAACTGCACCAGAGAACGTGTCTATGGAAACATGAATATTTTTAAATTTACCAAAAGAAGGCTATTTAGTAACATCTGTTTGCCACAACTGTAGGCTTTGTAAGCCTCGGGGGTTGATTGCTCCTGTAGAAACAGGAGGTTGTACCAATTGACAGTCAGGGCAAGTATGAATGATAGCTTTAGCTTGACTTTAAGTGATTTGGAACATTTGCATGAGTGCTTGTGCATTTTGGTGGAAAAAGGCATGACTCAATTTTGCTTGTTCAAAACTATTTGGCAATGTGTTAGAAATGACCATTGTCAGCTTGTCCGCTCTTGCATTTCCTTCCACTAAAAATCCAGGAAGTGAAGAATGCGCCCTAATGTGAGAAACAAAATATGGATTAGTTCTATATTGCAAAGTTATAAAAAGACATGGAAGCCAATGATGTAAAGTTTCATTACTAACATCCTTTAAAATGGAACCTTCTATTCTCCTGACTACATTAGCAACATAAGCAGAATCTGTGACCAAATTAAAAGGCTGAGGAAACAGCTGAAAAGCTCAAACTACTGCAGCAGGCTCAACAATTTGAGGGGATCCCTCTACTGTTTGAATATCAGATTCCCAAACATTAGTCTTTTGATTAAACCAAGTCACAACGGACTTGTGGCTTTTACCAGAGCCATCGGTGTAGAGTGTCAGAGCATGTAAAGGTTCTTCACTTAATTTAGGTTTTTCTCTGAAACTCAATTTTGCTTGCAGTAGTTTGTGAGCTGGATAGTGTATGGAACAAACACCTGGAAAACCTAAGAATGCATATTGTAAATCATCAGAATTTTGCATTGCCCAATTTAAATAATCATTTTTCAATGGCAAATAGATAACTGAACATTCTTGACCTGCCAAAGTTAACAATCTGGTTCTAGCCTTAATTATAATGTATGCAATCATTTCTAAAACTGAGCAAATGGTCTTTGAAAACCTGTAGGGAGGAAAAACCCATTCCATTATTAACAAAGGATCTTGTTCTGTGGCATCCCACTGGAAAATGAGACCACAAAGCTGCATCTTCTCTCCTAAGATTGCAAGAAAGAAAGGATTTTCAGGAACGCAGCGATGAGCTTGTCTTTTTTGAAGAGCTTCTGTGACTTTGTCGAGAGCAGCACGAGCTTCAGGGGTTAAAGTTCTTGGCGAAGTGATGTCGCAACTTCCTCTCAGCAAATGGAAGAGCGGACTCAGTTCATCATTGGTGATTCCCAACATCGGTCTGACCCAGTTGATTTCTCCTAGAAGTTGTTGTAACTCTTGTAGGTTGTTGACTCTGGTTCGGATCTGAATTTTTTGTGGTGTTCTTGTCGTCTCAGTCATCTTCCATCCCAGGTACTTCTAAGGTGAAACTTGTTGAATTTTCGTTGCAGAGATTTCAAGTCCAGCTTTTTCAATTTCAGCAACAACACAGTCGCGAGTTTCTTCCATCTCTTCCTTTCAAAGGACTCCACCCTTAAAGCCAATTTTTCTTTCTCTGTATCTATAGATTGACAAACACCAGAACAACCATGGTTTTGCTTAACTGAAAAAGAGTTCCCTGGAACCACAATTTCCCGAGTGGAAGCAGCCACCTCAGCCTCCACCCCAGGCCCAACAGAATCCAATTCAGGTTTCAGTGTCCCTGCACAAACAATTTTAGGAAGTACAGTCACTTTTTCATTTCCATCTTTTACACACTTTGTTCCATCCCCCTTACAAGAGTCACATATTTTTACATTAACAGAACAACGCGAAGAAAAGTCCGAAAGAGTCTCATTTTTTCCCAGAGAGAGAGAAGAAAGATTTTGTTCAACAGAGTTCAAAGCAATACCTTCAGCATTTGCAACAACACTTGTAACATTCTCCGATACACACACAGTCTCCGGTTTACTGGAATTTAATGAGACAGAACCAGAAGCTTTGTTTTCTGAGTCCAAGTTGATCTTATTATTATCCGTTTGTTTAAAACAGCGCTCCAACAGCGCACTACAAACCGGCACAAGTTCTCTTAAGCTTTCATCTTTTTTGAGAGAGACTAGATTATAGATTCTCCAGTTTATCTGATCCCAAAAATGAAGAGTAAAAGCAGACTGCAGATTTAAATCTTGCGTATTCACTTTAACCCAGATAAGTAAGTTTTTAAGCTCAGTTTTTGAAATTTCAGAGTGACCTTTTTCTTGTAACATTGTCTCTAATTGATGAAAAACATCCCATTCAACTTCTGATAAATTCGTTCCCATTTTTGTGTTCTTTTAATAATTTTCTTTTTCTCTATTTTGCCTCCCAACGTCACCCAAGCGCTCTCCCGAGATAAGTTACTTACAATTTTCTTGGCTTCGGCGGGAGAGATGATACAGTGTCCTCCTTGTTAACACTTGGGTCTCCGCAGCTGTTACTTCCACGATTTTTCTCTGTTTTTCTTCTATTCTACGTCCCCACACGAGGCACCAATATGCGGGGGACGGGACAGGTATAAGTCCAATGGTGTCAGGAGCCCACGCCTTAAAAAAGGAACCCACTAGGTCGCGGCAAAATATCCAAATATGGATAACATGGTAACCAGACCAGTGAAGAGATTTTTGCTTTTATTTCCAGCACATCAGTCTCAAAATACAAAATGGAGACATGACAGCTCACTGATCCACACCAAAAAATGTCTCCTTCAACAGGGCTCATACAGCAATACATAAAATCATCTCAGACTAGAATTCAGCCAATCAGACACAGAAAACACATATTGACAAGCATTCTATCCCGTCTTATAAAACATAGGTAATCGTAGCTAAAACAAAGACTAGTTGATAAGAGACAATGAACAGAGTTCTATTCATGCTAACTTTCTAAAGATATACATTAAATAACCTTGTTGCCATTTGTCACGTCTACTGCTTTGGAAAATTTCTGCTTGCACGGAAAACTTTTCTGCTTGCATGGGAAACTTTTCTGCAATGCTCACAAAACTCCAGTCTAAGGCCTACATACTTCTTTTTAACCATTTCTTAAAAATCCTCTAACCTTATGGATTCCAACATCAGGCCTTTATCAGTTCCATAGCTTTAAGCCATAACAAACACAATTCAACCAACCACCATGCACCACGCTGTGAACACACGACGGTTCTAGAACTTGTTGATTTACCTCTAATTCAGCTGCCTCACCTCCCACAGTCCTTTTCTACTTAGCCAAAGTAATGGGCCTCAGCCCAAGGCCTTCCTTTTGTAAGCTTCTAGCTATATGCAGCAGCAAACCACTACTTTCTTCTGTGCCAAGACTTTAGGTAGACGATTTGCATCTGCCCTTCCAGTGAAACCTAATGGGGAGAGAAAAGCCTCTCAGAGATGTTCAGTCATTCCATTTTCTAGACAGGCAAAATCCAAAGAAAAGCAAGCTATGGGATTGTGTACTTGCTCTTACAAAACACCTGCTGCCCTCTGACAATCAACTAGCAGAAAACCAGCCAAACTGAGACTTGAGGCAAACAACCCTTGCAAGGGAATAATGATGTGATCAATCAAGACAACACTTTTCCAGGCTACCGAGATATTGGAAATGTCAGCAAAGACTTGAGAGCAAAGGCTGAACAAATGGGGAAAGGGTAAAAGAATCCCAAGAAAAACGTGACCAAAGGTTAAAACAATTCCAAGGAAAACATAGGCAAGTAACCTGTTGAAGCCTTCAGGAAATCAGTGGCCGCTGATTTACATAGGCCATTCAAGTTAATTGATCCCTGCACCTTCCACTCCTTTTTCATAGGGTGAATTGAGACCATGGAATCACAATTGCTTGGATTCTGTTCTTAACTTTAGGAGAGAAGTACAGCAGCTGAAGTACCTCTTACTGATGTGATACCCAGCAAACACAGAGTTGACACATTTCATTCTTGGCCAATCACAACAAGCAAGACTAAGAGGATAAGGCTGGCTTATTTTAATGACATTTTTATTGTTTGACAGCCTGCTCTGATTGCAGTGAAACTTTTTCATTAGCTTCTCTCTAAAAGGAGAAAGTCCAGTTCACTGTCCTGCCCTACTGCTGCAAGTAGACCATTTGGTTTATCGAGCCAAAAAATTGAATTGCAAGGTACGGAGCTAAGAGCCGCTCCAGGGCATCTTTGGGCAGAAGCCGCGCTAAGGAGAGCACTGTGAGCGGCACAATCGTCTTTGCGCGAAGAAGCCGCTTCTTCGGCTCTGGGAGCCAGAGAGAGCGGCAGCTTCGGGAAGGTGAAGAAGCAAGCTGTACAACACTAGGACTGTGTGCGCAGCTTGCCAACTGATAGAAAGCAGTACTTTTGCACTCCTGACTTTTCCAATCACATGAACAATCGATTGGAAGCTGTTTTGGAGAACTTTTCTTTTCTTCCTGCCAAACACTTGGCAGACATCTCTGCAACTTCTAGAACAGGATGGGAGATGTTTTCTGTGCTGGAACAGTTTCTCCTTACCAGACATAGTGGAAAAGCTTTTTGCTGAGATGTAGATGAGAAGAGACGCTAAAGACGAAGGTAGGATGCTCTCCGGAGCTAAGAGCCGCTCCCGGGCGTCTTTGGGCAGAAGCCGCGCTAAGGAGAGCACTGTGAGCGGCACAATCATCTTTGCGCGAAGAAGCCGCTTCTTCGGCTCCGGGAGCCGGGGAGAGCGGCAGCTTCGCGAATGTGAAGAAGCAAGCTGTACAACACTGGGATTGTGTGCGCACCTTGCCAACTGATAGAAAACAGTACTTTTGCACTCTCCTGACTTTTCCAATCACATGAACATTCGATTGGAAGCTGTTTTGGACAACTTTTCTTTTCTTCCTGCCAAACACTTGGCAGACATCTCTGCAACTTCTAGAACACGATGGGAGATGTTTTCTGTGCTGGCACAGTTTTTCCTAGCCAGACATAGTGGAAAATCTATTTGCTAAGATGTAGACTACAAAAGACGCTAAAGACGAAGGTAGGATGCTCTCCGGAGCTAAGAGCCGCTCCCGGGCGTCTTTGGGCAGAAGCCGCGCTAAGGAGAGCACTGTGAGCGGCACAATCGTCTTTGCGCGAAGAAGCCGCTTCTTCGGCTCCGGGAGCCGGGGAGAGCGGCAGCTTCGGGAAGGTGAAGAAGCAAGCTGTACAACACTGGGATTGTGTGCGCACCTTGCCAACTGATAGAAAACAGTACTTTTGCACTCTCCTGACTTTTCCAATCACATGAACATTCGATTGGAAGCTGTTTTGGACAACTTTTCTTTTCTTCCTGCCAAACACTTGGCAGACATCTCTGCAACTTCTAGAACACGATGGGAGATGTTTTCTGTGCTGGCACAGTTTTTCCTAGCCAGACATAGTGGAAAAGTGTTTTGCTAAGATGTAGACTACAAAAGACGCTAAAGACGAAGGTAGGATGCTCTCCGGAGCTAAGAGCCGCTCCCGGGTGTCTTTCGGCAGAAGCCGCGCTAAGGAGAGCACTGTGAGCGGCACAATCGTCTTTGCGCGAAGAAGCCGCTTCTTTGGCTCCGGGAGCTGGGGAGAGCGGCAGCTTTGGGAAGGTGTAGAAGCAAGCTGTACAACACTGGGATTGTGTGCGCAGCTGGTCAACTGATAGAAAAAAGTACCTTTGCACTCTCCTGACTTTTCCAATCACATGAACATTCGATTGGAAGCTGTTTTGGACAACTTTTCTTTTCTTCCTGCCAAACACTTGGCAGACATCTCTGCAACTTCTAGAACACGATGGGAGATGTTTTCTGTGCTGGCACAGTTTCTCCTAGCCAGACATACTGGGAAAGCGTTTTCCTGAGATGTAGATGAGAAGAGACGCTAAAGACGAAGGTAGGATGCTCTCCGGAGCTAAGAGCCGCTCCCGGGTGTCTTTCGGCAGAAGCCGCGCTAAGGAGAGCACTGTGAGCGGCACAATCGTCTTTGCGCGAAGAAGCCGCTTCTTTGGCTCCGGGAGCTGGGGAGAGCGGCAGCTTTGGGAAGGTGTAGAAGCAAGCTGTACAACACTGGGATTGTGTGCGCAGCTTGCCAACTGATAGAAAACAGTACTTTTGCCCTCTCCTGACTTTTCCAATCACATGAACATTCGATTGGAAGCTGTTTTGGACAACTTTTCTTTTCTTCCTGCCAAACACTTGGCAGACATCTCTGCAACTTCTAGAACACGATGGGAGATGTTTTCTGTGGTGGCACAGTTTTTCCTAGCCAGACATAGTGGAAAATCTATTTGCTAAGATGTAGACTACAAAAGACGCTAACGACGAAGGTAGGATGCTCTCCGGAGCTAAGAGCCGCTCCCAGGCGTCCTTGGGCAGAAGCCGCGCTAAGGAGAGCACTGTGAGCGGCACAATCGTCTTTGCGCGAAGAAGCCGCTTCTTCGGCTCCGGGAGCCGGAGAGAGCGGCAACTTCGGGAAGGTGAAGAAGCAAGCTGTACAACACTGGGATTGTGTGCGCAGCTTGCCAACTGATAGAAAACAGTACTTTTGCACTCTCCTGACTTTTCCAATCACATGAACATTCGATTGGAAGCTGTTTTGGACAACTTTTCTTTTCTTCCTGCCAAACACTTGGCAGACATCGTTGCAACGTCTAAAACACGATGGAAGATGTTTTCTGTGCTGGCACAGTTTCTCCTTACCAGATGTAGTGGAAAATCTTTTTGCTGAGATGAAGATGAGAAGAGACGCTAAAGACGAAGGTAGGATGCTCTCCGGAGCTAAGAGCCGCTCCCGGGTGTCTTTGGGCAGAACCCGCGCTAAGGAGAGCACTGTGAGCGGCACAATCGTCTTTGCGCGAAGAAGCCGCTTCTTCGGCTCCGGGAGCTGGGGAGAGCGGCAGCTTCGGGAAGGTGAAGAAGCAAGCTGTACAACACTGGGATTGTGTGCGCAGCTTGCCAACTGATAGAAAACAGTACTTTTGCCCTCTCCTGACTTTTCCAATCACATGAACATTCGATTGGAAGCTGTTTTGGACAACTTTTCTTTTCTTCCTGCCAAACACTTGGCAGACATCTCTGCAACTTCTAGAACACGATGGGAGATGTTTTCTGTGCTGGCACAGTTTTTCCTAGCCAGACATAGTGGAAAATCTATTTGCTAAGATGTAGACTACAAAAGACGCTAAAGACGAAGGTAGGATGCTCTCCGGAGCTAAGAGACGATCCCGGGTGTCTTTGGGCAGAAGCCACGCTAAGGAGAGCACTGTGAGCGGCACAATCGTCTTTGCGCGAAGAAGCCGCTTCTTCGGCTCCGGGAGCCGGGGAGAGCGGCAGCTTCGGGAAGGTGAAGAAGCAAGCTGTACAACACTGGGATTGTGTGTGCAGCTTGCCAACTGATAGAAAACAGTACTTTTGCACTCTCCTGACTTTTCCAATCACATGAACATTCGATTGGAAGCTGTTTTGGACAACTTTTCTTTTCTTCCTGCCAAACACTTGGCAGACATCTCTGCAACTTCTAGAACACGATGGGAGATGTTTTCTGTGCTGGCACAGTTTCTCCTAGCCAGACATACTGGGAAAGCGTTTTGCTGAGATGTAGATGAGAAGAGACGCTAAAGACGAAGGTAGGATGGTCTCCGGAGCTAAGAGCCGCTCCCGGGCGTCTTTGGGCAGAAGCCGCGCTAAGGAGAGCACTGTGAGCGGCACAATCGTCTTTGCGCGAAGAAGCCGCTTCTTCGGCTCCGGGAGCCGGGGAGAGCGGCAGCTTCGGGAAGGTGAAGAAGCAAGCTGTACAACACTGGGATTGTGTGCGCACCTTGCCAACTGATACAAAACAGTGCTTTTGCGCTCTCCTGATTTTTCCAATCACATGAACATTCGATTGGAAGCTGTTTTGGACAACTTTTCTTTTCTTCCTGCCAAACACTTGGCAGACATCTCTGCAACTTCTAGAACACGATGGGAGATGTTTTCTGTGCTGGCACAGTTTTTCCTAGCCAGACATAGTGGAAAATCTATTTGCTAAGATGTAGACTACAAAAGACGCTAAAGACGAAGGTAGGATGCTCTCCGGAGCTAAGAGCCGCTCCCGGGCGTCTTTGGGCAGAAGCCGCGCTAAGGAGAGCACTGTGAGCGGCACAATCGTCTTTGCGCGAAGAAGCCGCTTCTTCGGCTCCGGGAGCTGGGGAGAGCGACAGCTTCGGGAAGGTGAAGAAGCAAGCTGTACAACACTGGGATTGTGTGCGCAGCTTGCCAACTGATAGAAAACAGTACTTTTGCACTGTCCTGACTTTTCCAATCACATGAACATTCGATTGGAAGCTGTTTTGGACAACTTTTCTTTTCTTCCTGCCAAACACTTGGCAGACATCTTTGCAACGTCTAAAATACGATGGAAGAAGTTTTCTGTGCTGGCACAGTTTCTCCTTACCAGATGTAGTGGAAATTCTTTTTGCTGAGATGAAGATGAGAAGAGATGCTAAAGACGAAGGTAGGATGATCTCCGGAGCTAAGAGCCGCTCCCGGGCGTCTTTAGGCAGAAGCCGCGCTAAGGAGAGCACTGTGAGCGGCACAATCGTCTTTGCGCGAAGAAGCCGCTTCTTCGGCTCCGGGAGCCGGAGAGAGCGGCAGCTTCGGGAAGGTGAAGAAGCAAGCTGTACAACACTGGGATTGTGTGCGCACCTTGCCAACTGATAGAAAACGGTACTTTTGCACTCTCCTGACTTTTCCAATCACATGAACATTCGATTGGAAGCTGTTTTGGACAACTTTTCTTTTCTTCCTGCCAAACACTTGGCAGACATCTCTGCAACTTCTAGAACACAATGGGAGATGTTTTCTGTGCTGGCACAGTTTCTCCTAGCCAGACATAGTGGAAAATCTATTTGCTAAGATGTAGACTACAAAAGACGCTAAAGACGAAGGTAGGATGCTCTCCGGAGCTAAGAGCCGCTCCCGGGCGTCTTTGGGCAGAAGCCGCGCTAAGGAGAGCACTGTGAGCGGCACAATCGTCTTTGCGCGAAGAAGCCGCTTCTTCGGCTCCGGGAGCCGGAGAGAGCGGCAGCTTCGGGAAGGTGAAGAAGCAAGCTGTACAACACTGGGATTGTGTGCACAGCTTGCCAACTGATAGAAAACAGTACTTTTGCTCTCTCCTGACTTTTCCAATCACATGAACATTCGATTGGAAGTTGTTTTGGACAACTTTTCTTTTCTTCCTGCCAAACACTTGGCAGACATCTCTGCAACTTCTAGAACACGATGGGAGATGTTTTCTGTGCTGGCACAGTTTCTCCTAGCCGAACATAGTGGAAAATCTATTTGCTAAGATGTAGACTACAAAAGACGCTAAAGACGAAGGTATGATGCTCTCCGGAGCTAAGAGCCGCTCCCGGGCGTCTTTGGGCAGAAGCCGCGCTAAGGAGAGCACTGTGAGCGGCACAATCGTCTTTGCGCGAAGAAGCCACTTCTTCGGCTCCGGGAGCAGGGGAGAGCGACAGCTTCGGGAAGGTGAAGAAGCAAGCTGTACAACACTGGGATTGTGTGCGCACCTTGCCAACTGATAGAAAACAGTACTTTTGCACTCTCCTGACTTTTCCAATCACATGAACATTCGATTGGAAGCTGTTTTGGACAACTTTTCTTTTCTTCCTGCCAAACACTTGGCAGACATCTCTGCAACTTCTAGAACACGATGGGAGATGTTTTCTGTGCTGGCACAGTTTCTCCTAGCCAGACATAGTGGAAAATCTATTTGCTAAGATGTAGACTACAAAAGACGCTAAAGACGAAGGTAGGATGCTCTCCGGAGCTAAGAGCCGCTGCCGGGCGTCTTTGGGCAGAAGCCGCGCTAAGGAGAGCACTGTGAGCGGCACAATCGTCTTTGCGCGAAGAAGCCGCTTCTTCGGCTCCGGGAGCCGGAGAGAGCGGCAGCTTCGGGAAGGTGAAGAAGCAAGCTGTACAACACTGGGATTGTGTGCACAGCTTGCCAACTGATAGAAAACAGTACTTTTGCTCTCTCCTGACTTTTCCAATCACATGAACATTCGATTGGAAGCTGTTTTGGACAACTTTTCTTTTCTTCCTGCCAAACACTTGGCAGACATCCTTGCAACGTCTAAAACACGATGGAAGATGTTTTCTGTGCTGGCACAGTTTCTCCTTACCAGATGTAGTGGAAAATCTTTTTGCTGAGATGAAGATGAGAAGAGACGCTAAAGACCAAGGTAGGATGCTCTCCGGAGCTAAGAGCCGCTCCAGGTGTCTTTGGGCAGAAGCCGCGCTAAGGAGAGCACTGTGAGCGGCACAATCGTCTTTGCGCGAAGAAGCCGCTTCTTCGGCTCCGTGAGCCGGGGAGAGCGGCAGCTTCGCGATGGTGAAGAAGTAAGCTGTACAACACTGAGATTGTGTGCGCACCTTGCCAACTGATACAAAACAGTACTTTTGCACTCTCCTGACTTTTCCAATCACATGAACATTCGATTGGAAGCTGTTTTGGACAACTTTTCTTTTCTTCCTGCCAAACACTTGGCAGACATCTCTGCAACTTCTAGAACACGATGGGAGATGTTTTCTGTGCTGGCACAGTTTTTCCTAGCCAAACATAGTGGAAAATCTATTTGCTAAGATGTAGACTACAAAAGACGCTAAAGACGAAGGTAGGATGCTCTCCGGAGCTAAGAGCCGCTCCCGGGCGTCTTTGGGCAGAAGCCGCGCTAAGGAGAGCACTGTGAGCGGCACAATCGTCTTTGCGCGAAGAAGCCGCTTCTTCGGCTCCGGGAGCCGGGGAGAGCGGCAGCTTCGGGAAGGTGAAGAAGCAAGCTGTACAACACTGGGATTGAGTGCGCACCTTGCCAACTGATAGAAAACAATACTTTTTCACTCTCCTGACTTTTCCAATCACATGAACATTCGATTGGAAGCTGTTTTGGACAACTCTTCTTTTCTTCCTGCCAAACACTTGGCAGACATCTTTGCAACGTCTAAAACACGATGGAAGATGTTTTCTGTGCTGGCACAGTTTCTCCTTACCAGATGTAGTGGAAAATCTTTTCGCTAAGATGAAGATGAGAAGAGACGCTAAAGACGAAGGTAGGATGCTCTCCGGAGCTAAGAGCCGCTCCAGGTGTCTTTGGGCAGAAGCCGCGCTAAGGAGAGCACTGTGAGCAACACAATCGTCTTTGCGCGAAGAAGCCGCTTCTTCGGCTCCGTGAGCCGGGGAGAGCGGCAGCTTCGGGAAGGTGAAGAAGTAAGCTGTACAACACTGAGATTGTGTGCGCACCTTGCCAACTGATACAAAACAGTACTTTTGCACTCTCCTGACTTTTCCAATCACATGAACATTCGACTGGAAGCTGTTTTGGACAACTTTTCTTTTCTTCCTGCCAAACACTTGGCAGACATCTCTGCAACTTCTAGAACACGATGGGAGATGTTTTCTGTGCTGGCACAGTTTTTCCTAGCCAAACATAGTGGAAAATCTATTTGCTAAGATGTAGACTACAAAAGACGCTAAAGACGAAGGTAGGATGCTCTCCGGAGCTAAGAGCCGCTCCCGGGCGTCTTTGGGCAGAAGCCGCGCTAAGGAGAGCACTGTGAGCGGCACAATCGTCTTTGCGCGAAGAAGCCGCTTCTTCGGCTCCGGGAGCCGGGGAGAGCGGCAGCTTCGGGAAGGTGAAGAAGCAAGCTGTACAACACTGGGATTGAGTGCGCACCTTGCCAACTGATAGAAAACAGTACTTTTGCACTCTCCTGACTTTTCCAATCACATGAACATTCGATTGGAAGCTGTTTTGGACAACTTTTCTTTTCTTCCTGCCAAACACTTGGCAGACATCCTTGCAACGTCTAAAACACGATGGAAGATGTTTTCTGTGCTGGCACAGTTTCTCCTTACCAGATGTAGTGGAAAATCTTTTTGCTGAGATGAAGATGAGAAGAGACGCTAAAGACCAAGGTAGGATGCTCTCCGGAGCTAAGAGCCGCTCCAGGTGTCTTTGGGCAGAAGCCGCGCTAAGGAGAGCACTGTGAGCGGCACAATCGTCTTTGCGCGAAGAAGCCGCTTCTTCGGCTCCGTGAGCCGGGGAGAGCGGCAGCTTCGCGATGGTGAAGAAGTAAGCTGTACAACACTGAGATTGTGTGCGCACCTTGCCAACTGATACAAAACAGTACTTTTGCACTCTCCTGACTTTTCCAATCACATGAACATTCGATTGGAAGCTGTTTTGGACAACTTTTCTTTTCTTCCTGCCAAACACTTGGCAGACATCTCTGCAACTTCTAGAACACGATGGGAGATGTTTTCTGTGCTGGCACAGTTTTTCCTAGCCAAACATAGTGGAAAATCTATTTGCTAAGATGTAGACTACAAAAGACGCTAAAGACGAAGGTAGGATGCTCTCCGGAGCTAAGAGCCGCTCCCGGGCGTCTTTGGGCAGAAGCCGCGCTAAGGAGAGCACTGTGAGCGGCACAATCGTCTTTGCGCGAAGAAGCCGCTTCTTCGGCTCCGGGAGCCGGGGAGAGCGGCAGCTTCGGGAAGGTGAAGAAGCAAGCTGTACAACACTGGGATTGAGTGCGCACCTTGCCAACTGATAGAAAACAATACTTTTTCACTCTCCTGACTTTTCCAATCACATGAACATTCGATTGGAAGCTGTTTTGGACAACTCTTCTTTTCTTCCTGCCAAACACTTGGCAGACATCTTTGCAACGTCTAAAACACGATGGAAGATGTTTTCTGTGCTGGCACAGTTTCTCCTTACCAGATGTAGTGGAAAACCTTTTCGCTAAGATGAAGATGAGAAGAGACGCTAAAGACGAAGGTAGGATGCTCTCCGGAGCTAAGAGCCGCTCCAGGTGTCTTTGGGCAGAAGCCGCGCTAAGGAGAGCACTGTGAGCAACACAATCGTCTTTGCGCGAAGAAGCCGCTTCTTCGGCTCCGTGAGCCGGGGAGAGCGGCAGCTTCGGGAAGGTGAAGAAGTAAGCTGTACAACACTGAGATTGTGTGCGCACCTTGCCAACTGATACAAAACAGTACTTTTGCACTCTCCTGACTTTTCCAATCACATGAACATTCGACTGGAAGCTGTTTTGGACAACTTTTCTTTTCTTCCTGCCAAACACTTGGCAGACATCTCTGCAACTTCTAGAACACGATGGGAGATGTTTTCTGTGCTGGCACAGTTTTTCCTAGCCAAACATAGTGGAAAATCTATTTGCTAAGATGTAGACTACAAAAGACGCTAAAGACGAAGGTAGGATGCTCTCCGGAGCTAAGAGCCGCTCCCGGGCGTCTTTGGGCAGAAGCCGCGCTAAGGAGAGCACTGTGAGCGGCACAATCGTCTTTGCGCGAAGAAGCCGCTTCTTCGGCTCCGGGAGCCGGGGAGAGCGGCAGCTTCGGGAAGGTGAAGAAGCAAGCTGTACAACACTGGGATTGAGTGCGCACCTTGCCAACTGATAGAAAACAGTACTTTTGCACTCTCCTGACTTTTCCAATCACATGAACATTCGATTGGAAGCTGTTTTGGACAACTTTTCTTTTCTTCCTGCCAAACACTTGGCAGACATCTCTGCAACTTCTAGAACACGATGGGAGATGTTTTCTGTGCTGGCACAGTTTTTCCTAGCCAGACATAGTGGAAAATCTATTTGCTAAGATGTAGACTACAAAAGACGCTAAAGACGAAGGTAGGATGCTCTCCGGAGCTAAGAGCCGCTCCCGGGCGTCTTTGGGCAGAAGCCGCGCTAAGGAGAGCACTGTGAGCGGCACAATCGTCTTTGCGCGAAGAAGCCGCTTCTTCGGCTCCGGGAGCCGGAGAGAGCGGCAGCTTCGGGAAGGTAAGAAGCAAGCTGTACAACACTAGGATTGTGTGCGCAGCTGGTCAACTGATAGAAAACAGTACTTTTGCACTCTCCTGACTTTTCCAATCACATGAACATTCGATTGGAAGCTGTTTTGGACAACTTTTCTTTTCTTCCTGCCAAACACTTGGCAGACATCTCTGCAACTTCTAGAACACGATGGGAGATGTTTTCTGTGCTGGCACAGTTTCTCCAAGCCAGACATACTGGGAAAGCGTTTTGCTGTGATGTAGATGAGAAGAGACGCTAAAGACGAAGGTAGGATGCTCTCCGGAGCTAAGAGCCGCTCCCGGGCGTCTTTGGGCAGAAGCCGCGCTAAGGAGAGCACTGTGAGCGGCACAATCGTCTTTGCGCGAAGAAGCCGCTTCTTCGGCTCCGGGAGCTGGGGAGAGCGGCAGCTTTGGGAATGTGTAGAAGCAAGCTGTACAACACTGGGATTGTGTGCGCAGCTTGCCAACTGATAGAAAACAGTACTTTTGCCCTCTCCTGACTTTTCCAATCACATGAACATTCGATTGGAAGCTGTTTTGGAGAACTTTTCTTTTCTTCCTGCCAAACACTTGGCAGACATCTTTGCAACGTCTAAAACACAATGGAAGATGTTTTCTGTGCTGGCACATTTTCTCCTTGCCAGATGTAGTGGAAAAGCTTTTTGCTAAGATGTAGATGAGAAGAGACGCTAAAGACGAAGGTAGGATGCTCTCCGCAGCTAAGAGCCGCACCCGGGCGTCTTTGGGCAGAAGCCACGCTAAGGAGAGCACTGTGAGCGGCACAATCGTCTTTGCGCGAAGAAGCCACTTCTTCGGCTCCAGGAGCTGGGGAGAGCGATAGCTTCGGGAAGGTGAAGAAGCAAGCTGTACAACACTGGGATTGTGTGCGCAGCTTGCCAACTGATAGAAAACAGTACTTTTGCCCTCTCCTGACTTTTCCAATCACATGAACATTCGATTGGAAGCTGTTTTGGACAACTTTTCTTTTCTTCCTGCCAAACACTTGGCAGACATCTCTGCAACTTCTAGAACACGATGGGAGATGTTTTCTGTGCTGGCACAGTTTCTCCTAGCCAGACATAGTGGAAAATCTATTTGCTAAGATGTAGACTACAAAAGACGCTAAAGACGAAGGTAGGATGCTCTCCGGAGCTAAGAGCCGCTCCCGGGCGTCTTTGGGCAGAAGCCGCGCTAAGGAGAGCACTGTGAGCGGCACAATCGTCTTTGCGCGAAGAAGCCGCTTCTTCGGCTCCGGGAGCCGGAGAGAGCGGCAGCTTCGGGAAGGTGAAGAAGCAAGCTGTACAACACTGGGATTGTGTGCACAGCTTGCCAACTGATAGAAAACAGTACTTTTGCTCTCTCCTGACTTTTCCAATCACATGAACATTCGATTGGAAGCTGTTTTGGACAACTTTTCTTTTCTTCCTGCCAAACACTTGGCAGACATCTCTGCAACTTCTAGAACACGATGGGAGATGTTTTCTGTGCTGGCACAGTTTCTCCTAGCCAAACATAGTGGAAAATCTATTTGCTAAGATGTAGACTACAAAAGACGCTAAAGACGAAGGTAGGATGCTCTCCGGAGCTAAGAGCCGCTCCCGGGCGTCTTTGGGCAGAAGCCGCGCTAAGGAGAGCACTGTGAGCGGCACAATCGTCTTTGCGCGAAGAAGCCACTTCTTCGGCTCCGGGAGCAGGGGAGAGCGACAGCTTCGGGAAGGTGAAGAAGCAAGCTGTACAACACTGAGATTGTGTGCGCACCTTGCCAACTGATAGAAAACAGTACTTTTGCACTCTCCTGACTTTTCCAATCACATGAACATTCGATTGGAAGCTGTTTTGGACAACTTTTCTTTTCTTCCTGCCAAACACTTGGCAGACATCTCTGCAACTTCTAGAACACGATGGGAGATGTTTTCTGTGCTGGCACAGTTTTTCCTAGCCAAACATAGTGGAAAATCTATTTGCTAAGATGTAGACTACAAAAGACGCTAAAGACGAAGGTAGGATGCTCTCCGGAGCTAAGAGCCGCTCCCGGGCGTCTTTGGGCAGAAGCCGCGCTAAGGAGAGCACTGTGAGCGGCACAATCGTCTTTGCGCGAAGAAGCCGCTTCTTCGGCTCCGGGAGCCGGGGAGAGCGGCAGCTTCGGGAAGGTGAAGAAGCAAGCTGTACAACACTGGGATTGAGTGCGCACCTTGCCAACTGATAGAAAACAATACTTTTTCACTCTCCTGACTTTTCCAATCACATGAACATTCGATTGGAAGCTGTTTTGGACAACTCTTCTTTTCTTCCTGCCAAACACTTGGCAGACATCTTTGCAACGTCTAAAACACGATGGAAGATGTTTTCTGTGCTGGCACAGTTTCTCCTTACCAGATGTAGTGGAAAATCTTTTTGCTAAGATGAAGATGAGAAGAGACGCTAAAGACCAAGGTAGGATGCTCTCCGGAGCTAAGAGCCGCTCCAGGTGTCTTTGGGCAGAAGCCGCGCTAAGGAGAGCACTGTGAGCAACACAATCGTCTTTGCGCGAAGAAGCCGCTTCTTCGGCTCCGTGAGCCGGGGAGAGCGGCAGCTTCGGGAAGGTGAAGAAGTAAGCTGTACAACACTGAGATTGTGTGCGCACCTTGCCAACTGATACAAAACAGTACTTTTGCACTCTCCTGACTTTTCCAATCACATGAACATTCGACTGGAAGCTGTTTTGGACAACTTTTCTTTTCTTCCTGCCAAACACTTGGCAGACATCTCTGCAACTTCTAGAACACGATGGGAGATGTTTTCTGTGCTGGCACAGTTTTTCCTAGCCAAACATAGTGGAAAATCTATTTGCTAAGATGTAGACTACAAAAGACGCTAAAGACGAAGGTAGGATGCTCTCCGGAGCTAAGAGCCGCTCCCGGGCGTCTTTGGGCAGAAGCCGCGCTAAGGAGAGCACTGTGAGCGGCACAATCGTCTTTGCGCGAAGAAGCCGCTTCTTCGGCTCCGGGAGCCGGGGAGAGCGGCAGCTTCGGGAAGGTGAAGAAGCAAGCTGTACAACACTGGGATTGAGTGCGCACCTTGCCAACTGATAGAAAACAGTACTTTTGCACTCTCCTGACTTTTCCAATCACATGAACATTCGATTGGAAGCTGTTTTGGACAACTTTTCTTTTCTTCCTGCCAAACACTTGGCAGACATCTCTGCAACTTCTAGAACACGATGGGAGATGTTTTCTGTGCTGGCACAGTTTTTCCTAGCCAGACATAGTGGAAAATCTATTTGCTAAGATGTAGACTACAAAAGACGCTAAAGACGAAGGTAGGATGCTCTCCGGAGCTAAGAGCCGCTCCCGGGCGTCTTTGGGCAGAAGCCGCGCTAAGGAGAGCACTGTGAGCGGCACAATCGTCTTTGCGCGAAGAAGCCGCTTCTTCGGCTCCGGGAGCCGGAGAGAGCGGCAGCTTCGGGAAGGTAAGAAGCAAGCTGTACAACACTAGGATTGTGTGCGCAGCTGGTCAACTGATAGAAAACAGTACTTTTGCACTCTCCTGACTTTTCCAATCACATGAACATTCGATTGGAAGCTGTTTTGGACAACTTTTCTTTTCTTCCTGCCAAACACTTGGCAGACATCTCTGCAACTTCTAGAACACGATGGGAGATGTTTTCTGTGCTGGCACAGTTTCTCCAAGCCAGACATACTGGGAAAGCGTTTTGCTGTGATGTAGATGAGAAGAGACGCTAAAGACGAAGGTAGGATGCTCTCCGGAGCTAAGAGCCGCTCCCGGGCGTCTTTGGGCAGAAGCCGCGCTAAGGAGAGCACTGTGAGCGGCACAATCGTCTTTGCGCGAAGAAGCCGCTTCTTCGGCTCCGGGAGCTGGGGAGAGCGGCAGCTTTGGGAATGTGTAGAAGCAAGCTGTACAACACTGGGATTGTGTGCGCAGCTTGCCAACTGATAGAAAACAGTACTTTTGCCCTCTCCTGACTTTTCCAATCACATGAACATTCGATTGGAAGCTGTTTTGGAGAACTTTTCTTTTCTTCCTGCCAAACACTTGGCAGACATCTTTGCAACGTCTAAAACACAATGGAAGATGTTTTCTGTGCTGGCACATTTTCTCCTTGCCAGATGTAGTGGAAAAGCTTTTTGCTAAGATGTAGATGAGAAGAGACGCTAAAGACGAAGGTAGGATGCTCTCCGCAGCTAAGAGCCGCACCCGGGCGTCTTTGGGCAGAAGCCACGCTAAGGAGAGCACTGTGAGCGGCACAATCGTCTTTGCGCGAAGAAGCCACTTCTTCGGCTCCAGGAGCTGGGGAGAGCGATAGCTTCGGGAAGGTGAAGAAGCAAGCTGTACAACACTGGGAATGTGTGCGCAGCTTGCCAACTGATAGAAAACAGTACTTTTGCCCTCTCCTGACTTTTCCAATCACATGAATGTTCGATTGGAAGCTGTTTTGGACAACTTTTCTTTTCTTCCTGCCAAACACTTGGCAGACATCTCTGCAACTTCTAGAACACGATGGGAGATGTTTTCTGTGCTGGCACAGTTTCTCCTAGCCAAACATAGTGGAAAATCTATTTGCTAAGATGTAGACTACAAAAGACGCTAAAGACGAAGGTAGGATGCTCTCCGGAGCTAAGAGCCGCTCCCGGGCGTCTTTGGGCAGAAGCCGCGCTAAGGAGAGCACTGTGAGCGGCACAATCGTCTTTGCGCGAAGAAGCCACTTCTTCGGCTCCGGGAGCAGGGGAGAGCGACAGCTTCGGGAAGGTGAAGAAGCAAGCTGTACAACACTGAGATTGTGTGCGCACCTTGCCAACTGATAGAAAACAGTACTTTTGCACTCTCCTGACTTTTCCAATCACATGAACATTCGATTGGAAGCTGTTTTGGACAACTTTTCTTTTCTTCCTGCCAAACACTTGGCAGACATCTCTGCAACTTCTAGAACACGATGGGAGATGTTTTCTGTGCTGGCACAGTTTTTCCTAGCCAAACATAGTGGAAAATCTATTTGCTAAGATGTAGACTACAAAAGACGCTAAAGACGAAGGTAGGATGCTCTCCGGAGCTAAGAGCCGCTCCCGGGCGTCTTTGGGCAGAAGCCGCGCTAAGGAGAGCACTGTGAGCGGCACAATCGTCTTTGCGCGAAGAAGCCGCTTCTTCGGCTCCGGGAGCCGGGGAGAGCGGCAGCTTCGGGAAGGTGAAGAAGCAAGCTGTACAACACTGGGATTGAGTGCGCACCTTGCCAACTGATAGAAAACAATACTTTTTCACTCTCCTGACTTTTCCAATCACATGAACATTCGATTGGAAGCTGTTTTGGACAACTCTTCTTTTCTTCCTGCCAAACACTTGGCAGACATCTTTGCAACGTCTAAAACACGATGGAAGATGTTTTCTGTGCTGGCACAGTTTCTCCTTACCAGATGTAGTGGAAAATCTTTTTGCTAAGATGAAGATGAGAAGAGACGCTAAAGACCAAGGTAGGATGCTCTCCGGAGCTAAGAGCCGCTCCAGGTGTCTTTGGGCAGAAGCCGCGCTAAGGAGAGCACTGTGAGCGGCACAATCGTCTTTGCGCGAAGAAGCCGCTTCTTCGGCTCCGGGAGCCGGGGAGAGCGGCAGCTTCGGGAAGGTGAAGAAGTAAGCTGTACAACACTGAGATTGTGTGCGCACCTTGCCAACTGATAGAAAACAGTACTTTTGCACTCTCCTGACTTTTCCAATCACATGAACATTCGATTGGAAGCTGTTTTGGAGAACTTTTCTTTTCTTCCTGCCAAACACTTGGCAGACATCTCTGCAACGTCTAGAACACGATGGGAGATGTTTTCTGTGCTGGCACAGTTTTTCCTAGCCAGACATAGTGGAAAATCTATTTGCTAAGATGTAGACTACAAAAGACGCTAAAGACGAAGGTAGGATGCTCTCCGGAGCTAAGAGCCGCTCCCGGGCGTCTTTGGGCAGAAGCCGCGCTAAGGAGAGCACTGTGAGCGGCACAATCGTCTTTGCGCGAAGAAGCCGCTTCTTCGGCTCCGGGAGCCGGAGAGAGCGGCAGCTTCGGGAAGGTAAGAAACAAGTTGTACAACACTAGGATTGTGTGCGCAGCTGGTCAACTGATAGAAAACAGTACTTTTGCACTCTCCTGACTTTTCCAATCACATGAACATTCGATTGGAAGCTGTTTTGGACAACTTTTCTTTTCTTCCTGCCAAACACTTGGCAGACATCTCTGCAACTTCTAGAACACGATGGGAGATGTTTTCTGTGCTGGCACAGTTTCTCCAAGCCAGACATACTGGGAAAGCGTTTTGCTGTGATGTAGATGAGAAGAGACGCTAAAGACGAAGGTAGGATGCTCTCCGGAGCTAAGAGCCGCTCCCGGGCGTCTTTGGGCAGAAGCCGCGCTAAGGAGAGCACTGTGAGCGGCACAATCGTCTTTGCGCGAAGAAGCCGCTTCTTCGGCTCCGGGAGCCGGAGAGAGCGGCAGCTTCGGGAATGTGTAGAAGCAAGCTGTACAACACTGGGATTGTGTGCGCAGCTTGCCAACTGATAGAAAACAGTACTTTTGCCCTCTCCTGACTTTTCCAATCACATGAACATTCGATTGGAAGCTGTTTTGGAGAACTTTTCTTTTCTTCCTGCCAAACACTTGGCAGACATCTTTGCAACGTCTAGAACACGATGGGAGATGTTTTCTGTGCTGGCACAGTTTTTCCTAGCCAAACATAGTGGAAAATCTATTTGCTAAGATGTAGACTACAAAAGACGCTAAAGACGAAGGTAGGATGCTCTCCGGAGCTAAGAGCCGCTCCCGGGTGTCTTTGGGCAGAAGCCGCGCTAAGGAGAGCACTGTGAGCGGCACAATCGTCTTTGCGCGAAGAAGCCGCTTCTTCGGCTCTGGGAGCCGGAGAGAGCGGCAGCTTCGGGAAGGTGAAGAAGCAAGCTGTACAACACTGGGATTGTGTGCACAGCTTGCCAACTGATAGAAAACAGTACTTTTGCTCTCTCCTGACTTTTCCAATCACATGAACATTCGATTGGAAGCTGTTTTGGACAACTTTTCTTTTCTTCCTGCCAAACACTTGGCAGACATCCTTGCAACGTCTAAAACACGATGGAAGATGTTTTCTGTGCTGGCACAGTTTCTCCTTACCAGATGTAGTGGAAAATCTTTTTGCTGAGATGAAGATGAGAAGAGACGCTAAAGACCAAGGTAGGATGCTCTCCGGAGCTAAGAGCCGCTCCAGGTGTCTTTGGGCAGAAGCCGCGCTAAGGAGAGCACTGTGAGCGGCACAATCGTCTTTGCGCGAAGAAGCCGCTTCTTCGGCTCCGTGAGCCGGGGAGAGCGGCAGCTTCGCGATGGTGAAGAAGTAAGCTGTACAACACTGAGATTGTGTGCGCACCTTGCCAACTGATACAAAACAGTACTTTTGCACTCTCCTGACTTTTCCAATCACATGAACATTCGATTGGAAGCTGTTTTGGACAACTTTTCTTTTCTTCCTGCCAAACACTTGGCAGACATCTCTGCAACTTCTAGAACACGATGGGAGATGTTTTCTGTGCTGGCACAGTTTTTCCTAGCCAAACATAGTGGAAAATCTATTTGCTAAGATGTAGACTACAAAAGACGCTAAAGACGAAGGTAGGATGCTCTCCGGAGCTAAGAGCCGCTCCCGGGCGTCTTTGGGCAGAAGCCGCGCTAAGGAGAGCACTGTGAGCGGCACAATCGTCTTTGCGCGAAGAAGCCGCTTCTTCGGCTCCGGGAGCCGGGGAGAGCGGCAGCTTCGGGAAGGTGAAGAAGCAAGCTGTACAACACTGGGATTGAGTGCGCACCTTGCCAACTGATAGAAAACAATACTTTTTCACTCTCCTGACTTTTCCAATCACATGAACATTCGATTGGAAGCTGTTTTGGACAACTCTTCTTTTCTTCCTGCCAAACACTTGGCAGACATCTTTGCAACGTCTAAAACACGATGGAAGATGTTTTCTGTGCTGGCACAGTTTCTCCTTACCAGATGTAGTGGAAAATCTTTTTGCTAAGATGAAGATGAGAAGAGACGCTAAAGACCAAGGTAGGATGCTCTCCGGAGCTAAGAGCCGCTCCAGGTGTCTTTGGGCAGAAGCCGCGCTAAGGAGAGCACTGTGAGCGGCACAATCGTCTTTGCGCGAAGAAGCCGCTTCTTCGGCTCCGGGAGCCGGGGAGAGCGGCAGCTTCGGGAAGGTGAAGAAGTAAGCTGTACAACACTGAGATTGTGTGCGCACCTTGCCAACTGATACAAAACAGTACTTTTGCACTCTCCTGACTTTTCCAATCACATGAACATTCGATTGGAAGCTGTTTTGGAGAACTTTTCTTTTCTTCCTGCCAAACACTTGGCAGACATCTCTGCAACGTCTAGAACACGATGGGAGATGTTTTCTGTGCTGGCACAGTTTTTCCTAGCCAGACATAGTGGAAAATCTATTTGCTAAGATGTAGACTACAAAAGACGCTAAAGACGAAGGTAGGATGCTCTCCGGAGCTAAGAGCCGCTCCCGGGCGTCTTTGGGCAGAAGCCGCGCTAAGGAGAGCACTGTGAGTGGCACAATCGTCTTTGCGCGAAGAAGCCGCTTCTTCGGCTCCGGGAGCCGGAGAGAGCGGCAGCTTCGGGAAGGTAAGAAACAAGTTGTACAACACTAGGATTGTGTGCGCAGCTGGTCAACTGATAGAAAACAGTACTTTTGCACTCTCCTGACTTTTCCAATCACATGAACATTCGATTGGAAGCTGTTTTGGACAACTTTTCTTTTCTTCCTGCCAAACACTTGGCAGACATCTCTGCAACTTCTAGAACACGATGGGAGATGTTTTCTGTGCTGGCACAGTTTCTCCAAGCCAGACATACTGGGAAAGCGTTTTGCTGTGATGTAGATGAGAAGAGACGCTAAAGACGAAGGTAGGATGCTCTCCGGAGCTAAGAGCCGCTCCCGGGCGTCTTTGGGCAGAAGCCGCGCTAAGGAGAGCACTGTGAGCGGCACAATCGTCTTTGCGCGAAGAAGCCGCTTCTTCGGCTCCGGGAGCCGGAGAGAGCGGCAGCTTCGGGAATGTGTAGAAGCAAGCTGTACAACACTGGGATTGTGTGCGCAGCTTGCCAACTGATAGAAAACAGTACTTTTGCCCTCTCCTGACTTTTCCAATCACATGAACATTCGATTGGAAGCTGTTTTGGAGAACTTTTCTTTTCTTCCTGCCAAACACTTGGCAGACATCTTTGCAACGTCTAGAACACGATGGGAGATGTTTTCTGTGCTGGCACAGTTTTTCCTAGCCAAACATAGTGGAAAATCTATTTGCTAAGATGTAGACTACAAAAGACGCTAAAGACGAAGGTAGGATGCTCTCCGGAGCTAAGAGCCGCTCCCGGGTGTCTTTGGGCAGAAGCCGCGCTAAGGAGAGCACTGTGAGCGGCACAATCGTCTTTGCGCGAAGAAGCCGCTTCTTCGGCTCCGTGAGCCGGGGAGAGCGGCAGCTTCGCGATGGTGAAGAAGTAAGCTGTACAACACTGAGATTGTGTGCGCACCTTGCCAACTGATACAAAACAGTACTTTTGCACTCTCCTGACTTTTCCAATCACATGAACATTCGATTGGAAGCTGTTTTGGACAACTTTTCTTTTCTTCCTGCCAAACACTTGGCAGACATCTCTGCAACTTCTAGAACACGATGGGAGATGTTTTCTGTGCTGGCACAGTTTTTCCTAGCCAAACATAGTGGAAAATCTATTTGCTAAGATGTAGACTACAAAAGACGCTAAAGACGAAGGTAGGATGCTCTCCGGAGCTAAGAGCCGCTCCCGGGCGTCTTTGGGCAGAAGCCGCGCTAAGGAGAGCACTGTGAGCGGCACAATCGTCTTTGCGCGAAGAAGCCGCTTCTTCGGCTCCGGGAGCCGGGGAGAGCGGCAGCTTCGGGAAGGTGAAGAAGCAAGCTGTACAACACTGGGATTGAGTGCGCACCTTGCCAACTGATAGAAAACAATACTTTTTCACTCTCCTGACTTTTCCAATCACATGAACATTCGATTGGAAGCTGTTTTGGACAACTCTTCTTTTCTTTCTGCCAAACACTTGGCAGACATCTTTGCAACGTCTAAAACACGATGGAAGATGTTTTCTGTGCTGGCACAGTTTCTCCTTACCAGATGTAGTGGAAAATCTTTTTGCTAAGATGAAGATGAGAAGAGACGCTAAAGACCAAGGTAGGATGCTCTCCGGAGCTAAGAGCCGCTCCAGGTGTCTTTGGGCAGAAGCCGCGCTAAGGAGAGCACTGTGAGCGGCACAATCGTCTTTGCGCGAAGAAGCCGCTTCTTCGGCTCCGGGAGCCGGGGAGAGCGGCAGCTTCGGGAAGGTGAAGAAGTAAGCAGTACAACACTGAGATTGTGTGCGCACCTTGCCAACTGATAGAAAACAGTACTTTTGCACTCTCCTGACTTTTCCAATCACATGAACATTCGATTGGAAGCTGTTTTGGACAACTTTTCTTTTCTTCCTGCCAAACACTTGGCAGACATCTCTGCAACTTCTAGAACACGATGGGAGATGTTTTCTGTGCTGGCACAGTTTTTCCTAGCCAAACATAGTGGAAAATCTATTTGCTAAGATGTAGACTACAAAAGACGCTAAAGACGAAGGTAGGATGCTCTCCGGAGCTAAGAGCCGCTCCCGGGCGTCTTTGGGCAGAAGCCGCGCTAAGGAGAGCACTGTGAGCGGCACAATCGTCTTTGCGCGAAGAAGCCGCTTCTTCGGCTCCGGGAGCCGGGGAGAGCGGCAGCTTCGGGAAGGTGAAGAAGCAAGCTGTACAACACTGGGATTGAGTGCGCACCTTGCCAACTGATAGAAAACAGTACTTTTGCACTCTCCTGACTTTTCCAATCACATTAACATTCGATTGGAAGCTGTTTTGGAGAACTTTTCTTTTCTTCCTGCCAAACACTTGGCAGACATCTCTGCAACGTCTAGAACACGATGGGAGATGTTTTCTGTGGTGGCACAGTTTTTCCTAGCCAGACATAGTGGAAAATCTATTTGCTAAGATGTAGACTACAAAAGACGCTAAAGACGAAGGTAGGATGCTCTCCGGAGCTAAGAGCCGCTCCCGGGCATCTTTGGGCAGAAGCCGCGCTAAGGAGAGCACTGTGAGCGGCACAATCGTCTTTGCGCGAAGAAGCCGCTTCTTCGGCTCCGGGAGCCGGAGAGAGCGGCAGCTTCGGGAAGGTAAGAAACAAGCTGTACAACACTAGGATTGTGTGCGCAGCTGGTCAACTGATAGAAAACAGTACTTTTGCACTCTCCTGACTTTTCCAATCACATGAACATTCGATTGGAAGCTGTTTTGGACAACTTTTCTTTTCTTCCTGCCAAACACTTGGCAGACATCTCTGCAACTTCTAGAACACGATGGGAGATGTTTTCTGTGCTGGCACAGTTTCTCCAAGCCAGACATACTGGGAAAGCGTTTTGCTGTGATGTAGATGAGAAGAGACGCTAAAGACGAAGGTAGGATGCTCTCCGGAGCTAAGAGCCGCTCCCGGGCGTCTTTGGGCAGAAGCCGCGCTAAGGAGAGCACTGTGAGCGGCACAATCGTCTTTGCGCGAAGAAGCCGCTTCTTCGGCTCCGGGAGCTGGGGAGAGCGGCAGCTTTGGGAATGTGTAGAAGCAAGCTGTACAACACTGGGATTGTGTGCGCAGCTTGCCAACTGATAGAAAACAGTACTTTTGCCCTCTCCTGACTTTTCCAATCACATGAACATTCGATTGGAAGCTGTTTTGGAGAACTTTTCTTTTCTTCCTGCCAAACACTTGGCAGGCATCTTTGCAACGTCTAAAACACAATGGAAGATGTTTTCTGTGCTGGCACATTTTCTCCTTGCCAGATGTAGTGGAAAAGCTTTTTGCTAAGATGTAGATGAGAAGAGACGCTAAAGACGAAGGTAGGATGCTCTCCGCAGCTAAGAGCCGCACCCGGGCGTCTTTGGGCAGAAGCCACGCTAAGGAGAGCACTGTGAGCGGCACAATCGTCTTTGCGCGAAGAAGCCACTTCTTCGGCTCCAGGAGCTGGGGAGAGCGATAGCTTCGGGAAGGTGAAGAAGCAAGCTGTACAACACTGGGATTGTGTGCGCAGCTTGCCAACTGATAGAAAACAGTACTTTTGCCCTCTCCTGACTTTTCCAATCACATGAACATTCGATTGGAAGCTGTTTTAGACAACTCTTCTTTTCTTCCTGCCAAACACTTGGCAGACATCTTTGCAACGTCTAGAACACGATGGGAGATGTTTTCTGTGCTGGCACAGTTTTTCCTAGCCAAACATAGTGGAAAATCTATTTGCTAAGATGTAGACTACAAAAGACGCTAAAGACGAAGGTAGGATGCTCTCCGGAGCTAAGAGCCGCTCCCGGGTGTCTTTGGGCAGAAGCCGCGCTAAGGAGAGCACTGTGAGCGGCACAATCGTCTTTGCGCGAAGAAGCCGCTTCTTCGGCTCCGAGAGCCGGGGAGAGCGGCAGCTTCGGGAAGGTGAAGAAGCAAGCTGTACAACACTGGGATTGAGTGCGCACCTTGCCAACTGATAGAAAACAGTACTTTTGCACTCTCCTGATTTTTCCAATCACATGAACATTCGATTGGAAGCTGTTTTCGAGAACTTTTCTTTTCTTCCTGCCAAACACTTGGCAGACATCTCTGCAACTTCTAGAACACGATGGGAGATGTTTTCTGTGCTGGCACAGTTTTTCCTAGCCAGACATAGTGGAAAATCTATTTACTAAGATGTAGACTACAAAAGACGCTAAAGACGAAGGTAGGATGCTCTCCGGAGCTAAGAGCCGCTCCCGGGCGTCTTTGGGCAGAAGCCGCGCTAAGGAGAGCACTGTGAGCGGCACAATCGTCTTTGCGCGAAGAAGCCGCTTCTTCGGCTCCGGGAGCTGGGGAGAGCGGCAGCTTTGGGAATGTGTAGAAGCAAGCTGTACAACACTGGGATTGTGTGCGCAGCTTGCCAACTGATAGAAAACAGTACTTTTGCCCTCTCCTGACTTTTCCAATCACATGAACATTCGATTGGAAGCTGTTTTGGAGAACTTTTCTTTTCTTCCTGCCAAACACTTGGCAGACATCTCTGCAACTTCTAGAACACGATGGGAGATGTTTTCTGTGCTGGCACAGTTTTTCCTAGCCAGACATAGTGGAAAATCTATTTGCTAAGATGTAGACTACAAAAGACGCTAAAGACGAAGGTAGGATGCTCTCCGGAGCTAAGAGCCGCTCCCGGGCGTCTTTGGGCAGAAGCCGCGCTAAGGAGAGCACTGTGAGCGGCACAATCGTCTTTGCGCGAAGAAGCCGCTTCTTCGGCTCCGAGAGCCGGGGAGAGCGGCAGCTTCGGGAAGGTGAAGAAGCAAGCTGTACAACACTGGGATTGAGTGCGCACCTTGCCAACTGATAGAAAACAGTACTTTTGCACTCTCCTGACTTTTCCAATCACATGAACATTCGATTGGAAGCTGTTTTGGAGAACTTTCCTTTTCTTCCTGCCAAACACTTGGCAGACATCTCTGCAACTTCTAGAACACGATGGCAGATGTTTTCTGTGGTGGCACAGTTTTTCCTAGCCAGACATAGTGGAAAATCTATTTGCTAAGATGTAGACTACAAAAGACGCTAAAGACGAAGGTAGGATGCTCTCCGGAGCTAAGAGCCGCTCCCGGGCGTCTTTGGGCAGAAGCCACGCTAAGGAGAGCACTGTGAGCGGCACAATCGTCTTTGCGCGAAGAAGCCGCTTCTTCGGCTCCGGGAGCCGGGGAGAGCGGCAGCTTCGCGATGGTGAAGAAGCAAGCTGTACAACACTGGGATTGTGTGCGCACCTTGCCAACTGATACAAAACAGTACTTTTGCACTCTCCTGACTTTTCCAATCACATGAACATTCGATTGGAAGCTGTTTTGGACAACTTTTCTTCCTGCCAAACACTTGGCAGACATCTCTGCAACTTCTAGAACACGATGGGAGATGTTTTCTGTGCTGGCACAGTTTTTCCTAGCCAAACATAGTGGAAAATCTATTTGCTAAGATGTAGACTACAAAAGACGCTAAAGACGAAGGTAGGATGCTCTCCGGAGCTAAGAGCCGCTCCCGGGCGTCTTTCGGCAGAAGCCGCGCTAAGGAGAGCACTGTGAGCGGCACAATCGTCTTTGCGCGAAGAAGCCTCTTCTTCGGCTCCGGGAGCTGGGGAGAGCGGCAGCTTCGGGAAGGTGAAGAAGCAAGCTGTACAACACTGGGATTGTGTGCGCAGCTTGCCAACTGATAGAAAACAGTACTTTTGCCCTCTCCTGACTTTTCCAATCACATGAACATTCGATTGGAAGCTGTTTTGGACAACTTTTCTTTTCTTCCTGCCAAACACTTGGCAGACATCTCTGAAACTTCTAGAACACGATGGGAGATGTTTTCTGTGCTGGCACAGTTTTTCCTAGCCAGACATAGTGGAAAAGTGTTTTGCTAAGATGTAGACTACAAAAGACGCTAACGACGAAGGTAGGATGCTCTCCGGAGCTAAGAGCCGCTCCCAGGCGTCCTTGGGCAGAAGCCGCGCTAAGGAGAGCACTGTGAGCGGCACAATCGCCTTTGCGCGAAGAAGCCGCTTCTTCGGCTCCGGGGGCCGGGGAGAGCGGCAGCTTCGGGAAGGTGAAGAAGCAAGCTGTACAACACTGGGATTGTGTGCGCAGCTGGTCAACTGATAGAAAACAGTACTTTTGCACTCTCCTGACTTTTCCAATCACATGAACATTCGATTGGAAGCTGTTTTGGAGAACTTTTCTTTTCTTCCTGCCAAACACTTGGCAGACATCTCTGCAACTTCTAGAACACGATGGGAGATGTTTTCTGTGCTGGCACAGTTTTTCCTAGCCAGACATACTGGGAAAGCATTTTGCTGAGATGTAGGTGAGAAGAGACGCTAAAGACGAAGGTAGGATGCTCTCCCGAGCTAAGAGCCGCTCCCGGGCGTCTTTGGGCAGAAGCCGCGCTAAGGAGAGCACTGTGAGCGGCACAATCGTCTTTGCGCGAAGAAGCCGCTTCTTTGACTCCGGGAGCTGGGGAGAGCGGCAGCTTTGGGAATGTGTAGAAGCAAGCTGTACAACACTGGGATTGTGTGCGCAGCTTGCCAACTGATAGAAAACAGTACTTTTGCCCTCTCCTGACTTTTCCAATCACATGAACATTCGATTGGAAGCTGTTTTGGACAACTTTTCTTTTCTTCCTGCCAAACACTTGGCAGACATCTCTGCAACTTCTAGAACACGATGGGAGATGTTTTCTGTCCTGGCACAGTTTTTCCTAGCCAGACATAGTGGAAAATCTATTTGCTAAGATGTAGACTACAAAAGACGCTAACGACGAAGGTAGGATGCTCTCCGGAGCTAAGAGCCGCTCCCAGGCGTCCTTGGGCAGAAGCCGCGCTAAGGAGAGCACTGTGAGCGGCACAATCGTCTTTGCGCGAAGAAGCCGCTTCTTCGGCTCCGGGAGCCGGAGAGAGCGGCAGCTTCGGGAAGGTGAAGAAGCAAGCTGTACAACACTGGGATTGTGTGCGCAGCTTGCCAACTGATAGAAAACAGTACTTTTGCACTCTCCTGACTTTTCCAATCACATGAACATTCGATTGGAAGCTGTTTTGGACAACTTTTCTTTTCTTCCTGCCAAACACCTGGCAGACATCTTTGCAACATCTAAAACACGATGGAAGAAGTTTTCTGTGCTGGCACAGTTTCTCCTTACCAGATGTAGTGGAAAATCTTTTTGCTGAGATGAAGATGAGAAGAGATGCTAAAGACGAAGGTAGGATGCTCTCCGGAGCTAAGAGCCGCTCCCGGGTGTCTTTGGGCAGAAGCCGCGCTAAGGAGAGCACTGTGAGCGGCACAATCGTCTTTGCGCGAAGAAGCCGCTTCTTCGGCTCCGGGAGCCGGGGAGAGCGGCAGCTTCGGGAAGGTGAAGAAGCAAGCTGTACAACACTGGGATTGTGTGCGCACCTTGCCAACTGATAGAAAACAGTACTTTTGCCCTCTCCTGACTTTTCCAATCACATGAACATTCGATTGGAAGCTGTTTTGGACAACTTTTCTTTTCTTCCTGCCAAACACTTGGCAGACATCTCTGCAACGTCTAAAACACAATGGAAGATGTTTTCTGTGCTGGCACATTTTCTCCTTGCCAGATGTAGTGGAAAAGCTTTTTGCTAAGATGTAGATGAGAAGAGACGCTAAAGACGAAGGTAGGATGCTCTCCGGAGCTAAGAGCCGCTCCCGGGTTTCTTTGGGCAGAAGCCGCGCTAAGGAGAGCACTGTGAGCGGCACAATCGTCTTTGCGCGAAGAAGCCGCTTCTTCGGCTCCGGGAGCCGGGGAGAGCGGCAGCTTCGGGAAGGTGAAGAAGCAAGCTGTACAACACTGGGATTGAGTGCGCACCTTGCCAACTGATAGAAAACAGTACTTTTGCACTCTCCTGACTTTTCCAATCACATGAACATTCGATTGGAAGCTGTTTTGGACAACTTTCCTTTTCTTCCTGCCAAACACTTGGCAGACATCTCTGCAACTTCTAGAACACGATGGCAGATGTTTTCTGTGGTGGCACAGTTTTTCCTAGCCAGACATAGTGGAAAATCTATTTGCTAAGATGTAGACTACAAAAGACGCTAAAGACGAAGGTAGGATGCTCTCCGGAGCTAAGAGCCGCTCCCGGGCGTCTTTGGGCAGAAGCCACGCTAAGGAGAGCACTGTGAGCGGCACAATCGTCTTTGCGCGAAGAAGCCGCTTCTTCGGCTCCGGGAGCCGGGGAGAGCGGCAGCTTCGCGATGGTGAAGAAGCAAGCTGTACAACACTGGGATTGTGTGCGCACCTTGCCAACTGATACAAAACAGTACTTTTGCACTCTCCTGACTTTTCCAATCACATGAACATTCGATTGGAAGCTGTTTTGGACAACTTTTCTTCCTGCCAAACACTTGGCAGACATCTCTGCAACTTCTAGAACACGATGGGAGATGTTTTCTGTGCTGGCACAGTTTTTCCTAGCCAAACATAGTGGAAAATCTATTTGCTAAGATGTAGACTACAAAAGACGCTAAAGACGAAGGTAGGATGCTCTCCGGAGCTAAGAGCCGCTCCCGGGCGTCTTTCGGCAGAAGCCGCGCTAAGGAGAGCACTGTGAGCGGCACAATCGTCTTTGCGCGAAGAAGCCTCTTCTTCGGCTCCGGGAGCTGGGGAGAGCGGCAGCTTCGGGAAGGTGAAGAAGCAAGCTGTACAACACTGGGATTGTGTGCGCAGCTTGCCAACTGATAGAAAACAGTACTTTTGCCCTCTCCTGACTTTTCCAATCACATGAACATTCGATTGGAAGCTGTTTTGGACAACTTTTCTTTTCTTCCTGCCAAACACTTGGCAGACATCTCTGAAACTTCTAGAACACGATGGGAGATGTTTTCTGTGCTGGCACAGTTTTTCCTAGCCAGACATAGTGGAAAAGTGTTTTGCTAAGATGTAGACTACAAAAGACGCTAACGACGAAGGTAGGATGCTCTCCGGAGCTAAGAGCCGCTCCCAGGCGTCCTTGGGCAGAAGCCGCGCTAAGGAGAGCACTGTGAGCGGCACAATCGCCTTTGCGCGAAGAAGCCGCTTCTTCGGCTCCGGGGGCCGGGGAGAGCGGCAGCTTCGGGAAGGTGAAGAAGCAAGCTGTACAACACTGGGATTGTGTGCGCAGCTGGTCAACTGATAGAAACAGTACTTTTGCACTCTCCTGACTTTTCCAATCACATGAACATTCGATTGGAAGCTGTTTTGGAGAACTTTTCTTTTCTTCCTGCCAAACACTTGGCAGACATCTCTGCAACTTCTAGAACACGATGGGAGATGTTTTCTGTGCTGGCACAGTTTTTCCTAGCCAGACATACTGGGAAAGCATTTTGCTGAGATGTAGGTGAGAAGAGACGCTAAAGACGAAGGTAGGATGCTCTCCGGAGCTAAGAGCCGCTCCCGGGCGTCTTTGGGCAGAAGCCGCGCTAAGGAGAGCACTGTGAGCGGCACAATCGTCTTTGCGCGAAGAAGCCGCTTCTTCGGCTCCGGGAGCCGGAGAGAGCGGCAGCTTCGGGAAGGTGAAGAAGCAAGCTGTACAACACTGGGATTGTGTGCGCAGCTTGCCAACTGATAGAAAACAGTACTTTTGCACTCTCCTGACTTTTCCAATCACATGAACATTCGATTGGAAGCTGTTTTGGACAACTTTTCTTTTCTTCCTGCCAAACACCTGGCAGACATCTTTGCAACGTCTAAAACACGATGGAAGAAGTTTTCTGTGCTGGCACAGTTTCTCCTTACCAGATGTAGTGGAAAATCTTTTTGCTGAGATGAAGATGAGAAGAGATGCTAAAGACGAAGGTAGGATGCTCTCCGGAGCTAAGAGCCGCTCCCGGGTGTCTTTGGGCAGAAGCCGCGCTAAGGAGAGCACTGTGAGCGGCACAATCGTCTTTGCGCGAAGAAGCCGCTTCTTCGGCTCCGGGAGCCGGGGAGAGCGGCAGCTTCGGGAAGGTGAAGAAGCAAGCTGTACAACACTGGGATTGTGTGCGCACCTTGCCAACTGATAGAAAACAGTACTTTTGCCCTCTCCTGACTTTTCCAATCACATGAACATTCGATTGGAAGCTGTTTTGGACAACTTTTCTTTTCTTCCTGCCAAACACTTGGCAGACATCTCTGCAACGTCTAAAACACGATGGGAGATGTTTTCTGTGCTGGCACATTTTCTCCTTGCCAGATGTAGTGGAAAAGCTTTTTGCTAAGATGTAGATGAGAAGAGACGCTAAAGACGAAGGTAGGATGCTCTCCGGAGCTAAGAGCCGCTCCCGGGTTTCTTTGGGCAGAAGCCGCGCTAAGGAGAGCACTGTGAGCGGCACAATCGTCTTTGCGCGAAGAAGCCGCTTCTTCGGCTCCGGGAGCCGGGGAGAGCGGCAGCTTCGGGAAGGTGAAGAAGCAAGCTGTACAACACTGGGATTGAGTGCGCACCTTGCCAACTGATAGAAAACAGTACTTTTGCACTCTCCTGACTTTTCCAATCACATGAACATTCGATTGGAAGCTGTTTTGGAGAACTTTTCTTTTCTTCCTGCCAAACACTTGGCAGACATCTCTGCAACTTCTAGAACACGATGGGAGATGTTTTCTGTGCTGGCACAGTTTTTCCTAGCCAGACATAGTGGAAAATCTATTTGCTAAGATGTAGACTACAAAAGACGCTAAAGACGAAGGTAGGATGCTCTCCGGAGCTAAGAGCCGCTCCCGGGCGTCTTTGGGCAGAAGCCGCGCTAAGGAGAGCACTGTGAGCGGCACAATCGTCTTTGCGCGAAGAAGCCGCTTCTTCGGCTCCGGGAGCCGGGGAGAGCGGCAGCTTCGGGAAGGTGAAGAAGCAAGCTGTACAACACTGGGATTGTGTGCGCACCTTGCCAACTGATACAAAACAGTACTTTTGCACTCTCCTGACTTTTCCAATCACATGAACAGTCGATTGGAAGCTGTTTTGGACAACTTTTCTTTTCTTCCTGCCAAACACTTGGCAGACATCTCTGCAACATCTAGAACACGATGGGAGATGTTTTCTGTGGTGGCACAGTTTTTCCTAGCCAGACATAGTGGAAAATCTATTTGCTAAGATGTAGACTACAAAAGACGCTAAAGACGAAGGTAGGATGCTCTCCGGAGCTAAGACCCGCTCCCGGGCGTCTTTGGGCAGAAGCCGCGCTAAGGAGAGCACTGTGAGCGGCACAATCGTCTTTGCGCGAAGAAGCCGCTTCTTCGGCTCCGGGAGCCGGAGAGAGCGGCAGCTTCGGGAAGGTAAGAAGCAAGCTGTACAACACTAGGATTGTGTGCGCAGCTGGTCAACTGATAGAAAACAGTACTTTTGCACTCTCCTGACTTTTCCAATCACATGAACATTCGATTGGAAGCTGTTTTGGACAACTTTTCTTTTCTTCCTGCCAAACACTTGGCAGACATCTCTGCAACTTCTAGAACACGATGGGAGATGTTTTCTGTGCTGGCACAGTTTCTCCTAGCCAGACATACTGGGAAAGCGTTTTGCTGAGATGTAGATGAGAAGAGGCGCTAAAGACGAAGGTAGGATGCTCTCCGGAGCTAAGAGCCGCTCCCGGGCGTCTTTGGGCAGAAGCCGCGCTAAGGAGAGCACTGTGAGCGGCACAATCGTCTTTGCGCGAAGAAGCCGCTTCTTCGGCTCCGGGAGCTGGGGAGAGCGGCAGCTTTGGGAATGTGTAGAAGCAAGCTGTACAACACTGGGATTGTGTGCGCAGCTTGCCAACTGATAGAAAACAGTACTTTTGCCCTCTCCTGACTTTTCCAATCACATGAACATACGATTGGAAGCTGTTTTGGACAACTTTTCTTTTCTTCCTGCCAAACACTTGGCAGACATCTTTGCAACGTCTAAAACACAATAGAAGATGTTTTCTGTGCTGGCACATTTTCTCCTTGCCAGATGTAGTGGAAAAGCTTTTTGCTAAGATGTAGATGAGAAGAGACGCTAAAGACGAAGGTAGGATGCTCTCTGGAGCTAAGAGCCGCTCCCGGGTGTCCTTGGGCAGAAGCCGCGCTAAGGAGTGCACTGTGAGCGGCACAATCGTCTTTGCGCGAAGAAGCCGCTTCTTCGGCTCCGGGAGCCGGGGAGAGCGGCAGCTTCGGGAAGGTGAAGAAGCAAGCTGTACAACACTGGGATTGAGTGCGCACCTTGCCAACTGATAGAAAACAGTACTTTTGCACTCTCCTGACTTTTCCAATCACATGAACATTCGATTGGAAGCTGTTTTGGACAACTTTTCTTTTCTTCCTGCCAAACACTTGGCAGACATCTCTGCAACTTCTAGAACACGATGGGAGATGTTTTCTGTGGTGGCACAGTTTTTCCTAGCCAGACATAGTGGAAAATCTATTTGCTAAGATGTAGACTACAAAAGACGCTAAAGACGAAGGTAGGATGCTCTCCGGAGCTAAGAGCCGCTCCCGGGCGTCTTTGGGCAGAAGCCGCGCTAAGGAGAGCACTGTGAGTGGCACAATCGTCTTTGCACGAAGAAGCCGCTTCTTCGGCTCCGGGAGCCGGAGAGAGCGGCAGCTTCGGGAAGGTGAAGAAGCAAGCTGTACAACACTGGGATTGTGTGCGCAGCTGGTCAACTGATAGAAAACAGTACTTTTGCACTCTCCTGACTTTTCCAATCACATGAACATTCGATTGGAAGCTGTTTTGGACAACTTTTCTTTTCTTCCTGCCAAACACTTGGCAGACATCTCTGCAACTTCTAGAACACAATGGAAGATGTTTTCTGTGCTGGCACAATTTCTCCTTGCCAGATGTAATGGAAAAGCTTTTTGCTAAGATGTAGATGAGAAGAGACGCTAAAGACGAAGGTAGGATGCTCTCCGCAGCTAAGAGCCGCTCCCGGGTGTCTTTGGGCAGAAGCCACGCTAAGGAGAGCACTGTGAGCGGCACAATCGTCTTTGCGCGAAGAAGCCGCTTCTTCGGCTCCGGGAGCCGGGGAGAGCGGCAGCTTCGCGATGGTGAAGAAGCAAGCTGTACAACACTGGGATTGTGTGCGCAGCTTGCCAACTGATAGAAAACAGTACTTTTGCACTCTCCTGACTTTTCCAATCACATGAACATTCGATTGGAAGCTGTTTTGGACAACTTTTCTTCCTGCCAAACACTTGGCAGACATCTCTGCAACTTCTAGAACACGATGGGAGATGTTTTCTGTGCTGGCACAGTTTTTCCTAGCCAAACATAGTGGAAAATCTATTTGCTAAGATGTAGACTACAAAAGACGCTAAAGACGAAGGTAGGATGCTCTCCGGTGCTAAGAGCCGCTCCCGGGCGTCTTTGGGCAGAAGCCGCGCTAAGGAGAGCACTGTGAGCGGCACAATCGTCTTTGCGCGAAGAAGCCTCTTCTTCGGCTCCGGGAGCTGGGGAGAGCGGCAGCTTCGGGAAGGTGAAGAAGCAAGCTGTACAACACTGGGATTGTGTGCGCACCTTGCCAACTGATAGAAAACAGTACTTTTGCCCTCTCCTGACTTTTCCAATCACATGAACATTCGATTGGAAGCTGTTTTGGACAACTTTTCTTTTCTTCCTGCCAAACACTTGGCAGACATCTCTGCAACTTCTAGAACACGATGGGAGATGTTTTCTGTGCTGGCACAGTTTTTCCTAGCCAGCCATAGTGGAAAAGTGTTTTGCTAAGATGTAGACTACAAAATACGCTAACAACGAAGGTAGGATGCTGTCCGGAGCTAAGAGCCGCTCCCAGGCGTCCTTGGGCAGAAGCCGCGCTAAGGAGAGCACTGTGAGCGGCACAATCGTCTTTGCGCGAAGAAGCCGCTTCTTCGGCTCCGGGGGCCGGACAGAGCGGCAGCTTCGGGAAGGTGAAGAAGCAAGCTGTACAACACTGGGATTGTGTGCGCAGCTGGTCAACTGATAGAAAACAGTACTTTTGCACTCTCCTGACTTTTCCAATCACATGAACATTCGATTGGAAGCTGTTTTGGACAACTTTTCTTTTCTTCCTGCCAAACACTTGGCAGACATCTCTGCAACTTCTAGAACACGATGGGAGATGTTTTCTGTGCTGGCACAGTTTCTCCTAGCCAGACATACTGGGAAAGCGTTTATCTGAGATGTAGATGAGAAGAGACGCTAAAGACGAAGGTAGGATGCTCTCCGGAGCTAAGAGCCGCTCCCGGGCGTCTTTGGGCAGAAGCCGCGCTAAGGAGAGCACTGTGAGCGGCACAATCGTCTTTGCGCGAAGAAGCCGCTTCTTCGACTCCGGGAGCTGGGGAGAGCGGCAGCTTTGGGAATGTGTAGAAGCAAGCTGTACAACACTGGGATTGTGTGCGCAGCTTGCCAACTGATAGAAAACAGTACTTTTGCCCTCTCCTGACTTTTCCAATCACATGAACATTCGATTGGAAGCTGTTTTGGACAACTTTTCTTTTCTTCCTGCCAAACACTTGGCAGACATCTCTGCAACTTCTAGAACACGATGGGAGATGTTTTCTGTCCTGGCACAGTTTTTCCTAGCCAGACATAGTGGAAAATCTATTTGCTAAGATGTAGACTACAAAAGACGCTAACGACGAAGGTAGGATGCTCTCCGGAGCTAAGAGCCGCTCCCAGGCGTCCTTGGGCAGAAGCCGCGCTAAGGAGAGCACTGTGAGCGGCACAATCGTCTTTGCGCGAAGAAGCCGCTTCTTCGGCTCCGGGAGCCGGAGAGAGCGGCAGCTTCGGGAAGGTGAAGAAGCAAGCTGTACAACACTGGGATTGTGTGCGCAGCTTGCCAACTGATAGAAAACAGTACTTTTGCACTCTCCTGACTTTTCCAATCACATGAACATTCGATTGGAAGCTGTTTTGGACAACTTTTCTTTTCTTCCTGCCAAACACCTGGCAGACATCTTTGCAACGTCTAAAACACGATGGAAGAAGTTTTCTGTGCTGGCACAGTTTCTCCTTACCAGATGTAGTGGAAAATCTTTTTGCTGAGATGAAGATGAGAAGAGATGCTAAAGACGAAGGTAGGATGCTCTCCGGAGCTAAGAGCCGCTCCCGGGTGTCTTTGGGCAGAAGCCGCGCTAAGGAGAGCACTGTGAGCAGCACAATCGTCTTTGCGCGAAGAAGCCGCTTCTTCGGCTCCGGGAGCCGGGGAGAGCGGCAGCTTCGGGAAGGTGAAGAAGCAAGCTGTACAACACTGGGATTGTGTGCGCACCTTGCCAACTGATAGAAAACAGTACTTTTGCCCTCTCCTGACTTTTCCAATCACATGAACATTCGATTGGAAGCTGTTTTGGACAACTTTTCTTTTCTTCCTGCCAAACACTTGGCAGACATCTCTGCAACGTCTAAAACACGATGGGAGATGTTTTCTGTGCTGGCACATTTTCTCCTTGCCAGATGTAGTGGAAAAGCTTTTTGCTAAGATGTAGATGAGAAGAGACGCTAAAGACGAAGGTAGGATGCTCTCCGGAGCTAAGAGCCGCTCCCGGGTTTCTTTGGGCAGAAGCCGCGCTAAGGAGAGCACTGTGAGCGGCACAATCGTCTTTGCGCGAAGAAGCCGCTTCTTCGGCTCCGGGAGCCGGGGAGAGCGGCAGCTTCGGGAAGGTGAAGAAGCAAGCTGTACAACACTGGGATTGAGTGCGCACCTTGCCAACTGATAGAAAACAGTACTTTTGCACTCTCCTGACTTTTCCAATCACATGAACATTCGATTGGAAGCTGTTTTGGAGAACTTTTCTTTTCTTCCTGCCAAACACTTGGCAGACATCTCTGCAACTTCTAGAACACGATGGGAGATGTTTTCTGTGCTGGCACAGTTTTTCCTAGCCAGACATAGTGGAAAATCTATTTGCTAAGATGTAGACTACAAAAGACGCTAAAGACGAAGGTAGGATGCTCTCCGGAGCTAAGAGCCGCTCCCGGGCGTCTTTGGGCAGAAGCCGCGCTAAGGAGAGCACTGTGAGCGGCACAATCGTCTTTGCGCGAAGAAGCCGCTTCTTCGGCTCCGGGAGCCGGGGAGAGTGGCAGCTTCGGGAAGGTGAAGAAGCAAGCTGTACAACACTGGGATTGTGTGCGCACCTTGCCAACTGATACAAAACAGTACTTTTGCACTCTCCTGACTTTTCCAATCACATGAACAGTCGATTGGAAGCTGTTTTGGACAACTTTTCTTTTCTTCCTGCCAAACACTTGGCAGACATCTCTGCAACATCTAGAACACGATGGGAGATGTTTTCTGTGGTGGCACAGTTTTTCCTAGCCAGACATAGTGGAAAATCTATTTGCTAAGATGTAGACTACAAAAGACGCTAAAGACGAAGGTAGGATGCTCTCCGGAGCTAAGACCCGCTCCCGGGCGTCTTTGGGCAGAAGCCGCGCTAAGGAGAGCACTGTGAGCGGCACAATCGTCTTTGCGCGAAGAAGCCGCTTCTTCGGCTCCGGGAGCCGGAGAGAGCGGCAGCTTCGGGAAGGTAAGAAGCAAGCTGTACAACACTAGGATTGTGTGCGCAGCTGGTCAACTGATAGAAAACAGTACTTTTGCACTCTCCTGACTTTTCCAATCACATGAACATTCGATTGGAAGCTGTTTTGGACAACTTTTCTTTTCTTCCTGCCAAACACTTGGCAGACATCTCTGCAACTTCTAGAACACGATGGGAGATGTTTTCTGTGCTGGCACAGTTTCTCCTAGCCAGACATACTGGGAAAGCGTTTTGCTGAGATGTAGATGAGAAGAGGCGCTAAAGACGAAGGTAGGATGCTCTCCGGAGCTAAGAGCCGCTCCCGGGCGTCTTTGGGCAGAAGCCGCGCTAAGGAGAGCACTGTGAGCGGCACAATCGTCTTTGCGCGAAGAAGCCGCTTCTTCGGCTCCGGGAGCTGGGGAGAGCGGCAGCTTCGGGAAGGTGAAGAAGCAAGCTGTACAACACTGGGATTGTGTGCGCAGCTTGCCAACTGATAGAAAACAGTACTTTTGCCCTCTCCTGACTTTTCCAATCACATGAACATACGATTGGAAGCTGTTTTGGACAACTTTTCTTTTCTTCCTGCCAAACACTTGGCAGACATCTTTGCAACGTCTAAAACACAATAGAAGATGTTTTCTGTGCTGGCACATTTTCTCCTTGCCAGATGTAGTGGAAAAGCTTTTTGCTAAGATGTAGATGAGAAGAGACGCTAAAGACGAAGGTAGGATGCTCTCTGGAGCTAAGAGCCGCTCCCGGGTGTCCTTGGGCAGAAGCCGCGCTAAGGAGTGCACTGTGAGCGGCACAATCGTCTTTGCGCGAAGAAGCCGCTTCTTCGGCTCCGGGAGCCGGGGAGAGCGGCAGCTTCGGGAAGGTGAAGAAGCAAGCTGTACAACACTGGGATTGAGTGCGCACCTTGCCAACTGATAGAAAACAGTACTTTTGCACTCTCCTGACTTTTCCAATCACATGAACATTCGATTGGAAGCTGTTTTGGACAACTTTTCTTTTCTTCCTGCCAAACACTTGGCAGACATCTCTGCAACTTCTAGAACACGATGGGAGATGTTTTCTGTGGTGGCACAGTTTTTCCTAGCCAGACATAGTGGAAAATCTATTTGCTAAGATGTAGACTACAAAAGACGCTAAAGACGAAGGTAGGATGCTCTCCGGAGCTAAGAGCCGCTCCCGGGCGTCTTTGGGCAGAAGCCGCGCTAAGGAGAGCACTGTGAGTGGCACAATCGTCTTTGCGCGAAGAAGCCGCTTCTTCGGCTCCGGGAGCCGGAGAGAGCGGCAGCTTCGGGAAGGTGAAGAAGCAAGCTGTACAACACTGGGATTGTGTGCGCAGCTGGTCAACTGATAGAAAACAGTACTTTTGCACTCTCCTGACTTTTCCAATCACATGAACATTCGATTGGAAGCTGTTTTGGACAACTTTTCTTTTCTTCCTGCCAAACACTTGGCAGACATCTCTGCAACTTCTAGAACACAATGGAAGATGTTTTCTGTGCTGGCACAATTTCTCCTTGCCAGATGTAATGGAAAAGCTTTTTGCTAAGATGTAGATGAGAAGAGACGCTAAAGACGAAGGTAGGATGCTCTCCGCAGCTAAGAGCCGCTCCCGGGTGTCTTTGGGCAGAAGCCACGCTAAGGAGAGCACTGTGAGCGGCACAATCGTCTTTGCGCGAAGAAGCCGCTTCTTCGGCTCCGGGAGCCGGGGAGAGCGGCAGCTTCGCGATGGTGAAGAAGCAAGCTGTACAACACTGGGATTGTGTGCGCAGCTTGCCAACTGATAGAAAACAGTACTTTTGCACTCTCCTGACTTTTCCAATCACATGAACATTCGATTGGAAGCTGTTTTGGACAACTTTTCTTCCTGCCAAACACTTGGCAGACATCTCTGCAACTTCTAGAACACGATGGGAGATGTTTTCTGTGCTGGCACAGTTTTTCCTAGCCAAACATAGTGGAAAATCTATTTGCTAAGATGTAGACTACAAAAGACGCTAAAGACGAAGGTAGGATGCTGTCCGGAGCTAAGAGCCGCTCCCGGGCGTCTTTGGGCAGAAGCCGCGCTAAGGAGAGCACTGTGAGCGGCACAATCGTCTTTGCGCGAAGAAGCCTCTTCTTCGGCTCCGGGAGCTGGGGAGAGCGGCAGCTTCGGGAAGGTGAAGAAGCAAGCTGTACAACACTGGGATTGTGTGCGCAGCTTGCCAACTGATAGAAAACAGTACTTTTGCCCTCTCCTGACTTTTCCAATCACATGAACATTCGATTGGAAGCTGTTTTGGACAACTTTTCTTTTCTTCCTGCCAAACACTTGGCAGACATCTCTGCAACTTCTAGAACACGATGGGAGATGTTTTCTGTGCTGGCACAGTTTTTCCTAGCCAGCCATAGTGGAAAAGTGTTTTGCTAAGATGTAGACTACAAAATACGCTAACAACGAAGGTAGGATGCTGTCCGGAGCTAAGAGCCGCACCCAGGCGTCCTTGGGCAGAAGCCGCGCTAAGGAGAGCACTGTGAGCGGCACAATCGTCTTTGCGCGAAGAAGCCGCTTCTTCGGCTCCGGGGGCCGGACAGAGCGGCAGCTTCGGGAAGGTGAAGAAGCAAGCTGTACAACACTGGGATTGTGTGCGCAGCTGGTCAACTGATAGAAAACAGTACTTTTGCACTCTCCTGACTTTTCCAATCACATGAACATTCGATTGGAAGCTGTTTTGGACAACTTTTCTTTTCTTCCTGCCAAACACTTGGCAGACATCTCTGCAACTTCTAGAACACGATGGGAGATGTTTTCGGTGCTGGCACAGTTTTTCCTTGCCAGACATAGTGGAAAATCTATTTGCTAAGATGTAGACTACAAAAGACGCTAAAGACGAAGGTAGGATGCTCTCCGGAGCTAAGAGCCGCTCCCGGGCGTCTTTGGGCAGAAGTCGCGCTAAGGAGAGCACTGTGAGCGGCACAATCGTCTTTGCGCGAAGAAGCCGCTTCTTCGGCTCCGGGAGCCGGAGAGATCGGACGCTTCGGGAAGGTAAGAAACAAGCTGTACAACACTAGGATTGTGTGCGCAGCTGGTCAACTGATAGAAAACAGTACTTTTGCACTCTCCTGACTTTTCCAATCACATGAACATTCGATTGGAAGCTGTTTTGGACAACTTTTCTTTTCTTCCTGCCAAACACTTGGCAGACATCTCTGCAACTTCTAGAACACGATGGGAGATGTTTTCTGTGCTGGCACAGTTTCTCCTAGCCAGACATACTGGGAAAGCGTTTTGCTGAGATGTAGATGAGAAGAGACGCTAAAGACGAAGGTAGGATGCTCTCCGGAGCTAAGAGCCGCTCCCGGGCGTCTTTGGGCAGAAGCCGCGCTAAGGAGAGCACTGTGAGCGGCACAATCGTCTTTGCGCGAAGAAGCCGCTTCTTCGGCTCCGGGAGCTGGGGAGAGCGGCAGCTTCGGGAAGGTGAAGAAGCAAGCTGTACAACACTGGGATTGTGTGCGCAGCTTGCCAACTGATAGAAAACAGTACTTTTGCACTCTCCTGACTTTTCCAAACACATGAACATTCGATTGGAAGCTGTTTGGGACAACTTTTCTTTTCTTCCTGCCAAACACTTGGCAGACATCTCTGCAACTTCTAGAACACGATGGGAAATGTTTTCTGTGCTGGCACAGTTTCTCCTAGCCAGACATACTGGGAAAGCATTTTGCTGAGATGTAGATGAGAAGAGACGCTAAAGACGAAGGTAGGATGCTCTCCAGAGCTAAGAGCCGCTCCCGGGCGTCTTTGGGCAGAAGCCGCGCTAAGGAGAGCACTGTGAGTGGCACAATCGTCTTTGCGCGAAGAAGCCGCTTCTTCGGCTCCGGGAGCTGGGGAGAGCGGCAGCTTTGGGAATGTGTAGAAGCAAGCTGTGCAACACTGGGATTGTGTGCGCAGCTTGCCAACTGATAGAAAACAGTACTTTTGCACTCTCCTGACTTTTCCAATCACATGAACATTCGATTGGAAGCTGTTTTGGACAACTTTTCTTTTCTTCCTGCCAAACACTTGGCAGACATCTTTGCAACGTCTAAAACACAATGGAAGATGTTTTCTGTGCTGGCACAGTTTCTCCTTGCCAGATGTAGTGGAAAGGCTTTTTGCTAAGATGTAGATGAGAAGAGACGCTAAAGACGAAGGTAGGATGCTCTCCGCAGCTAAGAGCCGCTCCCGGGCGTCTTTGAGCAGAAGCCGCGCTAAGGAGAGCACTGTGAGCGGCACAGTCATCTTTGCGCGAAGAAGCCGCTTCTTCGGCTCCGGGAGCCGGGGAGAGCGGCAGCTTCGCGAAGGTGAAGAAGCAAGCTGTACAACACTGGGATTGTGTGCGCACCTTGCCAACTGATAGAAAACAGTACTTTTGCACTCTCCTGACTTTTCCAATCACATGAACATTCGATTGGAAGCTGTTTTGGACAACTTTTCTTTTCTTCCTGCCAAACACTTGGCAGACATCTCTGCAACTTCTAGAACACGATGGGAGATGTTTTCTGTGCTGGCACAGTTTTTCCTAGCCAAACATAGTGGAAAATCTATTTGCTAAGATGTAGACTACAAAAGACGCTAAAGACGAAGGTAGGATGCTCTCCGGAGCTAAGAGCCGCTCCCGGGCGTCTTTGGGCAGAAGCCGCGCTAAGGAGAGCACTGTGAGCGGCACAATCGTCTTTGCGCGAAGAAGCCGCTTCTTCGGCTCCGGGAGCCGGGGAGAGCGGCAGCTTCGGGAAGGTGAAGAAGCAAGCTGTACAACACTGGGATTGAGTGCGCACCTTGCCAACTGATAGAAAACAGTACTTTTGCACTCTCCTGACTTTTCCAATCACATGAACATTCGATTGGAAGCTGTTTGGGACAACTTTTCTTTTCTTCCTGCCAAACACTTGGCAGACATCTCTGCAACTTCTAGAACACGATGGGAGATGTTTTCTGTGGTGGCACAGTTTTTCCTAGCCAGACATAGTGGAAAATCTATTTGCTAAGATGTAGACCACAAAAGACGCTAAAGACGAAGGTAGGATGCTCTCCGGAGCTAAGAGCCGCTCCCGGGCGTCTTTGGGCAGAAGCCGCGCTAAGGAGAGCACTGTGAGCGGCACAATCGTCTTTGCGCGAAGAAGCCGCTTCTTCGGCTCCGGGAGCCGGAGAGAGCGGCAGCTTCGGGAAGGTAAGAAGCAAGCTGTACAACACTAGGATTGTGTGCGCAACTGGTCAACTGATAGAAAACAGTACTTTTGCACTCTCCTGACTTTTCCAATCATATGAACATTCGATTGGAAGCTGTTTTGGAGAACTTTTCTTTTCTTCCTGCCAAACACTTGGCAGATATCTCTGCAACTTCTAGAACACGATGGGAGATGTTTTCTGTGCTGGCACAGTTTTTCCTAGCCAGACATAGTGCAAAATCTATTTGCTAAGATGAAGATGAGAAGAGACGCTAAAGACGAAGGTAGGATGCTCTCCGGAGCTAAGAGCCGCTCCCGGGCGTCTTTGGGCAGAAGCCGCGCTAAGGAGAGCACTGTGAGCGGCACAATCGTCTTTGCGCGAAGAAGCCGCTTCTTCGGCTCCGGGAGCTGGGGAGAGCGGTAGCTTCGGGAAGGTGAAGAAGCAAGCTGTACAACACTGGGATTGTGTGCGCAGCTTGCCAACTGATAGAAAACAGTACTTTTGCCCTCTCCTGACTTTTCCAATCACATGAACATTCGATTGGAAGCTGTTTTGGACAACTTTTCTTCCTGCCAAACACTTGGCAGACATCTCTGCAACTTCTAGAACACGATGGGAGATGTTTTCTGTGCTGGCACAGTTTTTCCTAGCCAGACATAGTGGAAAAGTGTTTTGCTAAGATGTAGACTACAAAAGACGCTAAAGACGAAGGTAGGATGCTCTCCGGAGCTAAGAGCCGCTCCCGGGCGTCTTTGGGCAGAAGCCGCGCTAAGGAGAGCACTGTGAGCGGCACAATCGTCTTTGCGTGAAGAAGCCGCTTCTTCGGCTCCGGGAGCCGGGGAGAGCGGCAGCTTCGGGAAGGTGAAGAAGCAAGCTGTACAACACTGGGATTGTGAGCGCAGTTTGCCAACTGATAGAAAACAGGACTTTTGCACTCTCCTGACTTTTCCAATCACATGAACATTCGATTGGAAGCTGTTTTGGACAACTTTTCTTCCTGCCAAACATTTGGCAGACATCTCTGCAACTTCTAGAACACGATGGGAGATGTTTTCTGTTCTGGCAGAGTTTTTCCAAGCCAGACATAGTGGAAAATCTATTTGCTAAGATGTAGACTACAAAAGACGCTAACGACGAAGGTAGGATGCTCTCCGGAGCTAAGAGCCGCTCCCAGGCGTCCTTGGGCAGAAGCCGCGCTAAGGAGTGCACTGTGAGCGGCACTATCGTCTTTGCGCGAAGAAGCCGCTTCTTCGGCTCCGGGGGCCGGACAGAACGGCAGCTTCGGGAAGGTGAAGAAGCAAGCTGTACAACACTGGGATTGTGTGCGCAGCTGGTCAACTGATAGAAAACAGTACTTTTGCACTCTCCTGACTTTTCCAATCACATGAACATTCGATTGGAAGCTGTTTTGGACAACTTTTCTTTTCTTCCTGCCAAACACTTGGCAGACATCTCTGCAACTTCTAGAACACGATGGGAGATGTTTTCTGTGCTGGCACAGTTTCTCCTAGCCAGACATACTGGGAAAGCGTTTTGCTGAGATGTAGATGAGAAGAGACGCTAAAGACGAAGGTAGGATGCTCTCCGGAGCTAAGAGCCGCTCCCGGGCGTCTTTGGGCAGAAGCCGCGCTAAGGAGAGCACTGTGAGCGGCACAATCGTCTTTGCGCGAAGAAGCCGCTTCTTCGGCTCCGGGAGCTGGGGAGAGCGGCAGCTTTGGGAATGTGTAGAAGCAAGCTGTACAACACTGGGATTGTGTGCGCAGCTTGCCAACTGATAGAAAACAGTACTTTTGCCCTCTCCTGACTTTTCCAATCACATGAACATTCGATTGGAAGCTGTTTTGGACAACTTTTCTTTTCTTCCTGCCAAACACTTGGCAGACATCTTTGCAACGTCTAAAACACAATGGAAGATGTTTTCTGTGCTGGCACAGTTTTTCCTAGCCAAACATAGTGGAAAATCTATTTGCTAAGATGTAGACTACAAAAGACGCTAAAGACGAAGGTAGGATGCTCTCCAGAGCTAAGAGCCGCTCCCGGGCGTCTTTGGGCAGAAGCCGCGCTAAGGAGAGCACTGTGAGCGGCACAATCGTCTTTGCGCGAAGAAGCCGCTTCTTCGGCTCCGGGAGCCGGGGAGAGCAGCAGCTTCGGGAAGGTGAAGAAGCAAGCTGTACAACACTGGGATTGAGTGCGCACCTTGCCAACTGATAGAAAACAGTACTTTTGCACTCTCCTGACTTTTCCAATCATATGAACATTCGATTGGAAGCTGTTTTGGACAACTTTTCTTTTCTTCCTGCCAAACACTTGGCAGACATCTCTGCAACTTCTAGAACATGATGGGAGATGTTTTCTGTGCTGGCACAGTTTCTCCTAGCCAGACATAGTGGAAAAGTGTTTTGCTAAGATGTAGACTACAAAAGACGCTAAAGACGAAGGTAGGATGCTCTCCGGAGCTAAGAGCCGCTCCCGGGCGTCTTTGGGCAGAAGCCGCGCTAAGGAGAGCACTGTGAGCGGCACAATCGTCTTTGCGCGAAGAAGCCGCTTCTTTGGCTCCAGGAGCTGGGGAGAGCGGCAGCTTCGGGAAGGTGAAGAAGCAAGCTGTACAACACTGGGATTGTGTGCGCAGCTTGCCAACTGATAGAAAACAGTACTTTTGCACTCTCCTGACTTTTCCAATCATATGAACATTCGATTGGAAGCTGTTTTGGACAACTTTTCTTTTCTTCCTGCCAAACACTTGGCAGACATCTCTGCAACTTCTAGAACACGATGGGAGATGTTTTCTGTGCTGGCACAGTTTTTCCTAGCCTGACATAGTGGAAAATCTATTTTCTAAGATGTAGACTACAAAAGACGCTAACGACGAAGGTAGGATGCTCTCCGGAGCTAAGAGCCGCTCCCAGGCGTCCTTGGGCAGAAGCCGCGCTAAGGAGAGCACTGTGAGCGGCACAATCGTCTTTGCGCGAAGAAGCCGCTTCTTCGGCTCCGGGAGCCGGAGAGAGCGGCAGCGTCGGGAAGGTGAAGAAGCAAGCTGTGCAACACTGGGATTGTGTGCGCAGCTTGCCAACTGATAGAAAACAGTACTTTTGCACTCTCCTGACTTTTCCAATGACATGAACATTCGATTGGAAGCTGTTTTGGACAACTTTTCTTTTCTTCCTGCCAAACACCCGGCAGACATCTTTGCAACGTCTAAAACACGATGGAAGAAGTTTTCTGTGCTGGCACAGTTTCTCCTTACCAGATGTAGTGGAAAATTTTTTTGCTGAGATGAAGATGAGAAGAGATGCTAAAGACGAAGGTAGGATGCTCTCCGGAGCTAAGAGCCGCTCCCGGGTGTCTTTGGGCAGAAGCCGCGCTAAGGAGAGCACTGTGAGCGGCACAATCGTCTTTGCGTGAAGAAGCCGCTTCTTCGGCTCCGGGAGCCGGGGAGAGCGGCAGCTTCGGGAAGGTGAAGAAGCAAGCTGTACAACACTGGGATTGTGTGCGCACCTTGCCAACTGATAGAAAACAGTACTTTTGCACTCTCCTGACTTTTCCAATCATATGAACATTCGATTGGAAGCTGTTTTGGACAACTTTTCTTTTCTTCCTGCCAAACACTTGGCAGACATCTCTGCAACTTCTAGAACACGATGGGAGATGTTTTCTGTGCTGGCACAGTTTTTCCTAGCCAGACATAGTGGAAAATCTATTTGCTAAGATGAAGATGAGAAGAGACGCTAAAGACGAAGGTAGGATGCTGTCCGGAGCTAAGAGCCGCTCCCGGGCGTCTTTGGGCAGAAGCCGCGCTAAGGAGAGCACTGTGAGCGGCACAATCGTCTTTGCGCGAAGAAGCCGCTTCTTCGGCTCCGGGAGCCGGGGAGAGCGGCAGCTTCGGGAAGGTGAAGAAGCAAGCTGTACAACACTGGGATTGAGTGCGCACCTTGCCAACTGATAGAAAACAGTACTTTTGCACTCTCCTGACTTTTCCAATCACATGAACATTCGATTGGAAGCTGTTTTGGACAACTTTTCTTTTCTTCCTGCCAAACACTTGGCAGACATCTCTGCAACTTCTAGAACACGATGGGAGATGTTTTCTGTGGTGGCACAGTTTTTCCTAGCCAGACATAGTGGAAAAGTGTTTTGCTAAGATGTAGACTACAAATGACGCTAAAGACGAAGGTAGGATGCTCTCCGGAGCTAAGAGCCGCTCCCGGGCGTCTTTGGGCAGAAGCCGCGCTAAGGAGAGCACTGTGAGCGGCACAATCGTCTTTGCGCGAAGAAGCCGCTTCTTCGGCTCCGGGAGCCGGAGAGAGCGGCAGCTTCGGGAAGGTAAGAAGCAAGCTGTACAACACTAGGATTGTGTGCGCAGCTGGTCAACTGATAGAAAACAGTACTTTTGCACTCTCCTGACTTTTCCAATCATATGAACATTCGATTGGAAGCTGTTTTGGACAACTTTTCTTTTCTTCCTGCCAAACACTTGGCAGACATCTCTGCAACTTCTAGAACATGATGGGAGATGTTTTCTGTGCTGGCACAGTTTTTCCTAGCCAGACATAGTGGAAAATCTATTTGCTAAGATGTAGACTACAAAAGACGCTAACGACGAAGGTAGGATGCTCTCCGGAGCTAAGAGCCGCTCCCGGGCGTCTTTCGGCAGAAGCCGCGCTAAGGAGAGCACTGTGAGCGGCACAATCGTCTTTGCACGAAGAAGCCGCTTCTTCGGCTCCGGGAGCTGGGGAGAGCGGCAGCTTCGGGAAGGTGAAGAAGCAAGCTGTACAACACTGGGATTGTGTGCGCAGCTTGCCAACTGATAGAAAACAGTACTTTTGCCCTCTCCTGACTTTTCCAATCACATGAACATTCGATTGGAAGCTGTTTTGGACAACTTTTCTTTTCTTCCTGCCAAACACTTGGCAGACATCTCTGCAACTTCTAGAACACGATGGGAGATGTTTTCTGTGCTGGCACAGTTTTTCCTAGCCAGACATAGAGGAAAATCTATTTGCTAAGATGAAGATGAGAAGAGACGCTAAAGACGAAGGTAGGATGCTCTCCGGAGCTAAGAGCCGCTCCCGGGCGTCTTTGGGCAGAAGCCGCGCTAAGGAGAGCACTGTGAGCGGCACAATCGTCTTTGCGCGAAGAAGCCGCTTCTTCGGCTCCGGGAGCTGGGGAGAGCGGCAGCTTCGGGAAGGTGAAGAAGCAAGCTGTACAACACTGGGATTGTGTGCGCAGCTTGCCAACTGATAGAAAACAGTACTTTTGCACTCTCCTGACTTTTCCAATGACATGAACATTCGATTGGAAGCTGTTTTGGACAACTTTTCTTTTCTTCCTGCCAAACACTTGGCAGACATCTCTGCAACTTCTAGAACACGATGGGAGATGTTTTCTGTGCTGGCACAGTTTTTCCTAGCCAGACATAGTGGAAAAGTGTTTTGCTAAGATGTAGACTACAAAAGACGCTAAAGACGAAGGTAGGATGCTCTCCAGAGCTAAGAGCCGCTCCCGGGCGTCTTTCGGCAGAAGCCGCGCTAAGGAGAGCACTGTGAGCGGCACAATCGTCGTTGCGCGAAGAAGCCACTTCTTCGGCTCCGGGAGCTGGGGAGAGCGACAGCTTCGGGAAGGTAAAGAAGCAAGCTGCACAACACTGGGATTGTGTGCGCACCTTGCCAACTGATAGAAAACAATACTTTTTCACTCTCCTGACTTTTCCAATCACATGAACATTCGATTGGAAGCTGTTTTGGACAAGTTTTCTTTTCTTCCTGCCAAACACTTGGCAGACATCTCTGCAACTTCTAGAACATGATGGGAGATATTTTCCGTGCTGGCACAGTTTTTCCTAGCCAGACATAGTGGAAAATCTATTTGCTAACATGTAGACTACAAAAGACACTAAAGACGAAGGTAGGATGCTCTCCGGAGCTAAGAGCCACTCCCGGGCGTCTTTGGGCAGAAGCCGCGCTAAGGAGAGCACTGTGAGCGGCACAATCGTCTTTGCACGAAGAAGCCGCTTCTTCGGCTCTGGGAGCTGGGGAGAGCGGCAGCTTTGGGAAGGTGAAGAAGCAAGCTGTACAACACTGGGATTGTGTGCGCAGCTTGCCAACTGATAGAAAACAGTACTTTTGCCCTCTCCTGACTTTTCCAATCACATGAACATTCGATTGGAAGCTGTTTTGGACAACTTTTCTTTTCTTCCTGCCAAACACTTGGCAGACATCTTTGCAACTTCTAAAACACAATGGAAGATGTTTTCTGTGCTAGCACAGTTTCTCCTTGCCAGATGTAGTGGAAAAGCTTTTTGCTGAGGTTTAGATGAGAAGAGACGCTAAAGACGAAGGTAGGATGCTCTCCGGAGCTAAGAGCCGCTCCCGGGTGTCTTTGGGCAGAACCCGCGCTAAGGAGAGCACTGTGAGCGGCACAATCGTCTTTGCGCGAAGAAGCCGCTTCTTCGGCTCCGGGGGCCGGACAGAGCGGCAGCTTCGGGAAGGTGAAGAAGCAAGCTGTACAACACTGGGATTGTGTGCGCAGCTGGTCAACTGATAGAAAACAGTACTTTTGCACTCTCCTGACTTTTCCAATCACATGAACATTCGATTGGAAGCTGTTTTGGACAACTTTTCTTTTCTTCCTGCCAAACACTTGGCAGACATCTCTGCAACTTCTAGAACACGATGGGAGATGTTTTCTGTGGTGGCACAGTTTTTCCTAGCCAGACATAGAGGAAAATCTATTTGCTAAGATGAAGATGAGAAGAGACGCTAAAGACGAAGGTAGGATGCTCTCCGGAGCTAAGAGCCGCTCCCGGGCGTCTTTGGGCAGAAGCCGCGCTAAGGAGAGCACTGTGAGCGGCACAATCGTCTTTCCGCGAAGAAGCCGCTTCTTCGGCTCCGGGAGCTGGGGAGAGCGGCAGCTTCGGGAAGGTGAAGAAGCAAGCTGTACAACACTGGGATTTTGTGCGCACCTTGCCAACTGATAGAAAACAGTACTTTTGCACTCTCCTGACTTTTCCAATCACATGAACATTCGATTGGAAGCTGTTTTGGACAACTTTTCTTTTCTTCCTGCCAAACACTTGGCAGACATCTCTGCAACTTCTAGAACACGATGGGAGATGTTTTCTGTGCTGGCACAGTTTTTCCTTGCCAGACATAGTGGAAAATCTATTTTCTAAGATGTAGACTACAAAAGACGCTAAAGACGAAGGTAGGATGCTCTCCGGAGCTAAGAGCCGCTCCCGGGCGTCTTTGGGCAGAAGCCGCGCTAAGGAGAGCACTGTGAGCGGCACAATCGTCTTTGCGCGAAGAAGCCGCTTCTTCGGCTCCGGGAGCCGGAGAGAGCGGCAGCTTCGGGAAGGTAAGAAGCAAGCTGTACAACACTAGGATTGTGTGCGCAGCTGGTCAACTGATAGAAAACAGTACTTTTGCACTCTCCTGACTTTTCCAATCACATGAACATTCGATTGGAAGCTGTTTTGGACAACTTTTCTTTTCTTCCTGCCAAACACTTGGCAGACATCTCTGCAACTTCTAGAACACGATGGGAGATGTTTTCTGTGCTGGCACAGTTTTTCCTAGCCAGACATACTGGGAAAGCGTTTTGCTGAGATGTAGATGAGAAGAGACGCTAAAGACGAAGGTAGGATGCTCTCCGGAGCTAAGAGCCGCTCCCGGGCGTCTTTGGGCAGAAGCCGCGCTAAGGAGAGCACTGTGAGCGGCACAATCGTCTTTGCGCGAAGAAGCCGCTTCTTCGGCTCCGGGAGCTGGGGAGAGCGGCAGCTTTGGGAATGTGTAGAAGCAAGCTGTACAACACTGGGATTGTGTGCGCAGCTTGCCAACTGATAGAAAACAGTACTTTTGCCCTCTCCTGACTTTTCCAAACACATGAACATTCGATTGGAAGCTGTTTGGGACAACTTTTCTTTTCTTCCTGCCAAACACTTGGCAGACATCTCTGCAACTTCTAGAACACGATGGGAGATGTTTTCTGTGGTGGCACAGTTTTTCCTAGCCAGACATAGTGGAAAATCTATTTGCTAAGATGTAGACTACAAAAGACGCTAAAGACGAAGGTAGGATGCTCTCCGGAGCTAAGAGCCGCTCCCGGGCGTCTTTGGACAGAAGCCGCGCTAAGGAGAGCACTGTGAGCGGCACAATCGTCTTTGCGCGAAGAAGCCGCTTCTTCGGCTCCGAAAGCCGGGGAGAGCCGCAGCTTCCGAAAGGTGAAGAAGCAAGCTGTACAACACTGGGATTGTGTGCGCACCTTGCCAACTATTAGAAAACAGTACTTTTGCACTCTCCTGACTTTTCCAGGCACATGAACATTCGATTGGAAGCTGTTTTGGACAACTTTTCTTTTCTTCCTGCCAAACACTTGGCAGACATCTTTGCAACGTCTAAAACACAATGGAAGATGTTTTCTGTGCTGGCACAGTTTCTCCTTGCCAGATGTAGTGGAAAAGCTTTTTGCTAAGATGTAGATGAGAAGAGACGCTAAAGACGAAGGTAGGATGCTCTCCGCAGCTAAGAGCCGCTCCCGGGCGTCTTTGGGCAGAAGCCGCGCTAAGGAGAGCACTGTGAGCGGCACAATCATCTTTGCGCGAAGAAGCCGCTTCTTCGGCTCCGGGAGCCGGGGAGAGCGGCAGCTTCGGGAAGGTGAAGAAGCAAGCTGTACAACACTGGGATTGTGTGCGCAGCTTGCCAACTGATAGAAAACAGTACTTTTGCACTCTCCTGACTTTTCCAATCACATGAACATTTGATTGGAAGCTGTTTTGGACAACTTTTCTTTTCTTCCTGCCAAACCCTTGGCAGACATCTCTGCAACTTCTAGAACACGATGGGAGATGTTTTCTGTGCTGGCACAGTTTTTCCTAGCCAAACATAGTGGAAAATCTATTTGCTAAGATGTAGACTACAAAAGACGCTAAAGACGAAGGTAGGATGCTCTCCGGAGCTAAGAGCCGCTCCCGGGCGTCTTTGGGCAGAAGCCGCGCTAAGGAGAGCACTGTGAGCGGCACAATCGTCTTTGCGCGAAGAAGCCGCTTCTTCGGCTCCGGGAGCCGGGGAGAGCGGCAGCTTCGGGAAGGTGAAGAAGCAAGCTGTACAACACTGGGATTGAGTGCGCACCTTGCCAACTGATAGAAAACAGTACTTTTGCACTCTCCTGACTTTTCCAATCACATGAACATTCGATTGGAAGCTGTTTTGGACAACTTTTCTTTTCTTCCTGCCAAACACTTGGCAGACATCTCTGCAACTTCTAGAACACGATGGGAGATGTTTTCTGTGGTGGCACAGTTTCTCCTAGCCAGACATAGTGGAAAAGTGTTTTGCTAAGATGTAGACTACAAAAGACACTAAAGACGAAGGTAGGATGCTCTCCGGAGCTAAGAGCCGCTCCCGGGCGTCTTTGGGCAGAAGCCGCGCTAAGGAGAGCACTGTGAGCGGCACAATCGTCTTTGCGCGAAGAAGCCGCTTCTTCGGCTCCGGGAGTTGGGGAGAGCGGCAGCTTCGGGAAGGTGAAGAAGCAAGCTGTACAACACTGGGTTTGAGTGCGCACCTTGCCAACTGATAGAAAACAGTACTTTTGCACTCTCCTGACTTTTCCAATCACATGAACATTCGATTGGAAGCTGTTTGGGACAACTTTTCTTTTCTTCCTGCCAAACACTTGGCAGACATCTCTGCAACTTCTAGAACACGATGGGAGATGTTTTCTGTGCTGGCACAGTTTTTCCTAGCCAGACATAGTGGAAAATCTATTTGCTAAGATGTAGACTACAAAAGACGCTAAAGACGAAGGTAGGATGCTCTCCGGAGCTAAGAGCCGCTCCCGGGCGTCTTTGGGCAGAAGCCGCGCTAAGGAGAGCACTGTGAGCGGCACAATCGTCTTTGCGCGAAGAAGCCGCTTCTTCGGCTCCGGGAGCCGGAGAGAGCGGCAGCTTCGGGAAGGTAAGAAGCAAGCTGTACAACACTAGGATTGTGTGCGCAGCTGGTCAACTGATAGAAAACAGTACTTTTGCACTCTCCTGACTTTTCCAATCATATGAACATTCGATTGGAAGCTGTTTTGGAGAACTTTTCTTTTCTTCCTGCCAAACACTTGGCAGATATCTCTGCAACTTCTAGAACACGATGGGAGATGTTTTCTGTGCTGGCACAGTTTTTCCTAGCCAGACATAGTGGAAAATCTATTTGCTAAGATGAAGATGAGAAGAGACGCTAAAGACGAAGGTAGGATGCTCTCCGGAGCTAAGAGCCGCTCCCGGGCGTCTTTGGGCAGAAGCCGCGCTAAGGAGAGCACTGTGAGCGGCACAATCGTCTTTGCGCGAAGAAGCCGCTTCTTCGGCTCCGGGAGCTGGGGAGAGCGGTAGCTTCGGGAAGGTGAAGAAGCAAGCTGTACAACACTGGGATTGTGTGCGCAGCTTGCCAACTGATAGAAAACAGTACTTTTGCCCTCTCCTGACTTTTCCAATCACATGAACATTCGATTGGAAGCTGTTTTGGACAACTTTTCTTTTCTTCCTGCCAAACACTTGGCAGACATCTCTGCAACTTCTAGAACACGATGGGAGATGTTTTCTGTGCTGGCACAGTTTTTCCTAGCCAGACATAGTGGAAAAGTGTTTTGCTAAGATGTAGACTACAAAAGACGCTAAAGACGAAGGTAGGATGCTCTCCGGAGCTAAGAGCCGCTCCCGGGCGTCTTTGGGCAGAAGCCGCGCTAAGGAGAGCACTGTGAGCGGCACAATCGTCTTTGCGCGAAGAAGCCGCTTCTTCGGCTCCGGGAGCCGGGGAGAGCGGCAGCTTCGGGAAGGTGAAGAAGCAAGCTGTACAACACTGGGATTGTGAGCGCAGTTTGCCAACTGATAGAAAACAGGACTTTTGCACTCTCCTGACTTTTCCAATCACATGAACATTCGATTGGAAGCTGTTTTGGACAACTTTTCTTCCTGCCAAACACTTGGCAGACATCTCTGCAACTTCTAGAACACGATGGGAGATGTTTTCTGTTCTGGCAGAGTTTTTCCTAGCCAGACATAGTGGAAAATCTATTTGCTAAGATGTAGACTACAAAAGACGCTAACGACGAAGGTAGGATGCTCTCCGGAGCAAAGAGCCGCTCCCAGGCGTCCTTGGGCAGAAGCCGCGCTAAGGAGTGCACTGTGAGCGGCACAATCGTCTTTGCGCGAAGAAGCCGCTTCTTCGGCTCCGGGGGCCGGACAGAGCGGCAGCTTCGGGAAGGTGAAGAAGCAAGCTGTACAACACTGGGATTGTGTGCGCAGCTGGTCAACTGATAGAAAACAGTACTTTTGCACTCTCCTGACTTTTCCAATCACATGAACATTCGATTGGAAGCTGTTTTGGACAACTTTTCTTTTCTTCCTGCCAAACACTTGGCAGACATCTCTGCAACTTCTAGAACACGATGGGAGATGTTTTCTGTGCTGGCACAGTTTCTCCTAGCCAGACATACTGGGAAAGCGTTTTGCTGAGATGTAGATGAGAAGAGACGCTAAAGACGAAGGTAGGATGCTCTCCGGAGCTAAGAGCCGCTCCCGGGCGTCTTTGGGCAGAAGCCGCGCTAAGGAGAGCACTGTGAGCGGCACAATCGTCTTTGCGCGAAGAAGCCGCTTCTTCGGCTCCGGGAGCTGGGGAGAGCGGCAGCTTTGGGAATGTGTAGAAGCAAGCTGTACAACACTGGGATTGTGTGCGCAGCTTGCCAACTGATAGAAAACAGTACTTTTGCCCTCTCCTGACTTTTCCAATCACATGAACATTCGATTGGAAGCTGTTTTGGACAACTTTTCTTTTCTTCCTGCCAAACACTTGGCAGACATCTTTGCAACGTCTAAAACACAATGGAAGATGTTTTCTGTGCTGGCACAGTTTTTCCTAGCCAAACATAGTGGAAAATCTATTTGCTAAGATGTAGACTACAAAAGACGCTAAAGACGAAGGTAGGATGCTCTCCGGAGCTAAGAGCCGCTCCCGGGCGTCTTTGGGCAGAAGCCGCGCTAAGGAGAGCACTGTGAGCGGCACAATCGTCTTTGCGCGAAGAAGCCGCTTCTTCGGCTCCGGGAGCCGGGGAGAGCAGCAGCTTCGGGAAGGTGAAGAAGCAAGCTGTACAACACTGGGATTGAGTGCGCACCTTGCCAACTGATAGAAAACAGTACTTTTGCACTCTCCTGACTTTTCCAATCACATGAACATTCGATTGGAAGCTGTTTTGGACAACTTTTCTTTTCTTCCTGCCAAACACTTGGCAGACATCTCTGCAACTTCTAGAACACGATGGGAGATGTTTTCTGTGCTGGCACAGTTTTTCCTAGCCAGACATAGTGGAAAATCTATTTTCTAAGATGTAGACTACAAAAGACGCTAACGACGAAGGTAGGATGCTCTCCGGAGCTAAGAGCCGCTCCCAGGCGTCCTTGGGCAGAAGCCGCGCTAAGGAGAGCACTGTGAGCGGCACAATCGTCTTTGCGCGAAGAAGCCGCTTCTTCGGCTCCGGGAGCCGGGGAGAGCGGCAGCTTCGGGAAGGTGAAGAAGCAAGCTGTACAACACTGGGATTGTGTGCGCAGCTTGCCAACTGATAGAAAACAGTACTTTTGCCCTCTCCTGACTTTTCCAATCACATGAACATTCGATTGGAAGCTGTTTTGGACAACTTTTCTTTTCTTCCTGCCAAACACCTGGCAGACATCTTTGCAACGTCTAAAACACGATGGAAGAAGTTTTCTGTGCTGGCACAGTTTCTCCTTACCAGATGTAGTGGAAAATTTTTTTGCTGAGATGAAGATGAGAAGAGATGCTAAAGACGAAGGTAGGATGCTCTCCGGAGCTAAGAGCCGCTCCCGGGTGTCTTTGGGCAGAAGCCGCGCTAAGGAGAGCACTGTGAGCGGCACAATCGTCTTTGCGCGAAGAAGCCGCTTCTTCGGCTCCGGGAGCCGGGGAGAGCGGCAGCTTCGGGAAGGTGAAGAAGCAAGCTGTACAACACTGGGATTGTGTGCGCACCTTGCCAACTGATAGAAAACAGTACTTTTGCACTCTCCTGACTTTTCCAATCATATGAACATTCGATTGGAAGCTGTTTTGGACAACTTTTCTTTTCTTCCTTTCAAACACTTGGCAGACATCTCTGCAACTTCTAGAACACGATGGGAGATGTTTTCTGTGCTGGCACAGTTTTTCCTAGCCAGACATAGTGGAAAATCTATTTGCTAAGATGAAGATGAGAAGAGACGCTAAAGACGAAGGTAGGATGCTCTCCGGAGCTAAGAGCCGCTCCCGGGCGTCTTTGGGCAGAAGCCGCGCTAAGGAGAGCACTGTGAGCGGCACAATCGTCTTTGCGCGAAGAAGCCGCTTCTTCGGCTCCGGGAGCCGGGGAGAGCGGCAGCTTCGGGAAGGTGAAGAAGCAAGCTGTACAACACTGGGATTGAGTGCGCACCTTGCCAACTGATAGAAAACAGTACTTTTGCACTCTCCTGACTTTTCCAATCACATGAACATTCGATTGGAAGCTGTTTTGGACAACTTTTCTTTTCTTCCTGCCAAACACTTGGCAGACATCTCTGCAACTTCTAGAACACGATGGGAGATGTTTTCTGTGGTGGCACAGTTTTTCCTAGCCAGACATAGTGGAAAAGTGTTTTGCTAAGATGTAGACTACAAAAGACGCTAAAGACGAAGGTAGGATGCTCTCCGGAGCTAAGAGCCGCTCCCGGGCGTCTTTGGGCATAAGCCGCGCTAAGGAGAGCACTGTGAGCGGCACAATCGTCTTTGCGCGAAGAAGCCGCTTCTTCGGCTCCGGGAGCCGGGGAGAGCGGCAGCTTCGGGAAGGTAAGAAGCAAGCTGTACAACACTAGGATTGTGTGCGCAGCAGGTCAACTGATAGAAAACAGTACTTTTGCACTCTCCTGACTTTTCCAATCATATGAACATTCGATTGGAAGCTGTTTTGGACAACTTTTCTTTTCTTCCTGCCAAACACTTGGCAGACATCTCTGCAACTTCTAGAACACGATGGGAGATGTTTTCTGTGCTGGCACAGTTTCTTCTAGCCAGACATAGTGGAAAAGTGTTTTGCTAAGATGTAGACTACAAAAGACGCTAAAGACGAAGGTTGGATGCTCTCCGGAGCTAAGAGCCGCTCCCGGGTGTCTTTGGGCAGAAGCCGCGCTAAGGAGAGCACTGTGAGCGGCACAATCGTCTTTGCGCGAAGAAGCCGCTTCTTCAGCTCCGGGAGCCGGGGAGAGCGGCAGCTTCGGGAAGGTGAAGAAACAAGCTGTACAACACTGGGATTGTGTGCGCACCTTGCCAACTGATAGAAAACAGTACTTTTGCACTCTCCTGACTTTTCCAATCATATGAACATTCGATTGGAAGCTGTTTTGGACAACTTTTCTTTTCTTCCTGCCAAACACTTGGCAGACATCTCTGCAACTTCTAGAACACGATGGGAGATGTTTTCTGTGCTGGCACAGTTTTTCCTAGCCAGACATAGTGGAAAATCTATTTGCTAAGATGAAGATGAGAAGAGACGCTAAAGACGAAGGTAGGATGCTCTCCGGAGCTAAGGGCCGCTCCCGGGCGTCTTTGGGCAGAAGCCGCGCTAAGGAGAGCACTGTGAGCGGCACAATCGTCTTTGCGCGAAGAAGCCGCTTCTTCGGCTCCGGGAGCCGGGGAGAGCGGCAGCTTCGGGAAGGTGAAGAAGCAAGCTGTGCAACACTGGGATTGTGTGCGCACCTTGCCAACTGATAGAAAACAATACTTTTTCACTCTCCTGACTTTTCCAATCACATGAACATTCGATTGGAAGCTGTTTTGGACAACTTTTCTTTTCTTCCTGCCAAACACTTGGCAGACATCTCTGCAACTTCTAGAACATGATGGGAGATATTTTCCGAGCTGGCACAGTTTTTCCTAGCCAGACATAGTGGAAAATCTATTTGCTCACATGTAGACTACAAAAGACACTAAAGACGAAGGTAGGATGCTCTCCGGAGCTAAGAGCCACTCCCGGGCGTCTTTGGGCAGAAGCCGCGCTAAGGAGAGCACTGTGAGCGGCACAATCGTCTTTGCACGAAGAAGCCGCTTCTTCGGCTCTGGGAGCTGGGGAGAGCGGCAGCTTTGGGAAGGTGAAGAAGCAAGCTGTACAACACTGGGATTGTGTGCGCAGCTTGCCAACTGATAGAAAACAGTACTTTTGCCCTCTCCTGACTTTTCCAATCACATGAACATTCGATTGGAAGCTGTTTTGGACAACTTTTTTTTTCTTCCTGCCAAACACTTGGCAGACATCTTTGCAACTTCTAAAACACAATGGAAGATGTTTTCTGTGCTAGCACAGTTTCTCCTTGCCAGATGTAGTGGAAAAGCTTTTTGCTGAGGTTTAGATGAGAAGAGACGCTAAAGACGAAGGTAGGATGCTCTCCGGAGCTAAGAGCCGCTCCCGGGTGTCTTTGGGCAGAAGCCGCGCTAAGGAGAGCACTGTGAGCGGCACAATCGTCTTTGCGCGAAGAAGCCGCTTTTTCGGCTCCGGGGGCCGGACAGAGCGGCAGCTTCGGGAAGGTGAAGAAGCAAGCTGTACAACACTGGGATTGTGTGCGCAGCTGGTCAACTGATAGAAAACAGTACTTTTGCACTCTCCTGACTTTTCCAATCACATGAACATTCGATTGGAAGCTGTTTTGGACAACTTTTCTTTTCTTCCTGCCAAACACTTGGCAGACATCTCTGCAACTTCTAGAACACGATGGGAGATGTTTTCTGTGCTGGCACAGTTTTTCCTAGCCAGACATAGAGGAAAATCTATTTGCTAAGATGAAGATGAGAAGAGACGCTAAAGACGAAGGTAGGATGCTCTCCGGAGCTAAGAGCCGCTCCCGGGCGTCTTTGGGCAGAAGCCGCGCTAAGGAGAGCACTGTGAGCGGCACAATCGTCTTTGCGCGAAGAAGCCGCTTCTTCGGCTCCGGGAGCTGGGGAGAGCGGCAGCTTCGGGAAGGTGAAGAAGCAAGCTGTACAACACTGGGATTGTGTGCGCAGCTTGCCAACTGATAGAAAACAGTACTTTTGCACTCTCCTGACTTTTCCAATCACATGAACATTCGATTGGAAGCTGTTTTGGACAACTTTTCTTTTCTTCCTGCCAAACACTTGGCAGACATCTCTGCAACTTCTAGAACACGATGGGAGATGTTTTCTGTGCTGGCACAGTTTTTCCTTGCCAGACATAGTGGAAAATCTATTTGCTAAGATGTAGACTACAAAAGACGCTAAAGACGAAGGTAGGATGCTCTCCGGAGCTAAGAGCCGCTCCCGGGCGTCTTTGGGCAGAAGCCGCGCTAAGGAGAGCACTGTGAGCGGCACAATCGTCTTTGCGCGAAGAAGCCGCTTCTTCGGCTCCGGGAGCCGGAGAGAGCGGCAGCTTCGGGAAGGTAAGAAGCAAGCTGTACAACACTAGGATTGTGTGCGCAGCTGGTCAACTGATAGAAAACAGTACTTTTGCACTCTCCTGACTTTTCCAATCACATGAACATTCGATTGGAAGCTGTTTTGGACAACTTTTCTTTTCTTCCTGCCAAACACTTGGCAGACATCTCTGCAACTTCTAGAACACGATGGGAGATGTTTTCTGTGCTGGCACAGTTTTTCCTAGCCAGACATACTGGGAAAGCGTTTTGCTGAGATGTAGATGAGAAGAGACGCTAAAGACGAAGGTAGGATGCTCTCCGGAGCTAAGAGCCGCTCCCGGGCGTCTTTGGGCAGAAGCCGCGCTAAGGAGAGCACTGTGAGCGGCACAATCGTCTTTGCGCGAAGAAGCCGCTTCTTCGGCTCCGGGAGCTGGGGAGAGCGGCAGCTTTGGGAATGTGTAGAAGCAAGCTGTACAACACTGGGATTGTGTGCGCAGCTTGCCAACTGATAGAAAACAGTACTTTTGCCCTCTCCTGACTTTTCCAAACACATGAACATTCGATTGGAAGCTGTTTGGGACAACTTTTCTTTTCTTCCTGCCAAACACTTGGCAGACATCTCTGCAACTTCTAGAACACGATGGGAGATGTTTTCTGTGGTGGCACAGTTTTTCCTAGCCAGACATAGTGGAAAATCTATTTGCTAAGATGTAGACTACAAAAGACGCTAAAGACGAAGGTAGGATGCTCTCCGGAGCTAAGAGCCGCTCCCGGGCGTCTTTGGGCAGAAGCCGCGCTAAGGAGAGCACTGTGAGCGGCACAATCGTCTTTGCGCGAAGAAGCCGCTTCTTCGGCTCCGGGAGCCGGAGAGAGCGGCAGCTTCGGGAAGGTAAGAAGCAAGCTGTACAACACTAGGATTGTGTGCGCAGCTGGTCAACTGATAGAAAACAGTACTTTTGCACTCTCCTGACTTTTCCAATCACATGAACATTCGATTGGAAGCTGTTTTGGACAACTTTTCTTTTCTTCCTGCCAAACACTTGGCAGACATCTCTGCAACTTCTAGAACACGATGGGAGATGTTTTCTGTGCTGGCACAGTTTCTCCTAGCAAGACATACTGGGAAAGCGTTTTGCTGAGATGTAGATGAGAAGAGACGCTAAAGACGAAGGTAGGATGCTCTCCGGAGCTAAGAGCCGCTCCCGGGCGTCTTTGGGCAGAAGTCGCGCTAAGGAGAGCACTGTGAGTGGCACAATCGTCTTTGCGCGAAGAAGCCGCTTCTTCGGCTCCGGGAGCTGGGGAGAGCGGCAGCTTTGGGAATGTGTAGAAGCAAGCTGTACAACACTGGGATTGTGTGCGCAGCTTGCCAACTGATAGAAAACAGTACTTTTGCCCTCTCCTGACTTTTCCAATCACATGAACATTCGATTGGAAGCTGTTTTGGACAACTTTTCTTTTCTTCCTGCCAAACACTTGGCAGACATCTTTGCAACGTCTAAAACACAATGGAAGATGTTTTCTGTGCTGGCACAGTTTCTCCTTGCCAGATGTAGTGGAAAAGCTTTTTGCTAAGATGTAGATGAGAAGAGACGCTAAAGACGAAGGTAGGATGCTCTCCGCAGCTAAGAGCCGCTCCCGGGCGTCTTTGGGCAGAAGCCGCGCTAAGGAGAGCACTGTGAGCGGCACAGTCATCTTTGCGCGAAGAAGCCGCTTCTTCGGCTCCGGGAGCCGGGGAGAGCGGCAGCTTCGCGAAGGTGAAGAAGCAAGCTGTACAACACTGGGATTGTGTGCGCACCTTGCCAACTGATAGAAAACAGTACTTTTGCACTCTCCTGACTTTTCCAATCACATGAACATTCGATTGGAAGCTGTTTTGGACAACTTTTCTTTTCTTCCTGCCAAACACTTGGCAGACATCTCTGCAACTTCTAGAACACGATGGGAGATGTTTTCTGTGCTGGCACAGTTTTTCCTAGCCAAACATAGTGGAAAATCTATTTGCTAAGATGTAGACTACAAAAGACGCTAAAGACGAAGGTAGGATGCTCTCCGGAGCTAAGAGCCGCTCCCGGGCGTCTTTGGGCAGAAGCCGCGCTAAGGAGAGCACTGTGAGCGGCACAATCGTCTTTGCGCGAAGAAGCCGCTTCTTCGGCTCCGGGAGCCGGGGAGAGCGGCAGCTTCGGGAAGGTGAAGAAGCAAGCTGTACAACACTGGGATTGAGTGCGCACCTTGCCAACTGATAGAAAACAGTACTTTTGCACTCTCCTGACTTTTCCAATCACATGAACATTCGATTGGAAGCTGTTTTGGACAACTTTTCTTTTCTTCCTGCCAAACATTTGGCAGACATCTCTGCAACTTCTAGAACACGATGGGAGATGTTTTCTGTGCTGGCACAGTTTTTCCTAGCCAGACATAGTGGAAAATCTATTTGCTAAGATGTAGACTACAAAAGACGCTAAAGACGAAGGTAGGATGCTCTCCGGAGCTAAGAGCCGCTCCCGGGCGTCTTTGGGCAGAAGCCGCGCTAAGGAGAGCACTGTGAGCGGCACAATCGTCTTTGCGCGAAGAAGCCGCTTCTTCGGCTCCGGGAGCCGGAGAGAGCGGCAGCTTCGGGAAGGTAAGAAGCAAGCTGTACAACACTAGGATTGTGTGCGCAGCTGGTCAACTGATAGAAAACAGTACTTTTGCACTCTCCTGACTTTTCCAATCACATGAACATTCGATTGGAAGCTGTTTTGGACAACTTTTCTTTTCTTCCTGCCAAACACTTGGCAGACACCTCTGCAACTTCTAGAACACGATGGGAGATGTTTTCTGTGCTGGCACAGTTTCTCCTAGCAAGACATACTGGGAAAGCGTTTTGCTGAGATGTAGATGAGAAGAGACGCTAAAGACGAAGGTAGGATGCTCTCCGGAGCTAAGAGCCGCTCCCGGGCGTCTTTGGGCAGAAGCCGCGCTAAGGAGAGCACTGTGAGTGGCACAATCGTCTTTGCGCGAAGAAGCCGCTTCTTCGGCTCCGGGAGCTGGGGAGAGCGGCAGCTTTGGGAATGTGTAGAAGCAAGCTGTACAACACTGGGATTGTGTGCGCAGCTTGCCAACTGATAGAAAACAGTACTTTTGCCCTCTCCTGACTTTTCCAATCACATGAACATTCGATTGGAAGCTGTTTTGGACAACTTTTCTTTTCTTCCTGCCAAACACTTGGCAGACATCTTTGCAACGTCTAAAACACAATGGAAGATGTTTTCTGTGCTGGCACAGTTTCTCCTTGCCAGATGTAGTGGAAAAGCTTTTTGCTAAGATGTAGATGAGAAGAGACGCTAAAGACGAAGGTAGGATGCTCTCCGCAGCTAAGAGCCGCTCCCGGGCGTCTTTGGGCAGAAGCCGCGCTAAGGAGAGCACTGTGAGCGGCACAGTCATCTTTGCGCGAAGAAGCCGCTTCTTCGGCTCCGGGAGCCGGGGAGAGCGGCAGCTTCGCGAAGGTGAAGAAGCAAGCTGTACAACACTGGGATTGTGTGCGCACCTTGCCAACTGATAGAAAACAGTACTTTTGCACTCTCCTGACTTTTCCAATCACATGAACATTCGATTGGAAGCTGTTTTGGACAACTTTTCTTTTCTTCCTGCCAAACACTTGGCAGACATCTCTGCAACTTCTAGAACACGATGGGAGATGTTTTCTGTGCTGGCACAGTTTTTCCTAGCCAAACATAGTGGAAAATCTATTTGCTAAGATGTAGACTACAAAAGACGCTAAAGACGAAGGTAGGATGCTCTCCGGAGCTAAGAGCCGCTCCCGGGCGTCTTTGGGCAGAAGCCGCGCTAAGGAGAGCACTGTGAGCGGCACAATCGTCTTTGCGCGAAGAAGCCGCTTCTTCGGCTCCGGGAGCCGGGGAGAGCGGCAGCTTCGGGAAGGTGAAGAAGCAAGCTGTACAACACTGGGATTGAGTGCGCACCTTGCCAACTGATAGAAAACAGTACTTTTGCACTCTCCTGACTTTTCCAATCACATGAACATTCGATTGGAAGCTGTTTTGGACAACTTTTCTTTTCTTCCTGCCAAACACTTGGCAGACATCTCTGCAACTTCTAGAACACGATGGGAGATGTTTTCTGTGCTGGCACAGTTTTTCCTAGCCAAACATAGTGGAAAATCTATTTGCTAAGATGTAGACTACAAAAGACACTAAAGACGAAGGTAGGATGCTCTCCGGAGCTAAGAGCCGCTCCCGGGCGTCTTTGGGCAGAAGCCGCGCTAAGGAGAGCACTGTGAGCGGCACAATCGTCTTTGCGCGAAGAAGCCGCTTCTTCGGCTCCGGGAGCCGGAGAGAGCGGCAGCTTCGGGAAGGTAAGAAGCAAGCTGTACAACACTAGGATTGTGTGCGCAGCTGGTCAACTGATAGAAAACAGTACTTTTGCACTCTCCTGACTTTTCCAATCATATGAACATTCGATTGGAAGCTGTTTTGGAGAACTTTTCTTTTCTTCCTGCCAAACACTTGGCAGACATCCGTGCAACTTCTAGAACACGATGGGAGATGTTTTCTGTGCTGGCACAGTTTTTCCTAGCCAGACATAGTGGAAAATCTATTTGCTAAGATGAAGATGAGAAGAGACGCTAAAGACGAAGGTAGGATGCTCTCCGGAGCTAAGAGCCGCTCCCGGGCGTCTTTGGGCAGAAGCCGCGCTAAGGAGAGCACTGTGAGCGGCACAATCGTCTTTGCGCGAAGAAGCCGCTTCTTCGGCTCCGGGAGCTGGGGAGAGCGGCAGCTTCGGGAAGGTGAAGAAGCAAGCTGTACAACACTGGGATTGTGTGCGCAGCTGGTCAACTGATAGAAAACAGTACTTTTGCCCTCTCCTGACTTTTCCAATCACATGAACATTCGATTGGAAGCTGTTTTGGACAACTTTTCTTTTCTTCCTGCCAAACACTTGGCAGACATCTCTGCAACTTCTAGAACACGATGGGAGATGTTTTCTGTGCTGGCACAGTTTTTCCTAGCCAGACATAGTGGAAAAGTGTTTTGCTAAGATGTAGACTACAAAAGACGCTAAAGACGAAGGTAGGATGCTCTCCGGAGCTAAGAGCCGCTCCCGGGCGTCTTTGGGCAGAAGCCGCGCTAAGGAGAGCACTGTGAGCGGCACAATCGTCTTTGCGCGAAGAAGCCGCTTCTTCGGCTCCGGGAGCCGGGGAGAGCGGCAGCTTCGGGAAGGTGAAGAAGCAAGCTGTACAACACTGGGATTGTGAGCGCAGTTTGCCAACTGATAGAAAACAGGACTTTTGCACTCTCCTGACTTTTCCAATCACATGAACATTCGATTGGAAGCTGTTTTGGACAACTTTTCTTCCTGCCAAACACTTGGCAGACATCTCTGCAACTTCTAGAACACGATGGGAGATGTTTTCTGTTCTGGCAGAGTTTTTCCTAGCCAGACATAGTGGAAAATCTATTTGCTAAGATGTAGACTACAAAAGACACTAAAGACGAAGGTAGGATGCTCTCCGGAGCTAAGAGCCGCTCCCGGGCGTCTTTGGGCAGAAGCCGCGCTAAGGAGAGCACTGTGAGCGGCACAATCGTCTTTGCGCGAAGAAGCCGCTTCTTCGGCTCCGGGAGCCGGAGAGAGCGGCAGCTTCGGGAAGGTAAGAAGCAAGCTGTACAACACTAGGATTGTGTGCGCAGCTGGTCAACTGATAGAAAACAGTACTTTTGCACTCTCCTGACTTTTCCAATCACATGAACATTCGATTGGAAGCTGTTTTGGACAACTTTTCTTTTCTTCCTGCCAAACACTTGGCAGACATCTCTGCAACTTCTAGAACACGATGGGAGATGTTTTCTGTGCTGGCACAGTTTCTCCTAGCAAGACATACTGGGAAAGCGTTTTGCTGAGATGTAGATGAGAAGAGACGCTAAAGACGAAGGTAGGATGCTCTCCGGAGCTAAGAGCCGCTCCCGGGCGTCTTTGGGCAGAAGCCGCGCTAAGGAGAGCACTGTGAGTGGCACAATCGTCTTTGCGCGAAGAAGCCGCTTCTTCGGCTCCGGGAGCTGGGGAGAGCGGCAGCTTTGGGAATGTGTAGAAGCAAGCTGTACAACACTGGGATTGTGTGCGCAGCTTGCCAACTGATAGAAAACAGTACTTTTGCACTCTCCTGACTTTTCCAATCACATGAACATTCGATTGGAAGCTGTTTTGGACAACTTTTCTTTTCTTCCTGCCAAACACTTGGCAGACATCTCTGCAACTTCTAGAACACGATGGGAGATGTTTTCTGTGCTGGCACAGTTTTTCCTAGCCAAACATAGTGGAAAATCTATTTGCTAAGATGTAGACTACAAAAGACACTAAAGACGAAGGTAGGATGCTCTCCGGAGCTAAGAGCCGCTCCCGGGCGTCTTTGGGCAGAAGCCGCGCTAAGGAGAGCACTGTGAGCGGCACAATCGTCTTTGCGCGAAGAAGCCGCTTCTTCGGCTCCGGGAGTTGGGGAGAGCGGCAGCTTCGGGAAGGTGAAGAAGCAAGCTGTACAACACTGGGATTGAGTGCGCACCTTGCCAACTGATAGAAAACAGTACTTTTGCACTCTCCTGACTTTTCCAATCACATGAACATTCGATTGGAAGCTGTTTGGGACAACTTTTCTTTTCTTCCTGCCAAACACTTGGCAGACATCTCTGCAACTTCTAGAACACGATGGGAGATGTTTTCTGTGCTGGCACAGTTTTTCCTAGCCAGACATAGTGGAAAATCTATTTGCTAAGATGTAGACTACAAAAGACGCTAAAGACGAAGGTAGGATGCTCTCCGGAGCTAAGAGCCGCTCCCGGGCGTCTTTGGGCAGAAGCCGCGCTAAGGAGAGCACTGTGAGCGGCACAATCGTCTTTGCGCGAAGAAGCCGCTTCTTCGGCTCCGGGAGCCGGAGAGAGCGGCAGCTTCGGGAAGGTAAGAAGCAAGCTGTACAACACTAGGATTGTGTGCGCAGCTGGTCAACTGATAGAAAACAGTACTTTTGCACTCTCCTGACTTTTCCAATCATATGAACATTCGATTGGAAGCTGTTTTGGAGAACTTTTCTTTTCTTCCTGCCAAACACTTGGCAGACATCCGTGCAACTTCTAGAACACGATGGGAGATGTTTTCTGTGCTGGCACAGTTTTTCCTAGCCAGACATAGTGGAAAATCTATTTGCTAAGATGAAGATGAGAAGAGACGCTAAAGACGAAGGTAGGATGCTCTCCGGAGCTAAGAGCCGCTCCCGGGCGTCTTTGGGCAGAAGCCGCGCTAAGGAGAGCACTGTGAGCGGCACAATCGTCTTTGCGCGAAGAAGCCGCTTCTTCGGCTCCGGGAGCTGGGGAGAGCGGCAGCTTCGGGAAGGTGAAGAAGCAAGCTGTACAACACTGGGATTGTGTGCGCAGCTGGTCAACTGATAGAAAACAGTACTTTTGCCCTCTCCTGACTTTTCCAATCACATGAACATTCGATTGGAAGCTGTTTTGGACAACTTTTCTTTTCTTCCTGCCAAACACTTGGCAGACATCTCTGCAACTTCTAGAACACGATGGGAGATGTTTTCTGTGCTGGCACAGTTTTTCCTAGCCAGACATAGTGGAAAAGTGTTTTGCTAAGATGTAGACTACAAAAGACGCTAAAGACGAAGGTAGGATGCTCTCCGGAGCTAAGAGCCGCTCCCGGGCGTCTTTGGGCAGAAGCCGCGCTAAGGAGAGCACTGTGAGCGGCACAATCGTCTTTGCGCGAAGAAGCCGCTTCTTCGGCTCCGGGAGCCGGGGAGAGCGGCAGCTTCGGGAAGGTGAAGAAGCAAGCTGTACAACACTGGGATTGTGAGCGCAGTTTGCCAACTGATAGAAAACAGGACTTTTGCACTCTCCTGACTTTTCCAATCACATGAACATTCGATTGGAAGCTGTTTTGGACAACTTTTCTTCCTGCCAAACACTTGGCAGACATCTCTGCAACTTCTAGAACACGATGGGAGATGTTTTCTGTTCTGGCAGAGTTTTTCCTAGCCAGACATAGTGGAAAATCTATTTGCTAAGATGTAGACTACAAAAGACACTAAAGACGAAGGTAGGATGCTCTCCGGAGCTAAGAGCCGCTCCCGGGCGTCTTTGGGCAGAAGCCGCGCTAAGGAGAGCACTGTGAGCGGCACAATCGTCTTTGCGCGAAGAAGCCGCTTCTTCGGCTCCGGGAGCCGGAGAGAGCGGCAGCTTCGGGAAGGTAAGAAGCAAGCTGTACAACACTAGGATTGTGTGCGCAGCTGGTCAACTGATAGAAAACAGTACTTTTGCACTCTCCTGACTTTTCCAATCACATGAACATTCGATTGGAAGCTGTTTTGGACAACTTTTCTTTTCTTCCTGCCAAACACTTGGCAGACATCTCTGCAACTTCTAGAACACGATGGGAGATGTTTTCTGTGCTGGCACAGTTTCTCCTAGCAAGACATACTGGGAAAGCGTTTTGCTGAGATGTAGATGAGAAGAGACGCTAAAGACGAAGGTAGGATGCTCTCCGGAGCTAAGAGCCGCTCCCGGGCGTCTTTGGGCAGAAGCCGCGCTAAGGAGAGCACTGTGAGTGGCACAATCGTCTTTGCGCGAAGAAGCCGCTTCTTCGGCTCCGGGAGCTGGGGAGAGCGGCAGCTTTGGGAATGTGTAGAAGCAAGCTGTACAACACTGGGATTGTGTGCGCAGCTTGCCAACTGATAGAAAACAGTACTTTTGCCCTCTCCTGACTTTTCCAATCACATGAACATTCGATTGGAAGCTGTTTTGGACAACTTTTCTTTTCTTCCTGCCAAACACTTGGCAGACATCTTTGCAACGTCTAAAACACAATGGAAGATGTTTTCTGTGCTGGCACAGTTTCTCCTTGCCAGATGTAGTGGAAAAGCTTTTTGCTAAGATGTAGATGAGAAGAGACGCTAAAGACGAAGGTAGGATGCTCTCCGCAGCTAAGAGCCGCTCCCGGGCGTCTTTGGGCAGAAGCCGCGCTAAGGAGAGCACTGTGAGCGGCACAGTCATATTTGCGCGAAGAAGCTGCTTCTTCGGCTCCGGGAGCCGGGGAGAGCGGCAGCTTCGCGAAGGTGAAGAAGCAAGCTGTACAACACTGGGATTGTGTGCGCACCTTGCCAACTGATAGAAAACAGTACTTTTGCACTCTCCTGACTTTTCCAATCACATGAACATTCGATTGGAAGCTGTTTTGGACAACTTTTCTTTTCTTCCTGCCAAACACTTGGCAGACATCTCTGCAACTTCTAGAACACGATGGGAGATGTTTTCTGTGCTGGCACAGTTTTTCCTAGCCAAACATAGTGGAAAATCTATTTGCTAAGATGTAGACTACAAAAGACGCTAAAGACGAAGGTAGGATGCTCTCCGGAGCTAAGAGCCGCTCCCGGGCGTCTTTGGGCAGAAGCCGCGCTAAGGAGAGCACTGTGAGCGGCACAATCGTCTTTGCGCGAAGAAGCCGCTTCTTCGGCTCCGGGAGCCGGGGAGAGCGGCAGCTTCGGGAAGGTGAAGAAGCAAGCTGTACAACACTGGGATTGAGTGCGCACCTTGCCAACTGATAGAAAACAGTACTTTTGCACTCTCCTGACTTTTCCAATCACATGAACATTCGATTGGAAGCTGTTTTGGACAACTTTTCTTTTCTTCCTGCCAAACACTTGGCAGACATCTCTGCAACTTCTAGAACACGATGGGAGATGTTTTCTGTGCTGGCACAGTTTTTCCTAGCCAAACATAGTGGAAAATCTATTTGCTAAGATGTAGACTACAAAAGACACTAAAGACGAAGGTAGGATGCTCTCCGGAGCTAAGAGCCGCTCCCGGGCGTCTTTGGGCAGAAGCCGCGCTAAGGAGAGCACTGTGAGCGGCACAATCGTCTTTGCGCGAAGAAGCCGCTTCTTCGGCTCCGGGAGTTGGGGAGAGCGGCAGCTTCGGGAAGGTGAAGAAGCAAGCTGTACAACACTGGGATTGAGTGCGCACCTTGCCAACTGATAGAAAACAGTACTTTTGCACTCTCCTGACTTTTCCAATCACATGAACATTCGATTGGAAGCTGTTTGGGACAACTTTTCTTTTCTTCCTGCCAAACACTTGGCAGACATCTCTGCAACTTCTAGAACACGATGGGAGATGTTTTCTGTGCTGGCACAGTTTTTCCTAGCCAGACATAGTGGAAAATCTATTTGCTAAGATGTAGACTACAAAAGACGCTAAAGACGAAGGTAGGATGCTCTCCGGAGCTAAGAGCCGCTCCCGGGCGTCTTTGGGCAGAAGCCGCGCTAAGGAGAGCACTGTGAGCGGCACAATCGTCTTTGCGCGAAGAAGCCGCTTCTTCGGCTCCGGGAGCCGGAGAGAGCGGCAGCTTCGGGAAGGTAAGAAGCAAGCTGTACAACACTAGGATTGTGTGCGCAGCTGGTCAACTGATAGAAAACAGTACTTTTGCACTCTCCTGACTTTTCCAATCATATGAACATTCGATTGGAAGCTGTTTTGGAGAACTTTTCTTTTCTTCCTGCCAAACACTTGGCAGATATCTCTGCAACTTCTAGAACACGATGGGAGATGTTTTCTGTGCTGGCACAGTTTTTCCTAGCCAGACATAGTGGAAAATCTATTTGCTAAGATGAAGATGAGAAGAGACGCTAAAGACGAAGGTAGGATGCTCTCCGGAGCTAAGAGCCGCTCCCGGGCGTCTTTGGGCAGAAGCCGCGCTAAGGAGAGCACTGTGAGCGGCACAATCGTCTTTGCGCGAAGAAGCCGCTTCTTCGGCTCCGGGAGCTGGGGAGAGCGGTAGCTTCGGGAAGGTGAAGAAGCAAGCTGTACAACACTGGGATTGTGTGCGCAGCTTGCCAACTGATAGAAAACAGTACTTTTGCCCTCTCCTGACTTTTCCAATCACATGAACATTCGATTGGAAGCTGTTTTGGACAACTTTTCTTTTCTTCCTGCCAAACACTTGGCAGACATCTCTGCAACTTCTAGAACACGATGGGAGATGTTTTCTGTGCTGGCACAGTTTTTCCTAGCCAGACATAGTGGAAAAGTGTTTTGCTAAGATGTAGACTACAAAAGACGCTAAAGACGAAGGTAGGATGCTCTCCGGAGCTAAGAGCCGCTCCCGGGCGTCTTTGGGCAGAAGCCGCGCTAAGGAGAGCACTGTGAGCGGCACAATCGTCTTTGCGCGAAGAAGCCGCTTCTTCGGCTCCGGGAGCCGGGGAGAGCGGCAGCTTCGGGAAGGTGAAGAAGCAAGCTGTACAACACTGGGATTGTGAGCGCAGTTTGCCAACTGATAGAAAACAGGACTTTTGCACTCTCCTGACTTTTCCAATCACATGAACATTCGATTGGAAGCTGTTTTGGACAACTTTTCTTCCTGCCAAACACTTGGCAGACATCTCTGCAACTTCTAGAACACGATGGGAGATGTTTTCTGTTCTGGCAGAGTTTTTCCTAGCCAGACATAGTGGAAAATCTATTTGCTAAGATGTAGACTACAAAAGACGCTAACGACGAAGGTAGGATGCTCTCCGGAGCAAAGAGCCGCTCCCAGGCGTCCTTGGGCAGAAGCCGCGCTAAGGAGTGCACTGTGAGCGGCACAATCGTCTTTGCGCGAAGAAGCCGCTTCTTCGGCTCCAGGGGCCGGACAGAGCGGCAGCTTCGGGAAGGTGAAGAAGCAAGCTGTACAACACTGGGATTGTGTGCGCAGCTGGTCAACTGATAGAAAACAGTACTTTTGCACTCTCCTGACTTTTCCAATCACATGAACATTCGATTGGAAGCTGTTTTGGACAACTTTTCTTTTCTTCCTGCCAAACACTTGGCAGACATCTCTGCAACTTCTAGAACACGATGGGAGATGTTTTCTGTGCTGGCACAGTTTCTCCTAGCCAGACATACTGGGAAAGCGTTTTGCTGAGATGTAGATGAGAAGAGATGCTAAAGACGAAGGTAGGATGCTCTCCGGAGCTAAGAGCCGCTCCCGGGCGTCTTTGGGCAGAAGCCGCGCTAAGGAGAGCACTGTGAGCGGCACAATCGTCTTTGCGCGAAGAAGCCGCTTCTTCGGCTCCGGGAGCTGGGGAGAGCGGCAGCTTTGGGAATGTGTAGAAGCAAGCTGTACAACACTGGGATTGTGTGCGCAGCTTGCCAACTGATAGAAAACAGTACTTTTGCCCTCTCCTGACTTTTCCAATCACATGAACATTCGATTGGAAGCTGTTTTGGACAACTTTTCTTTTCTTCCTGCCAAACACTTGGCAGACATCTTTGCAACGTCTAAAACACAATGGAAGATGTTTTCTGTGCTGGCACAGTTTTTCCTAGCCAAACATAGTGGAAAATCTATTTGCTAAGATGTAGACTACAAAAGACGCTAAAGACGAAGGTAGGATGCTCTCCGGAGCTAAGAGCCGCTCCCGGGCGTCTTTGGGCAGAAGCCGCGCTAAGGAGAGCACTGTGAGCGGCACAATCGTCTTTGCGCGAAGAAGCCGCTTCTTCGGCTCCGGGAGCCGGGGAGAGCAGCAGCTTCGGGAAGGTGAAGAAGCAAGCTGTACAACACTGGGATTGAGTGCGCACCTTGCCAACTGATAGAAAACAGTACTTTTGCACTCTCCTGACTTTTCCAATCACATGAACATTCGATTGGAAGCTGTTTTGGACAACTTTTCTTTTCTTCCTGCCAAACACTTGGCAGACATCTCTGCAACTTCTAGAACACGATGGGAGATGTTTTCTGTGCTGGCACAGTTTTTCCTTGCCAGACATAGTGGAAAAGTGTTTTGCTAAGATGTAGACTACAAAAGACGCTAAAGACGAAGGTAGGATGCTCTCCGGAGCTAAGAGCCGCTCCCGGGCGTCTTTGGGCAGAAGCCGCGCTAAGGAGAGCACTGTGAGCGGCACAATCGTCTTTGCGCGAAGAAGCCGCTTCTTTGGCTCCAGGAGCTGGGGAGAGCGGCAGCTTCGGGAAGGTGAAGAAGCAAGCTGTACAACACTGGGATTGTGTGCGCAGCTTGCCAACTGATAGAAAACAGTACTTTTGCACTCTCCTGACTTTTCCAATCATATGAACATTCGATTGGAAGCTGTTTTGGACAACTTTTCTTTTCTTCCTGCCAAACACTTGGCAGACATCTCTGCAACTTCTAGAACACGATGGGAGATGTTTTCTGTGCTGGCACAGTTTTTCCTAGCCAGACATAGTGGAAAATCTATTTTCTAAGATGTAGACTACAAAAGACGCTAACGACGAAGGTAGGATGCTCTCCGGAGCTAAGAGCCGCTCCCAGGCGTCCTTGGGCAGAAGCCGCGCTAAGGAGAGCACTGTGAGCGGCACAATCGTCTTTGCGCGAAGAAGCCGCTTCTTCGGCTCCGGGAGCCGGGGAGAGCGGCAGCTTCGGGAAGGTGAAGAAGCAAGCTGTACAACACTGGGATTGTGTGCGCAGCTTGCCAACTGATAGAAAACAGTACTTTTGCCCTCTCCTGACTTTTCCAATCACATGAACATTCGATTGGAAGCTGTTTTGGACAACTTTTCTTTTCTTCCTGCCAAACACCTGGCAGACATCTTTGCAACGTCTAAAACACGATGGAAGAAGTTTTCTGTGCTGGCACAGTTTCTCCTTACCAGATGTAGTGGAAAATTTTTTTGCTGAGATGAAGATGAGAAGAGATGCTAAAGACGAAGGTAGGATGCTCTCCGGAGCTAAGAGCCGCTCCCAGGCGTCCTTGGGCAGAAGCCGCGCTAAGGAGTGCACTGTGAGCGGCACAATCGTCTTTGCGCGAAGAAGCCGCTTCTTCGGCTCCAGGGGCCGGACAGAGCGGCAGCTTCGGGAAGGTGAAGAAGCAAGCTGTACAACACTGGGATTGTGTGCGCAGCTGGTCAACTGATAGAAAACAGTACTTTTGCACTCTCCTGACTTTTCCAATCACATGAACATTCGATTGGAAGCTGTTTTGGACAACTTTTCTTTTCTTCCTGCCAAACACTTGGCAGACATCTCTGCAACTTCTAGAACACGATGGGAGATGTTTTCTGTGCTGGCACAGTTTCTCCTAGCCAGACATACTGGGAAAGCGTTTTGCTGAGATGTAGATGAGAAGAGATGCTAAAGACGAAGGTAGGATGCTCTCCGGAGCTAAGAGCCGCTCCCGGGCGTCTTTGGGCAGAAGCCGCGCTAAGGAGAGCACTGTGAGCGGCACAATCGTCTTTGCGCGAAGAAGCCGCTTCTTCGGCTCCGGGAGCTGGGGAGAGCGGCAGCTTTGGGAATGTGTAGAAGCAAGCTGTACAACACTGGGATTGTGTGCGCAGCTTGCCAACTGATAGAAAACAGTACTTTTGCCCTCTCCTGACTTTTCCAATCACATGAACATTCGATTGGAAGCTGTTTTGGACAACTTTTCTTTTCTTCCTGCCAAACACTTGGCAGACATCTTTGCAACGTCTAAAACACAATGGAAGATGTTTTCTGTGCTGGCACAGTTTTTCCTAGCCAAACATAGTGGAAAATCTATTTGCTAAGATGTAGACTACAAAAGACGCTAAAGACGAAGGTAGGATGCTCTCCGGAGCTAAGAGCCGCTCCCGGGCGTCTTTGGGCAGAAGCCGCGCTAAGGAGAGCACTGTGAGCGGCACAATCGTCTTTGCGCGAAGAAGCCGCTTCTTCGGCTCCGGGAGCCGGGGAGAGCAGCAGCTTCGGGAAGGTGAAGAAGCAAGCTGTACAACACTGGGATTGAGTGCGCACCTTGCCAACTGATAGAAAACAGTACTTTTGCACTCTCCTGACTTTTCCAATCACATGAACATTCGATTGGAAGCTGTTTTGGACAACTTTTCTTTTCTTCCTGCCAAACACTTGGCAGACATCTCTGCAACTTCTAGAACACGATGGGAGATGTTTTCTGTGCTGGCACAGTTTTTCCTTGCCAGACATAGTGGAAAAGTGTTTTGCTAAGATGTAGACTACAAAAGACGCTAAAGACGAAGGTAGGATGCTCTCCGGAGCTAAGAGCCGCTCCCGGGCGTCTTTGGGCAGAAGCCGCGCTAAGGAGAGCACTGTGAGCGGCACAATCGTCTTTGCGCGAAGAAGCCGCTTCTTTGGCTCCAGGAGCTGGGGAGAGCGGCAGCTTCGGGAAGGTGAAGAAGCAAGCTGTACAACACTGGGATTGTGTGCGCAGCTTGCCAACTGATAGAAAACAGTACTTTTGCACTCTCCTGACTTTTCCAATCATATGAACATTCGATTGGAAGCTGTTTTGGACAACTTTTCTTTTCTTCCTGCCAAACACTTGGCAGACATCTCTGCAACTTCTAGAACACGATGGGAGATGTTTTCTGTGCTGGCACAGTTTTTCCTAGCCAGACATAGTGGAAAATCTATTTTCTAAGATGTAGACTACAAAAGACGCTAACGACGAAGGTAGGATGCTCTCCGGAGCTAAGAGCCGCTCCCAGGCGTCCTTGGGCAGAAGCCGCGCTAAGGAGAGCACTGTGAGCGGCACAATCGTCTTTGCGCGAAGAAGCCGCTTCTTCGGCTCCGGGAGCCGGGGAGAGCGGCAGCTTCGGGAAGGTGAAGAAGCAAGCTGTACAACACTGGGATTGTGTGCGCAGCTTGCCAACTGATAGAAAACAGTACTTTTGCCCTCTCCTGACTTTTCCAATCACATGAACATTCGATTGGAAGCTGTTTTGGACAACTTTTCTTTTCTTCCTGCCAAACACCTGGCAGACATCTTTGCAACGTCTAAAACACGATGGAAGAAGTTTTCTGTGCTGGCACAGTTTCTCCTTACCAGATGTAGTGGAAAATTTTTTTGCTGAGATGAAGATGAGAAGAGATGCTAAAGACGAAGGTAGGATGCTCTCCGGAGCTAAGAGCCGCTCCCGGGTGTCTTTGGGCAGAAGCCGCGCTAAGGAGAGCACTGTGAGCGGCACAATCGTCTTTGCGCGAAGAAGCCGCTTCTTCGGCTCCGGGAGCCGGGGAGAGCGGCAGCTTCGGGAAGGTGAAGAAGCAAGCTGTACAACACTGGGATTGTGTGCGCAGCTGGTCAACTGATAGAAAACAGTACTTTTGCACTCTCCTGACTTTTCCAATCACATGAACATTCGATTGGAAGCTGTTTTGGACAACTTTTCTTTTCTTCCTGCCAAACACTTGGCAGACATCTCTGCAACTTCTAGAACACGATGGGAGATGTTTTCTGTGCTGGCACAGTTTTTCCTAGCCAGACATAGAGGAAAATCTATTTGCTAAGATGAAGATGAGAAGAGACGCTAAAGACGAAGGTAGGATGCTCTCCGGAGCTAAGAGCCGCTCCCGCGCGTCTTTGGGCAGAAGCCGCGCTAAGGAGAGCACTGTGAGTGGCACAATCGTCTTTGCGCGAAGAAGCCGCTTCTTCGGCTCCGGGAGCCGGGGAGAGCGGCAGCTTCGGGAAGGTGAAGAAGCAAGCTGTACAACACTGGGATTGAGTGCGCACCTTGCCAACTGATAGAAAACAGTACTTTTGCACTCTCCTGACTTTTCCAATCACATGAACATTCGATTGGAAGCTGTTTTGGACAACTTTTCTTTTCTTCCTGCCAAACACTTGGCAGACATCTCTGCAACTTCTAGAACACGATGGGAGATGTTTTCTGTGGTGGCACAGTTTTTCCTAGCCAGACATAGTGGAAAAGTGTTTTGCTAAGATGTAGAATACAAAAGACGCTAAAGACGAAGGTAGGATGCTCTCCGGAGCTAAGAGCCGCTCCCGGGCGTCTTTGGGCAGAAGCCGCGCTAAGGAGAGCACTGTGAGCGGCACAATCGTCTTTGCACGAAGAAGCCGCTTCTTCGGCTCCGGGAGCCGGAGAGAGCGGCAGCTTCGGGAAGGTAAGAAGCAAGCTGTACAACACTAGGATTGTGTGCGCAGCTGGTCAACTGATAGAAAACAGTACTTTTGCACTCTCCTGACTTTTCCAATCATATGAACATTCGATTGGAAGCTGTTTTGGACAACTTTTCTTTTCTTCCTGCCAAACACTTGGCAGACATCTCTGCAACTTCTAGAACACGATGGGAGATGTTTTCTGTGCTGGCACAGTTTCTTCTAGCCAGACATAGTGGAAAAGTGTTTTGCTAAGATGTAGACTACAAAAGACGCTAAAGACGAAGGTTGGATGCTCTCCGGAGCTAAGAGCCGCTCCCGGGTGTCTTTGGGCAGAAGCCGCGCTAAGGAGAGCACTGTGAGCGGCACAATCGTCTTTGCGCGAAGAAGCCGCTTCTTCGGCTCCGGGAGCCGGGGAGAGCGGCAGCTTCGGGAAGGTGAAGAAGCAAGCTGTACAACACTGGGATTGTGTGCGCACCTTGCCAACTGATAGAAAACAGTACTTTTGCACTCCCCTGACTTTTCCAATCATATGAACATTCGATTGGAAGCTGTTTTGGAGAACTTTTCTTTTCTTCCTGCCAAACACTTGGCAGACATCTCTGCAACTTCTAGAACATGATGGGAGATGTTTTCTGTGCTGGCACAGTTTTTCCTAGCCAGACATAGTGGAAAATCTATTTGCTAAGATGTAGACTACAAAAGACGCTAAAGACGAAGGTAGGATGCTCTCCGGAGCTAAGAGCCGCTCCCGGGTGTCTTTGGGCAGAAGCCAAACTAAGGAGAGCACTGTGAGCGGCACAATCGTCTTTGCGCGAAGAAGCCGCTTCTTCGGCTCCGGGAGCCGGGGAGAGCGGCAGCTTCGCGAAGGTGAAGAAGCAAGCTGTACAACACTGGGATTGTGTGCGCAGCTTGCCAACTGATAGAAAACAGTACTTTTGCCCTCTCCTGACTTTTCCAATCACATGAACATTCGATTGGAAGCTGTTTTGGACAACTTTTCTTTTCTTCCTGCCAAACACTTGGCAGACATCTCTGCAACTTCTAGAACACGATGGGAGATGTTTTCTGTGCTGGCACAGTTTCTCCTTACCAGATGTAGTGGAAAAGCTTTTTGCTAAGATGTAGATGAGAAGAAACGCTAAAGACGAAGGTAGGATGCTCTCCGCAACTAAGAGCCGCTCCCGGGTGTCTTTGGGCAGAAGCCACGCTAAGGAGAGCACTGTGAGCGGCACAATCGTCTTTGCGCGAAGAAGCCGCTTCTTCGGCTCCGGGAGCCGGGGAGAGCGGCAGCTTCGCGATGGTGAAGAAGCAAGCTGTACAACACTGGGATTGTGTGCGCACCTTGCCAACTGATAGAAAACAGTACTTTTGCACTCTCCTGACTTTTCCAATCACATGAACATTCGATTGGAAGCTGTTTTGGACAACTTTTCTTTTCTTCCTGCCAAACACTTGGCAGACATCTCTGCAACTTCTAGAACACGATGGGAGATGTTTTCTGTGCTGGCACAGTTTTTCCTAGCCAGACATAGTGGAAAAGTGTTTTGCTAAGATGTAGACTACAAAAGACGCTAACGACGAAGGTAGGATGCTCTCCGGAGCTAAGAGCTGCTCCCGGGTGTCTTTGGGCAGAAGCCGCGCTAAGGAGAGCACTGTGAGCGGCACAATCATCTTTGCGTGAAGAAGCCGCTTCTTCGGCTCCGGGAGCCGGAGAGAGCGGCAGCTTCGGGAAGGTAAAGAAGCAAGCTGTACAACACTGGGATTGTGTGCGCACCTTGCCAACTGATACAAAACAGTACTTTTGCACTCTTCTGACTTTTCCAATCACATGAACATTCGATTGGAAGCTGTTTTGGACAACTTTTCTTTTCTTCCTGCCAAACACTTGGCAGACATCTCTGCAACTTCTAGAACACGATGGGAGATGTTTTCTGTGCTGGCACAGTTTCTTCTAGCCAGACATAGTGGAAAAGTGTTTTGCTAAGATGTAGACTACAAAAGACGCTAAAGACGAAGGTAGGATGCTCTCCGGAGCTAAGAGCCACTCCCGGGTGTCTTTGGGCAGAAGCCGCGCTAAGGAGAGCACTGTGAGCGGCACAATCATCTTTGCGCGAAGAAGCCGCTTCTTTGGCTCCGGGAGCCGGAGAGAGCGGCAGCTTCGGGAAGGTGAAGAAGCAAGCTGTACAACACTGGGATTGTGTGCGCACCTTGCCAACTGATAGAAAACGGTACTTTTGCACTCTCCTGACTTTTCCAATCACATGAACATTCGATTGGAAGCTGTTTTGGACAACTTTTCTTTTCTTCCTGCCAAACACTTGGCAGACATCTCTGCAACTTCTAGAACACGATGGGAGATGTTTTCTGTGCTGGCACAGTTTTTCCTAGCCAGACATAGTGGAAAAGTGTTTTGCTAAGATGTAGACTACAAAAGACGCTAAAGACGAAGGTAGGATGCTCTCCGGAGCTAAGAGCCGCTCCCGGGCGTCTTTGGGCAGAAGCCGCGCTAAGGAGAGCACTGTGAGCGGCACAATCGTCTTTGCGCGAAGAAGCCGCTTCTTCGGCTCCGGGAGCCGGGGAGAGCGGCAGCTTCGGGAAGGTGAAGAAGCAAGCTGTACAACACTGGGATTGTGAGCGCAGTTTGCCAACTGATAGAAAACAGGACTTTTGCACTCTCCTGACTTTTCCAATCACATGAACATTCGATTGGAAGCTGTTTTGGACAACTTTTCTTCCTGCCAAACACTTGGCAGACATCTCTGCAACTTCTAGAACACGATGGGAGATGTTTTCTGTTCTGGCAGAGTTTTTCCTAGCCAGACATAGTGGAAAATCTATTTGCTAAGATGTAGACTACAAAAGACACTAAAGACGAAGGTAGGATGCTCTCCGGAGCTAAGAGCCGCTCCCGGGCGTCTTTGGGCAGAAGCCGCGCTAAGGAGAGCACTGTGAGCGGCACAATCGTCTTTGCGCGAAGAAGCCGCTTCTTCGGCTCCGGGAGCCGGAGAGAGCGGCAGCTTCGGGAAGGTAAGAAGCAAGCTGTACAACACTAGGATTGTGTGCGCAGCTGGTCAACTGATAGAAAACAGTACTTTTGCACTCTCCTGACTTTTCCAATCACATGAACATTCGATTGGAAGCTGTTTTGGACAACTTTTCTTTTCTTCCTGCCAAACACTTGGCAGACATCTCTGCAACTTCTAGAACACGATGGGAGATGTTTTCTGTGCTGGCACAGTTTCTCCTAGCAAGACATACTGGGAAAGCGTTTTGCTGAGATGTAGATGAGAAGAGACGCTAAAGACGAAGGTAGGATGCTCTCCGGAGCTAAGAGCCGCTCCCGGGCGTCTTTGGGCAGAAGCCGCGCTAAGGAGAGCACTGTGAGTGGCACAATCGTCTTTGCGCGAAGAAGCCGCTTCTTCGGCTCCGGGAGCTGGGGAGAGCGGCAGCTTTGGGAATGTGTAGAAGCAAGCTGTACAACACTGGGATTGTGTGCGCAGCTTGCCAACTGATAGAAAACAGTACTTTTGCCCTCTCCTGACTTTTCCAATCACATGAACATTCGATTGGAAGCTGTTTTGGACAACTTTTCTTTTCTTCCTGCCAAACACTTGGCAGACATCTTTGCAACGTCTAAAACACAATGGAAGATGTTTTCTGTGCTGGCACAGTTTCTCCTTGCCAGATGTAGTGGAAAAGCTTTTTGCTAAGATGTAGATGAGAAGAGACGCTAAAGACGAAGGTAGGATGCTCTCCGGAGCTAAGAGCCGCTCCCGGGCGTCTTTGGGCAGAAGCCGCGCTAAGGAGAGCACTGTGAGCGGCACAGTCATCTTTGCGCGAAGAAGCCGCTTCTTCGGCTCCGGGAGCCGGGGAGAGCGGCAGCTTCGCGAAGGTGAAGAAGCAAGCTGTACAACACTGGGATTGTGTGCGCACCTTGCCAACTGATAGAAAACAGTACTTTTGCACTCTCCTGACTTTTCCAATCACATGAACATTCGATTGGAAGCTGTTTTGGACAACTTTTCTTTTCTTCCTGCCAAACACTTGGCAGACATCTCTGCAACTTCTAGAACACGATGGGAGATGTTTTCTGTGCTGGCACAGTTTTTCCTAGCCAAACATAGTGGAAAATCTATTTGCTAAGATGTAGACTACAAAAGACGCTAAAGACGAAGGTAGGATGCTCTCCGGAGCTAAGAGCCGCTCCCGGGCGTCTTTGGGCAGAAGCCGCGCTAAGGAGAGCACTGTGAGCGGCACAATCGTCTTTGCGCGAAGAAGCCGCTTCTTCGGCTCCGGGAGCCGGAGAGAGCGGCAGCTTCGGGAAGGTGAAGAAGCAAGCTGTACAACACTGGGATTGAGTGCGCACCTTGCCAACTGATAGAAAACAGTACTTTTGCACTCTCCTGACTTTTCCAATCACATGAACATTCGATTGGAAGCTGTTTTGGACAACTTTTCTTTTCTTCCTGCCAAACACTTGGCAGACATCTCTGCAACTTCTAGAACACGATGGGAGATGTTTTCTGTGCTGGCACAGTTTTTCCTAGCCAAACATAGTGGAAAATCTATTTGCTAAGATGTAGACTACAAAAGACACTAAAGACGAAGGTAGGATGCTCTCCGGAGCTAAGAGCCGCTCCCGGGCGTCTTTGGGCAGAAGCCGCGCTAAGGAGAGCACTGTGAGCGGCACAATCGTCTTTGCGCGAAGAAGCCGCTTCTTCGGCTCCGGGAGTTGGGGAGAGCGGCAGCTTCGGGAAGGTGAAGAAGCAAGCTGTACAACACTGGGATTGAGTGCGCACCTTGCCAACTGATAGAAAACAGTACTTTTGCACTCTCCTGACTTTTCCAATCACATGAACATTCGATTGGAAGCTGTTTGGGACAACTTTTCTTTTCTTCCTGCCAAACACTTGGCAGACATCTCTGCAACTTCTAGAACACGATGGGAGATGTTTTCTGTGCTGGCACAGTTTTTCCTAGCCAGACATAGTGGAAAATCTATTTGCTAAGATGTAGACTACAAAAGACGCTAAAGACGAAGGTAGGATGCTCTCCGGAGCTAAGAGCCGCTCCCGGGCGTCTTTGGGCAGAAGCCGCGCTAAGGAGAGCACTGTGAGCGGCACAATCGTCTTTGCGCGAAGAAGCCGCTTCTTCGGCTCCGGGAGCCGGAGAGAGCGGCAGCTTCGGGAAGGTAAGAAGCAAGCTGTACAACACTAGGATTGTGTGCGCAGCTGGTCAACTGATAGAAAACAGTACTTTTGCACTCTCCTGACTTTTCCAATCATATGAACATTCGATTGGAAGCTGTTTTGGAGAACTTTTCTTTTCTTCCTGCCAAACACTTGGCAGATATCTCTGCAACTTCTAGAACACGATGGGAGATGTTTTCTGTGCTGGCACAGTTTTTCCTAGCCAGACATAGTGGAAAAGTGTTTTGCTAAGATGTAGACTACAAAAGACGCTAAAGACGAAGGTAGGATGCTCTCCGGAGCTAAGAGCCGCTCCCGGGCGTCTTTGGGCAGAAGCCGCGCTAAGGAGAGCACTGTGAGCGGCACAATCGTCTTTGCGCGAAGAAGCCGCTTCTTCGGCTCCGGGAGCCGGGGAGAGCGGCAGCTTCGGGAAGGTGAAGAAGCAAGCTGTACAACACTGGGATTGTGAGCGCAGTTTGCCAACTGATAGAAAACAGGACTTTTGCACTCTCCTGACTTTTCCAATCACATGAACATTCGATTGGAAGCTGTTTTGGACAACTTTTCTTCCTGCCAAACACTTGGCAGACATCTCTGCAACTTCTAGAACACGATGGGAGATGTTTTCTGTTCTGGCAGAGTTTTTCCTAGCCAGACATAGTGGAAAATCTATTTGCTAAGATGTAGACTACAAAAGACACTAAAGACGAAGGTAGGATGCTCTCCGGAGCTAAGAGCCGCTCCCGGGCGTCTTTGGGCAGAAGCCGCGCTAAGGAGAGCACTGTGAGCGGCACAATCGTCTTTGCGCGAAGAAGCCGCTTCTTCGGCTCCGGGAGCCGGAGAGAGCGGCAGCTTCGGGAAGGTAAGAAGCAAGCTGTACAACACTAGGATTGTGTGCGCAGCTGGTCAACTGATACAAAACAGTACTTTTGCACTCTCCTGACTTTTCCAATCACATGAACATTCGATTGGAAGCTGTTTTGGACAACTTTTCTTTTCTTCCTGCCAAACACTTGGCAGACATCTCTGCAACTTCTAGAACACGATGGGAGATGTTTTCTGTGCTGGCACAGTTTCTCCTAGCAAGACATACTGGGAAAGCGTTTTGCTGAGATGTAGATGAGAAGAGACGCTAAAGACGAAGGTAGGATGCTCTCCGGAGCTAAGAGCCGCTCCCGGGCGTCTTTGGGCAGAAGCCGCGCTAAGGAGAGCACTGTGAGTGGCACAATCGTCTTTGCGCGAAGAAGCCGCTTCTTCGGCTCCGGGAGCTGGGGAGAGCGGCAGCTTTGGGAATGTGTAGAAGCAAGCTGTACAACACTGGGATTGTGTGCGCAGCTTGCCAACTGATAGAAAACAGTACTTTTGCCCTCTCCTGACTTTTCCAATCACATGAACATTCGATTGGAAGCTGTTTTGGACAACTTTTCTTTTCTTCCTGCCAAACACTTGGCAGACATCTTTGCAACGTCTAAAACACAATGGAAGATGTTTTCTGTGCTGGCACAGTTTCTCCTTGCCAGATGTAGTGGAAAAGCTTTTTGCTAAGATGTAGATGAGAAGAGACGCTAAAGACGAAGGTAGGATGCTCTCCGGAGCTAAGAGCCGCTCCCGGGCGTCTTTGGGCAGAAGCCGCGCTAAGGAGAGCACTGTGAGCGGCACAGTCATCTTTGCGCGAAGAAGCCGCTTCTTCGGCTCCGGGAGCCGGGGAGAGCGGCAGCTTCGCGAAGGTGAAGAAGCAAGCTGTACAACACTGGGATTGTGTGCGCACCTTGCCAACTGATAGAAAACAGTACTTTTGCACTCTCCTGACTTTTCCAATCACATGAACATTCGATTGGAAGCTGTTTTGGACAACTTTTCTTTTCTTCCTGCCAAACACTTGGCAGACATCTCTGCAACTTCTAGAACACGATGGGAGATGTTTTCTGTGCTGGCACAGTTTTTCCTAGCCAAACATAGTGGAAAATCTATTTGCTAAGATGTAGACTACAAAAGACGCTAAAGACGAAGGTAGGATGCTCTCCGGAGCTAAGAGCCGCTCCCGGGCGTCTTTGGGCAGAAGCCGCGCTAAGGAGAGCACTGTGAGCGGCACAATCGTCTTTGCGCGAAGAAGCCGCTTCTTCGGCTCCGGGAGCCGGGGAGAGCGGCAGCTTCGGGAAGGTGAAGAAGCAAGCTGTACAACACTGGGATTGAGTGCGCACCTTGCCAACTGATAGAAAACAGTACTTTTGCACTCTCCTGACTTTTCCAATCACATGAACATTCGATTGGAAGCTGTTTTGGACAACTTTTCTTTTCTTCCTGCCAAACACTTGGCAGACATCTCTGCAACTTCTAGAACACGATGGGAGATGTTTTCTGTGCTGGCACAGTTTTTCCTAGCCAAACATAGTGGAAAATCTATTTGCTAAGATGTAGACTACAAAAGACACTAAAGACGAAGGTAGGATGCTCTCCGGAGCTAAGAGCCGCTCCCGGGCGTCTTTGGGCAGAAGCCGCGCTAAGGAGAGCACTGTGAGCGGCACAATCGTCTTTGCGCGAAGAAGCCGCTTCTTCGGCTCCGGGAGTTGGGGAGAGCGGCAGCTTCGGGAAGGTGAAGAAGCAAGCTGTACAACACTGGGATTGAGTGCGCACCTTGCCAACTGATAGAAAACAGTACTTTTGCACTCTCCTGACTTTTCCAATCACATGAACATTCGATTGGAAGCTGTTTGGGACAACTTTTCTTTTCTTCCTGCCAAACACTTGGCAGACATCTCTGCAACTTCTAGAACACGATGGGAGATGTTTTCTGTGCTGGCACAGTTTTTCCTAGCCAGACATAGTGGAAAATCTATTTGCTAAGATGTAGACTACAAAAGACGCTAAAGACGAAGGTAGGATGCTCTCCGGAGCTAAGAGCCGCTCCCGGGCGTCTTTGGGCAGAAGCCGCGCTAAGGAGAGCACTGTGAGCGGCACAATCGTCTTTGCGCGAAGAAGCCGCTTCTTCGGCTCCGGGAGCCGGAGAGAGCGGCAGCTTCGGGAAGGTAAGAAGCAAGCTGTACAACACTAGGATTGTGTGCGCAGCTGGTCAACTGATAGAAAACAGTACTTTTGCACTCTCCTGACTTTTCCAATCATATGAACATTCGATTGGAAGCTGTTTTGGAGAACTTTTCTTTTCTTCCTGCCAAACACTTGGCAGATATCTCTGCAACTTCTAGAACACGATGGGAGATGTTTTCTGTGCTGGCACAGTTTTTCCTAGCCAGACATAGTGGAAAATCTATTTGCTAAGATGAAGATGAGAAGAGACGCTAAAGACGAAGGTAGGATGCTCTCCGGAGCTAAGAGCCGCTCCCGGGCGTCTTTGGGCAGAAGCCGCGCTAAGGAGAGCACTGTGAGCGGCACAATCGTCTTTGCGCGAAGAAGCCGCTTCTTCGGCTCCGGGAGCTGGGGAGAGCGGTAGCTTCGGGAAGGTGAAGAAGCAAGCTGTACAACACTGGGATTGTGTGCGCAGCTTGCCAACTGATAGAAAACAGTACTTTTGCCCTCTCCTGACTTTTCCAATCACATGAACATTCGATTGGAAGCTGTTTTGGACAACTTTTCTTTTCTTCCTGCCAAACACTTGGCAGACATCTCTGCAACTTCTAGAACACGATGGGAGATGTTTTCTGTGCTGGCACAGTTTTTCCTAGCCAGACATAGTGGAAAAGTGTTTTGCTAAGATGTAGACTACAAAAGACGCTAAAGACGAAGGTAGGATGCTCTCCGGAGCTAAGAGCCGCTCCCGGGCGTCTTTGGGCAGAAGCCGCGCTAAGGAGAGCACTGTGAGCGGCACAATCGTCTTTGCGCGAAGAAGCCGCTTCTTCGGCTCCGGGAGCCGGGGAGAGCGGCAGCTTCGGGAAGGTGAAGAAGCAAGCTGTACAACACTGGGATTGTGTGCGCAGCTTGCCAACTGATAGAAAACAGTACTTTTGCACTCTCCTGACTTTTCCAATCATATGAACATTCGATTGGAAGCTGTTTTGGACAACTTTTCTTTTCTTCCTGCCAAACACTTGGCAGACATCTCTGCAACTTCTAGAACACGATGGGAGATGTTTTCTGTGCTGGCACAGTTTTTCCTAGCCAGACATAGTGGAAAATCTATTTGCTAAGATGTAGACTACAAAAGACGCTAACGACGAAGGTAGGATGCTCTCCGGAGCTAAGAGCCGCTCCCAGGCGTCCTTGGGCAGAAGCCGCGCTAAGGAGAGCACTGTGAGCGGCACAATCGTCTTTGCGCGAAGAAGCCGCTTCTTCGGCTCCGGGAGCCGGGGAGAGCGGCAGCTTCGGGAAGGTGAAGAAGCAAGCTGTACAACACTGGGATTGTGTGCGCAGCTTGCCAACTGATAGAAAACAGTACTTTTGCACTCTCCTGACTTTTCCAATCACATGAACATTCGATTGGAAGCTGTTTTGGACAACTTTTCTTTTCTTCCTGCCAAACACCTGGCAGACATCTTTGCAACGTCTAAAACACGATGGAAGAAGTTTTCTGTGCTGGCACAGTTTCTCCTTACCAGATGTAGTGAAAAATTTTTTTGCTGAGATGAAGATGAGAAGAGATGCTAAAGACGAAGGTAGGATGCTCTCCGGAGCTAAGAGCCGCTCCCGGGTGTCTTTGGGCAGAAGCCGCGCTAAGGAGAGCACTGTGAGCGGCACAATCGTCTTTGCGCGAAGAAGCCGCTTCTTCGGCTCCGGGAGCCGGGGAGAGCGGCAGCTTCGGGAAGGTGAAGAAGCAAGCTGTACAACACTGGGATTGTGTGCGCACCTTGCCAACTGATAGAAAACAGTACTTTTGCACTCTCCTGACTTTTCCAATCATATGAACATTCGATTGGAAGCTGTTTTGGACAACTTTTCTTTTCTTCCTGCCAAACACTTGGCAGACATCTCTGCAACTTCTAGAACACGATGGGAGATGTTTTCTGTGCTGGCACAGTTTTTCCTAGCCAGACATAGTGGAAAATCTATTTGCTAAGATGAAGATGAGAAGAGACGCTAAAGACGAAGGTAGGATGCTCTCCGGAGCTAAGAGCCGCTCCCGGGCGTCTTTGGGCAGAAGCCGCGCTAAGGAGAGCACTGTGAGCGGCACAATCGTCTTTGCGCGAAGAAGCCGCTTCTTCGGCTCCGGGAGCCGGGGAGAGCGGCAGCTTCGGGAAGGTGAAGAAGCAAGCTGTACAACACTGGGATTGAGTGCGCACCTTGCCAACTGATAGAAAACAGTACTTTTGCACTCTCCTGACTTTTCCAATCACATGAACATTCGATTGGAAGCTGTTTTGGACAACTTTTCTTTTCTTCCTGCCAAACACTTGGCAGACATCTCTGCAACTTCTAGAACACGATGGGAGATGTTTTCTGTGGTGGCACAGTTTTTCCTAGCCAGACATAGTGGAAAAGTGTTTTGCTAAGATGTAGACTACAAAAGACGCTAAAGACGAAGGTAGGATGCTCTCCGGAGCTAAGAGCCGCTCCCGGGCGTCTTTGGGCAGAAGCCGCGCTAAGGAGAGCACTGTGAGTGGCACAATCGTCTTTGCGCGAAGAAGCCGCTTCTTCGGCTCCGGGAGCTGGGGAGAGCGGCAGCTTTGGGAATGTGTAGAAGCAAGCTGTACAACACTGGGATTGTGTGCGCAGCTTGCCAACTGATAGAAAACAGTACTTTTGCCCTCTCCTGACTTTTCCAATCACATGAACATTCGATTGGAAGCTGTTTTGGACAACTTTTCTTTTCTTCCTGCCAAACACTTGGCAGACATCTTTGCAACGTCTAAAACACAATGGAAGATGTTTTCTGTGCTGGCACAGTTTCTCCTTGCCAGATGTAGTGGAAAAGCTTTTTGCTAAGATGTAGATGAGAAGAGACGCTAAAGACGAAGGTAGGATGCTCTCCGGAGCTAAGAGCCGCTCCCGGGCGTCTTTGGGCAGAAGCCGCGCTAAGGAGAGCACTGTGAGCGGCACAGTCATCTTTGCGCGAAGAAGCCGCTTCTTCGGCTCCGGGAGCCGGGGAGAGCGGCAGCTTCGCGAAGGTGAAGAAGCAAGCTGTACAACACTGGGATTGTGTGCGCACCTTGCCAACTGATAGAAAACAGTACTTTTGCACTCTCCTGACTTTTCCAATCACATGAACATTCGATTGGAAGCTGTTTTGGACAACTTTTCTTTTCTTCCTGCCAAACACTTGGCAGACATCTCTGCAACTTCTAGAACACGATGGGAGATGTTTTCTGTGCTGGCACAGTTTTTCCTAGCCAAACATAGTGGAAAATCTATTTGCTAAGATGTAGACTACAAAAGACGCTAAAGACGAAGGTAGGATGCTCTCCGGAGCTAAGAGCCGCTCCCGGGCGTCTTTGGGCAGAAGCCGCGCTAAGGAGAGCACTGTGAGCGGCACAATCGTCTTTGCGCGAAGAAGCCGCTTCTTCGGCTCCGGGAGCCGGGGAGAGCGGCAGCTTCGGGAAGGTGAAGAAGCAAGCTGTACAACACTGGGATTGAGTGCGCACCTTGCCAACTGATAGAAAACAGTACTTTTGCACTCTCCTGACTTTTCCAATCACATGAACATTCGATTGGAAGCTGTTTTGGACAACTTTTCTTTTCTTCCTGCCAAACACTTGGCAGACATCTCTGCAACTTCTAGAACACGATGGGAGATGTTTTCTGTGCTGGCACAGTTTTTCCTAGCCAAACATAGTGGAAAATCTATTTGCTAAGATGTAGACTACAAAAGACACTAAAGACGAAGGTAGGATGCTCTCCGGAGCTAAGAGCCGCTCCCGGGCGTCTTTGGGCAGAAGCCGCGCTAAGGAGAGCACTGTGAGCGGCACAATCGTCTTTGCGCGAAGAAGCCGCTTCTTCGGCTCCGGGAGTTGGGGAGAGCGGCAGCTTCGGGAAGGTGAAGAAGCAAGCTGTACAACACTGGGATTGAGTGCGCACCTTGCCAACTGATAGAAAACAGTACTTTTGCACTCTCCTGACTTTTCCAATCACATGAACATTCGATTGGAAGCTGTTTGGGACAACTTTTCTTTTCTTCCTGCCAAACACTTGGCAGACATCTCTGCAACTTCTAGAACACGATGGGAGATGTTTTCTGTGCTGGCACAGTTTTTCCTAGCCAGACATAGTGGAAAATCTATTTGCTAAGATGTAGACTACAAAAGACGCTAAAGACGAAGGTAGGATGCTCTCCGGAGCTAAGAGCCGCTCCCGGGCGTCTTTGGGCAGAAGCCGCGCTAAGGAGAGCACTGTGAGCGGCACAATCGTCTTTGCGCGAAGAAGCCGCTTCTTCGGCTCCGGGAGCCGGAGAGAGCGGCAGCTTCGGGAAGGTAAGAAGCAAGCTGTACAACACTAGGATTGTGTGCGCAGCTGGTCAACTGATAGAAAACAGTACTTTTGCACTCTCCTGACTTTTCCAATCATATGAACATTCGATTGGAAGCTGTTTTGGAGAACTTTTCTTTTCTTCCTGCCAAACACTTGGCAGATATCTCTGCAACTTCTAGAACACGATGGGAGATGTTTTCTGTGCTGGCACAGTTTTTCCTAGCCAGACATAGTGGAAAATCTATTTGCTAAGATGAAGATGAGAAGAGACGCTAAAGACGAAGGTAGGATGCTCTCCGGAGCTAAGAGCCGCTCCCGGGCGTCTTTGGGCAGAAGCCGCGCTAAGGAGAGCACTGTGAGCGGCACAATCGTCTTTGCGCGAAGAAGCCGCTTCTTCGGCTCCGGGAGCTGGGGAGAGCGGTAGCTTCGGGAAGGTGAAGAAGCAAGCTGTACAACACTGGGATTGTGTGCGCAGCTTGCCAACTGATAGAAAACAGTACTTTTGCCCTCTCCTGACTTTTCCAATCACATGAACATTCGATTGGAAGCTGTTTTGGACAACTTTTCTTTTCTTCCTGCCAAACACTTGGCAGACATCTCTGCAACTTCTAGAACACGATGGGAGATGTTTTCTGTGCTGGCACAGTTTTTCCTAGCCAGACATAGTGGAAAAGTGTTTTGCTAAGATGTAGACTACAAAAGACGCTAAAGACGAAGGTAGGATGCTCTCCGGAGCTAAGAGCCGCTCCCGGGCGTCTTTGGGCAGAAGCCGCGCTAAGGAGAGCACTGTGAGCGGCACAATCGTCTTTGCGCGAAGAAGCCGCTTCTTCGGCTCCGGGAGCCGGGGAGAGCGGCAGCTTCGGGAAGGTGAAGAAGCAAGCTGTACAACACTGGGATTGTGTGCGCAGCTTGCCAACTGATAGAAAACAGTACTTTTGCACTCTCCTGACTTTTCCAATCATATGAACATTCGATTGGAAGCTGTTTTGGACAACTTTTCTTTTCTTCCTGCCAAACACTTGGCAGACATCTCTGCAACTTCTAGAACACGATGGGAGATGTTTTCTGTGCTGGCACAGTTTTTCCTAGCCAGACATAGTGGAAAATCTATTTGCTAAGATGTAGACTACAAAAGACGCTAACGACGAAGGTAGGATGCTCTCCGGAGCTAAGAGCCGCTCCCAGGCGTCCTTGGGCAGAAGCCGCGCTAAGGAGAGCACTGTGAGCGGCACAATCGTCTTTGCGCGAAGAAGCCGCTTCTTCGGCTCCGGGAGCCGGGGAGAGCGGCAGCTTCGGGAAGGTGAAGAAGCAAGCTGTACAACACTGGGATTGTGTGCGCAGCTTGCCAACTGATAGAAAACAGTACTTTTGCACTCTCCTGACTTTTCCAATCACATGAACATTCGATTGGAAGCTGTTTTGGACAACTTTTCTTTTCTTCCTGCCAAACACCTGGCAGACATCTTTGCAACGTCTAAAACACGATGGAAGAAGTTTTCTGTGCTGGCACAGTTTCTCCTTACCAGATGTAGTGAAAAATTTTTTTGCTGAGATGAAGATGAGAAGAGATGCTAAAGACGAAGGTAGGATGCTCTCCGGAGCTAAGAGCCGCTCCCGGGTGTCTTTGGGCAGAAGCCGCGCTAAGGAGAGCACTGTGAGCGGCACAATCGTCTTTGCGCGAAGAAGCCGCTTCTTCGGCTCCGGGAGCCGGGGAGAGCGGCAGCTTCGGGAAGGTGAAGAAGCAAGCTGTACAACACTGGGATTGTGTGCGCACCTTGCCAACTGATAGAAAACAGTACTTTTGCACTCTCCTGACTTTTCCAATCATATGAACATTCGATTGGAAGCTGTTTTGGACAACTTTTCTTTTCTTCCTGCCAAACACTTGGCAGACATCTCTGCAACTTCTAGAACACGATGGGAGATGTTTTCTGTGCTGGCACAGTTTTTCCTAGCCAGACATAGTGGAAAATCTATTTGCTAAGATGAAGATGAGAAGAGACGCTAAAGACGAAGGTAGGATGCTCTCCGGAGCTAAGAGCCGCTCCCGGGCGTCTTTGGGCAGAAGCCGCGCTAAGGAGAGCACTGTGAGCGGCACAATCGTCTTTGCGCGAAGAAGCCGCTTCTTCGGCTCCGGGAGCCGGGGAGAGCGGCAGCTTCGGGAAGGTGAAGAAGCAAGCTGTACAACACTGGGATTGAGTGCGCACCTTGCCAACTGATAGAAAACAGTACTTTTGCACTCTCCTGACTTTTCCAATCACATGAACATTCGATTGGAAGCTGTTTTGGACAACTTTTCTTTTCTTCCTGCCAAACACTTGGCAGACATCTCTGCAACTTCTAGAACACGATGGGAGATGTTTTCTGTGCTGGCACAGTTTTTCCTAGCCAGACATAGTGGAAAAGTGTTTTGCTAAGATGTAGACTACAAAAGACGCTAAAGACGAAGGTAGGATGCTCTCCGGAGCTAAGAGCCGCTCCCGGGCGTCTTTGGGCAGAAGCCGCGCTAAGGAGAGCACTGTGAGCGGCACAATCGTCTTTGCACGAAGAAGCCGCTTCTTCGGCTCCGGGAGCCGGAGAGAGCGGCAGCTTCGGGAAGGTAAGAAGCAAGCTGTACAACACTAGGATTGTGTGCGCAGCTGGTCAACTGATAGAAAACAGTACTTTTGCACTCTCCTGACTTTTCCAATCATATGAACATTCGATTGGAAGCTGTTTTGGACAACTTTTCTTTTCTTCCTGCCAAACACTTGGCAGACATCTCTGCAACTTCTAGAACACGATGGGAGATGTTTTCTGTGCTGGCACAGTTTCTTCTAGCCAGACATAGTGGAAAAGTGTTTTGCTAAGATGTAGACTACAAAAGACGCTAAAGACGAAGGTTGGATGCTCTCCGGAGCTAAGAGCCGCTCCCGGGTGTCTTTGGGCAGAAGCCGCGCTAAGGAGAGCACTGTGAGCGGCACAATCGTCTTTGCGCGAAGAAGCCGCTTCTTCGGCTCCGGGAGCCGGGGAGAGCGGCAGCTTCGGGAAGGTGAAGAAGCAAGCTGTACAACACTGGGATTGTGTGCGCACCTTGCCAACTGATAGAAAACAGTACTTTTGCACTCTCCTGACTTTTCCAATCATATGAACATTCGATTGGAAGCTGTTTTGGAGAACTTTTCTTTTCTTCCTGCCAAACACTTGGCAGACATCTCTGCAACTTCTAGAACATGATGGGAGATGTTTTCTGTGCTGGCACAGTTTTTCCTAGCCAGACATAGTGGAAAATCTATTTGCTAAGATGTAGACTACAAAAGACGCTAAAGACGAAGGTAGGATGCTCTCCGGAGCTAAGAGCCGCTCCCGGGTGTCTTTGGGCAGAAGCCAAACTAAGGAGAGCACTGTGAGCGGCACAATCGTCTTTGCGCGAAGAAGCCGCTTCTTCGGCTCCGGGAGCCGGGGAGAGCGGCAGCTTCGCGAAGGTGAAGAAGCAAGCTGTACAACACTGGGATTGTGTGCGCAGCTTGCCAACTGATAGAAAACAGTACTTTTGCCCTCTCCTGACTTTTCCAATCACATGAACATTCGATTGGAAGCTGTTTTGGACAACTTTTCTTTTCTTCCTGCCAAACACTTGGCAGACATCTCTGCAACTTCTAGAACACGATGGGAGATGTTTTCTGTGCTGGCACAGTTTCTCCTTACCAGATGTAGTGGAAAAGCTTTTTGCTAAGATGTAGATGAGAAGAAACGCTAAAGACGAAGGTAGGATGCTCTCCGCAACTAAGAGCCGCTCCCGGGTGTCTTTGGGCAGAAGCCACGCTAAGGAGAGCACTGTGAGCGGCACAATCGTCTTTGCGCGAAGAAGCCGCTTCTTCGGCTCCGGGAGCCGGGGAGAGCGGCAGCTTCGCGATGGTGAAGAAGCAAGCTGTACAACACTGGGATTGTGTGCGCACCTTGCCAACTGATAGAAAACAGTACTTTTGCACTCTCCTGACTTTTCCAATCACATGAACATTCGATTGGAAGCTGTTTTGGACAACTTTTCTTTTCTTCCTGACAAACACTTGGCAGACATCTCTGCAACTTCTAGAACACGATAGGAGATGTTTTCTGTGCTGGCACAGTTTTTCCTAGCCAGACATAGTGGAAAAGTGTTTTGCTAAGATGTAGACTACAAAAGACGCTAACGACGAAGGTAGGATGCTCTCCGGAGCTAAGAGCTGCTCCCGGGTGTCTTTGGGCAGAAGCCGCGCTAAGGAGAGCACTGTGAGCGGCACAATCATCTTTGCGTGAAGAAGCCGCTTCTTCGGCTCCGGGAGCCGGAGAGAGCGGCAGCTTCGGGAAGGTGAAGAAGCAAGCTGTACAACACTGGGATTGTGTGCGCACCTTGCCAACTGATACAAAACAGTACTTTTGCACTCTTCTGACTTTTCCAATCACATGAACATTCGATTGGAAGCTGTTTTGGACAACTTTTCTTTTCTTCCTCCCAAACACTTGGCAGACATCTCTGCAACTTCTAGAACACGATGGGAGATGTTTTCTGTGCTGGCACAGTTTTTCCTAGCCAGACATAGTGGAAAATCTATTTGCCAAGATGTAGACTACAAAAGACGCTAAAGACGAAGGTAGGATGCTCTCCGGAGCTAAGATCCACTCCCGGGTGTCTTTGGGCAGAAGCCGCGCTAAGGAGAGCACTGTGAGCGGCACAATCATCTTTGCGCGAAGAAGCCGCGTCTTTGGCTCCGGGAGCCGGAGAGAGCGGCAGCTTCGGGAAGGTGAAGAAGCAAGCTGTACAACACTGGGATTGTGTGCGCCCCTTGCCAACTGATAGAAAACGGTACTTTTGCACTCTCCTGACTTTTCCAATCACATGAACATTCGATTGGAAGCTGTTTTGGACAACTTTTCTTTTCTTCCTGCCAAACACTTGGCAGACATCTCTGCAACTTCTAGAACACGATGGGAGATGTTTTCTGTGCTGGCACAGTTTTTCCTAGCCAGATATAGTGGAAAAGTGTTTTGCTAAGATGTAGACTACAAAACACGCTAAAGACGAAGGTAGGATGCTCTCCGGAGCTAAGAGCCGCTCCCGGGCGTCTTTGGGCAGAAGCCGCGCTAAGGAGAGCACTGTGAGCGGCACAATCGTCGTTGCGCGAAGAAGCCACTTCTTCGGCTCCGGGAGCTGGGGAGAGCGACAGCTTCGGGAAGGTAAAGAAGCAAGCTGTACAACACTGGGATTGTGTGCGCACCTTGCCAACTGATAGAAAACAATACTTTTTCACTCTCCTGACTTTTCCAATCACATGAACATTCGATTGGAAGCTGTTTTGGACAACTTTTCTTTTCTTCCTGCCAAACACTTGGCAGACATCTTTGCAACGTCTAAAACACAATGGAAGATGTTTTCTGTGCTGGCACAGTTTCTCCTTGCCAGATGTAGTGGAAAAGCTTTTTGCTGAGGTTTAGATGAGAAGAGACGCTAAAGACGAAGGTAGGATGCTCTCCGGAGCTAAGAGCCGCTCCCGGGTGTCTTTGGGCAGAAGCCAAACTAAGGAGAGCACTGTGAGCGGCACAATCGTCTTTGCGCGAAGAAGCCGCTTCTTCGGCTCCGGGAGCCGGGGAGAGCGGCAGCTTCGCGAAGGTGAAGAAGCAAGCTGTACAACACTGGGATTGTGTGCGCAGCTTGCCAACTGATAGAAAACAGTACTTTTGCCCTCTCCTGACTTTTCCAATCACATGAACATTCGATTGGAAGCTGTTTTGGACAACTTTTGTTTTCTTCCTGCCAAACACTTTGCAGACATCCGTGCAACGTCTAGAACACGATGGGAGATGTTTTCTGTGGTGGCACAGTTTTTCCTAGCCAGACATAGTGGAAAATCTATTTGCTAACATGTAGACTACAAAAGACGCTAAAGACGAAGGTAGGATGCTCTCCGGAGCTAAGAGCCGCTCCCGGGCGTCTTTGGGCAGAAGCCGCGCTAAGGAGAGCACTGTGAGCGGCACAATCGTCTTTGCGCGAAGAAGCCACTTCTTCGGCTCCGTGAGCTGGAGAGAGCGACAGCTTCGGGAAGGTGAAGAAGCAAGCTGTACAACACTGGGATTGTGTGCGCACCTTGCCAACTGATAGAAAACAATACTTTTTCACTCTCCTGACTTTTCCAATAACATGAACATTCGATTGGAAGCTGTTTTGGACAACTTTTCTTTTCTTCCTGCCAAACACTTGGCAGACATCTTTGCAACGACTAAAACACGGTGGAAGATCTTTTCTATGCTGGCACAGTTTCTCCTTACCAGATGTAGTGGAAAATCTTTTTGCTGAGATGAAGATGAGAAGAGACGCTAAAGACCAAGGTAGGATGCTCTCCGGAGCTAAGAGCCGCTCCCGGGCGTCTTTGGGCAGAAGCCGCGCTAAGGAGAGCACTGTGAGCGGCACAATCGTCTTTGCGCGAAGAAGCCGCTTCTTCGGCTCCGGGAGCCGGGGAGAGCGGCAGCTTCGGGAAGGTGAACAAGCAAGCTGTACAACACTGGGATTGAGTGCGCACCTTGCCAACTGATAGAAAACAGTACTTTTGCACTCTCCTGACTTTTCCAATCACATCAACATTCGATTGGAAGCTGTTTTGGACAACTTTCCTTTTCTTCCTGCCAAACACTTGGCAGACATCTCTGCAACTTCTAGAACACGATGGGAGATGTTTTCTGTGGTGGCACAGTTTTTCCTAGCCAGACATAGTGGAAAATCTATTTGCTAAGATGTAGACTACAAAAGACGCTAACGACGAAGGTAGGATGCTCTCCGGAGCTAAGAGCCGCTCCCGGGTGTCTTTGGGCAGAAGCCGCACTAAGGAGAGCACTGTGAGCGGCACAATCGTCTTTGCACGAAGAAGCCGCTTCTTCGGCTCCGGGAGCCGGAGAGAGCGGCAGCTTCGGGAAGGTGAAGAAGCAAGCTGTACAACACTGGGATTGTGTGCGCAGCTTGCCAACTGATAGAAAACAGTACTTTTGCACTCTCCTGACTTTTCCAATCACATGAACATTCGATTGGAAGCTGTTTTGGACAACTTTTCTTTTCTTCCTGCCAAACACTTGGCAGACATCTCTGCAACTTCTAGAACACGATGGGAGATGTTTTCTGTGCTGGCACAGTTTTTCCTAGCCAGACATAGTGGAAAATCTATTTGCTAACATGTAGACTACAAAAGACGCTAAAGACGAAGGTAGGATGCTCTCCGGAGCTAAGAGCCACTCCGGGGCGTCTTTGGGCAGAAGCCGCGCTAAGGAGAGCACTGTGAGCGGCACAATCGTCTTTGCGCGAAGAAGCCACTTCTTCGGCTCCGGGAGCTGGGGAGAGCGACAGCTTCGGGAAGGTGAAGAAGCAAGCTGTACAACACTGGGATTGTGTGCGCACCATGCCAACTGATACAAAACAGTACTTTTGCACTCTCCTGACTTTTCCAGTCACATGAACATTCGATTGGAAGCTGTTTTGGACAACTTTTCTTTTCTTCCTGCCAAACACTTGGCAGACATCTCTGCAACTTCTAGAACACGATGGGAGATGTTTTCTGTGCTGGCACAGTTTCTCCTAGCCACATGTAGTGGAAAATCTTTTTGCTGAGATGAAGATGAGAAGAGACGCTAAAGACCAAGGTAGGATGCTCTCCGGAGCTAAGAGCCGCTCCCGGGCGTCTTTGGGCAGAAGCCGCGCTAAGGAGAGCACTGTGAGCGGCACAATCGTCTTTGCGCGAAGAAGCCGCTTCTTCGGCTCCGGGAGCCGGGGAGAGCGGCAGCTTCGGGAAGGTGAACAAGCAAGCTGTACAACACTGGGATTGAGTGCGCACCTTGCCAACTGATAGAAAACAGTACTTTTGCACTCTCCTGACTTTTCCAATCACATCAACATTCGATTGGAAGCTGTTTTGGACAACTTTCCTTTTCTTCCTGCCAAACACTTGGCAGACATCTCTGCAACTTCTAGAACACGATGGGAGATGTTTTCTGTGGTGGCACAGTTTTTCCTAGCCAGACATAGTGGAAAATCTATTTGCTAAGATGTAGACTACAAAAGACGCTAACGACGAAGGTAGGATGCTCTCCGGAGCTAAGAGCCGCTCCCGGGTGTCTTTGGGCAGAAGCCGCACTAAGGAGAGCACTGTGAGCGGCACAATCGTCTTTGCACGAAGAAGCCGCTTCTTCGGCTCCGGGAGCCGGAGAGAGCGGCAGCTTCGGGAAGGTGAAGAAGCAAGCTGTACAACACTGGGATTGTGTGCGCAGCTTGCCAACTGATAGAAAACAGTACTTTTGCACTCTCCTGACTTTTCCAATCACATGAACATTCGATTGGAAGCTGTTTTGGACAACTTTTCTTTTCTTCCTGCCAAACACTTGGCAGACATCTCTGCAACTTCTAGAACACGATGGGAGATGTTTTCTGTGCTGGCACAGTTTTTCCTAGCCAGACATAGTGGAAAATCTATTTGCTAACATGTAGACTACAAAAGACGCTAAAGACGAAGGTAGGATGCTCTCCGGAGCTAAGAGCCACTCCGGGGCGTCTTTGGGCAGAAGCCGCGCTAAGGAGAGCACTGTGAGCGGCACAATCGTCTTTGCGCGAAGAAGCCACTTCTTCGGCTCCGGGAGCTGGGGAGAGCGACAGCTTCGGGAAGGTGAAGAAGCAAGCTGTACAACACTGGGATTGTGTGCGCACCATGCCAACTGATACAAAACAGTACTTTTGCACTCTCCTGACTTTTCCAATCACATGAACATTCGATTGGAAGCTGTTTTGGACAACTTTTCTTTTCTTCCTGCCAAACACTTGGCAGACATCTCTGCAACTTCTAGAACACGATGGGAGATGTTTTCTGTGCTGGCACAGTTTCTCCTAGCCACATGTAGTGGAAAATCTTTTTGCTGAGATGAAGATGAGAAGAGACGCTAAAGACCAAGGTAGGATGCTCTCCGGAGCTAAGAGCCGCTCCCGGGCGTCTTTGGGCATAAGCCGCGCTAAGGAGAGCACTGTGAGCGGCACAATCGTCTTTGCGCGAAGAAGCCGCTTCTTCGGCTCCGGGAGCCGGGGAGAGCGGCAGCTTCGGGAAGGTGAAGAAGCAAGCTGTACAACACTGGGATTGAGTGCGCACCTTGCCAACTGATAGAAAACAGTACTTTTGCACTCTCCTGACTTTTCCAATCACATGAACATTCGATTGGAAGCTGTTTTGGAGAACTTTCCTTTTCTTCCTGCCAAACACTTGGCAGACATCTCTGCAACTTCTAGAACACGATGGGAGATGTTTTCTGTGGTGGCACAGTTTTTCCTAGCCAGACATAGTGGAAAATCTATTTGCTAAGATGTAGACTACAAAAGACGCTAACGACGAAGGTAGGATGCTCTCCGGAGCTAAGAGCCACTCCGGGGTGTCTTTGGGCAGAAGCCGCACTAAGGAGAGCACTGTGAGCGGCACAATCGTCTTTGCACGAAGAAGCCGCTTCTTCGGCTCCGGGAGCCGGAGAGAGCGGCAGCTTCGGGAAGGTGAAGAAGCAAGCTGTACAACACTGGGATTGAGTGCGCAGCTTGCCAACTGATAGAAAACAGTACTTTTGCCCTCTCCTGACTTTTCCAATCACATGAACATTCGATTGGAAGCTGTTTTGGACAACTTTTCTTTTCTTCCTGCCAAACACTTGGCAGACATCTCTGCAACTTCTAGAACACGATGGGAGATGTTTTCTGTGCTGGCACAGTTTTTCCTAGCCAGACATAGTGGAAAAGCTTTTTGCCGAGATGTAGATGAGAAGAGGCGCTAAAGACGAAGGTAGGATGCTGTCCGGAGCTAAGAGCCGCTCCGGGGCGTCTTTCGGCAGAAGCCGCGCTAAGGAGAGCACTGTGAGCGGCACAATCGTCTTTGCGCGAAGAAGCCGCTTCTTCGGCTCTGGGAGCCGGAGAGGGCGGCAACTTGGAAAAGGTAAAGAAGCAAGCTGTACAACACTGGGATTGTGTGCGCACCTTGCCAACTATTAGAAAACAGTACTTTTGCACTCTCCTGACTTTTCCAGTCACATGAACATTCGATTGGAAGCTGTTTTGGACAACTTTTCTTTTCTTCCTGACAAACACTTGGCAGACATCCCTGCAACCTCTAGAACACAATGGGAGATGTTTTCTGTGCTGGCACAGTTTTTCTTAGCCAGACATAGTGGAAAAGCTTTTTGCTGAGATGTAGATGAGAAGAGGCGCTAAAGACGAAGGTAGGATGCTTTCCGGAGCAAAGAGCCGCTCCCGGGCATCTTTCGGCAGAAGCCGCGCTAAGGAGAGCACTGTGAGCGGCACAATCGTCTTTGCGCGAAGAAGCCGCTTCTTCGGCTCTGGGAGCCGGAGAGAGCCGCAGCTTCGGAAAGGTAAAGAAGCAAGCTGTACAACACTGGGATTGTGTGCGCACCTTGCCAACTATTAGAAAACAGTACTTTTGCACTCTCCTGTCTTTTCCAATCACATGAACATTCGATTGGAAGCTGTTTTGGACAACTTTTCTTTTCTTCCTGCCAAACACTTGGCAGACATCTCTGCAACGTCTAGAACACGATGGGAGATGTTTTCTGTGCTGGCACAGTTTTTCCTAGCCAGACAGAGTGGAAAAGCTTTTTGCCGAGATGTAGATGAGAAGAGGCGCTAAAGACGAAGGTAGGATGCTGTCCGGAGCTAAGAGCCGCTCCCGGGCGTCTTTCGGCAGAAGCCGCGCTAAGGAGAGCACTGTGTGCAGCACAATCGTCTTTGCGCGAAGAAGCCACTTCTTCGGCTCCGGGAGCCGGAGAGAGCGGCTACTTGGAAAAGGTACAGAAGCAAGCTGTACAACACTGGGATTGTGTGCGCACCTTGCCAACTATTAGAAAACAGTACTTTTGCACTCTCCTGACTTTTCCAGTCACATGAACATTCGATTGGAAGCTGTTTTGGACAACTTTTCTTTTCTTCCTGCCAAACACTTGGCAGACATCCGTGCAACGTCTAGAACACGATGGGAGATGTTTTCTGTGCTGGCACAGTTTTTCTTAACCAGACATAGTGGAAAAGCTTTTTGCTGAGATGTAGATGAGAAGAGGCGCTAAAGACGAAGGTAGGATGCTGTCCGGAGCTAAGAGCTGCTCCCGGGCGTCTTTCGGCAGAAGCCGCGCTAAGGAGAGCACTGTGAGCGGCACAATCGTCTTTGCGCGAAGAAGCCGCTTCTTCGGCTCCGGGAGCCGGAGAGAGCGGCAGCTTCAGAAAGGTGAAGAAGCAAGCTGTACAACACTGGGATTGTGTGCGCACCTTGCCAACTGATAGAAAACAGTACCTTTGCACTCTCCTGACTTTTCCAATCACATGAACATTCGATTGGAAGCTGTTTTGGACAACTTTTCTTTTCTTCCTGCCAAACACTTGGCAGACATCTCTGCAACTTCTAGAACACGATGGGAGATGTTTTCTGTGCTGGCACAGTTTTTCCTAGCCAGACATAGTGGAAAAGCTTTTTGCCGAGATGTAGATGAGAAGAGGCGCTAAAGACAAAGGTAGGATGCTGTCCGGAGCTAAGAGCCGCTCCGGGCCGTCTTTCGGCAGAAGCCGCGCAAAGGAGAGCACTGTGAGCGGCACAATCGTCTTTGCGCGAAGAAGCCGCTTCTTCGGCTCCGGGAGCCGGGGAGAGCGGCAACTCGGAAAAGGTAAAGAAGCAAGCTGTACAACACTGGGATTGTGTGCGCACCTTGCCAACTATTAGAAAACAGTACTTTTGCACTCTCCTGTCTTTTCCAATCACATGAACATTCGATTGGAAGCTGTTTTGGACAACTTTTCTTTTCTTCCTGCCAAACACTTGGCAGACATCTCTGCAACGTCTAGAACACGATGGGAGATGTTTTCTGTGCTGGCACAGTTTTTCCTAGCCAGACAGAGTGGAAAAGCTTTTTGCCGAGATGTAGATGAGAAGAGGCGCTAAAGACGAAGGTAGGATGCTGTCCGGAGCTAAGAGCCGCTCCCGGGCGTCTTTCGGCAGAAGCCGCGCTAAGGAGAGCACTGTGTGCAGCACAATCGTCTTTGCGCGAAGAAGCCACTTCTTCGGCTCCGGGAGCCGGAGAGAGCGGCTACTTGGAAAAGGTACAGAAGCAAGCTGTACAACACTGGGATTGTGTGCGCACCTTGCCAACTATTAGAAAACAGTACTTTTGCACTCTCCTGACTTTTCCAGTCACATGAACATTCGATTGGAAGCTGTTTTGGACAACTTTTCTTTTCTTCCTGCCAAACACTTGGCAGACATCCGTGCAACGTCTAGAACACGATGGGAGATGTTTTCTGTGCTGGCACAGTTTTTCTTAACCAGACATAGTGGAAAAGCTTTTTGCTGAGATGTAGATGAGAAGAGGCGCTAAAGACGAAGGTAGGATGCTGTCCGGAGCTAAGAGCTGCTCCCGGGCGTCTTTCGGCAGAAGCCGCGCTAAGGAGAGCACTGTGAGCGGCACAATCGTCTTTGCGCGAAGAAGCCGCTTCTTCGGCTCCGGGAGCCGGAGAGAGCGGCAGCTTCAGAAAGGTGAAGAAGCAAGCTGTACAACACTGGGATTGTGTGCGCACCTTGCCAACTGATAGAAAACAGTACCTTTGCACTCTCCTGACTTTTCCAATCACATGAACATTCGATTGGAAGCTGTTTTGGACAACTTTTCTTTTCTTCCTGCCAAACACTTGGCAGACATCTCTGCAACTTCTAGAACACGATGGGAGATGTTTTCTGTGCTGGCACAGTTTTTCCTAGCCAGACATAGTGGAAAAGCTTTTTGCCGAGATGTAGATGAGAAGAGGCGCTAAAGACAAAGGTAGGATGCTGTCCGGAGCTAAGAGCCGCTCCCGGGCATCTTTCGGCAGAAGCCGCGCTAAGGAGAGCACTGTGAGCGGCACAATCGTCTTTGCGCGAAGAAGCCGCTTCTTCGGCTCTGGGAGCCGGAGAGAGCCGCAGCTTCGGAAAGGTAAAGAAGCAAGCTGTACAACACTGGGATTGTGTGCGCACCTTGCCAACTATTAGAAAACAGTACTTTTGCACTCTCCTGTCTTTTCCAATCACATGAACATTCGATTGGAAGCTGTTTTGGACAACTTTTCTTTTCTTCCTGCCAAACACTTGGCAGACATCTCTGAAACTTCTAGAACACGATGGGAGATGTTTTCTGTGCTGGCACAGTTTTTCCTAGCCAGACATAGTGGAAAAGCTTTTTGCCGAGATGTAGATGAGAAGAGGCGCTAAAGACGAAGGTAGGATGCTGTCCGGAGCTAAGAGCCGCTCCCGGGCGTCTTTCGGCAGAAGCCGCGCTAAGGAGAGCACTGTGTGCAGCACAATCGTCTTTGCGCGAAGAAGCCACTTCTTCGGCTCCGGGAGCCGGAGAGAGCGGCTACTTGGAAAAGGTACAGAAGCAAGCTGTACAACACTGGGATTGTGTGCGCACCTTGCCAACTGATAGAAAACAGTACTTTTGCACTCTCCTGACTTTTCCAATCACATCAACATTCGATTGGAAGCTGTTTTGGACAACTTTTCTTTTCTTCCTGCCAAACACTTGGCAGACAACTCTGCAACTTCTAGAACACGATGGGAGATGTTTTCTGTGCTGGCACAGTTTTTCCTAGCCAGACATAGTGGAAAATCTATTTGCTAACATGTAGACTACAAAAGACGCTAAAGACGAAGGTAGGATGCTCTCCGGAGCTAAGAGCCACTCCGGGGCGTCTTTGGGCAGAAGCCGCGCTAAGGAGAGCACTGTGAGCGGCACAATCGTCTTTGCGCGAAGAAGCCACTTCTTCGGCTCCGGGAGCTGGGGAGAGCGACAGCTTCGGGAAGGTGAAGAAGCAAGCTGTACAACACTGGGATTGTGTGCGCACCATGCCAACTGATACAAAACAGTACTTTTGCACTCTCCTGACTTTTCCAATCACATGAACATTCGATTGGAAGCTGTTTTGGACAACTTTTCTTTTCTTCCTGCCAAACACTTGGCAGACATCTCTGCAACTTCTAGAACACGATGGGAGATGTTTTCTGTGCTGGCACAGTTTCTCCTAGCCACATGTAGTGGAAAATCTTTTTGCTGAGATGAAGATGAGAAGAGACGCTAAAGACCAAGGTAGGATGCTCTCCGGAGCTAAGAGCCGCTCCCGGGCGTCTTTGGGCATAAGCCGCGCTAAGGAGAGCACTGTGAGCGGCACAATCGTCTTTGCGCGAAGAAGCCGCTTCTTCGGCTCCGGGAGCCGGGGAGAGCGGCAGCTTCGGGAAGGTGAAGAAGCAAGCTGTACAACACTGGGATTGAGTGCGCACCTTGCCAACTGATAGAAAACAGTACTTTTGCACTCTCCTGACTTTTCCAATCACATGAACATTCGATTGGAAGCTGTTTTGGAGAACTTTCCTTTTCTTCCTGCCAAACACTTGGCAGACATCTCTGCAACTTCTAGAACACGATGGGAGATGTTTTCTGTGGTGGCACAGTTTTTCCTAGCCAGACATAGTGGAAAATCTATTTGCTAAGATGTAGACTACAAAAGACGCTAACGACGAAGGTAGGATGCTCTCCGGAGCTAAGAGCCACTCCGGGGTGTCTTTGGGCAGAAGCCGCACTAAGGAGAGCACTGTGAGCGGCACAATCGTCTTTGCACGAAGAAGCCGCTTCTTCGGCTCCGGGAGCCGGAGAGAGCGGCAGCTTCGGGAAGGTGAAGAAGCAAGCTGTACAACACTGGGATTGAGTGCGCAGCTTGCCAACTGATAGAAAACAGTACTTTTGCCCTCTCCTGACTTTTCCAATCACATGAACATTCGATTGGAAGCTGTTTTGGACAACTTTTCTTTTCTTCCTGCCAAACACTTGGCAGACATCTCTGCAACTTCTAGAACACGATGGGAGATGTTTTCTGTGCTGGCACAGTTTTTCCTAGCCAGACATAGTGGAAAAGCTTTTTGCCGAGATGTAGATGAGAAGAGGCGCTAAAGACGAAGGTAGGATGCTGTCCGGAGCTAAGAGCCGCTCCGGGGCGTCTTTCGGCAGAAGCCGCGCTAAGGAGAGCACTGTGAGCGGCACAATCGTCTTTGCGCGAAGAAGCCGCTTCTTCGGCTCTGGGAGCCGGAGAGGGCGGCAACTTGGAAAAGGTAAAGAAGCAAGCTGTAGAACACTGGGATTGTGTGCGCACCTTGCCAACTATTAGAAAACAGTACTTTTGCACTCTCCTGACTTTTCCAGTCACATGAACATTCGATTGGAAGCTGTTTTGGACAACTTTTCTTTTCTTCCTGACAAACACTTGGCAGACATCCCTGCAACCTCTAGAACACAATGGGAGATGTTTTCTGTGCTGGCACAGTTTTTCTTAGCCAGACATAGTGGAAAAGCTTTTTGCTGAGATGTAGATGAGAAGAGGCGCTAAAGACGAAGGTAGGATGCTTTCCGGAGCAAAGAGCCGCTCCCGGGCATCTTTCGGCAGAAGCCGCGCTAAGGAGAGCACTGTGAGCGGCACAATCGTCTTTGCGCGAAGAAGCCGCTTCTTCGGCTCTGGGAGCCGGAGAGAGCCGCAGCTTCGGAAAGGTAAAGAAGCAAGCTGTACAACACTGGGATTGTGTGCGCACCTTGCCAACTATTAGAAAACAGTACTTTTGCACTCTCCTGTCTTTTCCAATCACATGAACATTCGATTGGAAGCTGTTTTGGACAACTTTTCTTTTCTTCCTGCCAAACACTTGGCAGACATCTCTGCAACGTCTAGAACACGATGGGAGATGTTTTCTGTGCTGGCACAGTTTTTCCTAGCCAGACAGAGTGGAAAAGCTTTTTGCCGAGATGTAGATGAGAAGAGGCGCTAAAGACGAAGGTAGGATGCTGTCCGGAGCTAAGAGCCGCTCCCGGGCGTCTTTCGGCAGAAGCCGCGCTAAGGAGAGCACTGTGTGCAGCACAATCGTCTTTGCGCGAAGAAGCCACTTCTTCGGCTCCGGGAGCCGGAGAGAGCGGCTACTTGGAAAAGGTACAGAAGCAAGCTGTACAACACTGGGATTGTGTGCGCACCTTGCCAACTATTAGAAAACAGTACTTTTGCACTCTCCTGACTTTTCCAGTCACATGAACATTCGATTGGAAGCTGTTTTGGACAACTTTTCTTTTCTTCCTGCCAAACACTTGGCAGACATCCGTGCAACGTCTAGAACACGATGGGAGATGTTTTCTGTGCTGGCACAGTTTTTCTTAACCAGACATAGTGGAAAAGCTTTTTGCTGAGATGTAGATGAGAAGAGGCGCTAAAGACGAAGGTAGGATGCTGTCCGGAGCTAAGAGCTGCTCCCGGGCGTCTTTCGGCAGAAGCCGCGCTAAGGAGAGCACTGTGAGCGGCACAATCGTCTTTGCGCGAAGAAGCCGCTTCTTCGGCTCCGGGAGCCGGAGAGAGCGGCAGCTTCAGAAAGGTGAAGAAGCAAGCTGTACAACACTGGGATTGTGTGCGCACCTTGCCAACTGATAGAAAACAGTACCTTTGCACTCTCCTGACTTTTCCAATCACATGAACATTCGATTGGAAGCTGTTTTGGACAACTTTTCTTTTCTTCCTGCCAAACACTTGGCAGACATCTCTGCAACTTCTAGAACACGATGGGAGATGTTTTCTGTGCTGGCACAGTTTTTCCTAGCCAGACATAGTGGAAAAGCTTTTTGCCGAGATGTAGATGAGAAGAGGCGCTAAAGACAAAGGTAGGATGCTGTCCGGAGCTAAGAGCCGCTCCGGGCCGTCTTTCGGCAGAAGCCGCGCAAAGGAGAGCACTGTGAGCGGCACAATCGTCTTTGCGCGAAGAAGCCGCTTCTTCGGCTCCGGGAGCCGGGGAGAGCGGCAACTCGGAAAAGGTAAAGAAGCAAGCTGTACAACACTGGGATTGTGTGCGCACCTTGCCAACTATTAGAAAACAGTACTTTTGCACTCTCCTGTCTTTTCCAATCACATGAACATTCGATTGGAAGCTGTTTTGGACAACTTTTCTTTTCTTCCTGCCAAACACTTGGCAGACATCTCTGCAACGTCTAGAACACGATGGGAGATGTTTTCTGTGCTGGCACAGTTTTTCCTAGCCAGACAGAGTGGAAAAGCTTTTTGCCGAGATGTAGATGAGAAGAGGCGCTAAAGACGAAGGTAGGATGCTGTCCGGAGCTAAGAGCCGCTCCCGGGCGTCTTTCGGCAGAAGCCGCGCTAAGGAGAGCACTGTGTGCAGCACAATCGTCTTTGCGCGAAGAAGCCACTTCTTCGGCTCCGGGAGCCGGAGAGAGCGGCTACTTGGAAAAGGTACAGAAGCAAGCTGTACAACACTGGGATTGTGTGCGCACCTTGCCAACTATTAGAAAACAGTACTTTTGCACTCTCCTGACTTTTCCAGTCACATGAACATTCGATTGGAAGCTGTTTTGGACAACTTTTCTTTTCTTCCTGCCAAACACTTGGCAGACATCCGTGCAACGTCTAGAACACGATGGGAGATGTTTTCTGTGCTGGCACAGTTTTTCTTAACCAGACATAGTGGAAAAGCTTTTTGCTGAGATGTAGATGAGAAGAGGCGCTAAAGACGAAGGTAGGATGCTGTCCGGAGCTAAGAGCTGCTCCCGGGCGTCTTTCGGCAGAAGCCGCGCTAAGGAGAGCACTGTGAGCGGCACAATCGTCTTTGCGCGAAGAAGCCGCTTCTTCGGCTCCGGGAGCCGGAGAGAGCGGCAGCTTCAGAAAGGTGAAGAAGCAAGCTGTACAACACTGGGATTGTGTGCGCACCTTGCCAACTGATAGAAAACAGTACCTTTGCACTCTCCTGACTTTTCCAATCACATGAACATTCGATTGGAAGCTGTTTTGGACAACTTTTCTTTTCTTCCTGCCAAACACTTGGCAGACATCTCTGCAACTTCTAGAACACGATGGGAGATGTTTTCTGTGCTGGCACAGTTTTTCCTAGCCAGACATAGTGGAAAAGCTTTTTGCCGAGATGTAGATGAGAAGAGGCGCTAAAGACAAAGGTAGGATGCTGTCCGGAGCTAAGAGCCGCTCCCGGGCATCTTTCGGCAGAAGCCGCGCTAAGGAGAGCACTGTGAGCGGCACAATCGTCTTTGCGCGAAGAAGCCGCTTCTTCGGCTCTGGGAGCCGGAGAGAGCCGCAGCTTCGGAAAGGTAAAGAAGCAAGCTGTACAACACTGGGATTGTGTGCGCACCTTGCCAACTATTAGAAAACAGTACTTTTGCACTCTCCTGTCTTTTCCAATCACATGAACATTCGATTGGAAGCTGTTTTGGACAACTTTTCTTTTCTTCCTGCCAAACACTTGGCAGACATCTCTGAAACTTCTAGAACACGATGGGAGATGTTTTCTGTGCTGGCACAGTTTTTCCTAGCCAGACATAGTGGAAAAGCTTTTTGCCGAGATGTAGATGAGAAGAGGCGCTAAAGACGAAGGTAGGATGCTGTCCGGAGCTAAGAGCCGCTCCCGGGCGTCTTTCGGCAGAAGCCGCGCTAAGGAGAGCACTGTGTGCAGCACAATCGTCTTTGCGCGAAGAAGCCACTTCTTCGGCTCCGGGAGCCGGAGAGAGCGGCTACTTGGAAAAGGTACAGAAGCAAGCTGTACAACACTGGGATTGTGTGCGCACCTTGCCAACTATTAGAAAACAGTACTTTTGCACTCTCCTGACTTTTCCAGTCACATGAACATTCGATTGGAAGCTGTTTTGGACAACTTTTCTTTTCTTCCTGCCAAACACTTGGCAGACATCCGTGCAACGTCTAGAACACGATGGGAGATGTTTTCTGTGCTGGCACAGTTTTTCTTAACCAGACATAGTGGAAAAGCTTTTTGCTGAGATGTAGATGAGAAGAGGCGCTAAAGACGAAGGTAGGATGCTGTCCGGAGCTAAGAGCTGCTCCCGGGCGTCTTTCGGCAGAAGCCGCGCTAAGGAGAGCACTGTGAGCGGCACAATTGTCTTTGCGCGAAGAAGCCGCTTCTTCGGCTCCGGGAGCCGGAGAGAGCGGCAGCTTCAGAAAGGTGAAGAAGCAAGCTGTACAACACTGGGATTGTGTGCGCACCTTGCCAACTGATAGAAAACAGTACCTTTGCACTCTCCTGACTTTTCCAATCACATGAACATTCGATTGGAAGCTGTTTTGGACAACTTTTCTTTTCTTCCTGCCAAACACTTGGCAGACATCTCTGCAACTTCTAGAACACGATGGGAGATGTTTTCTGTGCTGGCACAGTTTTTCCTAGCCAGACATAGTGGAAAAGCTTTTTGCCGAGATGTAGATGAGAAGAGGCGCTAAAGACAAAGGTAGGATGCTGTCCGGAGCTAAGAGCCGCTCCGGGCCGTCTTTCGGCAGAAGCCGCGCAAAGGAGAGCACTGTGAGCGGCACAATCGTCTTTGCGCGAAGAAGCCGCTTCTTCGGCTCCGGGAGCCGGGGAGAGCGGCAACTCGGAAAAGGTAAAGAAGCAAGCTGTACAACACTGGGATTGTGTGCGCACCTTGCCAACTATTAGAAAACAGTACTTTTGCACTCTCCTGACTTTTCCAGTCACATGAACATTCGATTGGAAGCTGTTTTGGATAACTTTTCTTTTCTTCCTGCCAAACACTTGGCAGACATCTTTGCAACGTCTAAAACACAATGGGAGATGTTTTCTGTGCTGGCACAGTTTTTCCTAGCCAGACATAGTGGAAAAGCTTTTTGCGGAGATGTAGATGAGAAGAGGCGCTAAAGACGAAGGTAGGATGCTGTCCGGAGCTGAGAGACGCTCCCGGGCGTCTTTGGGCAGAAGCCGCGCTAAGGAGAGCACTGTGAGCGGCACAATCGTCTTTGCGCGAAGAAGCCGCTTCTTCGGCTCCGGGAGCCAGAGAGAGCCGCAGCTTCGGAAAGGTAAAGAAGCAAGCTGTACAACACTGGGATTGTGTGCGCACCTTGCCAACTATTAGAAAACAGTACTTTTGCACTCTCCTGTCTTTTCCAATCACATGAACATTCGATTGGAAGCTGTTTTGGACAACTTTTCTTTTCTTCCTGCCAAACACTTGGCAGACATCTCTGCAACGTCTAGAACACGATGGGAGATGTTTTCTGTGCTGGCACAGTTTTTCCTAGCCAGACAGAGTGGAAAAGCTTTTTGCCGAGATGTAGATGAGAAGAGGCGCTAAAGACGAAGGTAGGATGCTGTCCGGAGCTAAGAGCCGCTCCCGGGCGTCTTTCGGCAGAAGCCGCGCTAAGGAGAGCACTGTGTGCAGCACAATCGTCATTGCGCGAAGAAGCCACTTCTTCGGCTCCGGGAGCCGGAGAGAGCGGCAGCTTCAGAAAGGTGAAGAAGCAAGCTGTACAACACTGGGATTGTGTGCGCACCTTGCCAACTGATAGAAAACAGTACCTTTGCACTCTCCTGACTTTTCCAATCACATGAACATTCGATTGGAAGCTGTTTTGGACAACTTTTCTTTTCTTCCTGCCAAACACTTGGCAGACATCTCTGCAACTTCTAGAACACGATGGGAGATGTTTTCTGTGCTGGCACAGTTTTTCCTAGCCAGACATAGTGGAAAAGCTTTTTGCCGAGATGTAGATGAGAAGAGGCGCTAAAGACGAAGGTAGGATGCTGTCCGGAGCTAAGAGCCGCTCCCGGGCGTCTTTCGGCAGAAGCCGCGCAAAGGAGAGCACTGTGAGCGGCACAATCGTCTTTGCGCGAAGAAGCCGCTTCTTCGGCTCCGGGAGCCGGGGAGAGCGGCAACTCGGAAAAGGTAAAGAAGCAAGCTGTACAACACTGGGATTGTGTGCGCACCTTGCCAACTATTAGAAAACAGTACTTTTGCACTCTCCTGACTTTTCCAGTCACATGAACATTCGATTGGAAGCTGTTTTGGACAACTTTTCTTTTCTTCCTGCCAAACACTTGGCAGACATCCGTGCAACGTCTAGAACACGATGGGCGATGTTTTCTGTGCTGGCACAGTTTTTCTTAACCAGACATAGTGGAAAAGCTTTTTGCTGAGATGTAGATGAGAAGAGGCGCCTAAGACGAAGGTAGGATGCTGTCCTGAGCTAAGAGCCGCTCCCGGGCGTCTTTCGGCAGAAGCCGCGCTAAGGAGAGCACTGTGAGCGGCACAATCGTCTTTGCGCGAAGAAGCCGCTTCTTCGTCTCCGGGAGCCAGAGAGAGCGGCAGCTTCAGAAAGGTGAAGAAACAAGCTGTACAACACTGGGATTGTGTGCGCACCTTGCCAACTACTAGAAAACAGTACTTTTGCACTCTCCTGTCTTTTCCAATCACATGAACATTCGATTGGAAGCTGTTTTGGACAACTTTTCTTTTCTTCCTGCCAAACACTTGGCAGACATCTCTGCAACTTCTAGAACACGATGGGAGATGTTTTCTGTGCTGGCACAGTTTTTCCTAGCCAGACATAGTGGAAAAGCTTTTTGCCGAGATGTAGATGAGAAGAGGCGCTAAAGACGAAGGTAGGATGCTGTCCGGAGCTAAGAGCCGCTCCCGGGCGTCTTTCGGCATAAGCCGCGCTAAGGAGAGCACTGTGTGCAGCACAATCGTCTTTGCGCGAAGAATCCGCTTCTTCGGCTCCGGGAGCCCGAGAGAGCGGCAGCTTCGGGAAGGTGAAGAAGCAAGCTGTACAACACTGGGATTGTGTGCGCACCTTGCCAACTATTAGAAAACAGTACTTTTGCACTCTCCTGACTTTTCCAGTCACATGAACATTCGATTGGAAGCTGTTTTGGACAACTTTTCTTTTCTTCCTGCCAAACACTTGGCAGACATCCGTGCAACGTCTAGAACACGATGGGAGATGTTTTCTGTGCTGGCACAGTTTTTCTTAACCAGACATAGTGGAAAAGCTTTTTGCTGAGATGTAGATGAGAAGAGGCGCTAAAGACGAAGGTAGGATGCTGTCCGGAGCTAAGAGCCGCTCCCGGGCGTCTTTCGGCAGAAGCCGCGCTAAGGAGAGCACTGTGAGCGGCACAATCGTCTTTTCGCAAAGAAGCCGCTTCTTCGGCTCTGGGAGCCGGAGAGAGCGGCAACTTGGAAAAGGTAAAGAAGCAAGCTGTACAACACTGGGATTGTGTGCGCACCTTGCCAACTATTAGAAAACAGTACTTTTGCACTCTCCTGACTTTTCCAGTCACATGAACATTCGATTGGAAGCTGTTTTGGACAACTTTTCTTCGTGCCAAACACTTGGCAGACATCCGTGCAACGTCTAGAACACGATGGGAGATGTTTTCTGTGCTGGCACAGTTTTTCCTAGCCAGACATAGTGGAAAAGCTTTTTGCTGAGATGTAGATGAGAAGAGGCGCTAAAGACGAAGGTAGGATGCTGTCCGGAGCAAAGAGCCGCTCCCGGGCGTCTTTCGGCAGAAGCCGCGCTAAGGAGAGCACTGTGAGCGGCACAATCGTCTTTGCGCGAAGAAGCCGCTTCTTCGGCTCCGGGAGCCGGAGAGAGCGGCAGCTTCGGGAAGGTGAAGAAGCAAGCTGTACAACACTGGGATTGTGTGCGCACCTTGCCAACTATTAGAAAACAGTACTTTTGCACTCTCCTGTCTTTTCCAATCACATGAACATTCGATTGGAAGCTGTTTTGGACAACTTTTCTTTTCTTCCTGCCAAACACTTGGCAGACATCTCTGCAACGTCTAGAACACGATGGGAGATGTTTTCTGGGCTGGCACAGTTTTTCCTAGCCAGACATAGTGGAAAAGCTTTTTGCTGAGATGTAGATGAGAAGAGGCGCTAAAGACGAAGGTAGGATGCTGTCCGCAGCTAAGAGACGCTCCCGGGCGTCTTTGGGCAGAAGCCGCGCTAAGGAGAGCACTGTGAGCGGCACAATCGTCTTTGCGCGAAGAAGCCGCTTCTTCGGCTCCGGGAGCCGGAGCGAGCGACTACTTGAAAAAGGTAAAGAAGCAAGCTGTACAAAACTGGGATTGTGTGCGCACCTTGCCAACTATTAGAAAACAGTACTGTTGCACTCTCCTGACTTTTCCAGTCACATGAACATTCGATTGGAAGCTGTTTTGGACAACTTTTCTTTTCTTCCTGCCAAACACTTGGCAGACATCCGTGCAACGTCTAGAACACGATGGGAGATGTTTTCTGTGCTGGCACAGTTTTTCCTAGCCAGACATAGTGGAAAAGCTTTTTGCCGAGATGTAGATGAGAAGAGGCGCTAAAGAAGAAGGTAGGATGCTGTCCGGAGCTAAGAGCCGCTCCCGGGCGTCTTTCGGCAGAAGCCGCGCTAAGGAGAGCACTGTGAGCGGCACAATCGTCTTTTCGCAAAGAAGCCGCTTCTTCGGCTCTGGGAGCCGGAGAGAGCGGCAACATGGAAAAGGTAAAGAAGCAAGCTGTACAACACTGGGATTGTGTGCGCACCTTGCCAACTATTAGAAAACATTACTTTTGCACTCTCCTGACTTTTCCAGTCACATGAACATTCGATTGGAAGCTGTTTTGGACAACTTTTCTTCGTGCCAAACACTTGGCAGACATCCGTGCAACGTCTAGAACACGATGGGAGATGTTTTCTGTGCTGGCACAGTTTTTCCTAGCCAGACATAGTGGAAAAGCTTTTTGCCGAGATGTAGATGAGAAGAGGCGCTAAAGACGAAGGTAGGATGCTGTCCGGAGCTAAGAGCCGCTCCCGGGCGTCTTTCGGCAGAAGCCGCGCTAAGGAGAGCACTGTGAGCGGCACAATCGTCTTTGCGCGAAGAAGCCGCTTCTTTGGATCTGGGAGCCGGGGAGAGCGGCAACTTGGAAAAGGTAAAGAAGCAAGCTGTACAACACTGGGATTGTGTGCGCACCTTGCCAACTGATACAAAAGAGTACTTTTGCACTCTCCTGACTTTTCCAATCACATGAACGTTCGATTGGAAGCTGTTTTGGACAACTTTTCTTTTCTTCCTGCCAAACACTTGGCAGACATCCGTGCAACGTCTAGAACACGATGGGAGATGTTTTCTGTGCTGGCACAGTTTTTCCTAGCCAGACATAGTGGAAAAGCTTTTTGCCGAGATGTAGATGAGAAGAGGCGCTAAAGAAGAAGGTAGGATGCTGTCCGGAGCTAAGAGCCGCTCCCGGGCGTCTTTCGGCAGAAGCCGCGCTAAGGAGAGCACTGTGAGCGGCACAATCGTCTTTTCGCAAAGAAGCCGCTTCTTCGGCTCTGGGAGCCGGAGAGAGCGGCAACATGGAAAAGGTAAAGAAGCAAGCTGTACAACACTGGGATTGTGTGCGCACCTTGCCAACTATTAGAAAACATTACTTTTGCACTCTCCTGACTTTTCCAGTCACATGAACATTCGATTGGAAGCTGTTTTGGACAACTTTTCTTCGTGCTAAACACTTGGCAGACATCCGTGCAACGTCTAGAACACGATGGGAGATGTTTTCTGTGCTGGCACAGTTTTTCCTAGCCAGACATAGTGGAAAAGCTTTTTGCTGAGATGTAGATGAGAAGAGGCGCTAAAGACGAAGGTAGGATGCTGTCCGGAGCAAAGAGCCGCTCCCGGGCGTCTTTCGGCAGAAGCCGCGCTAAGGAGAGCACTGTGAGCGGCACAATCGTCTTTGCGCGAAGAAGCCGCTTCTTCGGCTCCGGGAGCCGGAGAGAGCGGCAGCTTCGGGAAGGTGAAGAAGCAAGCTGTACAACACTGGGATTGTGTGCGCACCTTGCCAACTATTAGAAAACAGTACTTTTGCACTCTCCTGACTTTTCCAATCACATGAACATTCGATTGGAAGCTGTTTTGGACAACTTTTCTTTTCTTCCTGCCAAACACTTGGCAGACATCCGTGCAACGTCTAGAACACGATGGGCGATGTTTTCTGTGCTGGCACAGTTTTTCTTAACCAGACATAGTGGAAAAGCTTTTTGCTGAGATGTAGATGAGAAGAGGCGCTAAAGACGAAGGTAGGATGCTGTCCGGAGCTAAGAGCCGCTCCCGGGCGTCTTTCGGCAGAAGCCGCGCTAAGGAGAGCACTGTGAGCGGCACAATCGTCTTTGCGCGAAGAAGCCGCTTCTTCGGCTCCGGGAGCCAGAGAGAGCGGCAGCTTCAGAAAGGTGAAGAAACAAGCTGTACAACACTGGGATTGTGTGCGCACCTTGCCAACTAATAGAAAACAGTACTTTTGCACTCTCCTGTCTTTTCCAATCACATGAACATTCGATTGGAAGCTGTTTTGGACAACTTTTCTTTTCTTCCTGCCAAACACTTGGCAGACATGTCTGCAACTTCTAGAACACGATGGGAGATGTTTTCTGTGCTGGCACAGTTTTTCCTAGCCAGACATAGTGGAAAAGCTTTTTGCCGAGATGTAGATGAGAAGAGGCGCTAAAGACGAAGGTAGGATGCTGTCCGGAGCTAAGAGCCGCTCCCGGGCGTCTTTCGGCATAAGCCGCGCTAAGGAAAGCACTGTGTGCAGCACAATCGTCTTTGCGCGAAGAATCCGCTTCTTCGGCTCCGGGAGCCCGAGAGAGCGGCAGCTTCGGGAAGGTGAAGAAGCAAGCTGTACAACACTGGGATTGTGTGCGCACCTTGCCAACTATTAGAAAACAGTACTTTTGCACTCTCCTGACTTTTCCAGTCACATGAACATTCGATTGGAAGCTGTTTTGGACAACTTTTCTTTTCTTCCTGCCAAACACTTGGCAGACATCCGTGCAACGTCTAGAACACGATGGGAGATGTTTTCTGTGCTGGCACAGTTTTTCTTAACCAGACATAGTGGAAAAGCTTTTTGCTGAGATGTAGATGAGAAGAGGCGCTAAAGACGAAGGTAGGATGCTGTCCGGAGCTAAGAGCCGCTCCCGGGCGTCTTTCGGCAGAAGCCGCGCTAAGGAGAGCACTGTGAGCGGCACAATCGTCTTTGCGCGAAGAAGCCGCTTCTTCGGCTCCGGGAGCCAGAGAGAGCGGCAGCTTCAGAAAGGTGAAGAAACAAGCTGTACAACACTGGCATTGTGTGCGCACCTTGCCAACTACTAGAAAACAGTACTTTTGCACTCTCCTGTCTTTTCCAATCACATGAACATTCGATTGGAAGCTGTTTTGGACAACTTTTCTTTTCTTCCTGCCAAACACTTGGCAGACATCTCTGCAACTTCTAGAACACGATGGGAGATGTTTTCTGTGCTGGCACAGTTTTTCCTAGCCAGACATAGTGGAAAAGCTTTTTGCCGAGATGTAGATGAGAAGAGGCGCTAAAGACGAAGGTAGGATGCTGTCCGGAGCTAAGAGCCGCTCCCGGGCGTCTTTCGGCATAAGCCGCGCTAAGGAGAGCACTGTGTGCAGCACAATCGTCTTTGCGCGAAGAATCCGCTTCTTCGGCTCCGGGAGCCCGAGAGAGCGGCAGCTTCGGGAAGGTGAAGAAGCAAGCTGTACAACACTGGGATTGTGTGCGCACCTTGCCAACTATTAGAAAACAGTACTTTTGCACTCTCCTGACTTTTCCAGTCACATGAACATTCGATTGGAAGCTGTTTTGGACAACTTTTCTTTTCTTCCTGCCAAACACTTGGCCGACATCCGTGCAACGTCTAGAACACGATGGGAGATGTTTTCTGTGCTGGCACAGTTTTTCTTAACCAGACATAGTGGAAAAGCTTTTTGCTGAGATGTAGATGAGAAGAGGCGCTAAAGACGAAGGTAGGATGCTGTCCGGAGCTAAGAGCCGCTCCCGGGCGTCTTTCGGCAGAAGCCGCGCTAAGGAGAGCACTGTGAGCGGCACAATCGTCTTTTCGCAAAGAAGCCGCTTCTTCGGCTCTGGGAGCCGGAGAGAGCGGCAACTTGGAAAAGGTAAAGAAGCAAGCTGTACAACACTGGGATTGTGTGCGCACCTTGCCAACTATTAGAAAACAGTACTTTTGCACTCTCCTGACTTTTCCAGTCACATGAACATTCGATTGGAAGCTGTTTTGGACAACTTTTCTTTTCTTCCTGCCAAACACTTGGCAGACATCTCTGCAACGTCTAGAACACGATGGGAGATGTTTTCTGGGCTGGCACAGTTTTTCCTAGCCAGACATAGTGGAAAAGCTTTTTGCCGAGATGTAGATGAGAAGAGGCGCTAAAGACGAAGGTAGGATGCTGTCCGGAGCTAAGAGACGCTCCCGGGCGTCTTTGGGCAGAAGCCGCGCTAAGGAGAGCACTGTGAGCGGCACAATCGTCTTTGCGCGAAGAAGCCGCTTCTTCGGCTCCGGGAGCCGGAGCGAGCGACTACTTGAAAAAGGTAAAGAAGCAAGCTGTACAAAACTGGGATTGTGTGCGCACCTTGCCAACTATTAGAAAACAGTACTGTTGCACTCTCCTGTCTTTTCCAGTCACATGAACATTCGATTGGAAGCTGTTTTGGACAACTTTTCTTTTCTTCCTGCCAAACACTTGGCAGACATCCGTGCAACGTCTAGAACACGATGGGAGATGTTTTCTGTGCTGGCACAGTTTTTCCTAGCCAGACATAGTGGAAAAGCTTTTTGCCGAGATGTAGATGAGAAGAGGCGCTAAAGAAGAAGGTAGGATGCTGTCCGGAGCTAAGAGCCGCTCCCGGGCGTCTTTCGGCAGAAGCCGCGCTAAGGAGAGCACTGTGAGCGGCACAATCGTCTTTTCGCAAAGAAGCCGCTTCTTCGGCTCTGGGAGCCGGAGAGAGCGGCAACATGGAAAAGGTAAAGAAGCAAGCTGTACAACACTGGGATTGTGTGCGCACCTTGCCAACTATTAGAAAACATTACTTTTGCACTCTCCTGACTTTTCCAGTCACATGAACATTCGATTGGAAGCTGTTTTGGACAACTTTTCTTCGTGCCAAACACTTGGCAGACATCCGTGCAACGTCTAGAACACGATGGGAGATGTTTTCTGTGCTGGCACAGTTTTTCCTAGCCAGACATAGTGGAAAAGCTTTTTGCCGAGATGTAGATGAGAAGAGGCGCTAAAGACGAAGGTAGGATGCTGTCCGGAGCTAAGAGCCGCTCCCGGGCGTCTTTCGGCAGAAGCCGCGCTAAGGAGAGTACTGTGAGCGACACAATCGTCTTTGCGCGAAGAAGCCGCTTCTTCGGCTCCGAAAGCCGGGGAGAGCCGCAGCTTCCGAAAGGTGAAGAAGCAAGCTGTACAACACTGGGATTGTGTGCGCACCTTGCCAACTATTAGAAAACAGTACTTTTGCACTCTCCTGACTTTTCCAGGCACATGAACATTCGATTGGAAGCTGTTTTGGACAACTTTTCTTTTCTTCCTGCCAAACACTAGGCAGAAATCCGTGCAACGTCTAGAACACGATGGGAGATGTTTCCTGTGCTGGCACAGTTTTTCCGAGCCAGACATAGTGGAAAAGCTTTTTGCCGAGATGTAGATGAGAAGAGGCGCTAAAGACGAAGGTAGGATGCTGTCCGGAGCTAAGAGCCGCTCCCGGGCGTCTTTCGGCAGAAGCCGCGCTAAGGAGAGCACTGTGGGCGGCACAATCGTCTTTGCGCGAAGAAGCCGCATCTTCGGCTCCGGGAGGCCGAGAGAGCGGCAGCTTCGGGAAGGTGAAGAAGCAAGCTGTACAACACTGGGATTGTGTGCGCACCGTGCCAACTATTAGAAAACAGTACTTTTGCACTCTCCTGACTTTTCCAATCACATGAATGTTCGATTGGAAGCTGTTTTGGACAACTTTTCTTTTCTTCCTCCCAAACACTTGGCAGAAATCCGTGCAACGTCTAGAACACGATGGGCGATGTTTTCTGTGCTGGCACAGTTTTTCCTAGCCAGACATAGTGGAAAAGCATTTGCCGAGATGTAGATGAGAAGAGGCGCTAAAGACGAAGGTAGGATGCTGTCCGGAGCTAAGAGACGCTCCCGGGCGTCTTTGGGCAGAAGCCGCGCTAAGGAGAGCACTGTGAGCGGCACAATCGTCTTTGCGCGAAGAAGCCGCTTCTTCGGCTCCGGGAGCCAAGGAGAGCGGCAACTCGGAAAAGGTAAAGAAGCAAGCTGTACAACACTGGGATTGTGTGCGCACCTTGCCACCTATTAGAAAACAGTACTTTTGCACTCTCCTGACTTTTCCAGACACATGAACATTCGATTGGAAGCTGTTTTGGACAACTTTTCTTTTCTTCCTGCCAAACACTTGGCAGACATCCATGCACTGTCTAGAACACGATGGGAGATGTTTTCTGTGCTGGCACAGTTTTTCCTAGCCAGACATAGTGGAAAAGCTTTTTGCTGAGATTTAGATGAGAAGAGGCGCTAAAGACGAAGGTAGGATGCTGTCCGGAGCAAAGAGCCGCTCCCAGGCGTCTTTCGGCAGAAGCCGCGCTAAGGAGAGCACTGTGAGCGGCACAATCGTCTTTGCGCGAAGAAGCCGCTTCTTCGGCTCTGGGAGCCGGAGAGAGCGGCAACTTGGAAAAGGTAAAGAAGCAAGCTGTACAACACTGGGATTGTGTGCGCACCTTGCCAACTATTAGAAAACAGTACTTTTGCCCTCTCCTGACTTTTCCAGTCACATGAACATTCGATTGGAAGCTGTTTTGGACAACTTTTCTTTTCTTCCCGCCAAGCACTTGGCAGACATCCGTGCAATGTCTAGAACACGATGGGCGATGTTTTCTGTGCTGGCACAGTTTTTCCTAGCCAGACATAGTGGAAAAGCTTTTTGCCGAGATGTAGATGAGAAGAGGCGCTAAAGACGAAGGTAGGATGCTGTCCGGAGCAAAGAGCCGCTCCCGGGCGTCTTTCGGCAGAAGCCGCGCTAAGGAGAGCACTGTGAGCGGCACAATCGTCTTTTCGCGAAGAAGCCGCTTCTTCGGCTCTGGGAGCCGGAGAGAGCGGCTACTTGGAAAAGGTAAAGAAGCAAGCTGTACAACACTGGGATTGTGTGCGCACCTTGCCAACTATTAGAAAACAGTACTTTTGCACTCTCCTGACTTTTCCAGTCACATGAACATTCGATTGGAAGCTGTTTTGGACAACTTTTCTTTTCTTCCTGCCAAACACTAGGCAGAAATCCGTGCAACGTCTAGAACACGATGGGAGATGTTTCCTGTGCTGGCACAGTTTTTCCGAGCCAGACATAGTGGAAAAGCTTTTTGCCGAGATGTAGATGAGAAGAGGCGCTAAAGACGAAGGTAGGATGCTGTCCGGAGCTAAGAGCCGCTCCCGGGCGTCTTTCGGCAGAAGCCGCGCTAAGGAGAGCACTGTGGGCGGCACAATCGTCTTTGCGCGAAGAAGCCGCATCTTCGGCTCCGGGAGGCCGAGAGAGCGGCAGCTTCGGGAAGGTGAAGAAGCAAGCTGTACAACACTGGGATTGTGTGCGCACCGTGCCAACTATTAGAAAACAGTACTTTTGCACTCTCCTGACTTTTCCAATCACATGAATGTTCGATTGGAAGCTGTTTTGGACAACTTTTCTTTTCTTCCTCCCAAACACTTGGCAGAAATCCGTGCAACGTCTAGAACACGATGGGCGATGTTTTCTGTGCTGGCACAGTTTTTCCTAGCCAGACATAGTGGAAAAGCATTTGCCGAGATGTAGATGAGAAGAGGCGCTAAAGACGAAGGTAGGATGCTGTCCGGAGCTAAGAGACGCTCCCGGGCGTCTTTGGGCAGAAGCCGCGCTAAGGAGAGCACTGTGAGCGGCACAATCGTCTTTGCGCGAAGAAGCCGCTTCTTCGGCTCCGGGAGCCAAGGAGAGCGGCAACTCGGAAAAGGTAAAGAAGCAAGCTGTACAACACTGGGATTGTGTGCGCACCTTGCCACCTATTAGAAAACAGTACTTTTGCACTCTCCTGACTTTTCCAGTCACATGAACATTCGATTGGAAGCTGTTTTGGACAACTTTTCTTTTCTTCCTGCCAAACACTTGGCAGACATCCATGCAATGTCTAGAACACGATGGGAGATGTTTTCTGTGCTGGCACAGTTTTTCCTAGCCAGACATAGTGGAAAAGCTTTTTGCTGAGATTTAGATGAGAAGAGGCGCTAAAGACGAAGGTAGGATGCTGTCCGGAGCAAAGAGCCGCTCCCAGGCGTCTTTCGGCAGAAGCCGCGCTAAGGAGAGCACTGTGAGCGGCACAATCGTCTTTGCGCGAAGAAGCCGCTTCTTCGGCTCTGGGAGCCGGAGAGAGCGGCAACTTGGAAAAGGTAAAGAAGCAAGCTGTACAACACTGGGATTGTGTGCGCACCTTGCCAACTATTAGAAAACAGTACTTTTGCCCTCTCCTGACTTTTCCAGTCACATGAACATTCGATTGGAAGCTGTTTTGGACAACTTTTCTTTTCTTCCCGCCAAGCACTTGGCAGAAATCCGTGCAACGTCTAGAACACGATGGGCGATGTTTTCTGTGCTGGCACAGTTTTTCTTAACCAGACATAGTGGAAAAGCATTTGTCGAGATGTAGATGAGAAGAGGCGCTAAAGACGAAGGTAGGATGCTGTCCGGAGCAAAGAGCCGCTCCCGGGCGTCTTTCGGCAGAAGCCGCGCTAAGGAGAGCACTGTGAGCGGCACAATCGTCTTTGCGCGAAGAAGCCGCTTCTTCGGCTCCGAAAGCCAGGGAGAGCGGCAAGTCGGAAAAGGTAAAGAAGCAAGCTGTACAACACTGGGATTTGTGTGCGCACCTTGCCAACTATTAGAAAACAGTACTTTTGCACTCTCCTGACTTTTCCAGTCACATGAACATTCGATTGGAAGCTGTTTTGGACAACTTTTCTTTTCTTCCTGCCAAACACTTGGCAGAAATCCGTGCAACGTCTAGAACACGATGGGCGATGTTTTCTGTGCTGGCACAGTTTTTCTTAACCAGACATAGTGGAAAAGCATTTGTCGAGATGTAGATGAGAAGAGGCGCTAAAGACGAAGGTAGGATGCTGTCCGGAGCTAAGAGACGCTCCCGGGCGTCTTTGGGCAGAAGCCGCGCTAAGGAGAGCACTGTGAGCGGCACAATCGTCTTTGCGCGAAGAAGCCGCTTCTTCGGCTCCGGGAGCCAAGGAGAGCGGCAACTCGGAAAAGGTAAAGAAGCAAGCTGTACAACACTGGGATTGTGTGCGCACCTTGCCAACTATTAGAAAACAGTACTTTTGCACTCTCCTGACTTTTCCAGTCACATGAACATTCGATTGGAAGCTGTTTTGGACAACTTTTCTTTTCTTCCTGCCAAACACTTGGCAGACATCCATGCAATGTCTAGAACACGATGGGAGATGTTTTCTGTGCTGGCACAGTTTTTCCTAGCCAGACATAGTGGAAAAGCTTTTTGCTGAGATTTAGATGAGAAGAGGCGCTAAAGACGATGGTAGGATGCTGTCCGGAGCAAAGAGCCGCTCCCAGGCGTCTTTCGGCAGAAGCCGCGCTAAGGAGAGCACTGTGAGCGGCACAATCGTCTTTGCGCGAAGAAGCCGCTTCTTCGGCTCTGGGAGCCGGAGAGAGCGGCAACTTGGAAAAGGTAAAGAAGCAAGCTGTACAACACTGGGATTGTGTGCGCACCTTGCCAACTATTAGAAAACAGTACTTTTGCCCTCTCCTGACTTTTCCAATCACATGAACATTCGATTGGAAGCTGTTTTGGACAACTTTTCTTTTCTTCCCGCCAAGCACTTGGCAGACATCCGTGCAACGTCTAGAACACGATGGGCGATGTTTTCTGTGCTGGCACAGTTTTTCCTAGCCAGACATAGTGGAAAAGCTTTTTGCCGAGATGTAGATGAGAAGAGGCGCTAAAGACGAAGGTAGGATGCTGTCCGGAGCAAAGAGCCGCTCCCGGGCGTCTTTCGGCAGAAGCCGCGCTAAGGAGAGCACTGTGAGCGGCACAATCGTCTTTGCGCGAAGAAGCCGCTTCTTCGGCTCCGGGAGCCGGAGAGAGCGGCAACTTGGAAAAGGTAAAGAAGCAAGCTGTACAACACTGGGATTGTGTGCGCACCTTGCCAACTATTAGAAAACAGTACTTTTGCACTCTCCTGACTTTTCCAGTCACATGAACATTCGATTGGAAGCTGTTTTGGACAACTTTTCTTTTCTTCCTGCCAAACACTTGGCAGACATCCCTGCAACATCTAGAACACGATGGGAGATGTTTTCTGTGCTGGCACAGTTTTTCCTAGCCAGACATAGTGGAAAAGCTTTTTGCTGAGATGTAGATGAGAAGAGGCGCTAAAGACGAAGGTAGGATGCTGTCCGGAGCTAAGAGCCGCTCCCGGACGTCTTTCGGCAGAAGCCGCGCTAAGGAGAGCACTGTGAGCGGCACAATCGTCTTTGCGCGAAGAAGCCGCTTCTTCGGCTCCGGGAGCCGGAGAGAGCGACTACTTGAAAAAGGTAAAGAAGCAAGCTGTACAACACTGGGATTGTGTGCGCACCTTGCCAACTATTAGAAAACAGTACTTTTGCACTCTCCTGACTTTTCCAGTCACATGAACATTCGATTGGAAGCTGTTTTGGACAACTTTTCTTTTCTTCCTGCCAAACACTTGGCAGACATCCGTGCAACGTCTAGAACACGATGGGCGATGTTTTCTGTGCTGGCACAGTTTTTCCTAGCCAGACATAGTGGAAAAGCTTTTTGCCGAGATGTAGATGAGAAGAGGCGCTAAAGACGAAGGTAGGATGCTGTCCGGAGCTAAGAGCCGCTCCCGGGCGTCTTTCGGCAGAAGCCGCGCTAAGGAGAGCACTGTGAGCGGCACAATCGTCTTTGCGCGAAGAAGCCGCTTCTTCGGCTCTGGGAGCCGGAGAGAGCGGCAACTTGGAAAAGGTAAAGAAGCAAGCTGTACAACACTGGGATTGTGTGCGCACCTTGCCAACTATTAGAAAACAGTACTTTTGCACTCTCCTGACTTTTCCAGTCACATGAACATTCGATTGGAAGCTGTTTTGGACAACTTTTCTTTTCTTCCTGCCAAACACTTGGCAGACATCCGTGCAACGTCTAGAACACGATGGGAGATGTTTTCTGTGCTGGCACAGTTTTTCTTAACCAGACATAGTGGAAAAGCTTTTTGATGAGATGTAGATGAGAAGAGGCGCTAAAGACGAAGGTAGGATGCTGTCCGGAGCTAAGAGCAGCTCCCGGGCGTCTTTCGGCAGAAGCCGCACTAAGGAGAACACTGTGAGCGGCACAATCGTCTTTGCGCGAAGAAGCCGCTTCTTCGGCTCCGGGAGCCGGAGAGAGCGGCAGCTTCAGAAAGGTGAAGAAGCAAGCTGTACAACACTGGGATTGTGTGCGCACCTTGCCAACTGATAGAAAACAGTACCTTTGCACTCTCCTGACTTTTCCAATCACATGAACATTCGATTGGAAGCTGTTTTGGACAACTTTTCTTTTCTTCCTGCCAAACACTTGGCAGACATCTCTGCAACTTCTAGAACACGATGGGAGATGTTTTCTGTGCTGGCACAGTTTTTCCTAGCCAGACATAGTGGAAAAGCTTTTTGCCGAGATGTAGATGAGAAGAGGCGCTAAAGACGAAGGTAGGATGCTGTCCGGAGCTAAGAGCCGCTCAGGGACGTCTTTCGGCAGAAGCCGCGCTAAGGAGAGCACTGTGAGCGGCACAATCGTCTTTGCGCGAAGAAGCCGCTTCTTCAGCTATGGGAGCCGGGGAGAGCGGCAACTCGGAAAAGGTAAAGAAGCAAGCTGTACAACACTGGGATTGTGTGCGCACCTTGCCAACTATTAGAAAACAGTACCTTTGCACTCTCCTGACTTTTCCAATCACATGAACATTCGATTGGAAGCTGTTTTGGACAACTTTTCTTTTCTTCCTGCCAAACACTTGGCAGACATCTCTGCAACTTCTAGAACACGATGGGAGATGTTTTCTGTGCTGGCACAGTTTTTCCTAGCCAGACATAGTGGAAAAGCTTTTTGCAGAGATGTAGATGAGAAGAGGCGCTAAAGACGAAGGTAGGATGCTGTCCGGAGCTAAGAGCCACTCCGGGGCGTCTTTCGGCAGAAGTCGCGCTAAGGAGAGCACTGTGAGCGGCACAATCGTCTTTGCGCGAAGAAGCCGCTTCTTCGGCTCCGGGAGCCAGAGAGAGCCGCAGCTTCGGAAAGGTAAAGAAGCAAGCTGTACAACACTGGGATTGTGTGCGCACCTTGCCAACTATTAGAAAACAGTACTTTTGCACTCTCCTGACTTTTCCAGTCACATGAACATTCGATTGGAAGCTGTTTTGGACAACTCTTCTTTTCTTCCTGCCAAACACTTGGCAGACATCCGTGCAACGTCTAGAACACGATGGGAGATGTTTTCTGTGCTGGCACAGTTTTTCCTAGCCAGACATAGTGGAAAAGCTTTTTGCTGAGATGTAGATTAGAAGAGGCGCTAAAGACGAAGGTAGGATGCTGTCCGGAGCAAAGAGCCGCTCCCGGGCGTCTTTCGGCAGAAGCCGCGCTAAGGAGAGCACTGTGAGCGGCACAATCGTCTTTGCGCGAAGAAGCCGCATCTTCGGCTCCGGGAGGCCGAGAGAGCGGCAGCTTCGGGAAGGTGAAGAAGCAAGCTGTACAACACTGGGATTGTGTGCGCACCGTGCCAACTATTAGAAAACAGTACTTTTGAACTCTCCTGACTTTTCCAATCACATGAATGTTCGATTGGAAGCTGTTTTGGACAACTTTTCTTTTCTCCCTGCCAAACACTTGGCAGACATCCGTGCAACGTCTAGAACACGATGGGCGATGTTTTCTGTGCTGGCACAGTTTTTCCTAGCCAGACATAGTGGAAAAGCTTTTTGCCGAGATGTAGATGAGAAGAGGTGCTAAAGACGAAGGTAGGATGCTGTCCGGAGCTAAGAGCCGCTCCCGGGCGTCTTTCGGCAGAAGCCGCGCTAAGGAGAGCACTGTGAGCGGCACAATTGTCTTTGCGCGAAGAAGCCGCTTCTTCGGCTCCGGGAGCCAGGGAGAGCGGCAAGTCGGAAAAGGTAAAGAAGCAAGCTGTACAACACTGGGATTTGTGTGCGCACCTTGCCAACTATTAGAAAACAGTACTTTTGCACTCTCCTGACTTTTCCAGTCACATGAACATTCGATTGGAAGCTGTTTTGGACAACTTTTCTTTTCTTCCTGCCAAACACTTGGCAGAAATCCGTGCAACGTCTAGAACACGATGGGCGATGTTTTCTGTGCTGGCACAGTTTTTCCTAGCCAGACATAGTGGAAAAGCATTTGCCGAGATGTAGATGAGAAGAGGCGCTAAAGACGAAGGTAGGATGCTGTCCGGAGCTAAGAGACGCTCCCGGGCATCTTTGGGCAGAAGCCGCGCTAAGGAGAGCACTGTGAGCGGCACAATCGTCTTTGCGCGAAGAAGCCGCTTCTTCGGCTCTGGGAGCCGGAGAGAGCGGCAACTTGGAAAAGGTAAAGAAGCAAGCTGTACAACACTGGGATTGTGTGCGCACCTTGCCAACTATTAGAAAACAGTACTTTTGCCCTCTCCTGACTTTTCCAGTCACATGAACATTCGATTGGAAGCTGTTTTGGACAACTTTTCTTTTCTTCCTGCCAAGCACTTGGCAGACATCCGTGCAACGTCTAGAACACGATGGGCGATGTTTTCTGTGCTGGCACAGTTTTTCCTAGCCAGACATAGTGGAAAAGCTTTTTGCCGAGATGTAGATGAGAAGAGGCGCTAAAGACGAAGGTAGGATGCCGTCCGGAGCAAAGAGCCGCTCCCGGGCGTCTTTCGGCAGAAGCCGCGCTAAGGAGAGCACTGTGAGCGGCACAATCGTCTTTGCGCGAAGAAGCCGCTTCTTCGGCTCCGGGAGCCGGAGAGAGCGGCAACTTGGAAAAGGTAAAGAAGCAAGCTGTACAACACTGGGATTGTGTGTGCACCTTCCCAACTATTAGAAAACAGTACTTTTGCACTCTCCTGACTTTTCCAGTCACATGAACATTCGATTGGAAGCTGTTTTGGACAACTTTTTTTTTCTTCCTGCCAAACACTTGGCAGACATCCGTGCAACGTCTAGAACACGATGGGCGATGTTTTCTGTGCTGGCACAGTTTATCCTAGCCAGACATAGTGGAAAAGCTTTTTGCCGAGATGTAGATGAGAAGAGGCGCTAAAGACGAAGGTAGGATGCTGTCCGGAGCTAAGAGCCGCTCCGGGCGTCTTTCGGCAGAAGCCGCGCTAAGGAGAGCACTGTGAGCGGCACAATCGTCTTTGCGCGAAGAAGCCGCTTCTTCGGCTCCGGGAGCCGGAGAGAGCGGCTACTTGGAAAAGGTACAGAAGCAAGCTGTACAACACTGGGATTGTGTGCGCACCTTGCCAAATGATAGAAAACAGTACCTTTGCACTCTCCTGACTTTTCCAATCACATGAACATTCGATTGGAAGCTGTTTTGGACAACTTTTCTTTTCTTCCTGCCAAACACTTGGCAGACATCTCTGCAACTTCTAGAACACGATGGGAGATGTTTTCTGTGCTGGCACAGTTTTTCCTAGCCAGACATAGTGGAAAAGCTTTTTGCCGAGATGTAGATGAGAAGAGGCGCTAAAGACGAAGGTAGGATGCTGTCCGGAGCTAAGAGCCGCTCCGGGGCGTCTTTCGGCAGAAGCCGCGCTAAGGAGAGCACTGTGAGCGGCACAATCGTCTTTACACAAAGAAGCCGCTTCTTCAGCTATGGGAGCCGGGGAGAGCAGCAACTCGGAAAAGGTAAAGAAGCAAGCTGTACAACACTGGGATTGTGTGCGCACCTTGCCAACTATTAGAAAACAGTACCTTTGCACTCTCCTGACTTTTCCAATCACATGAACATTCGATTGGAAGCTGTTTTGGACAACTTTTCTTTTCTTCCTGCCAAACACTTGGCAGACATCTCTGCAACTTCTAGAACACGATGGGAGATGTTTTCTGTGCTGGCACAGTTTTTCCTAGCCAGACATAGTGGAAAAGCTTTTTGCCGAGATGTAGATGAGAAGAGGCGCTAAAGACGAAGGTAGGATGCTGTCCGGAGCTAAGAGCCGCTCCGGGGCGTCTTTCGGCAGAAGCCGCGCTAAGGAGAGCACTGTGAGCGGCACAATCGTCTTTGCGCGAAGAAGCCGCTTCTTCGGCTCCGGGAGCCAGAGAGAGCCGCAGCTTCGGAAAAGTAAAGAAGCAAGCTGTACAACACTGGGATTGTGTGCGCACCTTGCCAACTATTAGAAAACAGTACTTTTGCACTCTCCTGACTTTTCCAGTCACATGAACATTCGATTGGAAGCTGTTTTGGACAACTTTTCTTTTCTTCCTGCCAAACACTTGGCAGACATCCGTGCAACGTCTAGAACACGATGGGAGATGTTTTCTGTGCTGGCACAGTTTTTCTTAACCAGACATAGTGGAAAAGCTTTTTGCCGAGATGTAGATGAGAAGAGGCGCTAAAGACGAAGGTAGGATGCTGTCCGGAGCTAAGAGCTGCTCCCCGGCGTCTTTCGGCAGAAGCCGCACTAAGGAGAGCACTGTGGGCGGCACAATCGTCTTTGCGCGAAGAAGCCGCTTCTTCGGCTCCGGGAGCCAGAGAAAACCGCAGCATCGGAAAGGTAAAGAAGCAAGCTGTACAACACTGGGATTGTGTGCGCACCTTGTCAACTATTAGAAAACAGTACTTTTGCACTTTCCTGACTTTTCCAGTCACATGAACATTCGATTGGAAGCTGTTTTGGACAACTTTTCTTTTCTTCCTGCCAAACACTTGGCAGACATCCGTGCAACGTCTAGAACACGATGGGAGATGTTTTCTGTGCTGGCACAGTTTTTCCTAGCCAGACATAGTGGAAAAGCTTTTTGCTGAGATGTAGATGAGAAGAGGCGCTAAAGACGAAGGTAGGATGCTGTCCGGAGCAAAGAGCCGCTCCCGGGCATCTTTCGGCAGAAGCCGCGCTAAGGAGAGCACTGTGAGCGGCACAATCGTCTTTGCGCGAAGAAGCCGCTTCTTCGGCTCCGGGAGCCGGAGAGAGCGGCAGCTTCAGAAAGGTGAAGAAACAAGCTGTACAACACTGGGATTGTGTGCGCACCTTGCCAACTGATAGAAAACAGTACTTTTGCACTCTCCTGTCTTTTCCAATCACATGAACATTCGATTGGAAGCTGTTTTGGACAACTTTTCTTTTCTTCCTGCCAAACACTTGGCAGACATCTCTGCAACATCTAGAACACGATGGGCGATGTTTTCTGTGCTGGCACAGTTTTTCCTAGCCAGACATAGTGGAAAAGCTTTTTGCCGAGATGTAGATGAGAAGAGGCGCTAAAGACGAAGGTAGGATGCTGTCCGGAGCTAAGAGCCGCTCCCGGGCGTCTTTCGGCAGAAGCCGCGCTAAGGAGAGCACTGTGAGCGGCACAATCGTCTTTGCGCGAAGAAGCCGCTTCTTCGGCTCCGGGAGCCAGGGAGAGCGGCAAGTCGGAAAAGGTAAAGAAGCAAGCTGTACAACACTGGGATTTGTGTGCGCACCTTGCCAACTATTAGAAAACAGTACTTTTGCACTCTCCTGACTTTTCCAGTCACATGAACATTCGATTGGAAGCTGTTTTGGACAACTTTTCTTTTCTTCCTGCCAAACACTTGGCAGAAATCCGTGCAACGTCTAGAACACGATGGGCGATGTTTTCTGTGCTGGCACAGTTTTTCCTAGCCAGACATAGTGGAAAAGCATTTGCCGAGATGTCGATGAGAAGAGGCGCTAAAGACGAAGGTAGGATGCTGTCCGGAGCTAAGAGACGCTCCCGGGCATCTTTGGGCAGAAGCCGCGCTAAGGAGAGCACTGTGAGCGGCACAATCGTCTTTGCGCGAAGAAGCCGCTTCTTCGGCTCCGGGAGCCGGAGAGAGCGGCAACTTGGAAAAGGTAAAGAAGCAAGCTGTACAACACTGGGATTGTGTGCGCACCTTGCCAACTATTAGAAAACAGTACTTTTGCCCTCTCCTGACTTTTCCAGTCACATGAACATTCGATTGGAAGCTGTTTTGGACAACTTTTCTTTTCTTCCTGCCAAGCACTTGGCAGACATCCGTGCAACGTCTAGAACACGATGGGCGATGTTTTCTGTGCTGGCACAGTTTTTCCTAGCCAGACATAGTGGAAAAGCTTTTCGCCGAGATGTAGATGAGAAGAGGCGCTAAAGACGAAGGTAGGATGCTGTCCGGAGCAAAGAGCCGCTCCCAGGGGTCTTTCGGCAGAAGCCGCGCTAAGGAGAGCACTGTGAGCGGCACAATCGTCTTTGCGCGAAGAAGCCGCTTCTTCGGCTCCGGGAGCCGGAGAGAGCGGCAACATGGAAAAGGTAAAGAAGCAAGCTGTACAACACCGGGATTGTGTGTGCACCTTCCCAACTATTAGAAAACAGTACTTTTGCACTCTCCTGACTTTTCCAGTCACATGAACATTCGATTGGAAGCTGTTTTGGACAACTTTTTTTTTCTTCCTGCCAAACACTTGGCAGACATCCGTGCAACGTCTAGAACACGATGGGCGATGTTTTCTGTGCTGGCACAGTTTATCCTAGCCAGACATAGTGGAAAAGCTTTTTGCCGAGATGTAGATGAGAAGAGGCGCTAAAGACGAAGGTAGGATGCTGTCCGGAGCTAAGAGCCGCTCCCGGGCGTCTTTCGGCAGAAGCCGCGCTAAGGAGAGCACTGTGAGCGGCACAATCGTCTTTGCGCGAAGAAGCCGCTTCTTCGGCTCCGGGAGCCGGAGAGAGCAGCTACTTGGAAAAGGTACAGAAGCAAGCTGTACAACACTGGGATTGTGTGCGCACCTTGCCAACTGATAGAAAACAGTACCTTTGCACTCTCCTGACTTTTCCAATCACATGAACATTCGATTGGAAGCTGTTTTGGACAACTTTTCTTTTCTTCCTGCCAAACACTTGGCAGACATCTCTGCAACTTCTAGAACACGATGGGAGATGTTTTCTGTGCTGGCACAGTTTTTCCTAGCCAGACATAGTGGAAAAGCTTTTTGCCGAGATGTAGATGAGAAGAGGCGCTAAAGACGAAGGTAGGATGCTGTCCGGATCTAAGAGCCGCTCCCGGGCGTCGTTCGGCAGAAGCCGCGCTAAGGAGAGCACTGTGTGCAGCACAATCGTCTTTGCGCGAAGAAGCCACTTCTTCGGCTCCGGGAGCCGGAGAGAGCGGCTACTTCGAAAAGGTACAGAAGCAAGCTGTACAACACTGGGATTGTGTGCGCACCTTGCCAACTATTAGAAAACAGTACTTTTGCACTCTCCTGACTTTTCCAGTCACATGAACATTCGATTGGAAGCTGTTTTGGACAACTTTTCTTTTCTTCCTGCCAAACACTTGGCAGACATCCGTGCAATGTCTAGAACACGATGGGAGATGTTTTCTGTGCTGGCACAGTTTTTCTTAACCAGACATAGTGGAAAAGCTTTTTGCTGAGATGTAGATGAGAAGAGGCGCTAAAGACGAAGGTAGGATGCAGTCCGGAGCTAAGAGCCGCTCCCGGGCGTCTTTCGGCAGAAGCCGCGCTAAGGAGAGCACTGTGAGCGGCACAATCGTCTTTGCGCGAAGAAGCCGCTTCTTCGACTCTGATAGCCGGGGAGAGCGGCAGCTTCGGAAAGGTGAAGAAGCAAGCTGTACAACACTGGGATTGTGTGCGCACCTTGCCAACTATTAGAAAACAGTACTTTTGAACTCTCCTGACTTTTCCAGTCACATGAACATTCGATTGGAAGCTGTTTTGGACAACTTTTCTTTTCTTCCTGCCAAACATTTGGCAGACATCCGTGCAACGTCTAGAACACGATGGGAGATGTTTTCTGTGCTGGCACAGTTTTTCCTAGCCAGACATAGTGGAAAAGCTTTTTGCCGAGATGTAGATGAGAAGAGGCGCTAAAGACGAAGGTAGGATGCTGTCCAGAGCTAAGAGCCGCTCCGGGGCATCTTTCGGCAGAAGCCGTGCTAAGGAGAGCACTGTGAGCGGCACAATCGTCTTTGCGCGAAAAAGCCGCTTCTTCGGCTCCGGGAGCCGGGGAGAGCGGCAACTCGGAAAAGGTAAAGAAGCAAGCTGTACAACACTGGGATTGTGTGCGCACCTTGCCAACTATTAGAAAACAGTACCTTTGCACTCTCCTGACTTTTCCAATCACATGAACATTCGATTGGAAGCTGTTTTGGACAACTTTTCTTTTCTTCCTGCCAAACACTTGGCAGACATCCGTGCAACATCTAGAACAAGATGGGAGATATTTTCTGTGCTGGCACAGTTTTTCCTAGCCAGACATAGTGGAAAAGCTTTTTGCCGAGATGTAGATGAGAAGAGACGCTAAAGACGAAGGTAGGATGCTGTCCGGAGTTAAGAGCCGCTCCCGGGCGTCTTTCGGCAGAAGCCGCGCTAAGGAGAGCACTGTGAGCGGCACAATCGTCTTTGCGCGAAGAAGCCGCTTCTTCGGCTCTGGGAGCCGGAGAGAGCGGCAGCTTCAGAAAGGTGAAGAAAGAAGCTGTACAACACTGGGATTGTGTGCGCACCTTGCCAACTATTAGAAAACAGTACTTTTGCACTCTCCTGTCTTTTCCAATCACATGAACATTCGATTGGAAGCTGTTTTGGACAACTTTTCTTTTCTTCCTGCCAAACACTTGGCAGACATCTCTGCAACGTCTAGAACACGATGGGAGATGTTTTCTGTGCTGGCACAGTTTTTCCTAGCCAGATAGTGGAAAAGCTTTTTGCCGAGATGTAGATGAGAAGAGGCGCTAAAGACGAAGGTAGGATGCTGTCCGGAGCTAAGAGCCGCTCCCGGGCGTCTTTCGGCAGAAGCCGCGCTAAGGAGAGCACTGTGAGCGGCACAATCGTCTTTGCGCGAAGAAGCCGCTTCTTTGGCTCCGGGAGCCGGGGAGAGCGGCAGCTTCGGAAAGGTGAAGAAGCAAGCTGTACAACACTGGGATTGTGTGCGCACCTTGCCAACTGATAGAAAACAGTACCTTTGCACTCTCCTGACTTTTCCAATCACATGAACATTCGATTGGAAGCTGTTTTGGACAACTTTTCTTTTCTTCCTGCCAAACACTTGGCAGACATCTCTGCAACTTCTAGAATGCGATGGGAGATGTTTTCTGTGCTGGCACAGTTTTTCTTAACCAGACATAGTGGAAAAGCTTTTTGCCGAGATGTAGATGAGAAGAGGCGCTAAAGACGAAGGTAGGATGCTGTCCGGAGCTAAGAGCCGCACCCGGGCGTCTTTCGGCAGAAGCCGCGCTAAGGAGAGTACTGGGAGCGACACAATCGTCTTTGCGCGAAGAAGCCGCTTCTTCGGCTCCGGGAGCCCGAGAGAGCGGAAGCTTCGGGAATGTAATGAAGCAAGCTGTACAACACTGGGATTGTGTGCGCACCGTGCCAACTATTAGAAAACAGTACTTTTGCACTCTCCTGACTTTTCCAATCACATGAACGTTCGATTGGAAGCTGTTTTGGACAACTTTTCTTTTCTCCCTGCCAAACACTTGGCAGACATCCGTGCAATGTCTAGAACACGATGGGAGATGTTTTCTGTGCTGGCACAGTTTTTCCTAGCCAGACATAGTGGAAAAGCATTTGCCGAGATGTAGATGAGAAGAGGCGCTAAAGACGAAGGTAGGATGCTGTCCGGAGCTAAGAGCCGCTCCGGGGCGTCTTTCGGCAGAAGCCGCGCAAAGGAGAGCACTGTGAGCGGCACAATCGTCTTTGCGCGAAGAACCCGCTTCTTCGGTTCCGGAGCCGGGGAGAGCGGCAACTCGGAAAAGGTAAAGAAGCAAGCTGTACAACACTGGGATTGTGTGCGCACCTTGCCAACTGATAGAAAACAGTACTTTTGCACTCTCCTGTCTTTTCCAGTCACATGAAAATTCGATTGGAAGCTGTTTTGGACAACTTTTCGTTTCTTCCTCCCAAACACTTTGCAGACATCCGTGCAACTTCTAGAACACGATGGGAGATGTTTTCTGTGCTGGCACAGTTTTTCCTAGCCAGACATAGTGGAAAAGCTTTTTGCCGAGATGTAGATGAGAAGAGGCGCTAAAGACGAAGGTAGGATGCTGTCCGGAGCTAAGAGCCGCTCCCGGGCGTCTTTCGGCAGAAGCCGCGCTAAGGAGAGCACTGTGAGCGGCACAATCGTCTTTGCGCGAAGAAGCCGCTTCTTCGGCTCCGGGAGCCGGAGAGAGCGGCAGCTTCAGAAAGGTGAAGAAACAAGCTGTACAACACTGGGATTGTGTGCGCACCTTGCCAACTATTAGAAAACAGTACTTTTGCACTCTCCTGTCTTTTCCAATCACATGAACATTCGATTGGAAGCTGTTTTGGACAACTTTTCTTTTCTTCCTGCCAAACACTTGGCAGACATCTCTGCAACGTCTAGAACACGATGGGAGATGTTTTCTGTGCTGGCACAGTTTTTCCTAGCCAGATAGTGGAAAAGCTTTTTGCCGAGATGTAGATGAGAAGAGGCGCTAAAGACGAAGGTAGGATGCTGTCCGGAGCTAAGAGCCGCTCCCGGGCGTCTTTCGGCAGAAGCCGCACTAAGGAGAGCACTGTGAGCGGCACAATCGTCTTTGCGCGAAGAAGCCGCTTCTTCGGCTCTGGGAGCCAGAGAGAGCCGCAGCTTCGGAAAGGTAAAGAAGCAAGCTGTACAACACTGGGATTGTGTGCGCACCTTGCCAACTATTAGAAAACAGTACTTTTGCACTTTCCTGACTTTTCCAATCACATGAACATTCGATTGGAAGCTGTTTTGGACAACTTTTCTTTTCTTCCTGCCAAACACTTGGCAGACATCCGTGCAACGTCTAGAACACGATGGGAGATGTTTTCTGTGCTGGCACAGTTTTTCCTAGCCAGACATAGTGGAAAAGCTTTTTGCCGAGATGTAGATGAGAAGAGGCGCTAAAGACGAAGGTAGGATGCTGTCCGGAGCTAAGAGCCGCTCCCGGGCGTCTTTCGGCAGAAGCCGCGCTAAGGAGAGCACTGTGTGCAGCACAATCTTCTTTGCGCGAAGAAGCCACTTCTTCGGCTCCGGGAGCCGGGGAGAGCGGCAGCTTCGGAAAGGTGAAGAAGCAAGCTGTACAACACTGGGATTGTGTGCGCACCTTGCCAACTATTAGAAAACAGTACTTTTGCACTCTCCTGACTTTTCCAGTCACATGAATATCCGACTGGAAGCTGTTTTGGACAACTTTTCTTTTCTTCCTGCCAAACACTTGGCAGACATCTCTGCAACTTCTAGAACACGATGGGAGATGTTTTCTGTGCTGGCACAGTTTTTCTTAGCCAGACATAGTAGAAAAGCTTTTTGCTGAGATGTAGGTGAGAAGAGGCGCTAAAGACGAAGGTAGGATGCTGTCCGGAGCTAAGAGCCGCTCCCGGGCGTCTTTCGGCAGAAGCCGCGCTAAGGAGTGCACTGTGAGCGGCACAATCGTCTTTGCGCGAAGAAGCCGCTTCCTCGGCTCCGGGAGCCGGAGGGAGCGGCAGCTTCGGAAAGGTGAAGAAGCAAGCTGTACAACACTGGGATTGTGTGCGCACCTTGCCAACTGATAGAAAAGAGTACCTTTGCACTCTCCTGACTTTTCCAATCACATGAACATTCGATTGGAAGCTGTTTTGGACAACTTTTCTTTTCTTCCTGCCAAACACTTGGCAGACATCTCTGCAACTTCTAGAACACGATGGGAGATGTTTTCTGTGCTGGCACAGTTTCTCCTACCCAGACATAGTGGAAAAGCTTTTTGCCGAGATGTAGATGAGAAGAGGCGCTAAAGACGAAGGTAGGATGCTGTCCGGAGCTAAGAGCCGCTCCCGGGCGTCTTTCGGCAGAAGCCGCGCTAAGGAGAGTACAGGGAGCGACACAATCGTCTTTGCGCGAAGAAGCCGCTCCTTCGGCACCGAAAGCCGGGGAGAGCCGCAGCTTCCGAAAGGTGAAGAAGCAAGCTGTACAACACTGGGATTGTGTGCGCACCTTGCCAACTATTAGAAAACAGTACTTTTGCACTCTCCTGACTTTTCCAGTCACATGAACATTCGATTGGAAGCTGTTTTGGACAACTTTTCTTTTCTTCCTGCCAAACACTTGGCAGACATCCGTGCAACGTCTAGAACACGATGGGAGATGTTTTCTGTGCTGGCACAGTTTTTCTTAACCAGACATAGTGGAAAAGCTTTTTGCCGAGATGTAGATGAGAAGAGGCGCTAAAGACGAAGGTAGGATGCTGTCCGGAGCTAAGAGCCGCTCCCGGGCGTCTTTCGGCAGAAGCCGCGCTAAGGAGAGCACTGTGAGCGGCACAATCGTCTTTGCGCGAAGAAGCCGCTTCTTCGGCTCCGGGAGCCGGAGAGAGCGGCAGATTCGGAAAGGTGAAGAAGCAAGCTGTACAACACTGGGATTGTGTGCGCACCTTGCCAACTGATAGAAAAGAGTACCTTTGCACTCTCCTGACTTTTCCAATCACATGAACATTCGATTGGAAGCTGTTTTGGACAACTTTTCTTTTCTTCCTGCCAAACACTTGGCAGAAATCCGTGCAACGTCTAGAACACGATGGGCGATGTTTTCTGTGCTGGCACAGTTTTTCCTAGCCAGACATAGTGGAAAAGCTTTTTGCCGAGATGTAGATGAGAAGAGGCGCTAAAGACGAAGGTAGGATGCTGTCCGGAGCTAAGAGCCGCTCCCGGGCGTCTTTCGGCAGAAGCCGTGCTAAGGAGAGTACAGGGAGCGACACAATCGTCTTTGCGCGAAGAAGCCGCTTCTTCGGCTCCGAAAGCCGGGGAGAGCCGCAGCTTCCGAAAGGTGAAGAAGCAAGCTGTACAACACTGGGATTGTGTGCGCACCTTGCCAACTATTAGAAAACAGTACTTTTGCACTCTCCTGTCTTTTCCAATCACATGAACATTCGATTGGAAGCTGTTTTGGACAACTTTTCTTTTCTTCCTGCCAAACACTTGGCAGAAATCCGTGCAACGTCTAGAATACGATGGGAGATGTTTCCTGTGCTGGCACAGTTTTTCCGAGCCAGACATAGTGGAAAAGCTTTTTGCTGAGATGTAGATGAGAAGAGGCGCTAAAGACGAAGGTAGGATGCTGTCCGGAGCTAAGAGCTGCTCCCGGGCGTCTTTCGGCAGAAGCCGCGCTAAGGAGAGCACTGTGAGCGGCACAATCGTCTTTGCATGAAGAAGCCGCTTCTTCGGCTCCGGGAGCCGGGGAGAGCGGCAACTCGGAAAAGGTAAAGAAGCAAGCTGTACAACACTGGGATTGTGTGTGCACCTTGCCAACTATTAGAAAACAGTACTTTTGAACTCTCCTGACTTTTCCAGTCACATGAACTTTCGATTGGAAGCTGTTTTGGACAACTTTTCTTTTCTTCCTGCCAAACGCTTGGCAGAAATACATGCAACGTCTAGAACACGATGGGAGATGTTTTCTGTGCTGGCACAGTTTTTCCGAGCCAGACATAGTGGAAAAGCTTTTTGCCGAGATGTTGATGAGAAGAGGCGCTAAAGACGAAGGTAGGATGCTGTCCGGAGCTAAGAGCCGCTCCCGGGCGTCTTTCGGCAGAAGCCGCGCTAAGGAGAGCACTGTGAGCGGCACAATCGTCTTTGCGCGAAGAAGCCGCTTCTTCGACTCTGATAGCCGGGGAGAGCGGCAGCTTCGGAAAGGTGAAGAAGCAAGCTGTACAACACTGGGATTGTGTGCGCACCTTGCCAACTATTAGAAAACAGTACTTTTGCACTCTCCTGACTTTTCCAGTCACATGAACATTCGATTGGAAGCTGTTTTGGACAACTTTTCTTTTCTTCCTGCCAAACATTTGGCAGACATCCGTGCAACGTCTAGAACACGATGGGAGATGTTTTCTGTGCTGGCACAGTTTTTCCTAGCCAGACATAGTGGAAAAGCTTTTTGCCGAGATGTAGATGAGAAGAGGCGCTAAAGACGAAGGTAGGATGCTGTCCAGAGCTAAGAGCCGCTCCGGGGCATCTTTCGGCAGAAGCCGTGCTAAGGAGAGCACTGTGAGCGGCACAATCGTCTTTGCGCGAAAAAGCCGCTTCTTCGGCTCCGGGAGCCGGGGAGAGCGGCAACTCGGAAAAGGTAAAGAAGCAAGCTGTACAACACTGGGATTGTGTGCGCACCTTGCCAACTATTAGAAAACAGTACCTTTGCACTCTCCTGACTTTTCCAATCACATGAACATTCGATTGGAAGCTGTTTTGGACAACTTTTCTTTTCTTCCTGCCAAACACTTGGCAGACATCCGTGCAACATCTAGAACAAGATGGGAGATGTTTTCTGTGCTGGCACAGTTTTTCCTAGCCAGACATAGTGGAAAAGCTTTTTGCCGAGATGTAGATGAGAAGAGACGCTAAAGACGAAGGTAGGATGCTGTCCGGAGCTAAGAGCCGCTCCCGGGCGTCTTTCGGCAGAAGCCGCGCTAAGGAGAGCACTGTGAGCGGCACAATCGTCTTTGCGCGAAGAAGCCGCTTCTTCGGCTCTGGGAGCCGGAGAGAGCGGCAGCTTCAGAAAGGTGAAGAAACAAGCTGTACAACACTGGGATTGTGTGCGCACCTTGCCAACTATTAGAAAACAGTACTTTTGCACTCTCCTGTCTTTTCCAATCACATGAACATTCGATTGGAAGCTGTTTTGGACAACTTTTCTTTTCTTCCTGCCAAACACTTGGCAGACATCTCTGCAACGTCTAGAACACGATGGGAGATGTTTTCTGTGCTGGCACAGTTTTTCCTAGCCAGATAGTGGAAAAGCTTTTTGCCGAGATGTAGATGAGAAGAGGCGCTAAAGACGAAGGTAGGATGCTGTCCGGAGCTAAGAGCCGCTCCCGGGCGTCTTTCGGCAGAAGCCGCGCTAAGGAGAGCACTGTGAGCGGCACAATCGTCTTTGCGCGAAGAAGCCGCTTCTTTGGCTCCGGGAGCCGGGGAGAGCGGCAGCTTCGGAAAGGTGAAGAAGCAAGCTGTACAACACTGGGATTGTGTGCGCACCTTGCCAACTGATAGAAAACAGTACCTTTGCACTCTCCTGACTTTTCCAATCACATGAACATTCGATTGAAAGCTGTTTTGGACAACTTTTCTTTTCTTCCTGCCAAACACTTGGCAGACATCTCTGCAACTTCTAGAATGCGATGGGAGATGTTTTCTGTGCTGGCACAGTTTTTCTTAACCAGACATAGTGGAAAAGCTTTTTGCCGAGATGTAGATGAGAAGAGGCGCTAAAGACGAAGGTAGGATGCTGTCCGGAGCTAAGAGCCGCTCCCGGGCGTCTTTCGGCAGAAGCCGCGCTAAGGAGAGTACTGGGAGCGACACAATCGTCTTTGCGCGAAGAAGCCGCTTCTTCGGCTCCGGGAGCCCGAGAGAGCGGAAGCTTCGGGAATGTAATGAAGCAAGCTGTACAACACTGGGATTGTGTGCGCACCGTGCCAACTATTAGAAAACAGTACTTTTGCACTCTCCTGACTTTTCCAATCACATGAACGTTCGATTGGAAGCTGTTTTGGACAACTTTTCTTTTCTCCCTGCCAAACACTTGGCAGACATCCGTGCAATGTCTAGAACACGATGGGAGATGTTTTCTGTGCTGGCACAGTTTTTCCTAGCCAGACATAGTGGAAAAGCATTTGCCGAGATGTAGATGAGAAGAGGCGCTAAAGACGAAGGTAGGATGCTGTCCGGAGCTAAGAGCCGCTCCGGGGCGTCTTTCGGCAGAAGCCGCGCAAAGGAGAGCACTGTGAGCGGCACAATCGTCTTTGCGCGAAGAACCCGCTTCTTCGGTTCCGGAGCCGGGGAGAGCGGCAACTCGGAAAAGGTAAAGAAGCAAGCTGTACAACACTGGGATTGTGTGCGCACCTTGCCAACTGATAGAAAACAGTACTTTTGCACTCTCCTGTCTTTTCCAGTCACATGAACATTCGATTGGAAGCTGTTTTGGACAACTTTTCGTTTCTTCCTCCCAAACACTTGGCAGACATCCGTGCAACTTCTAGAACACGATGGGAGATGTTTTCTGTGCTGGCACAGTTTTTCCTAGCCAGACATAGTGGAAAAGCTTTTTGCCGAGATGTAGATGAGAAGAGGCGCTAAAGACGAAGGTAGGATGCTGTCCGGAGCTAAGAGCCGCTCCCGGGCGTCTTTCGGCAGAAGCCGCGCTAAGGAGAGCACTGTGAGCGGCACAATCGTCTTTGCGCGAAGAAGCCGCTTCTTCGGCTCCGGGAGCCGGAGAGAGCGGCAGCTTCAGACAGGTGAAGAAACAAGCTGTACAACACTGGGATTGTGTGCGCACCTTGCCAACTATTAGAAAACAGTCCTTTTGCACTCTCCTGTCTTTTCCAATCACATGAACATTCGATTGGAAGCTGTTTTGGACAACTTTTCTTTTCTTCCTGCCAAACACTTGGCAGACATCTCTGCAACGTCTAGAACACGATGGGAGATGTTTTCTGTGCTGGCACAGTTTTTCCTAGCCAGATAGTGGAAAAGCTTTTTGCCGAGATGTAGATGAGAAGAGGCGCTAAAGACGAAGGTAGGATGCTGTCCGGAGCTAAGAGCCGCTCCCGGGCGTCTTTCGGCAGAAGCCGCACTAAGGAGAGCACTGTGAGCGGCACAATCGTCTTTGCGCGAAGAAGCCGCTTCTTCGGCTCTGGGAGCCAGAGAGAGCCGCAGCTTCGGAAAGGTAAAGAAGCAAGCTGTACAACACTGGGATTGTGTGCGCACCTTGCCAACTATTAGAAAACAGTACTTTTGCACTTTCCTGACTTTTCCAGTCACATGAACATTCGATTGGAAGCTGTTTTGGACAACTTTTCTTTTCTTCCTGCCAAACACTTGGCAGACATCCGTGCAACGTCTAGAACACGATGGGAGATGTTTTCTGTGCTGGCACAGTTTTTCCTAGCCAGACATAGTGGAAAAGCTTTTTGCCGAGATGTAGATGAGAAGAGGCGCTAAAGACGAAGGTAGGATGCTGTCCGGAGCTAAGAGCCGCTCCCGGGCGTCTTTCGGCAGAAGCCGCGCTAAGGAGAGCACTGTGTGCAGCACAATCTTCTTTGCGCGAAGAAGCCACTTCTTCGGCTCCGGGAGCCGGGGAGAGCGGCAGCTTCGGAAAGGTGAAGAAGCAAGCTGTACAACACTGGGATTGTGTGCGCACCTTGCCAACTATTAGAAAACAGTACTTTTGCACTCTCCTGACTTTTCCAGTCACATGAATATCCGACTGGAAGCTGTTTTGGACAACTTTTCTTTTCTTCCTGCCAAACACTTGGCAGACATCTCTGCAACTTCTAGAACACGATGGGAGATGTTTTCTGTGCTGGCACAGTTTTTCTTAGCCAGACATAGTAGAGAAGCTTTTTGCTGAGATGTAGATGAGAAGAGGCGCTAAAGACGAAGGTAGGATGCTGTCCGGAGCTAAGAGCCGCTCCCGGGCGTCTTTCGGCAGAAGCCGCGCTAAGGAGTGCACTGTGAGCGGCACAATCGTCTTTGCGCGAAGAAGCCGCTTCCTCGGCTCCGGGAGCCGGAGGGAGCGGCAGCTTCGGAAAGGTGAAGAAGCAAGCTGTACAACACTGGGATTGTGTGCGCACCTTGCCAACTGATAGAAAAGAGTACCTTTGCACTCTCCTGACTTTTCCAATCACATGAACATTCGATTGGAAGCTGTTTTGGACAACTTTTCTTTTCTTCCTGCCAAACACTTGGCAGACATCTCTGCAACTTCTAGAACACGATGGGAGATGTTTTCTGTGCTGGCACAGTTTCTCCTACCCAGACATAGTGGAAAAGCTTTTTGCCGAGATGTAGATGAGAAGAGGCGCTAAAGACGAAGGTAGGATGCTGTCCGGAGCTAAGAGCCGCTCCCGGGCGTCTTTCGGCAGAAGCCGCGCTAAGGAGAGTACAGGGAGCGACACAATCGTCTTTGCGCGAAGAAGCCGCTCCTTCGGCTCCGAAAGCCGGGGAGAGCCGCAGCTTCCGAAAGGTGAAGAAGCAAGCTGTACAGCACTGGGATTGTGTGCGCACCTTGCCAACTATTAGAAAACAGTACTTTTGCACTCTCCTGACTTTTCCAGTCACATGAACATTCGATTGGAAGCTGTTTTGGACAACTTTTCTTTTCTTCCTGCCAAACACTTGGCAGACATCCGTGCAACGTCTAGAACACGATGGGAGATGTTTTCTGTGCTGGCACAGTTTTTCTTAACCAGACATAGTGGAAAAGCTTTTTGCCGAGATGTAGATGAGAAGAGGCGCTAAAGACGAAGGTAGGATGCTGTCCGGAGCTAAGAGCCGCTCCCGGGCGTCTTTCGGCAGAAGCCGCGCTAAGGAGAGCACTGTGAGCGGCACAATCGTCTTTGCGCGAAGAAGCCGCTTCTTCGGCTCCGGGAGCCGGAGAGAGCGGCAGATTCGGAAAGGTGAAGAAGCAAGCTGTACAACACTGGGATTGTGTGCGCACCTTGCCAACTGATAGAAAAGAGTACCTTTGCACTCTCCTGACTTTTCCAATCACATGAACATTCGATTGGAAGCTGTTTTGGACAACTTTTCTTTTCTTCCTGCCAAACACTTGGCAGAAATCCGTGCAACGTCTAGAACACGATGGGCGATGTTTTCTGTGCTGGCACAGTTTTTCCTAGCCAGACATAGTGGAAAAGCTTTTTGCCGAGATGTAGATGAGAAGAGGCGCTAAAGACGAAGGTAGGATGCTGTCCGGAGCTAAGAGCCGCTCCCGGGCGTCTTTCGGCAGAAGCCGCGCTAAGGAGAGTACAGGGAGCGACACAATCGTCTTTGCGCGAAGAAGCCGCTTCTTCGGCTCCGAAAGCCGGGGAGAGCCGCAGCTTCCGAAAGGTGAAGAAGCAAGCTGTACAACACTGGGATTGTGTGCGCACCTTGCCAACTATTAGAAAACAGTACTTTTGCACTCTCCTGTCTTTTCCAATCACATGAACATTCGATTGGAAGCTGTTTTGGACAACTTTTCTTTTCTTCCTGCCAAACACTTGGCAGAAATCCGTGCAACGTCTAGAATACGATGGGAGATGTTTCCTGTGCTGGCACAGTTTTTCCGAGCCAGACATAGTGGAAAAGCTTTTTGCTGAGATGTAGATGAGAAGAGGCGCTAAAGACGAAGGTAGGATGCTGTCCGGAGCTAAGAGCTGCTCCCGGGCGTCTTTCGGCAGAAGCCGCGCTAAGGAGAGCACTGTGAGCGGCACAATCGTCTTTGCATGAAGAAGCCGCTTCTTCGGCTCCGGGAGCCGGGGAGAGCGGCAACTCGGAAAAGGTAAAGAAGCAAGCTGTACAACACTGGGATTGTGTGTGCACCTTGCCAACTATTAGAAAACAGTACTTTTGAACTCTCCTGACTTTTCCAGTCACATGAACTTTCGATTGGAAGCTGTTTTGGACAACTTTTCTTTTCTTCCTGCCAAACGCTTGGCAGAAATACATGCAACGTCTAGAACACGATGGGAGATGTTTTCTGTGCTGGCACAGTTTTTCCGAGCCAGACATAGTGGAAAAGCTTTTTGCCGAGATGTTGATGAGAAGAGGCGCTAAAGACGAAGGTAGGATGCTGTCCGGAGCTAAGAGCCGCTCCCGGGCGTCTTTCGGCAGAAGCCGCGCTAAGGAGAGCACTGTGAGCGGCAGAATCGTCTTTGCGTGAAGAAGCCGCTTCTTCGGCTCCGGGAGCCGGGGAGAGCGGCAACTCGGAAAAGGTAAAGAAGCAAGCTGTACAACACTGGGATTGTGTGCACACCTTGCCCACTATTAGAAAACAGTACTTTTGCACTCTCCTGACTTTTCCAGTCACATGAACATTCGATTGGAAGCTGTTTTGGACAACTTTTCTTTTCTTCCTGCCAAACACTTGGCAGACATCCGTGCAACGTCTAGAACACGATGGGAGATGTTTTCTGTGCTGGCACAGTTTTTCCTAGCCAGACACAGTGGAAAAGCTTTTTGCCGAGATGTAGATGAGAAGAGGCGCTAAAGACGAAGGTAGGATGCTGTCCGGAGCTAAGAGCCGCTCCCGGGCGTCTTTCGGCAGAAGCCGCGCTAAGGAGAGCACTGTGAGCGGCACAATCGTCTTTGCGCGAAGAAGCCGCTTCCTCGGCTCCGAAAGCCGGAGAGAGCGGCAGATTCAGAAAGGTGAAGAAGCAAGCTGTACAACACTGGGATTGTGTGCGCACCTTGCCAACTGATAGAAAAGAGTACCTTTGCACTCTCCTGACTTTTCCAATCACATGAACATTCGATTGGAAGCTGTTTTGGACAACTTTTCTTTTCTTCCTGCCAAACACTTGGCAGACATCTCTGCAACTTCTAGAACACGATGGGAGATGTTTTCTGTGCTGGCACAGTTTTTCCTAGCCAGACATAGTGGAAAAGCTTTTTGCCGAGATGTAGATGAGAAGAGGCGCTAAAGACGAAGGTAGGATGCTGTCCGGAGCTAAGAGCCGCTCCCGGGCGTCTTTCGGCAGAAGCCGCGCTAAGGATAGTACTGGGAGCGACACAATCGTCTTTGCGCGAAGAAGCCGCTTCTTCGGCTCCGAAAGCCGGGGAGAGCCGCAGCTTCCAAAAGGTGAAGAAGCAAGCTGTACAACACTGGGATTGTGTGCGCACCTTGCCAACTCATTGAAAACAGTACTTTTGCACTCTCCTGACTTTTCCAGTCACATGAACATTCGATTGGAAGCTGTTTTGGACAACTTTTCTTTTCTTCCTGCCAAACACTTGGCAGAAATCCGTGCAACGTCTAGAATACGATGGGAGATGTTTTCTGTGCTGGCACAGTTTTTCCGAGCCAGACATAGTGGAAAAGCTTTTTGCCGAGATGTAGATGAGAAGAGGCGCTAAAGACGAAGGTAGGATGCTGTCCGGAGCTAAGAGCCGCTCCCGGGCGTCTTTCGGCAGAAGCCGCGCTAAGGAGAGCACTGTGAGCGGCACAATCGTCTTTGCGCGAAGAAGCCGCTTCTTCGGCTCCGGGGGCCGGAGAGAGCGGCAGATTCAGAAAGGTGAAGAAGCAAGCTGTACAACACTGGGATTGTGTGCGCACCGTGCCAACTATTAGAAAACAGTACTTTTGCACTCTCCTGACTTTTCCAATCACATGAACGTTCGATTGGAAGCTGTTTTGGACAACTTTTCTTTTCTCCCTGCCAAACACTTGGCAGACATACGTGCAATGTCTAGAACACGATGGGAGATGTTTTCTGTGCTGGCACAGTTTTTCCTAGCCAGACATAGTGGAAAAGCATTTGCCGAGATGTAGATGAGAAGAGGCGCTAAAGACGAAGGTAGGATGCTGTCCGGAGCTAAGAGCCGCTCCGGGGCGTCTTTCGGCAGAAGCCGCGCAAAGGAGAGCACTGTGAGCGGCACAATCGTCTTTGCGCGAAGAAGCCGCTTCTTCGGCTCCGGGAGCCGGAGAGAGCGGCAGCTTCAGAAAGGTGAAGAAAGAAGCTGTACAACACTGGGATTGTGTGCGCACCTTGCCAACTATTAGAAAACAGTACTTTTGCACTCTCCTGTCTTTTCCAATCACATGAACATTCGATTGGAAGCTGTTTTTGACAACTTTTCTTTTCTTCCTGCCAAACACTTGGCAGACATCCGTGCAACGTCTAGAACACGATGGGAGATGTTTTCTGTGCTGGCACAGTTTTTCCTAGCCAGACATAGTGGAAAAGCTTTTTGCCGAGATGTAGATGAGAAGAGGCGCTAAAGACGAAGGTAGGATGCTGTCCGGAGCTAAGAGCCGCTCCCGGGCGTCTTTCGGCAGAAGCCGCGCTAAGGAGAGCACTGTGTGCAGCACAATCTTCTTTGCGCGAAGAAGCCACTTCTTCGGCTCCGGGAGCCGGAGAGAGCGGCTACTTGCAAAAGGTACAGAAGCAAGCTGTACAACACTGGGATTGTGTGCGCACCTTGCCAACTATTAGAAAACAGTACTTTTGCACTCTCCTGACTTTTCCAGTCACATGAACATTCGATTGGAAGCTGTTTTGGACAACTTTTCTTCCTGCCAAACACTTGGCAGACATCCGTGCAACGTCTAGAACACGATGGGAAATGTTTTCTGTGCTGGCACAGTTTTTCTTAACCAGACATAGTGGAAAAGCTTTTTGCTGAGATGTAGATGAGAAGAGGCGCTAAAGACGAAGGTAGGATGCTGTCCGGAGCTAAGAGCTGCTCCCGGGCGTCTTTCGGCAGAAGCCGCGCTAAGGAGAGCACTGTGAGCGGCACAATCGTCTTTGCGCGAAGAAGCCGCTTCTTCGGCTCCGGGAGCCGGAGAGAGTGGCAGCTTCAGAAAGGTGAAGAAGCAAGCTGTAAAACACTGGGATTGTGTGCGCACCTTGCCAACTGATAGAAAAGAGTACCTTTGCACTCTCCTGACTTTTCCAATCACATGGACATTCGATTGGAAGCTGTTTTGGACAACTTTTCTTTTCTTCCTGCCAAACACTTGGCAGACATCTCTGCAACTTCTAGAACACGATGGGAGATGTTTTCTGTGCTGGCACAGTTTTTCCTAGCCAGACATAGTGGAAAAGCTTTTTGCCGAGATGTAGATGAGAAGAGGCGCTAAAGACGAAGGTAGGATGCTGTCCGGAGCTAAGAGCCGCTCCGGGGCGTCTTTCGGCAGAAGCCGCGCTAAGGAGAGCACTGTGAGCGGCACAATCGTCTTTGCGCGAAGAAGCCGCTTCTTCGGCTCCGGGAGCCAGAGAGAGCCGCAGCTTCGGAAAGGTAAAGAAGCAAGCTGTACAACACTGGGATTGTGTGCGCACCTTGCCAGCTATTAGAAAACAGTACTTTTGCACTTTCCTGACTTTTCCAGTCACATGAACATTCGATTGGAAGCTGTTTTGGACAACTTTTTTTTTCTTCCTGCCAAACACTTGGCAGACATCCGTGCAACGTCTAGAACACGATGGGAGATGTTTTCTGTGCTGGCACAGTTTTTCCTAGCCAGACATAGTGGAAAAGCTTTTTGCTGAGATGTAGATGAGAAGAGGCGCTAAAGACGAAGGTAGGATGCTGTCCGGAGCTAAGAGCCGTTCCCGGGCGTCTTTCAGCAGAAGCCGCGCTAAGGAGAGCACTGTGAGCGGCACAATCGTCTTTGCGCGAAGAAGCCGCTTCTTCGGCTCCGGGAGCCGGAGAGAGCGGCAGCTTCAGAAAGGTGAAGAAACAAGCTGTACAACACTGGGATTGTGTGCGCACCTTGCCAACTATTAGAAAACAGTACTTTTGCACTCTCCTGTCTTTTCCAATCACATGAACATTCGATTGGAAGCTGTTTTGGACAACTTTTTTTTTCTTCCTGCCAAACACTTGGCAGACATCCGTGCAACGTCTAGAACACGATGGGAGATGTTTTCTGTGCTGGCACAGTTTTTCCTAGCCAGACATAGTGGAAAAGCTTTTTGCTGAGATGTAGATGAGAAGAGGCGCTAAAGACGAAGGTAGGATGCTGTCCGGAGCTAAGAGCCGTTCCCGGGCGTCTTTCGGCAGAAGCCGCGCAAAGGAGAGCACTGTGAGCGGCACAATCGTCTTTGCGCGAAGAAGCCGCTTCTTCGGCTCTGGGAGCCAGAGAGAGCGGCAGGTTCATAAAGGTGAAGAAACAAGCTGTACAACACTGGGATTGTGTGCGCACCTTGCCAACTATTGGAAAACAGTGCTTTTGCACTCTCCTGTCTTTTCCAATCACATGAACATTCGATTGGAAGCTGTTTTGGACAACTTTTCTTTTCTTCCTGCCAAACACTTGGCAGACATCCGTGCAACGTCTAGAACACGATGGGAGATGTTTTCTGTGCTGGCACTGTTTTTCCTAGCCAGACATAGTGGAAAAGCTTTTTGCTGAGATGTAGATGAGAAGAGGCGCTAAAGACGAAGGTAGGATGCTGTCCGGAGCTAAGAGCCGCTCCGGGGCGTCTTTCGGCAGAAGCCGCGCTAAGGAGAGCACTGTGAGCGGCACAATCGTCTTTGCGCGAAGAAGCCCCTTCTTCGGCTCCGGGAGCCGGGGAGAGCGGCAGCTTCGGAAAGGTGAAGAAGCAAGCTGTACAACACTGGGATTGTGTGCGCACCTTGCCAACTATTAGAAAACAGTACTTTTGCACTTTCCTGACTTTTCCAGTCACATGAATATCCGACTGGAAGCTGTTTTGGACAACTTTTCTTTTCTTCCTGCCAAACACTTGGCAGACATCTCTGCAACTTCTAGAACACGATGGGAGATGTTTTCTGTGCTGGCACAGTTTTTCTTAGCCAGACATAGTAGAAAAGCTTTTTGCTGAGATGTAGATGAGAAGAGGCGCTAAAGACGAAGGTAGGATGCTGTCCGGAGCTAAGAGCCGCTCCCGGGCGTCTTTCGGCAGAAGCCGCGCTAAGGAGAGCACTGTGAGCGGCACAATCGTCTTTGCGCGAAGAAGCCGCTTCCTCGGCTCCGGGAGCCGGAGGGAGCGGCAGATTCGGAAAGGTGAAGAAGCAAGCTGTACAACACTGGGATTGTGTGCGCACCTTGCCAACTGATAGAAAAGAGTACCTTTGCACTCTCCTGACTTTTCCAATCACATGAACATTCGATTGGAAGCTGTTTTGGACAACTTTTCTTTTCTTCCTGCCAAACACTTGGCAGACATCTCTGCAACTTCTAGAACACGATGGGAGATGTTTTCTGTGCTGGCACAGTTTTTCCTAGCCAGACATAGTGGAAAAGTTTTTGCCGAGATGTAGATGAGAAGAGGCGCTAAAGACGAAGGTAGGATGCTGTCCGGAGCTAAGAGCCGCTCCCGGGCGTCTTTCGGCAGAAGCCGCGCTAAGGAGAGTACAGGGAGCGACACAATCGTCTTTGCGCGAAGAAGCCGCTTCTTCGGCTCCGAAAGCCGGGGAGAGCCGCAGCTTCCGAAAGGTGAAGAAGCAAGCTGTACAACACTGGGATTGTGTGCGCACCTTGCCAACTATTAGAAAACAGTACTTTTGCACTCTCCTGACTTTTCCAGTCACATGAACATTCGATTGGAAGCTGTTTTGGACAACTTTTCTTTTCTTCCTGCCAAACACTTGGCAGAAATACATGCAACGTCTAGAACACGATGGGAGATGTTTTCTGTGCTTGCACAGTTTTTCCGAGCCAGACATAGTGGAAAAGCTTTTTGCCGAGATGTAGATGAGAAGAGGCGCTAAAGACGAAGGTAGGATGCTGTCCGGAGCTAAGAGCCGCTCCCGGGCGTCTTTCGGCAGAAGCCGCGCTAAGGAGAGCACTGTGAGCGGCACAATCGTCTTTGCGTGAAGAAGCCGCTTCTTCGGCTCCGGGAGCCGGGGAGAGCGGCAACTCGGAAAAGGTAAAGAAGCAAGCTGTACAACACTGGGATTGTGTGCACACCTTGCCAACTATTAGAAAACAGTACTTTTGCACTCTCCTGACTTTTCCAGTCACATGAACATTCGATTGGAAGCTGTTTTGGACAACTTTTCTTTTCTTCCTGCCAAACACTTGGCAGACATCCGTGCAACGTCTAGAACACGATGGGAGATGTTTTCTGTGCTGGCACAGTTTTTCTTAGCCAGACATAGTGGAAAAGCTTTTTGCTGAGATGTAGATGAGAAGAGGCGCTAAAGATGAAGGTAGGATGCTTTCCGGAGCTAAGAGCCGCTCCCGGGCGTCTTTCGGCAGAAGCCGCGCTAAGGAGAGCACTGTGAGCGGCACAATCGTCTTTGCGCGAAGAAGCCGCTTCCTCGGCTCCGGGAGCCGGAGAGAGCGGCAGATTCGGAAAGGTGAAGAAGCAAGCTGTACAACACTGGGATTGTGTGCGCACCTTGCCAACTGATAGAAAAGAGTACCTTTGCACTCTCCTGACTTTTCCAATCACATGAACATTCGATTGGAAGCTGTTTTGGACAACTTTTCTTCCTGCCAAACACTTGGCAGACATCTATGCAACTTCTAGAACACGATGGGAGATGTTTTCTGTGCTGGCACAGTTTTTCCTAGCCAGACATAGTGGAAAAGCTTTTTGCCGAGATGTAGATGAGAAGAGGCGCTAAAGACGAAGGTAGGATGCTGTCCGGAGCTAAGAGCCGCTCCCGGGCGTCTTTCGGCAGAAGCCGCGCTAAGGAGAGTACTGTGAGCGGCACAATCGTCTTTGCGCGAAGAAGCCGCTTCTTCGGCTCCGAAAGCCGGGGAGAGCCGCAGCTTCCAAAAGGAAAAGAAGCAAGCTGTACAACACTGGGATTGTGTGCACACCTTGCCAACTATTAGAAAACAGTACTTTTGCACTCTCCTGACTTTTCCAGTCACATGAACATTCGATTGGAAGCTGTTTTGGACAACTTTTCTTTTCTTCCTGCCAAACACTTGGCAGACATCCGTGCAACGTCTAGAACACGATGGGAGATGTTTTCTGTGCTGGCACAGTTTTTCTTAGCCAGACATAGTGGAAAAGCTTTTTGCTGAGATGTAGATGAGAAGAGGCGCTAAAGATGAAGGTAGGATGCTTTCCGGAGCTAAGAGCCGCTCCCGGGCGTCTTTGGGCAGAAGCCGCGCTAAGGAGAGCACTGTGAGCGGCACAATCGTCTTTGCGCGAAGAAGCCGCTTCCTCGGCTCCGGGAGCCGGAGAGAGCGGCAGATTCGGAAAGGTGAAGAAACAAGCTGTACAACACTGGGATTGTGTGCGCACCTTGCCAACTGATAGAAAAGAGTACCTTTGCACTCTCCTGACTTTTCCAATCACATGAACATTCGATTGGAAGCTGTTTTGGACAACTTTTCTTTTCTTCCTGCCAAACACTTGGCAGACATCTCTGCAACTTCTAGAACACGATGGGAGATGTTTTCTGTGCTGGCACAGTTTTTCCTAGCCAGACATAGTGGAAAAGCTTTTTGCTGAGATGTAGATGAGAAGAGGCGCTAAAGACGAAGGTAGGATGCTGTCCGGAGCTAAGAGCCGCTCCCGGGCGTCTTTCGGCAGAAGCCGCGCTAAGGAGAGCACTGTGAGCGGCACAATCGTCTTTGCGCGAAGAAGCCGCTTCTTCGGCTCCGGGGGCCGTAGAGAGCGGCAGATTCAGAAAGGTGAAGAAGCAAGCTGTACAACACTGGGATTGTGTGCGCACCTTGCCAACTGATAGAAAAGAGTACCTTTGCACTCTCCTGACTTTTCCAATCACATGAACATTCGATTGGAAGCTGTTTTGGACAACTTTTCTTTTCTTCCTGCCAAACACTTGGCAGACATGTCTGCAACTTCTAGAACACGATGGGAGATGTTTTCTGTGGTGGCACAGTTTTTCCTAGCCAGACATAGTGGAAAAGCTTTTTGCCGAGATGTAGATGAGAAGAGGCGCTAAAGACGAAGGTAGGATGCTGTCCGGAGCTAAGAGCCGCTCCCGGGCGTCTTTCGGCAGAAGCCGCGCTAAGGAGAGTACTGGGAGCGACACAATCGTCTTTGCGCGAAGAAGCCGCTTCTTCGGCTCCGAAAGCCGGGGAGAGACGCAGCTTCCGAAAGGTGAAGAAGCAAGCTGTACAACACTGGGATTGTGTGCGCACCGTGCCAACTATTAGAAAACAGTACTTTTGCACTCTCCTGACTTTTCCAGTCACATGAACATTCGATTGGAAGCTGTTTTGGACAACTTTTCTTTTCTTCCTGCCAAACACTTGGCAGAAATCCGTGCAACGTCTAGAACACGATGGGAGATTTTTTCTGTGCTGGCACAGTTTTTCCGAGCCAGAAATAGTGGAAAAGCTTTTTGCTGAGATGTAGATGAGAAGAGGCGCTAAAGACGAAGGTAGGATGCTGTCCGGAGCTAAGAGCTGCTCCCAGGCGTCTTTCGGCAGAAGCCGCGCTAAGGAGAGCACTGTGAGCGGCACAATCGTCTTTGCGCGAAGAAGCCGCATCTTCGGCTCCGGGAGCCCGAGAGAGCGGAAGCTTCGGGAAGGTAAAGAAGCAAGCTGTACAACACTGGGATTGTGTGCGCACCGTGCCAACTATTAGAAAACAGTACTTTTGCACTCTCCTGACTTTTCCAATCACATGAACGTTCGATTGGAAGCTGTTTTGGACAACTTTTCTTTTCTCCCTGCCAAACACTTGGCAGACATCCGTGCCATGTCTAGAACACGATGGGAGATGTTTTCTGTGCTGGCACAATTTTTCCTAGCCAGACATAGTGGAAAAGCATTTGCCGAGATGTAGATGAGAAGAGGCGCTAAAGACGAAGGTAGGATGCTGTCCGGAGCTAAGAGCCGCTCCGGGGCGTCTTTCGGCAGAAGCCGCGCAAAGGAGAGCACTGTGAGCGGCACAATCGTCTTTGCGCGAAGAAGCCGCTTCTTCGGCTCCGAAAGCCGGGGAGAGCCGCAGCTTCCAAAAGGTAAAGAAGCAAGCTGTACAACACTGGGATTGTGTGCTCACCTTGCCAACTATTAGAAAACAGTACTTTTGCACTTTCCTGACTTTTCCAATCACATGAACATTCGATTGGAAGCTGTTTTGGACAACTTTTCTTTTCTTCCTGCCAAACACTTGGCAGACATCCGTGCAACGTCTAGAACACGATGGGAGATGTTTTCTGTGCTGGCACAGTTTTTCCTAGCCAGACATAGTGGAAAAGCTTTTTGCTGAGATGTAGATGAGAAGAGGCGCTAAAGACGAAGGTAGGATGCTGTCCGGAGCAAAGAGCCGCTCCCGGGCGTCTTTCGGCAGAAGCCGCGCTAAGGAGAGCACTGTGTGCAGCACAATCGTCTTTGCGCGAAGAAGCCCCTTCTTCGGCTCCGGGAGCCGGAGAGAGCGGCTACTTGGAAAAGGTACAGAAGCAAGCTGTACAACACTGGGATTGTGTGCGCACCTTGCCAACTATTAGAAAACAGTACCTTTGCACTCTCCTGACTTTTCCAGTCACATGAACATTCGATTGGAAGCTGTTTTGGACAACTTTTCTTTTCTTCCTGCCAAACACTTGGCAGATATCCGTGCAACGTCTAGAACACGATGGGAGATGTTTTCTGTGCTGGCACAGTTTTTCTTAACCAGACATAGTGGAAAAGCTTTTTGCTGATATGTAGATGAGAAGAGGCGCTAAAGACGAAGGTAGGATGCTGTCCGGAGCTAAGAGCCGCTCCGGGGCGTCTTTCGGCAGAAGCCGCACTAAGGAGAGCACTGTGAGCGGCACAATCGTCTTTGCGCGAAGAAGCCGCTTCTTCGGCTCCGGGAGCCGGAGAGAGCGGCAGCTTCAGAAAGGTGAAGAAGCAAGCTGTACAACACTGGGATTGTGTGCGCACCTTGCCAACTGATAGAAAACAGTACCTTTGCACTCTCCTGACTTTTCCAATCACATGAACATTCGATTGGAAGCTGTTTTGGACAACTTTTCTTTTCTTCCTGCCAAACACTTGGCAGACATCTCTGCAACTTCTAGAACACGATGGGAGATGTTTTCTGTGCTGGCACAGTTTTTCCTAGCCAGACATAGTGGAAAAGCTTTTTGCCGAGATGTAGATGAGAAGAGGCACTAAAGACGAAGGTAGGATGCTGTCCGGAGCTAAGAGCCGCTCCGGGGCGTCTTTCGGCAGAAGCCGCGCTAAGGAGAGCACTGTGAGCGGCACAATCGTCTTTGCGCGAAGAAGCCGCTTCTTCAGCTATAGGAGTCGGGGAGAGCGGCAACTCGGAAAAGGTAAAGAAGCAAGCTGTACAACACTGGGATTGTGTGCGCACCTTGCCAACTATTAGAAAACAGTACCTTTGCACTCTCCTGACTTTTCCAATCACATGAACATTCGATTGGAAGCTGTTTTGGACAACTTTTCTTTTCTTCCTGCCAAACACTTGGCAGACATCTCTGCAAATTCTAGAACACGATGGGAGATGTTTTCTGTGCTGGCACAGTTTTTCCTAGCCAGACATAGTGGAAAAGCTTTTTGCCGAGATGTAGATGAGAAGAGGCGCTAAAGACGAAGGTAGGATGCTGTCCGGAGCTAAGAGCCACTCCGGGGAGTCTTTCGGCAGAAGCCGCGCTAAGGAGAGCACTGTGAGCGGCACAATCGTCTTTGCGCGAAGAAGCCGCTTCTTCGGCTCCGGGAGCCAGAGAGAGCCGCAGCTTCGGAAAGGTAAAGAAGCAAGCTGTACAACACTGGGATTGTGTGCTCACCTTGCCAACTATTAGAAAACAGTACTTTTGCACTTTCCTGACTTTTCCAATCACATGAACATTCGATTGGAAGCTGTTTTGGACAACTTTTCTTTTCTTCCTGCCAAACACTTGGCAGACATCCGTGCAACGTCTAGAACACGATGGGAGATGTTTTCTGTGCTGGCACAGTTTTTCCTAGCCAGACATAGTGGAAAAGATTTTTGCTGAGATGTAGATGAGAAGAGGCGCTAAAGACGAAGGTAGGATGCTGTCCGGAGCAAAGAGCCGCTCCCGGGCGTCTTTCGGCAGAATCCGCGCTAAGGAGAGCACTGTGAGCGGCACAATCGTCTTTGCGCGAAGAAGCCGCTTCTTCGACTCCGGGAGCCGGAGAGAGCGGCAGCTTCAGAAAGGTGAAGAAGCAAGCTGTACAACACTGGGATTGTGTGCGCACCTTGCCAACTATTAGAAAACAGTACTTTTGCACTCTCCTGTCTTTTCCAATGACATGAACGTTCGATTGGAAGCTGTTTTGGACAACTTTTCTTTTCTTCCTGCCAAACACTTGGCAGACATCTCTGCAACTTCTAGAACACGATGGGAGATGTTTTCTGTGCTGGCACTGTTTTTCCTAGCCAGACATAGTGGAAAAGCTTTTTGCCGAGATGTAGATGAGAAGAGGCACTAAAGACGAAGGTAGGATGCTGTCCGGAGCTAAGAGCCGCTCCGGGGCGTCTTTCGGCAGAAGCCGCGCTAAGGAGAGCACTGTGAGCGGCACAATCGTCTTTGCGCGAAGAAGCCGCTTCTTCAGCTATAGGAGCCGGGGAGAGCGGCAACTCGGAAAAGGTAAAGAAGCAAGCTGTACAACACTGGGATTGTGTGCGCACCTTGCCAACTATTAGAAAACAGTACCTTTGCACTCTCCTGACTTTTCCAATCACATGAACATTCGATTGGAAGCTGTTTTGGACAACTTTTCTTTTCTTCCTGCCAAACACTTGGCAGACATCTCTGCAACTTCTAGAACACGATGGGAGATGTTTTCTGTGCTGGCACAGTTTTTCCTAGCCAGACATAGTGGAAAAGCTTTTTGCAGAGATGTAGATGAGAAGAGGCGCTAAAGACGAAGGTAGGATGCTGTCCGGAGCTAAGAGCCACTCCGGGGCGTCTTTCGGCAGAAGCCGCGCTAAGGAGAGCACTGTGAGCGACACAATCGTCTTTGCGCGAAGAAGCCGCTTCTTCGGCTCCGGGAGCCAGAGAGAGCCGCAGCTTCGGAAAGGTAAAGAAGCAAGCTGTACAACACTGGGTTTGTGTGCTCACCTTGCCAACTATTAGAAAACAGTACTTTTGCACTTTCCTGACTTTTCCAATCACATGAACATTCGATTGGAAGCTGTTTTGGACAACTTTTCTTTTCTTCCTGCCAAACACTTGGCAGACATCCGTGCAACGTCTAGAACACGATGGGAGATGTTTTCTGTGCTGGCACAGTTTTTCCTAGCCAGACATAGAGGAAAAGCTTTTTGCCGAGATGTAGATGAGAAGAGGCGCTAAAGACGAAGGTAGGATGCTGTCCGGAGCAAAGAGCCGCTCCCGGGCGTCTTTCGGCAGAAGCCGCGCTAAGGAGAGCACTGTGAGCGGCACAATCGTCTTTGCGCGAAGAAGCCGCTTCTTCGGCTCCGGGAGCCGGAGAGAGCGGCAACTTGGAAAAGGTAAAGAAGCAAGCTGTACAACACTGGGATTGTGTGCGCACCTTGCCAACTATTAGAAAACAGTACTTTTGCACTCTCCTGACTTTTCCAGTCACATGAACATTCGATTGGAAGCTGTTTTGGACAACTTTTCTTTTCTTCCTGCAAAACACTTGGCAGACATCCGTGCAACGTCTAGAACACGATGGGAGATGTTTTCTGTGCTGGCACAGTTTTTCTTAACCAGACATAGTGGAAAAGCTTTTTGCTGAGATGTAGATGAGAAGAGGCGCTAAAGACGAAGGTAGGATGCTGTCCGGAGCTAAGAGCTGCTCCCGGGCGTCTTTCGGCAGAAGCCGCACTAAGGAGAGCACTGTGAGCGGCACAATCGTCTTTGCGCGAAGAAGCCGCTTCTTCGGCTCCGGGAGCCGGAGAGAGCGGCAGCTTCAGAAAGGTGAAGAAGCAAGCTGTACAACACTGGGATTGTGTGCGCACCTTGCCAACTGATAGAAAACAGTACCTTTGCACTCTCCTGACTTTTCCAATCACATGAACATTCGATTGGAAGCTGTTTTGGACAACTTTTCTTTTCTTCCTGCCAAACACTTGGCAGACATCTCTGCAACGTCTAGAACACGATGGGAGATGTTTTCTGTGCTGGCACAGTTTTTCCTAGCCAGACATAGTGGAAAAGCTTTTTGCCGAGATGTAGATGAGAAGAGGTGCTAAAGACGAAGGGAGGATGCTGTCCGGAGCTAAGAGCCGCTCCGGGGCGTCTTTCGGCAGAAGCCGCGCTAAGGAGAGCACTGTGAGCGGCACAATCGTCTTTGCGCGAAGAAGCCACTTCTTCGGCTCCGGGAGCCGGAGAGAGCGGCAACTCGGAAAAGGTAAAGAAGCAAGCTGTACAACACTGGTATTGTGTGCGCACCTTGCCAACTATTAGAAAACAGTACCTTTGCACTCTCCTGACTTTTCCAATCACATGAACATTCGATTGGAAGCTGTTTTGGACAACTTTTCTTTTCTTCCTGCCAAACACTTGGCAGACATCTCTGCAACTTCTAGAACACGATGGGAGATGTTTTCTGTGCTGGCACAGTTTTTCCTAGCCAGACATAGTGGAAAAGCTTTTTGCAGAGATGTAGATGAGAAGAGGCGCTAAAGACGAAGGTAGGATGCTGTCCGGAGCTAAGAGCCACTCCGGGGCGTCTTTCGGCAGAAGCCGCGCTAAGGAGAGCACTGTGAGCGGCACAATCGTCTTTGCGCGAAGAAGCCGCTTCTTCGGCTGCGGGAGCCAGAGAGAGCCGCAGCTTCGGAAAGGTAAAGAAGCAAGCTGTACAACACTGGGATTGTGTGCTCACCTTGCCAACTATTAGAAAACAGTACTTTTGCGCTTTCCTGACTTTTCCAATCACATGAACATTCGATTGGAAGCTGTTTTGGACAACTTTTCTTTTCTTCCTGCCAAACACTTGGCAGACATCCGTGCAACGTCTAGAACACGATGGGAGATGTTTTCTGTGCTGGCACAGTTTTTCCTAGCCAGACATAGTGGAAAAGCTTTTTGCCGAGATGTAGATGAGAAGAGGCGCTAAAGACGAAGGTAGGATGCTGTCCGGAGCTAAGAGCCGCTCCCGGGCGTCTTTCGGCAGAAGCCGCGCTAAGGAGAGCACTGTGAGCGGCACAATCGTCTTTGCGCGAAGAAGCCGCTTCTTCGGCTCCGGGAGCCGGGGAGAGCGGCAGCTTCGGAAAGGTGAAGAAGCAAGCTGTACAACACTGGGATTGTGTGCGCACCTTGCCAACTATTAGAAAACAGTACTTTTGCACGCTCCTGACTTTTCCAATCACATGAATATCCGATTGGAAGCTGTTTTGGACAACTTTTCTTTTCTTCCTGCCAAACACTTGGGAGACATCTCTGCAACTTCTAGAACACGATGGGAGATGATTTCTGTGCTGGCACAGTTTTTCCTAGCCAGACATAGTGGAAAAGCTTTTTGCTGAGATGTAGATGAGAAGAGGCGCTAAAGACGAAGGTAGGATGCTGTCCGGAGCTAAGAGCCGCTCCGGGGCGTCTTTCGGCAGAAGCCGCGCTAAGGAGAGCACGGTGTGCAGCACAATCGTCTTTGCGCGAAGAAGCCACTTCTTCGGCTCCGGGAGCCGGAGAGAGCGGCTACTTGGAAAAGGTACAGAAGCAAGCTGTACAACACTGGGATTGTGTGCGCACCTTGCCAACTATTAGAAAACAGTACTTTTGCACTCTCCTGACTTTTCCAATCACATGAACATTCGATTGGAAGCTGTTTTGGACAACTTTTCTTTTCTTCCTGCCAAACACATGGCAGAAATACATGCAACGTCTAGAACACGATGGGAGATGTTTTCTGTGATTGCACAGTTTTTCCGAGCCAGACATAGTGGAAAAGCCTTTTGCCGAGATGTTGATGAGAAGAGGCGCTAAAGACGAAGGTAGGATGCTGTCGGGAGCTAAGAGCCGCTCCCGGGCGTCTTTCGGCAGAAGCCGCGCTAAGGAGAGCACTGTGAGCGGCACAATCGTCTTTGCGCGAAGAAGCCGCTTCTTCGGCTCCGGGAGCCGGAGAGAGCGGCAGCTTCAGAAAGGTGAAGAAACAAGCTGTACAACACTGGGATTGTGTGCGCACCTTGCCAACTATTAGAAAACAGTACTTTTGCACTCTCCTGTCTTTTCCAATCACATGAACATTCGATTGGAAGCTGTTTTGGACAACTTTTCTTTTCTTCCTGCCAAACACTTGGCAGACATCTCTGCAACGTCTAGAACACGATGGGAGATGTTTTCTGTGCTGGCACAGTTTTTCCTAGCCAGACATAGTGGAAAAGCTTTTTGCCGAGATGTAGATGAGAAGAGGCGCTAAAGACGAAGGTAGGATGCTGTCCGGAGCTAAGAGCCGCTCCGGGGCGTCTTTCGGCAGAAGCCGCGCTAAGGAGAGCACGGTGTGCAGCACAATCGTCTTTGCGCGAAGAAGCCACTTCTTCGGCTCCGGGAGCCGGAGAGAGCGGCTACTTGGAAAAGGTACAGAAGCAAGCTGTACAACACTGGGATTGTGTGCGCACCTTGCCAACTATTAGAAAACAGTACTTTTGCACTCTCCTGACTTTTCCAATCACATGAACATTCGATTGGAAGCTGTTTTGGACAACTTTTCTTTTCTTCCTGCCAAACACATGGCAGAAATACATGCAACGTCTAGAACACGATGGGAGATGTTTTCTGTGATTGCACAGTTTTTCCGAGCCAGACATAGTGGAAAAGCCTTTTGCCGAGATGTTGATGAGAAGAGGCGCTAAAGACGAAGGTAGGATGCTGTCGGGAGCTAAGAGCCGCTCCCGGGCGTCTTTCGGCAGAAGCCGCGCTAAGGAGAGCACTGTGAGCGGCACAATCGTCTTTGCGCGAAGAAGCCGCTTCTTCGGCTCCGGGAGCCGGAGAGAGCGGCAGCTTCAGAAAGGTGAAGAAACAAGCTGTACAACACTGGGATTGTGTGCGCACCTTGCCAACTATTAGAAAACAGTACTTTTGCACTCTCCTGTCTTTTCCAATCACATGAACATTCGATTGGAAGCTGTTTTGGACAACTTTTCTTTTCTTCCTGCCAAACACTTGGCAGACATCTCTGCAACGTCTAGAACACGATGGGAGATGTTTTCTGTGCTGGCACAGTTTTTCCTAGCCAGACATAGTGGAAAAGCTTTTTGCCGAGATGTAGATGAGAAGAGGCGCTAAAGACGAAGGTAGGATGCTGTCCGGAGCTAAGAGCTGCTCCCGGGCGTCTTTCGGCAGAAGCCGCGCTAAGGAGAGCACTGTGAGCGGCACAATCGTCTTTGCGCGAAGAAGCCGCTTCTTCGGCTCCGGGAGCCGGGGAGAGCGGCAGCTTCGGAAAGGTGAAGAAGCAAGCTGTACAACACTGGGATTGTGTGCGCACCTTGCCAACTATTAGAAAACAGTACTTTTGCACGCTCCTGACTTTTCCAATCACATGAATATCCGATTGGAAGCTGTTTTGGACAACTTTTCTTTTCTTCCTGCCAAACACTTGGGAGACATCTCTGCAACTTCTAGAACACGATGGGAGATGATTTCTGTGCTGGCACAGTTTTTCCTAGCCAGACATAGTGGAAAAGCTTTTTGCTGTGATGTAGATGAGAAGAGGCGCTAAAGACGAAGGTAGGATGCTGTCCGGAGCTAAGAGCCGCTCCGGGGCGTCTTTCGGCAGAAGCCGCGCTAAGGAGAGCACGGTGTGCAGCACAATCGTCTTTGCGCGAAGAAGCCACTTCTTCGGCTCCGGGAGCCGGAGAGAGCGGCTACTTGGAAAAGGTACAGAAGCAAGCTGTACAACACTGGGATTGTGTGCGCACCTTGCCAACTATTAGAAAACAGTACTTTTGCACTCTCCTGACTTTTCCAATCACATGAACATTCGATTGGAAGCTGTTTTGGACAACTTTTCTTTTCTTCCTGCCAAACACATGGCAGAAATACATGCAACGTCTAGAACACGATGGGAGATGTTTTCTGTGCTGGCACAGTTTTTCCTAGCCAGACATAGTGGAAAAGCTTTTTGCCGAGATGTAGATGAGAAGAGGCGCTAAAGACGAAGGTAGGATGCTGTCCGGAGCTAAGAGCTGCTCCCGGGCGTCTTTCGGCAGAAGCCGCGCTAAGGAGAGCACTGTGTGCAGCACAATCGTCTTTGCGTGAAGAAGCCACTTCTTCGGCTCCGGGAGCCGGAGAGAGCAGCTACTTGGAAAAGGTACAGAAGCAAGCTGTACAACACTGGGATTGTGTGCGCACCTTGCCAACTATTAGAAAACAGTACTTTTGCTCTCTCCTGACTTTTCCAGTCACATGAACATTCGATTGGAAGCTGTTTTGGACAACTTTTCTTTTCTTCCTGCCAAACACTTGGCTGAAATCCGTGCAACGTCTAGAAAACGATGGGAGATGTTTCCTGTGCTGGCACAGTTTTTCCGAGCCAGACATAGTGGAAAAGCTTTTTGCCGAGATGTAGATGAGAAGAGACGCTAAAGACGAAGGTAGGATGCTGTCCGGAGCTAAGAGCCGCTCCCGGGCGTCTTTCGGCAGAAGCCGCGCTAAGGAGAGCACTGTGAGCGGCACAATCGTCTTTGCGCGAAGAAGCCGCATCTTCGGCTCCGGGAGTCCGAGAGAGCGGCAGCTTCGGGAAGGTGAAGAAGCAAGCTGTACAACACTGGGATTGTGTGCGCACCGTGCCAACTATTAGAAAACAGTACTTTTGCACTCTCCTGACTTTTCCAATCACATGAATGTTCGATTAGAAGCTCTTTTGGACAACTTTTCTTTTCTTCCTGCCAAACACTTGGCAGACATCCGTGCAACGTCTAGAACACGATGGGCGATGTTTTCTGTGCTGGCACAGTTTTTCCTAGCCAGACATAGTGGAAAAGCTTTTTGCCGAGATGTAGATGAGAAGAGGCGCTAAAGACGAAGGTAGGATGCTGTCCGGAGCTAAGAGCCGCTCCCGGGCGTCTTTCGGCAGAAGCCGCGCTAAGGAGAGCACTGTGAGCGGCACAATCGTCTTTGCGCGAAGAAGCCGCTTCTTCGGCTTTGGGAGCCGGGGAGAGCGGCAACTCGGAAAAGGTAAAGAAGCAAGCTGTACAACACTGGGATTTGTGTGCGCACCTTGCCAACTATTAGAAAACAGTACTTTTGCACTCTCCTGACTTTTCCAGTCACATGAACATTCGATTGGAAGCTGTTTTGGACAACTTTTCTTTTCTTCCTGCCAAACACTTGGCAGACATCCGTGCAACGTCTAGAACACGATGGGAGATGTTTTCTGTGCTGGCACAGTTTTTCCTAGCCAGACATAGTGGAAAAGCTTTTTGCTGAGATGTAGATGAGAAGAGACGCTAAAGACGAAGGTAGGATGCTGTCCGGAGCAAAGAGCCGCTCCCGGGCGTCTTTGGGCAGAAGCCGCGCTAAGGAGAGCACTGTGAGCGGCACAATCGTCTTTGCGCGAAGAAGCCGCTTCTTCGGCTCCGGGAGCCGGGGAGAGCGGCAGCTTCGGAAAGGTGAAGAAGCAAGCTGTACAACACTGGGATTGTGTGCGCACCTTGCCAACTATTAGAAAACAGTACTTTTGCACGCTCCTGACTTTTCCAATCACATGAATATCCGATTGGAAGCTGTTTTGGACAACTTTTCTTTTCTTCCTGCCAAACACTTGGGAGACATCTCTGCAACTTCTAGAACACGATGGGAGATGATTTCTGTGCTGGCACAATTTTTCCTAGCCAGACATAGTGGAAAAGCTTTTTGCTGAGATGTAGATGAGAAGAGGCGCTAAAGACGAAGGTAGGATGCTGTCCGGAGCTAAGAGCCGCTCCGGGGCGTCTTTCGGCAGAAGCCGCGCTAAGGAGAGCACGGTGTGCAGCACAATCGTCTTTGCGCGAAGAAGCCACTTCTTCGGCTCCGGGAGCCGGAGAGAGCGGCTACTTGGAAAAGGTACAGAAGCAAGCTGTACAACACTGGGATTGTGTGCGCACCTTGCCAACTATTAGAAAACAGTACTTTTGCACTCTCCTGACTTTTCCAATCACATGAACATTCGATTGGAAGCTGTTTTGGACAACTTTTCTTTTCTTCCTGCCAAACACTTGGCAGAAATACATGCAACGTCTAGAACACGATGGGAGATGTTTTCTGTGATTGCACAGTTTTTCCGAGCCAGACATAGTGGAAAAGCTTTTTGCCGAGATGTTGATGAGAAGAGGCGCTAAAGACGAAGGTAGGATGCTGTCGGGAGCAAAGAGCCGCTCCCGGGCGTCATTCGGCAGAAGCCGCGCTAAGGAGAGCACTGTGAGCGGCACAATCGTCTTTGCGCGAAGAAGCCGCTTCTTCGGCTCCGGGAGCCGGAGAGAGCGGCAGCTTCAGAAAGGTGAAGAAACAAGCTGTACAACACTGGGATTGTGTGCGCACCTTGCCAACTATTAGAAAACAGTACTTTTGCACTCTCCTGTCTTTTCCAATCACATGAACATTCGATTGGAAGCTGTTTTGGACAACTTTTCTTTTCTTCCTGCCAAACACTTGGCAGACATCTCTGCAACTTCTAGAACACGATGGGAGATGTTTTCTGTGCTGGCACAGTTTTTCCTAGCCAGACATAGTGGAAAAGCTTTTTGCCGAGATGTTGATGAGAAGAGGCGCTAAAGACGAAGGTAGGATGCTGTCCGGAGCTAAGAGCCGCTCCCGGGCGTCTTTCGGCAGAAGCCGCGCTAAGGAGAGCACTGTGAGCGGCACAATCGTCTTTGCGTGAAGAAGCCGCTTCTTCGGCTCCGAAAGCTGGGGAGAGCCGCAGCTTCCGAAAGGTTAAGAAGCAAGCTGTACAACACTGGGATTGTGTGCGCACCTTGCCAACTATTAGAAAACAGTACTTTTGCTCTCTCCTGACTTTTCCAATCACATGAATGTTCGATTAGAAGCTCCTTTGGACAACTTTTCTTTTCTCCCTGCCAAACACTTGGCAGACATCCGTGCAACGTCTAGAACACGATGGGCGATGTTTTCTGTGCTGGCACAGTTTTTCATAGCCAGACATAGTGGAAAAGCTTTTTGCCGAGATGTAGATGAGAAGAGGCGCTAAAGACGAAGGTAGGATGCTGTCCGGAGCTAAGAGCCGCTCCCGGGCGTCTTTCGGCAGAAGCCGCGCTAAGGAGAGCACTGTGAGCGGCACAATCGTCTTTGCGCGAAGAAGCCGCTTCTTCGGCTCCGGGAGCCGGGGAGAGCGGCAACTCGGAAAAGGTAAAGACGCAAGCTGTACAACACTGGGATTTGTGTGCGCACCTTGCCAACTATTAGAAAACAGTACTTTTGCACTCTCCTGACTTTTCCAGTCACATGAACATTCGATTGGAAGCTGTTTTGGACAACTTTTTTTTTCTTCCTGCCAAACACTTGGCAGACATCCGTGCAACGTCTAGAACACGATGGGAGATGTTTTCTGTGCTGGCACAGTTTTTCCTAGCCAGACATAGTGGAAAAGCTTTTTGCTGAGATGTAGATGAGAAGAGACGCTAAAGACGAAGGTAGGATGCTGTCCGGAGCTAAGAGCCGCTCCCGGGCGTCTTTCGGCAGAAGCCGCGCTAAGGAGAGTACTGTGAGCGACACAATCGTCTTTGCGCGAAGAAGCCGCTTCTTCGGCTCCGAAAGCTGGGGAGAGCCGCAGCTTCCGAAAGGTGAAGAAGCAAGCTGTACAACACTGGGATTGTGTGCGCACCTTGCCAACTATTAGAAAACAGTACTTTTGCACTCTCCTGACTTTTCCAGTCACATGAACATTCGATTGGAAGCTGTTTTGGACAACTTTTCTTTTCTTCCTGCCAAACACTTGGCAGACATCCGTGCACAGTCTAGAACACGATGGGAGATGTTTTCTGTGCTGGCACAGTTTTTCCTAGCCAGACATAGTGGAAAAGCTTTTTGCTGAGATGTAGATGAGAAGAGGCGCTAAAGACGAAGGTAGGATGCTGTCCGGAGCAAAGAGCCGCTCCCGGGCGTCTTTGGGCAGAAGCCGCGCTAAGGAGAGCACTGTGAGCGGCACAATCGTCTTTGCGCGAAGAAGCCGCTTCTTCGGCTCCGGGAGCCGGGGAGAGCGGCAGCTTCGGAAAGGTGAAGAAGCAAGCTGTACAACACTGGGATTGTGTGCGCACCTTGCCAACTATTAGAAAACAGTACTTTTGCACGCTCCTGACTTTTCCAATCACATGAATATCCGATTGGAAGCTGTTTTGGACAACTTTTCTTTTCTTCCTGCCAAACACTTGGGAGACATCTCTGCAACTTCTAGAACACGATGGGAGATGTTTTCTGTGCTGGCACAGTTTTTCCTAGCCAGACATAGTGGAAAAGCTTTTTGCTGAGATGTAGATGAGAAGAGGCGCTAAAGACGAAGGTAGGATGCTGTCCGGAGCTAAGAGCCGCTCCCGGGCGTCTTTCGGCAGAAGCCTCGCTAAGGAGAGCACTGAGAGCGGCACAATCGTCTTTGCGCGAAGAAGCCGCTTCTTCGGCTCCGATAGCCAGGGAGAGCGGCAGCTTCAGAAAGATGAAGAAGCAAGCTGTACCACACTGGGATCGTTTGCGCACCTTGCCAACTGATAGAAAACAGTACCTTTGCACTCTCCTGACTTTTCCAGTCACATGAACATTCGATTGGAAGCTGTTTTGGACAACTTTTCTTTTCTTCCTGCCAAACACTTGGCAGACATCTCTGCAACTTCTAGAACACGATGGGAGATGTTTTCTGTGCTGGCACAGTTTTTCCTAGCCAGACATAGTGGAAAAGCTTTTTGCCGAGATGTAGATGAGAAGAGGCGCTAAAGACGAAGGTAGGATGCTGTCCGGAGCTAAGAGCCGCTCCGGGGCGTCTTTCGGCAGAAGCCGCGCTAAGGAGAGCACTGTGAGCGGCACAATCGTCTTTGCGCGAAGAAGCCGCTTCTTCGGCTCCGGGAGCTGGGGAGAGCGGCAGCTTCGGAAAGGTGAAGAAGCAAGCTGTACAACACAGGGATTGTGTGCGCACCTTGCCAACTATTAGAAAACAGTACCTTTGCACTCTCCTGACTTTTCCAATCACATGAACATTCGATTGGAAGCTGTTTTGGACAACTTTTCTTTTCTTCCTGCCAAACACTTGGCAGTCATCTCTGCAATTTCTAGAACACGATGGGAGATGTTTTCTATGCTGGCACAATTTTTCCTAGCCAGACATAGTGGAAAAGCTTTTTGCTGAGATGTAGATGAGAAGAGGCGCTAAAGACGAAGGTAGGATGCAGTCCGGAGCTAAGAGCCGCTCCCGGGCGTCTTTCGGCAGAAGCCGCGCTAAGGAGAGCACTGTGAGCGGCACAATCGTCTTTGCGCGAAGAAGCCGCTTCTTCGGCTCTGATAGCCGGGGAGAGCGGCAGCTTCGGAAAGGTGAAGAAGCAAGCTGTACAACACTGGGATTGTGTGCGCACCTTGCCAACTATTAGAAAACAGTACTTTTGCACTCTCCTGACTTTTCCAGTCACATGAACATTCGATTGGAAGCTGTTTTGGACAACTTTTCTTTTCTTCCTGCCAAACATTTGGCAGACATCCGTGCAACGTCTAGAACACGATGGGAGATGTTTTCTGTGCTGGCACAGTTTTTCCTAGCCAGACATAGTGGAAAAGCTTTTTGCCGAGATGTAGATGAGAAGAGGCGCTAAAGACGAAGGTAGGATGCTGTCCGGAGCTAAGAGCCGCTCCCGGGCGTCTTTCGGCAGAAGCCTCGCTAAGGAGAGCACTGAGAGCGGCACAATCGTCTTTGCGCGAAGAAGCCGCATCTTCGGCTGCGGGAGCCGGAGAGAGCGGCATCGTCAGGAAGGTGAAGAAGCAAGCTGTACAACACTGGGATTGTGTGCGCACCTTGCCAACTATTAGAAAACAGTACTTTTGCACTCTCCTGACTTTTCCAGTCACATGAACATTCGATTGGAAGCTGTTTTGGACAACTTTACTTTTCTTCCTGCCAAACACTTGGCAGACATCCGTGCAACGTCTAGAACACGATAGGAGATGTTTTCTGTGCTGGCACAGTTTTTCCTAGCCAGACATAGTGGAAAAGCTTTTTGCTGAGATGTAGATGAGAAGAGACGCTAAAGACGAAGGTAGGATGCTGTCCGGAGCTAAGAGCCGCTCCGGGGCGTCTTTCGGCAGAAGCCGCGCTAAGGAGAGCACTGAGAGCGGCACAATCGTCTTTGCGCGAAGAAGCCGCTTCTTCGGCTCTGATAGCCAGGGAGAGCGGCAGCTTCAGAAAGGTGAAGAATCAAGCTGTACAACACTGGGATTGTTTGCGCACCTTGCAAACTGATAGAAAACAGTACCTTTGCACTCTCCTGACTTTTCCAATCACATGAACATTCGATTGGAAGCTGTTTTGGACAACTTTTCTTTTCTTCCTGCCAAACACTTGGCAGATATCCGTGCAACGTCTAGAACACGATGGGAGATGTTTTCTGTGCTGGCACAGTTTTTCCTAGCCAGACATAGTGGAAAAGCTTTTTGCCGAGATGTAGATGAGAAGAGGCGCTAAAGACGAAGGTAGGATGCTGTCCGGAGCTAAGAGCCACTCCGGGGCGTCTTTGGGCAGAAGCCGCGCTAAGGAGAGCACAGTGAGCGGCACAATCGTCTTTGCGCGAAGAAGCCGCTTCTTCGGCTCCGATAGCCAGGGAGAGCGGCAGCTTCAGAAAGGTGAAGAAGCAAGCTGTACCACACTGGGATTGTTTGCGCACCTTGCCAACTGATAGAAAACAGTACCTTTGCACTCTCCTGACTTTTCCAGTCACATGAACATTCGATTGGAAGCTGTTTTGGACAAGTTTTCTTTTCTTCCTGCCAAACACTTGGCAGACATCTCTGCAACTTCTAGAACACGATGGGAGATGTTTTCTGTGCTGGCACAGTTTTTCCTAGCCAGACATAGTGGAAAAGCTTTTTGCCGAGATGTAGATGAGAAGAGGCGCTAAAGACGAAGGTAGGATGCTGTCCGGAGCTAAGAGCCGCTCCGGGGCGTCTTTCGGCAGAAGCCGCGCTAAGGAGAGCACTGTGAGCGGCACAATCGTCTTTGCGCGAAGAAGCCGCTTCTTCGGCTCCGGGAGCTGGGGAGAGCGGCAGCTTCAGAAAGGTGAAGAAGCAAGCTGTACAACACTGGGATTGTGTGCGCACCTTGCCAACTATTAGAAAACAGTACCTTTGCACTCTCCTGACTTTTCCAATCACATGAACATTCGATTGGAAGCTGTTTTGGACAACTTTTCTTTTCTTCCTGCCAAACACTTGGCAGTCATCTCTGCAATTTCTAGAACACGATGGGAGATGTTTTCTGTGCTGGCACAATTTTTCCTAGCCAGACATAGTGGAAAAGCTTTTTGCTGAGATGTAGATGAGAAGAGGCGCTAAAGACGAAGGTAGGATGCAGTCCGGAGCTAAGAGCCGCTCCCGGGCGTCTTTCGGCAGAAGCCGCGCTAAGGAGAGCACTGTGAGCGGCACAATCGTCTTTGCGCGAAGAAGCCGCTTCTTCGACTCTGATAGCCGGGGAGAGCGGCAGCTTCGGAAAGGTGAAGAAGCAAGCTGTACAACACTGGGATTGTGTGCGCACCTTGCCAACTATTAGAAAACAGTACTTTTGCACTCTCCTGACTTTTCCAGTCACATGAACATTCGATTGGAAGCTGTTTTGGACAACTTTTCTTTTCTTCCTGCCAAACATTTGGCAGACATCCGTGCAACGTCTAGAACACGATGGGAGATGTTTTCTGTGCTGGCACAGTTTTTCCTAGCCAGACATAGTGGAAAAGCTTTTTGCCGAGATGTAGATGAGAAGAGGCGCTAAAGACGAAGGTAGGATGCTGTCCAGAGCTAAGAGCCGCTCCGGGGCATCTTTCGGCAGAAGCCGTGCTAAGGAGAGCACTGTGAGCGGCACAATCGTCTTTGCGCGAAAAAGCCGCTTCTTCGGCTCCGGGAGCCGGGGAGAGCGGCAACTCGGAAAAGGTAAAGAAGCAAGCTGTACAACACTGGGATTGTGTGCGCACCTTGCCAACTATTAGAAAACAGTACCTTTGCACTCTCCTGACTTTTCCAATCACATGAACATTCGATTGGAAGCTGTTTTGGACAACTTTTCTTTTCTTCCTGCCAAACACTTGGCAGACATCCGTGCAACATCTAGAACAAGATGGGAGATGTTTTCTGTGCTGGCACAGTTTTTCCTAGCCAGACATAGTGGAAAAGCTTTTTGCCGAGATGTAGATGAGAAGAGACGCTAAAGACGAAGGTAGGATGCTGTCCGGAGCTAAGAGCCGCTCCCGGGCGTCTTTCGGCAGAAGCCGCGCTAAGGAGAGCACTGTGAGCGGCACAATCGTCTTTGCGCGAAGAAGCCGCTTCTTCGGCTCTGGGAGCCGGAGAGAGCGGCAGCTTCAGAAAGGTGAAGAAAGAAGCTGTACAACACTGGGATTGTGTGCGCACCTTGCCAACTATTAGAAAACAGTACTTTTGCACTCTCCTGTCTTTTCCAATCACATGAACATTCGATTGGAAGCTGTTTTGGACAACTTTTCTTTTCTTCCTGCCAAACACTTGGCAGACATCTCTGCAACGTCTAGAACACGATGGGAGATGTTTTCTGTGCTGGCACAGTTTTTCCTAGCCAGATAGTGGAAAAGCTTTTTGCCGAGATGTAGATGAGAAGAGGCGCTAAAGACGAAGGTAGGATGCTGTCCGGAGCTAAGAGCCGCTCCCGGGCGTCTTTCGGCAGAAGCCGCGCTAAGGAGAGCACTGTGAGCGGCACAATCGTCTTTGCGCGAAGAAGCCGCTTCTTTGGCTCCGGGAGCCGGGGAGAGCGGCAGCTTCGGAAAGGTGAAGAAGCAAGCTGTACAACACTGGGATTGTGTGCGCACCTTGCCAACTATTAGAAAAAAGTACTTTTGCACTCTCCTGCCTTTTCCAATCACATGAATATCCGATTGGAAGCTGTTTTGGACAACTTTTCTTTTCTTCCTGCCAAACACTTCGCAGACATCCGTGCAACGTCTAGAACCCGATGGGAGATGTTTTCTGTGCTGGCACAGTTTTTCCTAGCCAGACATAGTGGAAAAGCTTTTTGCCGAGATGTAGATGAGAAGAGGCGCTAAAGACGAAGGTAGGATGCTGTCCGGAGCTAAGAGCCGCTCCCGGGCGTCTTTCGGCAGAAGCCTCGCTAAGGAGAGCACTGAGAGCGGCACAATCGTCTTTGCGCTAAGAAGCCGCATCTTCGGCTGCGGGAGCCGGAGAGAGCGGCATCGTCGGGAAGGTGAAGAAGCAAGCTGTACAACACTGGGATTGTGTGCGCACCTTGCCAACTATTAGAAAACAGTACTTTTGCACTCTCCTGACTTTTCCAATCACATGAACATTCGATTGGAAGCTGTTTTGGACAACTTTACTTTTCTTCCTGCCAAACACTTGGCAGACATCCGTGCAACGTCTAGAACACGATGGGAGATGTTTTCTGTGCTGGCACAGTTTTTCCTAGCCAGACATAGTGGAAAAGCTTTTTGCTGAGAAGTAGATGAGAAGAGACGCTAAAGACGAAGGTAGGATGCTGTCCGGAGCTAAGAGCCGCTCCCGGGCGTCTTTCGGCAGAAGCCTCGCTAAGGAGAGCACTGAGAGCGGCACAATCGTCTTTGCGCGAAGAAGCCGCTTCTTCGGCTCTGATAGCCAGGGAGAGCGGCAGCTTCAGAAAGGTGAAGAAACAAGCTGTACAACACTGGGATTGTTTGCGCACCTTGCAAACTGATAGAAAACAGTACCTTTGCACTCTCCTGACTTTTCCAATCACATGAACATTCGATTGGAAGCTGTTTTGGACAACTTTTCTTTTCTTCCTGCCAAACACTTGGCAGACATCTCTGCAACGTCTAGAACACGATGGGAGATGTTTTCTGTGCTGGCACAGTTTTTCCTAGCCAGACATAGTGGAAAAGCTTTTTGCCGAGATGTAGATGAGAAGAGGCGCTAAAGACGAAGGTAGGATGCTGTCCGGAGCTAAGAGCCGCTCCGGGGCGTCTTTCGGCAGAAGCCGCGCTAAGGAGAGCACTGTGAGCGGCACAATCGTCTTTGCGCGAAGAAGCCGCTTCTTCGGCTCCGGGAGCTGGGGAGAGCGGCAGCTTCGGAAAGGTGAAGAAGCAAGCTGTACAACACTGGGATTGTGTGCGCACCTTGCCAACTATTAGAAAACAGTACCTTTGCACTCTCCTGACTTTTCCAATCACATGAACATTCGATTGGAAGCTGTTTTGGACAACTTTTCTTTTCTTCCTGCCAAACACTTGGCAGTCATCTCTGCAATTTCTAGAACACGATGGGAGATGTTTTCTGTGCTGGCACAATTTTTCCTAGCCAGACATAGTGGAAAAGCTTTTTGCTGAGATGTAGATGAGAAGAGGCGCTAAAGACGAAGGTAGGATGCAGTCCGGAGCTAAGAGCCGCTCCCGGGCGTCTTTCGGCAGAAGCCGCGCTAAGGAGAGCACTGTGAGCGGCACAATCGTCTTTGCGCGAAGAAGCCGCTTCTTCGGCTCTGATAGCCGGGGAGAGCGGCAGCTTCGGAAAGGTGAAGAAGCAAGCTGTACAACACTGGGATTGTGTGCGCACCTTGCCAACTATTAGAAAACAGTACTTTTGCACTCTCCTGACTTTTCCAGTCACATGAACATTCGATTGGAAGCTGTTTTGGACAACTTTTCTTTTCTTCCTGCCAAACATTTGGCAGACATCCGTGCAACGTCTAGAACACGATGGGAGATGTTTTCTGTGCTGGCACAGTTTTTCCTAGCCAGACATAGTGGAAAAGCTTTTTGCCGAGATGTAGATGAGAAGAGGCGCTAAAGACGAAGGTAGGATGCTGTCCGGAGCTAAGAGCCGCTCCCGGGCGTCTTTCGGCAGAAGCCTCGCTAAGGAGAGCACTGAGAGCGGCACAATCGTCTTTGCGCGAAGAAGCCGGATCTTCGGCTGCGGGAGCCGGAGAGAGCGGCATCGTCAGGAAGGTGAAGAAGCAAGCTGTACAACACTGGGATTGTGTGCGCACCTTGCCAACTATTAGAAAACAGTACTTTTGCACTCTCCTGACTTTTCCAGTCACATGAACATTCGATTGGAAGCTGTTTTGGACAACTTTACTTTTCTTCCTGCCAAACACTTGGCAGACATCCGCGCAACGTCTAGAACACGATGGGAGATGTTTTCTGTGCTGGCACAGTTTTTCCTCGCCAGACATAGTGGAAAAGCTTTTTGCTGAGATGTAGATGAGAAGAGACGCTAAAGACGAAGGTAGGATGCTGTCCGGAGCAAAGAGCCGCTCCGGGGCGTCTTTCGGCAGAAGCCGCGCTAAGGAGAGCACTGAGAGCGGCACAATCGTCTTTGCGCGAAGAAGCCGCTTCTTCGGCTCTGATAGCCAGGGAGAGCGGCAGCTTCAGAAAGGTGAAGAATCAAGCTGTACAACACTGGGATTGTTTGCGCACCTTGCAAACTGATAGAAAACAGTACCTTTGCACTCTCCTGACTTTTCCAATCACATGAACATTCGATTGGAAGCTGTTTTGGACAACTTTTCTTTTCTTCCTGCCAAACACTTGGCAGACATCTCTGCAACTTCTAGAACACGATGGGAGATGTTTTCTGTGCTGGCACAGTTTTTCCTAGCCAGACATAGTGGAAAAGCTTTTTGCCGAGATGTAGATGAGAAGAGGCGCTAAAGACGAAGGTAGGATGCTGTCCGGAGCTAAGAGCCACTCCGGGGCGTCTTTGGGCAGAAGCCGCGCTAAGGAGAGCACAGTGAGCGGCACAATCGTCTTTGCGCGAAGAAGCCGCTTCTTCGGCTCCGTGAGCTGGGGAGAGCGGCAACTCGGAAAAGGTAAAGAAGCAAGCTGTACAACACAGGGATTGTGTGCGCATCCTTGCCAACTATTAGAAAACAGTACCTTTGCACTCTCCTGACTTTTCCAATCACATGAACATTCGATTGGAAGCTGTTTTGGACAACTTTTCTTTTCTTCCTGCCAAACACTTGGCAGACATCTCTGCAACTTCTAGAACACGATGGGAGATGTTTTCTGTGCTGGCACAGTTTTTCCTAGCCAGACATAGTGGAAAAGCTTTTTGCTGAGATGTAGATGAGAAGAGACGCTAAAGACGAAGGTAGGATGCTGTCCGGAGCTAAGAGCCGCTCCCGGGCGTCTTTCGGCAGAAGCCTCGCTAAGGAGAGCACTGAGAGCGGCACAATCGTCTTTGCGCGAAGAAGCCGCTTCTTCGGCTCCGGGAGCTGGGGAGAGCGGCAGCTTCGGAAAGGTGAAGAAGCAAGCTGTACAACACTGGGATTGTGTGCGCACCTTGCCAACTATTAGAAAACAGTACCTTTGCACTCTCCTGACTTTTCCAATCACATGAACATTCGATTGGAAGCTGTTTTGGACAACTTTTCTTTTCTTCCTGCCAAACACTTGGCAGTCATCTCTGCAATTTCTAGAACACGATGGGAGATGTTTTCTGTGCTGGCACAATTTTTCCTAGCCAGACATAGTGGAAAAACTTTTTGCTGAGATGTAGATGAGAAGAGGCGCTAAAGACGAAGGTAGGATGCAGTCCGGATCTAAGAGCCGCTCCCGGGCGTCTTTCGGCAGAAGCCGCGCTAAGGAGAGCACTGTGAGCGGCACAATCGTCTTTGCGCGAAGAAGCCGCTTCTTCGGCTCTGATAGCCGGGGAGAGCGGCAGCTTCGGAAAGGTGAAGAAGCAAGCTGTACAACACTGGGATTGTGTGCGCACCTTGCCAACTATTAGAAAACAGTACTTTTGCACTCTCCTGACTTTTCCAGTCACATGAACATTCGATTGGAAGCTGTTTTGGACAACTTTTCTTTTCTTCCTGCCAAACATTTGGCAGACATCCGTGCAACGTCTAGAACACGATGGGAGATGTTTTCTGTGCTGGCACAGTTTTTCCTAGCCAGACATAGTGGAAAAGCTTTTTGCCGAGATGTAGATGAGAAGACGCGCTAAAGACGAAGGTAGGATGCTGTCCGGAGCTAAGAGCCGCTCCGGGGCAACTTTCGGCAGAAGCCGCGCTAAGGAGAGCACTGTGAGCGGCACAATCGTCTTTGCGCGAAAAAGCCGCTTCTTCGGCTCCGGGAGCCGGGGAGAGCGGCAACTCGGAAAAGGTAAAGAAGCAAGCTGTACAACACTGGGATTGTGTGCGCACCTTGCCAACTATTAGAAAACAGTACCTTTGCACTCTCCTGTCTTTTCCAATCACATGAACATTCGATTGGAAGCTGTTTTGGACAACTTTTCTTTTCTTCCTGCCAAACACTTGGCAGACATCTCTGCAACGTCTAGAACACGATGGGAGATGTTTTCTGTGCTGGCACAGTTTTTCCTAGCCAGATAGTGGAAAAGCTTTTTGCCGAGATGTAGATGAGAAGAGGCGCTAAAGACGAAGGTAGGATGCTGTCCGGAGCTAAGAGCCGCTCCCGGGCGTCTTTCGGCAGAAGCCGCGCTAAGGAGAGCACTGTGAGCGGCACAATCGTCTTTGCGCGAAGAAGCCGCTTCTTTGGCTCCGGGACCCGGGGAGAGCGGCAGCTTCGGAAAGGTGAAGAAGCAAGCTGTACAACACTGGGATTGTGTGCGCACCTTGCCAACTATTAGAAAAAAGTACTTTTGCACTCTCCTGACTTTTCCAATCACATGAATATCCGATTGGAAGCTGTTTTGGACAACTTTTCTTTTCTTCCTGCCAAACACTTGGGAGACATCTCGGCAACTTCTAGAACACGATGGGAGATGTTTTCTGTGCTGGCACAGTTTTTCCTAGCCAGACATAGTGGAAAAGCTTTTTGCTGAGATTTAGATGAGAAGAGGCGCTAAAGACGAAGGTAGGATGCTGTCCGGAGCTAAGAGCCGCTCCCGGGCGTCTTTCGGCAGAAGCCGCGCTAAGGAGAGCACTGTGAGCGACACAATCGTCTTTGCGCGAAGAAGCCGCTTCTTCGGCTCCGAAAGCTGGGGAGAGCGGCAGCTTCCGAAAGGTAAAGAAGCAAGCTGTACAACACTGGGATTTGTGTGCGCACCTTGCCAACTATTAGAAAACAGTACTTTTGCACTCTCCTGCCTTTTCCAATCACATGAACATTCGATTGGAAGCTGTTTTGGACAACTTTTCTTTTCTTCCTGCCAAACACTTCGCAGACATCCGTGCAACGTCTAGAACACGATGGGAGATGTTTTCTGTGCTGGCACAGTTTTTCCTAGCCAGACATAGTGGAAAAGCTTTTTGCCGAGATGTAGATGAGAAGAGGCGCTAAAGACGAAGGTAGGATGCTGTCCGGAGCTAAGAGCCGCTCCCGGGCGTCTTTCGGCAGAAGCCTCGCTAAGGAGAGCACTGAGAGCGGCACAATCGTCTTTGCGCGAAGAAGCCGCATCTTCGGCTGCGGGAGCTGGGGAGAGCGGCAGCTTCGGAAAGGTGAAGAAGCAAGCTGTACAACACTGGGATTGTGTGCGCACCTTGCCAACTATTAGAAAACAGTACTTTTGCACTCTCCTGACTTTTCCAATCACATGAACATTCGATTGGAAGCTGTTTTGGACAACTTTACTTTTCTTCCTGCCAAACACTTGGCAGACATCCGTGCAACGTCTAGAACACGATGGGAGATGTTTTCTGTGCTGGCACAGTTTTTCCTAGCCAGACATAGTGGAAAAGCTTTTTGCTGAGAAGTAGATGAGAAGAGACGCTAAAGACGAAGGTAGGATGCTGTCCGGAGCTAAGAGCCGCTCCCGGGCGTCTTTCGACAGAAGCCTCGCTAAGGAGAGCACTGAGAGCGGCACAATCGTCTTTGCGCGAAGAAGCCGCTTCTTCGGCTCTGATAGCCAGGGAGAGCGGCAGCTTCAGAAAGGTGAAGAAACAAGCTGTACAACGCTGGGATTGTTTGCGCACCTTGCAAACTGATAGAAAACAGTACCTTTGCACTCTCCTGACTTTTCCAATCACATGAACATTCGATTGGAAGCTGTTTTGGACAACTTTTCTTTTCTTCCTGCCAAACACTTGGCAGACATCTCTGCAACGTCTAGAACACGATGGGAGATGTTTTCTGTGCTGGCACAGTTTTTCCTAGCCAGACATAGTGGAAAAGCTTTTTGCCGAGATGTAGATGAGAAGAGGCGCTAAAGACGAAGGTAGGATGCTGTCCGGAGCTAAGAGCCGCTCCGGGGCGTCTTTGGGCAGAAGCCGCGCTAAGGAGAGCACTGTGAGCGGCACAATCGTCTTTGCGCGAAGAAGCCGCTTCTTCGGCTCCGTGAGCTGGGGAGAGCGGCAACTCGGAAAAGGTAAAGAAGCAAGCTGTACAACACAGGGATTGTGTGCGCACCTTGCCAACTATTAGAAAACAGTACCTTTGCACTCTCCTGACTTTTCCAATCACATGAACATTCGATTGGAAGCTGTTTTGGACAACTTTTCTTTTCTTCCTGCCAAACACTTGGAAAACATCTCTGCAACTTCTAGAACACGATGGGAGATGTTTTCTGTGCTGGCACAGTTTTTCCTAGCCAGACATAGTGGAAAAGCTTTTTGCTGAGATGTAGATGAGAAGAGACGCTAAAGACGAAGGTAGGATGCTGTCCGGAGCTAAGAGCCGCTCCCGGGCGTCTTTCGGCAGAAGCCTCGCTAAGGAGAGCACTGAGAGCGGCACAATCGTCTTTGCGCGAAGAAGCCGCTTCTTCGGCTCCGATAGCCAGGGAGAGCGGCAGCTTCAGAAAGGTGAAGAAGCAAGCTGTACCACACTGGGATTGTTTGCGCACCTTGCCAACTGATAGAAAACAGTACCTTTGCACTCTCCTGACTTTTCCAGTCACATGAACATTCGATTGGAAGCTGTTTTGGACAACTTTTCTTTTCTTCCTGCCAAACACTTGGCAGACATCTCTGCAACTTCTAGAACACGATGGGAGATGTTTTCTGTGCTGGCACAGTTTTTCCTAGCCAGACATAGTGGAAAAGCTTTTTGCCGAGATGTAGATGAGAAGAGGCGCTAAAGACGAAGGTAGGATGCTGTCCGGAGCTAAGAGCCGCTCCGGGGCGTCTTTCGGCAGAAGCCGCGCTAAGGAGAGCACTGTGAGCGGCACAATCGTCTTTGCGCGAAGAAGCCGCTTCTTCGGCTCCGGGAGCTGGGGAGAGCGGCAGCTTCGGAAAGGTGAAGAAGCAAGCTGTACAACACTGGGATTGTGTGCGCACCTTGCCAACTATTAGAAAACAGTACCTTTGCACTCTCCTGACTTTTCCAATCACATGAACATTCGATTGGAAGCTGTTTTGGACAACTTTTCTTTTCTTCCTGCCAAACACTTGGCAGTCATCTCTGCAACTTCTAGAACACGATGGGAGATGTTTTCTGTGCTGGCACAATTTTTCCCAGCCAGACATAGTGGAAAAGCTTTTTGCCGAGATGTAGATGAGAAGAGACGCTAAAGACGAAGGTAGGATGCTGTCCGGAGCTAAGAGCCGCTCCCGGGCGTCTTTCGGCAGAAGCCGCGCTAAGGAGAGCACTGTGAGCGGCACAATCGTCTTTGCGCGAAGAAGCCGCATCTTCGGCTCCAGGAGCCCGAGAGAGCGGCAGCTTCGGGAAGGTGAAGAAGCAAGCTGTACAACACTGGGATTGTGTGCGCACCGTGCCAACTATTAGAAAACAGTACTTTTGCACTCTCCTGACTTTTCCAATCACATGAACGTTCGATTGGAAGCTGTTTTGGACAACTTTTCTTTTCTCCCTGCCAAACACTTGGCAGACATCCGTGCAATGTCTAGAACACGATGGGCGATGTTTTCTGTGCTGGCACAGTTTTTCCTAGCCAGACATAGTGGAAAAGCTTTTTGCCGAGATGTAGATGAGAAGAGGCGCTAAAGACGAAGGTAGGATGCTGTCCGGAGCTAAGAGCCGCTCCGGGGCGTCTTTCGGCAGAAGCCGCGCTAAGCAGAGCACTGTGAGCGGCACAATCGTCTTTGCGCGAAGAAGCCGCTTCTTCGGCTCTGATAGCCGGGGAGAGCGGCAGCTTCGGAAAGGTGAAGAAGCAAGCTGTACAACACTGGGATTGTGTGCGCACCTTGCCAACTGATAGAAAAGAGTACCTTTGCACTCTCCTGACTTTTCCAATCACATGAACATTCGATTGGAAGCTGTTTTGGACAACTTTTCTTTTCTTCCTGCCAAACACTTGGCAGACATCTCTGCAACTTCTAGAACACGATGGGAGATGTTTTCTGTGCTGGCACAGTTTTTCCTAGCCAGACATAGTGGAAAAGCTTTTTGCCGAGATGTAGATGAGAAGAGACGCTAAAGACGAAGGTAGGATGCTGTCCGGAGATAAGAGCCGCTCCCGGGCGTCTTTCGGCAGAAGCCGCGCTAAGGAGAGCACTGTGAGCTACACAATCGTCATTGCGCGAAGAAGCCGCTTCTTCGGCTCCGAAAGCCAGGGAGAGCCGCAGCTTCGGAAAGGTGAAGAAGCAAGCTGTACAACACCAGGATTGTGTGCGCACCTTGCCAACTATTAGAAAACAGTACTTTTGCACTCTCCTTACATTTCCAGTCACATGAACATTCGATTGGAAGCTGTTTTGGACAACTTTTCTTCCTGCCAAACACTTGGCAGACATCCGTGCAACGTCTAGAACACGATGGGAGATGTTTTCTGTGCTGGCACAGTTTTTCCTAGCCAGACATAGTGGAAAAGCTTTTTGCTGAGATGTAGATGAGAAGAGGCGCTAAAGACGAAGGTAGGATGCTGTCCGGAGCTAAGAGCCGCTCCCGGACGTCTTTTGGCAGAAGCCGCGCTAAGGAGAGCACTGTGAGCGGCACAATCGTCTTTGCGCGAAGAAGCCGCTTCTTCGGCTCCGGGAGCCGGAGAGAGCGGCTACTTGAAAAAGGTAAAGAAGCAAGCTGTACAACACTGGGATTGTGTGCGCACCTTGCCAACTATTAGAAAACAGTACTTTTGCACTCTCCTGACTTTTCCAGTCACATGAACATTCGATTGGAAGCTGTTTTGGACAACTTTTCTTTTCTTCCTGCCAAACACTTGGCAGAAATCCGTGCAACGTCTAGAATACGATGGGAGATGTTTTCTGTGCTGGCACAGTTTTTCCTAGCCAGACATTGTGGGAAAGCTTTTTGCTGAGATGTAGATGAGAAGAGGCGCTAAAGACGAAGGTAGGATGCTGTCCGGAGCTAAGAGCCGCTCCCGGGCGTCTTTCAGCAGAAGCCGCGCTAAGGAGAGCACTGTGAGCGGCACAATCGTCTTTGCGCGAAGAAGCCGCATCTTCGGCTCCGGGAGCCAGAGAGAGCGGCAGCTTCGGGAAGGTGAAGAAGCAAGCTGTACAACACTGGGATTTTGTGCGCACCGTGCCAACTACTAGAAAACAGTACTTCTGCACTCTCCTGACTTTTCCAATCACATGAACGTTCGATTGGAAGCTGTTTTGGACAACTTTTCTTTTCTCCCTGCCAAACACTTGGCAGACATCCGTGCAATGTCTAGAACACGATGGGCGATGTTTTCTGTGCTGGCACAGTTTTTCCGAGCCAGACATAGTGGAAAAGCTTTTTGCCGAGATGCAGATGAGAAGAGGCGCTAAAGACGAAGGTAGGATGCTGTCCGGAGCTAAGAGCCGCTCCCGGGCGTCTTTCGGCAGAATCCGCGCTAAGGAGAGCACTGTGAGAGGCACAATCGTCTTTGCGCGAAGAAGCCGCATCTTCGGCTCTGGGAGCCCGAGAGAGCGGCAGCTTCGGGAAGGTGAAGAAGCAAGCTGTACAACACTGGGATTGTGTGCGCACCGTGCCAACTATTAGAAAACAGTACTTTTGCACTCTCCTGACTTTTCCAATCGCATGAACGTTCGATTGGAAGCTGTTTTGGACAACTTTTCTTTTCTCCCTGCCAAACACTTGGCAGACATCCATGCAATGTCTAGAACACGATGGGCGATGTTTTCTGTGCTGGCACAGTTTTTCCTAGCCAGACATAGTGGAAAAGCTTTTTGCCGAGATGTAGATGAGAAGAGACGCTAAAGACGAAGGTAGGATGCTGTCCGGAGCTAAGAGCCGCTCCGGGGCGTCTTTCGGCAGAAGCCGCGCTAAGGAGAGCACTGTGAGCGGCACAATCGTCTTTGCGCGAAGAAGCCGCTTCTTCGGCTCTGATAGCCGGGGAGAGCGGCAGCTTCGGAATGGTGAAGAAGCAAGCTGTACAACACTGGGATTGTGTGCGCACCTTGCCAACTGATAGAAAAGAGTACCTTTGCACTCTCCTGACTTTTCCAATCACATGAACATTCGATTGGAAGCTGTTTTGGACAACTTTTCTTTTCTTCCTGCCAAACACTTGGCAGACATCTCTGCAACTTCTAGAACACGATGGGAGATGTTTTCTGTGCTGGCACAGTTTTTCCTAGCCAGACATAGTGGAAAAGCTTTTTGCCGAGATGTAGATGAGAAGAGACGCTAAAGACGAAGGTAGGATGCTGTCCGGAGTTAAGAGCTGCTCCCGGGCGTCTTTCGGCAGAAGCCGCGCTAAAGAGAGCACTGTGAGCGACACAATCGTCTTTGCGCGAAGAAGCCGCTTCTTCGGCTCGGAAAGCCGGGGAGAGCCGCAGCTTCGGAAAGGTGAAGAAGCAAGCTGTACAACACTGGGATTGTGTGCGCACCTTGCCAACTGATAGAAAACAGTACTTTTGCACTCTCCTGACTTTTCCAGTCACATGAACATTCGATTGGAAGCTGTTTTGGACAACTTTTCTTTTCTTCCTGCCAAACACTTGGCAGACATCTCTGCAACTTCTAGAAGACGATGGGAGATGTTTTCTGTGCTGGCACAGTTTTTCCTAGCCAGACATAGTGGAAAATCTTTTTGCCGAGATGTAGATGAGAAGAGGCGCTAAAGACGAAGGTAGGATGCTGTCCGGAGCTAAGAGCCGCTCCCGGGCGTCTTTCGGCAGAAGCCGCGCTAAGGAGAGCACTGTGAGCGGCACAATCGTCTTTGCGCGAAGAAGCCGCTTCTTCGGCTCCGGGAGCCGGGGAGAGCGGCAGCTTTGGAATGGTGAAGAAGCAAGCTGTACAACACTGGGATTTTGTGCGCACCGTGCCAACTATTAGAAAACAGTACTTCTGCACTCTCTTTACATTTCCAGTCACATGAACATTCGATTGGAAGCTGTTTTGGACAACTTTTCTTTTCTTCCTGCCAAACACTTGGCAGACATCTCTGCAACTTCTAGAACACGATGGGAGATGTTTTCTGTGCTGGCACAGTTTTTCCTAGCCAGACATAGTGGAAAAGCATTTTGCCGAGATGTAGATGAGAAGAGGCGCTAAAGACGAAGGTAGGATGCTGTCCGGAGATAAGAGCCGCTCCCGGGCGTCTTTCGCCAGAAGCCGCGCTAAGGAGAGCACTGTGAGCGGCACAATCGTCTTTGCACGAAGAAGCCGCTTTTTCGGCTCCGGGAGCCGGAGAGAGCGGCTACTTGAAAAAGGTAAAGAAGCAAGCTGTACAACACTGGGATTGTGTGCGCACCTTGCCAACTATTAGAAAACAGTACTTTTGCACTCTCCTGACTTTTCCAGTCACATGAACATTCGATTGGAAGCTGTTTTGGACAACTTTTCTTTTCTTCCTGCCAAACACTTGGCAGAAATCCGTGCAACGTCTAGAACACGATGGGAGATGTTTTCTGTGCTGGCACAGTTTTTCCTAGCCAGACATAGTGGAAAAGCTTTTTGCCGAGATGTAGATGAGAAGAGGCGCTAAAGACGAAGGTAGGATGCTGTCCGGAGCTAAGAGCCGCTCCCGGGCGTCTTTCGGCAGAAGCCGCGCTAAGGAGAGCACTGTGAGCGGCACAATCGTCTTTGCGCGAAGAAGCCGCATCTTCGGCTCCGATAGCCAGGGAGAGCGGCAGCTTCAGAAAGGTGAAGAAGCAGGCTGTACCACACTGGGATTGTTTGCGCACCGTGCCAACTATTAGAAAACAGTACTTCTGCACTCTCCTGACTTTTCCAATCACATGAACGTTCGATTGGAAGCTGTTTTGGACAACTTTTCTTTTCTCCCTGCCAAACACTTGGCAGACATCCGTGCAATGTCTAGAACACGATGGGCGATGTTTTCTGTGCTGGCACAGTTTTTCCTAGCCAGACATAGTGGAAAAGCTTTTTGCCGAGATGTAGATGAGAAGAGGCGCTAAAGACGAAGGTAGGATGCTGTCCGGAGCTAAGAGCCGCTCCGGGGCGTCTTTCGGCAGAAGCCGCGCTAAGGAGAGCACTGTGAGCGGCACAATCGTCTTTGCGCGAAGAAGCCGCTTCTTCGGCTCCGAGAGCCGGGGAGAGCGGCAACTCGGAAAAGGTAAAGAAGCAAGCTGTACAACACTGGGATTGTGTGCGCACCGTGCCAACTATTGGAAAACAGTACTTTTGCACTCTCCTGACTTTTCCAATCACATGAACGTTCGATTGGAAGCTGTTTTGGACAACTTTTCTTTTCTCCCTGCCAAACACTTGGCAGACATCCATGCAATGTCTAGAACACAATGGGAGATGTTTTCTGTGCTGGCACAGTTTTTCCTAGCCAGACATAGTGGAAAAGCTTTTTGCCGAGATGTAGATGAGAAGAGGCGCTAAAGACGAAGGTAGGATGCTGTCCGGAGCTAAGAGCCGCTCCGGGGCGTCTTTCGGCAGAAGCCGCGCTAAGGAGAGCACTGTGAGCGGCACAATCGTCTTTGCGCGAAGAAGCCGCTTCTTCGGCTCTGATAGCCGGGGCGAGCGGCAGCTTCGGAAAGGTGAAGAAGCAAGCTGTACAACACTGGGATTGTGTGCGCACCTTGCCAACTGATAGAAAACAGTACCTTTGCACTCTCCTGACTTTTCCAATCACATGAACATTCGATTGGAAGCTGTTTTGGACAACTTTTCTTTTCTTCCTGCCAAACACTTGGCAGACATCTCTGCAACTTCTAGAACACGATGGGAGATGTTTTCTGTGCTGGCACAGTTGTTCCTAGCCAGACATAGTGGAAAAGCTTTTTGCCGAGATGTAGATGAGAAGAGACGCTAAAGACGAAGGTAGGATGCTGTCCGGAGTTAAGAGCTGCTCCCGGGCGTCTTCCGGCAGAAGCCGCGCTAAAGAGAGCACTGTGAGCGACACAATCGTCTTTGCGCGAAGAAGCCGCTTCTTCGGCTTGGAAAGCCGGGGAGAGCCGCAGCTTCGGAAAGGTGAAGAAGCAAGCTGTACAACACTGGGATTGTGTGCGCACCTTGCCAACTGATAGAAAACAGTACTTTTGCACTCTCCTGACTTTTCCAGTCACATGAACATTCGATTGGAAGCTGTTTTGGACAACTTTTCTTTTCTTCCTGCCAAACACTTGGCAGACATCTCTGCAACTTCTAGAAGACGATGGGAGATGTTTTCTGTGCTGGCACAGTTTTTCCTAGCCAGACATAGTGGAAAATGTTTTTGCCGAGATGAAGATGAGAAGAGGCGCTAAAGACGAAGGTAGGATGCTGTCCGGAGCTAAGAGCCGCTCCCGGGCGTCTTTCGGCAGAAGCCGCGCTAAGGAGAGCACTGTGAGCGGCACAATCGTCTTTTCGCAAAGAAGCTGCTTCTTCGGCTCCGGGAGCCGGGGAGAGCGGCAGCTTCGGAAAGGTGAAGAAGCAAGCTGTACAACACTGGGATTGTGTGCGCACCTTGCCAACTGATAGAAAAGAGTATCTTTGCACTCTCCTGACTTTTCCAATCACATGAACATTCGATTGGAAGCTGTTTTGGACAACTTTTCTTTTCTTCCTGCCAAACACTTAGCAGACATCTCTGCAACTTCTAGAACACGATGGGAGATGTTTTCTGTGCTGGCACAGTTTTTCCTAGCCAGACATAGTGGAAAAGCTTTTTGCCGAGATGTAGATGAGAAGAGGCGCTAAAGACGAAGGTAAGATGCTGTCTGGAGCTAAGAGCCGCTCCCGGGCGTCTTTCGGCAGAAGCCGCGCTAAGGAGAGCACTGTGAGCGACACAATCGTCTTTGCGCGAAGAAGCCGCTTCTTCAGCTCCGGGAGCCGGGGAGAGCGGCAGCTTCGGAATGGTGAAGAAGCAAGCTGTACAAACTGGGATAATGTGCGCACCTTGCCATCTGATAGAAAACAGTACTTTGGCACTCTCCTGACTTTTCCAATCACATGAACATTCGATTGGAAGCAGTTTTGGACAACTTTTCTTTTCTTCCTGCCAAACACTTGGCAGACATCCGTGCAACGTCTAGAACACGATGGGAGATGTTTTCTGTGCTGGCACAGTTTTTCCTAGCCAGACATAGTGGAAAAGCTTTTTGCCGAGATGTAGATTAGAAGAGGCGCTAAAGACGAAGGTAGGATGCTGTCCGGAGCTAAGACCCGCTCCCGGGCGTCTTTCGGCAGAAGCCGCGCTAAGGAGAGCTGTGTGAGCGGCACTATCGTCTTTGCGCGAAGAAGCCGCATCTTGGGCTCCCGGAGCCCGAGAGAGCGGCAGCTTCGGGAAGGTGAAGAAGCTAGCTGTACAACACTGGGATTGTATGCGCACCTTGCCAACTGATAGAAAAGAGTACCTTTGCACTCTCCTGACTTTTCCAATCACATGAACATTCGATTGGAAGCTGTTTTGGACAACTTTTCTTTTCTTCCTGCCAAACACTTAGCAGACATCTCTGCAACTTCTAGAACACGATGGGAGATGTTTTCTGTGCTGGAACAGTTTTTCCTAGCCAGACATAGTGGAAAAGCTTTTTGCCGAGATGTAGATGAGAAGAGGCGCTAAAGACGAAGGTAGGATGCTGTCCGGAGCTAAGAGCCGCTCCCGGGCGTCTTTCGGCAGAAGCCGCGCTAAGGAGAGCACTGAGAGCGGCACAATCGTCTTTGCGCGAAAAAGCCGCTTCTTCGGCTCCGGGAGCTGGGGAGAGCGGCAGCTTCGGAATGGTGAAGAAGCAAGCTGTACAACACTGGGATAATGTGCGCACCTTGCCATCTGATAGAAAACAGTACTTTGGCACTCTCCTGACTTTTCCAATCACATGAACATTCGATTGGAAGCTATTTTGGACAACTTTTCTTTTCTTCCTGCCAAACACTTGGCAGACATCCGTGCAACGTCTAGAACACGATGGGAGATGTTTTCTGTGCTGGCACAGTTTTTCCTAGCCAGACATAGTGGAAAAGCTTTTTGCCGAGATGTAGATTAGAAGAGGCGCTAAAGACGAAGGTAGGATGCTGCCTGGAGCTAAGAGCCGCTCCCGGGCGTCTTTCGGCAGAAGCCGCGCTAAGGAGAACACTGAGAGCGGCACAATCGTCTTTGCGCGAAGAAGCCGCTTCTTCGGCTCCGGGAGCCGGAGAGAGCGGCAGCTTCAGAAAGGTGAAGAAACAAGCTGTACAACACTGGGATTGTGTGCGCACCTTGCCAACTATTAGAAAACAGTACCTTTTAACTCTCCTGACTTTTCCAATCACATGAACATTCGCTTGGAAGCTGTTTTGGACAACTTTTCTTTTCTTCCTGCCAAACACTTGGCAGACATCTCTGCAACTTCTAGAACACGATGGGAGATGTTTTCTGTGCTGGCACAGTTTTTCCTAGCCAGACATAGTGGAAAAGCTTTTTGCTGAGATGTAGATGAGAAGAGGCGCTAAAGACGAAGGTAGGATGCTCTCCGGAGCTAAGAGCCGCTCCCGGGCGTCTTTCGGCAGAAGCCGCGCTAAGGAGAGCACTGTGAGCGGCACAATCGTCTTTGCGCGAAGTAGCCGCTTCTTCGGCTCCGAAAGCCGGGGAGAGCCGCAGCTTCGGAAAGGTGAAGAAGCAAGCTGTACAACACTGGGATTGTGTGAGCGCCTTGCCAACTGATAGAAAAGAGTACCTTTGCACTCTCCTGACTTTTCCAATCACATGAACATTCGATTGGAAGCTGTTTTGGACAACTTTTCTTTTCTTCCTGCCAAACACTTGGCAGACATCTCTGCAACTTCTAGAACACGATGGGAGATGTTTTCTGTGCTGGCACAGTTTTTCCTTGCCAGACATATTGGAAAAGCTTTTTGCCGAGATGTAGATGAGAAGAGGCGCTAAAGACGAAGGTAGGATGCTGTCCGGAGCTAAGACCCGCTCCCGGGCGTCTTTCGGCAGAAGCCGCTCTAAGGAGAGCTGTGTGAGCGGCACTATCGTCTTTGCGCGAAGAAGCCGCATCTTGGGCTCCCGGAGCCCGAGAGAGCGGCAGCATCGGGAAGGTGAAGAAGCTAGCTGTAAAACACTGGGATTGTGTGCGCACCGTGCCAACTATTAGAAAACAGTACTTTTGCACTCTCCTGACTTTTCCAATCACATGAACATTCGATTGGAAGCTGTTTTGGACAACTTTACTTTTCTTCCTGCCAAACACTTGGCAGAAATACCTGCAACATCTAGAACACGATGGGAGATGTTTTCTGTGCTGGCACAGTTTTTCCTAGCCAGACATAGTGGAAAAGCTTTTTGCTGAGATGTAGATGAGAAGAGACGCTAAAGACGAAGGTAGGATGCTGTCCGGAGCTAAGAGCCGCTCCCGGGCGTCTTTCGGCAGAAGCCTCGCTAAGGAGAGCACTGAGAGCGGCACAATCGTCTGCGCGAAGAAGCCGCTTCTTCGGCTCTGGGAGCCGGAGAGAGCGGCAGCTTCGGAAAGGTGAAGAAGCAAGCTTTACAACACTGGGATTGTGTGCGCACCTTGCCAACTGATAGAAAACAGTACCTTTGCACTCTCCTGACTTTTCCAATCACATGAACATTCGATTGGAAGCTGTTTTGGACAACTTTTCTTTTCTTCCTGCCAAACACTTGGCAGACATCTCTGCAACTTCTAGAACACGATGGGAGATGTTTTCTGTGCTGGCACAGTTTTTCCTAGCCAGACATAGTGGAAAAGCTTTTTGCCGAGATGTAGATGAGAAGAGGCGCTAAAGACAAAGGTAGGATGCTGTCTGGAGCTAAGAGCCGCTCCCGGGCGTCTTTCGGAAGAAGCCGCGCTAAGGAGAGCACTGTGAGCGACACAATCGTCTTTGCGCGAAGAAGCCGCTTCTTCAGCTCCGAAAGCCGGGGAGAGCCGCAGCTTCGGAAAGGTGAAGAAGCAAGCTGTACAACACTGGGATCTTGTGCGCACCTTGCCAACTATTAGAAAACAGTACTTTTGCACTCTCCTGACTTTTACAGTCACATGAACATTCGATTGGAAGCTATTTTGGACAACTTTTCTTTTCTTCCTGCCAAACACTTGGCAGACATCCGTGCAACGTCTAGAACACGATGGGAGATGTTTTCTGTGCTGGCACAGTTTTTCCTAGCCAGACATAGTGGAAAAGCTTTTTGCCGAGATGTAGATTAGAAGAGGCGCTAAAGACGAAGGTAGGATGCTGCCTGGAGCTAAGAGCCGTTCCCGGGCGTCTTTCGGCAGAAGCCGCGCTAAGGAGAACACTGAGAGCGGCACAATCGTCTTTGCGCGAAGAAGCCGCTTCTTCGGCTCCGGGAGCCGGAGAGAGCGGCAGCTTCAGAAAGGTGAAGAAACAAGCTGTACAACACTGGGATTGTGTGCGCACCTTGCCAACTATTAGAAAACAGTACCTTTTAACTCTCCTGACTTTTCCAATCACATGAACATTCGCTTGGAAGCTGTTTTGGACAACTTTTCTTTTCTTCCTGCCAAACACTTGGCAGACATCTCTGCAACTTCTAGAACACGATGGGAGATGTTTTCTGTGCTGGCACAGTTTTTCCTAGCCAGACATAGTGGAAAAGCTTTTTGCCCAGATGTAGATGAGAAGAGGCGCTAAAGACGAAGGTAGGATGCTGTCCGGAGCTAAGAGCCGCTCCCGGGCGTCTTTCGGCAGAAGCCGCGCTAAGGAGAGCACTGTGAGCGGCACAATCGTCTTTGCGCGAAGAAGCCGCTTCTTCGGCTCCGGGAGCCGGAGAGAGCGGCAGCTTCGGAAAGGTGAAGAAGCAAGCTTTACAACACTGGGATTGTGTGCGCACCTTGCCAACTGATAGAAAACAGTACCTTTGCACTCTCCTGACTTTTCCAATCACATGAACATTCGATTGGAAGCTGTTTTGGACAACTTTTCTTTTCTTCCTGCCAAACACTTAGCAGACATCTCTGCAACTTCTAGAACACGATGGGAGATGTTTTCTGTGCTGGCACAGTTTTTCCTAGCCAGACATAGTGGAAAAGCTTTTTGCCGAGATGTAGATGAGAAGAGGCGCTAAAGACGAAGGTAAGATGCTGTCTGGAGCTAAGAGCCGCTCCCGGGCGTCTTTCGGAAGAAGCCGCGCTAAGGAGAGCACTGTGAGCGACACAATCGTCTTTGCGCGAAGAAGCCGCTTCTTCGGCTCCGAAAGCCGGGGAGAGCCGCAGCTTCGGAAAGGTGAAGAAGCAAGCTGTACAACACTGGGATCTTGTGCGCACCTTGCCAACTATTAGAAAACAGTACTTTTGCACTCTCCTGACTTTTACAGTCACATGAACATTCGATTGGAAGCTGTTTTGGACAACTTTTCTTTTCTTCCGGCCAAACACTTGGCAGAAATCCGTGCAACGTCTAGAACACGATGGGAGATGTTTTCTGTGCTGGCACAGTTTTTCCGAGCCAGACATATTGGAAAAGCTTTTTGCCGAGATGTAGATGAGAAGAGGCGCTAAAGACGAAGGTAGGATGCTGTCCGGAGCTAAGAGCCGCTCCCGGGCATCTTTCGGAAGAAGCCGCGCTAAGGAGAGCACTGTGAGCGACACAATCGTCTTTGCGCGAAGAAGCCGCTTCTTCGACTCCGGGAGCCGGGGAGAGCCGCAGCTTTTGAAAGGTGAAGAAGCAAGTTGTACAACACTGGGATTGTGTGCGCACCTTGCCAACTATTAGAAAACAGTACTTTTGCACTCTCCTGACTTTTCCAGTCACATGAACATTCGATTGGAAGCTGTTTTGGACAACTTTTCTTTTCTTCCGGCCAAACACTTTGCAGAAATCAGTGCAACGTCTAGAACACGATGGGAGATGTTTTCTGTGCTGGCACAGTTTTTCCGAGCCAGACATATTGGAAAAGCTTTTTGCCGAGATGTAGATGAGAAGAGGCGCTAAAGACGAAGGTAGGATGCTGTCCGGAGCTAAGAGCCGCTGCCGGGCATCTTTCGGAAGAAGCCGCGCTAAGGAGAGCACTGTGAGCGACACAATCGTCTTTGCGCGAAGAAGCCGCTTCTTCGGCTCCGGGAGCCGGGGAGAGCCGCAGCTTCCGAAAGGTGAAGAAGCAAGTTGTACAACACTGGGATTGTGTGCGCACCTTGCCAACTATTAGAAAACAGTACTTTTGCACTCTCCTGACTTTTCCAGTCACATGAACATTCGATTGGAAGCTGTTTTGGACAACTTTTCTTTTCTTCCTGCCAAACACTTGGCAGACATCCGTGCAACGTCTAGAACACGATGGGAGATGTTTTCTGTGCTGGCACAGTTTTTCCTTGCCAGACATAGTGGAAAAGCTTTTTGCTGAGATGTAGATGAGAAGAGGCGCTAAAGACGAAGGTAGGATGCTGTCCGGAGCTAAGAGCCGCTCCCGGGCGTCTTTCGGCAGAAGCCGCGCTAAGGAGAGCACTGTGAGCGGCACAATCGTCTTTGCGCGAAGAAGCCGCTTCTTCGGCTCCGATAGCCGGGGAGAGCGGCAGCTTCGGAAAGGTGAAGAAGCAAGCTGTACAACACTGGGATTGTGTGCGCACCTTGCCAACTGATAGAAAACAGTACTTTGGCACTCTCCTGACTTTTCCAATCACATGAACATTCGACTGGAAGCTGTTTTGGACAACTTTTCTTTTCTTCCTGCCAAACACTTGGCAGACATCCGTGCAACGTCTAGAACACGATGGGAGATGTTTTCTGTGCTGGCACAGTTTTTCTTAGCCAGACATAGTGGAAAAGCTTTTTGCTGAGATGTAGATGAGAAGAGGCGCTAAAGACGAAGGTAGGATGCTGTCCGGAGCTAAGAGCCGCTCCCGGGCGTCTTTCGGCAGAAGCCGCGCTAAGGAGAGCACTGTGAGCGGCACAATCGTCTTTGCGCGAAGAAGCCGCTTCTTCGGCTCCGGGAGCCGGAGAGAGCGGCAGCTTCGGAAAGGTGAAGAAGCAAGCTGTACAACACTGGGATTGTGTGCGCACCTTGCCAATTGATAGAAAAGAGTACCTTTGCACTCTCCTGACTTTTCCAATCACATGAACATTCGATTGGAAGCTGTTTTGGACAAGTTTTCTTTTCTTCCTTCCAAACACTTGGCAGACATCTCTGAAACTTCTAGAACACGATGGGAGATGTTTTCTGTGCTGGCACAGTTTTTCCTAGCCAGGCATAGTGGAAAAGCTTTTTGCCGAGATGTAGATGAGAAGAGGCGCTAAAGACGAAGGTAGGATGCTGTCCGGAGCTAAGAGCCGCTCCCGGGCGTCTTTCGGCAGAAGCCGCGCTAATAAGAGCACTGTGAGCGACACAATCGTCTTTGCGCGAAGAAGCCGCATCTTCGGCTCCGGGAGCCGGGGAGAGCGGCAACTAGGAAAAGGTAAAGAAGCAAGCTGTACAACACTGGGATTTGTGTGCGCACCTTGCCAACTATTAGAAAACAGTACTTTTGCACTCTCCTGACTTTTCCAGTCACATGAACATTCGATTGGAAGCTGTTTTGGACAACTTTTCTTTTCTTCCTGCCAAACACTTGGCAGACATCTCTGCAACGTCTAGAACACGATGGGAGATGTTTTCTGTGCTGGCACAGTTTTTCCTAGCCAGACATAGTGGAAAAGCTTTTTGCCGAGATGTAGATGAGAAGAGGCGCTAAAGACGAAGGTAGGATGCTGTCCGGAGCTAAGAGCCGCTCCGGGGCGTCTTTCGGCAGAAGCCGCGCTAAGGAGAGCACTGTGAGCGGCACAATCGTCTTTGCGCGAAGAAGCCGCATCTTCGGCTCCGGGAGCCGGAAAGAGCGGCAGATTCAGAAAGGTGAAGAAGCAAGCTGTACAACACTGGGATTGTGTGCGCAACTTGCCAACTGATGAAAAACAGTGCTTTTGCACTCTCCTGACTTTTCCAATCACATGAACATTCGATTGGAAGCTGTTTTGGACAACTTTACTTTTCTTCCTGCCAAACACTTGGCAGAAATACCTGCAACGTCTAGAACACGATGGGAGATGTTTTCTGTGCTGGCACAGTTTTTCCTTGCCAGACATAGTGGAAAAGCTTTTTGCTGAGATGTAGATGAGAAGAGGCGCTAAAGACGAAGGTAGGATGCTGTCCGGAGCTAAGAGCCGCACCCGGGCGTCTTTCGGCAGAAGCCGCGCTAAGGAGAGCACTGAGAGCGGCAAAATCGTCTTTGCGCGAAGAAGCCGCTTCTTCGGCTCCGGGAGCCGGGGAGAGCAGCAGCTTTGGAAAGGTGAAGAAGCAAGCTGTACAACACTGGGATTGTGTGCGCACCTTGCCAACTATTAGAAAACAGTACCTTTGCACTCTCCTGACTTTTCCAATCACATGAACATTCGATTGGAAGCTGTTTTGGACAACTTTTCTTTTCTTCCTGCCAAACACTTGGCAGACATCTCTGCAACTTCTAGAACACGATGGGAGATGTTTTCTGTGCTGGCACAGTTTTTCCTAGCCAGACATAGTGGAAAAGCTTTTTGCCGAGATGTAGATGAGAAGAGGCGCTAAAGACGAAGGTAAGATGCTGTCTGGAGCTAAGAGCCGCTCCCGGGCGTCTTTCGGCAGAAGCCGCGCTAAGGAGAGCACTGTGAGCGACACAATCGTCTTTGCGCGAAGAAGCCGCTTCTTCGGCTCCGAAAGCCGGGGAGAGCCGCAGCTTCGGAAAGGTGAAGAAGCAAGCTGTACAACACTGGGATCTTGTGCGCACCTTGCCAACTATTAGAAAACAGTACTTTTACACTCTCCTGACTTTTCCAGTCACATGAACATTCGATTGGAAGCTGTTTTGGACAACTTTTCTTTTCTTCCGGCCAAACACTTGGCAGAAACCCGTGCAACGTCTAGAACACGATGGGAGATGTTTTCTGTGCTGGCACAGTTTTTCCGAGCCAGACATATTGGAAAAGCTTTTTGCCGAGATGTAGATGAGAAGAGGCGCTAAAGACGAAGGTAGGATGCTGTCCGGAGCTAAGAGCCGCTCCCGGGCATCTTTCGGAAGAAGCCGCGCTAAGGAGAGCACTGTGAGCGACACAATCGTCTTTGCGCGAAGAAGCCGCTTCTTCGACTCCGGGAGCCGGGGAGAGCCGCAGCTTCCGAAAGGTGAAGAAGCAAGTTGTACAACACTGGGATTGTGTGCGCACCTTGCCAACTATTAGAAAACAGTACTTTTGCACTCTCCTGACTTTTCCAGTCACATGAACATTCGATTGGAAGCTGTTTTGGACAACTTTTCTTTTCTTCCTGCCAAACACTTGGCAGACATCCGTGCAACGTCTAGAACACGATGGGAGATGTTTTCTGTGCTGGCACAGTTTTTCCTTGCCAGACATAGTGGAAAAGCTTTTTGCTGAGATGTAGATGAGAAGAGGCGCTAAAGACGAAGGTAGGATGCTGTCCGGAGCTAAGAGCCGCTCCCGGGCGCCTTTCGGCAGAAGCCGCGCTAAGGAGAGCACTGTGAGCGGCACAATCGTCTTTGCGCGAAGAAGCCGCTTCTTCGGCTCTGATAGCCGGGGAGAGCGGCAGCTTCGGAAAGGTGAAGAAGCAAGCTGTACAACACTGGGATTGTGTGCGCACCTTGCCAACTGATAGAAAACAGTACTTTGGCACTCTCCTGACTTTTCCAATCACATGAACATTCGACTGGAAGCTGTTTTGGACAACTTTTCTTTTCTTCCTGCCAAACACTTGGCAGACATCCGTGCAACGTCTAGAACACGATGGGAGATGTTTTCTGTGCTGGCACAGTTTTTCTTAGCAAGACATAGCGGAATAGCTTTTTGCTGAGATGTAGATGAGAAGAGGCGCTAAAGACGAAGGTAGGATGCTGTCCGGAGCTAAGAGCCGCTCCCGGGCGTCTTTCGGCAGAAGCCGCGCTAAGGAGAGCACTGTGAGCGGCACAATCGTCTTTGCGCGAAGAAGCCGCTTCTTCGGCTCCGGGAGCCGGAGAGAGCGGCAGCTTCGGAAAGGTGAAGAAGCAAGCTGTACAACACTGGGATTGTGTGCGCACCTTGCCAACTGATAGAAAAGAGTACCTTTGCACTCTCCTGACTTTTCCAATCACATGAACATTCGATTGGAAGCTGTTTTGGACAAGTTTTCTTTTCTTCCTGCCAAACACTTGGCAGACATCTCTGAAACTTCTAGAACACGATGGGAGATGTTTTCTGTGCTGGCACAGTTTTTCCTAGCCAGACATAGTGGAAAAGCTTTTTGCCGAGATGTAGATGAGAAGAGGCGCTAAAGACGAAGGTAGGATGCTGTCCGGAGCTAAGAGCCGCTCCCGGGCGTCTTTCGGCAGAAGCCGCGCTAAGGAGAGCACTGTGAGCGACACAATCGTCTTTGCGCGAAGAAGCCGCTTCTTCGGCTCCGAAAGCCGGGGAGAGCCGCAGCTTCCGAAAGGTGAAGAAGCAAGCTGTACAACACTGGGATTGTGTGCGCACCTTGCCAACTATAAGAAAACAGTACTTTTGCACTCTCCTGACTTTTCCAATCACATGAATGTTCGATTGGAAGCTGTTTTGGACAACTTTTCTTTTCTCCCTGCCAAACACTTGGCAGACATCTCTGCAACGTCTAGAACACGATGGGCGATGTTTTCTGTGCTGGCACACTTTTTCCTAGCCAGACATAGTGGAAAAGCTTTTTGCCGAGATGTAGATGAGAAGAGGCGCTAAAGACGAAGGTAGGATGCTGTCCGGAGCTAAGAGCCGCTCCCGGGCGTCTTTCGGCAGAAGCCGCGCTAAGGAGAGCACTGAGAGCAGCACAATCGTCTTTGCGCGAAGAAGCCGCATCTTTGGCTCCGGGAGCCGGGGAGAGCGGCAACTAGGAAAAGGTAAAGAAGCAAGCTGTACAACACTGGGATTTGTGTGCGCACCTTGCCAACTATTAGAAAACAGTACTTTTGCACTCTCCTGACTTTTCCAGTCACATGAACATTCGATTGGAAGCTGTTTTGGACAACTTTTCTTTTCTTCCTGCCAAACACTTGGCAGACATCTCTGCAACTTCTAGAACACGATGGGAGATGTTTTCTGTGCTGGCACAGTTTTTCCTAGCCAGACATAGTGGAAAAGTTTTTTGCCGAGATGTAGATGAGAAGAGGCGCTAAAGACGAAGGTAGGATGCTGTCCGGAGCTAAGAGCCGCTCCGGGGCGTCTTTCGGCAGAAGCCGCGCTAAGGAGAGCACTGTGAGCGGCACAATCGTCTTTGCGCGAAGAAGCCGCATCTTCGGCTCCGGGAGCCGGAAAGAGCGGCATCGTCGGGAAGGTGAAGAAGCAAGCTGTACAACACTGGGATTGTGTGCGCAACTTGCCAACTGATGAAAAAAAGTGCTTTTGCACTCTCCTGACTTTTCCAATCACATGAACATTCGATTGGAAGCTGTTTTGGACAACTTTACTTTTCTTCCTGCCAAACACTTGGCAGAAATACCTGCAACATCTAGAACACGATGGGAGATGTTTTCTGTGCTGGCACAGTTTTTCCTAGCCAGACATAGTGGAAAAGCTTTTTGCTGAGATGTAGATGAGAAGAGACGCTAAAGACGAAGGTAGGATGCTGTCCGGAGCTAAGAGCCGCTCCCGGGCGTCTTTCGGCAGAAGCCTCGCTAAGGAGAGCACTGAGAGCGGCACAATCGTCTGCGCGAAGAAGCCGCTTCTTCGGCTCTGGGAGCCGGAGAGAGCGGCAGCTTCGGAAAGGTGAAGAAGCAAGCTGTACAACACTGGGATTGTGTGCGCACCTTGCCAACTATTAGAAAACAGTACTTTTGCACTCTCCTGACTTTTCCAATCACATGAACATTCGAATGGAAGCTGCTTTGGACAACTTTTCTTTTCTTCCTGCCAAACACTTGGCAGACATCTCTGCAACTTCTAGAACACGATGGGAGATGTTTTCTGTGCTGGCACAGTTTTTCCTAGCCAGACAGAGTAGAAAAGCTTTTTGCCGAGATGTAGATGAGAAGAGGCGCTAAAGACGAAGGAAGGATGCTGTCCGGAGCTAAGAGCCGCTCCGGGGCGTCTTTCGGCAGAAGCCGCGCTAAGGAGAGCACTGTGAGCTACACAATCGTCTTTGCGCGAAGAAGCCGCTTCTTCGGCTCCGGGAGCCGGGGAGAGCGGCAGCTTCGGGAAGGTGAAGAAGCAAGCTGTACAACACTGGGATTGTGTGAGCATTTTGCCAACTGATACAAAACAGTACTTTTACACTCTCCTGACTTTTCCAATCACATGAACATTCGATTGGAAGCTGTTTTGGACAACTTTTCTTTTCTTCCTGCCAAACACTTGGCAGACATCTCTGCAACTTCTAGAACACGATGGGAGATGTTTTCGGTGCTGGCACAGTTTTTCCTAGCCAGACATAGTGGAAAAGCTTTTTGCCGAGATGTAGATGAGAAGAGGCCCTAAAGACGAAGGTAGGATGCTGTCCGGAGCTATGAGCCGCTCCGGGGCGTCTTTCGGCAGAAGCCGCGCTAAGGAGAGCACTGTGAGCGGCACAATCGTCTTTGCGCGAAGAAACCGCTTCTTCGGCTCCGGGAGCCGGGAAGAGCGGCAGCTTCGGAAAGGTGAAGAAGCAAGCTGTACAACACTGGGATTTGTGTGCGCACCTTGCCAACTATTAGAAAACAGTACTTTTGCACTCTCCTGACTTTTCCAGTCACATGAACATTCGATTGAAAGCTGTTTTGGACAACTTTTCTTTTCTTCCTGCCAGACACTTGGCAGAAATCCGTGCAACGTCTAGAACACGATGGGAGATGTTTTCTGTGCTGGCACAGTTTTTCCTTGCCAGACATAGTGGAAAAGCTTTTTGCCGAGATGTAGATGAGAAGAGGCGCTAAAGACGAAGGTAGGATGCTGTCCGGAGCTAAGAGCCGGACCCGGGCGTCTTTCGGCAGAAGCCGCGCTAAGGAGAGCACTGAGAGCGGCAAAATCGTCTTTGCGCGAAGAAGCCGCTTCTTCGGCTCCGGGAGCCGGGGAGAGCAGCAGCTTTGGAAAGGTGAAGAAGCAAGCTGTACAACACTGGGATTGTGTGCGCACCTTGCCAACTATTAGAAAACAGTACTTTTGCACTCTCCTGACTTTTCCAATCACATGAACGTTCGATTGGAAGCTGTTTTGGACAACTTTTCTTTTCTCCCTGCCAAACACTTGGCAGACATCCGTGCAACGTCTAGAACACGATGGGTGATGTTTTCTGTGCTGGCACAGTCTTTCCTAGCCAGACATAGTGGAAAAGCTTTTTGCCGAGATGTAGATGAGAAGAGGCGCTAAAGACGAAGGTAGGATGCTGTCCGGAGCTAAGAGCCGCTCCCGGGCGTCTTTCGGCAGAAGCCGCGCTAAGGAGAGCACTGTGAGCGGCACAATCCTCTTTGCGCGAAGAAGCCGCTTCTTCGGCTCCAGGAGCCGGAGAGAGCGGCAACTTGGAAAAGGTAAAGAAGCAAGTTGTACAACACTGGGATTGTGTGCGCACCTTGCCAACTATTAGAAAACAGTACCTTTGCACTCTCCTGACTTTTCCAATCACATGAACATTCGATTGGAAGCTGTTTTGGACAACTTTTCTTTTCTTCCTGCCAAACACTTGGCAGACATCTCTGCAACTTCTAGAACACGATGGGAGATGTTTTCTGTGCTGGCACAGTTTTTCCTAGCCAGACATAGTGGAAAAGCTTTTTTGCCGAGATGTAGATGAGAAGAGGCGCTAAAGACGAAGGTAGGATGCTGTCCGGAGCTAAGAGCCGCTCCCGGGCGTCTTTCGGCAGAAGCCGCGCTAAGGAGAGCACTGTGAGCGGCAATATCGTCTTTGCGCGAAAAAGCCGCATCTTCGGCTCCGGGAGCCCGAGAGAGCGGCAGCTTCGGAAAGGTGAAGAAGCAAGCTGTACAACACTGGGATTGTGTGCGCACCGTGCCAACTATTAGAAAACAGTACTTTTGCACTCTCCTGACTTTTCCAATCACATGAACGTTCGATTGGAAGCTGTTTTGGACAACTTTTCTTTTCTCCCTGCCAAACACTTGGCAGACATCCGTGCAACGTCTAGAACACGATGGGTGATGTTTTCTGTGCTGGCACAGTCTTTCCTAGCCAGACATAGTGGAAAAGCTTTTTGCCGAGATGTAGATGCGAAGAGGCGCTAAAGACGAAGGTAGGATGCTGTCCGGAGCTAAGAGCCGCTCCGGGGCGTCTTTCGGCAGAAGCCGCGCTAAGGAGAGCACTGTGAGCGGCACAATCGTCTTTGCGCGAAGAAACCGCTTCTTCGGCTTTGGGAGCCGGGGAGAGCGGCAGCTTCGGAAAGGTGAAGAAGCAAGCTGTACAACACTGGGATTGTGTGCGCACCGTGCCAACTATTAGAAAACAGTACTTTTGCACTCTCCTGACTTTTCCAATCACATGAACATTCGATTGGAAGCTGTTTTGGACAACTTTTCTTTTCTTCCTGCCAAACACTTGGCAGACATCTCTGCAACTTCTAGAACACGATGGGAGATGTTTTCTGTGCTGGCACAGTTTTTCCTAGCCAGACATAGTGGAAAAGCTTTTTGCTGAGATGTAGATGAGAAGAGGCGCTAAAGACGAAGGTAGGATGCTGTCCGGAGCTAAGAGCCGCTCCCGGGCGTCTTTCAGCAGAAGCCGCGCTAAGGAGAGCACTGTGAGCGGCACAATCGTCTTTGCGCGAAGAAGCCGCTTCTTCGGCTCCGGGAGCCGGAGAGAGCGGCAACTTGGAAAAGGTAAAGAAGCAAGCTGTACAACACTGGGATTGTGTGCGCACCTTGCCAACTATTAGAAAACAGTACTTTTGCACTCTCCTGACTTTTCCAATCACATGAACGTTCGATTGGAAGCTGTTTTGGACAACTTTTCTTTTCTCCCTGCCAAACACTTGGCAGACATCCGTGCAACGTCTAGAACACGATGGGTGATGTTTTCTGTGCTGGCACAGTCTTTCCTAGCCAGACATAGTGGAAAAGCTTTTTGCCGAGATGTAGATGAGAAGAGGCGCTAAAGACGAAGGTAGGATGCTGTCCGGAGCTAAGAGCCGCTCCCGGGCGTCTTTCGGCAGAAGCCGCGCTAAGGAGAGCACTGTGAGCGGCACAATCATCTTTGCGCGAAGAAGCCGCTTCTTCGGCTCCAGGAGCCGGAGAGAGCGGCAACTTGGAAAAGGTAAAGAAGCAAGTTGTACAACACTGGGATTGTGTGCGCACCTTGCCAACTATTAGAAAACAGTACCTTTGCACTCTCCTGACTTTTCCAATCACATGAACATTCGATTGGAAGCTGTTTTGGACAACTTTTCTTTTCTTCCTGCCAAACACTTGGCAGACATCTCTGCAACTTCTAGAACACGATGGGAGATGTTTTCTGTGCTGGCACAGTTTTTCCTAGCCAGACATAGTGGAAAAGCTTTTTTGCCGAGATGTAGATGAGAAGAGGCGCTAAAGACGAAGGTAGGATGCTGTCCGGAGCTAAGAGCCGCTCCCGGGCGTCTTTCGGCAGAAGCCGCGCTAAGGAGAGCACTGTGAGCGGCAATATCGTCTTTGCGCGAAAAAGCCGCATCTTCGGCTCCGGGAGCCCGAGAGAGCGGCAGCTTCGGAAAGGTGAAGAAGCAAGCTGTACAACACTGGGATTGTGTGCGCACCGTGCCAACTATTAGAAAACAGTACTTTTGCACTCTCCTGACTTTTCCAATCACATGAACGTTCGATTGGAAGCTGTTTTGGACAACTTTTCTTTTCTCCCTGCCAAACACTTGGCAGACATCCGTGCAACGTCTAGAACACGATGGGTGATGTTTTCTGTGCTGGCACAGTCTTTCCTAGCCAGACATAGTGGAAAAGCTTTTTGCCGAGATGTAGATGCGAAGAGGCGCTAAAGACGAAGGTAGGATGCTGTCCGGAGCTAAGAGCCGCTCCGGGGCGTCTTTCGGCAGAAGCCGCGCTAAGGAGAGCACTGTGAGCGGCACAATCGTCTTTGCGCGAAGAAACCGCTTCTTCGGCTTTGGGAGCCGGGGAGAGCGGCAGCTTCGGAAAGGTGAAGAAGCAAGCTGTACAACACTGGGATTGTGTGCGCACCGTGCCAACTATTAGAAAACAGTACTTTTGCACTCTCCTGACTTTTCCAATCACATGAACATTCGATTGGAAGCTGTTTTGGACAACTTTTCTTTTCTTCCTGCCAAACACTTGGCAGACATCTCTGCAACTTCTAGAACACGATGGGAGATGTTTTCTGTGCTGGCACAGTTTTTCCTAGCCAGACATAGTGGAAAAGCTTTTTGCTGAGATGTAGATGAGAAGAGGCGCTAAAGACGAAGGTAGGATGCTGTCCGGAGCTAAGAGCCGCTCCCGGGCGTCTTTCAGCAGAAGCCGCGCTAAGGAGAGCACTGTGAGCGGCACAATCGTCTTTGCGCGAAGAAGCCGCTTCTTCGGCTCCGGGAGCCGGAGAGAGCGGCAACTTGGAAAAGGTAAAGAAGCAAGCTGTACAACACTGGGATTGTGTGCGCACCTTGCCAACTATTAGAAAACAGTACTTTTGCACTCTCCTGACTTTTCCAATCACATGAACGTTCGATTGGAAGCTGTTTTGGACAACTTTTCTTTTCTCCCTGCCAAACACTTGGCAGACATCCGTGCAACGTCTAGAACACGATGGGTGATGTTTTCTGTGCTGGCATTGTCTTTCCTAGCCAGACATAGTGGAAAAGCTTTTTGCCGAGATGTAGATGCGAAGAGGCGCTGAAGACGAAGGTAGGATGCTGTCCGGAGCTAAGAGCCGCTCCCGGGCGTCTTTCGGCAGAAGCCGCGCTAAGGAGAGCACTGTGAGCGGCACAATCGTCTTTGCGCGAAGAAACCGCTTCTTCGGCTTTGGGAGCCGGGGAGAGCGGCAGCTTCGGAAAGGTGAAGAAGCAAGCTGTACAACACTGGGATTGTGTGCGCACCGTGCCAACTATTAGAAAACAGTACTTTTGCACTCTCCTGACTTTTCCAGTCACATGAACATTCGATTGGAAGCTGTTTTGGACAACTTTTCTTTTCTTCCTGCCAAACACTTGGCAGAAATCCGTGAAACGTCTAGAATACGATGGGAGATGTTTTCTGTGCTGGCACAGTTTTTCCTAGCCAGACATAGTGGAAAAGCTTTTTGCCGAGATGTAGATTAGAAGAGGCGCTAAAGACGAAGGTAGGATGCTGTCCGGAGCTAAGAGCTGCTCCCGGGCGTCTTTCGGCAGAAGCCGCGCTAAGGAGAGCACCGTGAGCGGCACAATCGTCTTTGCGCAAAGAAGCCGCTTCTTCGGCTCCGGGAGCCGGAGAGAGCGGAAACATGGAAAAGGTAAAGAAGCAAGCTGTACAACACTGGGATTGTGTGCGCACCTTGCCAACTATTAGAAAACAGTACCTTTGCACTCTCCTGACTTTTCCAATCACATGAACATTCGATTGGAAGCTGTTTTGGACAACTTTTCTTTTCTTCCTGCCAAACACTTGGCAGACATCTCTGCAACTTCTAGAACACGATGGGAGATGTTTTCTGTGCTGGCACAGTTTTTCCTAGCCAGACATAGTGGAAAAGCTTTTTGCCGAGATGTAAATGAGAAGAGGCGCTAAAGACGAAGGTAGGATGCTGTCCGGAGCTAAGAGCCGCTCCCGGGCGTCTTTCGGCAGAAGCCGCGCTAAGGAGAGCACTGTGAGCGGCACAATCGTCTTTGCGCGAAAAAGCCGCATCTTCGGCTCCGGGAGCCCGACAGAGCGGCAGCTTCGGGAAGGTGAAGAAGCAAGCTGTACAACACTGGGATTGTGTGAGCACCTTGCCAACTGATACAAAACAGTACTTTTGCACTCTCCTGACTTTTCCAATCACATGAACATTCGATTGGAAGCTGTTTTTGACAACTTTTCTTTTCTTCCTGCCAAACACTTGGCAGACATCTCTGCAACTTCTAGAACACGATGGGAGATGTTTTCTGTGCTGGCACAGTTTTTCCTAACCAGACATAGTGGAAAAGCTTTTTGCCGAGATGTAGATGAGAAGAGGCGCTAAAGACGAAGGTAGGATGCTGTCCGGAGCTAAGAGCCGCTCCGGGGCGTCTTTCGGCAGAAGCCGCGCTAAGGAGAGCACTGTGAGCGGCACAATCGTCTTTGCGCGAAGAAACCGCTTCTTCGGCTCCGGGAGCCGGGGAGAGCGGCAGCTTCGGAAAGGTGAAGAAGCAAGCTGTACAACACTGGGATTGTGTGCGCACCTTGCCAACTATTAGAAAACAGTACTTTTGCACTCTCCTGACTTTTCCAATCACATGAACATTCGATTGGAAGCTGTTTTGGACAACTTTTCTTTTCTTCCTGCCAAACACTTGGCAGAAATCCGTGCAACGTCTAGAACACGATGGGAGATGTTTTCTGTGCTGGCACAGTTTTTCCTAGCCAGACATAGTGGAAAAGCTTTTTGCTGAGATGTAGATGAGAAGAGGCGCTAAAGACGAAGGTAGGATGCTGTCCGGAGCTAAGAGCCGCTCCCGGGCGTCTTTCGGCAGAAGCCGCGCTAAGGAGAGCACTGTGAGCGGCACAATCGTCTTTGCGCGAAGAAACCGCTTCTTCGGCTCCGGGAGCCGGGGAGAGCGGCAGCTTCGGAAAGGTGAAGAAGCAAGCTGTACAACACTGGGATTGTGTGCGCACCTTGCCAACTATTAGAAAACAGTACTTTTGCACTCTCCTGACTTTTCCAATCACATGAACATTCGATTGGAAGCTGTTTTGGACAACTTTTCTTTTCTTCCTGCCAAACACTTGGCAGAAATCCGTGCAACGTCTAGAACACGATGGGAGATGTTTTCTGTGCTGGCACAGTTTTTCCTAGCCAGACATAGTGGAAAAGCTTTTTGCTGAGATGTAGATGAGAGGAGGCGCTAAAGACGAAGGTAGGATGCTGTCCGGAGCTAAGAGCCGCTCCCGGGCGTCTTTCGGCAGAAGCCGCGCTAAGGAGAGCACTGTGAGCGGCACAATCGTCTTTGCGCGAAGAAGCCGCTTCTTCGGCTCCGGGAGCCGGAGAGAGCGGCTACTTGGAAAAGGTAAAGAAGCAAGCTGTACAACACTGGGATTGTGTGCGCACCTTGCCAACTATTAGAAAACAGTACTTTTGCACTCTCCTGACTTTTCCAATCACATGAACATTCGATTGGAAGCTGTTTTGGACAACTTTTCTTTTCTTCCTGCCAAACACTTGGAAGAAATCCGTGCAACGTCTAGAACACGATGGGAGATGTTTTCTGTGCTGGCACAGTTTTTCCTAGCCAGACATAGTGGAAAAGCTTTTTGCTGAGATGTAGATGAGAAGAGGCGCTAAAGACGAAGGTAGGATGCTGTCCGGAGCTAAGAGCCGCTCCCGGGCGTCTTTCGGCAGAAGCCGCGCTAAGGAGAGCACTGTTAGCGGCACAATCGTCTTTGCGCGAAGAAGCCGCTTCTTCGGCTCCGGGAGCCGGAGAGAGCGGCTACTTGGAAAAGGTAAAGAAGCAAGCTGTACAACACTGGGATTGTGTGCGCACCTTGCCAACTATTAGAAAACAGTACTTTTGCACTCTCCTGACTTTTCCAATCACATGAACATTCGATTGGAAGCTGTTTTGGACAACTTTTCTTTTCTTCCTGCCAAACACTTGGCAGACATCTCTGCAACTTCTAGAACACGATGGGAGATGTTTTCTGTGCTAGCACAGTTTTTCCTAGCCAGACATAGTGGAAAAGCTTTTTGCTGAGATGTAGATGAGAAGAGGCGCTAAAGACGAAGGTATGATGCTGTCCGGAGCTAAGAGCCGCTCCGGGGCGTCTTTCGGCAGAAGCCGCGCTAAGGAGAGCACTGTGAGCGGCACAATCGTCTTTGCGCGAAGAAACCGCTTCTTCGGCTTTGGGAGCCGGGGAGAGCGGCAGCTTCGGAAAGGTGAAGAAGCAAGCTGTACAACACTGGGATTGTGTGCGCACCGTGCCAACTATTAGAAAACAGTACTTTTGCACTCTCCTGACTTTTCCAGTCACATGAACATTCGATTGGAAGCTGTTTTGGACAACTTTTCTTTTCTTCCTGCCAAACACTTGGCAGACATCCGTGAAACGTCTAGAATACGATGGGAGATGTTTTCTGTGCTGGCACAGTTTTTCCTAGCCAGACATAGTGGAAAAGCTTTTTGCCGAGATGTAGATTAGAAGAGGCGCTAAAGACGGAGGTAGGATGCTGTCCGGAGCTAAGAGCTGCTCCCGGGCGTCTTTCGGCAGAAGCCGCGCTAAGGAGAGCACCGTGAGCGGCACAATCGTCTTTGCGCGAAGAAGCCGCTTCTTCGGCTCCGGGAGCCGGAGAGAGCGGAAACATGGAAAAGGTAAAGAAGCAAGCTGTACAACACTGGGATTGTGTGCGCACCTTGCCAACTATTAGAAAACAGTACCTTTGCACTCTCCTGACTTTTCCAATCACATGAACATTCGATTGGAAGCTGTTTTGGACAACTTTTCTTTTCTTCCTGCCAAACACTTGGCAGACATCTCTGCAACTTCTAGAACACGATGGGAGATGTTTTCTGTGCTGGCACAGTTTTTCCTAGCCAGACATAGTGGAAAAGCTTTTTGCCGAGATGTAGATGAGAAGAGGCGCTAAAGACGAAGGTAGGATGCTGTCCGGAGCTAAGAGCCGCTCCGGGGCGTCTTTCGGCAGAAGCCGCGCTAAGGAGAGCACTGTGAGCGGCACAATCGTCTTTGCGCGAAGAAGCCGCATCTTCGGCTCCGGGAGCCGGAAAGAGCGGCATCGTCGGGAAGGTGAAGAAGCAAGCTGTACAACACTGGGATTGTGTGCGCAACTTGCCAACTGATGAAAAAAAGTGCTTTTGCACTCTCCTGACTTTTCCAATCACATGAACATTCGATTGGAAGCTGTTTTGGACAACTTTACTTTTCTTCCTGCCAAACACTTGGCAGAAATACCTGCAACATCTAGAACACGATGGGAGATGTTTTCTGTGCTGGCACAGTTTTTCCTAGCCAGACATAGTGGAAAAGCTTTTTGCTGAGATGTAGATGAGAAGAGACGCTAAAGACGAAGGTAGGATGCTCTCCGGAGCTAAGAGCCGCTCCCGGGCGTCTTTCGGCAGAAGCCTCGCTAAGGAGAGCACTGAGAGTGGCACAATCGTCTGCGCGAAGAAGCCGCTTCTTCGGCTCTGGGAGCCGGAGAGAGCGGCAGCTTCGGAAAGGTGAAGAAGCAAGCTGTACAACACTGGGATTGTGTGCGCACCTTGCCAACTATTAGAAAACAGTACTTTTGCACTCTCCTGACTTTTCCAATCACATGAACATTCGAATGGAAGCTGCTTTGGACAACTTTTCTTTTCTTCCTGCCAAACACTTGGCAGACATCTCTGCAACTTCTAGAACACGATGGGAGATGTTTTCTGTGCTGGCACAGTTTTTCCTAGCCAGACATAGTAGAAAAGCTTTTTGCCGAGATGTAGATGAGAAGAGGCGCTAAAGACGAAGGAAGGATGCTGTCCGGAGCTAAGAGCCGCTCCGGGGCGTCTTTCGGCAGAAGCCGCGCTAAGGAGAGCACTGTGAGCTACACAATCGTCTTTGCGCGAAGAAGCCGCTTCTTCGGCTCCGGGAGCCGGGGAGAGCGGCAGCTTCGGGAAGGTGAAGAAGCAAGCTGTACAACACTGGGATTGTGTGAGCATTTTGCCAACTGATACAAAACAGTACTTTTACACTCTCCTGACTTTTCCAATCACATGAACATTCGATTGGAAGCTGTTTTGGACAACTTTTCTTTTCTTCCTGCCAAACACTTGGCAGACATCTCTGAAACTTCTAGAACACGATGGGAGATGTTTTCGGTGCTGGCACAGTTTTTCCGAGCCAGACATAGTGGAAAAGCTTTTTGCTGAGATGTAGATGAGAAGAGGCCCTAAAGACGAAGGTAGGATGCTGTCCGGAGCAAAGAGCCGCTCCGGGGCGTCTTTCGGCAGAAGCCGCGCTAAGGAGAGCACTGTGAGCGGCACAATCGTCTTTGCGCGAAGAAACCGCTTCTTCGGCTCCGGGAGCCGGGGAGAGCGGCAGCTTCGGAAAGGTGAAGAAGCAAGCTGTACAACACTGGGATTTGTGTGCGCACCTTGCCAACTATTAGAAAACAGTACTTTTGCACTCTCCTGACTTTTCCAATCACATGAACATTCGATTGGAAGCTGTTTTGGACAACTTTTCTTTTCTTCCTGCCAAACACTTGGCAGACATCTCTGCAACTTCTAGAACACGATGGGAGATGTTTTCTGTGCTGGCACAGTTTTTCCTAGCCAGACATAGTGGAAAAGCTTTTTTGCCGAGATGTAGATGAGAAGAGGCGCTAAAGACGAAGGTAGGATGCTGTCCGGAGCTAAGAGCCGCTCCCGGGCGTCTTTCGGCAGAAGCCGCGCTAAGGAGAGCACTGTGAGCGGCAATATCGTCTTTGCGCGAAAAAGCCGCATCTTCGGCTCCGGGAGCCCGAGAGAGCGGCAGCTTCGGAAAGGTGAAGAAGCAAGCTGTACAACACTGGGATTGTGTGCGCACCGTGCCAACTATTAGAAAACAGTACTTTTGCACTCTCCTGACTTTTCCAATCACATGAACGTTCGATTGGAAGCTGTTTTGGACAACTTTTCTTTTCTCCCTGCCAAACACTTGGCAGACATCCGTGCAACGCCTAGAACACGATGGGTGATGTTTTCTGTGCTGGCACAGTCTTTCCTAGCCAGACATAGTGGAAAAGCTTTTTGCCGAGATGTAGATGCGAAGAGGCGCTAAAGACGAAGGTAGGATGCTGTCCGGAGCTAAGAGCCGCTCCGGGGCGTCTTTCGGCAGAAGCCGCGCTAAGGAGAGCACTGTGAGCGGCACAATCGTCTTTGCGCGAAGAAACCGCTTCTTCGGCTTTGGGAGCCGGGGAGAGCGGCAGCTTCGGAAAGGTGAAGAAGCAAGCTGTACAACACTGGGATTGTGTGCGCACCGTGCCAACTATTAGAAAACAGTACTTTTGCACTCTCCTGACTTTTCCAATCACATGAACATTCGATTGGAAGCTGTTTTGGACAACTTTTCTTTTCTTCCTGCCAAACACTTGGCAGACATCTCTGCAACTTCTAGAACACGATGGGAGATGTTTTCTGTGCTGGCACAGTTTTTCCTAGCCAGACATAGTGGAAAAGCTTTTTGCTGAGATGTAGATGAGAAGAGGCGCTAAAGACGAAGGTAGGATGCTGTCCGGAGCTAAGAGCCGCTCCCGGGCGTCTTTCGGCAGAAGCCGCGCTAAGGAGAGCACTGTGAGCGGCACAATCGTCTTTGCGCGAAGAAACCGCTTCTTCGGCTCCGGGAGCCGGGGAGAGCGGCAGCTTCGGAAAGGTGAAGAAGCAAGCTGTACAACACTGGGATTGTGTGCGCACCTTGCCAACTATTAGAAAACAGTACTTTTGCACTCTCCTGACTTTTCCAATCACATGAACATTCGATTGGAAGCTGTTTTGGACAACTTTTCTTTTCTTCCTGCCAAACACTTGGCAGAAATCCGTGCAACGTCTAGAACACGATGGGAGATGTTTTCTGTGCTGGCACAGTTTTTCCTAGCCAGACATAGTGGAAAAGCTTTTTGCTGAGATGTAGATGAGAAGAGGCGCTAAAGACGAAGGTAGGATGCTGTCCGGAGCTAAGAGCCGCTCCCGGGCGTCTTTCGGCAGAAGCCGCGCTAAGGAGAGCACTGTGAGCGGCACAATCGTCTTTGCGCGAAGAAGCCGCTTCTTCGGCTCCGGGAGCCGGAGAGAGCGGCTACTTGGAAAAGGTAAAGAAGCAAGCTGTACAACACTGGGATTGTGTGCGCACCTTGCCAACTATTAGAAAACAGTACTTTTGCACTCTCCTGACTTTTCCAATCACATGAACATTCGATTGGAAGCTGTTTTGGACAACTTTTCTTTTCTTCCTGCCAAACACTTGGCAGAAATCCGTGCAACGTCTAGAACACGATGGGAGATGTTTTCTGTGCTGGCACAGTTTTTCCTAGCCAGACATAGTGGAAAAGCTTTTTGCTGAGATGTAGATGAGAAGAGGCGCTAAAGACGAAGGTAGGATGCTGTCCGGAGCTAAGAGCCGCTCCCGGGCGTCTTTCGGCAGAAGCCGCGCTAAGGAGAGCACTGTGAGCGGCACAATCGTCTTTGCGCGAAGAAGCCGCTTCTTCGGCTCCGGGAGCCGGAGAGAGCGGCTACTTGGAAAAGGTAAAGAAGCAAGCTGTACAACACTGGGATTGTGTGCGCACCTTGCCAACTATTAGAAAACAGTACTTTTGCACTCTCCTGACTTTTCCAATCACATGAACATTCGATTGGAAGCTGTTTTGGACAACTTTTCTTTTCTTCCTGCCAAACACTTGGCAGACATCTCTGCAACTTCTAGGACACGATGGGAGATGTTTTCTGTGCTAGCACAGTTTTTCCTAGCCAGACATAGTGGAAAAGCTTTTTGCTGAGATGTAGATGAGAAGAGGCGCTAAAGACGAAGGTATGATGCTGTCCGGAGCTAAGAGCCGCTCCGGGGCGTCTTTCGGCAGAAGCCGCGCTAAGGAGAGCACTGTGAGCGGCACAATCGTCTTTGCGCGAAGAAACCGCTTCTTCGGCTTTGGGAGCCGGGGAGAGCGGCAGCTTCGGAAAGGTGAAGAAGCAAGCTGTACAACACTGGGATTGTGTGCGCACCGTGCCAACTATTAGAAAACAGTACTTTTGCACTCTCCTGACTTTTCCAGTCACATGAACATTCGATTGGAAGCTGTTTTGGACAACTTTTCTTTTCTTCCTGCCAAACACTTGGCAGACATCCGTGAAACGTCTAGAATACGATGGGAGATGTTTTCTGTGCTGGCACAGTTTTTCCTAGCCAGACATAGTGGAAAAGCTTTTTGCCGAGATGTAGATTAGAAGAGGCGCTAAAGACGAAGGTAGGATGCTGTCCGGAGCTAAGAGCTGCTCCCGGGCGTCTTTCGGCAGAAGCCGCGCTAAGCAGAGCACCGTGAGCGGCACAATCGTCTTTGCGCGAAGAAGCCGCTTCTTCGGCTCCGGGAGCCGGAGAGAGCGGAAACATGGAAAAGGTAAAGAAGCAAGCTGTACAACACTGGGATTGTGTGCGCACCTTGCCAACTATTAGAAAACAGTACCTTTGCACTCTCCTGACTTTTCCAATCACATGAACATTCGATTGGAAGCTGTTTTGGACAACTTTTCTTTTCTTCCTGCCAAACACTTGGCAGACATCTCTGCAACTTCTAGAACACGATGGGAGATGTTTTCTGTGCTGGCACAGTTTTTCCTAGCCAGACATAGTAGAAAAGCTTTTTGCCGAGATGTAAATGAGAAGAGGCGCTAAAGACGAAGGTAGGATGCTGTCCGGAGCTAAGAGCCGCTCCCGGGCGTCTTTCGGCAGAAGCCGCGCTAAGGAGAGCACTGTGAGCGGCACAATCGTCTTTGCGCGAAAAAGCCGCATCTTCGGCTCCGGGAGCCCGACAGAGCGGCAGCTTCGGGAAGGTGAAGAAGCAAGCTGTACAACACTGGGATTGTGTGAGCACCTTGCCAACTGATACAAAACAGTACTTTTGCACTCTCCTGACTTTTCCAATCACATGAACATTCGATTGGAAGCTGTTTTTGACAACTTTTCTTTTCTTCCTGCCAAACACTTGGCAGACATCTCTGCAACTTCTAGAACACGATGGGAGATGTTTTCTGTGCTGGCACAGTTTTTCCTAACCAGACATAGTGGAAAAGCTTTTTGCCGAGATGTAGATGAGAAGAGGCGCTAAAGACGAAGGTAGGATGCTGTCCGGAGCTAAGAGCCGCTCCGGGGCGTCTTTCGGCAGAAGCCGCGCTAAGGAGAGCACTGTGAGCGGCACAATCGTCTTTGCGCGAAGAAACCGCTTCTTCGGCTCCGGGAGCCGGGGAGAGCGGCAGCTTCGGAAAGGTGAAGAAGCAAGCTGTACAACACTGGGATTGTGTGCGCACCTTGCCAACTATTAGAAAACAGTACTTTTGCACTCTCCTGACTTTTCCAATCACATGAACATTCGATTGGAAGCTGTTTTGGACAACTTTTCTTTTCTTCCTGCCAAACACTTGGCAGAAATCCGTGCAACGTCTAGAACACGATGGGAGATGTTTTCTGTGCTGGCACAGTTTTTCCTAGCCAGACATAGTGGAAAAGCTTTTTGCTGAGATGTAGATGAGAAGAGGCGCTAAAGACGAAGGTAGGATGCTGTCCGGAGCTAAGAGCCGCTCCCGGGCGTCTTTCGGCAGAAGCCGCGCTAAGGAGAGCACTGTGAGCGGCACAATCGTCTTTGCGCGAAGAAGCCGCTTCTTCGGCTCCGGGAGCCGGAGAGAGCGGCTACTTGGAAAAGGTAAAGAAGCAAGCTGTACAACACTGGGATTGTGTGCGCACCTTGCCAACTATTAGAAAACAGTACTGTTGCACTCTCCTGACTTTTCCAATCACATGAACATTCGATTGGAAGCTGTTTTGGACAACTTTTCTTTTCTTCCTGCCAAACACTTGGCAGACATCTCTGCAACTTCTAGGACACGATGGGAGATGTTTTCTGTGCTAGCACAGTTTTTCCTAGCCAGACATAGTGGAAAAGCTTTTTGCTGAGATGTAGATGAGAAGAGGCGCTAAAGACGAAGGTATGATGCTGTCCGGAGCTAAGAGCCGCTCCCGGGCGTCTTTCGGCAGAAGCCGCGCTAAGGAGAGCACTGAGAGCGGCACAATCGTCTTTGCGCGAAGAAGCCGCTTCTTCGGCTCCGATAGCCGGGGAGAGCAACAGCTTCGGAAAGGTGAAGAAGCAAGCTGTACAACACTGGGATTGTGTGCGCACCTTGCCAACTATTAGAAAACAGTACTTTGGCACTCTCCTGACTTTTCCAATCACATGAACATTCGATTGGAAGCTGTTTTGGACAACTTTTCTTTTCTTCCTGCCAAACACTTGGCAGGCATTTGTGCAACGTCTAGAACACGATGGGAGATGTTTTCTGTGCTGGCACAGTTTTTCCTAGCCAGACATAGTGGAAAAGCTTTTTGCTGAGATGTAGATGAGAAGAGGCACTAAAGACGAAGGTAGGATGCTGTCCGGAGCTAAGAGCCGCTCCCGGGCGTCTTTCGGCAGAAGCCGCGCTAAGGAGAGCACTGTGAGCGGCACAATCGTCTTTGCGCGAAGAAGCCGCTTCTTCCGCTCCGGGAGCCGGGGAGAGCGGCAGCTTTGGAATGGTGAAGAAGCAAGCTGTACAACACGGATTGTGTGCGCACCTTGCCAACTGATAGAAAGCAGTACCTTTGCACTCTCCCGACTTTTCCAATCACATGAACATTCGATTGGAAGCTGTTTTGGACAACTTTTCTTTTCTTCCTGCCAAACACTTGGCAGACATCCGTGCAACGTCTAGAACACGATGGGAGATGTTTTCTGTGCTGGCACAGTTTTTCCTAGCCAGACATAGTAGAAAAGCTTTTTGCCGAGATGTAAATGAGAAGAGGCGCTAAAGACGAAGGTAGGATGCTGTCCGGAGCTAAGAGCCGCTCCCGGGCGTCTTTCGGCAGAAGCCGCGCTAAGGAGAGCACTGTGAGCGGCACAATCGTCTTTGCGCGAAAAAGCCGCATCTTCGGCTCCGGGAGCCCGACAGAGCGGCAGCTTCGGGAAGGTGAAGAAGCAAGCTGTACAACACTGGGATTGTGTGAGCACCTTGCCAACTGATACAAAACAGTACTTTTGCACTCTCCTGACTTTTCCAATCACATGAACATTCGATTGGAAGCTGTTTTTGACAACTTTTCTTTTCTTCCTGCCAAACACTTGGCAGACATCTCTGCAACTTCTAGAACACGATGGGAGATGTTTTCTGTGCTGGCACAGTTTTTCCTAACCAGACATAGTGGAAAAGCTTTTTGCCGAGATGTAGATGAGAAGAGGCGCTAAAGACGAAGGTAGGATGCTGTCCGGAGCTAAGAGCCGCTCCGGGGCGTCTTTCGGCAGAAGCCGCGCTAAGGAGAGCACTGTGAGCGGCACAATCGTCTTTGCGCGAAGAAACCGCTTCTTCGGCTCCGGGAGCCGGGGAGAGCGGCAGCTTCGGAAAGGTGAAGAAGCAAGCTGTACAACACTGGGATTGTGTGCGCACCTTGCCAACTATTAGAAAACAGTACTTTTGCACTCTCCTGACTTTTCCAATCACATGAACATTCGATTGGAAGCTGTTTTGGACAACTTTTCTTTTCTTCCTGCCAAACACTTGGCAGAAATCCGTGCAACGTCTAGAACACGATGGGAGATGTTTTCTGTGCTGGCACAGTTTTTCCTAGCCAGACATAGTGGAAAATCTTTTTGCTGAGATGTAGATGAGAAGAGGCGCTAAAGACGAAGGTAGGATGCTGTCCGGAGCTAAGAGCCGCTCCCGGGCGTCTTTCGGCAGAAGCCGCGCTAAGGAGAGCACTGTGAGCGGCACAATCGTCTTTGCGCGAAGAAGCCGCTTCTTCGGCTCCGGGAGCCGGAGAGAGCGGCTACTTGGAAAAGGTAAAGAAGCAAGCTGTACAACACTGGGATTGTGTGCGCACCTTGCCAACTATTAGAAAACAGTACTTTTGCACTCTCCTGACTTTTCCAATCACATGAACATTCGATTGGAAGCTGTTTTGGACAACTTTTCTTTTCTTCCTGCCAAACACTTGGCAGACATCTCTGCAACTTCTAGGACACGATGGGAGATGTTTTCTGTGCTAGCACAGTTTTTCCTAGCCAGACATAGTGGAAAAGCTTTTTGCTGAGATGTAGATGAGAAGAGGCGCTAAAGACGAAGGTATGATGCTGTCCGGAGCTAAGAGCCGCTCCCGGGCGTCTTTCGGCAGAAGCCGCGCTAAGGAGAGCACTGAGAGCGGCACAATCGTCTTTGCGCGAAGAAGCCGCTTCTTCGGCTCCGATAGCCGGGGAGAGCAACAGCTTCGGAAAGGTGAAGAAGCAAGCTGTACAACACTGGGATTGTGTGAGCACCTTGCCAACTATTAGAAAACAGTACTTTTGCACTCTCCTGACTTTTCCAATCACATGAACATTCGATTGGAAGCTGTTTTGGACAACTTTTCTTTTCTTCCTGCCAAACACTTGGCAGGCATTTGTGCAACGTCTAGAACACGATGGGAGATGTTTTCTGTGCTGGCACAGTTTTTCCTAGCCAGACATAGTGGAAAAGCTTTTTGCTGAGATGTAGATGAGAAGAGGCACTAAAGACGAAGGTAGGATGCTGTCCGGAGCTAAGAGCCGCTCCCGGGCGTCTTTCGGCAGAAGCCGCGCTAAGGAGAGCACTGTGAGCGGCACAATCGTCTTTGCGCGAAGAAGCCGCTTCTTCCGCTCCGGGAGCCGGGGAGAGCGGCAGCTTTGGAATGGTGAAGAAGCAAGCTGTACAACACGGATTGTGTGCGCACCTTGCCAACTGATAGAAAGCAGTACCTTTGCACTCTCCCGACTTTTCCAATCACATGAACATTCGATTGGAAGCTGTTTTGGACAACTTTTCTTTTCTTCCTGCCAAACACTTGGCAGACATCCGTGCAACGTCTAGAACACGATGGGAGATGTTTTCTGTGCTGGCACAGTTTTTCCTAGCCAGACATAGTGGAAAAGCTTTTTGCCGAGATGTAGATGAGAAGAGGCGCTAAAGACGAAGGTAGGATGCTGTCCGGAGCTAAGAGCCGCTCCCGGGCGTCTTTCGGCAGAAGCCGCGCTAAGGAGAGCACTGTGAGCGGCACAATCGTCTTTGCGCGAAGAAGCCACTTCTTCGGCTCCGGGAGCCAGAGAGAGCGGCAACTTGGACAAGGTAAAGAAGCAAGCTGTACAACACTGGGATTGTGTGCGCACCTTGCCAACTTATAGAAAACAGTACCTTTGCACTCTCCTGACTTTTCCAGTCACATGAACATTCGATTGGAAGCTGTTTTGGACAACTTTTCTTTTCTTCCTGCCAAACACTTGGCAGACATCCGTGCAACGTCTAGAACATGATGGGAGGTGTTTTCTGTGCTGGCACAGTTTTTCCTAGCCAGACATAGTGGAAAAGCTTTTTGCTGAGATGTAGATGAGAAGAGGCGCTAAAGACGAAGGTAGGATGCTGTCCGGAGCTAAGAGCCGCTCCCGGGCGTCTTTCGGCAGAAGCCGCGCTAAGGAGAGCACTGTGAGCGGCACAATCGTCTTTGCGCGAAGAAGCCGCTTCTTCGGCTCCGGGAGCCGGAGAGAGCGGCAACTTGGAAAAGGTAAAGAAGCAAGCTGTACAACACTGGGATTGTGTGCGCACCTTGCCAACTGATACAAAACAGTACTTTTGCACTCTCCTGACTTTTCCAGTCACATGAACATTCGATTGAAAGCTGTTTTGGACAACTTTTCTTTTCTTCCTGCCAAACACTTGGCAGACATCTCTGCAACTTCTAGAACACGATGGGAGATGTTTTCTGTGCTGGCACAGTTTTTCCTAGCCAGACATAGTGGAAAAGCTTTTTGCTGAGATGTAGATGAGAAGAGGCGCTAAAGACGAAGGTAGGATGCTGTCCGGAGCTAAGAGCCGCTCCCGGGCGTCTTTCGGCAGAAGCCGCGCTAAGGAGAGCACTGTGAGCGGCACAATCGTCTTTGCGCGAAGAAGCCGCTTCTTCGGCTCCGGGAGCCCGGGAGGGCGGCAGCTTCGGAAAGGTGAAGAAGCAAGCTGTACAACACTGGGATTGTGTGCGCACCTTGCCAACTGATAGAAAACAGTACTTTGGCACTCTCATGACTTTTCCAATCACATGAACATTCGATTGGAAGCAGTTTTGGACAACTTCTCTTTACTTCCTGCCAAACACTTTGCAGACATCCGTGCAACGTCTAGAACACGATGGGAGATGTTTTCTGTGCTGGAACAGTTTTTCCTAGCCAGACATAGTGGAAAAGCTTTTTGCCGAGATGTAGATGAGAAGAGGCGCTAAAGACGAAGGTAGGATGCTCTCCGGAGCTAAGAGCCACTCCCGGGCGTCTTTCGGCAGAAGCCGCGCTAAGGAGAGCACTGTGAGCGGCACAATCGTCTTTGCGCGAAGAAGCCGCTTCTCCGGCTCCGGGAGCCGGAGAGAGCGGCAACTTGGAAAAGGTAAAGAAGCAAGCTGTACAACACTGGGATTGTGTGCGCACCTTGCCAACTGATACAAAACAGTACTTTTGCACTCTCCTGACTTTTCCAGTCACATGAACATTCGATTGAAAGCTGTTTTGGACAACTTTTCTTTTCTTCCTGCCAAACACTTGGCAGACATCCGTGCAACGTCTAGAACACGATGGGAGGTGTTTTCTGTGCTGGCACAGTTTTTCCTAGCCAGACATAGTGGAAAAGCTTTTTGCTGAGATGTAGATGAGAAGAGGCGCTAAAGACGAAGGTAGGATGCTGTCCGGAGCTAAGAGCCGCTCCCGGGCGTCTTTCGGCAGAAGCCGCGCTAAGGAGAGCACTGTGAGCGGCACAATCGTCTTTGCGCGAAGAAGCCGCTTCTTCGGCTCCAGCAGCCGGAGAGAGCGGCAGCTTCGGAAAGGTGAAGAAGCAAGCTGTACAACACTGGGATTGTGTGCGCGCCTTGCCAACTATTAGAAAACAGTACCTTTGCACTCTCCTGACTTTTCCAATCACATGAACATTCGATTGGAAGCTGTTTTGGACAACTTTGCTTTTCTTCCGGCCAAACACTTGGCAGACATCTCTGCAACTTCTAGAACACGATGGGAGATGTTTTCTGTGCTGGCACAGTTTTTCCTAGCCAGACATAGTGGAAAAGCTTTTTGCCGAGATGTAGATGAGAAGAGACGCTAAAGACGAAGGTAGGATGCTGTCCGGAGCTAAGAGCCGCTCCCGGGCGTCTTTCGGCAGAAGCCGCGCTAAGGAGAGCACTGTGAGCGGCACAATCGTCTTTGCGCGAAGAAGCCGCATCTTCGGCTCCGGGAGCCGGAGAGAGCGGCAGCTTCGGGAAGGTGAAGAAGCAAGCCGTACAACACTGGGATTGTGTGCGCAACTTGCCAAATGATACAAAACAGTACTTTTGCACACTCCTGACTTTTCCAATCACATGAGCATTCGATTAGAAGATGTTTTGGACAACTTTTATTTTCTTCCTGCCAAACACTTGGCAGACCTCCGTGCAACGTCTAGAACACGATGGGAGATGTTTTCTGTGCTGGCACAGTTTTTCCTAGCCAGACATAGTGGAAAAGCTTTTTGCTGAGATGTAGATGAGAAGAGGCGCTAAAGACGAAGGTAGGATGCTGTCCGGAGCTAAGAGCCGCTCCCTGGCGTCTTTCGGCAGAAGCCGCGCTAAGGAGAGCACTGTGAGCGGCACAATCGTCTTTGCGCGAAGAAGCCGCTTCTTCGGCTCTGGGAGCCGGAGAGACCGGCAACTTGGAAAAGGTAAAGAAGCAAGCTGTACAACACTGGGATTGTGTGCGCACCTTTCCAACTGATACAAAACAGTACTTTGGCACTCTCCTGACTTTTCCAGTCACATGAACATTCGATTGGAAGCTGTTTTGGACAACTTTTCTTTTCTTCCTGTCAAACGCTTGGAAGACATCCGTGCAACATCTAGAACACGATGGGAGATGTTTTCTGTGCTGGCACAGTTTTTCCTAGCCAGACATAGTGGAAAAGCTTTTTGCTGAGATGTAGATGAGAAGAGGCACTAAAGACGAAGGTAGGATGCTGTCCGGAGCTAAGAGCTGCTCCCGGGCATCTTTCGGCAGAAGCCGCGCTAAGGAGAGCACTGTGAGCGGCACAATCGTCTTTGCGCGAAGAAGCCGCTTCTTCGGCTCCGGGAGCCAGAGAGAGCGGCAGCTTCGGGAAGGTGAAGAAGCAAGCTGTACAACACTGGGATTGTGTGCGCACCTTGCCAACTGATAGAAAACAGTACTTTTGCACTCTCCTGACTTTTCCAATCACATGAACATTCGATTAGAAGCTGTTTTGGACAACTTTTCTTTTTTTCCTGCAAAACACTTGGCAGACATCTCTGCAAATTCTAGAACACGATGGGAGATGTTTTCTGTGCTGGCACAGTTTTTCCTAGCCAGACATAGTGGAAAAGCTTTTTGCTGAGATGTAGATGAGAAGAGGCGCTAAAGACGAAGGTAGGATGCTCTCCGGAGCTAAGAGCCGCTCCCGGGCATCTTTCGGCAGAAGCCGCGCTAAGGAGAGCACTGTGAGCGGCACAATCGTCTTTGCGCGAAGAAGCCGCTTCTTCGGCTCCGGGAGCCGGAGAGAGCGGCAACTTGGAAAAGGTGAAGAAGCAAGCTGTACAACACTGGGATTGTGTGCGCACCTTGCCAACTGATACAAAACAGTACTTTTGCACTCTCCTGACTTTTCCAGTCACATGAACATTCGATTGAAAGCTGTTTTGGACAACTTTTCTTTTCTTCCTGCCAAACACTTGGCAGACATCCGTGCAACGTCTAGAACACGATGGGAGATGTTTTCTGTGCTGGCACAGTTTTTCCTAGCCAGACATAGTGGACAAGCTTTTTGCTGAGATGTAGATGAGAAGAGGCGCTAAAGACGAAGGTAGGATGCTGTCCGGAGCTAAGAGCCGCTCCCGGGCGTCTTTCAGCAGAAGCCGCGCTAAGGAGAGCACTGTGAGCGGCACAATCGTCTTTGCGCAAAGAAGCCGCTTCTTCGGCTCCGGGAGCCGGAGAGAGCGGCAGCTTCGGAAAGGTGAAGAAGCAAGCTGTACAACACTGGGATTGTGTGCGCACCTTGCCAACTATTAGAAAACAGTACCTTTGCACTCTCCTGACTTTTCCAATCACATGAACATTCGATTGGAATCTGTTTTGGACAACTTTTCTTTTCTTCCTGCCAAACACTTGGCAGACATCTCTGCAACTTCTAGAACACGATGGGAGATGTTTTCTGTGCTGGCACAGTTTTTCCTAGCCAGACATAGTGGAAAAGCTTTTTTGCTGAGATGTAGATGAGAAGAGGCGCTAAAGACGAAGGTAGGATGCTGTCCGGAGCAAAGAGCCGCTCCCCGGCGTCTTTCGGCAGAAGTCGCGCTAAGGAGAGCACTGTGAGCGGCACAATCGTCTTTGCGCGAAGAAGCCGCTTCTTCGGCTCCGGGAGCCGGAGAGAGCGGCAACTTGGAAAAGGTAAAGAAGCAAGCTGTACAACACTGGGATTGTGTGCGCACCTTGCCAACTGATACAAAACAGTACTTGTTCACTCTCCTGACTTTTCCAGTCACATGAACATTCGATTGGAAGCAGTTTGGGACAACTTTTCTTTTCTTCCTCCCAAACACTTGGCAGACATCTCTGCAACTTCTAGAACACGATGGGAGATGTTTTCTGTGCTGGCACAGTTTTTCCTAGCCAGACATAGTGGAAAAGCTTTTTGCCGAGATGTAGATGAGAAGAGGCGCTAAAGACGAAGGTAGGATGCTGTCCGGAGCTAAGAGCCGCTCCCGGGCGTCTTTCGGCAGAAGCCGCGCTAAGGAGAGCACTGTGAGCGGCACAATCGTCTTTGCGGGAAGAAGCTGCTTCTTCGGCACCGGGAGCCGGAGAGAGAGGCAACTTGGAAAAGGTAAAGAAGCAAGCTGTACAACACTGGGATTGTGTGCGCACCTTGCCAACTATTAGAAAACAGAACTTTTGCACTCTCCTGACTTTTCCAGTCACATGAACATTCGATTGAAAGCTGTTTTGGACAACTTTTCTTTTCTTCCTGCCAAACACTTGACAGACATCCGTGCAACGTCTAGAACACGATGGGAGATGTTTTCTGTGCTGGCACAGTTTTTCCTAGCCAGACATAGTGGAAAAGCTTTTTGCTGAGATGTAGATGAGAAGAGGCGCTAAAGACGAAGGTAGGATGCTGTCCGGAGCTAAGAGCCGCTCCCGGGCGTCTTTCAGCAGAAGCCGCGCTAAGGAGAGCACTGTGAGTGGCACAATCGTCTTTGCGCGAAGAAGCCACTTCTTCGGCTCCGGGAACCGGAGAGAGCGGCAGCTTCGGGAAGGTGAAGAAGCAAGCTGTACAACACTGGGACTGTGTGCGCACCTTGCCAACTGATACAAAACAGTACTTTTGCACTCTCCTGACTTTTCCAATCACATGAACATTCGATTGGAAGCTGTTTTGGACAACTTTTCTTCCAGCCAAACACTTGGCAGACATCTCTGCAACTTCTAGAACACGATGGGAGATGTTTTCTGTGCTGGCACAGTTTTTCCTAGCCAGACATAGTGGAAAAGCTTTTTGCCGAGATGTAGATGAGAAGAGGCGCTAAAGACGAAGGTAGGATGCTGTCCGGAGCTAGGAGCCGCTCCCGGGCGTCTTTCGGCAGAAGCCGCGCTAAGGAGAGCACTGTGAGTGGCACAATCGTCTTTGCGCGAAGAAGTCGCATCTTCGGCTCCGGGAGCCGGAGAGAGCGGCAGCTTCGGGAAGGTGAAGAAGCAAGCCGTACAACACTGGGATTGTGTGCGCAACTTGCCAAATGATACAAAACAGTACTTTTGCACACTCCTAACTTTTCCAATCACATGAGCATTCGATTAGAAGATGTTTTGGACAACTTTTATTTTCTTCCTGCCAAACACTTGGCAGACCTCCGTGCAACGTCTAGAACACGATGGGAGGTGTTTTCTGTGCTGGCACAGTTTTTCCTAGCCAGACATAGTGGAAAAGCTTTTTGCTGAGATGTAGATGAGAAGAGGCGCTAAAGACGAAGGTAGGATGCTGTCCGGAGCTAAGAGCCGCTCCCGGGCGTCTTTCAGCAGAAGCCGCGCTAAGGAGAACACTGTGAGCGGCACAATCGTCTTTGCGCAAAGAAGCCGCTTCTTCGGCTCCGGGAGCCGGAGAGAGCGGCAGCTTCGGAAAGGTGAAGAAGCAAGCTGTACAACACTGGGATTGTGTGCGCACCTTGCCAACTATTAGAAAACAGTACCTTTGCACTCTCCTGACTTTTCCAATCACATGAACATTCGATTGGAAGCTGTTTTTGACAACTTTTCTTTTTTTCCTGCAAAACACTTGGCAGACATCTCTGCAACTTCTAGAACACGATGGGAGTTGTTTTCTGTGCTGGCACAGTTTTTCCTAGCCAGACATAGTGGAAAAGCTTTTTTGCTGAGATGTAGATGAGAAGAGGCGCTAAAGACGAAGGTAGGATGCTGTCCGGAGCTAAGAGCCGCTCCCGGGCGTCTTTCGGCAGAAGCCGCGCTAAGGAGAGCACTGTGAGCGGCACAATCGTCTTTGCGGGAAGAAGCTGCTTCTTTGGCACCGGGAGCCGGAGAGAGAGGCAACTTGGAAAAGGTAAAGAAGCAAGCTGTACAACACTGGGATTGTGTGCGCACCTTGCCAACTATTAGAAAACCGAACTTTTGCACTCTCCTGACTTTTCCAGTCACATGAACATTCGATTGAAAGCTGTTTTGGACAACTTTTCTTTTCTTCCTGCCAAACACTTGGCAGACATCCGTGCAACGTCTAGAACACGATGGGAGATGTTTTCTGTGCTGGCACAGTTTTTCCTAGCCAGACATAGTGGAAAAGCTTTTTGCTGAGATGTAGATGAGAAGAGGCGCTAAAGACGAAGGTAGGATGCTGTCCGGAGCTAGGAGCCGCTCCCGGGCGTCTTTCGGCAGAAGCCGCGCTAAGGAGAGCACTGTGAGTGGCACAATCGTCTTTGCGCGAAGAAGCCGCTTCTTCGGCTCCGGGAGCCGGAGAGAGCGGCAACTTGGAAAAGGTAAAGAAGCAAGCTGTACAACACTGGGATTGTGTGCGCACCTTGCCAACTGATACAAAACAGTACTTTTGCACTCTCCTGACTTTTCCAATCACATGAACATTCGATTGGAAGCTGTTTTGGACAACTTTGCTTTTCTTCCTGCCAAACACTTGGCAGACATCTCTGCAACTTCTAGAACACGATGGGAGATGTTTTCTGTGCTGGCACAGTTTTTCCTAGCCAGACATAGTGGAAAAGCTTTTTGCCGAGATGTAGATGAGAAGAGGCGCTAAAGATGAAGGTAGGATGCTGTCCGGAGCTAAGAGCCGCTCCCGGGCGTCTTTCGGCAGAAGCCGCAGTAAGGAGAGCACTGTGAGCGGCACAATCGTCTTTGCGCGAAGAAGCCGCTTCTTCGGCTCCGGGAGCCAGAGAGAGCGGCAACTTGGAAAAGGTAAAGAAGCAAGCTGTACAACACTGGGATTGTGTGCGCACCTTGCCAACTGATACAAAACAGTACTTTTGCACTCTCCTGACTTTTCCAGTCACATGAACATTCGATTGAAAGCTGTTTTGGACAACTTCTCTTTTCTTCCTGCCAAACACTTGGCAGACATTCGTGCAACGTCTAGAACACGATGGGAGGTGTTTTCTGTGCTGGCACAGTTTTTCCTAGCCAGACATAGTGGAAAAGCTTTTTGCTGAGATGTAGATGAGAAGAGGCGCTAAAGACGAAGGTAGGATGCTGTCCGGAGCTAAGAGCCGCTCCCGGGCGTCTTTCAGCAGAAGCCGCGCTAAGGAGAACACTGTGAGCGGCACAATCGTCTTTGCGCAAAGAAGCCGCTTCTTCGGCTCCGGGAGCCGGAGAGAGCGGCAGCTTCGGAAAGGTGAAGAAGCAAGCTGTACAACACTGGGATTGTGTGCGCACCTTGCCAACTATTAGAAAACAGTACCTTTGCACTCTCCTGACTTTTCCAATCACATGAACATTCGATTGGAAGCTGTTTTGGACAACTTTTCTTCCGGCCAAACACTTGGCAGACATCTCTGCAACTTCTAGAACACGATGGGAGATGTTTTCTGTGCTGGCACAGTTTTTCCTAGCCAGACATAGTGGAAAAGCTTTTTGCTGAGATGTAGATGAGTAGAGGCGCTAAAGACGAAGGTAGGATGCTGTCCGGAGCTAAGAGCCGCTCCCGGGCATCTTTCGGCAGAAGCCGCGCTAAGGAGAGCACTGTGAGCGGCACAATCGTCTTTGCGCGAAGAAGCCGCTTCTTCGGCTCCGGGAGCCGGAGAGAGCGGCAACTTGGAAAAGGTAAAGAAGCAAGCTGTACAACACTGGGATTGTGTGCGCACCTTGCCAACTGATACAAAACAGTACTTTTGCACTCTCCTGACTTTTCCAGTCACATGAACATTCGATTGAAAGCTGTTTTGGACAACTTTTCTTCCTGCCAAACACTTGGCAGACATCTCTGCAACTTCTAGAACACGATGGGAGATGTTTTCTGTGCTGGCACAGTTTTTCCTAGCCAGACATAGTGGAAAAGCCTTTTGCCGAGATGTAGATGAGAAGAGGCGCTAAAGACGAAGGTAGGATGCTGTCCGGAGCTAAGAGCCGCTCCCGGGCGTCTTTCAGCAGAAGCCGCGCTAAGGAGAGCACTGTGAGCGGCACAATCGTCTTTGCGCGAAGAAGCCGCTTCTTCGGCTCCGGGAGCCGGAGAGAGCGGCTACTTGGAAAAGGTAAAGAAGCAAGCTGTACAACACTGGGATTGTGTGCGCACCTTGCCAACTATTAGAAAACAGTACTTTTGCACTCTCCTGACTTTTCCAGTCACATGAACATTCGATTGAAAGCTGTTTTGGACAACTTTTCTTTTCTTCCTGCCAAACACTTGGCAGACATCCGTGCAACGTCTAGAACACGATGGGAGGTGTTTTCTGTGCTGGCACAGTTTTTCCTAGCCAGACATAGTGGAAAAGCTTTTTGCTGAGATGTAGATGAGAAGAGGCCCTAAAGACGAAGGTAGGATGCTGTCCGGAGCTAAGAGCCGCTCCCGGGCGTCTTTCAGCAGAAGCCGCGCTAAGGAGAGCACTGTGAGCGGCACAATCGTCTTTGCGCAAAGAAGCCGCTTCTTCGGCTCCGGGAGCCGGATTGAGCGGCAGCTTCGGAAAGGTGAAGAAGCAAGCTGTACAACACTGGGATTGTGTGCGCACCTTGCCAACTATTAGAAAACAGTACCTTTGCACTCTCCTGACTTTTCCAATCACATGAACATTCGATTGGAAGCGGTTTTTGACAACTTTTCTTTTTTTCCTGCAAAACACTTGGCAGACATCTCTGCAACTTCTAGAACACGATGGGAGATGTTTTCTGTGCTGGCACAGTTTTTCCTAGGCAGACATAGTGGAAAAGCTTTTTGCCGAGATGTAGATGAGAAGAGGCGCTAAAGACGAAGGTAGGATGCTGTCCCGAGCTAGGAGCCGCTCCCGGGCGTCTTTCGGCAGAAGCCGCGCTAAGGAGAGCACTGTGAGTGGCACAATCGTCTTTGCGCGAAGAAGCCGCATCTTCGGCTCCGGGAGCCGGAGAGAGCGGCAGCTTCGGGAAGGTGAAGAAGCAAGCCGTACAACACTGGGATTGTGTGCGCAACTTGCCAAATGATACAAAACAGTACTTTTGCACACTCCTGACTTTTCCAATCACATGAGCATTCGATTAGAAGATGTTTTGGACAACTTTTATTTTCTTCCTGCCAAACACTTGGCAGACCTCCGTGCAACGTCTAGAACACGATGGGAGGTGTTTTCTGTGCTGGCACAGTTTTTCCTAGCCAGACATAGTGGAAAAGCTTTTTGCTGAGATGTAGATGAGAAGAGGCGCTAAAGACGAAGGTAGGATGCTGTCCGGAGCTAAGAGCCGCTCCCGGGCGTCTTTCAGCAGAAGCCGCGCTAAGGAGAACACTGTGAGCGGCACAATCGTCTTTGCGCAAAGAAGCCGCTTCTTCGGCTCCGGGAGCCGGAGAGAGCGGCAGCTTCGGAAAGGTAAAGAAGCAAGCTGTACAACACTGGGATTGTGTGCGCACCTTGCCAACTATTAGAAAACAGTACCTTTGCACTCTCCTGACTTTTCCAATCACATGAACATTCGATTGGAAGCTGTTTTTGACAACTTTTCTTTTTTTCCTGCAAAACACTTGGCAGACATCTCTGCAACTTCTAGAACACGATGGGAGATGTTTTCTGTGCTGGCACAGTTTTTCCTAGCCAGACATAGTGGAAAAGCTCTTTGCTGAGATGTAGATGAGAAGAGGCGCTAAAGACGAAGGTAGGATGCTGTCCGGAGTTTAGAGCCGCTCCCGGGCGTCTTTCGGCAGAAGCCGCGCTAAGGAGAGCACTGTGAGCGGCACAATCGTCTTTGCGCGAAGAAGCCGCTTCTTCGGCTCCGGGAGCCGGAGAGAGCGGCAACTTGGAAAAGGTAAAGAAGCAAGCTGTACAACACTGGGATTGTGTGCGCACCTTGCCAACTGATACAAAACAGTACTTTTGCACTCTCCTGACTTTTCCAGTCACATGAACATTCGATTGAAAGCTGTTTTGGACAACTTTTCTTCCTTCCAAACACTTGGCAGACATCTCTGCAACTTCTAGAACACGATGGGAGATGTTTTCTGTGCTGGCACAGTTTTTCCTAGCCAGACATAGTGGAAAAGCCTTTTGCCGAGATGTAGATGAGAAGAGGCGCTAAAGACGAAGGTAGGATGCTGTCCGGAGCTAAGAGCCGCTCCCGGGCGTCTTTCAGCAGAAGCCGCGCTAAGGAGAGCACTGTGAGCGGCACAATCGTCTTTGCGGGAAGAAGCCGCTTCTTCGGCTCCGGGAGCCGGAGAGAGCGGCAACTTGGAAAAGGTAAAGAAGCAAGCTGTACAACACTGGGATTGTGTGCGCACCTTGCCAACTATTAGAAAACAGTACTTTTGCACTCTCCTGACTTTTCCAGTCACATGAACATTCGATTGAAAGCTGTTTTGGACAACTTTTCTTTTCTTCCTGCCAAACACTTGGCAGACATCCGTGCAACGTCTAGAACACGATGGGAGGTGTTTTCTGTGCTGGCACAGTTTTTCCTAGCCAGACATAGTGGAAAAGCTTTTTGCTGAGATGTAGATGAGAAGAGGCCCTAAAGACGAAGGTAGGATGCTGTCCGGAGCTAAGAGCCGCTCCCGGGCGTCTTTCAGCAGAAGCCGCGCTAAGGAGAGCACTGTGAGCGGCACAATCGTCTTTGCGCAAAGAAGCCGCTTCTTCGGCTCCGGGAGCCGGATTGAGCGGCAGCTTCGGAAAGGTGAAGAAGCAAGCTGTACAACACTGGGATTGTGTGCGCACCTTGCCAACTATTAGAAAACAGTACCTTTGCACTCTCCTGACTTTTCCAATCACATGAACATTCGATTGGAAGCGGTTTTTGACAACTTTTCTTTTTTTCCTGCAAAACACTTGGCAGACATCTCTGCAACTTCTAGAACACGATGGGAGATGTTTTCTGTGCTGGCACAGTTTTTCCTAGCCAGACATAGTGGAAAAGCTTTTTGCTGAGATGTAGATGAGAAGAGGCGCTAAAGACGAAGGTAGGATGGTGTCCGGAGCTAAGAGCCGCTCCCGGGCGTCTTTCGGCAGAAGCCGCGCTAAGGAGAGCACTGTGAGCGGCACAATCGTCTTTGCGCGAAGAAGCCGCTTCTTCGGCTCCGGGAGCCGGAGAGAGCGGCAACTTGGAAAAGGTAAAGAAGCAAGCTGTACAACACTGGGATTGTGTGCGCACCTTGCCAACTGATACAAAACAGTACTTTTGCACTCTCCTGACTTTTCCAGTCACATGAACATTCGATTGAAAGCTGTTTTGGACAACTTTTCTTTTCTTCCTGCCAAACACTTGGCAGACATCCGTGCAACGTCTAGAACACGATGGGAGATGTTTTCTGTGCTGGCACAGTTTTTCCTAGCCAGACATAGTGGAAAAGCTTTTTGCTGAGATGTAGATGAGAAGAGGCCCTAAAGACGAAGGTAGGATGCTGTCCGGAGCTAAGAGCCGCTCCCGGGCGTCTTTCAGCAGAAGCCGCGCTAAGGTGAGCACTGTGAGTGGCACAATCGTCTTTGCGCAAAGAAGCCGCTTCTTCGGCTCCGGGAGCCAGAGAGAGCGGCAGCTTCGGAAAGGTGAAGAAGCAAGCTGTACAACACTGGGATTGTGTGCGCACCTTGCCAACTATTAGAAAACAGTACCTTTGCACTCTCCTGACTTTTCCAATCACATGAACATTCGATTAGAAGCTGTTTTGGACAACTTTGCTTTTCTTCCTGCCAAACACTTGGCAGACATCTCTGCAACTTCTAGAACACGATGGGAGATGTTTTCTGTGCTGGCACAGTTTTTCCTAGCCAGACATAGTGGAAAAGCTTTTTGCTGAGATGTAGATGAGAAGAGGCCCTAAAGACGAAGGTAGGATGCTGTCCGGAGCTAAGAGCCGCTCCCGGGCGTCTTTCGGCAGAAGCCGCGCTAAGGAGAGCACTGTGAGCGGCACAATCGTCTTTGCGCAAAGAAGCCGCTTCTTCGGCTCTGGGAGCCAGAGAGAGCGGCAACTTGGAAAAGGTAAAGAAGCAAGCTGTACAACACTGGGATTGTGTGCGCACCTTGCCAACTATTAGAAAACAGTACCTTTGCACTCTCCTGACTTTTCCAATCACATGAACATTCGATTGGAAGCTATTTTGGACAACTTTTCTTTTCTTCCTGCCAAACACTTGGCAGACATCTCTGCAACTTCTAGAACACGATGGGAGATGTTTTCTGTGCTGGCACAGTTTTTCCTAGCCAGACATAGTGGAAAAGCTTTTTGCCGAGATGTAGATGAGAAGAGGCGCTAAAGACGAAGGTAGGATGCTGTCCGGAGCTAAGAGCCGCTCCCGGGCGTCTTTCGGCAGAAGCCGCGCTAAGGAGAGCACTGTGAGCGGCACAATCGTCTTTGCGCGAAGAAGCCGCATCTTCGGCTCCGGGAGCCGGAGAGAGCGGCAGCTTCGGGAAGGTGAAGAAGCAAGCTGTACAACACTGGGATTGTGTGCGCACCTTGCCAACTGATACAAAACAGTACTTTTGCACTCTCCTGACTTTTCCAGTCACATGAACATTCGATTGGAAGCTGTTTTGGACAACTTTTCTTTTCTTCCTGTCAAACGCTTGGAAGACATCCGTGCAACGTCTAGAACACGATGGGAGATGTTTTCTGTGCTGGCACAGTTTTTCCTAGCCAGACATAGTGGAAAAGCTTTTTGCCGAGATGTAGATGAGAAGAGGCCCTAAAGACGAAGGTAGGATGCTGTCCGGAGCTAAGAGCCGCTCCCGGGCGTCTTTCAGCAGAAGCCGCGCTAAGGAGAGCACTGTGAGCGGCACAATCGTCTTTGCGCAAAGAAGCCGCTTCTTCGGCTCCGGGAGCCGGATTGAGCGGCAGCTTCGGAAAGGTGAAGAAGCAAGCTGTACAACACTGGGATTGTGTGCGCACCTTGCCAACTATTAGAAAACAGTACCTTTGCACTCTCCTGACTTTTCCAATCACATGAACATTCGATTGGAAGCGGTTTTTGACAACTTTTCTTTTTTTCCTGCAAAACACTTGGCAGACATCTCTGCAACTTCTAGAACACGATGGGAGATGTTTTCTGTGCTGGCACAGTTTTTCCTAGCCAGACATAGTGGAAAAGCTTTTTGCTGAGATGTAGATGAGAAGAGGCGCTAAAGACGAAGGTAGGATGCTGTCCGGAGCTAAGAGCCGCTCCCGGGCGTCTTTCGGCAGAAGCCGCGCTAAGGAGAGCACTGTGAGCGGCACAATCGTCTTTGCGCGAAGAAGCCGCTTCTTCGGCTCCGGGAGCCGGAGAGAGCGGCAACTTGGAAAAGGTAAAGAAGCAAGCTGTACAACACTGGGATTGTGTGCGCACCTTGCCAACTGATACAAAACAGTACTTTTGCACTCTCCTGACTTTTCCAGTCACATGAACATTCGATTGAAAGCTGTTTTGGACAACTTTTCTTTTCTTCCTGCCAAACACTTGGCAGACCTCTGTGCAACGTCTAGAACACGATGGGAGATGTTTTCTGTGCTGGCACAGTTTTTCCTAGCCAGACATAGTGGAAAAGCTTTTTGCTGAGATGTAGATGAGAAGAGGCCCTAAAGACGAAGGTAGGATGCTGTCCGGAGCTAAGAGCCGCTCCGGGGCGTCTTTGGGCAGAAGCCGCGCTAAGGAGAGCACTGAGAGTGGCACAATCGTCTTTGCGCGAAGAAGCCCCTTCTTCGGCTCCGGGAGCCGGAGAGAGCGGCAGCTTCGGGAAGGTGAAGAAGCAAGCTGTACAACACTGGGATTGTGTGCGCACCTTGCCAACTGATACAAAACAGTACTTTTGCACTCTCCTGACTTTTCCAGTCACATGAACATTCGATTGGAAGCTGTTTTGGACAACTTTTCTTTTCTTCCTGTCAAACGCTTGGAAGACACCCGTGCAACGTCTAGAACACGATGGGAGATGTTTTCTGTGCTGGCACAGTTTTTCCTAGCCAGACATAGTGGAAAAGCTTTTTGCCGAGATGTAGATGAGAAGAGGCGCTAAAGACGAAGGTAGGATGCTGTCCGGAGCTAAGAGCCGCTCCCGGGCGTCTTTCGGCAGAAGCCGCGCTAAGGAGAGCACTGTGAGCGGCACAATCGTCTTTGCGCAAAGAAGCCGCTTCTTCGGCTCTGGGAGCCGGAGAGAGCGGCAACTTGGAAAAGGTAAAGAAGCAAGCTGTACAACACTGGGATTGTGTGCGCACCTTGCCAACTGATAGAAAACAGTACCTTTGCACTCTCCTGACTTTTCCAATCACATGAACATTCGATTGGAAGCTGTTTTGGACAACTTTTCTTTTCTTCCTGCCAAACACTTGGCAGTCATCTCTGCAACTTCTAGAACACGATGGGAGATGTTTTCTGTGCTGGCACAGTTTTTCCTAGCCAGACATAGTGGAAAAGCTTTTTGCCGAGATGTAGATGAGAAGAGGCGCTAAAGACGAAGGTAGGATGCTGTCCGGAGCTAAGAGCCGCTCCCGGGCGTCTTTCGGCAGAAGCCGCGCTAAGGAGAGCACTGTGAGTGGCACAATCGTCTTTGCGTGAAGAAGCCGCATCTTCGGCTCCGGGAGCCCGAGAGAGCGGCAGCTTCGGGAAGGTGAAGAAGCAAGCTGTACAACACTGGGATTGTGTGCGCACCTTGCCAACTGATACAAAACAGTACTTTTGCACTCTCCTGACTTTTCCAGTCACATGAACATTCGATTGGAAGCTGTTTTGGACAACTTTTCTTTTCTTCCTGTCAAACGCTTGGAAGACATCCGTGCAACGTCTAGAACACGATGGGAGATGTTTTCTGTGCTGGCACAGTTTTTCCTAGCCAGACATAGTGGAAAAGCTTTTTGCCGAGATGTAGATGAGAAGAGGCGCTAAAGACGAAGGTAGGATGCTGTCCGGAGCTAAGAGCCGCTCCCGGGCGTCTTTCGGCAGAAGCCGCGCTAAGGAGAGCACTGAGAGCGGCACAATCATCTTTGCGCGAAGAAGCCGCTTCTTCGGCTCCGGGAGCCAGGGAGAGCGGCAGCTTCGGAAAGGTGAAGAAGCAAGCTGTACCACACTGGGATTGTGTGCGCACCTTGCCAACTATTAGAAAACAGTACCTTTGCACTCTCCTGACTTTTCCAGTCACATGAACATTCGATTGGAAGCTATTTGGCACAACTTTTCTTTTCTTCCTGCCAAACACTTGGCAGACATCTCTGCAACTTCTAGAACACCATGGGAGATGTTTTCTGTGCTGGCACAGTTTTTCCTAGCCAGACATAGTGGAAAAGCTTTTTGCCGAGATGTAGATGAGAAGAGGCGCTAAAGACGAAGGTAGGATGCTGTCCGGAGCTAAGAGCCGCTCCCGGGCGTCTTTCGGCAGAAGCCGCGCTAAGGAGAGCACTGTGAGCGGCACAATCGTCTTTGCGCAAAGAAGCCGCTTCTTCGGCTCTGGGAGCCAGAGAGAGCGGCAACTTGGAAAAGGTAAAGAAGCAAGCTGTACAACACTGGGATTGTGTGCGCACCTTGCCAACTATTAGAAAACAGTACCTTTGCACTCTCCTGACTTTTCCAATCACATGAACATTCGATTGGAAGCTGTTTTGGACAACTTTGCTTTTCTTCCTGCCAAACACTTGGCAGACATCTCTGCAACTTCTAGAACACGATGGGAGATGTTTTCTGTGCTGGCACAGTTTTTCCTAGCCAGACATAGTGGAAAAGCTTTTTGCTGAGATGTAGATGAGAAGAGGCACTAAAGACGAAGGTAGGATGCTGTCCGGAGCTAAGAGCCGCTCCCGGGCATCTTTCGGCAGAAGCCGTGCTAAGGAGAGCACTGTGAGTGGCACAATCGTCTTTGCGCGAAGAAGCCGCTTCTTCGGCTCCGGGAGCCGGAGAGAGCGGCAGCTTCGGGAAGGTGAAGAAGCAAGCTGTACAACACTGGGATTGTGTGCGCACCTTGCCAACTGATACAAAACAGTACTTTTGCACTCTCCTGACTTTTCCAATGACATGAACATTCGATTAGAAGCTGTTTTGGACAACTTTTCTTTTCTTCCTGCCAAACACTTGGCAGACATCCGTGCAACGTCTAGAACACGATGGGAGATGTTTTCTGTGCTGGCACAGTTTTTCCTAGCCAGACATAGTGGAAAAGCTTTTTGCCGAGATGTAGACTACAAAAGACGCTAAAGACGAAGGTAGGATGCTGTCCGGAGCTAAGAGCCGCTCCGGGGCGTCTTTCGGCAGAAGCCGCGCTAAGGAGAGCACTGAGAGTGGCACAATCGTCTTTGCGCGAAGAAGCCCCTTCTTCGGCTCCGGGAGCCGGAGAGAGCGGCAGCTTCGGGAAGGTGAAGAAGCAAGCTGTACAACACTGGGATTGTGTGCGCACCTTGCCAACTGATACAAAACAGTACTTTTGCACTCTCCTGACTTTTCCAGTCACATGAACATTCGATTGGAAGCTGTTTTGGACAACTTTTCTTTTCTTCCTGTCAAACGCTTGGAAGACACCCGTGCAACGTCTAGAACACGATGGGAGATGTTTTCTGTGCTGGCACAGTTTTTCCTAGCCAGACATAGTGGAAAAGCTTTTTGCCGAGATGTAGATGAGAAGAGGCGCTAACGAATAAGGTAGGATGCTGTCCGGAGCTAAGAGCCGCTCCCGGGCGTCTTTCGGCAGAAGCCGCGCTAAGGAGAGCACTGAGAGCGGCACAATCATCTTTGCGCGAAGAAGCCGCTTCTTCGGCTCCGGGAGCCAGGGAGAGCGGCAGCTTCGGAAAGGTGAAGAAGCAAGCTGTACCACACTGGGATTGTGTGCGCACCTTGCCAACTGATACAAAACAGTACTTTTGTACTCTCCTGACTTTTCCAATCACATGAACATTCGATTGGAAGCTGTTTTGGACAACTTTGCTTTTCTTCCTGCCAAACACTTGGCAGATATCTCTGCAACTTCTAGAACACGATGGGAGATGTTTTCTGCGCTGGCACAGTTTTTCCTTGCCAGACATAGTGGAAAAGCTTTTTGCTGAGATGTAGATGAGAAGAGGCACTAAAGACGAAGGTAGGATGCTGTCCGGAGCTAAGAGCCGCTCCCGGGCATCTTTCGGCAGAAGCCGCGCTAAGGAGAGCACTGTGAGTGGCACAATCGTCTTTGCGCGAAGAAGCCGCTTCTTCGGCTCCGGGAGCCGGAGAGAGCGGCAGCTTCGGGAAGGTGAAGAAGCAAGCTGTACAACACTGGGATTGTGTGCGCACCTTGCCAACTGATACAAAACAGTACTTTTGCACTCTCCTGACTTTTCCAATCACATGAACATTCGATTAGAAGCTGTTTTGGACAACTTTTCTTTTCTTCCTGCCAAACGCTTGGCAGACCTCCGTGCAACGTCTAGAACACGATGGGAGATGTTTTCTGTGCTGGCACAGTTTTTCCTAGCCAGACATAGTGGAAAAGCTTTTTGCTGAGATGTAGATGAGAAGAGGCGCTAAAGACGAAGGTAGGATGCTGTCCGGAGCTAAGAGCCGCTCCCGGGCGTCTTTCGGCAGAAGCCGCGCTAAGGAGAGCACTGAGAGCGGCACAATCATCTTTGCGCGAAGAAGCCGCTTCTTCGGCTCCGGGAGCCAGGGAGAGCGGCAGCTTCGGAAAGGTGAAGAAGCAAGCTGTACCACACTGGGATTGTGTGCGCACCTTGCCAACTGATACAAAACAGTACTTTTGTACTCTCCTGACTTTTCCAATCACATGAACATTCGATTGGAAGCTGTTTTGGACAACTTTGCTTTTCTTCCTGCCAAACACTTGGCAGATATCTCTGCAACTTCTAGAACACGATGGGAGATGTTTTCTGCGCTGGCACAGTTTTTCCTTGCCAGACATAGTGGAAAAGCTTTTTGCTGAGATGTAGATGAGAAGAGGCACTAAAGACGAAGGTAGGATGCTGTCCGGAGCTAAGAGCCGCTCCCGGGCATCTTTCGGCAGAAGCCGCGCTAAGGAGAGCACTGTGAGTGGCACAATCGTCTTTGCGCGAAGAAGCCGCTTCTTCGGCTCCGGGAGCCGGAGAGAGCGGCAGCTTCGGGAAGGTGAAGAAGCAAGCTGTACAACACTGGGATTGTGTGCGCACCTTGCCAACTGATACAAAACAGTACTTTTGCACTCTCCTGACTTTTCCAATCACATGAACATTCGATTAGAAGCTGTTTTGGACAACTTTTCTTTTCTTCCTGCCAAACACTTGGCAGACCTCCGTGCAACGTCTAGAACACGATGGGAGATGTTTTCTGTGCTGGCACAGTTTTTCCTAGCCAGACATAGTGGAAAAGCTTTTTGCTGAGATGTAGATGAGAAGAGGCGCTAAAGACGAAGGCAGGATGCTGTCCGGAGCTAAGAGCCGCTCCCAGGCGTCTTTCGGCAGAAGCCGCGCTAAGGAGAGCACTGAGAGCGGCACAATCGTCTTTGCGCGAAGAAGCCGCTTCTTCGGCTCCGGGAGCCAGGGAGAGCGGCAGCTTCGGAAAGGTGAAGAAGCAAGCTGTACAACACTGGGATTGTGTGCGCACCTTGCCAACTGATACAAAACAGTACTTTTGCACTCTCCTGACTTTTCCAATCACATGAACATTCGATTAGAAGCTGTTTTGGACAACTTTGCTTTTCTTCCTGCCAAACACTTGGCAGACATCTCTGCAACTTCTAGAACACGATGGGAGATGTTTTCTGTGCTGGCACAGTTTTTCCTAGCCAGACATAGTGGAAAAGCTTTTTGCTGAGATGTAGATGAGAAGAGGCCCTAAAGACGAAGGTAGGATGCTGTCCGGAGCTAAGATCCGCTCCCGGGCGTCTTTCGGCAGAAGCCGCGCTAAGGAGAGCACTGTGAGCGGCACAATCGTCTTTGCGCGAAGAAGCCGCATCTTCGGCTCCGGAAGCCGGAGAGAGCGGCAGCTTCGGGAAGGTGAAGAAGCAAGCTGTACAACACTGGGATTGTGTGCGCACCTTGCCAACTGATACAAAACAGTACTTTTGCACTCTCCTGACTTTTCCAGTCACATGAACATTCGATTGGAAGCTGTTTTGGACAACTTTTCTTTTCTTCCTGTCAAACGCTTGGAAGACATCCGTGCAACGTCTAGAACACGATGGGAGATGTTTTCTGTGCTGGCACAGTTTTTCCTAGCCAGACATAGTGGAAAAGCTTTTTGCCGAGATGTAGATGAGAAGAGGCGCTAAAGACGAAGGTAGGATGCTGTCCGGAGCTAAGAGCCGCTCCCGGGCGTCTTTCGGCAGAAGCCGCGCTAAGGAGAGCACTGTGAGCGGCACAATCATCTTTGCGCGAAGAAGCCGCTTCTTCGGCTCCGGGAGCCAGGGAGAGCGGCAGCTTCGGAAAGGTGAAGAAGCAAGCTGTACCACACTGGGATTGTGTGCGCACCTTGCCAACTGATACAAAACAGTACTTTTGTACTCTCCTGACTTTTCCAATCACATGAACATTCGATTGGAAGCTGTTTTGGACAACTTTGCTTTTCTTCCTGCCAAACACTTGGCAGACATCTCTGCAACTTCTAGAACACGATGGGAGATGTTTTCTGTGCTGGCACAGTTTTTCCTAGCCAGACATAGTGGAAAAGCTTTTTGCCGAGATGTAGATGAGAAGAGGCGCTAAAGACGAAGGTAGGATGCTGTCCGGAGCTAAGAGCCGCTCCCGGGCGTCTTTCGGCAGAAGCCGCGCTAAGGAGAGCACTGTGAGCGGCACAATCGTCTTTGCGTGAAGAAGCCGCATCTTCGGCTCCGGGAGCCCGAGAGAGCGGCAGCTTCGGGAAGGTGAAGAAGCAAGCTGTACAACACTGGGATTGTGTGCGCACCTTGCCAACTGATACAAAACAGTACTTTTGCACTCTCCTGACTTTTCCAGTCACATGAACATTCGATTGGAAGCTGTTTTGGACAACTTTTCTTTTCTTCCTGTCAAACGCTTGGAAGACATCCGTGCAACGTCTAGAACACGATGGGAGATGTTTTCTGTGCTGGCACAGTTTTTCCTAGCCAGACATAGTGGAAAAGCTTTTTGCCGAGATGTAGATGAGAAGAGGCGCTAAAGACGAAGGTAGGATGCTGTCCGGAGCTAAGAGCCGCTCCCGGGCGTCTTTCGGCAGAAGCCGCGCTAAGGAGAGCACTGAGAGCGGCACAATCATCTTTGCGCGAAGAAGCCGCTTCTTCGGCTCCGGGAGCCAGGGAGAGCGGCAGCTTCGGAAAGGTGAAGAAGCAAGCTGTACCACACTGGGATTGTGTGCGCACCTTGCCAACTATTAGAAAACAGTACCTTTGCACTCTCCTGACTTTTCCAGTCACATGAACATTCGATTGGAAGCTATTTTGGACAACTTTTCTTTTCTTCCTGCCAAACACTTGGCAGACATCTCTGCAACTTCTAGAACACCATGGGAGATGTTTTCTGTGCTGGCACAGTTTTTCCTAGCCAGACATAGTGGAAAAGCTTTTTGCCGAGATGTAGATGAGAAGAGGCGCTAAAGACGAAGGTAGGATGCTGTCCGGAGCTAAGAGCCGCTCCCGGGCGTCTTTCGGCAGAAGCCGCGCTAAGGAGAGCACTGTGAGCGGCACAATCGTCTTTGCGCAAAGAAGCCGCTTCTTCGGCTCTGGGAGCCAGAGAGAGCGGCAACTTGGAAAAGGTAAAGAAGCAAGCTGTACAACACTGGGATTGTGTGCGCACCTTGCCAACTATTAGAAAACAGTACCTTTGCACTCTCCTGACTTTTCCAATCACATGAACATTCGATTGGAAGCTGTTTTGGACAACTTTGCTTTTCTTCCTGCCAAACACTTGGCAGACATCTCTGCAACTTCTAGAACACGATGGGAGATGTTTTCTGTGCTGGCACAGTTTTTCCTAGCCAGACATAGTGGAAAAGCTTTTTGCTGAGATGTAGATGAGAAGAGGCACTAAAGACGAAGGTAGGATGCTGTCCGGAGCTAAGAGCCGCTCCCGGGCATCTTTCGGCAGAAGCCGCGCTAAGGAGAGCACTGTGAGTGGCACAATCGTCTTTGCGTGAAGAAGCCGCTTCTTCGGCTCCGGGAGCCGGAGAGAGCGGCAGCTTCGGAAAGGTGAAGAAGCAAGCTGTACAACACTGGGATTGTGTGCGCACCTTGCCAACTGATACAAAACAGTACTTTTGCACTCTCCTGACTTTTCCAATCTCATGAACATTCGATTAGAAGCTGTTTTGGACAACTTTTCTTTTCTTCCTGCCAAACACTTGGCAGACATCCGTGCAACGTCTAGAACACGATGGGAGATGTTTTCTGTGCTGGCACAGTTTTTCCTAGCCAGACATAGTGGAAAAGCTTTTTGCCGAGATGTAGACTACAAAAGACGCTAAAGACGAAGGTAGGATGCTGTCCGGAGCTAAGAGCCGCTCCGGGGCGTCTTTCGGCAGAAGCCGCGCTAAGGAGAGCACTGAGAGTGGCACAATCGTCTTTGCGCGAAGAAGCCCCTTCTTCGGCTCCGGGAGCCGGAGAGAGCGGCAGCTTCGGGAAGGTGAAGAAGCAAGCTGTACAACACTGGGATTGTGTGCGCACCTTGCCAACTGATACAAAACTCTACTTTTGCACTCTCCTGACTTTTCCAGTCACATGAACATTCGATTGGAAGCTGTTTTGGACAACTTTTCTTTTCTTCCTGTCAAACGCTTGGAAGACACCCGTGCAACGTCTAGAACACGATGGGAGATGTTTTCTGTGCTGGCACAGTTTTTCCTAGCCAGACATAGTGGAAAAGCTTTTTGCCGAGATGTAGATGAGAAGAGACGCTAAAGACGAAGGTAGGATGCTGTCCGGAGCTAAGAGCCGCTCCCGGGCGTCTTTCGGCAGAAGCCGCGCTAAGGAGAGCACTGAAAGCGGCACAATCATCTTTGCGCGAAGAAGCCGCTTCTTCGGCTCTGGGAGCCAGGGAGAGCGGCAGCTTCGGAAAGGTGAAGAAGCAAGCTGTACCACACTGGGATTGTGTGCGCACCTTGCCAACTGATACAAAACAGTACTTTTGTACTCTCCTGACTTTTCCAATCACATGAACATTCGATTGGAAGCTGTTTTGGACAACTTTGCTTTTCTTCCTGCCAAACACTTGGCAGATATCTCTGCAACTTCTAGAACACGATGGGAGATGTTTTCTGCGCTGGCACAGTTTTTCCTTGCCAGACATAGTGGAAAAGCTTTTTGCTGAGATGTAGATGAGAAGAGGCACTAAAGACGAAGGTAGGATGCTGTCCGGAGCTAAGAGCCGCTCCCGGGCGTCTTTCGGCAGAAGCCGCGCTAAGGAGAGCACTGAGAGCGGCACAATCATCTTTGCGCGAAGAAGCCGCTTCTTCGGCTCCGGGAGCCAGGGAGAGCGGCAGCTTCGGAAAGGTGAAGAAGCAAGCTGTACAACACTGGGATTGTGTGCGCACCTTGCCAACTGATACAAAACAGTACTTTTGTACTCTCCTGACTTTTCCAATCACATGAACATTCGATTGGAAGCTGTTTTGGACAACTTTGCTTTTCTTCCTGCCAAACACTTGGCAGATATCTCTGCAACTTCTAGAACACGATGGGAGATGTTTTCTGCGCTGGCACAGTTTTTCCTTGCCAGACATAGTGGAAAAGCTTTTTGCTGAGATGTAGATGAGAAGAGGCACTAAAGACGAAGGTAGGATGCTGTCCGGAGCTAAGAGCCGCTCCCGGGCGTCTTTCGGCAGAAGCCGCGCTAAGGAGAGCACTGAGAGCGGCACAATCATCTTTGCGCGAAGAAGCCGCTTCTTCGGCTCCGGGAGCCAGGGAGAGCGGCAGCTTCGGAAAGGTGAAGAAGCAAGCTGTACAACACTGGGATTGTGTGCGCACCTTGCCAACTGATACAAAACAGTACTTTTGTACTCTCCTGACTTTTCCAATCACATGAACATTCGATTGGAAGCTGTTTTGGACAACTTTGCTTGTCTTCCTGCCAAACACTTGGCAGATATCTCTGCAACTTCTAGAACACGATGGGAGATGTTTTCTGCGCTGGCACAGTTTTTCCTTGCCAGACATAGTGGAAAAGCTTTTTGCTGAGATGTAGATGAGAAGAGGCACTAAAGACGAAGGTAGGATGCTGTCCGGAGCTAAGAGCCGCTCCCGGGCATCTTTCGGCAGAAGCCGCGCTAAGGAGAGCACTGTGAGTGGCACAATCGTCTTTGCGCGAAGAAGCCGCTTCTTCGGCTCCGGGAGCCGGAGAGAGCGGCAGCTTCGGGAAGGTGAAGAAGCAAGCTGTACAACACTGGGATTGTGTGCGCACCTTGCCAACTGATACAAAACAGTACTTTTGCACTCTCCTGACTTTTCCAATCACATGAACATTCGATTAGAAGCTGTTTTGGACAACTTTTCTTTTCTTCCTGCTAAACACTTGGCAGACCTCCGTGCAACGTCTAGAACACGATGGGAGATGTTTTCTGTGCTGGCACAGTTTTTCCTAGCCAGACATAGTGGAAAAGCTTTTTGCTGAGATGTAGATGAGAAGAGGCGCTAAAGACGAAGGTAGGATGCTGTCCGGAGCTAAGAGCCGCTCCCGGGCGTCTTTCGGCAGAAGCTGCGCTAAGGAGAGCACTGAGAGCGGCACAATCATCTTTGCGCGAAGAAGCCGCTTCTTCGGCTCCGGGAGCCAGGGAGAGCGGCAGCTTCGGAAAGGTGAAGAAGCAAGCTGTACAACACTGGGATTGTGTGCGCACCTTGCCAACTGATACAAAACAGTACTTTTGCACTCTCCTGACTTTTCCAATCACATGAACATTCGATTAGAAGCTGTTTTGGACAACTTTGCTTTTCTTCCTGCCAAACACTTGGCAGACATCTCTGCAACTTCTAGAACACGATGGGAGATGTTTTCTGTGCTGGCACAGTTTTTCCTAGCCAGACATAGTGGAAAAGCTTTTTGCTGAGATGTAGATGAGAAGAGGCCCTAAAGACGAAGGTAGGATGCTGTCCGGAGCTAAGAGCCGCTCCCGGGCGTCTTTCGGCAGAAGCCGCGCTAAGGAGAGCACTGTGAGCGGCACAATCGTCTTTGCGCAAAGAAGCCGCTTCTTCGGCTCTGGGAGCCGGAGAGAGCGGCAACTTGGAAAAGGTAAAGAAGCAAGCTGTACAACACTGGGATTGTGTGCGCACCTTGCCAACTGATAGAAAACAGTACCTTTGCACTCTCCTGACTTTTCCAATCACATGAACATTCGATTGGAAGCTATTTTGGACAACTTTTCTTTTCTTCCTGCCAAACACTTGGCAGACATCTCTGCAACTTCTAGAATACGATGGGAGATGTTTTCTGTGCTGGCACAGTTTTTCCTAGCCAGACATAGTGGAAAAGCTTTTTGCCGAGATGTAGATGAGAAGAGGCGCTAAAGACGAAGGTAGGATGCTGTCCGGAGCTAAGAGCCGCTCCCGGGCGTCTTTCGGCAGAAGCCGCGCTAAGGAGAGCACTGTGAGCGGCACAATCGTCTTTGCGTGAAGAAGCCGCATCTTCGGCTCCGGGAGCCGGAGAGAGCGGCAGCTTCGGGAAGGTGAAGAAGCAAGCTGTACAACACTGGGATTGTGTGCGCACCTTGCCAACTGATACAAAACAGTACTTTTGCACTCTCCTGACTTTTCCAGTCACATGAACATTCGATTGGAAGCTGTTTTGGACAACTTTTCTTTTCTTCCTGTCAAACGCTTGGAAGACATCCGTGCAACGTCTAGAACACGATGGGAGATGTTTTCTGTGCTGGCACAGTTTTTCCTAGCCAGACATAGTGGAAAAGCTTTTTGCCGAGATGTAGATGAGAAGAGGCGCTAAAGACGAAGGTAGGATGCTGTCCGGAGCTAAGAGCCGCTCCCGGGCGTCTTTCGGCAGAAGCCGCGCTAAGGAGAGCACTGTGAGTGGCACAATCATCTTTGCGCGAAGAAGCCGCTTCTTCGGCTCCGGGAGCCAGGGAGAGCGGCAGCTTCGGAAAGGTGAAGAAGCAAGCTGTACCACACAGGGATTGTGTGCGCACCTAGCCAACTGATACAAAACAGTACTTTTGTACTCTCCTGACTTTTCCAATCACATGAACATTCGATTGGAAGCTGTTTTGGACAACTTTGCTTTTCTTCCTGCCAAACACTTGGCAGACATCTCTGCAACTTCTAGAACACGATGGGAGATGTTTTCTGTGCTGGCACAGTTTTTCCTAGCCAGACATAGTGGAAAAGCTTTTTGCCGAGATGTAGATGAGAAGAGGCGCTAAAGACGAAGGTAGGATGCTGTCCGGAGCTAAGAGCCGCTCCCGGGCGTCTTTCGGCAGAAGCCGCGCTAAGGAGAGCACTGTGAGCGGCACAATCATCTTTGCGTGAAGAAGCCGCATCTTCGGCTCCGGGAGCCCGAGAGAGCGGCAGCTTCGGGAAGGTGAAGAAGCAAGCTGTACAACACTGGGATTGTGTGCGCACCTTGCCAACTGATACAAAACAGTACTTTTGCACTCTCCTGACTTTTCCAGTCACATGAACATTCGATTGGAAGCTGTTTTGGACAACTTTTCTTTTCTTCCTGTCAAACGCTTGGAAGACATCCGTGCAACGTCTAGAACACGATGGGAGATGTTTTCTGTGCTGGCACAGTTTTTCCTAGCCAGACATAGTGGAAAAGCTTTTTGCCGAGATGTAGATGAGAAGAGGCGCTAAAGACGAAGGTAGGATGCTGTCCGGAGCTAAGAGCCGCTCCGGGGCGTCTTTCGGCAGAAGCCGCGCTAAGGAGAGCACTGTGAGCGGCACAATCGTCTTTGCGCAAAGAAGCCGCTTCTTCGGCTCTGGGAGCCAGAGAGAGCGGCAACTTGGAAAAGGTAAAGAAGCAAGCTGTACAACACTGGGATTGTGTGCGCACCTTGCCAACTATTAGAAAACAGTACCTTTGCACTCTCCTGACTTTTCCAATCACATGAACATTCGATTAGAAGCTGTTTTGGACAACTTTTCTTTTCTTCCTGCCAAACACTTGGCAGACATCCGTGCAACGTCTAGAACACGATGGGAGATGTTTTCTGTGCTGGCACAGTTTTTCCTAGCCAGACATAGTGGAAAAGCTTTTTGCCGAGATGTAGACTACAAAAGACGCTAAAGACGAAGGTAGGATGCTGTCCGGAGCTAAGAGCCGCTCCGGGGCGTCTTTCGGCAGAAGCTGCGCTAAGGAGAGCACTGAGAGTGGCACAATCGTCTTTGCGCGAAGAAGCCCCTTCTTCGGCTCCGGGAGCCGGAGAGAGCGGCAGCTTCGGGAAGGTGAAGAAGCAAGCTGTACAACACTGGGATTGTGTGCGCACCTTGCCAACTGATACAAAACAGTACTTTTGCACTCTCCTGACTTTTCCAGTCACATGAACATTCGATTGGAAGCTGTTTTGGACAACTTTTCTTTTCTTCCTGTCAAACGCTTGGAAGACACCCGTGCAACGTCTAGAACACGATGGGAGATGTTTTCTGTGCTGGCACAGTTTTTCCTAGCCAGACATAGTGGAAAAGCTTTTTGCCGAGATGTAGATGAGAAGAGGCGCTAAAGACGAAGGTAGGATGCTGTCCGGAGCTAAGAGCCGCTCCCGGGCGTCTTTCGGCAGAAGCCGCGCTAAGGAGAGCACTGAGAGCGGCACAATCATCTTTGCGCGAAGAAGCCCCTTCTTCGGCTCCGGGAGCCGGAGAGAGCGGCAGCTTCGGGAAGGTGAAGAAGCAAGCTGTACAACACTGGGATTGTGTGCGCACCTTGCCAACTGATACAAAACAGTACTTTTGCACTCTCCTGACTTTTCCAGTCACATGAACATTCGATTGGAAGCTGTTTTGGACAACTTTTCTTTTCTTCCTGTCAAACGCTTGGAAGACACCCGTGCAACGTCTAGAACACGATGGGAGATGTTTTCTGTGCTGGCACAGTTTTTCCTAGCCAGACATAGTGGAAAAGCTTTTTGCCGAGATGTAGATGAGAAGAGGCGCTAAAGACGAAGGTAGGATGCTGTCCGGAGCTAAGAGCCGCTCCCGGGCGTCTTTCGGCAGAAGCCGCGCTAAGGAGAGCACTGAGAGCGGCACAATCATCTTTGCGCGAAGAAGCTGCTTCTTCGGCTCCGGGAGCCAGGGAGAGCGGCAGCTTCGGAAAGGTGAAGAAGCAAGCTGTACCACACTGGGATTGTGTGCGCACCTTGCCAACTGATACAAAACAGTACTTTTGTACTCTCCTGACTTTTCCAATCACATGAACATTCGATTGGAAGCTGTTTTGGACAACTTTGCTTTTCTTCCTGCCAAACACTTGGCAGATATCTCTGCAACTTCTAGAACACGATGGGAGATGTTTTCTGCGCTGGCACAGTTTTTCCTTGCCAGACATAGTGGAAAAGCTTTTTGCTGAGATGTAGATGAGAAGAGGCACTAAAGACGAAGGTAGGATGCTGTCCGGAGCTAAGAGCCGCTCCCGGGCATCTTTCGGCAGAAGCCGCGCTAAGGAGAGCACTGTGAGTGGCACAATCGTCTTTGCGCGAAGAAGCCGCTTCTTCGGCTCCGGGAGCCGGAGAGAGCGGCAGCTTCGGGAAGGTGAAGAAGCAAGCTGTACAACACTGGGATTGTGTGCGCACCTTGCCAACTGATACAAAACAGTACTTTTGCACTCTCCTGACTTTTCCAATCACATGAACATTCGATTAGAAGCTGTTTTGGACAACTTTTCTTTTCTTCCTGCCAAACACTTGGCAGACCTCCGTGCAACGTCTAGAACACGATGGGAGATGTTTTCTGTGCTGGCACAGTTTTTCCTAGCCAGACATAGTGGAAAAGCTTTTTGCTGAGATGTAGATGAGAAGAGGCGCTAAAGACGAAGGTAGGATGCTGTCCGGAGCTAAGAGCCGCTCCCGGGCGTCTTTCGGCAGAAGCCGCGCTAAGGAGAGCACTGAGAGCGGCACAATCATCTTTGCGCGAAGAAGCCGCTTCTTTGGCTCCGCGAGCCAGGGAGAGCGGCAGCTTCGGAAAGGTGAAGAAGCAAGCTGTACAACACTGGGATTGTGTGCGCACCTTGCCAACTGATACAAAACAGTACTTTTGCACTCTCCTGACTTTTCCAATCACATGAACATTCGATTAGAAGCTGTTTTGGACAACTTTGCTTTTCTTCCTGCCAAACACTTGGCAGACATCTCTGCAACTTCTAGAACACGATGGGAGATGTTTTCTGTGCTGGCACAGTTTTTCCTAGCCAGACATAGTGGAAAAGCTTTTTGCTGAGATGTAGATGAGAAGAGGCCCTAAAGACGAAGGTAGGATGCTGTCCGGAGCTAAGAGCCGCTCCCGGGCGTCTTTCGGCAGAAGCCGCGCTAAGGAGAGCACTGTGAGCGGCACAATCGTCTTTGCGCAAAGAAGCCGCTTCTTCGGCTCTGGGAGCCGGAGAGAGCGGCAACTTGGAAAAGGTAAAGAAGCAAGCTGTACAACACTGGGATTGTGTGCGCACCTTGCCAACTGATAGAAAACAGTACCTTTGCACTCTCCTGACTTTTCCAATCACATGAACATTCGATTGGACGCTATTTTGGACAACTTTTCTTTTCTTCCTGCCAAACACTTGGCAGACATCTCTGCAACTTCTAGAACACGATGGGAGATGTTTTCTGTGCTGGCACAGTTTTTCCTAGCCAGACATAGTGGAAAAGCTTTTTGCCGAGATGTAGATGAGAAGAGGCGCTAAAGACGAAGGTAGGATGCTGTCCGGAGCTAAGAGCCGCTCCGGGGCGTCTTTCGGCAGAAGCCGCGCTAAGGAGAGCACTGTGAGCGGCACAATTGTCTTTGCGCGAAGAAGCCGCTTCTTCGGCTCCGGGAGCCGGAGAGAGCGGCAGCTTCGGGAAGGTGAAGAAGCAAGCTGTACAACACTGGGATTGTGTGCGCACCTTGCCAACTGATACAAAACAGTACTTTTGCACTCTCGTGACTTTTCCAGTCACATGAACATTCGATTGGAAGCTGTTTTGGACAACTTTTCTTTTCTTCCTGTCAAACGCTTGGAAGACATCCGTGCAACGTCTAGAACACGATGGGAGATGTTTTCTGTGCTGGCACAGTTTTTCCTAGCCAGACATAGTGGAAAAGCTTTTTGCCGAGATGTAGATGAGAAGAGGCGCTAAAGACGAAGGTAGGATGCTGTCCGGAGCTAAGAGCCGCTCCCGGGCGTCTTTCGGCAGAAGCCGCGCTAAGGAGAGCACTGTGAGCGGCACAATCATCTTTGCGCGAAGAAGCCGCTTCTTCGGCTCCGGGAGCCAGGGAGAGCGGCAGCTTCGGAAAGGTGAAGAAGCAAGCTGTACCACACTGGGATTGTGTGCGCACCTTGCCAACTGATACAAAACAGTACTTTTGTAATCTCCTGACTTTTCCAATCACATGAACATTCGATTGGAAGCTGTTTTGGACAACTTTGCTTTTCTTCCTGCCAAACACTTGGCAGACATCTCTGCAACTTCTAGAACACGATGGGAGATGTTTTCTGTGCTGGCACAGTTTTTCCTTGCCAGACATAGTGGAAAAGCTTTTTGCTGAGATGTAGATGAGAAGAGGCACTAAAGACGAAGGTAGGATGCTGTCCGGAGCTAAGAGCCGCTCCCGGGCATCTTTCGGCAGAAGCCGCGCTAAGGAGAGCACTGGGAGTGGCACAATCGTCTTTGCGCGAAGAAGCCGCTTCTTCGGCTCCGGGAGCCGGAGAGAGCGGCAGCTTCGGGAAGGTGAAGAAGCAAGCTGTACAACACTGGGATTGTGTGCGCACCTTGCCAACTGATACAAAACAGTACTTTTGCACTCTCCTGACTTTTCCAGTCACATGAACATTCGATTGGAAGCTGTTTTGGACAACTTTTCTTTTCTTCCTGTCAAACGCTTGGAAGACATCCGTGCAACGTCTAGAACACGATGGGAGATGTTTTCTGTGCTGGCACAGTTTTTCCTAGCCAGACATAGTGGAAAAGCTTTTTGCTGAGATGTAGATGAGAAGAGGCGCTAAAGACGAAGGTAGGATGCTGTCCGGAGCTAAGAGCCGCTCCCGGGCGTCTTTCGGCAGAAGCCGCGCTAAGGAGAGCACTGAGAGCGGCACAATCATCTTTGCGCGAAGAAGCCGCTTCTTCGGCTCCGGGAGCCAGGGAGAGCGGCAGCTTCGGAAAGGTGAAGAAGCAAGCTGTACCACACTGGGATTGTGTGCGCACCTTGCCAACTGATACAAAACAGTACTTTTGTACTCTCCTGACTTTTCCAATCACATGAACATTCGATTGGAAGCTGTTTTGGACAACTTTGCTTTTCTTCCTGCCAAACACTTGGCAGACATCTCTGCAACTTCTAGAACACGATGGGAGATGTTTTCTGTGCTGGCACAGTTTTTCCTTGCCAGACATAGTGGAAAAGCTTTTTGCTGAGATGTAGATGAGAAGAGGCACTAAAGACGAAGGTAGGATGCTGTCCGGAGCTAAGAGCCGCTCCCGGGCATTATTCGGCAGAAGCCGCGCTAAGGAGAGCACTGTGAGTGGCACAATCGTCTTTGCGCGAAGAAGCCGCTTCTTCGGCTCCGGGAGCCGGAGAGAGCGGCAGCTTCGGGAAGGTGAAGAAGCAAGCTGTACAACACTGGGATTGTGTGCGCACCTTGCCAACTGATAGAAAACAGTACTTTTGCACTCTCCTGACTTTTCCAATCACATGAACATTCGATTGGAAGCTGTGTTGGACAACTTTTCTTTTCTTCCTGCCAAACACTTGGCAGACATCCGTGCAACGTCTAGAACACGATGGGAGATGTTTTCTGTGCTGGCGCAGTTTTTCCTAGCCAGACATAGTGGAAAAGCTTTTTGCCGAGATGTAGACTACAAAAGACGCTAAAGACGAAGGTAGGATGCTGTCCGGAGCTAAGAGCCGCTCCGGGGCGTCTTTCGGCAGAAGCCGCGCTAAGGAGAGCACTGGGAGTGGCACAATCGTCTTTGCGCGAAGAAGCCGCTTCTTCGGCTCCGGGAGCCGGAGAGAGCGGCAGCTTCGGGAAGGTGAAGAAGCAAGCTGTACAACACTGGGATTGTGTGCGCACCTTGCCAACTGATACAAAACAGTACTTTTGCACTCTCCTGACTTTTCCAATCACATGAACATTCGATTAGAAGCTGTTTTGGACAACTTTTCTTTTCTTCCTGCCAAACACTTGGCAGACCTCCGTGCAACGTCTAGAACACGATGGGAGATGTTTTCTGTGCTGGCACAGTTTCTCCTTGCCAGATGTAGTGGAAAAGCTTTTTGCTAAGATGTAGACAAAAAGAGAGGCTTAAGAGTGAATGTAAGCAAATGACAGCCATATTCAAAAAAGTCTATTAAGAGGACTCGCGATAGTACAAACTAGCCAGCCTCTTTTTTATCCCCAGGAAGTTGATGACGCAGCTCTTCCTGGAACACCTTGTCAGGCACATGAAAGACGACCAAATAATGTAGTTAGCATGATTTTTCAGGGGAATTTCATGCTGAACATCACTTTAAACTCCTCTGATGAATCAACTTGACTGGTAGATGAAGGGAATATTATCTGCCTGGGCTTCAGGGAGGTTTTTGACATATCTCTACTTGGCAGCACACATACATATGGAAGCAATAGTGCAAAGGGGAGGGAATCAGTGTCTTTTCAGTGATGCTGAGGGAAAAGACAAGAGGCAGTGGGCACACACTGAAATACAGGAGATTGCCTTTGAACATCAGTAAATGTTTCTTTACTGTGAGGGTGACTGAACCACGGCACAGACTGCCCAGAAAGATTGTGGAGCCTGGATCTTTGAAGACATTAAAAGTACACCCAGATAGAATCCTGGGCAAGAGGCTCTAGGTATCCTGGTTTAGGCAGGGGGGTTGGGCCTGGTTAGCCCCACCAACCCCTTCCACTCTCTTTCATTCCGTGCTAGTGAATTCTCTTCAAGATGCATTTCAAGCACTGGCATGACAAAGTTCTGTGCAGACAGAGATCCAAATGGACATGGCATCTAAGTTCCTTAAGCAGTGTTCAAGAAGAATGTAAAACTCTGGCACAAGTGTCTCTTCCCTAACTGAATCCCTTTCATGGGAAAATTCCCAACTCTAGAAAGATCTTCTGATACGCATGCTTAAGACTGACGCTGGCTGAGCAAATTTCTCCCTATGTGTATCTAAGACCAGTTAGGATCTTCACCCAAAGTGCTGTCAACATAGTCACAGAATGCCTATTGTTAAGAAGTGACAACTTCCATCAGAATGGCAACTATTGGTCCACAAAATGGATTAATGGATGGGAATTATCTACGTGGGGTTAAAAACAAAAATAAAGAGTTGGTCTTTATTTATCAATTTCATTGCAATATTGATAAGGGAAGAAAAAGATCTAAGTCCTTGAATTTCTGAACTCAAGGAAAGATTTTAAAAATTCCTTGTAAAAATGTATGATCACAATCAGACTATTGAAACCATTTTAGTTGGGAACAAAGTTCCAAAATTGTCTAGATAGTGGCAAAGAAGCCAAGAAAATAGGAAAGAAACAAAAAGAGAGCAAAAGAGTCAGCTTCAGTGTACAAGCTCGTTCTAGAAGTAGTCTGCTGGGAAAAGGAACCCCCAGCTGAATTTCCAATGTATTCCTGCGCTTGATTCAGTCACTGGTCAATGTAAAAACCAATCCTTTTGTACAACTTCTTCCAGCAACAAAAACTCCAACAGGTTGACACTACCATCATGCCTGTTCCAGACATATTTAAAAGAGAAATGATGATTTTCTTGAAAACCTACTTGCATAAAAGTTGCAAGATGGTGGAGGGATTCCCACATCCTCCTTCCTCCATCTGGCTTGAAAGTATATTTGATAAAATATGCAACAAAGCACATGATTTATAAGGGAGAGTCAAATGGATGATTTGGGAATTGATCTCTTGTTGATAGTAAACTTCATATCCACTCGGTGTGAGCTTTTTAAAACAAAATGTGGAGCTGAGGCATGAATCTGCCACAACAATTGTAAAGCAAACATACACACTCCCCTTCACATGCCCCCCCTTCCACACACACCTAGGCACACACAGAGATCAGCATAGCAGATCATGAACACCTTGGAAAAGACTGAAATGCTAAATGCCTCTCTTGATGGGCAAAAGAGCTGGTGCAGTAATTCAAATGCCTGGTACAAAAATTCTGTTTAATATTTAGCTCCTATTTAAAACACAGCTTTTCATTTCATTCTATTTACAGAATATTTTCATTTCATTTGTTTCTTTAAAATTACTTAGTTCTCACCTGTTGTATGTCTAGGAATATTTTCTTCCAAAAATAGAAAAAAATAGATGATATCTTTTCAGCAGAAAACATTGGTTGATGCAATTTTAAACCATCATGATATGGAAGAATTCTTCTGTCCCTCTCGAAGGTGGAAGAAGCATTTGGATCACAGATCATCTACAATGAAATACTTGACATGTTTAAGATGCTTTCCATCAATTTTGATCGTCAATTGCTTATTCGTTGTAAACAGTAATTTTTCAGTGAAGGGAAAGTGTGTGTGGTATATCTACATGATGTGTTCAAAGCCAGTTCCTACTAATGGCCAGGCTGAATTCCAGTAAATAATGTCCCGAATGATATTTTGCCGCCTTCTTTGGCACTTCATGAAATCTTACCCCGATGAAGTGCTGAAACACAGAGATTTTCTCTTAGAGAGTGTCTCATGTTGTAACCCATCCCATGGATTTTATGCTGTAATTCTTATCTCTTTTAAAATTTACTATCTTCTGTACAGTTTTCATGAAACTTTCTGTTACAGTAGTGAATAGCACAGATAAATGTCATTTTGTACAACTTTGAATTTACCCAAGAGCTGAGAGAAAACTTGCTCCTATACTTCAATCCGAGTTTCTTCTACAGTCCAACTTTGTTTCTCTACCATCAAGCTTCTCCTTTGTTGCTGCTCCAAGCCCCGTCCAAGGTGACCTTGAATACTTTCAGGGATGGGACACCCACAACTTCTCTGGGCAACCTGTTCCAGTGTTCCAGCACTCCCACAGTCAAAAAGGCCTTCTTTTCATCTAATATGTGTAGGAAATCATAAATCTAGGCATAGAAACGTGGAGTGCAAATTTGAAATTCTTTGGATTTGAAGCACATTTTATATGAATACTGACTTACAGATGACTAAAAGATGTTGATGGGCATTTGAGCTGACAAGTTTTGAAAAAGTGCACGGAAATTAAAATTGAAACCACTAAAATTAAAAACTCCTTGCCATTTTCTTTTTCCTCTCCTATTCAAAATTGCATATGTCAGATATCAGTGCTTCATGCAAACCTCTCAGATGCTCTCAGAGAAAAAGCTTTTCTTTCAGACTAAGTTGTGGTTGACGTAGAACACTAGCAGGAGTGAAAGTTTTTCTGGGCATCGGGGCAGCACCTACTCCTTGGATTTGTGTGCAGAATGCATTTTATCCAAACTGGAAAATAGATCCCAGCTCTGTTCTATTCATCATTCTTACTGCATCAGGCCTGAAGATTCTGTGAAAAGTAGCCTGTGGACCTTGAAGATAGCGCATGTGAAACAGATGAGAGGTGATGGAGAAGTTGAGGGAGAGAAGAAAGAGCATATGGCTGAAACCAGAAAGTATTTCTTCACGTGATCATGGCAGATTGCAGGAGCCACTTGGTGCTATCAAACCAGCCCGACTTGGCACTGGTGCCAGCTTGGGTCTTGGAGCCATCCTGCATATCGTGGATTTTAAGGAGCCATCCGGCCACTCCCAGCCACACACCCCCAAACACAAACCACAGCCCTTCTCTCGGGCAAACAAAACTCAGTTGCCCCGCTTCTGGATGGCAGATTGCAGGAGCCACTTGGTACTATCAAACCAGCCCGACTTGGCACTGGTGCCACCTTGGGTCTGGGAACCATCCTGCGTATCGTGGATTTTAAGGAGCCAGCCGGCTTCTCCCAGCCACAGGGCCCCAACAAAAACCACGGCCCTTTTTTCTGGCAAACAAAACTTAGCTGCCCTGCTTCTGGATGGCAGATTGCAGGAGCCACTTGGTACTATCAAACCAGCCCGACTTGGCACTGGTGCCACCTTGGGTCTGGGAACCATCCTGCGTATCGTGGATTCTAAGGAGCCAGCCGGCCACTCCCAGCCACGGGCCCCCAAACACAAACAACGGCGCTTTTCCCTGGAAAACAAAACTCAGCTGCCCCGCTTCTGGATGGCAGATTGCTGGACGCACTTGGTACTACAAAAACAGCCTGACTTGGCAGTGGTGCCACCTTGGGTCTGGGAACCATCATGCCTATCGTGGATTTTCAGGGGCCAGCCGGCCGCTCTCAGCCATATGCCCCCAAACACAAACCATGGCCCTTTTCTCTGGCAAACAAAACTCAACTGCCCCTATTCTGGATGGCACATTGCAGGAGGAACATGGTACTGTCAAACAAGCTCGACTTGGCACTGATGCCTCTTTGGGTCTGGAAAACATCCTGCGAATCGTGGATTTTAAGGCGCCAGGCAGCCACTCCCTGCCTTAGGCCCCCAAACAAAAACAACGGCCCTTTTCCCTGGCAAACAAAACTCACCTGCCCCTCTTCTGCATGGCAGATTGCAGAAGCGACTTGACACTGTCGAAACAGCCCGACTTGGCAGTGGTGCCACCTTGGGCATAGCAACCATCCTGCGTATCGTGGATTTTCAGGAGCCAGCTGGCCACTCCCAGCCACAGCCCCCCAAACACAAACCACGGCCCTTTTCCCTGGCAAACAAAACTCTCCACCCCCGCTTCTGGATGGCAGATTGCAGGAGCCACTTGGTACTATCAAACCAGCCCGACTTGGCGCTGTGTTGAAAACGAAGGGAAGCCAATCCACCTTGTCGTTGATCAGCATTGACTCCAATTTATTGATTAAATCAGCCACTTTATATAACAGTGGTAATTAACTTCATGCATATTGCAAAATCCAAGCTCACTAGAGGTTAACAGCGAAAACTCTAACCCCTCCTTTTGTTTTACCATACCCATGATTGTTTATTGAATACAGGGCCAGCGCTCCCACTGTGATATGAAAGCCAAGTATTGGAGAGTGTTTTTGTTACTTCTTTAGAAGTTCAGATTATGCCAAAATGATGCTAGCTGGGGACTTGCAAATAATGAATTATTTGCTCTAAGTAGGTCAAATGACATTAGCTTTCAAAAAGGAAAAGTAGTCTTATTCCACGTGCCAATTCTAAAGTAGATTAATAAGCCTTAAGCAGAAGATGGATGTGAAGAGGGATATGACATGAAAGGTTTAGCAACACTGCTGACAGCAAAAGGCTTACCTGCTGCAGATACAGGAGACAAAATACTATTTTGACACAAACATTGCTATTCAGACGACAGTAAAATTCTGAGTGCCAGCAAAATTTACTCAGTCATGACAGTAAAATTTGCTCACATCAAAATGTGCTAATCAATTCTTAGTGTAAATTAAGCACCTTAAGCAAAGGGTAGCTCAAGCGTAACTGGTATTTGATGGCAAAAAAGGCAACTTGGCCTGCGTTTCTCACTTCTACTCCATTCAAAAGCTTACTCTGTCTCAGATTCCTTCGGAGGCATACCAACGCAAGCCGCGAAACTGCACGAAAATGATGATTGAAAGAAAGATAGATTAGAAAAATGGAATAATGGTTCATGTTCTTTTCCTTCCAACTGCTTTGTTTGCCCTTTTAAATTTTTGAAGTCCTTTCTGGTGTCACCATGGTTGCACTGCAGCAAGTGTTCGGCTGTAAGCTGTCCATATTGCCAGCTTCTGGACTGCCTTCAGAAATTTCCCACTGGTTTTTTATAGAAATCACAAGCAGTAGAGATGACAAAGACTGCAGAAACCTTCTCATCTCCTTCTAGAGCAAGACCATGTCTTTCAGCCACTCTTAACTAGACAACTTTCATCAGTCATGAGGGAGTCTCATGTTCAAGAGCTAAGCAGTGACAGCTGTAAATGACAAAAAGCAGACTGAAATTCTCTTGGGACTCCAGCAGAGAGCAATGAAGGAGGTTGAATTCACCTTCTTGGGAAGTTCTAAAATGCACGTTAACTTGAGCACAGGAGCTAAGCCATCGTAACCTTTGTTGAGTATGTCTGCGTAGACAGAGTTTCCATCACTGCAGAAGCAATGTTATTTAACCCACGTTATCATCTCTAGCTGCTAAGCTGCACTTATTGCAAAGTATCTGCAACGTATTTTACAGGGTGGGCTTTTATGTGTAATCCCTGAGTAACAGTGCAAAGAGAAGTACTTGGGGTGTGGGGTGGGGGGGGAACCGCAACTCTTAGGTTTTTCAAATAATGGTTCCATTTGAAAGTCAAAAAGATGTCAAACCTTTCTTTCCTTCAAACCTTTCTTTCCTAGACGTATTACCAGCACAAACTGTCCCAGAATTTATGACCCGTAACTGTACCGTGGACGCTCTTTCTCTGGACTATTCCTTAAGAAACAAATTCCTCACTAGAAATAAAACAAAATTAGCCAAAGTATTGGCCTGGGTTAGTTCCAAGGCTCTGTACTAAAGGCCAAACACGTGTAATAATAGTAACGAGTGGACTAAAAGTTAAATCAATAGAGCATTACTCAGTTCAAAGACATCTTGTGTCCTAATGTTCTCACAGAAGACTGTGAGAAAAACCTGTCTATTTCTGTGGGTTTCTTTTATCCATTTAGCTGTACCTTCTACTTCTCTCCACTGTCTGAGAACATTGATGATAAGGTTGGATGACCTCATGTCAACTTGTAGAAGTAAAGAAAGAGAAGCCAGTAAAGAAAGGCAAATTTGTTATTGCAGGTGGAAAGAGGGAGGCCAACAAAAGAAAACAAAAGAACAGTAATAATGAAATGCTCCCCTGTCTTCTGTGAAAAGTAAAGGCACAGACAAGAAAGAACAAGTGCAAACTTCTCACTAGAGAAACGCGCTTGATCTGACTCAAGTATTTTGCGGTACATTTCTTGCTGTTTCTCATGCCAAACATATTAACCATTGAAGGTGTCACTTTCCTCTTTCTGGAATACAGCTAGGAAGATGGCTGTGTCATTGCTGACAAGCTGCTATTCTCAGAGGTGTCCAGCTGAAAGTCCTAGATCAATTGATTTGCTCTGTCACTTTGATATGGCATGACTTACAGTTTCAGCACCTGAACTTGCCAGCCCTACAATTCTTTGCCCCTTGAATGCTTAGATAGGCTCCTTGGCAACTGGCATTTGTAAGGACATGAAACTATGCAGAATTTGCACCGTGAGATGATGCCAAATGAGTCACGCCAGCGGATTAACTAGGGCATGCAAGGCAGAGAGAGGGAAATGAGAGCACAAGAAGAGAGTACACAGGAAGAGAGTACAATCTCCTTTTTTCTGAAACACTGTAGAGATCAAACTGAACACAAATCCTCCTAGGGGTAGTTCTTGCAAAAGACTAAGAGTTCTTTTTGTGTTCACAGGCCTGGAATATTTAGCTTTGGATCACGACAAAATGCAGATGACAAAACGAGGTCTTGAAGTCACATCCAGTATGAAGCGGTATGAAAGAGGAAAGCAGCTGAGAGCGTCAACCCTGCTAAGTAGTCTCAGTATTCTTCTTGACATTAGCAGAAATTTGAAATGAGTCTCTGAAAATGACAAAGGAGGCAGAAGAAAAGGGAGCGATGACTCCTCTGGCATAGTGTTTCCTAACAGGGATCTTCAAAGTGGAAAGGTTGTATCATACTTTCAACTGAAGGAAGGTATGAAAACAACAGGAAAAAAATGGCATCAAATACTCTGGGCAGTGTACTTCTAGACAGAAAGGCCACTGATGGAAAACCAACTCAACTGGCACCAATGCAGCAGCATTGTACTAAAGCCAGAAATGTCCAGCACTTCGCTCTCTGCCATTCCATTCAGATGCACACAGCAGCTCTGCAACATTCCTACTGATCATCTCCTTGGCAAACTGGGAGTGAGGGTTCGTGGTGATGCAGAGTCCCCAGGCAGATGCAAAGGAGAGCTGCTTTCTTGCAAAAACCAGGCTTTTGAAACACTCAGGCTGCAGGGGACGGGACAGGTATAAGTCCAATGGTGTCAGGAACCCACGCCTTAAAAAAGGAACCCACTAGGCCGCGGCAAAATATCCAAATATGGATAACATGGTAACCAGACCAGTGAAGAGATTTTTGCTTTTATTTCCAGCACATCAGTCTCAAAATACAAAATGGAGACATGACAGCTCACTGATCCACACCAAAAAATGTCTCCTTCAACAGGGCTCATACAGCAATACATAAAATCATCTCAGACTAGAATTCAGCCAATCAGACACAGAAAACACATCTTGACAAGCATTCTATCCAATCTTATAAAACATAGGTAATCGTAGCTAAAACAAAGACTAGTTGATAAGAGACAAAGAACAGAGTTCTATTCATGCTAGCCTTCTAAAGATATACATTAAATAACCTTGTTGCCATCCTAAAGCCAATTCTACAGAAGCCTATTGTTATTTGTCACGTCTACCGCTTGGGAAACTTTTCTGCTTGCATGGAAAACTTTTTCTGCTTGCATGGGAAACTTTTCTGCAATGCTAACAAAACTCCAGTCTAAGGCCTACATACTTCTTTTTAACCATTTCTTAAAAATCCTCTAACCTTATGGATTCCAACATTTCCCCCTCTCTGTTTGACGCAGAAGCTTTCATTTTCTTGTCGCTTGCTATTTACGTTTCATAGCTCTATTGCAAATTTTCTGCTTATTATCTGCTGAAGACCTATTTTCACTAAACTGAAGCATTGCTATATTACGGCACAGCAACTTCATGCTGTGAAGACCCAATCCCTGAAAGAGAGATATGAATCACGTTTGGCAACAGTCACAAGGCATCGTTCAAAAAACTCTGGTCGATTCCAAGGCCTTAATTCAATACCTTCGTTCATGTCAATATCCTCATCTACTGCTTCCGTGAGATTTTGTACACTCTCTGTGCTTCTACTTCCTAATTCTCCTGCTTGAATGACAAAAACTTCTCGGACTGTTTTGTTCATCATTCGCCGAACACAACAGAGTATACAAGGTACCACTATCAATATCAGTATTAGAACACCTAATATGTAAAGACCTATCTTGCAAAGTTGCCGTAGCCAAGGTGCAAAACTCCAATTTTGAAACAAATCATCCAACCAGGAACCTCCATCTTTTTTAATTTGGGCTGTCAGATCCTTTAATTTTTGAATGCTTTTGTGAATGGATTCAGAATGATCAGACAAATTCATACAACACAATCCTTCAAATTCCTAACAACCATGTCCTTATGCCAGTAAAAGAAAATCAATGGCTGCTCTGTTTTGAAGAGTAGCATGTCTAATACTATCAACATCGGTCAACATATCACTGATTGCGGAGGATGTGGCATTAGCTTGTTTGCTCAGCCAACATCCAACTCGATCTAATTGTCTCAATGCCACAGCTGAAGCCAATTGGGGTAGAAATATACCTGCTGAAACCCTTCTGGCGGCATTCCAAGGCATAAAATCACTCTGACAGTTCTCATCATAATGAGGAACAGCTCTTGTTTTCCTTTGTTTCTTTTTCATCACTGCTTTGGCAGTGGGGGCAATTATGGTAAGCATACCAATGCTGCAAGGGCCACCTTCAAGGTGGGCTGGAATGCCTTGCCAACCTCTGTCTCCGCAAATGATCCAATACCCTTTTGGCAATTGCCGTGGATATTGGTCCGTCTCCAGAAACACATCCCAACTGTTTGAAACATTTGCTGCCCTGAGAAGTTTGTTGGACCAAATGTTCCAATTGAAGGAAGGACTGTTTCCATTGTCAATTCCACCTGGTTTACCATTGGATTCTTTTCTGACCAAAGGAAACTCTTTCACTGGCACACCAACCAAACAGGTTGAGAAAGGCTTTTCTGGTTCCGAATTAGACAGACATATAGTATCCGATCCGGCAGCCTTGGCTAAGGTCACCCAAACATTCCTCTTCGGTTGATCCACAGGCAAATCTGCACGACAAAAAACAATTAAAATCAAGCAAAACAAGTATACCATTTGATTCTGCCCCATCTCTTTCAAGAACTAAGTTTTGGCAGAATTCTTTCTAAACAAAAACAAGAACCTAAATTTTCAGCCAAAAATTAGCTTTGTTAAACAAACATTCAGCATTCAATTCGTATACTCATAAATAACATTGGCACAAAATCAGAGTTCATGGGTTCCACCGATGCACAAAGAACGTCAGGCACAAGAGGCGTCAGGCGAGACCCGGGATCCTTCCATTCAGTCCACGTCTGCGTACTTGCTTCCTCAGTTCTAGGCTCGACAACAGGTTCTGAAGTGCGATACGGTTTGACGTTTTTGGCAGGAACCCACTTAATTCTTCCAGCACCTGTGGAAATAGAAGCATACCCTTTGCCCCACGTTATTAATTGAAACGGACCTTCCATCTGTCCAGAGTCAGGGTTTCTAATTAGAAGAGGAGGATGTTCTTTCAGTTTTGCCTGTGTGCTATTTGAAAAGTGTCTAAAGATTGGTGGATCTGGTTCTGTACTTGAACTATTTAGACAATTAAAACCATACAAAGCCTTACTCAGTCTCATCTGTGGGGTGATTTCCGTTCCCCCTCTCTGTTGATCTAATATGCGTTTTAAGGTTTGATGTGTTCTTTCAATGATTGCTTAGCTTGTGTGATGGTGGGGAATACCAAAAATGTGTCAAACACCCCATTCATTTAAAAATGTGGCCAATTTTTGAGATATGTATGCAGGACCATTGTCAGTTTTTACTTCTTGGGGTATACCCAATGAAGCAAAAGCTTGCAGGAAATGATGACAGGCATGGCTGCCAGTTTCACCTGTGTGAAGGGAAGCAAAAACTGCACCAGAGAACGTGTCTATGGAAACATGAATATTTTTAAATTTACCAAAAGAAGGCTATTTAGTAACATCTGTTTGCCACAACTGTAGGCTTTGTAAGCCTCGGGGGTTGATTGTTCCTGTAGAAACAGGAGGCTGTACCAATTGACAGTCAGGGCAAGTACGAATCATAGCTTTAGCTTGACTTTTAGTGATTTGGAACATTTGCATGAGTGCTTGTGCATTTTGGTGGAAAAAGGCATGACTCAATTTTGCTTGTTCAAAACTATTTGGCAATGTGTTAGAAATGACCATTGTCAGCTTGTCCGCTCTTGCATTTCCTTCCACTAAAAATCCAGGAAGTGAAGAATGCGCCCTAATGTGAGAAACAAAATATGGATTAGTTCTATATTGCAAAGTTATAAAAAGACATGAAAGCCAACGATGTAAAGTTTCATTACTAACATCCTTTAAAATGGAACCTTCTATTCTCCTGACTACATTAGCAACATAAGCAGAATCTGTGACCAAATTAAAAGGCTGAGGAAACAGCTGAAAAGCTCAAACTACTGCAGCAAGCTCAACAATTTGAGGGGATCCCTCTACTGTTTGAATATCAGATTCCCAAACATCAGTCTTTTGATTAAACCAAGTCACAACGGACTTGTGGCTTTTACCAGAGCCATCAGTGAAGAGAGTCACAGCATGTAAAGGTTCTTCACTAAATTTAGGTTTTTCTCTGAAACTCAATTTTGCTTGCAGTAGTTTGTGAGCTGGATAGTGTATGGAACAAACACCTGGAAAACCTAAGAATGCATATTGTAAATCATCAGAATTTTGCATTGCCCAATTGAAATAATCATTTTTCAATGGCAAATAGATAACTGAACATTCTTGACCTGCCAAAGTTAACAATCTGGTTCTAGCCTTAATTATAATGTATGCGATCATTTCTAAAACTGAGCAAATGGTCTTTGAAAACCTGTAGGGAGGAAAAACCCATTCCATTATTAACAAAGGATCTTGTTCTGTGGCATCCCACTGGAAAATGAGACCACAAAGCTGCATCTTCTCTCCTAAGATTGCAAGAAAGAAAGGATTTTCAGGAACGCAGCGATGAGCTTGTCTTTTTTGAAGAGCTTCTGTGACTTTGTCGAGAGCAGCACGAGCTTCAGGGGTTAAAGTTCTTGGCGAAGTGATGTCGCAACTTCCTCTCAGCAAATCGAAGAGCAGACTCAGTTCATCATTGGTGATACCCAGCATCGGTCTGACCCAGTTGATTTCTCCTAGAAGTTGTTGTAACTCTTGTAGGTTGTTGACTCTGGTTCGGATATGAATTTTCTGTGGTGTTCTTGTCGTCTCAGTCATCTTCCATCCCAGGTACTTCTAAGGTGAAACTTCTTGAATTTTCGTTGCAGAGATTTCAAGTCCAGCTTTTTGAATTTCAGCAACAACACAGTCGCCAGTTTCTTCCATCTCTTCCTTTCAAAGGACTCCACCCTTAAAGCCAATTTTTCTTTCTCTGTATCTATAGATTGACAAACGCCAGAACAACCATGGTTTTGCTTAACTGAAAAAGAGTTCCCCGGAACCACAATTTCCCGAGTGGAAGCAGCCACCTCAGCCTCCACCCCAGGCCCAACAGAATCCAATTCAGGTTTCAGTGTCCCTGCACAAACAATTTTAGGAAGTACAGTCACTTTTTCATTTCCATCTTTTACACACTTTGTTCCATCCCCCTTACAAGAGTCACATATTTTTACATTAACAGAACAACGCGAAGAAAAGTCCGAAAGAGTCTCATTTTTTCCCAGAGAGAGAGAAGAAAGATTTTGTTCAACAGAGTTCAAAGCAATACTTTCAGCATTTGCAACAACACTTGTAACATTCTCCGATACTCACACAGTCTCCGATTTACTGGAATTTAATGAGACAGAACCAGAAGCTTTGTTTTCTGAGTCCAAGTTGATCTTATTATTATCAGTTTGTTTAAAACAGCGCTCCAACAGCGCTCTACAAACCTGCATAAGTTCTCTTAAGCTTTCATCTTTTTTGAGAGAGACTAGATTATAGATTCTCCAGTTTATCTGATCCCAAAAATGAAAAGTAAAAGCAGACTGCAGATTTAAATCTTGCGTATTCGCTTTAACCCAGATAAGTAAGATTTTAAGCTCAGTTTTTGAAATTTCAGAGTGACCTTTTTCTTGTAACATTGTCTCTCATTGATGAAAAACATCCCATTCAACTTTTGATAAATTCGTTCCCCTTTTTGTGCTCTTTTAATAATTTTCATTTTCTCTATTTTTTCTTCCCAACGTCACCCAAGCGCTCTCCCGAGATAAGTTACTTACAATTTTCTTGGCTTCGGCGGGAGAGATGATACAGTGTCCTCCTTGTTAACACTTGGGTCTCCGCGGCTGGTACTTCCACGATTTTTCTTTGTTTTTCTTCTATTCTACGTCCTCACACGGGGCAGCAATATGCGGGGGACGGGACAGGTATAAGTCCAATGGTGTCAGGAACCCACGCCTTAAAAAAGGAACCCACTAGGCCGCGGCAAAATATCCAAATATGGATAACATGGTAACCAGACCAGTGAAGAGATTTTTGCTTTTATTTCCAGCACATCAGTCTCAAAATACAAAATGGAGACATGACAGCTCACTGATCCACACCAAAAAATGTCTCCTTCAACAGGGCTCATACAGCAATACATAAAATCATCTCAGACTAGAATTCAGCCAATCAGACACAGAAAATACATCTTGACAAGCATTCTATCCAATCTTATAAAACATACGTAATCGTAGCTAAAAGACTAGTTGATAAGAGACAAAGAACAGAGTTCTATTCATGCTAACCTTCTAAAGATATACATTAAATAACCTTGTTGCCATTTGTCACGTCTACTGCTTGGGAAAATTTCTGCTTGCACGGAAAACTTTTCTGCTTGCATGCAAAACTTTTCTGCAATGCTCACAAAACTCCAGTCTAAGGCCTACATACTTCTTTTTAACCATTTCCTAAAAATCCTCTAACCTTATGGATTCCAACATCAGGCCTTTATCAGTTCCATAGCTTTAAGCCATAACAAACACAATTCAACCAACCACCATGCACCACGCTGTGAACACACGACGGTTCTAGAACTTGTTGATTTACCTCTAATTCAGCTGCCTCACCTCCCACAGTCCTTTTCTACTTAGCCAAAGTAATGGGCCTCAGCCCAAGGCCTTCCTTTTGTAAGCTTCTAGCTATATGCAGCAGCAAACCACTACTTTCTTCTGTGCCAAGACTTTAGGTAGACGATTTGCATCTGCCCTTCCAGTGAAACCTAATGGGGAGAGAAAAGCCTCTCAGAGATGTTCAGTCATTCCATTTTCTAGACAGGCAAAATCCAAAGAAAAGCAAGCTATGGGATTGTGTACTTGCTCTTACAAAACACCTGCTGCCCTCTGACAATCAACTAGCAGAAAACCAGCCAAACTGAGACTTGAGGCAAACAACCCTTGGAAGGGAATAATGATGTGATCAATCAAGACAACACTTTTCCAGGCTACCGAGATATTGGAAATGTCAGCAAAGGCTTGAGAGCAAAGGCTGAACAAATGGGGAAAGGGTAAAAGAATCCCAAGAAAAACATGACCAAAGGTTAAAACAATTCCAAGAAAAACATAGGCAAGTAACCTGTTGAAGCCTTCAGGAAATCAGTGGCCGCTGATTTACATAGGCCATTCAAGTTAATTGATCCCTGCACCTTCCACTCCTTTTTCATAGGGTGAATTGAGACCATGGAATCACAATTCCTTGGATTCTGTTCTTAACTTTAGGAGAGAAGTACAGCAGCTGAAGTACCTGTTACTGATGTGATACCCAGAAACACAGAGTTCACACATTTCATTCTTGGCCAATCACAACAAGCAAGACTAAGAGGATACGGCTGGCTAATTTTCATGACATTTTTCTTGTTTGACAGCCTGCTCTGATTGCAGTGAAAATTTTTCATTAGCTTCTCTCTAAAAGGAGAAAGTCCAGTTCACTGTCCTGCCCTACTGCTGCAAGTAGACCATTTGGTTTGTCGAGCCAAAAATTTGAATTGGAAGGTACGGAGATAAGAGCCGCTCCAGGGCGTCTTTCGGCAGAAGCCACGCTAAGGAGAGCACTGTGAGCAGCACAATCGTCTTTACGCGAAGAAGCCGCTTCTTCGGCTCCGGGAGTCGGGGAGAGCGGCAGCTTCAGCAAGGTAAGAAGCAAGCTGTACAACACTAGGATTGTGTGCGCAGATTGCCAACTGATAGAAAACAGTATCTTTGCACTCTCCTGACTTTTCCAATCACATGAACATTCGATTGGAAGCTGTTTTGGACAACTTTTCTTTTCTTCCTGCCAAACACTTGGCAGACCTCTCTGCAACATCTAGAACACGATGGGAGATGTTTTCTGTGCTGGCACAGTTTTTCCTAGCCAGACATAGTGGGAAATCTATTTGCTGTGATGTAGACTACAAAAGACGCTAAAGACGAAGGTAGGATGCTCTCCAGAGCTAAGAGCCGCTCCCGGGCGTCTTTCGGCAGAAGCCGCGCTAAGGAGAGCACTGAGAGCGGCACAATCGTCTTTGCGCGAAGAAGCCGCATCTTCGGCTCCGGGAGCCGGAGATAGCGGCAGCTTCGGGAAGGTGAAGAAGCAAGCTGTACAACACTGGGATTGTGTGCGCACCTTGCCAACTATTAGAAAACAGTACTTTTGCACTCTCCTGACTTTTCCAGTCACATGAACATTCAATTGGAAGCTGTTTTGGACAACTTTTCTTTTCTTCCTGCCAAACACTTGGCAGACATCCGTGCAACGTCTAGAACACGATGGGAGATGTTTTCTGTGCTGGCGCAGTTTTTCCTAGACAGACATAGTGGAAAAGCTTTTTGCCGAGATGTAGATGAGAAGAGGCGCTAAAGACAAAGGTAGGATGCTGTCCGGAGCTAGGAGCCGCTCCCGGGCGTCTTTGGGCAGAAGCCGCGCTAAGGAGAGCACTGTGAGTGGCACAATCGTCTTTGCGCGAAGAAGCCGCATCTTCGGCACCGGGAGCCGGGGAGAGCGGCAGCTTCGGGAAGGTGAAGAAGCAAGCCGTACAACACTGGGATTGTGTGCGCAACTTGCCAACTGATACAAAACAGTACTTTTGCACACTCCTGACTTTTCCAATCACATGAACATTCGATTAGAAGCTGTTTTGGACAACTTTTCTTTTCTTCCTGCCAAACACTTGACAGACATCTCTGCAACTTCTAGAACACGATGGGAGATGTTTTCTGTGCTGGCACAGTTTCTCCTAGCCAGACATACTGGCAAAGCGTTTTGCTAAGATGTAGACTACAAAAGGCGCTAAAGACGAAGGTAGGATGCTGTCCGGAGCTAAGGGCCGCTCCCGGGCGTCTTTGGGCAGAAGCCGCGCTAAGGAGAGCACTGTGAGCGGCACAATCGTCTTTGCGCGAAGAAGCCGCTTCTTTGGCTCCGGGAGCCGGGGAGAGCGGCAGCTTCGGGAAGGTGAAGAAGCAAGCTGTACAACACTGGGATTGTGTGCGCAGCTTGCCAACTGATAGAAAACAGTACTTTTGCACTCTCCTGACTTTTCCAATCACATGAACATTCGATTGGAAGGTGTTTTGGACAACTTTTCTTCCTGCCAAACACTTGGCAGACATCTCTGCAACTTCTAGAACACGATGGGAGATGTTTTCTGTGCTGGCACAGTTTCTCCTTGCCAGACATATTGGAAAAGCGTTTTGCTGAGATGTAGACTACAAAAGACGCTAAAGACGAAGGTAGGATGCTCTCCGGAGCTAAGAGCTGCTCCCGGGCGTCTTTGGGCAGAAGCCGTGCCAAGGAGAGCACTGTGAGCGGCACAATCGTCTTTGCGCAAAGAAGCCGCTTCTTCGGCTCCGGGAGCCAGAGAGAGCGGCAGCTTCGGGAAGGTGAAGAAGCAAGCTGTACAACACTGGGATTGTGTGCGCAGCTTGCCAACTGATAGAAAACAGTACTTTTGCACTCTCCTCACTTTTCCAATCACATGAACATTCGATTGGAAGCTGTTTTGGACAACTTTTCTTTTCTTCCTGCCAAACACTTGGCAGACATCTCTGCAACTTCTAGAACACGATGGGAGATGTTTTTTGTGCTGGCACAGTTTCTCCTTGCCAGATGTTGTGGAAAAGCTTTTTGCTGAGATGTAGATGAGAAGAGACGCTAAATACGAAGGTAGGATGCTCTCCAGAGCTAAGAGCCGCTCCCGGGCGTCTTTGGGCAGAAGCCGCAGTAAGGAGAGCACTGTGAGCGGCACAATCGTCTTTGCGCGAAGAAGCCGCTTCTTTGACTCCGGGAGCCAGGGAGAGCGGCAGCTTCGGGAAGGTGAAGAAGCAAGCTGTACAACACTGGGATTGTGTGCGCACCTTGCCAACTGATAGAAAAAAGTACTTTTGCACTCTCCTGACTTTTCCAATCACATGAACATTCGATTGGAAGCTGTTTTGGACAACTTTTCTCTTCTTCCTGCCAAACACTTGGCAGACATCTCTGCAACTTCTAGAACACGATGGGAGATGTTTTCTGTGCTGGCACAGTTTCTCCTAGCCAGACATACTGGCAAAGCGTTTTGCTAAGATGTAGACTACAAAAGGCGCTAAAGACGAAGGTAGGACGCTCTCCGGAGCTAAGAGCCGCTCCCGGGCGTCTTTGGGAAGAAGCCGCGCTAAGGAGAGCACTGTGAGCGGCACAATCGTCTTTGCGCGAAGAAGCCGCTTCTTCGGCTCCGGGAGCCGGAGAGAGCGGCAGCTTCGGGAAGGTGAAGAAGTAAGCTGTACAACACTGGGATTGTGTGCGCAGCTTGCCAACTGATAGAAAACAGTACTTTTGCACTCTCCTGACTTTTCCAATCACATGAACATACGATTGTAAGCTGTTTTGGACAACTTTTCTTTTCTTCCTGCCAAACACTTGGCAGACATCTCTGCAACTTCTAGAACACAATGGGAGATGTTTTCTGTGCTGGCACAGTTTTTCCTTGCCAGACATAGTGGGAAAGCTTTTTGCTGAGATGTAGATGAGAAGAGACGCTAAAGACGAAGGTAGGATGCTCACTGGAGCTAAGAGCCGCTCCCGGGCGTCTTTGGGCAGAAGCCGCAGTAAGGAGAGCACTGTGAGCGGCACAATCGTCTTTGCGTGAAGAAGCCGCTTCTTCGGCTCCGGGAGCCGGGGAGAGCGGCAGCTTCGGGAAGGTGAAGAAGCAAGCTGTACAACACTGGGATTGTGTGCGCACCTTGCCAACTGATAGAAAACAGTACTTTTGCACTCTCCTGACTTTTCCAATCACATGAACATTCGATTGAAAGCTGTTTTGGACAACTTTTCTTTTCTTCCGTCAAAAACTTGGCAGACATCTCTGCAACGTCTAGAACACGATGGGAGATGTTTTCTGTGCTGGCACAGTTTTTCCTTGCCAGACATAGTGGGAAAGCGTTTTGCTAAGATGTAGACTACAAAAGGCGCTAAAGACGAAGGTAGGATGCTCTCCGGAGCTAAGAGCCAATCCCGGGCGTCTTTGGCAGAAGCCGCGCTAAGGAGAGCACTGTGAGCGGCACAATCGTCTTCGCGCGAAGAAGCCGCTTCTTCGGCTTCGGGATCCGGAGAGAGCGGCAGCTTCGGGAAGGTGAAGAAGCAAGCTGTACAACACTGGGATTGTGTGCGCACCTTGCCAACTGATACAAAACAGTACTTTTGCACTCTCCTGACTTTTCCAATCACATGAACATTCGATTGGAAGCTGTTTTGGACAACTTTTCTTTTCTTCCTGCCAAACACTTGGCAGACATCTCTGCAACTTCTAGAACACGATGGGAGATGTTTTTTGTGCTGGCACAGTTTCTCCTTGCCAGATGTTGTGGAAAAGCTTTTTGCTGAGATGTAGATTAGAAGAGACGCTAAAGACGAAGGTAGGATGCTCTTCAGAGCTAAGAGCCGCTCCCGGGCGTCTTTGGGCAGAAGCCGCAGTAAGGAGAGCACTGTGAGCGGCACAATCGTCTTTGCGCGAAGAAGCCGCTTCCTCGACTCCGGGATCCGGGGAGAGCGGCAGCTTCGGGAAGGTGAAGAAGCAAGCTGTACAACACTGGGATTGTGTGCGCACCTTGCCAACTGATAGAAAACAGTACTTTTGCACTCTCCTGACTTTTCCAATCACATGAACATTCGATTGGAAGCTGTTTTGGACAACTTTTCTTTTCTTCCTGCCAAACACTTGGCAGACATCTCTGCAACTTCTAGAACACGATGGGAGATGTTTTTTGTGCTGGCACAGTTTCTCCTTGCCAGATGTTGTGGAAAAGCTTTTTGCTGAGATGTAGATGAGAAGAGACGCTAAATACGAAGGTAGGATGCTCTCCAGAGCTAAGAGCCGCTCCCGGGCGTCTTTGGGCAGAAGCCGCGCTAAGGAGAGCACTGTGAGCAGCACAATCGTCTTTGCGCGAAGAAGCCGCTTCTTCGGCTCCGGGAGCCGGGGAGAGCGGCAGCTTCGGGAATGTGAAGAAGCAAGCTGTACAACACTGGGATTGTGTGCGCAGCTTGCCAACTGATAGAAAACGGTACTTTTGCACTCTCCTGACTTTTCCAATCACATGAACGTTCGATTGGAAGCTGTTTTGGACAACTTTTCTTTTCTTCCTGCCAAACACTTGGCAGACATCTCTGCAACTTCTAGAACACAATGGGAGATGTTTTCTGTGCTGGCACAGTTTCTCCTTGCAAGATGTTGTGGAAAAGCTTTTTGCTGAGATGTAGATGAGAAGAGACGCTAATGACGAAGGTAGGATGCTCACCGGAGCTAAGAGCCGCTCCCGGGCGTATTTGGGCAGAAGCCGCAGTAAGGAGAGCACTGTGAACGGCACAAGCGTCTTTGCGTGAAGAAGCCGCTTCTTCGACTTCGGGAGCCGGGGAGACCGGCAGCTTCAAGAAGGTGAAGAAGTAAGCTGTACAACACTGGGATTGTGTGCGCAGCTTGCCAACTGATAGAAAACAGTACTTTTGCACTCTCCTGACTTTTCCAATCACATGAACATTCGATTGGAAGCTGTTTTGGACAACTTTTCTTTTCTTCCTGCCAAACACTTGGCAGACATCTCTGCAACTTCTAGAACACAATGGGAGATGTTTTCTGTGCTGGCACAGTTTTTCCTTGCCAGACATAGTGGGAAAGCGTTTTGCTGAGATGTAGATGAGAAGAGACGCTAAAGACGAAGGTAGGATGCTCTCCGGAGCTAAGGGCCGCTCCCGGGCGGCTTTGGGCAGAAGCCGCAGTAAGGAGAGCACTGTGAGCGGCACAATCGTCTTTGCGCGAAGAAGCCGCTTCTTCGGCTCCGGGATCCGGGGAGAGCGGAAGCTTCGGGAAGGTGAAGAAGCAAGCTGTACAACACTGGGATTGTGTGCGCACCTTGCCAACTGATAGAAAACAGTACTTTTGCACTCTCCTGACTTTTCCAATCACATGAACATTCGATTGGAAGCTGTTTTGGACAACTTTTCTTTTCTTCCTGCCAAACGCTTGCTAGACATCTCTGCAACTTCTAGAACACAATGGGAGATGTTTTCTGCGCTGGCACAGTTTCTCCTTTCCAGATGTAGTGGAAAAGCTTTTTGCTGAAATGTAGATGAGAAGAGACGCTAAAGACGAAGGTAGGATGCTCACTGGAGCTAAGAGCCGCTCCCGGGCGTCTTTGGGCAGAAGCCGCAGTAAGGAGAGCACTGTGAGCGGCACAATCGTCTTTGCGTGAAGAAGCCGCTTCTTCGGCTCCGGGAGCCGGGGAGAGCGGCAGCTTCGGGAAGGTGAAGAAGCAAGCTGTACAACACTGGGATTGTGTGCGCACCTTGCCAACTGATAGAAAACAGTACTTTTGCACTCTCCTGACTTTTCCAATCACATGAACATTCGATTGGAAGCTGTTTTGGACAACTTTTCTTTTCTTCCTGCCAAAAACTTGGCAGACATCTCTGCAACGTCTAGAACACGATGGGAGATGTTTTCTGTGCTGGCACAGTTTTTCCTTGCCAGACATAGTGGGAAAGCGTTTTGCTAAGATGTAGACTACAAAAGGCGCTAAAGACGAAGGTAGGATGCTCTCCGGAGCTAAGAGCCACTCCCGGGCGTCTTTGGGCAGAAGCCGCGCTAAGGAGAGCACTGTGAGCGGCACAATCGTCTTTGCGCGACGAAGCCGCTTCTTCGGCTTCGGGATCCGGAGAGAGCGGCAGCTTCGGGAAGGTGAAGAAGCAAGCTGTACAACACTGGGATTCTGTGCGCACCTTGCCAACTGATAGAAAACAGTACTTTTGCACTCTCCTGACTTTTCCAATCACATGAACATTCGATTGGAAGCTGTTTTGGACAACTTTTCTTTTCTTCCTGCCAAACACTTGGCAGACATCTCTGCAACTTCTAGAACACGATGGGAGATGTTTTTTGTGCTGGCACAGTTTCTCCTTGCCAGATGTAGTGGAAAATCTATTTGCTAAGATGTAGACTACAAAAGGCGCTAAAGACGAAGGTAGGATGCTCTCCGGAGCTAAGGGCCGCTCCCGGGCGTCTTTGGGCAGAAGCCGCGCTAAGGAGAGCACTGTGAGCGGCACAATCGTCTTTGCGCGAAGAAGCCGCTTCTTCGGCTCCGGGATCCGGGGAGAGCGGCAGCTTCGGGAAGGTGAAGAAGCAAGCTGTACAACACTGGGATTGTGTGCGCAGCTTGCCAACTGATAGAAAACAGGACTTTTGCACTCTCCTGACTTTTCCAATCACATGAACATTCGATTGGAAGCTGTTTTGGACAACTTTTCTTTTCTTCCTGCCAAACACTTGGCAGACATCTCTGCAACTTCTAGAACACGATGGGAGATTTTTTCTGTGCTGGCACAGTTTTTCCTTGCCAGACATAGTGGGAAAGCGTTTTGCTAAGATGTAGACTACAAAAGGCGCTAAAGACGAAGGTAGGATGCTCTCCGGAGCTAAGAGCCAATCCCGGGCGTCTTTGGGCAGAAGCCGCGCTAAGGAGAGCACTGTGAGCGGCACAATCGTCTTTGCGCGACGAAGCCGCTTCTTCGGCTTCGGGATCCGGAGAGAGCGGCAGCTTCGGGAAGGTGAAGAAGCAAGCTGTACAACACTGGGATTGTGTGCGCAGCTTGCCAACTGATAGAAAACAGTACTTTTGCACTCTCCTGACTTTTCCAATCACATGAACATTCGATTGGAAGCTGTTTTGGACAACTTTTCTTTTCTTCCTGCCAAACACTTGGCAGACATCTCTGCAACTTCTAGAACACGATGGGAGATGTTTTTTGTGCTGGCACAGTTTCTCCTTGCCAGATGTAGTGGAAAATCTATTTGCTAAGATGTAGACTACAAAAGGCGCTAAAGACGAAGGTAGGATGCTGTCCGGAGCTAAGGGCCGCTCCCTGGCGTCTTTGGGCAGAAGCCGCGCTAAGGAGAGCACTGTGAGCGGCACAATCGTCTTTGCGCGAAGAAGCCGCTTCTTCGGCTCCGGGATCCGGGGAGAGCGGCAGCTTCGGGAAGGTGAAGAAGCAAGCTGTACAACACTGGGATTCTGTGCGCACCTTGCCAACTGATAGAAAACAGTACTTTTGCACTCTCCTGACTTTTCCAATCACATGAACATTCGATTGGAAGCTGTTTTGGACAACTTTTCTTTTCTTCCTGCCAAACACTTGGCAGACATCTCTGCAACTTCTAGAACACGATGGGAGATGTTTTTTGTGCTGGCACAGTTTCTCCTTGCCAGATGTAGTGGAAAATCTATTTGCTAAGATGTAGACTACAAAAGGCGCTAAAGATGAAGGTAGGATGCTCTCCGGAGCTAAGGGCCGCTCCCGGGCGTCTTTGGGCAGAAGCCGCGCTAAGGAGAGCACTGTGAGCGGCACAATCGTCTTTGCGCGAAGAAGCCGCTTCTTCGGCTCCGGGAGCCGGGGAGAGCGGCAGCTTCGGGAAGGTGAAGAAGCAAGCTGTACAACACTGGGATTGTGTGCGCACCTTGCCAACTGATAGAAAACAGTACTTTTGCACTCTCCTGACTTTTCCAATCACATGAACATTCGATTGGAAGCTGTTTTGGACAACTTTTCTTTTCTTCCTGCCAAACACTTGGCAGACATCTCTGCAACTTCTAGAACACGATGGGAGATGTTTTTTGTGCTGGCACAGTTTCTCCTTGCCAGATGTAGTGGAAAATCTATTTGCTAAGATGTAGACAACAAAAGGCGCTAAAGACGAAGGTAGGATGCTCTCCGGAGCTAAGGGCCGCTCCCGGGCGTCTTTGGGCAGAAGCCGTGCTAAGGAGAGCACTGTGAGCGGCACAAACGTCCTTGCGCGAAGAAGCCGCTTCTTCGGCTCCGTGAGCCGGAGAGAGTGGCAGCTTCGGGAAGGTGAAGAAGCAAGCTGTACAACACTGGGATTGTGTGCGCAGCTTGCCAACTGATAGAAAACAGTACTTTTGCACTCTCCTGACTTTTCCAATCACATGAACATTCGATTGGAAGCTGTTTTGGACAACTTTTCTTTTCTTCCTGCCAAACACTTGGCAGACATCTCTGCAACTTCTAGAACACGATGGGAGATATTTTTTGTGCTGGCACCGTTTCTCCTTGTCAGATGTTGTGGAAAAGCTTTTTACTGAGATGTAGATTAGAAGAGACGCTAAAGACGAAGGTAGGATGCTCTTCAGAGCTAAGAGCCGCTCCCGGGCGTCTTTGGGCAGAAGCCGCAGTAAGGAGAGCACTGTGAGCGGCACAATCGTCTTTGCGCGAAGAAGCCGCTTCTTCGACTCCGGGATCCAGGGGGAGCGGCAGCTTCAGGAAGGTGAAGAAGCAAGCTGTACAACACTGGGATTGTGTGCGCACCTTGCCAACTGATAGAAAACAGTACTTTTGCACTCTCCTGACTTTTCCAATCACATGAACATTCGATTGGAAGCTGTTGTGGACAACTTTTCTTTTCTTCCTGCCAAACACTTGGCAGACATCTCTGCAACTTCTAGAACACGATGGGAGATGTTTTCTGTGCTGGCACAGTTTCTCCTTGCCAGATGTAGTGGAAAAGCTTTTTGCTGAGATGTAGATGAGAAGAGATGCTAATGACGAAGGTAGGATGCTCACCGGAGCTAAGAGCCGCTCCCGGGCGTCTTTGGGCAGAAGCCGCGCTAAGGAGAGCACTGTGAGCGGCACAAACGTCCTTGCGCGATGAAGCCGCTTCTTCGGCTCCGTGAGCCGGAGAGAGTGGCAGCTTCGGGAAGGTGAAGAAGCAAGCTCTACAACACTGGGATTGTGTGCGCAGCTTGCCAACTGATAGAAAACAGTACTTTTGCACTCTCCTGACTTTTCCAATCACATGAACATTCGATTGGAAGCTGTTTTGGTCAACTTTTCTTTTCTTCCTGCCAAACACTTGGCAGACATCTCTGCAACTTCTAGAACACGATGGGAGATATTTTTTGTGCTGGCACAGTTTCTCCTTGCCAGATGTTGTGGAAAAGCTTTTTACTGAGATGTAGATTAGAAGAGACGCTAAAGACGAAGGTAGGATGCTCTTCAGAGCTAAGAGCCGCTCCCGAGCGTCTTTGGGCAGAAGCCGCAGTAAGGAGAGCACTGTGAGCGGCACAATCGTCTTTGCGCGAAGAAGCCGCTTCTTCGACTCCGGGATCCGGGGGGAGCGGCAGCTTCAGGAAGGTGAAGAAGCAAGCTGTACAACACTGGGATTGTGTGCGCACCTTGCCAACTGATAGAAAACAGTACTTTTGCACTCTCCTGACTTTTCCAATCACATGAACATTCGATTGGAAGCTGTTGTGGACAACTTTTCTTTTCTTCCTGCCAAACACTTGGCAGACATCTCTGCAACTTCTAGAACACGATGGGAGATGTTTTCTGTGCTGGCACAGTTTTTCCTTTCCAGATGTAGTGGAAAAGTTTTTTGCTGAGATGTAGATGAGAAGAGACGCTAAAGACGAAGGCAGGATGCTCACCGGAGCTAAGAGCCGCTCCCGGGCGTCTTTGGGCAGAAGCCGCGCTAAGGAGAGCACTGTGAGCGGCACAATCGTCCTTGCGCGAAGAAGCCGCTTCTTCGGCTCCGTGAGCCGGAGAGAGTGGCAGCTTCGGGAAGGTGAAGAAGCAAGCTGTACAACACTGGGATTGTGTGCGCAGATTGCCAACTGATAGAAAACAGTACTTTTGCACTCTCCTGACTTTTCCAATCACATGAACATTCGATTGGAAGCTGTTTTGGACAACTTTTCTTTTCTTCCTGCCAAACACTTGGCAGACATCTCTGCAACTTCTAGAGCACGATGGGAGATGTTTTCTGTGCTGGCACAGTTTCTCCTTGCCAGATGTAGTGGAAAAGCTTTTTGCTGAGATGTAGATGAGAAGAGACGCTAAATACGAAGGTAGGATGCTCTCCAGAGCTAAGAGGCGCTCCCGGGCGTCTTTGGGCAGAAGCCGCGCTAAGGAGAGCACTGTGAGCGGCACAATCGTCTTTGCGCGAAGAAGCCGCTTCTTCGGCTCCGGGAGCCGGGGAGAGCGGCAGCTTCGGGAAGGTGAAGAAGCAAGCTGTACAACACTGGGATTGTGTGCGCAGCTTGCCAACTGATAGAAAACAGTACTTTTGCACTCTCCTGACTTTTCCAATCACATGAACATTCGATTGGAAGCTGTTTTGGACAACTTTTCTTTTCTTCCTGCCAAACACTTGGCAGACATCTCTGCAACTTCTAGAACACGATGGGAGATTTTTTCTGTGCTGGCACAGTTTTTCCTTGCCAGACATAGTGGGAAAGCGTTTTGCTGAGATGTAGATGAGAAGAGACGCTAAAGACGAAGGTAGGATGCTCACCGGGGCTAAGAGCCGCTCCCGGGCGTCTTTGGGCAGAAGCCGCAGTAAGGAGAGCACTGTGAGCGGCACAATCGTCTTTGCGCGAAGAAGCCGCTTCTTCGGCTCCGGGATCCGGGGAGAGCGGAAGCTTCGGGAAGGTGAAGAAGCAAGCTGTACAACACTGGGATTGTGTGCGCACCTTGCCAACTGATAGAAAACAGTACTTTTGCACTCTCCTGACTTTTCCAATCACATGAACATTCGATTGGAAGCTGTTTTGGACAACTTTTCTTTTCTTCCTGCCAAACACTTGGCAGACATCTCTGCAACTTCTAGAACACGATGGGAGATGTTTTCTGTGCTGGCACAGTTTCTCCTTTCCAGATGTAGTGGAAAAGCTTTTTGCTGAGATGTAGATGAGAAGAGACGCTAAAGACGAAGGTAGGATGCTCACTGGAGCTAAGAGCCGCTCCCGGGCGTCTTTGGGCAGAAGCCGCAGTAAGGAGAGCACTGTGAGCGGCACAATCGTCTTTGCGTGAAGAAGCCGCTTCTTCGGCTCCGGGAGCCGGGGAGAGCGGCAGCTTCGGGAAGGTGAAGAAGCAAGCTGTACAACACTGGGATTGTGTGCGCACCTTGCCAACTGATAGAAAACAGTACTTTTGCACTCTCCTGACTTTTCCAATCACATGAACATTCGATTGGAAGCTGTTTTGGACAACTTTTCTTTTCTTCCTGCCAAAAACTTGGCAGACATCTCTGCAACGTCTAGAACACGATGGGAGATGTTTTCTGTGCTGGCACAGTTTTTCCTTGCCAGACATAGTGGGAAAGCGTTTTGCTAAGATGTAGACTACAAAAGGCGCTAAAGACGAAGGTAGGATGCTCTCCGGAGCTAAGAGCCACTCCCGGGCGTCTTTGGGCAGAAGCCGCGCTAAGGAGAGCACTGTGAGCGGCACAATCGTCTTTGCGCGAAGAAGCCGCTTTTTCGGCTTCGGGATCCGGAGAGAGCGGCAGCTTCGGGAAGGTGAAGAAGCAAGCTGTACAACACTGGGATTGTGTGCGCACCTTGCCAACTGATAGAAAACAGTACTTTTGCACTCTCCTGACTTTTCCAATCACATGAACATTCGATTGGAAGCTGTTTTGGACAACTTTTCTTTTCTTCCTGCCAAACACTTGGCAGACATCTCTGCAACTTCTAGAACACGATGGGAGATGTTTTTTGTGCTGGCACAGTTTCTCCTTGCCAGATGTAGTGGAAAATCTATTTGCTAAGATGTAGACTACAAAAGGCGCTAAAGACGAAGGTAGGATGCTCTCCGGAGCTAAGAGCCGCTCCCGGGCGTCTTTGGGCAGAAGCCGCGCTAAGGAGAGCACTGTGAGCGGCACAATCGTCTTTGCGCGAAGAAGCCGCTTCTTCGGCTCCGGGAGCCGGGGAGAGCGGCAGCTTCGGGAAGGTGAAGAAGCAAGCTGTACAACACTGGGATTGTGTGCGCAGCTTGCCAACTGATAGAAAACAGTACTTTTGCACTCTCCTGACTTTTCCAATCACATGAACATTCGATTGGAAGCTGTTTTGGACAACTTTTCTTTTCTTCCTGCCAAACACTTGGCAGACATCTCTGCAACTTCTAGAACACGATGGGAGATGTTTTTTGTGCTGGCACAGTTTCTCCTTGCCAGATGTTGTGGAAAAGCTATTTGCTGAGATGTAGATGTGAAGAGACGCTAAAGACGAAGGTAGGATGCTCACTGGAGCTAAGAGCCGCTCCCGGGCGTGTTTGGGCAGAAGCCGCAGTAAGGAGAGCACTGTGAGCGGCACAATCGTCTTTGCGTGAAGAAGCCGCTTCTTCGACTCCGGGATCCGGGGAGAGCGGCAGCTTCGGGAAGGTGAAGAAGCAAGCTGTACAACACTGGGATTGTGTGCGCACCTTGCCAACTGATAGAAAACAGTACTTTTGCACTCTCCTGACTTTTCCAATCACATGAACATTCGATTGGAAGCTGTTGTGGACAACTTTTCTTTTCTTCCTGCCAAACACTTGGTAGACATCTCTGCAACGTCTAGAACACGATGGGCGATGTTTTCTGTGCTGGCACAGTTTCTCCTTGCCAGATGTAGCGGAAAAGCTTTTTGCTGAGATGTAGATGAGAAGAGACGCTAATGACGAAGGTAGGATGCTCACCGGAGCTAAGAGCCGCTCCCGGGCGTCTTTGGGCAGAAGCCGCGCTAAGGAGAGCACTGTGAGCGGCACAATCGTCCTTGCGCGAAGAAGCCGCTTCTTCGGCTCCGTGAGCCGGAGAGAGTGGCAGCTTCGGGAAGGTGAAGAAGCAAGCTGTACAACACGGGGATTGTGTGCGCAGCTTGCCAACTGATAGAAAACAGTACTTTTGCACTCTCCTGACTTTTCCAATCACATGAACATTCGATTGGAAGCTGTTTTGGACAACTTTTCTTTTCTTCCTGCCAAACACTTGGCAGACATCTCTGCAACTTCTAGAGCACGATGGGAGATATTTTTTGTGCTGGCACAGTTTCTCCTTGCCAGATGTAGTGGAAAAGCTTTTTGCTGAGATGTAGATTAGAAGAGACGCTAAAGACAAAGGTAGGATGCTCTTCAGAGCTAAGAGCCGCTCCCGGGCGTCCTTGGGCAGAAGCCGCAGTAAGGAGAGCACTGTGAGCGGCACAATCGTCTTTGCGCGAAGAAGCCGCTTCTTCGACTCCGGGATCCGGGGAGAGCGGCAGCATCGGGAAGGTGAAGAAGCAAGCTGTACAACACTGGGATTGTGTGCGCAGCTTGCCAACTGATAGAAAACAGTACTTTTGCACTCTCCTGACTTTTCCAATCACATGAACATTCGATTGGAAGCTGTTGTGGACAACTTTTCTTTTCTTCCTGCCAAACACTTGGCAGACATCTCTGCAACTTCTAGAACACGATGGGAGATGTTTTCTGTGCTGGCACAGTTTCTCCTTGCCGGATGTAGTGGAAAAGCTTTTTGCTGAGATGTAGATGAGAAGAGACGCTAATGACGAAGGTAGGATGCTCACCGGAGCTAAGAGCCGCTCCCGGGCGTCTTTGGGCAGAAGCCGCGCTAAGGAGAGCACTGTGAGCGGCACAAACGTCCTTGCGCGAAGAAGCCGCTTCTTCGGCTCCGTGAGCCGGAGAGAGTGGCAGCTTCGGGAAGGTGAAGAAGCAAGCTGTACAACACTGGGATTGTGTGCGCAGCTTGCCAACTGATAGAAAACAGTACTTTTGCACTCTCCTGACTTTTCCAATCACATGAACATTCGATTGGAAGCTGTTTTGGACAACTTTTCTTTTCTTCCTGCCAAACACTTGGCAGACATCTCTGCAACTTCTAGAACACGATGGGAGATATTTTTTGTGCTGGCACCGTTTCTCCTTGTCAGATGTTGTGGAAAAGCTTTTTACTGAGATGTAGATTAGAAGAGACGCTAAAGACGAAGGTAGGATGCTCTTCAGAGCTAAGAGCCGCTCCCGGGCGTCTTTGGGCAGAAGCCGCAGTAAGGAGAGAACTGTGAGCGGCACAATCGTCTTTGCGCGAAGAAGCCGCTTCTTCGACTCCGGGATCCAGGGGGAGCGGCAGCTTCAGGAAGGTGAAGAAGCAAGCTGTACAACACTGGGATTGTGTGCGCACCTTGCCAACTGATAGAAAACAGTACTTTTGCACTCTCCTGACTTTTCCAATCACATGAACATTCGATTGGAAGCTGTTGTGGACAACTTTTCTTTTCTTCCTGCCAAACACTTGGCAGACATCTCTGCAACTTCTAGAACACGATGGGAGATGTTTTCTGTGCAGGCACAGTTTCTCCTTGCCAGATGTAGTGGAAAAGCTTTTTGCTGAGATGTAGATGAGAAGAGATGCTAATGACGAAGGTAGGATGCTCACCGGAGCTAAGAGCCGCTCCCGGGCGTCTTTGGGCAGAAGCCGCGCTAAGGAGAGCACTGTGAGCGGCACAAACGTCCTTGCGCGAAGAAGCGCTTCTTCGGCTCCGTGAGCCGGAGAGAGTGGCAGCTTCGGGAAGGTGAAGAAGCAAGCTGTACAACACTGGGATTGTGTGCGCAGCTTGCCAACTGATAGAAAACAGTACTTTTGCACTCTCCTGACTTTTCCAATCACATGAACATTCGATTGGAAGCTGTTTTGGTCAACTTTTCTTTTCTTCCTGCCAAACACTTGGCAGACATCTCTGCAACTTCTAGAACACGATGGGAGATATTTTTTGTGCTGGCACAGTTTCTCCTTGCCAGATGTAGTGGAAAAGCTTTTTGCTGAGATGTAGATTAGAAGAGACGCTAAAGACGAAGGTAGGATGCTCTTCAGAGCTAAGAGCCGCTCCCGAGCGTCTTTGGGCAGAAGCCGCAGTAAGGAGAGCACTGTGAGCGGCACAATCGTCTTTGCGCGAAGAAGCCGCTTCTTCGACTCCGGGATCCGGGGGGAGCGGCAGCTTCAGGAAGGTGAAGAAGCAAGCTGTACAACACTGGGATTGTGTGCGCACCTTGCCAACTGATAGAAAACAGTACTTTTGCACTCTCCTGACTTTTCCAATCACATGAACATTCGATTGGAAGCTGTTGTGGACAACTTTTCTTTTCTTCCTGCCAAACACTTGGCAGACATCTCTGAGACTTCTAGAACACGATGGGAGATGTTTTCTGTGCTGGCACAGTTTTTCCTTTCCAGATGTAGTGGAAAAGTTTTTTGCTGAGATGTAGATGAGAAGAGACGCTAATGACGAAGGCAGGATGCTCACCGGAGCTAAGAGCCGCTCCCGGGCGTCTTTGGGCAGAAGCCGCGCTAAGGAGAGCACTGTGAGCGGCACAATCGTCCTTGCGCGAAGAAGCCGCTTCTTCGGCTCCGTGAGCCGGAGAGAGTGGCAGCTTCGGGAAGGTGAAGAAGCAAGCTGTACAACACTGGGATTGTGTGCGCAGCTTGCCAACTGATAGAAAACAGTACTTTTGCACTCTCCTGACTTTTCCAATCACATGAACATTCGATTGGAAGCTGTTTTGGACAACTTTTCTTTTCTTCCTGCCAAACACTTGGCAGACATCTCTGCAACTTCTAGAGCACGATGGGAGATATTTTTTGTGCTGGCACAGTTTCTCCTTGCCAGATGTTGTGGAAAAGCTTTTTACTGAGATGTAGATTAGAAGAGACGCTAAAGACGAAGGTAGGATGCTCTTCAGAGCTAAGAGCCGCTCCCGGGCGTCTTTGGGCAGAAGCCGCAGTAAGGAGAGCGCTGTGAGCGGCACAATCGTCTTTGCGCGAAGAAGCCGCTTCTTCGACTCCGGGATCCGGGGAAAGCGGCAGCTTCGGGAAGGTGAAGAAGCAAGCTGTACAACACTGGGATTGTGTGCGCAGCTTGCCAACTGATAGAAAACAGTACTTTTGCACTCTCCTGACTTTTCCAATCACATGAACATTCGATTGGAAGCTGTTTTGGACAACTTTTCTTTTCTTCCTGCCAAACACTTGGCAGACATCTCTGCAACTTCTAGAACACGATGGGAGATGTTTTTTGTGCTGGCACAGTTTCTCCTTGCCAGATGTAGTGGAAAAGCTTTTTGCTGAGATGTAGATGAGAAGAGACGCTAAAGACGAAGGTAGGATGCTCTCCGGAGCTAAGAGCCGCTCCCGGGCGTCTTTGGGCAGAAGCCGCAGTAAGGAGAGCACTGTGAGCGGCACAATCGTCTTTGCGCGAAGAACCTGCTTCTTCGGCTCCGGGAGCCGCGGAGACCGGCAGCTTCGGGAAGGTGAAGAAGCAAGCTGTACAACACTGGGATTGTGTGCGCACCTTGCCAACTGATAGAAAACAGTACTTTTGCACTCTCCTTACTTTTCCAATCACATGAACATTCGATTGGAAGCTGTTGTGGACAACTTTTCTTTTCTTCCTGCCAAACACTTGGCAGACATCTCTGCAACTTCTAGAACATGATGGGAGATGTTTTCGGTGCTGGCACAGTTTCTCCTAGCCAGACATGCTGGCAAAGCGTTTTGCTAAGACGTAGACTACAAAAGACGCTAAAGACGAAGGTAGGATGCTCTCTGGTGCTAAGAGCCACTCCCCGGCGTCTTTGGGCAGAAGCCGCGCTAAGGAGAGCACTGTGAGCGGCACAATCGTCCTTGCGCGAAGAAGCCGCTTCTTCGGCTCCGGGAGCCAGAGAGAGCGGCAGCTTCGGGAAGGTGAAGAAGCAAGCTGTACAACACTGGGATTGTGTGCGCAGCTTGCCAACTGATAGAAAACAGTACTTTTGCACTCTCCTGACTTTTCCAATCACATGAACATTCGATTGGAAGCTGTTTTGGACAACTTTTCTTTTCTTCCTGCCAAACACTTGGCAGACATCTCTGCAACTTCTAGAACACGATGGGAGATGTTTTCATTGCTGGCACAGTTACTCCCTGCCAGATGTAGTGGAAAAGCTTTTTGCTGAGATGTAGATGAGAAGAGAGGCTTAAGACGAAGGTAGGATGCTCTCCAGAGCTAAGAGCCGCTCCCGGGCGTCTTTGGGCAGAAGCCGCAGTAAGGAGAGCACTGTGAGCGGCACAATCGTCTTTGCGCGAAGAAGCCGCTTCTTCGGCTCCGGGAGCCGGGGAGAGCGGCAGCTTCGGGAAGGTGAAGAAGCAAGCTGTACAACACTGGGATTGTGTGCGCACCTTGCCAACTGATAGAAAACAGTACTTTTGCACTCTCCTGACTTTTCCAATCACATGAACATTCGATTGGAAGCTGTTGTGGACAACTTTTCTTTTCTTCCTGCCAAACACTTGGCAGACATCTCTGCAACTTCTAGAACACGATGGGAGATGTTTTCTGTGCTGGCACAGTTTCTCCTTGCCAGATGTAGTGTAAAAGCTTTTTGCTGAGATGTAGATGAGAAGAGACGCTAATGACGAAGGCAGGATGCTCTTCAGAGCTAAGAGCCGCTCCCGGGCGTCTTTGGGCAGAAGCCGCAGTAAGGAGAGCACTGTGAGCGGCACAATCGTCTTTGCGCGAAGAAGCCGCTTCCTCGACTCCGGGATCCGGGGAGAGCGGCAGCTTCGGGAAGGTGAAGAAGCAAGCTGTACAACACTGGGATTGTGTGCGCACCTTGCCAACTGATAGAAAACAGTACTTTTGCACTCTCCTGACTTTTCCAATCACATGAACATTCGATTGGAAGCTGTTTTGGACAACTTTTCTTTTCTTCCTGCCAAACACTTGGCAGACATCTCTGCAACTTCTAGAACACGATGGGAGATATTTTTTGTGCTGGCACAGTTTCTCCTTGCCAGATGTAGTGGAAAAGCTTTTTGCTGAGATGTAGATGAGAAGAGACGCTAAAGACGAAGGTAGGATGCTCTCCGGAGCTAAGAGCCGCTCCCATGCGTCTTTGGGCAGAAGCCGCGCTAAGGAGAGCACTGTGAGCAGCACAATCGTCTTTGCGCGAAGAAGCCGCTTCTTCGGCTCCGGGAGCCAGAGAGAGCGGCAGCTTCGGGAAGGTGAAGAAGCAAGCTGTACAACACTGGGATTGTGTGCGCACCTTGCCAACTGATAGAAAACAGTACTTTTGCACTCTCCTGACTTTTCCAATCACATGAACATTCGATTGGAAGCTGTTTTGGACAACTTTTCTTTTCTTCCTGCCAAACACTTGGCAGACATCTCTGCAACTTCTAGAACACGATGGGAGATGTTTTCTGTGCTGGCACAGTTTCTCCTTGCCAGATGTAGTGGAAAAGCTTTTTGCTGAGATGTAGATGAGAAGAGACGCTAATGACGAAGGCAGGATGCTCACCGGAGCTAAGAGCCGCTCCCGGGCGTCTTTGGGCAGAAGCCGCGCTAAGGAGAGCACTGTGAGCGGCACAATTGTCCTTGCGCGAAGAAGCCGCTTCGTCGGCTCCGTGAGCCGGAGAGAGTGGCAGCTTCGGGAAGGTGAAGAAGCAAGCTGTACAACACTGGGATTGTGTGCGCACCTTGCCAACTGATAGAAAACAGTACTTTTGCACTCTCCTGACTTTTCCAATCACATGAACATTCGATTGGAAGCTGTTTTGGACAACTTTTCTTTTCTTCCTGCCAAACACTTGGCAGACATCTCTGCAACTTCTAGAACACGATGGGAGATATTTTTTGTGCTGGCACAGTTTCTCCTTGCCAGATGTAGTGGAAAAGCTTTTTGCTGAGATGTAGATGAGAAGAGACGCTAAAGACGAAGGTAGGCTGCTCTCCGGAGCTAAGAGCCGCTCCTGGGCGTCTTTGGGCAGAAGCCGCAGTATAGGAGAGCACTGTGAGCGGCACAATCGTCTTTGCGCGAAGAACCTGCTTCTTCGGCTCCGGGAGCCGCGGAGAGCGGCAGCTTCGGGAAGGTGAAGAAGCAAGCTGTACAACACTGGGATTGTGTGCGCACCTTGCCAACTGATAGAAAACAGTACTTTTGCACTCTCCTTACTTTTCCAATCACATGAACATTCGATTGGAAGCTGTTGTGGACAACTTTTCTTTTCTTCCTGCCAAACACTTGGCAGACATCTCTGCAACTTCTAGAACATGATGGGAGATGTTTTCTGTGCTGGCACAGTTTCTCCTAGCCAGACATACTGGCAAAGCGTTTTGCTAAGGCGTAGACTACAAAAGACGCTAAAGACGAAGGTAGGATGCTCTCCGGTGCTAAGAGCCACTCCCCGGCGTCTTTGGGCAGAAGCCGCGCTAAGGAGAGCACTGTGAGCGGCAGAATCGTCCTTGCGCGAAGAAGCCGCTTCTTCGGCTCCGGGAGCCAGAGAGAGTGGCAGCTTCGGGAAGGTGAAGAAGCAAGCTGTACAACACTGGGATTGTGTGCGCAGCTGGCCAACTGATAGAAAACAGTACTTTTGCACTCTCCTGACTTTTCCAATCACATGAACATTCGATTGGAAGCTGTTTTGGACAACTTTTCTTTTCTTCCTGCCAAACACTTGGCAGACATCTCTGCAACTTCTAGAACACGATGGGAGATGTTTTCATTGCTGGCACAGTTACTCCTTGCCAGATGTAGTGGAAAAGCTTTTTGCTGAGATGTAGATGAGAAGAGGGGCTAAAGACGAAGGTAGGATGCTCTCCGGAGCTAAGAGCCGCTCCCGGGCGTCTTTGGGCAGAAGCCGCAGTAAGGAGAGCACTGTGAGCGGCACAATCGTCTTTGCGCGAAGAAGCCGCTTCTTCGGCTCCGGGAGCCGGGGAGAGCGGCAGCTTCGGGAAGGTGAAGAAGCAAGCTGTACAACACTGGGATTGTGTGCGCAGCTTGCCAACTGATAGAAAACAGTACTTTTGCACTCTCCTGACTTTTCCAATCACATGAACATTCGATTGGAAGCTGTTGTGGACAACTTTTCTTTTCTTCCTGCCAAACACTTGGCAGACATCTCTGCAACGTCTAGAACACGATGGGAGATGTTTTCTGTGCTGGCACAGTTTTTCCTTGCCAGACATAGTGGGAAAGCGTTTTGCTAAGATGTAGACTACAAAAGACGCTAAAGACGAAGGTAGGATTCTCACCGGAGCTAAGAGCCGCTCCCGGGCGTCTTTGGGCAGAAGCCGCGCTAAGGAGAGCACTGTGAGCGGCACAAACGTCCTTGCGCGAAGAAGCCGCTTCTTCGGCTCCGGGAGCCAGAGAGAGCGGCAGCTTCGGGAAGGTGAAGTAGCAAGCTGTACAACACTGGGATTGTGTGCGCAGCTTGCCAACTGATAGAAAACAGTACTTTTGCACTCTCCTGACTTTTCCAATCACATGAACATTCGATTGGAAGCTGTTTTGGACAACTTTTCTTTTCTTCCTGCCAAACACTTGGCAGACATCTCTGCAACTTCTAGAACACGATGGGAGATGTTTTCATTGCTGGCACAGTTACTCCCTGCCAGATGTTGTGGAAAAGCTTTTTACTGAGATGTAGATTAGAAGAGACGCTAAAGACGAAGGTAGGATGCTCTTCAGAGGTAAGAGCCGCTCCCGGGCGTCTTTGGGCAGAAGCCGCAGTAAGGAGAGCACTGTGAGCGGCACAATCGTCTTTGCGCGAAGAAGCCGCTTCTTCGACTCCGGGATCCGGGGGGAGCGGCAGCTTCAGGAAGGTGAAGAAGCAAGCTGTACAACACTGGGATTGTGTGCGCACCTTGCCAACTGATAGAAAACAGTACTTTTGCACTCTCCTGACTTTTCCAATCACATGAACATTCGATTGGAAGCTGTTGTGGACAACTTTTCTTTTCTTCCTGCCAAACACTTGGCAGACATCTCTGCAACTTCTAGAACACGATGGGAGATGTTTTCTGTGCTGGCACAGTTTCTCCTTGCCAGATGTAGTGGAAAAGCTTTTTGCTGAGATGTAGATGAGAAGAGACGCTAATGACGAAGGCAGGATGCTCACCGGAGCTAAGAGCCGCTCCCGGGCGTCTTTGGGCAGAAGCCGCGCTAAGGAGAGCACTGTGAGCGGCACAATCGTCCTTGCGCGAAGAAGCCGCTTCTTCGGCTCCGTGAGCCGGAGAGAGTGGCAGCTTCGGGAAGGTGAAGAAGCAAGCTGTACAACACGGGGATTGTGTGCGCAGCTTGCCAACTGATAGAAAACAGTACTTTTGCACTCTCCTTACTTTTCCAATCACATGAACATTCGATTGGAAGCTGTTGCGGACAACTTTTCTTTTCTTCCTGCCAAACACTTGGCAGACATCTCTGCAACTTCTAGAACATGATGGGAGATGTTTTCTGTGCTGGCACAGTTTCTCCTAGCCAGACATGCTGGCAAAGCGTTTTGCTAAGACGTAGACTACAAAAGACGCTAAAGACGAAGGTAGGATGCTCTCTGGTGCTAAGAGCCACTCCCCGGCGTCTTTGGGCAGAAGCCGCGCTAAGGAGAGCACTGTGAGCGGCACAATCGTCCTTGCGCGAAGAAGCCGCTTCTTCGGCTCCGGGAGCCAGAGAGAGCGGCAGCTTCGGGAAGGTGAAGAAGCAAGCTTTACAACACTGGGATTGTGTGCGCAGCTTGCCAACTGATAGAAAACAGTACTTTTGCACTCTCCTGACTTTTCCAATCACATGAACATTCGATTGGAAGCTGTTTTGGACAACTTTTCTTTTCTTCCTGCCAAACAGTTGGCAGACATCTCTGCAACTTCTAGAACACGATGGGAGATGTTTTCATTGCTGGCACAGTTACTCCCTGCCAGATGTAGTGGAAAAGCTTTTTGCTGAGATGTAGATGAGAAGAGAGGCTTAAGACGAAGGTAGGATGCTCTCCAGAGCTAAGAGCCGCTCCCGGGCGTCTTTGGGCAGAAGCCGCAGTAAGGAGAGCACTGTGAGCGGCACAATCGTCTTTGCGCGAAGAAGCCGCTTCTTCGGCTCCGGGAGCCGGGGAGAGCGGCAGCTTCGGGAAGGTGAAGAAGCAAGCTGTACAACACTGGGATTGTGTGCGCACCTTGCCAACTGATAGAAAACAGTACTTTTGCACTCTCCTGACTTTTCCAATCACATGAACATTCGATTGGAAGCTGTTGCGGACAACTTTTCTTTTCTTCCTGCCAAACACTTGGCAGACATCTCTGCAACTTCTAGAATACGATGGGAGATGTTTTCTGTGCTGGCACAGTTTCTCCTTGCCAGATGTAGTGTAAAAGCTTTTTGCTGAGATGTAGATGAGAAGAGACGCTAATGACGAAGGCAGGATGCTCACCGGAGCTAAGAGCCGCTCCCGGGCGTCTTTGGGCAGAAGCCGCGCTAAGGAGAGCACTGTGAGCGGCACAATTGTCCTTGCGCGAAGAAGCCGCTTCTTCGGCTCCGTGAGCCGGAGAGAGTGGCAGCTTCGGGAAGGTGAAGAAGCAAGCTGTACAACACTGGGATTGTGTGCGCAGCTTGCCAACTGATAGAAAACAGTACTTTTGCACTCTCCTGACTTTTCCAATCACATGAACATTCGATTGGAAGCTGTTTTGGACAACTTTTCTTTTCTTCCTGCCAAACACATGGCAGACATCTCTGCAACTTCTAGAACACGATGGGAGATGTTTTTTGTGCTGGCACAGTTTCTCCTTGCCAGATGTTGTGGAAAAGCTTTTTGCTGAGATGTAGATTAGAAGAGACGCTAAAGACGAAGGTAGGATGCTCTTCAGAGCTAAGAGCCGCTCCCGGGCGTCTTTGGGCAGAAGCCGCAGTAAGGAGAGCACTGTGAGCGGCACAATCGTCTTTGCGCGAAGAAGCCGCTTCCTCGACTCCGGGATCCGGGGAGAGCGGCAGCTTCGGGAAGGTGAAGAAGCAAGCTGTACAACACTGGGATTGTGTGCGCACCTTGCCAACTGATAGAAAACAGTACTTTTGCACTCTCCTGACTTTTCCAATCACATGAACATTCGATTGGAAGCTGTTTTGGACAACTTTTCTTTTCTTCCTGCCAAACACTTGGCAGACATCTCTGCAACTTCTAGAACACGATGGGAGATATTTTTTGTGCTGGCACAGTTTCTCCTTGCCAGATGTAGTGGAAAAGCTTTTTGCTGAGATGTAGATGAGAAGAGACGCTAAAGACGAAGGTAGGATGCTCTCCGGAGCTAAGAGCCGCTCCTGGGCGTCTTTGGGCAGAAGCCGCAGTATAGGAGAGCACTGTGAGCGGCACAATCGTCTTTGCGCGAAGAAGCCGCTTCCTCGACTCCGGGATCCGGGGAGAGCGGCAGCTTCGGGAAGGTGAAGAAGCAAGCTGTACAACACTGGGATTGTGTGCGCACCTTGCCAACTGATAGAAAACAGTACTTTTGCACTCTCCTGACTTTTCCAATCACATGAACATTCGATTGGAAGCTGTTTTGGACAACTTTTCTTTTCTTCCTGCCAAACACTTGGCAGACATCTCTGCAACTTCTAGAACATGATGGGAGATGTTTTCTGTACTGGCACAGTTTCTCCTAGCCAGACATACTGGCAAAGCGTTTTGCTAAGGCGTAGACTACAAAAGACGCTAAAGACGAAGGTAGGATGCTCTCCGGTGCTAAGAGCCACTCCCCGGCGTCTTTGGGCAGAAGCTGCGCTAAGGAGAGCACTGTGAGCGGCAGAATCGTCCTTGCGCGAAGAAGCCGCTTCTTCGGCTCCGGGAGCCAGAGAGAGTGGCAGCTTCGGGAAGGTGAAGAAGCAAGCTGTACAACACTGGGATTGTGTGCGCAGCTTGCCAACTGATAGAAAACAGTACTTTTGCACTCTCCTGACTTTTCCAATCACATGAACATTCGATTGGAAGCTGTTTTGGACAACTTTTCTTTTCTTCCTGCCAAACACTTGGCAGACATCTCTGCAACTTCTAGAACACGATGGGAGATGTTTTCATTGCTGGCACAGTTACTCCTTGCCAGATGTAGTGGAAAAGCTTTTTGCTGAGATGTAGATGAGAAGAGGGGCTAAAGACGAAGGTAGGATGCTCTCCGGAGCTAAGAGCCGCTCCCGGGCGTCTTTGGGCAGAAGCCGCAGTAAGGAGAGCACTGTGAGCGGCACAATCGTCTTTGCGCGAAGAAGCCGCTTCTTCGGCTCCGGGAGCCGGGGAGAGCGGCAGCTTCGGGAAGGTGAAGAAGCAAGCTGTACAACACTGGGATTGTGTGCGCAGCTTGCCAACTGATAGAAAACAGTACTTTTGCACTCTCCTGACTTTTCCAATCACATGAACATTCGATTGGAAGCTGTTGTGGACAACTTTTCTTTTCTTCCTGCCAAACACTTGGCAGACATCTCTGCAACGTCTAGAACACGATGGGAGATGTTTTCTGTGCTGGCACAGTTTTTCCTTGCCAGACATAGTGGGAAAGCGTTTTGCTAAGATGTAGACTACAAAAGACGCTAAAGACGAAGGTAGGATGCTCTCCGGAGCTAAGAGCCGCTCCCGGGCGTCTTTGGGCAGAAGCCGCAGTAAGGAGAGCACTGTGAGCGGCACAATCGTCTTTGCGCGAAGAAGCCGCTTCTTCGGCTCCGGGATCCGGAGAGAGCGGCAGCTTCGGGAAGGTGAAGAAGCAAGCTGTACAACACTGGGATTGTGTGCGCACCTTGCCAACTGATAGAAAACAGTACTTTTGCACTCTCCTGACTTTTCCAATCACATGAACATTCGATTGGAAGCTGTTCTGGACAACTTTTCTTTTCTTCCTGCCAAACACTTGGCAGACATCTCTGCAACTTCTAGAACACGATGGGAGATGTTTTCTGTGCTGGCACAGTTTCTCCTTGCCAGATGTAGTGGAAAAGCTTTTTGCTGAGATGTAGATGAGAAGAGACGCTAAAGACGAAGGTAGGATGCTCTCCGGAGCTAAGAGGCGCTCCCGGGCGTCTTTGGGCAGAAGCCGCAGTAAGGAGAGCACTGTGAGCGGCACAATCGTCTTTGCGTGAAGAAGCCGCTTCTTCGGCTCCGGGAGCCGGAGAGAGCGGCAGCTTCGGGAAGGTGAAGAAGCAAGCTGTACAACACTGGGATTGTGTGCGCACCTTGCCAACTGATAGAAAACAGTACTTTTGCACTCTCCTGACTTTTCCAATCACATGAACATTCGATTGGAAGCTGTTCTGGACAACTTTTCTTTTCTTCCTGCCAAACACTTGGCAGACATCTCTGCAACTTCTAGAACACGATGGGAGATGTTTTCTGTGCTGGCACAGTTTCTCCTTGCCAGATGTAGTGGAAAAGCTTTTTGCTGAGATGTAGATGAGAAGAGACGCTAAAGACGAAGGTAGGATGCTCTCCGGAGCTAAGAGCCGCTCCCGGGCGTCTTTGGGCAGAAGCCGCAGTAAGGAGAGCACTGTGAGCGGCACAATCGTCCTTGCGCGAAGAAGCCGCTTCTTCGGCTCCGTGAGCCGGAGAGAGTGGCAGCTTCGGGAAGGTGAAGAAGCAAGCTGTACAACACTGGGATTGTGTGCGCAGCTTGCCAACTGATAGAAAACAGTACTTTTGCACTCTCCTGACTTTTCCAATCACATGAACATTCGATTGGAAGCTGTTTTGGACAACTTTTCTTTTCTTCCTGCCAAACACTTGGCAGATATCTCTGCAACTTCTAGAACACGATGGGAGATATTTTTTGTGCTGGCACAGTTTCTCCTTGCCAGATGTTGTGGAAAAGCTTTTTACTGAGATGTAGATTAGAAGAGACGCTAAAGACGAAGGTAGGATGCTCTTCAGAGCTAAGAGCCGCTCCCGAGCGTCTTTGGGCAGAAGCCGCAGTAAGGAGAGCACTGTGAGCGGCACAATCGTCTTTGCGCGAAGAAGCCGCTTCTTCGACTCCGGGATCCGGGGGGAGCGGCAGCTTCAGGAAGGTGAAGAAGCAAGCTGTACAACACTGGGATTGTGTGCGCACCTTGCCAACTGATAGAAAACAGTACTTTTGCACTCTCCTGACTTTTCCAATCACATGAACATTCGATTGGAAGCTGTTGTGGACAACTTTTCTTTTCTTCCTGCCAAACACTTGGCAGACATCTCTGCAACTTCTAGAACACGATGGGAGATGTTTTCTGTGCTGGCACAGTTTTTCCTTTCCAGATGTAGTGGAAAAGCTTTTTGCTGAGATGTAGATGAGAAGAGACGCTAATGACGAAGGCAGGATGCTCACCGGAGCTAAGAGCCGCTCCCGGGCGTCTTTGGGCAGAAGCCGCGCTAAGGAGAGCACTGTGAGCGGCACAATCGTCCTTGCGCGAAGAAGCCGCTTCTTCGGCTCCGTGAGCCGGAGACAGTGGCAGCTTCGGGAGGGTGAAGAAGCAAGCTGTACAACACTGGGATTGTGTGCGCAGCTTGCCAACTGATAGAAAACAGTACTTTTGCACTCTCCTGACTTTTCCAATCACATGAACATTCGATTGGAAGCTGTTTTGGACAACTTTTCTTTTCTTCCTGCCAAACACTTGGCAGACATCTCTGCAACTTCTAGAGCACGATGGGAGATATTTTTTGTGCTGGCACAGTTTCTCCTTGCCAGATGTTGTGGAAAAGCTTTTTACTGAGATGTAGATGAGAAGAGGCGCTAAAGACGAAGGTAGGATGCTCTTCAGAGCTAAGAGCCGCTCCCGGGCGTCTTTGGGCAGAAGCCGCAGTAAGGAGAGCGCTGTGAGCGGCACAATCGTCTTTGCGCGAAGAAGCCGCTTCTTCGACTCCGGGATCCGGGGAGAGCGGCAGCTTCGGGAAGGTGAAGAAGCAAGCTGTACAACACTGGGATTGTGTGCGCAGCTTGCCAACTGATAGAAAACAGTACTTTTGCACTCTCCTGACTTTTCCAATCACATGAACATTCGATTGGAAGCTGTTTTGGACAACTTTTCTTTTCTTCCTGCCAAACACTTGGCAGACATCTCTGCAACTTCTAGAACACGATGGGAGATGTTTTTTGTGCTGGCACAGTTTCTCCTTGCCAGATGTAGTGGAAAAGCTTTTTGCTGAGATGTAGATGAGAAGAGACGCTAAAGACGAAGGTAGGATGCTCTCCGGAGCTAAGAGCCGCTCCCGGGCGTCTTTGGGCAGAAGCCGCAGTAAGGAGAGCACTGTGAGCGGCACAATCGTCTTTGCGCGAAGAACCTGCTTCTTGGGCTCCGGGAGCCGCGGAGACCGGCAGCTTCGGGAAGGTGAAGAAGCAAGCTGTACAACACTGGGATTGTGTGCGCACCTTGCCAACTGATAGAAAACAGTACTTTTGCACTCTCCTTACTTTTCCAATCACATGAACATTCGATTGGAAGCTGTTGTGGACAACTTTTCTTTTCTTCCTGCCAAACACTTGGCAGACATCTCTGCAACTTCTAGAACACGATGGGAGATGTTTTCTGTGCTGGCACAGTTTCTCCTTGCCAGATGTAGTGTAAAAGCTTTTTGCTGAGATGTAGATGAGAAGAGTCGCTAATGACGAAGGCAGGATGCTCACCGGAGCTAAGAGCCGCTCCCGGGCGTCTTTGGGCAGAAGCCGCGCTAAGGAGAGCACTGTGAGCGGCACAATTGTCCTTGCGCGAAGAAGCCGCTTCTTCGGCTCCGTGAGCCGGAGAGAGTGGCAGCTTCGGGAAGGTGAAGAAGCAAGCTGTACAACACTGGGATTGTGTGCGCAGCTTGCCAACTGATAGAAAACAGTACTTTTGCACTCTCCTGACTTTTCCAATCACATGAACATTCGATTGGAAGCTGTTTTGGACAACTTTTCTTTTCTTCCTGCCAAACACATGGCAGACATCTCTGCAACTTCTAGAACACGATGGGAGATGTTTTTTGTGCTGGCACAGTTTCTCCTTGCCAGATGTTGTGGAAAAGCTTTTTGCTGAGATGTAGATTAGAAGAGACGCTAAAGACGAAGGTAGGATGCTCTTCAGAGCTAAGAGCCGCTCCCGGGCGTCTTTGGGCAGAAGCCGCAGTAAGGAGAGCGCTGTGAGCGGCACAATCGTCTTTGCGCGAAGAAGCCGCTTCCTCGACTCCGGGATCCGGGGAGAGCGGCAGCTTCGGGAAGGTGAAGAAGCAAGCTGTACAACACTGGGATTGTGTGCGCAGCTTGCCAACTGATAGAAAACAGTACTTTTGCACTCTCCTGACTTTTCCAATCACATGAACATTCGATTGGAAGCTGTTTTGGACAACTTTTCTTTTCTTCCTGCCAAACACTTGGCAGACATCTCTGCAACTTCTAGAACACGATGGGAGATGTTTTCATTGCTGGCACAGTTACTCCTTGCCAGATGTAGTGGAAAAGCTTTTTGCTGAGATGTAGATGAGAAGAGGGGCTAAAGACGAAGGTAGGATGCTCTCCGGAGCTAAGAGCCGCTCCCGGGCGTCTTTGGGCAGAAGCCGCAGTAAGGAGAGCACTGTGAGCGGCACAATCGTCTTTGCGCGAAGAAGCCGCTTCTTCGGCTCCGGGAGCCGGGGAGAGCGGCAGCTTCGGGAAGGTGAAGAAGCAAGCTGTACAACCCTGGGATTGTGTGCGCAGCTTGCCAACTGACAGAAAACAGTACTTTTGCACTCTCCTGACTTTTCCAATCACATGAACATTCGATTGGAAGCTGTTTTGGACAACTTTTCTTTTCTTCCTGCCAAACACTTGGCAGACATCTCTGCAACGTCTAGAACACGATGGGAGATGTTTTCTGCGCTGGCACAGTTTTTCCTTGCCAGACATAGTGGGAAAGCGTTTTGCTAAGATGTAGACTACAAAAGACGCTAAAGACGAAGGTAGGATGCTCACCGGAGCTAAGAGCCGCTCCCGGGCGTCTTTGGGCAGAAGCCGTGCTAAGGAGAGCACTGTGAGCGGCACAAACGTCCTTGCGCGAAGAAGCCGCTTCTTCGGCTCCGTGAGCCGGAGAGAGTGGCAGCTTCGGGAAGGTGAAGAAGCAAGCTGTACAACACTGGGATTGTGTGCGCAGCTTGCCAACTGATAGAAAACAGTACTTTTGCACTCTCCTGACTTTTCCAATCACATGAACATTCGATTGGAAGCTGTTTTGGACAACTTTTCTTTTCTTCCTGCCAAACACTTGGCAGACATCTCTGCAACTTCTAGAACACGATGGGAGATATTTTTTCTGCTGGCACAGTTTCTCCTTGCCAGATGTTGTGGAAAAGCTTTTTACTGAGATGTAGATTAGAAGAGACGCTAAAGACGAAGGTAGGATGCTCTTCAGATGTAAGAGCCGCTCCCGGGCGTCTTTGGGCAGAAGCCGCAGTAAGGAGAGCACTGTGAGCGGCACAATCGTCTTTGCGCGAAGAAGCCGCTTCTTCGACTCCGGGATCCGGGGGGAGCGGCAGCTTCAGGAAGGTGAAGAAGCAAGCTGTACAACACTGGGATTGTGTGCGCACCTTGCCAACTGATAGAAAACAGTACTTTTGCACTCTCCTGACTTTTCCAATCACATGAACATTCGATTGGAAGCTGTTGTGGACAACTTTTCTTTTCTTCCTGCCAAACACTTGGCAGACATCTCTGCAACTTCTAGAACACGATGGGAGATGTTTTCTGTGCTGGCACAGTTTTTCCTTTCCAGATGTAGTGGAAAAGCTTTTTGCTGAGATGTAGATGAGAAGAGACGCTAATGACGAAGGCAGGATGCTCACCGGAGCTAAGAGCCGCTCCCGGGCGTCTTTGGGCAGAAGCCGCGCTAAGGAGAGCACTGTGAGCGGCACAATCGTCCTTGCGCGAAGAAGCCGCTTCTTCGGCTCCGTGAGCCGGAGAGAGTGGCAGCTTCGGGAAGGTGAAGAAGCAAGCTGTACAACACTGGGATTGTGTGCGCAGCTTGCCAACTGATAGAAAACAGTACTTTTGCACTCTCCTGACTTTTCCAATCACATGAACATTCAATTGGAAGCTGTTTTGGACAACTTTTCTTTTCTTCCTGCCAAACACTTGGCAGACACCTCTGCAACTTCTAGAGCACGATGGGAGATATTTTTTGTGCTGGCACAGTTTCTCCTTGCCAGATGTTGTGGAAAAGCTTTTTACTGAGATGTAGATTAGAAGAGACGCTAAAGACGAAGGTAGGATGCTCTTCAGAGCTAAGAGCCGCTCCCGGGCGTCTTTGGGCAGAAGCCGCAGTAAGGAGAGCGCTGTGAGCGGCACAATCGTCTTTGCGCGAAGAAGCCGCTTCTTCGACTCCGGGATCCGGGGAGAGCGGCAGCTTCGGGAAGGTGAAGAAGCAAGCTGTACAACACTGGGATTGTGTGCGCAGCTTGCCAACTGATAGAAAACAGTACTTTTGCACTCTCCTGACTTTTCCAATCACATGAACATTCGATTGGAAGCTGTTTTGGACAACTTTTCTTTTCTTCCTGCCAAACACTTGGCAGACATCTCTGCAACTTCTAGAACACGATGGGAGATGTTTTTTGTGCTGGCACAGTTTCTCCTTGCCAGATGTAGTGGAAAAGCTTTTTGCTGAGATGTAGATGAGAAGAGACGCTAAAGACGAAGGTAGGATGCTCTCCGGAGCTAAGAGCCGCTCCCGGGCGTCTTTGGGCAGAAGCCGCAGTAAGGAGAGCACTGCGAGCGGCACAATCGTCTTTGCGCGAAGAACCTGCTTCTTCGGCTCCGGGAGCCGCGGAGACCGGCAGCTTCGGGAAGGTGAAGAAGCAAGCTGCACAACACTGGGATTGTGTGCGCACCTTGCCAACTGATAGAAAACAGTACTTTTGCACTCTCCTTACTTTTCCAATCACATGAACATTCGATTGGAAGCTGTTGTGGACAACTTTTCTTTTCTTCCTGCCAAACACTTGGCAGACATCTCTGCAACTTCTAGAACATGATGGGAGATGTTTTCTGTGCTGGCACAGTTTCTCCTAGCCAGACATGCTGGCAAAGCGTTTTGCTAAGACGTAGACTACAAAAGACGCTAAAGACGAAGGTAGGATGCTCTCTGGTGCTAAGAGCCACTCCCCAGCGTCTTTGGGCAGAAGCCGCGCTAAGGAGAGCACTGTGAGCGGCACAATCGTCCTTGCGCGAAGAAGCCGCTTCTTCGGCTCCGGGAGCCAGAGAGAGCGGCAGCTTCGGGAAGGTGAAGAAGCAAGCTTTACAACACTGGGATTGTGTGCGCAGCTTGCCGACTGATAGAAAACAGTACTTTTGCACTCTCCTGACTTTTCCAATCACATGAACATTCGATTGGAAGCTGTTTTGGACAACTTTTCTTTTCTTCCTGCCAAACACTTGGCAGACATCTCTGCAACTTCTAGAACACGATGGGAGATGTTTTCATTGCTGGCACAGTTACTCCCTGCCAGATGTAGTGGAAAAGCTTTTTGCTGAGATGTAGATGAGAAGAGAGGCTTAAGACGAAGGTAGGATGCTCTCCAGAGCTAAGAGCCGCTCCCGGGCGTCTTTGGGCAGAAGCCGTGCTAAGGAGAGCACTGTGAGCGGCACAATCGTCTTTGCGCGAAGAAGCCGCTTCTTCGGCTCCGGGAGCCGGGGAGAGCGGCAGCTTCGGGAAGGTGAAGAAGCAAGCTGTACAACACTGGGATTGTGTGCGCACCTTGCCAACTGATAGAAAACAGTACTTTTGCACTCTCCTGACTTTTCCAATCACATGAACATTCGATTGGAAGCTGTTGTGGACAACTTTTCTTTTCTTCCTGCCAAACACTTGGCAGACATCTCTGCAACTTCTAGAACACGATGGGAGATGTTTTCTGTGCTGGCACAGTTTCTCCTTGCCAGATGTAGTGTAAAAGCTTTTTGCTGAGATGTAGATGAGAAGAGACGCTAATGACGAAGGCAGGATGCTCACCGGAGCTAAGAGCCGCTCCCGGGCGTCTTTGGGCAGAAGCCGCGCTAAGGAGAGCACTGTGAGCGGCACAATTGTCCTTGCGCGAAGAAGCCGCTTCTTCGGCTCCGTGAGCCGGAGAGAGTGGCAGCTTCGGGAAGGTGAAGAAGCAAGCTGTACAACACTGGGATTGTGTGCGCAGCTTGCCAACTGATAGAAAACAGTAATTTTGCACTCTCCTGACTTTTCCAATCACATGAACATTCGATTGGAAGCTGTTTTGGACAACTTTTCTTTTCTTCCTGCCAAACACATGGCAGACATCTCTGCAACTTCTAGAACACGATGGGAGATGTTTTTTGTGCTGGCACAGTTTCTCCTTGCCAGATGTTGTGGAAAAGCTTTTTGCTGAGATGTAGATTAGAAGAGACGCTAAAGACGAAGGTAGGATGCTCTTCAGAGCTAAGAGCCGCTCCCGGGCGTCTTTGGGCAGAAGCCGCAGTAAGGAGAGCACTGTGAGCGGCACAATCGTCTTTGCGCGAAGAAGCCGCTTCCTCGACTCCGGGATCCGGGGAGAGCGGCAGCTTCGGGAAGGTGAAGAAGCAAGCTGTACAACACTGGGATTGTGTGCGCACCTTGCCAACTGATAGAAAACAGTACTTTTGCACTCTCCTGACTTTTCCAATCACATGAACATTCGATTGGAAGCTGTTTTGGACAACTTTTCTTTTCTTCCTGCCAAACACTTGGCAGACATCTCTGCAACTTCTAGAACACGATGGGAGATATTTTTTGTGCTGGCACAGTTTCTCCTTGCCAGATGTAGTGGAAAAGCTTTTTGCTGAGATGTAGATGAGAAGAGACGCTAAAGACGAAGGTAGGATGCTCTCCGGAGCTAAGAGCCGCTCCTGGGCGTCTTTGGGCAGAAGCCGCAGTATAGGAGAGCACTGTGAGCGGCACAATCGTCTTTGCGCGAAGAACCTGCTTCTTCGGCTCCGGGAGCCGCGGAGAGCGGCAGCTTCGGGAAGGTGAAGAAGCAAGCTGTACAACACTGGGATTGTGTGCGCACCTTGCCAACTGATAGAAAACAGTACTTTTGCACTCTCCTTACTTTTCCAATCACATGAACATTCGATTGGAAGCTGTTGTGGACAACTTTTCTTTTCTTCCTGCCAAACACATGGCAGACATCTCTGCAACTTCTAGAACATGATGGGAGATGTTTACTGTGCTGGCACAGTTTCTGCTAGCCAGACATACTGGCAAAGCGTTTTGCTAAGGCGTAGACTACAAAAGACGCTAAAGACGAAGGTAGGATGCTCTCCGGTGCTAAGAGCCACTCCCCGGCGTCTTTGGGCAGAAGCCGCGCTAAGGAGAGCACTGTGAGCGGCAGAATCGTCCTTGCGCGAAGAAGCCGCTTCTTCGGCTCCGGGAGCCAGAGAGAGTGGCAGCTTCGGGAAGGTGAAGAAGCAAGCTGTACAACACTGGGATTGTGTGCGCAGCTTGCCAACTGATAGAAAACAGTACTTTTGCACTCTCCTGACTTTTCCAATCACATGAACATTCGATTGGAAGCTGTTTTGGACAACTTTTCTTTTCTTCCTGCCAAACACTTGGCAGACATCTCTGCAACTTCTAGAACACGATGGGAGATGTTTTCATTGCTGGCACAGTTACTCCTTGCCAGATGTAGTGGAAAAGCTTTTTGCTGAGATGTAGATGAGAAGAGGGGCTAAAGACGAAGGTAGGATGCTCTCCGGAGCTAAGAGCCGCTCCCGGGCGTCTTTGGGCAGAAGCCGCAGTAAGGAGAGCACTGTGAGCGGCACAATCGTCTTTGCGCGAAGAAGCCGCTTCTTCGGCTCCGGGAGCCGGGGAGAGCGGCAGCTTCGGGAAGGTGAAGAAGCAAGCTGTACAACACTGGGATTGTGTGCGCAGCTTGCCAACTGATAGAAAACAGTACTTTTGCACTCTCCTGACTTTTCCAATCACATGAACATTCGATTGGAAGCTGTTGTGGACAACTTTTCTTTTCTTCCTGCCAAACACTTGGCAGACATCTCTGCAACTTCTAGAACACGATGGGAGATGTTTTCTGTGCTGGCACAGTTTCTCCTTGCCAGATGTAGTGGAAAAGCTTTTTGCTGAGATGTAGATGAGAAGAGACGCTAATGACGAAGGTAGGATGCTCACCGGAGCTAAGAGCCGCTCCCGGGCGTCTTTGGGCAGAAGCCGCGCTAAGGAGAGCACTGTGAGCGGCACAAACGTCCTTGCGCGAAGAAGCCGCTTCTTCGGCTCCGTGAGCCGGAGAGAGTGGCAGCTTCGGGAAGGTGAAGAAGCAAGCTGTACAACACTGGGATTGTGTGCGCAGCTTGCCAACTGATAGAAAACAGTACTTTTGCACTCTCCTGACTTTTCCAATCACATGAACATTCGATTGGAAGCTGTTGTGGACAACTTTTCTTTTCTTCCTGCCAAACACTTGGCAGACATCTCTGCAACGTCTAGAACACGATGGGAGATGTTTTCTGTGCTGGCACAGTTTTTCCTTGCCAGACATAGTGGGAAAGCGTTTTGCTAAGATGTAGACTACAAAAGACGCTAAAGACGAAGGTAGGATGCTCTCCGGAGCTAAGAGCCGCTCCCGGGCGTCTTTGGGCAGAAGCCGCAGTAAGGAGAGCACTGTGAGCGGCACAATCGTCTTTGCGCGAAGAAGCCGCTTCTTCGGCTCCGGGATCCGGAGAGAGCGGCAGCTTCGGGAAGGTGAAGAAGCAAGCTGTACAACACTGGGATTGTGTGCGCACCTTGCCAACTGATAGAAAACAGTACTTTTGCACTCTCCTGACTTTTCCAATCACATGAACATTCGATTGGAAGCTGTTTTGGACAACTTTTCTTTTCTTCCTGCCAAACACTTGGCAGACATCTCTGCAACTTCTAGAACACGATGGGAGATGTTTTCTGTGCTGGCACAGTTTTTCCTTGCCAGATGTAGTGGAAAAGCTTTTTGCTGAGATGTAGATGAGAAGAGACGCTAAAGACGAAGGTAGGATGCTCTCCGGAGCTAAGAGGCGCTCCCGGGCGTCTTTGGGCAGAAGCCGCAGTAAGGAGAGCACTGTGAGCGGCACAATCGTCTTTGCGTGAAGAAGCCGCTTCTTCGGCTCCGGGAGCCGGAGAGAGCGGCAGCTTCAGGAAGGTGAAGAAGCAAGCTGTACAACACTGGGATTGTGTGCGCACCTTGCCAACTGATAGAAAACAGTACTTTTGCACTCTCCTGACATTTCCAATCATATGAACATTCGATTGGAAGCTGTTGTGGACAACTTTTCTTTTCTTCCTGCCAAACACTTGGCAGACATCTCTGCAACTTCTAGAACATGATGGGAGATGTTTTCTGTGCTGGCACAGTTTCTGCTAGCCAGACATACTGGCAAAGCGTTTTGCTAAGGCGTAGACTACAAAAGACGCTAAAGACGAAGGTAGGATGCTCTCCGGTGCTAAGAGCCCCTCCCCGGCGTCTTTGGGCAGAAGCCGCGCTAAGGAGAGCACTGTGAGCGGCAGAATCGTCCTTGCGCGAAGAAGCCGCTTCTTCGGCTCCGGGAGCCAGAGAGAGTGGCAGCTTCGGGAAGGTGAAGAAGCAAGCTGTACAACACTGGGATTGTGTGCGCAGCTTGCCAACTGATAGAAAACAGTACTTTTGCACTCTCCTGACTTTTCCAATCACATGAACATTCGATTGGAAGCTGTTTTGGACAACTTTTCTTTTCTTCCTGCCAAACACTTGGCAGACATCTCTGCAACTTCTAGAACACGATGGGAGATGTTTTCATTGCTGGCACAGTTACTCCTTGCCAGATGTAGTGGAAAAGCTTTTTGCTGAGATGTAGATGAGAAGAGGGGCTAAAGACGAAGGTAGGATGCTCTCCGGAGCTAAGAGCCGCTCCCGGGCGTCTTTGGGCAGAAGCCGCAGTAAGGAGAGCACTGTGAGCGGCACAATCGTCTTTGCGCGAAGAAGCCGCTTCTTCGGCTCCGGGAGCCGGGGAGAGCGGCAGCTTCGGGAAGGTGAAGAAGCAAGCTGTACAACACTGGGATTGTGTGCGCAGCTTGCCAACTGATAGAAAACAGTACTTTTGCACTCTCCTGACTTTTCCAATCACATGAACATTCGATTGGAAGCTGTTGTGGACAACTTTTCTTTTCTTCCTGCCAAACACTTGGCAGACATCTCTGCAACGTCTAGAACACGATGGGAGATGTTTTCTGTGCTGGCACAGTTTTTCCTTGCCAGACATAGTGGGAAAGCGTTTTGCTAAGATGTAGACTACAAAAGACGCTAAAGACGAAGGTAGGATGCTCTCCGGAGCTAAGAGCCGCTCCCGGGCGTCTTTGGGCAGAAGCCGCAGTAAGGAGAGCACTGTGAGCGGCACAATCGTCTTTGCGCGAAGAAGCCGCTTCTTCGGCTCCGGGATCCGGAGAGAGCGGCAGCTTCGGGAAGGTGAAGAAGCAAGCTGTACAACACTGGGATTGTGTGCGCACCTTGCCAACTGATGGAAAACAGTACTTTTGCACTCTCCTGACTTTTCCAATCACATGAACATTCGATTGGAAGCTGTTTTGGACAACTTTTCTTTTCTTCCTGCCAAACACTTGGCAGACATCTCTGCAACTTCTAGAACACGATGGGAGATGTTTTCTGTGCTGGCACAGTTTTTCCTTGCCAGATGTAGTGGAAAAGCTTTTTGCTGAGATGTAGATGAGAAGAGACGCTAAAGACGAAGGTAGGATGCTCTCCGGAGCTAAGAGGCGCTCCCGGGCGTCTTTGGGCAGAAGCCGCAGTAAGGAGAGCACTGTGAGCGGCACAATCGTCTTTGCGTGAAGAAGCCGCTTCTTCGGCTCCGGGAGCCGGAGAGAGCGGCAGCTTCGGGAAGGTGAAGAAGCAAGCTGTACAACACTGGGATTGTGTGCGCACCTTGCCAACTGATAGAAAACAGTACTTTTGCACTCTCCTGACATTTCCAATCATATGAACATTCGATTGGAAGCTGTTGTGGACAACTTTTCTTTTCTTCCTGCCAAACACTTGGCAGACATCTCTGCAACTTCTAGAACACGATGGGAGATGTTTTCTGTGCTGGCACAGTTTCTCCTAGCCAGACATACGGGCAAAGCGTTTTGCTATGACGTAGACTACAAAAGACGCTAAAGACGAAGGTAGGATGCTCTCCGGAGCTAAGAGCCACTCCCCGGCGTCTTTGGGCAGAAGCCGCGCTAAGGAGAGCACTGTGAGCGGCACAATCGTCCTTGCGCGAAGAAGCCGCTTCTTCGGCTCCGGGAGCCGGAGAGAGTGGCAGCTTCGGGAAGGTGAAGAAGCAAGCTGTACAACACTGGGATTGTGTGCGCAGCTTGCCAACTGATAGAAAACAGTACTTTTGCACTCTCCTGACTTTTCCAATCACATGAACATTCGATTGGAAGCTGTTTTGGACAACTTTTCTTTTCTTCCTGCCAAACACTTGGCAGACATCTCTGCAACTTCTAGAACACGATGGGAGATGTTTTCTGTGCTGGCACAGTTACTCCTTGCCAGATGTAGTGGAAAAGCTTTTTGCTGAGATGTAGATGAGAAGAGACGGTAAAGACGAAGGTAGGATGCTGTCCGGAGCTAAGAGCCGCTCCCGTGCGTCTTTGGGCAGAAGCCGCAGTAAGGAGAGCACTGTGAGCGGCACAATCGTCTTTGTGCGAAGAAGCCACTTCTTCGGCTCCGGGAGCCGGAGAGAGCGGCAGCTTCGGGAAGGTGAAGAAGCAAGCTGTACAACACTGGGATTGTGTGCGCACCTTGCCAACTGATACAAAACAGTACTTTTGCACTCTCCTGACTTTTCCAATCACATGAACATTCGATTGGAAGCTGTTTTGGACAACTTTTCTTTTCTTCCTGCCAAACACTTGGCAGACATCTCTGCAACTTCTAGAACACGATGGGAGATGTTTTCTGTGCTGGCACAGTTTCTCCTAGCCAGACATACTGACAAAGCGTTTTGCTAAGACGTAGACTACAAAAGACGCTAAAGACGAAGGTAGGATGCTCTCCGGAGCTAAGAGCCACTCCCCGGCGTCTTTGGGCAGAAGCCGCGCTAAGGAGAGCACTGTGAGCGGCACAATCGTCCTTGCGCGAAGAAGCCGCTTCTTCGGCTCCGGGAGCCGGAGAGAGTGGCAGCTTCGGGAAGGTGAAGAAGTAAGCTGTACAACACTGGGATTGTGTGCGCAGCTTGCCAACTGATAGAAAACAGTACTTTTGCACTCTCCTGACTTTTCCAATCACATGAACATTCGATTGGAAGCTGTTTTGGACAACTTTTCTTTTCTTCCTGCCAAACACTTGGCAGACATCTCTGCAACTTCTAGAACACGATGGGAGATGTTTTCTGTGCTGGCACAGTTACTCCTTGCCAGATGTAGTGGAAAAGCTTTTTGCTGAGATGTAGATGAGAAGAGGCGCTAAAGACGAAGGTAGGATGCTGTCCGGAGCTAAGAGCCGCTCCCGTGCGTCTTTGGGCAGAAGCCGCGCTAAGGAGAGCACTGTGAGCAGCACAATCGTCTTTGCGCGAAGAAGCCGCTTCTTCGGCTCCGGGAGCCGGAGAGAGCGGCAGCTTCGTGAAGGTGAAGAAGCAAGCTGTACAACACTGGTATTGTGTGCGCAGCTTGCAAACTGATAGAAAACAGTACTTTTGCACTCTCCTGACTTTTCCAATCACATGAACATTCGATTGGAAGCTGTTTTGGACAACTTTTCCTTTCTTCCTGCCAAACACTTGGCAGACATCTCTGCAACGTCTAGAACACGATGGGAGATGTTTTCTGTGCTGGCACAGTTTCTCCTTGCCAGATGTAGTGGAAAAGCTTTTTGCTGAGATGTAGATGAGAAGAGACGCAAAAGACGAAGGTAGGATGCTCTCCGGAGCTAAGAGCCGCTCCCATGCGTCTTTGGGCAGAAGCCGCGCTAAGGAGAGCACTGTGAGCAGCACAATCGTCTTTGCGCGAAGAAGCCGCTTCTTCGGCTTTGGGAGCCGGGGAGAGCGGCAGCTTCGGAAAGGTAAAGAAGCAAGCTGTACAACACTGGGATTGTGTGCGCAGCTTGCCAACTGATAGAAAACAGTACTTTTGCACTCTCCTGACTTTTCCAATCACATGAGCATTCGATTGGAAGCTGTTTTGGACAACTTTTCTTTTCTTCCTGTCAAACACTTGGCAGACATCTCTGCAACTTCTAGAACACGATGGGAGATGTTTTCTGTGCTGGCACAGTTTCTCCTTGCCAGACGTAGTGGAAAAGCTTTTTGCTGAGATGTAGATGAGAAGAGATGCTAAAGACGAAGGCAGGATGCGCTCCAGAGCTAAGAGCCGCTCCCGGGCGTCTTTGGGCAGAAGCCGCGCTAAGGAGAGCACTGTGAGCGGCACAATCGTCTTTGCGCGAAGAAGCCGCTTCTTCGGCTCCGGGAGCCGGGGAGAGCGGCAGCTTCGGGAAGGTGAAGAAGCAAGCTGTACAACACTGGGATTGTGTGCGCAGCTTGCCAACTGATAGAAAACAGTACTTTTGCACTCTCCTGACTTTTCCAATCACATGAACATTCGATTGGAAGCTGTGGTGGACAACTTTTCTTTTCTTCCAGCCAAACACTTGGCAGACATCTCTGCAACTTCTAGAACACGATGGGAGATGTTTTTTGTGCTGGCACAGTTTCTCCTTGCCAGATGTTGTGGAAAAGCTTTTTGCTGAGATGTAGATGAGAAGAGACGCTAAAGACGACGGTAGGATGCTCTCCAGAGCTAAGAGCCGCTCCCGGGCGTCTTTGGGCAGAAGCCGCAGTAAGGAGAGCACTGTGAGCGGAACAATCGTCTTTGCGCGAAGAAGCCACTTCTTCGGCTCCGGGAGCCGGAGAGAGCGGCAGCTTCGGGAAGGTGAAGAAGCAAGCTGTACAACACTGGGATTGTGTGCGCAGCTTGCCAACTGATAGAAAACAGTACTTTTGCACTCTCCTGAATTTTCCAATCACATGAACATTCGTTTGGAAGCTGTTTTGGACAACTTTTCTTTTCTTCCTGTCAAACACTTGGCAGACATCTCTGCAACGTCTAGAACACGATGGGAGATGTTTTCTGTGCTGGCACAGTTTTTCCTTGCCAGACATAGTGGGAAAGCGTTTTGCTAAGATGTAGACTACAAAAGACGCTAAAGATGAAGGTAGGATGCTCTCCGGAGCTAAGAGCCGCTCCCGTGCGTCTTTGGGCAGAAGCCGCACTAAGGAGAGCACTGTGAGCGGCACAATCGTCTTTGCGCGAAGAAGCCGCTTCTTCGGCTCCGGGATCTGGAGAGAGCGGCAGCTTCGGGAAGGTGAAGAAGCAAGCTGTACAACACTGGGATTGTGTGCGCAGCTTGCCAACTGATAGAAAACAGTACTTTTGCACTCTCCTGACTTTTCCAATCACATGAACATTCGATTGGAAGCTGTTTTGGACAACTTTTCTTTTCTTCCTGCCAATCACTTGGCAGACATCTCTGCAACTTCTAGAACACGATGGGAGATGTTTTCTGTGCTGGCACAGTTTCTCCTTGCCAGATGTAGTGGAAAAGGTTTTTGCTGAGATGTAGATGAGAAGAGACGCTAAAGACGAAGGTAGGATGCTCTCCATTGCTAAGAGCCGCTCCCGGGCGTCTTTGGGCAGAAGCCGCAGTAAGGAGAGCACTGTGAGCGGCACAATCGTCTTTGCGTGAAGAAGCCGCTTCTTCGACTTCGGGAGCCGGGGAGACCGGCAGCTTTGGGAAGGTGAAGAAGTAAGCTGTACAACACTGGGATTGTGTGCGCAGCTTGCCAACTGATAGAAAACAGTACTTTTGCACTCTCCTGACTTTTCCAATCACATGAACATTCGATTGGAAGCTGTTTTGGACAACTTTTCTTCCTGCCAAACACTTGGCAGACATCTCTGCAACGTCTAGAACACGATGGGAGATGTTTTCTGTGCTGGCACAGTTTCTCCTAGCCAGACATACTGGGAAAGCGTTTTGCTAAGATGTAGACTACAAAAGACGCTAAAGACGAAGGTAGGATGCTCTCCGGAGCTAAGAGCCCCTCCCGGGCGTCTTTGGGCAGAAGCCGCGCTAAGGAGAGCACTGTGAGCGGCACAATCGTCCTTGCGCGAAGAAGCCGCTTCTTCGACTCAGGGAGCCGGAGAGAGTGGCAGCTTCGGGAAGGTGAAGAAGCAAGCTGTACAACACTGGGATTGTGTGCGCACCTTGCCAACTGATAGAAAACAGTACTTTTGCACTCTCCTGACTTTTCCAATCACATGAACATTCGATTGGAAGCTGTTTTGGACAACTTTTCTTTTCTTCCTGCCAAACACTTGGCAGACATCTCTGCAACTTCTAGAACACGATGGGAGATGTTTTCTGTGCTGGCACAGTTACTCCTTGCCAGATGTAGTGGAAAAGCTTTTTGCTGAGATGTAGATGAGAAGAGACGCTAAAGACGAAGGTAGGATGCTCTCCGGAGCTAAGAGCCGCTCCCGTGCGTCTTTGGGCAGAAGCCGCAGTAAGGAGAGCACTGTGAGCGGCACAATCATCTTTGCGCGAAGAAGCCGCTTCTTCGGCTCCGGGAGCCGGGGAGAGCGGCAGCTTCGGGAAGGTGAAGAAGCAAGCTGTACAACACTGGGATTGTGTGCGCAGCTTGCCAACTGATAGAAAACAGTACTTTTGCACTCTCCTGACTTTTCCAATCACATGAACATTCGATTGGAAGCTGTTTTGGACAACTTTTCTTTTCTTCCTGCCAAACACTTGGCAGACATCTCTGCAACTTCTAGAACACGATGGGAGATGTTTTTTGTGGTGTCACAGTTTCTCCTTGCCAGATGTAGTGGAAAAGCTTTTTGCTGAGATGTAGATGAGAAGAGATGCAAAAGACGAAGGTAGGATGCTCTCCGGAGCTAAGAGCCGCTCCCGTGCGTCTTTGGGCAGAAGCCGCAGTAAGGAGAGCACTGTGAGCGGCACAATCGTCTTTGCGTGAAGAAGCCGCTTCTTCGACTTCGGGAGCCGGGGAGACCGGCAGCTTCGGGAAGATGAAGAAGTAAGCTGTACAACACTGGGATTGTGTGCGCAGCTTGCCAACTGATAGAAAACAGTACTTTTGCACTCTCCTGACTTTTCCAATCACATGAACATTCGATTGGAAGCTGTTTTGGACAACTTTTCTTTTCTTCCTGCCAAACACTTGGCAGACATCTCTGCAACGTCTAGAACACGATGGGAGATGTTTTCTGTGCTGGCACAGTTTTTCCTTGCCTGACATACTGGCAAAGCATTTTGCTAAGACATAGGCTACAAAAGACGCTAAAGACGAAGGTAGGATGCTCTCCGGAGCTAAGAGCCACTCCCGGGCGTCTTTGGGCAGAAGCCGCGCTAAGGAGAGCACTGTGAGCGGCACAATCGTCCTTGCGCGAAGAAGCCGCTTCTTCGGCTCCGGGAGCCGGAGAGAGTGGCAGCTTCGGGAAGGTGAAGAAGCAAGCTGTACAACACTGGGATTGTGTGCGCAGCTTGCCAACTGATAGAAAACAGTACTTTTGCACTCTCCTGACTTTTCCAATCACATGAACATTCGATTGGAAGCTGTTGTGGACAACTTTTCTTAACTTCCTGCCAAACACTTGGCAGACATCTCTGCAACTTCTAGAACACGATGGGAGATGTTTTCTGTGCTGGCACAGTTTCTCCTTGCCAGATGTAGTGGAAAAGCTTTTTGCTGAGATGTAGATGAGAAGTCACGCAAAAGACGAAGGTAGGATGCTCTCCGGAGCTAAGAGCCGCTCCCGGGCGTCTTTGGGCAGAAGCCGCAGTAAGGAGAGTACTGTGAGCGGCACAATCGTCTTTGCGTGAAGAAGCCGCTTCTTCGACTTCGGGAGCCGGGAAGACCGGCAGCTTCGGGAAGGTGAAGAAGCAAGCTGTACAACACTGGGATTGTGTGCGCAGCTTGCCAACTGACAGAAAACAGTACTTTTGCACTCTCCTGACTTTTCCAATCACATGAACATTCGATTGGAAGCTGTTTTGGACAACTTTTCTTTTCTTCCTGCCAAACACTTGGCAGACATCTGTGCAACGTCTAGAACACGATGGGAGATGTTTTCTGTGCTGGCACAGTTTTTCCTTGCCAGACATGGTGGGAAAGCGTTTTGCTAAGATGTGGACTACAAAAGACGCTAAAGACGAAGGTAGGATGCTCTCCGGAGCTAAGAGCCGCTCCCGGGCGTCTTCGGGCAGAAGCCGCGCTAAGGAGAGCACTGTGAGCGGCACAATCGTCTTTGCGCGAAGAAGCCGCTTCTTCGGCTCCGGGATCCGGAGAGAGCGGCAGCTTCGGGAAGGTGAAGAAGCAAGCTGTACAACACTGGGATTGTGTGCGCAGCTTGCCAACTGATAGAAAACAGTACTTTTGCACTCTCCTGACTTTTCCAATCACATGAACATTCGATTGGAAGCTGTTTTGGACAACTTTTCTTTTCTTCCTGCCAAACACTTGGCAGACATCTCTGCAACGTCTAGAACACGATGGGAGATGTTTTCTGTGCTGGCACAGTTTTTCCTTGCCTGACATAGTGGGAAAGCGTTTTGCTAAGATGTAGACTACAAAAGACGCTAAAGACGAAGGTAGGATTCTCTCCGGAGCTTAGAGCCGCTCCTGGGCGTCTTTGGGCAGAAGCCGCGCTAAGGAGAGCACTGTGAGCGGCACAATTGTCTTTGCGCGAAGAAGCCGCTTCTTCGGCTCCGGGATCCGGAGAGAGCGGCAGCTTCGGGAAGGTGAAGAAGCAAGCTGTACAACACTGGGATTGTGTGCGCACCTTGCCAACTGATAGAAAACAGTACTTTTGCACTCTCCTGACTTTTCCAATCACATGAACATTCGATTGGAAGCTGTTTTGGACAACTTTTCTTTTCTTCCTGCCAAACACTTGGCAGACATCTCTGCAACTTCTAGAACACGATGGGAGATGTTTTCTGTGCTGGCACAGTTTCTCCTAGCCAGACATACTGGCAAAGCATTTTGCTAAGACGTAGGCTACAAAAGACGCTAAAGACGAAGGTAGGATGCTCTCCGGAGCTAAGAGCCACTCCCCGGCGTCTTTGGGCAGAAGCCGCGCTAAGGAGAGCACTGTGAGCGGCACAATCGTCCTTGCGCGAAGAAGCCGCTTCTTCGGCTCCGGGAGCCGGAGAGAGTGGCAGCTTCGGGAAGGTGAAGAAGCAAGCTGTACAACACTGGGATTGTGTGCGCAGCTTGCCAACTGATAGAAAACAGTACTTTTGCACTCTCCTGACTTTTCCAATCACATGAACATTCGATTGGAAGCTGTTTTGGACAACTTTTCTTTTCTTCCTGCCAAAAACTTGGCAGACATCTCTGCAACCTCTAGAACACGATGGGAGATGTTTTCTGTGCTGGCACAGTTACTCCTTGCCAGATGTAGTGGAAAAGCTTTTTGCTGAGATGTAGATGAGAAGAGACGCAAAAGACGAAGGTAGGATGCTCTCCGGAGCTAAGAGCCGCTCCCGTGCGTCTTTGGGCAGAAGTCGAAGTAAGGAGAGCACTGTGAGTGGCACAATCGTCTTTGCGTGAAGCAACCGCTTCTTCGACTTCGGGAGCCGGGGAGACCGGCAGCTTCGGGAAGGTGAAGAAGTAAGCTGTACAACACTGGGATTGTGTGCGCAGCTTGCCAACTGATAGAAAACAGTACTTTTGCACTCTCCTGACTTTTCCAATCACATGAACATTCGATAGGAAGCTGTTTTGGACAACTTTTCTTTTCTTCCTGCCAAACACTTGGCAGACATCTCTGCAACGTCTAGAACACGATGGGAGATGTTTTCTGTGCTGGCACAGTTTTTCCTTGCCTGACATACTGGCAAAGCATTTTGCTAAGACATAGGCTACAAAAGACGCTAAAGACGAAGGTAGGATGCTCTCCGGAGCTAAGAGCCACTCCCGGGCGTCTTTGGGCAGAAGCCGCGCTAAGGAGAGCACTGTGAGCGGCACAATCGTCCTTGCGCGAAGAAGCCGCTTCTTCGGCTCCGGGAGCCGGAGAGAGTGGCAGCTTCGGGAAGGTGAAGAAGCAAGCTGTACAACACTGGGATTGTGTGCGCAGCTTGCCAACTGATAGAAAACAGTACTTTTGCACTCTCCTGACTTTTCCAATCACATGAACATTCGATTGGAAGCTGTTGTGGACAACTTTTCTTAACTTCCTGCCAAACACTTGGCAGACATCTCTGCAACTTCTAGAACACGATGGGAGATGTTTTCTGTGCTGGCACAGTTTCTCCTTGCCAGATGTAGTGGAAAAGCTTTTTGCTGAGATGTAGATGAGAAGTCACGCAAAAGACGAAGGTAGGATGCTCTCCGGAGCTAAGAGCCGCTCCCGGGCGTCTTTGGGCAGAAGCCGCAGTAAGGAGAGTACTGTGAGCGGCACAATCGTCTTTGCGTGAAGAAGCCGCTTCTTCGACTTCGGGAGCCGGGAAGACCGGCAGCTTCGGGAAGGTGAAGAAGCAAGCTGTACAACACTGGGATTGTGTGCGCAGCTTGCCAACTGACAGAAAACAGTACTTTTGCACTCTCCTGACTTTTCCAATCACATGAACATTCAATTGGAAGCTGTTTTGGACAACTTTTCTTTTCTTCCTGCCAAACACTTGGCAGACATCTGTGCAACGTCTAGAACACGATGGGAGATGTTTTCTGTGCTGGCACAGTTTTTCCTTGCCAGACATGGTGGGAAAGCGTTTTGCTAAGATGTGGACTACAAAAGACGCTAAAGACGAAGGTAGGATGCTCTCCGGAGCTAAGAGCCGCTCCCGGGCGTCTTCGGGCAGAAGCCGCGCTAAGGAGAGCACTGTGAGCGGCACAATCGTCTTTGCGCGAAGAAGCCGCTTCTTCGGCTCCGGGATCCGGAGAGAGCGGCAGCTTCGGGAAGGTGAAGAAGCAAGCTGTACAACACTGGGATTGTGTGCGCAGCTTGCCAACTGATAGAAAACAGTACTTTTGCACTCTCCTGACTTTTCCAATCACATGAACATTCGATTGGAAGCTGTTTTGGACAACTTTTCTTTTCTTCCTGCCAAACACTTGGCAGACATCTCTGCAACGTCTAGAACACGATGGGAGATGTTTTCTGTGCTGGCACAGTTTTTCCTTGCCTGACATAGTGGGAAAGCGTTTTGCTAAGATGTAGACTACAAAAGACGCTAAAGACGAAGGTAGGATTCTCTCCGGAGCTTAGAGCCGCTCCTGGGCGTCTTTGGGCAGAAGCCGCGCTAAGGAGAGCACTGTGAGCGGCACAATTGTCTTTGCGCGAAGAAGCCGCTTCTTCGGCTCCGGGATCCGGAGAGAGCGGCAACTTCGGGAAGGTGAAGAAGCAAGCTGTACAACACTGGGATTGTGTGCGCACCTTGCCAACTGATAGAAAACAGTACTTTTGCACTCTCCTGACTTTTCCAATCACATGAACATTCGATTGGAAGCTGTTTTGGACAACTTTTCTTTTCTTCCTGCCAAACACTTGGCAGACATCTCTGCAACTTCTAGAACACGATGGGAGATGTTTTCTGTGCTGGCACAGTTTCTCCTAGCCAGACATACTGGCAAAGCATTTTGCTAAGACGTAGGCTACAAAAGACGCTAAAGACGAAGGTAGGATGCTCTCCGGAGCTAAGAGCCACTCCCCGGCATCTTTGGGCAGAAGCCGCGCTAAGGAGAGCACTGTGAGCGGCACAATCGTCCTTGCGCGAAGAAGCCGCTTCTTCGGCTCCGGGAGCCGCAGAGAGTGGCAGCTTCGGGAAGGTGAAGAAGCAAGCTGTACAACACTGGGATTGTGTGCGCAGCTTGCCAACTGATAGAAAACAGTACTTTTGCACTCTCCTGACTTTTCCAATCACATGAACATTCGATTGGAAGCTGTTTTGGACAACTTTTCTTTTCTTCCTGCCAAAAACTTGGCAGACATCTCTGCAACCTCTAGAACACGATGGGAGATGTTTTCTGTGCTGGCACAGTTACTCCTTGCCAGATGTAGTGGAAAATCTTTTTGCTGAGATGTAGATGAGAAGAGACGCAAAAGACGAAGGTAGGATGCTCTCCGGAGCTAAGAGCCGCTCCCGTGCGTCTTTGGGCAGAAGTCGCAGTAAGGAGAGCACTGTGAGTGGCACAATCGTCTTTGCGTGAAGCAACCGCTTCTTCGACTTCGGGAGCCGGGGAGACCGGCAGCTTCGGGAAGGTGAAGAAGTAAGCTGTACAACACTGGGATTGTGTGCGCAGCTTGCCAACTGATAGAAAACAGTACTTTTGCACTCTCCTGACTTTTCCAATCACATGAACATTCGATAGGAAGCTGTTTTGGACAACTTTTCTTTTCTTCCTGCCAAACACTTGGCAGACATCTCTGCAACGTCTAGAACACGATGGGAGATGTTTTCTGTGCTGGCACAGTTTTTCCTTGCCAGACATAGTGGGAAAGCGTTTTGCGAAGATGTAGACTACAAAAGACGCTAAAGACGAAGGTAGGATGCTCTCCGGAGCTAAGAGCCGCTCCCGGGCGTCTTTGGGCAGAAGCCGCGCTAAGGAGAGCACTGTGAGCGGCACAATCGTCTTTGTGCGAAGAAGCCGCTTCTTCGGCTCCGGGATCCGGAGAGAGCGGCAGCTTCGGGAAGGTGAAGAAGCAAGCTGTACAACACTGGGATTGTGTGCGCACCTTGCCAACTGATTCAAAACAGTACTTTTGCACTCTCCTGACTTTTCCAATCACATGAACATTCGATTAGAAGCTGTTGTGGACAACTTTTCTTATCTTCCTGCCAAACACTTGGCAGACATCTCTGCAACTTCTAGAACACGATGGGAGATGTTTTCTGTGCTGGCACAGTTTCTCCTTGCCAGATGTAGTGGAAAAGCTTTTTGCTGAGATGTAGATGAGAAGTCACGCAAAAGACGAAGGTAGGATGCTCTCCGGAGCTAAGAGCCGCTCCCGGGCGTCTTTGGGCAGAAGCCGCAGTAAGGAGAGTACTGTGAGCGGCACAATCGTCTTTGCGCGAAGAAGCCGCTTCTTCGACTTCGGGAGCCGGGAAGACCGGCAGCTTCGGGAAGGTGAAGAAGTAAGCTGTACAACACTGGGATTGTGTGCGCAGCTTGCCAACTGATAGAAAACAGTACTTTTGCACTCTCCTGACTTTTCCAATCACATGAACATTCGATTGGAAGCTGTTTTGGACAACTTTTCTTTTCTTCCTGCCAAACACTTGGCAGACATCTGTGCAACGTCTAGAACACGATGGGAGATGTTTTCTGTGCTGGCACAGTTTTTCCTTGCCAGACATGGTGGGAAAGCGTTTTGCTAAGATGTGGACTACAAAAGACGCTAAAGACGAAGGTAGGATGCTCTCCGGAGCTAAGAGCCGCTCCCGGGCGTCTTCGGGCAGAAGCCGCGCTAAGGAGAGCACTGTGAGCGGCACAATCGTCTTTGCGCGAAGAAGCCGCTTCTTCGGCTCCGGGATCCGGAGAGAGCGGCAGCTTCGGGAAGGTGAAGAAGCAAGCTGTACAACACTGGGATTGTGTGCGCAGCTTGCCAACTGATAGAAAACAGTACTTTTGCACTCTCCCTACTTTTCCAATCACATGAACATTCGATTGGAAGCTGTTGTGGACAACTTTTCTTTTCTTCCTGCCAAACACTTGGCAGACATCTCTGCAACTTCTAGAACACGATGGGAGATGTTTTCTGTGCTGGCACAGTTTTTCCTTGCCAGATGTAGTGGAAAAGCTTTTTGCTGAGATGTAGATGAGAAGACACGCAAAAGACGAAGGTAGGATGCTCTCCATTGCTAAGAGCCGCTCCCGGGCGTCTTTGGGCAGAAGCCGCGCTAAGGAGAGCACTGTGAGCGGCACAATCGTCTTTGCGTGAAGAAGCCGCTTCTTCGACTTCGGGAGCCGGGAAGACCGGCAGCTTCGGGAAGGTGAAGAAGTAAGCTGTACAACACTGGGATTGTGTGCGCAGCTTGCCAACTGATAGAAAACAGTACTTTTGCACTCTCCTGACTTTTCCAATCACATGAACATTCGATTGGAAGCTGTTTTGGACAACTTTTCTTTTCTTCCTGCCAAACACTTGGCAGACATCTCTGCAACTTCTAGAACACGATGGGAGATGTTTTCTGTGCTGGCACAGTTTCTCCTTGCCAGATGTAGTGGAAAAGCTTTTTGCAAAGATGTAGTCTACAAAAGACGCTAAAGACGAAGGTAGGATGCTCTCCGGAGCTAAGAGCCACTCCCCGGCGTCTTTGGGCAGAAGCCGCGCTAAGGAGAGCACTGTGAGCGGCACAATCGTCTTTGCGCGAAGAAGCCGCTTCTTCGGCTCCGGGATCCGGAGAGAGCGGCAGCTTCGGGAAGGTGAAGAAGCAAGCTGTACAACACTGGGATTGTGTGCGCACCTTGCCAACTGATAGAAAACAGTACTTTTGCACTCTCCTGACTTTTCCAATCACATGAACATTCGATTGGAAGCTGTTTTGGACAACTTTTCTTTTCTTCCTGCCAAACACTTGGCAGACATCTCTGCAACTTCTAGAACACGATGGGAGATGTTTTCTGTGCTGGCACAGTTTTTCCTTGCCAGATGTAGTGGAAAAGCTTTTTGCTGAGATGTAGATGAGAAGACACGCAAAAGACGAAGGTAGGATGCTCTCCATTGCTAAGAGCCGCTCCCGGGCGTCTTTCGGCGGAAGCCGCGCTAAGGAGAGCACTGTGAGCGGCACAATCGTCTTTGCGTGGAGAAGCCGCTTCTTCGACTTCGGGAGCCGGGAAGACCGGCAGCTTCGGGAAGGTGAAGAAGTAAGCTGTACAACACTGGGATTGTGTGCGCAGCTTGCCAACTGATAGAAAACAGTACTTTTGCACTCTCCTGACTTTTCCAATCACATGAACATTCGATTGGAAGCTGTTTTGGACAACTTTTCTTTTCTTCCTGCCAAACACTTGGCAGACATCTCTGCAACGTCTAGAACACGATGGGAGATGTTTTCTGTGCTGGCTCAGTTTTTCCTTGCCAGACATAGTAGGAAAGCGTTTTGCTAAGATGTAGACTACAAAAGACGCTAAAGACGAAGGTAGGATGCTCTCCGGAGCTAAGACCCGCTCCCGGGCGTCTTTGGGCAGAAGCCGCGCTAAGGAGAGCACTGTGAGCGGCACAATCGTCCTTGCGCGAAGAAGCCGCTTCTTCAGCTCAGGGAGCCGGAGAGAGTGGCAGCTTCGGGAAGGTGAAGAAGCAAGCTGTACAACACTGGGATTGTGTGCGCAGCTTGCCAACTGATAGAAAACAGTACTTTTGCACTCTCCTGACTTTTCCAATCACATGAACATTCGATTGGAAGCTGTTTTGGACAACTTTTCTTTTCTTCCTGCCAAACACTTGGCAGACATCTCTGCAACTTCTAGAACACGATGGGAGATGTTTTCTGTGCTGGCACAGTTACTCCTTGCCAGATGTAGTGGAAAAGATTTTTGCTGAGATGTAGATGAGAAGAGACGCTAAAGACGAAGGTAGGATGCTCTCCGGAGCTAAGAGCCGCTCCCGTGCGTCTTTGGGCAGAATCCGCAGTAAGGAGAGCACTGTGAGCGGCACAATCGTCTTTGCGCGAAGAATCCGCTTCTTCGGCTCCGGGAGCCGGGGAGAGCGGCAGCTTCGGGAAGGTGAAGAAGCAAGCTGTACAACACTGGGATTGTGTGCGCAGCTTGCCAACTGATAGAAAACAGTACTTTTGCACTCTCCTGACTTTTCCAATCACATGAACATTCGATTGGAAGCTGTTTTGGACAACTTTTCTTTTCTTCCTGCCAAACACTTGGCAGACATCTCTGAGACTTCTAGAACACGATGGGAGATTTTTTTTGTGGTGGCACAGTTTCTCCTTGCCAGATGTAGTGGAAAAGCTTTTTGCTGAGATGTAGATGAGAAGAGACGCAAAAGACGAAGGTAGGATGCTCTCCGGAGCTAAGAGCCGCTCCCGTGCGTCTTTGGGCAGAAGCCGCAGTAAGGAGAGCACTGTGAGCGGCACAATCGTCTTTGCGTGAAGAAGCCGCTTCTTCGACTCCGGGAGCCGGGGAGACCGGCAGCTTCGGGAAGGTGAAGAAGTAAGCTGTACAACACTGGGATCGTGTGCGCAGCTTGCCAACTTATAGAAAACAGTACTTTTGCACTCTCCTGACTTTTCCAATCACATGAACATTCGATTGGAAGCTGTTTTGGACAACTTTTCTTTTCTTCCTGCCAAACACTTGGCAGACATCTCTGCAACTTCTAGAACACGATGGGAGATGTTTTCTGTGCTGGCAAAGTTACTCCTTGCCAGATGTAGTGGAAAAGCTTTTTGCTGAGATGTAGATGAGAAGAGACGCAAAAGACGAAGGTAGGATGCTCTCCGGAGCTAAGAGCCGCTCCCGTGCGTCTTTGGGCAGAAGCCGCGCTAAGGAGAGCACTGTGAGCGGCACAATCGTCTTTGCGCGAAGAAGCCGCTTCTTCGGCTCCGGGATCCGGAGAGAGCGGCAGCTTCGGGAAGGTGAAGAAGCAAGCTGTACAACACTGGGATTGTGTGCGCACCTTGCCAACTGATAGAAAACAGTACTTTTGCACTCTCCTGACTTTTCCAATCACATGAACATTCGATTGGAAGCTGTTTTGGACAACTTTTCTTTTCTTCCTGCCAAACACTTGGCAGACATCTCTGCAACGTCTAGAACACGATGGGAGATGTTTTCTGTGCTGGCACAGTTTCTCCTTGCCAGATGTAGTGTAAAAGGTTTTTGCTGAGATGTAGATGAGAAGAGACGCTAAAGACGAAGGTAGGATGCTCACCGGAGCTAAGAGCCGCTCCCGGGCGTCTTTGGGCAGAACCCGCAGTAAGGAGAGCACTGTGAGCGGCACAATCGTCTTTGCGCGAAGAAGCCGCTTCTTCGGCTCCGGGAGCCGGGGAGAGCGGAAGCTTCGGGAAGGTGAAGAAGCAAGCTGGACAACACTGGGATTGTGTGCGCACCTTGCCAACTGATAGAAAACAGTACTTTTGCACTCTCCTGACTTTTCCAATCACATGAACATTCGATTGGAAGCTGTTTTGGACAACTTTTCTTCCTGCCAAACACTTGGCAGACATCTCTGCAACTTCTAGAACACGATGGGAGATGTTTTCTGTGCTGGCACAGTTTCTCCTAGCCAGACATACTGGCAAAGCGTTTTGCTAAGACGTAGACTACAAAAGACGCTAAAGACGAAGGTAGGATGCTCTCCGGAGCTAAGAGCCACTCCCCGGCGTCTTTGGGCAGAAGCAGCGCTAAGGAGAGCACTGTGAGCGGCACAATCGTCCTTGAGCGAAGAAGCCGCTTCTTCGGCTCCGGGAGCCGGAGAGAGCGGCAGCTTCGGGAAGGTGAAGAAGCAAGCTGTACAACACTGGGATTGTGTGCGCAGCTTGCCAACTGATAGAAAACAGTACTTTTGCACTCTCCTGACTTTTCCAATCACATGAACATTCGATTGGAAGCTGTTTTGGACAACTTTTCTTTTCTTCCTGCCAAACACTTGGCAGACATCTCTGCAACTTCTAGAACACGATGGGAGATGTTTTCTGTGCTGGCAAAGTTACTCCTTGCCAGATGTAGTGGAAAAGCTTTTTGCTGAGATGTAGATGAGAAGAGACGCAAAAGACGAAGGTAGGATGCTCTCCGGAGCTAAGAGCCGCTCCCGTGCCTCTTTGGGCAGAAGCCGCAGTAATGAGAGCACTGTGAGCGGCACAATCGTCTTTGCGTGAAGAAGCCGCTTCTTCGACTTCGGGAGCCGGGGAGACCGGCAGCTTCGGGAAGGTGAAGAAGTAAGCTGTACAACACTGGGATTGTGTGCGCAGCTTGCCAACTGATAGAAAACAGTACTTTTGCACTCTCCTGACTTTTCCAATCACATGAACATTCGATTGGAAGCTGTTTTGGACAACTTTTCTTTTCTTCCTGCCAAACACTTGGCAGACATCTCTGCAACGTCTAGAACACGATGGGAGATGTTTTCTGTGCTGGCACAGTTTCTCCTAGCCAGACATAGTGGGAAAGCGTTTTGCTAAGATGTAGACTACAAAAGACGTTAAAGACGAAGGTAGGATGCTCTCCGGAGCTAAGAGCCGCTCCTGGGCGTCTTTGGGCAGAAGCCGCGCTAAGGAGAGCACTGTGAGCGGCACAATCGTCTTTGCGCGAAGAAGCCGCTTCTTCGGCTCCGGGATCCGGAGAGAGCGGCAGCTTCGGGAAGGTGAAGAAGCAAGCTGTACAACACTGGGATTGTGTGCGCACCTTGCCAACTGATACAAAACAGTACTTTTGCACTCTCCTGACTTTTCCAATCACATGAACATTCGATTGGAAGCTGTTTTGGACAACTTTTCTTTTCTTCCTGCCAAACACTTGGCAGACATCTCTGCAACTTCTAGAACACGATGGGAGATATTTTTTGTGCTGGCACAGTTTCTCCTTGCCAGATGTTGTGGAAAAGCTTTTTGCTGAGATGTAGATTAGAAGAGACGCTAAAGACGAAGGTAGGATGCTCTTAAGAGCTAAGAGCCGCTCCCGGGCATCTTTGGGCAGAAGCCGCAGTAAGGAGAGCACTGTGAGCGGCACAATCGTCTTTGCGCGAAGAAGCCGCTTCTTCGACTCCGGGATCCGGGGAGAGCGGCAGCTTCGGGAAGGTGAAGAAGCAAGCTGTACAACACTGGGATTGTGTGCGCACCTTGCCAACTGATAGAAAACAGTACTTTTGCACTCTCCTTACTTTTCCAATCACATGAACATATGATTGGAAGCTGTTGTGGACAACTTTTCTTCCTGCCAAACACTTGGCAGACATCTCTGCAACTTCTAGAACACGATGAGAGATGTTTTCTGTGCTGGCACAGTTTCTCCTAGCCAGACATACTGGCAAAGCGTTTTGCTAAGACGTAGACTACAAAAGACGCTAAAGACGAAGGTAGGATGCTCTCCGGAGCTAAGAGCCACTCCCCGGCGTCTTTGGGCAGAAGCCGCGCTAAGGAGAGCACTGTGAGCGGCACAATCGTCCTTGCGCGAAGAAGCCGCTTCTTCGCCTCCGGGAGCCGGAGAGAGTGGCAGCTTCGGGAAGGTGAAGAAGCAAGCTGTACAACACTGGGATTGTGTGCGCAGCTTGCCAACTGATAGAAAACAGTACTTTTGCACTCTCCTGACTTTTCCAATCACATGAACATTCGATTGGAAGCTGTTTTGGACAACTTTTCTTTTCTTCCTGCCAAACACTTGGCAGACATCTCTGCAACTTCTAGAACACGATGGGAGATGTTTTCTGTGCTGGCACAGTTTCTCCTTGCCAGATGTAGTGGAAAAGCTTTTTGCTGAGATGTAGATGAGAAGAGACGCTAAAGACGAAGCTAGGATGCTCTCCGGAGCTAAGAGCCGCTCCCGTGCGTCTTTGGGCAGAAGCCGCAGTAAGGAGAGCACTGTGAGCGGCACAATCGTCCTTGCGCGAAGAAGCCGCTTCTTCGGCTCCGGGAGCCGGAGAGAGTGGCAGCTTCGGGAAGGTGAAGAAGCAAGCTCTACAACACTGGGATTGTGTGCGCAGCTTGCCAACTGATAGAAAACAGTACTTTTGCACTCTCCTGACTTTTCCAATCACATGAACATTCGATTGGAAGCTGTTTTGGACAACTTTTCTTTTCTTCCTGCCAAACACTTGGCAGACATCTCTGCAACTTCTAGAACACGATGGGAGATGTTTTCTGTGCTGGCACAGTTACTCCTTGCCAGATGTAGTGAAAAAGCTTTTTGCTGAGATGTAGATGAGAAGAGACGCAAAAGACGAAGGTAGGATGCTCTCCGGAGCTAAGAGCCGCTCCCGTGCGTCTTTGGGCAGAAGCCGCAGTAAGGAGAGCACTGTGAGCGGCACAATCGTCTTTGCGTGAAGAAGCCGCTTCTTCGACTTCGGGAGCCGGGGAGACCGGCAGCTTCGGGAAGGTGAAGAAGTAAGCTGTACAACACTGGGATTGTGTGCGCAGCTTGCCAACTGATAGAAAACAGTACTTTTGCACTCTCCTGACTTTTCCAATCACATGAACATTCGATTGGAAGCTGTTTTGGACAACTTTTCTTTTCTTCCTGCCAAACACTTGGCAGACATCTCTGCAACGTCTAGAACACGATGGGAGATGTTTTCTGTGCTGGCACAGTTTCTCCTAGCCAGACATAGTGGGAAAGCGTTTTGCTAAGATGTAGACTACAAAAGACGTTAAAGACGAAGGTAGGATGCTCTCCGGAGCTAAGAGCCGCTCCTGGGCGTCTTTGGGCAGAAGCCGCGCTAAGGAGAGCACTGTGAGCGGCACAATCGTCTTTGCGCGAAGAAGCCGCTTCTTCGGCTCCGGGATCCGGAGAGAGCGGCAGCTTCGGGAAGGTGAAGAAGCAAGCTGTACAACACTGGGATTGTGTGCGCACCTTGCCAACTGATACAAAACAGTACTTTTGCACTCTCCTGACTTTTCCAATCACATGAACATTCGATTGGAAGCTGTTTTGGACAACTTTTCTTTTCTTCCTGCCAAACACTTGGCAGACATCTCTGCAACTTCTAGAACACGATGGGAGATATTTTTTGTGCTGGCACAGTTTCTCCTTGCCAGATGTTGTGGAAAAGCTTTTTGCTGAGATGTAGATTAGAAGAGACGCTAAAGACGAAGGTAGGATGCTCTTAAGAGCTAAGAGCCGCTCCCGGGCATCTTTGGGCAGAAGCCGCAGTAAGGAGAGCACTGTGAGCGGCACAATCGTCTTTGCGCGAAGAAGCCGCTTCTTCGACTCCGGGATCCGGGGAGAGCGGCAGCTTCGGGAAGGTGAAGAAGCAAGCTGTACAACACTGGGATTGTGTGCGCACCTTGCCAACTGATAGAAAACAGTACTTTTGCACTCTCCTTACTTTTCCAATCACATGAACATTTGATTGGAAGCTGTTGTGGACAACTTTTCTTCCTGCCAAACACTTGGCAGACATCTCTGCAACTTCTAGAACACGATGAGAGATGTTTTCTGTGCTGGCACAGTTTCTCCTAGCCAGACATACTGGCAAAGCGTTTTGCTAAGACGTAGACTACAAAAGACGCTAAAGACGAAGGTAGGATGCTCTCCGGAGCTAAGAGCCACTCCCCGGCGTCTTTGGGCAGAAGCCGCGCTAAGGAGAGCACTGTGAGCGGCACAATCGTCCTTGCGCGAAGAAGCCGCTTCTTCGCCTCCGGGAGCCGGAGAGAGTGGCAGCTTCGGGAAGGTGAAGAAGCAAGCTGTACAACACTGGGATTGTGTGCGCAGCTTGCCAACTGATAGAAAACAGTACTTTTGCACTCTCCTGACTTTTCCAATCACATGAACATTCGATTGGAAGCTGTTTTGGACAACTTTTCTTTTCTTCCTGCCAAACACTTGGCAGACATCTCTGCAACTTCTAGAACACGATGGGAGATGTTTTCTGTGCTGGCACAGTTTCTCCTTGCCAGATGTAGTGGAAAAGCTTTTTGCTGAGATGTAGATGAGAAGAGACGCTAAAGACGAAGCTAGGATGCTCTCCGGAGCTAAGAGCCGCTCCCGTGCGTCTTTGGGCAGAAGCCGCAGTAAGGAGAGCACTGTGAGCGGCACAATCGTCCTTGCGCGAAGAAGCCGCTTCTTCGGCTCCGGGAGCCGGAGAGAGTGGCAGCTTCGGGAAGGTGAAGAAGCAAGCTCTACAACACTGGGATTGTGTGCGCAGCTTGCCAACTGATAGAAAACAGTACTTTTGCACTCTCCTGACTTTTCCAATCACATGAACATTCGATTGGAAGCTGTTTTGGACAACTTTTCTTTTCTTCCTGCCAAACACTTGGCAGACATCTCTGCAACTTCTAGAACACGATGGGAGATGTTTTCTGTGCTGGCACAGTTACTCCTTGCCAGATGTAGTGAAAAAGCTTTTTGCTGAGATGTAGATGAGAAGAGACGCAAAAGACGAAGGTAGGATGCTCTCCGGAGCTAAGAGCCGCTCCCGTGCGTCTTTGGGCAGAAGCCGCAGTAAGGAGAGCACTGTGAGCGGCACAATCGTCTTTGCGTGAAGAAGCCGCTTCTTCGACTTCGGGAGCCGGGGAGACCGGCAGCTTCGGGAAGGTGAAGAAGTAAGCTGTACAACACTGGGATTGTGTGCGCAGCTTGCCAACTGATAGAAAACAGTACTTTTGCACTCTCCTGACTTTTCCAATCACATGAACATTCGATTGGAAGCTGTTTTGGACAACTTTTCTTTTCTTCCTGCCAAACACTTGGCAGACATCTCTGCAACGTCTAGAACACGATGGGAGATGTTTTCTGTTCTGGCACAGTTTTTCCTTGCCAGACATAGTGGGAAAGCGTTTTGCTAAGATGTAGACTACAAAAGACGCTAAAGACGAAGGTAGGATGCTCTCCGGAGCTAAGAGCCCCTCCCGGGCGTCTTTGGGCAGAAGCCGCGCTAAGGAGAGCACTGTGAGCGGCACAATCGTCCTTGCGCGAAGAAGCCGCTTCTTCGGCTCCGGGATCCGGAGAGAGCGGCAGCTTCGGGAAGGTGAAGAAGCAAGCTGTACAACACTGGGATTGTGTGCGCACCTTGCCAACTGATAGAAAACAGTACTTTTGCACTCTCCTGACTTTTCCAATCACATGAACATTCGATTGGAAGCTGTTTTGGACAACTTTTCTTTTCTTCCTGCCAAACACTTGACAGATATCTCTGCAACTTCTAGAACACGATGGGAGATGTTCTCTCTTCTGGCACAGTTTCTCCTTGCCAGATGTAGTGTAAAAGCTTTTTGCTGAGATGTAGATGACAAGAGACGCTAAAGACGATGGTAGGATGCTCACCGGAGCTAAGAGCCGCTCCCGGGCGTCTTTGGGCAGAAGCCGCAGTAAGGAGAGCACTGTGAGCGGCACAATCGTCTTTGCGCGAAGAAGCCGCTTCTTCGGCTCCGGGAGCCGGGGAGAGCGGCAGCTTCGGGAAGGTGAAGAAGCAAGCTGTACAACACTGGGATTGTGTGCGCACCTTGCCAACTGATAGAAAACAGTACTTTTGCACTCTCCTGACTTTTCCAATCACATGAACATTCGATTGGAAGCTGTTTTGGATAACTTTTCTTTTCTTCCTGCCAAACACTTGGCAGACATCTCTGCAACTTCTAGAACACGATGGGAGATGTTTTCTGTGCTGGCACAGTTTCTCCTAGTCAGTCATATTGGGAAAGCGTTTTGCTAAGATGTAGATTACAAAACACGCTAAAGACGAAGGTAGGATGCTCTCCGGAGCTAAGAGCCGCTCCCGGGCGTCTTTGGGCAGAAGCCGCAGTAAGGAGAGCACTGTGAGCGGCACAATCGTCTTTGCGCGAAGAAGCCGCTTCTTCGACTCCGAGATCCGGGGAGAGCGGCAGCTTCGGGAAGGTGAAGAAGCAAGCTGTACAACACTGGGATTGTGTGCGCACCTTGCCAACTGATAGAAAACAGTACTTTTGCACTCTCCTTACTTTTCCAATCACATGAACATTCGATTGGAAGCTGTTGTGGACAACTTTTCTTCCTGCCAAACACTTGGCAGACATCTCTGCAACTTCTAGAACACGATGGGAGATGTTTTCTGTGCTGGCACAGTTTCTCCTAGCCAGACATACTGGCAAAGCGTTTTGCAAAGACGTAGACTACAAAAGACGCTAAAGACGAAGGTAGGATGCTCTCCGGAGCTAAGAGCCACTCCCCGGCGTCTTTGGGCAGAAGCCGCGCTAAGGAGAGCACTGTGAGCGGCACAATCGTCCTTGCGCGAAGAAGCCGCTTCTTCGGCTCCGGGAGCCGGAGAGAGTGGCAGCATCGGGAAGGTGAAGAAGCAAGCTGTACAACACTGGGATTGTGTGCGCAGCTTGCCAACTGATAGAAAACAGTACTTTTGCACTCTCCTGACTTTTCCAATCACATGAACATTCGATTGGAAGCTGTTTTGGACAACTTTTCTTTTCTTCCTGTCAAACACTTGGCAGACATCTCTGCAACGTCTAGAACACGATGGGAGATGTTTTCTGTGCTGGCACAGTTTCTCCTTGCCAGATGTAGTGGAAAAGCTTTTTGCTGAGATGTAGATGAGAAGAGACGCTAAAGGCGAGGCTAGGATGCTCTCCGGAGCTAAGAGCCGCTCCCGTGCGTCTTTGGGCAGAAGCCGCGCTAAGGAGAGCACTGTGAGCAGCACAATCGTCTTTGCGTGAAGAAGCTGCTTCTTCGGCTCCGAGAGCCGGGGAGAGCGGCAGCTTCGGGAAGGTAAAGAAGCAAGCTGTACAACACTGGGATTGTGTGCGCAGCTTGCCAACTGATAGAAAACAGTACTTTTGCACTCTCCTGACTTTTCCAATCACATGAACATTCGATTGGAAGCTGTTTTAGACAACTTTTCTTTTCTTCCTGTCAAACACTTGGCAGACATCTCTGCAACTTCTAGAACACGATGGGAGATGTTTTCTGTGCTGGCATAGTTTCTCCTTGCCAGATGTAGTGGAAAATATATTTGCTAAGAAGTAGACTACTTAAGGCGCTAAAGATGAAGGTAGGATGCTCTCCGGAGCTAAGAGCCGCTCCTGGGCGTCTTTCGGCAGAAGCCGTGCTAAGGAGAGCACTGTGAGCAGCACAATCGTCTTTGCGCGAAGAAGCCGCTTCTTCGGCTCCGGGATCCGGGGAGAGCGGCAGCTTCGGGAAGGTGAAGAAGCAAGCTGTACAACAATGGGATTGTGTGCGCACCTTGCCAACTGATAGAAAACAGTACTTTTGCACTCTCCTGACTTTTCCAATCACATGAACATTCGATTGGAAGCTGTTTTGGACAACTTTTTTTTTCTTCCTGCCAAACACTTGGCAGACATCTCTGCAACGTCTAGAACACGATGGGAGATGTTTTCTGTGCTGGCACAGTTTTTCCTTGCCAGACATAGTGGGAAAGCGTTTTGCTAAGATGTAGACTGCAAAAGACGCGAAAGACGAAGGTAGGATGCTGTCCGGAGCTAAGAGCCGCTCCCGGGCGTCTTTGGGCAGAAGCCGCGCTAAGGAGAGCACTGTGAGCGGCACAATCGTCTTTGCGCGAAGAAGCCGCTTCTTCGGCTCCGGGATCCGGGGAGAGCGGCAGCTTCGGGAAGGTGAAGAAGCAAGCTGTACAACAATGGGATTGTGTGCGCACCTTGCCAACTGATAGAAAACAGTACTTTTGCACTCTCCTGACTTTTCCAATCACATGAACATTCGATTGGAAGCTGTTTTGGACAACTTTTCTTTTCTTCCTGCCAAACACTTGACAGACATCTCTGCAACTTCTAGAACACGATGGGAGATATTTTTTGTGCTGGCACAGTTTCTCCTTGCCAGATGTTGTGGAAAAGCTTTTTGCTGAGATGTAGATGAGAAGAGACGCTAAAGACGAAGGTAGGATGCTCTTCAGAGCTAAGAGCCGCTCCCGGGCGTCTTTGGGCAGAAGCCGCAGTAAGGAGAGCACTGTGAGCGGCACAATCGTCCTTGCGCGAAGAAGCCGCTTCTTCGACTCCGGGATCCGGGGAGAGCGGCAGCTTCGGGAAGGTGAAGAAGCAAGCTGTACAACACTGGGATTGTGTGCGCAGCTTGCCAACTGATAGAAAACAGTACTTTTGCACTCTCCTTACTTTTCCAATCACATGAACATTCGATTGGAAGCTGTTGTGGACAACTTTTCCTCCTGCCAAACACTTGGCAGACATCTCTGCAACTTCTAGAACACGATGGGAGATGTTTTCTGTGCTGGCACAGTTTCTCCTAGCCAGACATACTGGCAAAGCGTTTTGCAAAGACGTAGACTACAAAAGACGCTAAAGACGAAGGTAGGATGCTCTCCGGAGCTAAGAGCCACTCCCCGGCGTCTTTGGGCAGAAGCAGCGCTAAGGAGAGCACTGTGAGCGGCACAATCGTCCTTGCGCGAAGAAGCCGCTTCTTCGACTTCGGGAGCCGGGGAGACCGGCAGCTTCGGGAAGGTGAAGAAGTAAGCTGTACAACACTGGGATTGTGTGCGCAGCTTGCCAACTGATAGAAAACAGTACTTTTGCACTCTCCTGACTTTTCCAATCACATGAACATTCGATTGGAAGCTGTTTTGGACAACTTTTCTTTTCTTCCTGCCAAACACTTGGCAGACATCTCTGCAACTTCTAGAACACGATGGGAGATGTTTTCTGTGCTGGCACAGTTTTTCCTAGCCAGACATAGTGGGAAAGCGTTTTGCTAAGATGTAGACTACAAAAGACGCTAAAGACGAAGGTAGGATGCTCTCCTGAGCTAAGAGCCGCTCCTGGGCGTCTTTGGGCAGAAGCCGCGCTAAGGAGAGCACTGTGAGCGGCACAATCGTCTTTGCGCGAAGAAGCCGCTTCTTCGGCTCCGGGATCCGGAGAGAGCGGCAGCTTCGGGAAGGTGAAGAAGCAAGCTGTACAACACTGGGATTGTGTGCGCACCTTGCCAACTGATAGAAAACAGTACTTTTGCACTCTCCTGACTTTTCCAATCACATGAACATTCGATTGGAAGCTGTTTTGGACAACTTTTCTTTTCTTCCTGCCAAACACTTGGCAGACATCTCTGCAAATTCTAGAACACGATGGGAGATATTTTTTGTGCTGGCACAGTTTCTCCTTGCCAGATGTTGTGGAAAAGCTTTTTGCTGAGATGTAGATTAGAAGAGACGCTAAAGACGAAGGTAGGATGCTCTTAAGAGCTAAGAGCCGCTCCCGGGCGTCTTTCGGCAGAAGCCGCAGTAAGGAGAGCACTGTGAGCGGCACAATCGTCTTTGCGCGAAGAAGCCGCTTCTTCGACTCCGGGATCCGGGGAGAGCGGCAGCTTCGGGAAGGTGAAGAAGCAAGCTGTACAACACTGGGATTGTGTGCGCACCTTGCCAACTGATAGAAAACAGTACTTTTGCACTCTCCTTACTTTTCCAATCACATGAACATTCGATTGGAAGCTGTTGTGGACAACTTTTCTTCCTGCCAAACACTTGGCAGACATCTCTGCAACTTCTAGAACACGATGGGAGATGTTTTCTGTGCTGGCGCATTTTCTCCTAGCCAGACATACTGGCAAAGCGTTTTGCTAAGACGTAGACTACAAAAGACGCTAAAGACGAAGGTAGGATGCTCTCCGGAGCTAAGAGCCACTCCCCGGCGTCTTTGGGCAGAAGCCGCGCTAAGGAGAGCACTGTGAGCGGCACAATCGTCCTTGCGCGAAGAAGCCGCTTCTTCGGCTCCTCGAGCCGGAGAGAGTGGCAGCTTCGGGAAGGTGAAGAAGCAAGCTGTACAACACTGGGATTGTGTGCGCAGCTTGCCAACTGATAGAAAACAGTACTTTTGCACTCTCCTGACTTTTCCAATCACATGAACATTCGATTGGAAGCTGTTTTGGACAACTTTTCTTTTCTTCCTGCCAAACACTTGGCAGACATCTCTGCAACTTCTAGAACACGATGGGAGATGTTTTCTGTGCTGGCACAGTTACTCCTTGCCAGATGTAGTGGAAAAGCTTTTTGCTGAGATGTAGATGAGAAGAGACGCTAAAGACGAAGCTAGGATGCTCTCCGGAGCTAAGAGCCGCTCCCGTGCGTCTTTGGGCAGAAGCCGCAGTAAGGAGAGCACTGTGAGCGGCACAATCGTCTTTGCGCGAAGAAGCCGCTTCTTCGGCTCCGGGAGCCGGAGAGAGCGGCAGCTTCGGGAAGGTGAAGAAGGAAGCTGTACAACACTGGGATTGTGTGCGCACCTTGCCAACTGATACAAAACAGTACTTTTGCACTCTCGTGACTTTTCCAATCACATGAACATTCGATTGGAAGCTGTTTTGGACAACTTTTCTTTTCTTCCTGCCAAACACTTGGCAGACATCTCTGCAACTTCTAGAACACGATGGGAGATGTTTTCTCTTCTGGCACAGTTTTTCCTTGCCAGACATAGTTGGAAAACGTTTTGCTAAGTTGTAGACTACACAAGAGGCTAAAGACGAAGGTAGGATGCTCTCCGGATCTAAGAGCCACTCCCCGGCGTCTTTGGGCAGAAGCCGCGCTAAGGAGAGCACTGTGAGCGGCACAATCGTCCTTGCGCGAAGAAGCCGCTTCTTCGGCTCCGGGAGCCGGAGAGAGTGGCAGCTTCGGGAAGGTGAAGAAGCAAGCTGTACAACACTGGGATTGTGTGCGCAGCTTGCCAACTGATAGAAAACAGTACTTTTGCACTCTCCTGACTTTTCCAATCACATGAACATTCGATTGGAAGCTGTTGTGGACAACTTTTCTTTTCTTCCTGCCAAACACTTGGCAGACATCTCTGCAACTTCTAGAACACGATGGGAGATGTTTTCTGTGCTGGCACAGTTACTCCTTGCCAGATGTAGTGGAAAAGCTTTTTGCTGAGATGTAGATGAGAAGAGACGCAAAAGACGAAGGTAGGATGCTCTCCGGAGCTAAGAGCCGCTCCCGTGCGTCTTTGGGCAGAAGCCGCAGTAAGGAGAGCACTGTGAGCGGCACAATCGTCTTTGCGTGAAGAAGCCGCTTCTTCGACTTCGGGAGCCGGGGAGACCGGCAGCTTCGGGAAGGTGAAGAAGTAAGCTGTACAACACTGGGATTGTGTGCGCAGCTTGCCAACTGATAGAAAACAGTACTTTTGCACTCTCCTGACTTTTCCAATCACATGAACATTCGATTGGAAGCTGTTTTGGACAACTTTTCTTTTCTTCCTGCCAAACACTTGGCAGACATCTCTGCAACGTCTAGAACACGATGGGAGATGTTTTCTGTGCTGGCACAGTTTTTCCTTGCCAGACATAGTGGGAAAGCGTTTTGCTAAGATGTAGACTACAAAAGACGCGAAAGACGAAGGTAGGATGCTGTCCGGAGCTAAGAGCCGCTCCCGGGCGTCTTTGGGCAGAAGCCGCGCTAAGGAGAGCACTGTGAGCGGCACAATCGTCTTTGCGCGAAGAAGCCGCTTCTTCGGCTCCGGGATCCGGAGAGAGCGGCAGCTTCGGGAAGGTGAAGAAGCAAGCTGTACAAGACTGGGATTGTGTGCGCACCTTGCCAACTGATAGAAAACAGTACTTTTGCACTCTCCTGACTTTTCCAATCACATGAACATTCGATTGGAAGCTGTTTTGGACAACTTTTCTTTTCTTCCTGCCAAACACTTGGCAGACATCTCTGCAACTTCTAGAACACGATGGGAGATGTTTTCTGTGCTGGCACAGTTTCTCCTAGTCAGTCATACTGGGAAAGCGTTTTGCTAAGATGTAGATTACAAAACACGCTAAAGACGAAGGTAGGATGCTCTCCGGAGCTGAGAGCCGCTCCTGGGCGTCTTTCGGCAGAAGCCGCGCTAAGGAGAGCACTGTGAGCAGCACAATCGTCTTTGCGCGAAGAAGCCGCTTCTTCGGCTCCGGGAGTCGGGGAGAGCGGCAGCTTCGGGAAGGTGAAGAAGCAAGCTGTACAACACTGGGATTGTGTGCGCACCTTGCCAACTGATAGAAAACAGTACTTTTGCACTCTCCTGACTTTTCCAATCACATGAACATTCGATTGGAAGCTGTTTTGGACAACTTTTCTTTTCTTCCTGCCAAACACTTGGCAGACATCTCTGCAACTTCTAGAACACGATGGGAGATGTTTTTTGTGCTGGCACAGTTTCTCCTTGCCAGATGTAGTGGAAAAGCTTTTTGCTGAGATGTAGACTACAAAAGACGCTAAAGACGAAGGTAGGATGCTCTCCAGAGCTAAGAGCCACTCCCCGGCGTCTTTGGGCAGAAGCCGCCCTAAGGAGAGCACTGTGAGCGACACAATCGTCCTTGCACGAAGAAGCCGCTTCTTCGACTCCGGGATCCGGGGGGAGCGGCAGCTTCAGGAATGTGAAGAAGCAAGCTGTACAACACTGGGATTGTGTGCGCACCTTGCCAACTGATAGAAAACAGTACTTTTGCACTCTCCTGACTTTTCCAATCACATGAACATTCGATTGGAAGCTGTTTTGGACAACTTTTCTTTTCTTCCTGCCAAACACTTGGCAGACATCTCTGCAACTTCTAGAACACGATGGGAGATGTTTTTTGTGCTGGCACAGTCTCTCCTTGCCAGATGTTGTGGAAAAGTTTTTTGCTGAGATGTAGATGAGAAGAGACGCTAAAGACGACGGTAGGATGCTCTCCAGAGCTAAGAGCCGCTCCCGGGCGTCTTTGGGCAGAAGCCGCAGTAAGGAGAGCACTGTGAGCGGCACAATCGTCTTTGCGTGAAGAAGCCGCTTCTTCGGCTCCGGGAGTCAGAGAGAGCGGCAGCTTCGGGAAGGTGAAGAAGCAAGCTGTACAACACTGGGATTGTGTGCACACCTTGCCAACTGATAGAAAACAGTACTTTTGCACTCTCCTGAATTTTCCAATCACATGAACATTCGTTTGGAAGCTGTTTTGGACAACTTTTCTTTTCTTCCTGCCAAACACTTGGCAGACATCTCTGCATCTTCTAGAACACGATGGGAGATGTTTTTTGTGCTGGCACAGTTTCTCCTTGCCAGATGTAGTGGAAAAGCTTTTTGCTGAGATGTAGATGAGAAGAGACGCAAAAGACGAAGGTAGGATGCTCTCCATTGCTAAGAGCCGCTCCCGGGCGTCTTTGGGCAGAAGCCGCAGTAAGGAGAGCACTGTGAGCGGCACAATCGTCTTTGCGCGAAGAAGCCGCTTCTTCGGCTCCGGGATCCGGGGAGAGCGGCAGCTTCGGGAAGGTGAAGAAGCAAGCTGTACAACACTGGGATTGTGTGCGCAGCTTGCCAACTGATAGAAAACAGTACTTTTGCACTCTCCTGACTTTTCCAATCACATGAACATTCGATTGGAAGCTGTTTTGGACAACTTTTCTTTTCTTCCTGCCAAACACTTGGCAGACATCTCTGCAACTTCTAGAACACGATGGGAGATGTTTTCTGTGCTGGCACAGTTTTTCCTAGCCAGACATAGTGGAAAAGCTTTTTGCTGAGATGTAGATGAGAAGAGACGCTAAAGACGAAGGTAGGATGCTCTCCGGAGCTAAGGGCCGCTCCCGGGCGTCTTTGGGCAGAAGCCGCGCTAAGGAGAGCACTGTGAGCGGCACAATCGTCTTTGCGCGAAGAAGCCGCTTCTTCGGCTCCGGGAGCCGGAGAGAGCGGCAGCTTCGGGAAGGTGAAGAAGCAAGCTGTACAACACTGGGATTGTGTGCGCACCTTGCCAACTGATAGAAAACAGTACTTTTGCACTCTCCTGACTTTTCCAATCACATGAACATTCGATTGGAAGCTGTTTTGGACAACTTTTCTTTTCTTCCTGCCAAACACTTGGCAGACATCTCTGCAACTTCTAGAACACGATGGGAGATGTTTTCTGTGCTGGCACAGTTTCTCCTTGCCAGATGTAGTGGAAAAGCTTTTTGCTGAGATGTAGATGAGAAGAGACGCTAAAGACGAAGGTAGGATGCTCTCCAGAGCTAAGAGCCGCTCCCGGGCGAATTTGGGCAGAAGCCGCGCTAAGGAGAGCACTGTGAGCGGCACAATCGTCTTTGCGCGAAGAAGCCGCTTCTTCGGCTCCGGGATCCGGGGAGAGCTGCATCTTCGGGAAGGTGAAGAAGCAAGCTGTACAACACTGGGATTGTGTGCGCACCTTGCCAACTGATAGAAAACAGTACTTTTGCACTCTCCTGACTTTTCCAATCACATGAACATTCGATTGGAAGCTGTTTTGGACAACTTTTCTTCCTGCCAAACACTTGGCAGACATCTCTGCAACTTCTAGAAAACGATGGGAGATGTTTTCTGTGCTGGCACAGTTTCTCCTAGCCAGACATAGTGGGAAAGCGTTTTGCTAAGATGTAGACTACAAAAGACGCTAAAGACGAAGGTAGGATGCTGTCCGGAGCTAAGAGCCGCTCCCGGGCGTCTTTGGGCAGAAGCCGTGCTAAGGAGAGCACTGTGAGCGGCACAATCATCTTTGCGCGAAGAAGCTGCTTCTTCAGCTCCTCGAGCCGGAGAGAGCGGCAGCTTCGGGAAGGTGAAGAAGCAAGCTGTACAACACTGGGATTGTTTGCGCACCTTGCCAACTGATAGAAAACAGTACTTTTGCACTCTCCTGACTTTTCCAATCACATGAACATTCGATTGGAAGCTGTTTTGGACAACTTTTCTTTTCTTCCTGCCAAACACTTGGCAGACATCTCTGCAACTTCTAGAACACGATGGGAGATGTTTTTTGTGCTGGCACAGTTTCTCCTTGCCAGATGTAGTGGAAAAGCTTTTTGCTGAGATGTAGATGAGAAGAGGCGCTAAAGACGAAGGTAGGATGCTCTCCAGAGCTAAGAGCCGCTCCCGGGCATCTTTGGGCAGAAGCCGCAGTAAGGAGGGCACTGTGAGCGGCACAATCGTCTTTGCGCGAAGAAGCCGCTTCTTCGGCTCCGGGAGCCGGGGAGAGCGGCAGCTTCGGGAAGGTGAAGAAGCAAGCTGTACAACACTGGGATTGTGTGCGCACCTTGCCAACTGATAGAAAACAGTACTTTTGCACTCTCCTGACTTTTCCAATCACATGAACATTCGATTGGAAGCTGTTTTGGACAACTTTTCTTTTCTTCCTGCCAAACACTTGGCAGACATCTCTGCAATGTCTAGAACACGATGGGAGATGTTTTCTGTGCTGGCACAGTTTTTCCTAGCCAGACATAGTGGGAAAGCGTTTTGCTAAGATGTAGACTACAAAAGACGCTAAAGACGAAGGTAGGATGCTCTCCGGAGCTAAGAGCCGCTCCCGGGCATCTTTGGGCACAAGCCGCGCTAAGGAGAGCACTGTGAGCGGCACAATCGTCTTTGCGCGAAGAAGCCGCTTCTTCGGCTCCGGGATCCGGGGAGAGCGGCAGCTTCGGGAAGGTGAAGAAGCAATCTGTACAACACTGGGATTGTGTGCGCAGCTTGCCAACTGATAGAAAACAGTACTTTTGCACTCTCCTGACTTTTCCAATCACATGAACATTCGATTGGAAGCTGTTTTGGACAACTTTTCTTTTCTTCCTGCCAAACACTTGGCAGACATCTCTGCAACTTCTAGAACACGATGGGAGATGTTTTCTGTGCTGGCACAGTTTTTCCTAGCCAGACATAGTGGAAAAGCTTTTTGCTGAGATGTAGATGAGAAGAGACGCTAAAGACGAAGGTAGGATGCTCTCCGGAGCTAAGGGCCGCTCCCGGGCGTCTTTGGGCAGAAGCCGCGCTAAGGAGAGCACTGTGAGCGGCACAATCGTGTTTGCGCGAAGAAGCCGCTTCTTCGGCTCCGGGAGCCGGAGAGAGCGGCAGCTTCGAGAAGGCGAAGAAGCAAGCTGTACAACACTGGGATTGTGTGCGCACCTTGCCAACTGATAGAAAACAGTACTTTTGCACTCTCCTGACTTTTCCAATCACATGAACATTCGATTGGAAGCTGTTTTGGACAACTTTTCTTTTCTTCCTGCCAAACACTTGGCAGACATCTCTGCAACTTCTAGAACACGATGGGAGATGTTTTCTGTGCTGGCAAAGTTACTCCTTGCCAGATGTAGTGGAAAAGCTTTTTGCTGAGATGTAGATGAGAAGAGACGCAAAAGACGAAGGTAGGATGCTCTCCGGAGCTAAGAGCCGCTCCCGTGCGTCTTTGGGCAGAAGCCGCGCTAAGGAGAGCACTGTGAGCGGCACAATCGTCTTTGCGCGAAGAAGCCGCTTCTTCGGCTCCGGGATCCGGAGAGAGCGGCAGCTTCGGGAAGGTGAAGAAGCAAGCTGTACAACACTGGGATTGTGTGCGCACCTTGCCAACTGATAGAAAACAGTACTTTTGCACTCTCCTGACTTTTCCAATCACATGAACATTCGATTGGAAGCTGTTTTGGACAACTTTTCTTTTCTTCCTGCCAAACACTTGGCAGACATCTCTGCAACTTCTAGAACACGATGGGAGATGTTTTCTGTGCTGGCACAGTTTCTCCTTGCCAGATGTAGTGTAAAAGGTTTTTGCTGAGATGTAGATGAGAAGAGACGCTAAAGACGAAGGTAGGATGCTCACCGGAGCTAAGAGCCGCTCCCTGGCGTCTTTGGGCAGAACCCGCAGTAAGGAGAGCACTGTGAGCGGCACAATCGTCTTTGCGCGAAGAAGCCGCTTCTTCGGCTCCGGGAGCCGGGGAGAGCGGAAGCATCGGGAAGGTGAATAAGAAAGCTGTACAACACTGGGATTGTGTGCGCAGCTTGCCAACTGATAGAAAACAGTACTTTTGCACTCTCCTGACTTTTCCAATCACATGAACATTCGATTGGAAGCTGTTTTGGACAACTTTTCTTTTCTTCCTGCCAAACACTTGGCAGACATCTCTGCAACTTCTAGAACACGATGGGAGATGTTTTCTGTGCTGGCACAGTTTCTCCTTGCCAGACGTAGTGGAAAAGCTTTTTGCTGAGATGTAGATGAGAAGAGATGCTAAAGACGAATGCAGGATGCGCTCCAGAGCTAAGAGCCGCTCCCGGGCGTCTTTGGGCAGAAGCCGCGCTAAGGAGAGCACTGTGAGCGGCACAATCGTCTTTGCGCGAAGAAGCCGCTTCTTCGGCTCCAGGATCCGGGGAGAGCGGCAGCTTCGGGAAGGTGAAGAAGCAAGCTGTACAACACTGGGATTGTGTGTGCAGCTTGCCAACTGATAGAAAACAGTACTTTTGCACTCTCCTGACTTTTCCAATCACATGAACCTTCGATTGGAAGCTGTTTTGGACAACTTTTCTTCCTGCCAAACACTTGGCAGACATCTGTGCAACGTCTAGAACACGATGGGAGATGTTTTTTGTGCTGGCACAGTTTCTCCTCGCCAGACATAGTGGGAAAGCGTTTTGCTAAGATGTAGACTACAAAAGACGCTAAAGACGAAGGTAGGATGCTGTCCGGAGCTAAGAGCCGCTCCCGGGCGTCTTTGGGCAGAAGCCGTGCTAAGGAGAGCACTGTGAGCGGCACAATCGTCTTTGCGCGAAGAAGCTGCTTCTTCAGCTCCTCGAGCCGGAGAGAGCGGCAGATTCGGGAAGGTGAAGAAGCAAGCTGTACAACACTGGGATTGTGTGCGCACCTTGCCAACTATTAGAAAACAGTACTTTTGCACTCTCCTGACTTTTCCAATCACATGAACATTCGATTGGAAACTGTTTTGGACAACTTTTCTTTTCTTCCTGCCAAACACTTGGCAGACATCTCTGCAATGTCTAGAACACGATGGGAGATGTTTTCTGTGCTGGCACAGTTTTTCCTAGCCAGACATAGTGGGAAAGCGTTTTGCTAAGATGTAGACTACAAAAGACGCTAAAGACGAAGGTAGGATGCGCTCCGGAGCTAAGAGCCGCTCCCGGGCATCTTTGGGCAGAAGCCGCGCTAAGGAGAGCACTGTGAGCGGCACAATCGTCTTTGCGCGAAGAAGCCGCTTGTTCGGCTCCGGGAGCCGGAGAGAGCGGCAGCTTCGGGAAGGTGAAGAAGCAAGCTGTACAACACTGGGATTGTGTGCGCAGCTTGCCAACTGATAGAAAACAGTACTTTTGCACTCTCCTGACTTTTCCAATCACATGAACATTCGATTGGAAGCTGTTTTGGACAACTTTTCTTTTCTTCCTGCCAAACACTTGGCAGATATCTCTGCAACTTCTAGAACACGATGGGAGATGTTTTCTGTGCTGGCACAGTTTCTCCTAGCCAGACATAGTGGAAAATCTATTTGCTAAGATGTAGACTACAAAAGACACTAAAGACGAAGGTAGGATGCTCTCCAGAGCTAAGAGCCGCTCCCGGGCGTCTTTGGGCAGAAGCCGCAGTAAGGAGAGCACTGTGAGCGGCACAATCGTCTTTGCGCGAAGAAGCCGCTTCTTCGGCTCCGGGAGCCGGGGATAGCGGCAGCTTCGGGAAGGTGAAGAAGCAAGCTGTACAACACTGGGATTGTGTGCGCAGCTTGCCAACTGATAGAAAACAGTACTTTTGCACTCTCCTGACTTTTCCAATCACATGAACATTCGATTGGAAGCTGTTTTGGACAACTTTTTTTTTCTTCCTGCCAAACACTTGGCAGACATCTCTGCAACTTCTAGAACACGATGGGAGATGTTTTCTGTGCTGGCACAGTTTCTCCTTGCCAGATGTAGTGGAAAAGCTTTTTGCTGAGATGTAGATGAGAAGAGACGCTAAAGACGAAGGTAGGATGCTCTCCGGAGCTAAGAGCCGCTCCCGGGCATCTTTGGGCAGAAGCCGCACTAAGGAGAGCACAGTGAGCAGCACAATCGTCTTTGCGCGAAGAAGCCGCTTCTTCGGCTCCGGGATCCGGGGCGAGCGGCAGCTTCGGGAAGGTGAAGAAGCAAGCTGTACAACACTGGGATTGTGTGCGCACCTTGCCGACTGATAGAAAACAGTACTTTTGCACTCTCCTGACTTTTCCAGTCACATGAACATTCGATTGGAAGCTGTTTTGGACAACTTTTCTTTTCTTCCTGCCAAACACTTGGCAGACATCTCTGCAACTTCTAGAACACGATGGGAGATGTTTTCTGTGCTGGCACAGTTTCTCCTAGTCAGTCATACTGGGAAAGCGTTTTGCTAAGATGTAGACTACAAAAGACGCTAAAGACGAAGGTAGGATGCTCTCCGGAGCTAAGAGCCGCTCCCGGGCGTCTTTGGGCAGAAGCCGTGCTAAGGAGAGCACTGTGAGCGGCACAATCGTCTTTGCGCGAAGAAGCCGCTTCTTCGGCTCCAGGAGCCGGAGAGAGCGGCAGATTCGGGAAGGTGAAGAAGCAAGCGGTACAACACTGGGATAGTGTGCGCACCTTGCCAACTGATACAAAACAGTACTTTTGCACTCTCCTGACTTTTCCAATCACATGAACGTTCGATTGGAAGCTGTTTTGGACAACTTTTCTTTTCTTCCTGCCAAACACTTGGCAGACATCTCTGCAACTTCTAAAACACGATGGGAGATGTTTTCTGTGCTGGCACAGTTTCTTCTAGCCAGACATACTGGCAAAGCGTTTTGCTAAGATGTAGACTACAAAAGACGCTAAAGACGAAGGTAGGATGCTCTCCGGAGCTAAGAGCCGCTCCCGGGCGTCTTTGGGCAGAAGCCGCGCTAAGGAGAGCACTGTGAGCAGCACAATCGTCTTTGCGCGAAGAAGCCGCTTCTTCGGCTCCGGGAGCCGGGGAGAGCGGCAGCTTCGGGAAGGTGAAGAAGCAAGCTGTACAACACTGGGATTGTGTGCGCACCTTGCCAACTGATAGAAAACAGTACTTTTGCACTCTCCTGACTTTTCCAATCACATGAACATTCGATTGGAAGCTGTTTTGGACAACTTTTCTTTTCTTCCTGCCAAACACTTGGCAGACATCTCTGCAACTTCTAAAACACGATGGGAGATGTTTTCTGTGCTGGCACAGTTTCTTCTAGCCAGACATACTGGCAAAGCGTTTTGCTAAGATGTAGACTACAAAAGACGCTAAAGACGAAGGTAGGATGCTCTCCGGAGCTAAGAGCCGCTCCCGGGCGTCTTTGGGCAGAAGCCGCGCTAAGGAGAGCACTGTGAGCAGCACAATCGTCTTTGCGCGAAGAAGCCGCTTCTTCGGCTCCGGGAGCCGGGGAGAGCGGCAGCTTCGGCAAGGTGAAGAAGCAAGCTGTACAACACTGGGATTGTGTGCGCACCTTGCCAACTGATAGAAAACAGTACTTTTGCACTCTCCTGACTTTTCCAATCACATGAACATTCGATTGGAAGCTGTTTTGGACAACTTTTCTTTTCTTCCTGCCAAACACTTGGCAGACATCTCTGCAACTTCTAGAACACGATGGGAGATGTTTTCTGTGCTGGCACAGTTTCTCCTTGCCAGATGTAGTGGAAAAGCTTTTTGCTGAGATGTAGATGAGAAGAGATGCTAAAGACGAAGGTAGGATGCTCTCCGGAGCTAAGAGCCGCTCCCGGGCATCTTTGGGCAGAAGCCGCACTAAGGAGAGCACTGTGAGCAGCACAATCGTCTTTGCGCGAAGAAGCCGCTTCTTCGGCTCCGGGATCCGGGGCGAGCGGCAGCTTCGGGAAGGTGAAGAAGCAAGCTGTACAACACTGGGATTGTGTGCGCACCTTGCCGACTGATAGAAAACAGTACTTTTGCACTCTCCTGACTTTTCCAATCACATGAACATTCGATTGGAAGCTGTTTTGGACAACTTTTCTTTTCTTCCTGCCAAACACTTGGCAGACATCTCTGCAACTTCTAGAACACGATGGGAGATGTTTTCTGTGCTAGCACAGTTTCTCCTAGTCAGTCATACTGGGAAAGCGTTTTGCTAAGATGTAGACTACAAAAGACGCTAAAGACGAAGGTAGGATGCTCTCCGGAGCTAAGAGCCGCTCCCGGGCATCTTTGGGCAGAAGCCGCGCTAAGGAGAGCACTGTGAGCGGCACAATCGTCTTTGCGCAAAGAAGCCGCTTCTTCGGCACCAGGATCCGGGGTGAGCGGCAGCTTCGGGAAGGTGAAGAAGCAAGCTGTACAACACTGGGATTGTGTGCGCAGCTTGCCAACTAATAGAAAACAGTACTTTTGCACTCTCCTGACTTTTCCAATCACATGAACATTCGATTGGAAGCTGTTTTGGACAACTTTTCTTTTCTTCCTGCCAAACACTTGGCAGACATCTCTGCAACTTCTAGAACACGATGGGAGATGTTTTCTGTGCTGGCACAGTTTCTCCTAGTCAGTCATACTGGCAAAGCGTTTTTCTAAGATGTAGATTACAAAACACGCTAAAGACGAAGGTAGGATGCTCTCCGGAGCTAAGAGCCGCTGTCGGGCGTCTTTGGGCAGAAGCCACTTTAAGGAGAGCACTGTGAGCGGCACAATCGTCTTTGCGCGAAGAAGCCGCTTCTTCGGCTCCAGGAGCCGGAGAGAGCGGCAGATTCGGGAAGGTGAAGAAGCAAGCGGTACAACACTGGGATAGTGTGCGCACCTTGCCAACTGATACAAAACAGTACTTTTGCACTCTCCTGACTTTTCCAGTCACATGAACATTCGATTGGAAGCTGTTTTGGACAACTTTTCTTTTCTTCCTGCCAAACACTTGGCAGACATCTCTGCAACTTCTAGAACACGATGGGAGATGTTTTCTGTGCTGGCACAGTTTCTCCTAGTCAGTCATACTGGGAAAGCGTTTTGCTAAGATGTAGACTACAAAAGACGCTAAAGACGAAGGTAGGATGCTCTCCGGAGCTAAGAGCCGCTCCCGGGCGTCTTTGGGCAGAAGCCGCGCTAAGGAGAGCACTGTGAGCGGCACAATCGTCTTTGCGCGAAGAAGCCGCTTCTTCGGCTCCAAGAGCCGGAGAGAGCGGCAGATTCGGGAAGGTGAAGAAGCAAGCGGTACAACACTGGGATAGTGTGCGCACCTTGCCAACTGATACAAAACAGTACTTTTGCACTGTCCTGACTTTTCCAGTCACATGAACATTCGATTGGAAGCTGTTTTGGACAACTTTTCTTTTCTTCCTGCCAAACACTTGGCAGACATCTCTGCAACTTCTAGAACACGATGGGAGATGTTTTCTGTGCTGGCACAGTTTCTCCTAGTCAGTCATACTGGGAAAGCGTTTTGCTAAGATGTAGACTACAAAAGACGCTAAAGACGAAGGTAGGATGCTCTCCGGAGCTAAGAGCCGCTCCCGGGCGTCTTTGGGCAGAAGCCGCGCTAAGGAGAGCACTGTGAGCGGCACAATCGTCTTTGCGCAAAGAAGCCGCTTCTTCGGCTCCAGGATCCGGGGTGAGCGGCAGCTTTGGGAAGGTGAAGAAGCAAGCTGTACAACACTGGGATTGTGTGCGCAGCTTGCCAACTAATAGAAAACAGTACTTTTGCACTCTCCTGACTTTTCCAATCACATGAACATTCGATTGGAAGCTGTTTTGGACAACTTTTCTTTTCTTCCTGCCAAACACTTGGCAGACATCTCTGCAACTTCTAGAACACGATGGGAGATGTTTTCTCTTCTGGCACAGTTTTTCCTTGCCAGACATAGTTGGAAAACGTTTTGCTAAGTTGTAGACTACACAAGAGGCTAAAGACGAAGGTAGGATGCTCTCCGGATCTAAGAGCCACTCCCCGGCGTCTTTGGGCAGAAGCCGCGCTAAGGAGAGCACTGTGAGCGGCACAATCGTCCTTGCGCGAAGAAGCCGCTTCTTCGGCTCCGGGAGCCGGAGAGAGTGGCAGCTTCGGGAAGGTGAAGAAGCAAGCTCTACAACACTGGGATTGTGTGCGCAGCTTGCCAACTGATAGAAAACAGTACTTTTGCACTCTCCTGACTTTTCCAATCACATGAACATTCGATTGGAAGCTGTTGTGGACAACTTTTCTTTTCTTCCTGCCAAACACTTGGCAGACATCTCTGCAACTTCTAGAACACGATGGGAGATGTTTTCTGTGCTGGCACAGTTACTCCTTGCCAGATGTAGTGCAAAAGCTTTTTGCTGAGATGTAGATGAGAAGAGACGCAAAAGACGAAGGTAGGATGCTCTCCGGAGCTAAGAGCCGCTCCCGTGCGTCTTTGGGCAGAAGCCGCAGTAAGGAGAGCACTGTGAGCGGCACAATCGTCTTTGCGTGAAGAAGCCGCTTCTTCGACTTCGGGAGCCGGGGAGACCGGCAGCTTCGGGAAGGTGAAGAAGTAAGCTGTACAACACTGGGATTGTGTGCGCAGCTTGCCAACTGATAGAAAACAGTACTTTTGCACTCTCCTGACTTTTCCAATCACATGAACATTCGATTGGAAGCTGTTTTGGACAACTTTTCTTTTCTTCCTGCCAAACACTTGGCAGACATCTCTGCAACTTCTAGAACACGATGGGAGATGTTTTCTGTGCTGGCACAGTTTCTCCTAGTCAGTCATACTGGGAAAGCGTTTTGCTAACATGTAGATTACAAAACACGCTAAAGACGAAGGTAGGATGCTCTCCGGAGCTAAGATCCGCTGTCGGGCGTCTTTGGGCAGAAGCCGCAGTAAGGAGAGCACTGTGAGCGGCACAATCGTCTTTGCGCGAAGAAGCCGCTTCTTCGACTCCGAGATCCGGGGAGAGCGGCAGCTTCGGGAAGGTGAAGAAGCAAGCTGTACAACACTGGGATTGTGTGCGCACCTTGCCAACTGATAGAAAACAGTACTTTTGCACTCTCCTTACTTTTCCAATCACATGAACATTCGATTGGAAGCTGTTTTGGACAACTTTTCTTTTCTTCCTGCCAAACACTTGGCAGACATCTCTGCAACGTCTAGAACACGATGGGAGATGTTTTCTGTGCTGGCACAGTTTTTCCTTGCCAGACATAGTGGGAAAGCGTTTTGCTAAGATGTAGACTACAAAAGACGCTAAAGACGAAGGTAGGATGCTCTCCGGAGCTAAGAGCCGCTCCCGTGCGTCTTTGGGCAGAAGCCGCGCTAAGGAGAGCACTGTGAGCGGCACAATCGTCTTTGCGCGAAGAAGCCGCTTCTTCGGCTCCGGGATCCGGAGAGAGCGGCAGCTTCGGGAAGGTGAAGAAGCAAGCTGTACAACACTGGGATTGTGTGTGCACCTTGCCAACTGATAGAAAACAGTACTTTTGCACTCTCCTGACTTTTCCAATCACATGAACATTCGATTGGAAGCTGTTTTGGACAACTTTTCTTTTCTTCCTGCCAAACACTTGGCAGACATCTCTGCAACTTCTAGAACACGATGGGAGATGTTTTCTGTGCTGGCACAGTTTCTCCTAGTCAGTCATACTGGGAAAGCGTTTTGCTAAGATGTAGATTACAAAACACGCTAAAGACGAAGGTAGGATGCTCTCCGGAGCTAAGATCCGCTGTCGGGCGTCTTTGGGCAGAAGCCGCAGTAAGGAGAGCACTGTGAGCGGCACAATCGTCTTTGCGCGAAGAAGCCGCTTCTTCGACTCCGAGATCCGGGGAGAGCGGCAGCTTCGGGAAGGTGAAGAAGCAAGCTGTACAACACTGGGATTGTGTGCGCACCTTGCCAACTGATAGAAAACAGTACTTTTGCACTCTCCTTACTTTTCCAATCACATGAACATTCGATTGGAAGCTGTTGTGGACAACTTTTCTTCCTGCCAAACACTTGGCAGACATCTCTGCAACTTCTAGAACACGATGGGAGATGTTTTCTGTGCTGGCACAGTTTCTCCTAGCCGGACATACTGGCAAAGCGTTTTGCTAAGACGTAGACTACAAAAGACGCTAAAGACGAAGGTAGGATGCTCTCCGGAGCTAAGAGCCACTCCCCGGCGTCTTTGGGCAGAAGCCGCGCTAAGGAGAGCACTGTGAGCGGCACAATCGTCCTTGCGCGAAGAAGCCGCTTCTTCGGCTCCGGGAGCCGGAGAGAGTGGCAGCTTCGGGAAGGTGAAGAAGCAAGCTGTACAACACTGGGATTGTGTGCGCAGCTTGCCAACTGATAGAAAACAGTACTTTTGCACTCTCCTGACTTTTCCAATCACATGAACATTCGATTGGAAGCTGTTTTGGACAACTTTTCTTTTCTTCCTGCCAAACACTTGGCAGACATCTCTGCAACGTCTAGAACACGATGGGAGATGTTTTCTGTGCTGGCACAGTTTCTCCTTGCCAGATGTAGCGGAAAAGCTTTTTGCTGAGATGTAGATGAGAAGAGACGCTAAAGACGAAGCTAGGATGCTCTCCGGAGCTAAGAGCCGCTCCCGTGCGTCTTTGGGCAGAAGCCGCGCTAAGGAGAGCACTGTGAGCAGCACAATCGTCTTTGCGTGAAGAAGCTGCTTCTTCGGCTCCGAGAGCCGGGGAGAGCGGCAGCTTCGGGAAGGTAAAGAAGCAAGCTGTACAACACTGGGATTGTGTGCGCAGCTTGCCAACTGATAGAAAACAGTACTTTTGCACTCTCCTGACTTTTCCAATCACATGAACATTCGATTGGAAGCTGTTTTAGACAACTTTTCTTTTCTTCCTGTCAAACACTTGGCAGACATCTCTGCAACTTCTAGAACACGATGGGAGATGTTTTCTGTGCTGGCACAGTTTCTCCTTGCCAGATGTAGTGGAAAATATATTTGCTAAGAAGTAGACTACTTAAGGCGCTAAAGATGAAGGTAGGATGCTCTCCGGAGCTAAGAGCCGCTCCTGGGCGTCTTTCGGCAGAAGCCGCGCTAAGGAGAGCACTGTGAGCAGCACAATCGTCTTTGCGCGAAGAAGCCGCTTCTTCGGCTCCGGGAGTCGGGGAGAGCGGCAGCTTCGGGAAGGTGAAGAAGCAAGCTGTACAACACTGGGATTGTGTGCGCACCTTGCCAACTGATAGAAAACAGTACTTTTGCACTCTCCTGACTTTTCCAATCACATGAACATTCGATTGGAAGCTGTTTTGGACAACTTTTCTTTTCTTCCTGCCAAACACTTGGCAGACATCTCTGCAACTTCTAGAACACGATGAGAGATGTTTTTTGTGCTGGCACAGTTTCTCCTTGCCAGATGTAGTGGAAAAGCTTTTTGCTGAGATGTAGATGAGAAGAGACGCAAAAGACGAAGGTAGGATGCTCTCCATTGCTAAGAGCCGCTCCCGGGCGTCTTTGGGCAGAAGCCGCAGTAAGGAGAGCACTGTGAGCGGCACAATCGTCTTTGCGTGAAGAAGCCGCTTCTTCGACTTCGGGAGCCGGGGATACCGGCAGCTTTGGGAAGGTGAAGAAGCAAGCTGTACAACACTGGGATTGTGTGCGCAGCTTGCCAACTGATAGAAAACAGTACTTTTGCACTCTCCTGACTTTTCCAATCACATGAACATTCGATTGGAAGCTGTTTTGGACAACTTTTTTTTTCTTCCTGCCAAACACTTGGCAGACATCTCTGAAACGTCTAGAACACGATGGGAGATGTTTTCTGTGCTGGCACAGTTTTTCCTTGCCAGACATAGTGGGAAAGCTTTTTGCTGAGATGTAGATGAGAAGAGACGCTAAAGACGAAGCTAGGATGCTCTCCGGAGCTAAGAGCCGCTCCCGTGCGTCTTTGGGCAGAAGCCGCGCTAAGGAGAGCACTGTGAGCAGCACAATCGTCTTTGCGTGAAGAAGCTGCTTCTTCGACTCCGAGAGCCGGGGAGAGCGGCAGCTTCGGGAAGGTAAAGAAGCAAGCTGTACAACACTGGGATTGTGTGCGCAGCTTGCCAACTGATAGAAAACAGTACTTTTGCACTCTCCTGACTTTTCCAATCACATGAACATTCGATTGGAAGCTGTTTTAGACAACTTTTCTTTTCTTCCTGTCAAACACTTGGCAGACATCTCTGCAACTTCTAGAACACGATGGGAGATGTTTTCTGTGCTGGCACAGTTTCTCCTTGCCAGATGTAGTGGAAAATATATTTGCTAAGAAGTAGACTACTTAAGGCGCTAAAGATGAAGGTAGGATGCTCTCCGGAGCTAAGAGCCGCTCCTGGGCGTCTTTCGGCAGAAGCCGCGCTAAGGAGAGCACTGTGAGCAGCACAATCGTCTTTGCGCGAAGAAGCCGCTTCTTCGGCTCCGGGAGTCGGGGAGAGCGGCAGCTTCGGGAAGGTGAAGAAGCAAGCTGTACAACACTGGGATTGTGTGCGCACCTTGCCAACTGATAGAAAACAGTACTTTTGCACTCTCCTGACTTTTCCAATCACATGAACATTCGATTGGAAGCTGTTTTGGACAACTTTTCTTTTCTTCCTGCCAAACACTTGGCAGACATCTCTGCAACTTCTAGAACACGATGAGAGATGTTTTTTGTGCTGGCACAGTTTCTCCTTGCCAGATGTAGTGGAAAAGCTTTTTGCTGAGATGTAGATGAGAAGAGACGCAAAAGACGAAGGTAGGATGCTCTCCATTGCTAAGAGCCGCTCCCGGGCGTCTTTGGGCAGAAGCCGCAGTAAGGAGAGCACTGTGAGCGGCACAATCGTCTTTGCGTGAAGAAGCCGCTTCTTCGACTTCGGGAGCCGGGGATACCGGCAGCTTTGGGAAGGTGAAGAAGCAAGCTGTACAACACTGGGATTGTGTGCGCAGCTTGCCAACTGATAGAAAACAGTACTTTTGCACTCTCCTGACTTTTCCAATCACATGAACATTCGATTGGAAGCTGTTTTGGACAACTTTTTTTTTCTTCCTGCCAAACACTTGGCAGACATCTCTGAAACGTCTAGAACACGATGGGAGATGTTTTCTGTGCTGGCACAGTTTTTCCTTGCCAGACATAGTGGGAAAGCGTTTTGCTAAGATGTAGACTACAAAAGTCGCGAAAGACGAAGGTAGGATGCTGTCCAGAGCTAAGAGCCGCTCCCGGGCGTCTTTGGGCAGAAGCCGCGCTAAGGAGAGCACTGTGAGCGGCACAATCGTCTTGGCGCGAAGAAGCCGCTTCTTCGGCTCCGGGATCCGGAGAGAGCGGCAGCTTCGGGAAGGTGAAGAAGCAAGCTGTACAACACTGGGATTGTGCGCGCACCTTGCCAAATGATAGAAAACAGTACTTTTGCACTCTCCTGACTTTTCCAATCACATGAACATTCGATTGGAAGCTGTTTTGGACAACTTTTCTTTTCTTCCTGCCAAACACTTGGCAGACATCTCTGCAACTTCTAGAACACGATGGGAGATGTTTTCTGTGCTGGCACAGTTTCTCCTTGCCAGATGTTGTGGAAAAGCTTTTTGCAAAGATGTAGACTACAAAAGACGCTAAAGACGAAGGTAGGATGCTCTCCAGAGCTAAGAGCCACTCCCCGGCGTCTTTGGGCAGAAGCCGCGCTAAGGAGAGCACTGTGAGCGGCACAATCGTCCTTGCACGAAGAAGCCGCTTCTTCGACTCCGGGATCCGGGGGGAGCGGCAGCTTCAGGAATGTGAAGAAGCAAGCTGTACAACACTGGGATTGTGTGCGCACCTTGCCAACTGATACAAAACAGTACTTTTGCACTCTCCTGACTTTTCCAATCACATGAACATTCGATTGGAAGCTGTTTTGGACAACTTTTCTTTTCTTCCTGCCAAACACTTGGCAGACATCTCTGCAACTTCTAGAACACGATGGGAGATGTTTTTTGTGCTGGCACAGTCTCTCCTTGCCAGATGTTGTGGAAAAGTTTTTTGCTGAGATGTAGATGAGAAGAGACGCTAAAGACGACGGTAGGATGCTCTCCAGAGCTAAGAGCCGCTCCCGGGCGTCTTTGGGCAGAAGCCGCAGTAAGGAGAGCACTGTGAGCGGCACAATCGTCTTTGCGTGAAGAAGCCGCTTCTTCGGCTCCGGGAGTCAGAGAGAGCGGCAGCTTCGGGAAGGTGAAGAAGCAAGATGTACAACACTGGGATTGTGTGCACACCTTGCCAACTGATAGAAAACAGTACTTTTGCACTCTCCTGAATTTTCCAATCACATGAACATTCGTTTGGAAGCTGTTTTGGACAACTTTTCTTTTCTTCCTGCCAAACACTTGGCAGACATCTCTGCATCTTCTAGAACACGATGGGAGATGTTTTTTGTACTGGCACAGTTTCTCCTTGCCAGATGTAGTGGAAAAGCTTTTTGCTGAGATGTAGATGAGAAGAGACGCAAAAGACGAAGGTAGGATGCTCTCCATTGCTAAGAGCCGCTCCCGGGCGTCTTTGGGCAGAAGCCGCAGTAAGGAGAGCACTGTGAACGGCACAATCGTCTTTGCGCGAAGAAGCCGCTTCTTCGGCTCCGGGATCCGGGGAGAGCGGCAGCTTCGGGAAGGTGAAGAAGCAAGCTGTACAACACTGGGATTGTGTGCGCAGCTTGCCAACTGATAGAAAACAGTACTTTTGCACTCTCCTGACTTTTCCAATCACATGAACATTCGATTGGAAGCTGTTTTGGACAACTTTTCTTTTCTTCCTGCCAAACACTTGGCAGACATCTCTGCAACTTCTAGAACACGATGGGAGATGTTTTCTGTGCTGGCACAGTTTTTCCTAGCCAGACATAGTGGAAAAGCTTTTTGCTGAGATGTAGATGAGAAGAGACGCTAAAGACGAAGGTAGGATGCTCTCCGGAGCTAAGGCCAGCTCCCGGGCGTCTTTGGGCAGAAGCCGCGCTAAGGAGAGCACTGTGAGCGGCACAATCGTCTTTGCGCGAAGAAGCCGCTTCTTCGGCTCCGGGAGCCGGAGAGAGCGGCAGCTTCGGGAAGGTGAAGAAGCAAGCTGTACAACACTGGGATTGTGTGCGCACCTTGCCAACTGATAGAAAACAGTACTTTTGCACTCTCCTGACTTTTCCAATCACATGAACATTCGATTGGAAGCTGTTTTGGACAACTTTTCTTTTCTTCCTGCCAAACACTTGGCAGACATCTCTGCAACTTCTAGAACACGATGGGAGATGTTTTCTGTGCTGGCACAGTTTCTCCTTGCCAGATGTAGTGGAAAAGCTTTTTGCTGAGATGTAGATGAGAAGAGACGCTAAAGACGAAGGTAGGATGCTCTCCAGAGCTAAGAGCCGCTCCCGGGCGAATTTGGGCAGAAGCCGCAGTAAGGAGAGCACTGTGAGCGGCACAATCGTCTTTGCGCGAAGAAGCCGCTTCTTCGGCTCCGGGATCCGGGGAGAGCGGCATCTTCGGGAAGGTGAAGAAGCAAGCTGTACAACACTGGGATTGTGTGCGCAGCTTGCCAACTGATAGAAAACAGTACTTTTGCACTCTCCGGACTTTTCCAATCACATGAACATTCGATTGGAAGCTGTTTTGGACAACTTTTCTTCCTGCCAAACACTTGGCAGACATCTCTGCAACTTCTAGAAAACGATGGGAGATGTTTTCTGTGCTGGCACAGTTTCTCCTAGCCAGACATAGTGGGAAAGCGTTTTGCTAAGATGTAGACTACAAAAGACGCTAAAGACGAAGGTAGGATGCTGTCCGGAGCTAAGAGCCGCTCCCGGGCGTCTTTGGGCAGAAGCCGTGCTAAGGAGAGCACTGTGAGCGGCACAATCGTCTTTGCGCGAAGAAGCTGCTTCTTCAGCTCCTCGAGCCGGAGAGAGCGGCAGCTTCGGGAAGGTGAAGAAGCAAGCTGTACAACACTGGGATTGTTTGCGCACCTTGCCAACTGATAGAAAACAGTACTTTTGCACTCTCCTGACTTTTCCAATCACATGAACATTCGATTGGAAGCTGTTTTGGACAACTTTTCTTTTCTTCCTGCCAAACACTTGGCAGACATCTCTGCAACTTCTAGAACACGATGGGAGATGTTTTTTGTGCTGGCACAGTTTCTCCTTGCCAGATGTAGTGGAAAAGCTTTTTGCTGAGATGTAGATGAGAAGAGGCGCTAAAGACGAAGGTAGGATGCTCTCCAGAGCTAAGAGCCGCTCCCGGGCATCTTTGGGCAGAAGCCGCAGTAAGGAGGGCACTGTGAGCGGCACAATCGTCTTTGCGCGAAGAAGCCGCTTCTTCGGCTCCGGGAGCCGGGGAGAGCGGCAGCTTCGGGAAGGTGAAGAAGCAAGCTGTACAACACTGGGATTGTGTGCGCACCTTGCCAACTGATAGAAAACAGTACTTTTGCACTCTCCTGACTTTTCCAATCACATGAACATTCGATTGGAAGCTGTTTTGGACAACTTTTCTTTTCTTCCTGCCAAACACTTGGCAGACATCTCTGCAATGTCTAGAACACGATGGGAGATGTTTTCTGTGCTGGCACAGTTTTTCCTAGCCAGACATAGTGGGAAAGCGTTTTGCTAAGATGTAGACTACAAAAGACGCTAAAGACGAAGGTAGGATGCTCTCCGGAGCTAAGAGCCGCTCCCGGGCATCTTTGGGCACAAGCCGCGCTAAGGAGAGCACTGTGAGCGGCACAATCGTCTTTGCGCGAAGAAGCCGCTTCTTCGGCTCCGGGATCCGGGGAGAGCGGCAGCTTCGGGAAGGTGAAGAAGCAATCTGTACAACACTGGGATTGTGTGCGCAGCTTGCCAACTGATAGAAAACAGTACTTTTGCACTCTCCTGACTTTTCCAATCACATGAACATTCGATTGGAAGCTGTTTTGGACAACTTTTCTTTTCTTCCTGCCAAACACTTGGCAGACATCTCTGCAACTTCTAGAACACGATGGGAGATGTTTTCTGTGCTGGCACAGTTTTTCCTAGCCAGACATAGTGGAAAAGCTTTTTGCTGAGATGTAGATGAGAAGAGACGCTAAAGACGAAGGTAGGATGCTCTCCGGAGCTAAGGGCCGCTCCCGGGCGTCTTTGGGCAGAAGCCGCGCTAAGGAGAGCACTGTGAGCGGCACAATCGTGTTTGCGCGAAGAAGCCGCTTCTTCGGCTCCGGGAGCCGGAGAGAGCGGCAGCTTCGGGAAGGCGAAGAAGCAAGCTGTACAACACTGGGATTGTGTGCGCACCTTGCCAACTGATAGAAAACAGTACTTTTGCACTCTCCTGACTTTTCCAATCACATGAACATTCGATTGGAAGCTGTTTTGGACAACTTTTCTTTTCTTCCTGCCAAACACTTGGCAGACATCTCTGCAACTTCTAGAACACGATGGGAGATGTTTTCTGTGCTGGCACAGTTTCTCCTTGCCAGATGTAGTGGAAAAGCTTTTTGCTGAGATGTAGAGGAGAAGAGACGCTAAAGACGAAGGTAGGATGCTCTCCAGAGCTAAGAGCCGCTCCCGGGCGAATTTGGGCAGAAGCCGCAGTAAGGAGAGCACTGTGAGCGGCACAATCGTCTTTGCGCGAAGAAGCCGCTTCTTCGGCTCCGGGATCCGGGGAGAGCGGCATCTTCGGGAAGGTGAAGAAGCAAGCTGTACAACACTGGGATTGTGTGCGCAGCTTGCCAACTGATAGAAAACAGTACTTTTGCACTCTCCTGACTTTTCCAATCACATGAACGTTCGATTGGAAGCTGTTTTGGACAACTTTTCTTCCTGCCAAACACTTGGCAGACATCTCTGCAACTTCTAGAACACGATGGGAGATGTTTTCTGTGCTGGCACAGTTTCTCCTTGCCAGACATAGTGGGAAAGCGTTTTGCTAAGATGTAGACTACAAAAGACGCTAAAGACGAAGGAAGGATGCTCTCCGGAGCTAGGAGCCGCTCCCCGGCGTCTTTGGGCAGAACCCGTGCTAAAGAGAGCACTGTGAGCGGCACAATCGTCTTTGCGCGAAGAAGCCGCTTCTTCGGCTCCGGGAGCCGGGGAGAGCGGAAGCATCGGGAAGGTGAATAAGAAAGCTGTACAACACTGGGATTGTGTGCGCAGCTTGCCAACTGATAGAAAACAGTACTTTTGCACTCTCCTGACTTTTCCAATCACATGAACATTCGATTGGAAGCTGTTTTGGACAACTTTTCTTTTCTTCCTGCCAAACACTTGGCAGACATCTCTGCAACTTCTAGAACACGATGGGAGATGTTTTCTGTGCTGGCACAGTTTCTCCTTGCCAGACGTAGTGGAAAAGCTTTTTGCTGAGATGTAGATGAGAAGAGATGCTAAAGACGAATGCAGGATGCGCTCCAGAGCTAAGAGCCGCTCCCGGGCGTCTTTGGGCAGAAGCCGCGCTAAGGAGAGCACTGTGAGCGGCACAATCGTCTTTGCGCGAAGAAGCCGCTTCTTCGGCTCCGGGATCCGGGGAGAGCGGCAGCTTCGGGAAGGTGAAGAAGCAAGCTGTACAACACTGGGATTGTGTGCGCAGCTTGCCAACTGATAGAAAACAGTACTTTTGCACTCTCCTGACTTTTCCAATCACATGAACCTTCGATTGGAAGCTGTTTTGGACAACTTTTCTTCCTGCCAAACACTTGGCAGACATCTCTGCAATGTCTAGAACACGATGGGAGATGTTTTCTGTGCTGGCACAGTTTTTCCTAGCCAGACATAGTGGGAAAGCGTTTTGCTAAGATGTAGACTACAAAAGACGCTAAAGACGAAGGTAGGATGCTCTCCGGAGCTAAGAGCCGCTCCCGGGCATCTTTGGGCACAAGCCGCGCTAAGGAGAGCACTGTGAGCGGCACAATCGTCTTTGCGCGAAGAAGCCGCTTCTTCGGCTCCGGGAGCCGGAGAGAGCGGCAGCTTCGGGAAGGTGAAGAAGCAAGCTGTACAACACTGGGATTGTGTGCGCAGCTTGCCAACTGATAGAAAACAGTACTTTTGCACTCTCCTGACTTTTCCAATCACATGAACATTCGATTGGAAGCTGTTTTGGACAACTTTTCTTTTCTTCCTGCCAAACACTTGGCAGATATCTCTGCAACTTCTAGAACACGATGGGAGATGTTTTCTGTGCTGGCACAGTTTCTCCTAGTCAGTCATACTGGGAAAGCGTTTTGCTGAGATGTAGACTACAAAAGACGCTAAAGACGAAGGTAGGATGCTCTCCGGAGCTAAGAGCCGCTCCCGGGCGTCTTTGGGCAGAAGCCGTGCTAAGGAGAGCACTGTGAGCGGCACAATCGTCTTTGCGCGAAGAAGCCGCTTCTTCGGCTCCAGGAGCCGGAGAGAGCGGCAGATTCGGGAAGGTGAAGAAGCAAGCGGTACAACACTGGGATAGTGTGCGCACCTTGCCAACTGATACAAAACAGTACTTTTGCACTCTCCTGACTTTTCCAATCACATGAACGTTCGATTGGAAGCTGTTTTGGACAACTTTTCTTTTCTTCCTGCCAAACACTTGGCAGACATCTCTGCAACTTCTAAAACACGATGGGAGATGTTTTCTGTGCTGGCACAGTTTCTTCTAGCCAGACATACTGGCAAAGCGTTTTGCTAAGATGTAGACTACAAAAGACGCTAAAGACGAAGGTAGGATGCTCTCCGGAGCTAAGAGCCGCTCCCGGGCGTCTTTGGGCAGAAGCCGCGCTAAGGAGAGCACTGTGAGCAGCACAATCGTCTTTGCGCGAAGAAGCCGCTTCTTCGGCTCCGGGAGCCGGGGAGAGCGGCAGCTTCGGGAAGGTGAAGAAGCAAGCTGTACAACACTGGGATTGTGTGCGCACCTTGCCAACTGATAGAAAACAGTACTTTTGCACTCTCCTGACTTTTCCAATCACATGAACATTCGATTGGAAGCTGTTTTGGACAACTTTTCTTTTCTTCCTGCCAAACACTTGGCAGACATCTCTGCAACTTCTAGAACACGATGGGAGATGTTTTCTGTGCTGGCACAGTTTCTCCTTGCCAGATGTAGTGGAAAAGCTTTTTGCTGAGATGTAGATGAGAAGAGACGCTAAAGACGAAGGTAGGATGCTCTCCGGAGCTAAGAGCCGCTCCCGGGCATCTTTGGGCAGAAGCCGCAGTAAGGAGAGCACTGTGAGCAGCACAATCGTCTTTGCGCGAAGAAGCCGCTTCTTCGGCTCCGGGATCCGGGGCGAGCGGCAGCTTCGGGAAGGTGAAGAAGCAAGCTGTACAACACTGGGATTGTGTGCGCACCTTGCCGACTGATAGAAAACAGTACTTTTGCACTCTCCTGACTTTTCCAATCACATGAACATTCGATTGGAAGCTGTTTTGGACAACTTTTCTTTTCTTCCTGCCAAACACTTGGCAGACATCTCTGCAACTTCTAGAACACGATGGGAGATGTTTTCTGTGCTGGCACAGTTTCTCCTAGTCAGTCATACTGGCAAAGCGTTTTGCTAAGATGTAGATTACAAAACACGCTAAAGACGAAGGTAGGATGCTCTCCGGAGCTAAGAGCCGCTGTCGGGCGTCTTTGGGCAGAAGCCACTTTAAGGAGAGCACTGTGAGCGGCACAATCGTCTTTGTGCGAAGAAGCCGCTTCTTCGGCTCCAGGAGCCGGAGAGAGCGGCAGATTCGGGAAGGTGAAGAAGCAAGCGGTACAACACTGGGATAGTGTGCGCACCTTGCCAACTGATACAAAACAGTACTTTTGCACTCTCCTGACTTTTCCAGTCACATGAACATTCGATTGGAAGCTGTTTTGGACAACTTTTCTTTTCTTCCTGCCAAACACTTGGCAGACATCTCTGCAACTTCTAGAACACGATGGGAGATGTTTTCTGTGCTGGCACAGTTTCTCCTAGTCAGTCATACTGGGAAAGCGTTTTGCTAAGATGTAGACTACAAAAGACGCTAAAGACGAAGGTAGGATGCTCTCCGGAGCTAAGAGCCGCTCCCGGGCGTCTTTGGGCAGAAGCCGCGCTAAGGAGAGCACTGTGAGCGGCACAATCGTCTTTGCGCGAAGAAGCCGCTTCTTCGGCTCCAAGAGCCGGAGAGAGCGGCAGATTCGGGAAGGTGAAGAAGCAAGCGGTACAACACTGGGATAGTGTGCGCACCTTGCCAACTGATACAAAACAGTACTTTTGCACTGTCCTGACTTTTCCAGTCACATGAACATTCGATTGGAAGCTGTTTTGGACAACTTTTCTTTTCTTCCTGCCAAACACTTGGCAGACATCTCTGCAACTTCTAGAACACGATGGGAGATGTTTTCTGTGCTGGCACAGTTTCTCCTAGTCAGTCATACTGGGAAAGCGTTTTGCTAAGATGTAGACTACAAAAGACGCTAAAGACGAAGGTAGGATGCTCTCCGGAGCTAAGAGCCGCTCCCGGGCGTCTTTGGGCAGAAGCCGCGCTAAGGAGAGCACTGTGAGCGGCACAATCGTCTTTGCGCAAAGAAGCCGCTTCTTCGGCTCCAGGATCCGGGGTGAGCGGCAGCTTCGGGAAGGTGAAGAAGCAAGCTGTACAACACTGGGATTGTGTGCGCAGCTTGCCAACTAATAGAAAACAGTACTTTTGCACTCTCCTGACTTTTCCAATCACATGAACATTCGATTGGAAGCTGTTTTGGACAACTTTTCTTTTCTTCCTGCCAAACACTTGGCAGACATCTCTGCAACTTCTAGAACACGATGGGAGATGTTTTCTGTGCTGGCACAGTTTCTCCTAGTCAGTCATACTGGCAAAGCGTTTTGCTAAGATGTAGATTACAAAACACGCTAAAGACGAAGGTAGGATGCTCTCCGGAGCTAAGAGCCGCTGTCGGGCGTCTTTGGGCAGAAGCCACTTTAAGGAGAGCACTGTGAGCGGCACAATCGTCTTTGTGCGAAGAAGCCGCTTCTTCGGCTCCAGGAGCCGGAGAGAGCGGCAGATTCGGGAAGGTGAAGAAGCAAGCGGTACAACACTGGGATAGTGTGCGCACCTTGCCAACTGATACAAAACAGTACTTTTGCACTCTCCTGACTTTTCCAGTCACATGAACATTCGATTGGAAGCTGTTTTGGACAACTTTTCTTTTCTTCCTGCCAAACACTTGGCAGACATCTCTGCAACTTCTAGAACACGATGGGAGATGTTTTCTGTGCTGGCACAGTTTCTCCTAGTCAGTCATACAGGGAAAGCGTTTTGCTAAGATGTAGACTACAAAAGACGCTAAAGACGAAGGTAGGATGCTCTCCGGAGCTAAGAGCCGCTCCCGGGCGTCTTTGGGCAGAAGCCGCAGTAAGGAGAGCACTGTGAGCGGCCCAATCGTCTTTGCGCGAAGAAGCCGCTTCTTCGGCTCCGGGAGCCGGGGAGAGCGGCAGCTTCGGGAAGGTGAAGAAGCAAGCTGTACAACACTGGGATAGTGTGCGCACCTTGCCAACTGATAGAAAACAGTACTTTTGCACTCTCCTGACTTTTCCAATCACATGAACATTCGATTGGAAGCTGTTTTGGACAACTTTTCTTTTCTTCCTGCCAAACACTTGGCAGACATCTCTGCAACTTCTAGAACACGATGGGAGATGTTTTCTGTGCTGGCACAGTTTCTCCTTGCCAGATGTAGTGGAAAGGCTTTTTGCTGAGATGTAGATGAGAAGAGACGCTAAAGACGAAGGTAGGATGCTCTCCAGAGCTAAGAGCCGCTCCCAGTCGTCGTTGGGCAGAAGCCGCGCTAAGGAGAGCACTGTGAGCGGCACAATCGTCTTTGCGCGAAGAAGCCGCTTCTTCGGCTCCGGGATCCGGGGAGAGCGGCAGCTTCGGGAAGGTGAAGAAGCAAGCTGTACAACACTGGGATTGTGTGCGCAGCTTGCCAACTGATAGAAAACAGTACTTTTGCACTCTCCTGACTTTTCCAATCACATGAACATTCGATTGGAAGCTGTTGTGGATAACTTTTCTTTTCTTCCTGCCAAACACTTGGGAGACATCTCTGCAACTTCTAGAACACGATGGGAGATGTTTTCTGTGCTGGCACAGTTTCTCTAGCCAGACATAGTGGGAAAGCGTTTTGCTAAGACGCAGACTACAAAAGACGCTAAAGACGAAGGTAGGATGCTCTACGGAGCTAAGAGCCGCTCCCGGGCGTCTTTGGGCAGAAGCCGCGCTAAGGAGAGCACTGTGAGCGGCACAATCGTCTCTGCGCGAAGAAGCCGCTTCTTCGGCTCCGGGAGCCGGGGAGAGCGGCAGCTTCGGGAACGTGAAGAAGCAAGCTGTACAACACTGGGATTGTGTGCGCACCTTGCCAACTGATAGAAAACAGTACTTTTGCACTCTCCTGACTTTTCCAATCACATGAACATTCGATTGGAAGCTGTTTTGGACAACTTTTCTTTTCTTCCTGCCAAACATTTGGCAGACATCTCTGCAACTTCTAGAACACGATGGGAGATGTTTTCTGTGCTGGCACAGTTTCTCCTAGCCAGACATACTGGCAAAGCGTTTTGCTAAGATGTAGACTACAAAAGACACTAAAGACGAAGGTAGGATGCTCTCCGGAGCTAAGAGCCGCTCCCGGGCGTCTTTGGGCAGAAGCCGCGCTAAGGAGAGCACTGTGAGCGGCACAATCGTCTTTGCGCGAAGAAGCCGCTTCTTCGGCTCCGGGATCCGGGGAGAGCGGCAGCTTCGGGAAGGTGAAGAAGCAAGCTGTACAACACTGGGATTGTGTGCGCAGCTTGCCAACTGATAGAAAACAGTACTTTTGCACTCTCCTGACTTTTCCAATCACATGAACATTCGATTGGAAGCTGTTGTGGATAACTTTTCTTTTCTTCCTGCCAAACACTTGGGAGACATCTCTGCAACTTCTAGAACACGATGGGAGATGTTTTCTGTGCTGGCACAGTTTCTCTAGCCAGACATAGTGGGAAAGCGTTTTGCTAAGACGCAGACTACAAAAGACGCTAAAGACGAAGGTAGGATGCTCTACGGAGCTAAGAGCCGCTCCCGGGCGTCTTTGGGCAGAAGCCGCGCTAAGGAGAGCACTGTGAGCGGCACAATCGTCTCTGCGCGAAGAAGCCGCTTCTTCGGCTCCGGGAGCCGGGGAGAGCGGCAGCTTCGGGAACGTGAAGAAGCAAGCTGTACAACACTGGGATTGTGTGCGCACCTTGCCAACTGATAGAAAACAGTACTTTTGCACTCTCCTGACTTTTCCAATCACATGAACATTCGATTGGAAGCTGTTTTGGACAACTTTTCTTTTCTTCCTGCCAAACATTTGGCAGACATCTCTGCAACTTCTAGAACACGATGGGAGATGTTTTCTGTGCTGGCACAGTTTCTCCTAGCCAGACATACTGGGAAAGCGTTTTGCTAAGATGTAGACTACAAAAGACGCTAAAGACGAAGGTAGGATGCTCTCCGGAGCTAAGAGCCGCTCCCGGGCGTCTTTGGGCAGAAGCCGCGCTAAGGAGAGCACTGTGAGCGGCACAATCGTCTTTGCGCGAAGAAGCCGCTTCTTCGGCTCCGGGATCCGGGGAGAGCGGCAGCTTCGGGAAGGTGAAGAAGCAGCTGTACAACACTGGGATTGTGTGCGCAGCTTGCCAACTGATAGAAAACAGTACTTTTGCACTCTCCTGACTTTTCCAATCACATGAACATTCGATTGGAAGCTGTTTTGGACAACTTTTCTTCCTGCCAAACACTTGGCAGACATCTCTGCAACGTCTAGAACACGATGGGAGATGTTTTCTGTGCTGGCACACTTTTTCCTAGCCAGACATAGTGGAAAATCTATTTGCTAATATGTAGATTACAAAAGACGCTAAAGACGAAGGTAGGATGCTCTCCAGAGCTAAGAGCCGCTCCCGGGCGTCTTTGGGCAGAAGCCGCGCTAAGGAGAGCACTGTGAGCGGCACAATTGTCTTTGCGCGAAGAAGCCGCTTCTTCGGCTCCAGTAGCCGGAGAGACCGGCAGCTTCGGGAAGGTGAAGAAGCAAGCGGTACAACACTGGGATTGTGTGCGCAGCTTGCCAACTGATAGAAAACAGTACTTTTGCACTCTCCTGACTTTTCCAATCACATGAACATTCGATTGGAAGCTGTTTTGGACAACTTTTCTTTTCTTCCTGCGAAACACTTGGCAGACATCTCTGCAACTTCTAGAACACGATGGGAGATGTTTTCTGTGCTGGCACAGTTACTCCAAGCCAGACATACTGGGAAAGCGTTGTGCTAAGATTTAGACTACAAAAGACGCTAAAGACGAAGGTAGGATGCTCTCCGGAGCTAAGAGCCACTCCCGGGCGTCTTTCGGCAGAATCCGCGCTAAGGAGAGCACTGTGAGCGGCACAATCGTCTTTGCGTGAAGAACCCACTTCTTCAGCTCCGGGAGCCGGGGAGAGCGGCAACTTCGGGAAGGTGAAGAAGCAAGCTGTACAACACTGGGATTGTGTGCGCACCTTGCCAACTGATAGAAAACAGTACTTTTGCACTCTCCTGACTTTTCCAATCACATGAACATTCGATTGGAAGCTGTTTTGGACAACTTTTCTTTTCTTCCTGCAAAACACTTGGCAGACATCTCTGCAACTTCTAGAACACGATGGGAGATGTTTTCTGTGCTGGCACAGTTTTTCCTAGCCAGATGTAGTGGAAAAGCGTTTTTCTGAGATGTGGATGAGAAGAGACGCTAAAGACGAAGGTAGGATGCTCTCCGGAGCTAAGAGCCGCTCCCGGGCGTCTTTGGGCAGAAGCCGCGCTAAGGAGAGCACTGTGAGCGGCACAATCGTCTTTGCGCGAAGAAGCCGCTTCTTCGGCTCCGGGAGCCGGGGAGAGCGGCAGCTTCGGGAAGGTGAAGAAGCAAGCTGTACAACACTGGGATTGTGTTTTCAGCTTGCCAACTTATAGAAAGAAGTACTTTTGCACTCTCCTGACTTTTCCAATCACATGAACATTCGATTGGAAGCTGTTTTGGACAACTTTTCTTTTCTTCCTGCCAAACACTTGGCAGACCTCCGTGCAACGTCTAGAACACGATGGGAGATGTTTTCTGTGCTGGCACAGTTTCTCCTTGCCAGATGTAGTGGAAAAGCTTTTTGCTAAGATGTAGACAACAAGAGAGGCTAAAGAGTGGATGTAAGCAAATGACTCCCATCTTCAAAAAAGGCAATTAGGAGGACTCGCGATAGTACAAACCCGTCAGCCTCTTTTTTATCCCCAGGAAGTTGATGAAGCAGCTCTTCCTGGAAATCCTTGCCAGGCACATGAAAGACGACCAAATAATGTAGTTAGCATGATTTTTCAGGGGAATTTCATGCTGAACATCACTTTAAACTCCTCTGATTAATCAACTTGACTGGTAGATGATGGGAATATTATCTTCCTGGGCTTCAGGGAGGTTTTTGACATATCTCTACATGGCAGCACACATACATATGGTAGCAATAGTGCAAAGGGGAGGGAATCAGTGTCTTTTCAGTGATGCTGAGTGAAAAGACAAGAGGCAGTGGGCACACACTGAAATACAGGAGATTGCCTTTGAACATCAGTAAATGTTTCTTTACTGTGAGGGTGACTGAATCACGGCACAGACTGCCCAGAAAGATTGTGGAGCCTGGATCTTTGAAGACATTAAAAGTACACCCAGATAGAATCCTGGGCAAGAGGCTCTAGGTATCCTGGTTTAGGAAGGGGGGTTGGGCCTGGTTAGCCCCACCAACCCCTTCCACTCTCATTCATTCTGTGCTAGTGAATTCTCTTCAAGATGCATTTCAAGCACTGGCATGACAAAGTTCTGTGCAGACAGAGATCCAAATGGACATGGCATCTAAGTTCCTTAAGCAGTGTTCAAGAAGAATGTAAAACTCTGGCACAAGTGTCTCTTCCCTAACTGAATCCCTTTCATGGGAAAATTCCCAGCTCTAGAAAGATCTTCTGATACGCATGCTTAAGACTGACGCTGGCTGAGCAAATTTCT